>NW_027362861.1:1836303-3190106 GCF_046119375.1 Phyllobates terribilis
TGAAAAAAAGTTGAATAATTATTTTTTTCTGGACTTAGAAAATTTTCACACATGTCTCAGACTTCCAGAGAGGGGAGCATGTCAGTGCGTGCATCCGATTTCAGTTCCAGAGCGAGTCACCCTATGAGTCCTTCATATTTAGTCATTTTTTGCAAAATTTCTGAATTTTTGAAAATTTCACTTTTTTGTGAAAATCTCCGCTAAATGAGGTTATAGTATGTTAGAGGGCATCCCAGGAGGGCTCCAAATGTGTGGGTAAAATATATATCCCTTGGGGGGAAATTTGAAAAAAAGTTGAAAAATTTTTTTTTCTGGACTTAGAAAATGTTCACACATGTCTCAGACTTCCAGAGAGGGGAGCATGTCAGTGCGCGCATCCGATTTCAGTTCCAGAGCGATTCACCCAATGAGTCCTTCATACTTAGTCATTTTTTGGAAAAATTTTCACTTTTTGAAAATTTCACTTTTTTGTGAAAATCTCCGCTAAATGAGGTTATAGTATGTTAGAGGGCATCCCAGGAGGGCTCCAAATGTGTGGGTAAAATATATATCCCTTTGGGGGAAATTTGAAAAAAAGTTGAATAATTATTTTTTTCTGGACTTAGAAAATTTTCACACATGTCTCAGACTTCCAGAGAGGGGAGCATGTCAGTGCGTGCATCCGATTTCAGTTCCAGAGCGATTCAACCTATGAGTCCTTCATATTTAGTCATTTTTTGCAAAATTTCTGAATTTTTGAAAATTTCACTTTTTTGTGAAAATCTCCGCTAAATGAGGTTATAGTATGTTAGAGGGCATCCCAGGAGGGCTCCAAATGTGTGGGTAAAATATATATCCCTTGGGGGGAAATTTGAAAAAAAGTTGAAAAATTTTTTTTTCTGGACTTAGAAAATTTTCACACATGTCTCAGACTTCCAGAGAGGGGAGCATGTCAGTGCGCGCATCCGATTTCAGTTCCAGAGCGATTCACCCGATGAGTCCTTCATACTTAGTCGTTTTTTGCAAAATTTCTGACTTTTTGAAAATTTCACTTTTTTGTGAAAATCTCTGCTAAATGAGGTTATAGTATGTTAGAGGGGATCCCAGGAGGGCTCCAAATGTGTGGGTAAAATATATATCCCTTGGGGGAAATTTGAAAAAAAGTTGAAAAATTTTTTTTTTCTGGACTTAGAAAATTTTCACACATGTCTCAGACTTCCAGAGAGGGGAGCATGTCTATAAGCGCATCCGATTTCAGTTCCAGAGCGTTTCACCCGATGAGTCCTTCATACTTAGTCGTTTTTTGCAAAATTTCTGACTTTTTGAAAATTTCACTTTTTTGTGAAAACCTCCGCTAAATGAGGTTATAGTATGTTAGAGGGCATCCCAGGAGGGCTCCAAATGTGTGGGTAAAATATATATCCCTTGGGGGGAAATTTGAAAAAAAGTTGAATAATTTTTTTTTCTGGACTTAGAAAATTTTCACACATGTCTCAGACTTCCAGAGAGGGGAGCATGTCTATAAGCGCATCCGATTTCAGTTCCAGAGCGTTTCACCCGATGAGTCCTTCATACTTAGTCGTTTTTTGGAAAAATTTTCACTTTTTGAAAATTTCACTTTTTTGTGAAAATCTCCGCTAAATGAGGTTATAGTATGTTAGAGGGCATCCCAGGAGGGCTCCAAATGTGTGGGTAAAATATATATCCCTTGGGGGGAAATTTGAAAAAAAGTTGAATAATTTTTTTTTCTGGACTTAGAAAATTTTCACACATGTCTCAGACATCCAGAGAGGGGAGCATGTCAGTGCGCGCATCCGATTTCAGTTCCAGAGCGATTCACCCGATGAGTCCTTCATACTTAGTCGTTTTTTGCAAAATTTCTGACTTTTTGAAAATTTCACTTTTTTGTGAAAATCTCCGCTAAATGAGGTTATAGTATGTTAGAGGGCATCCCAGGAGGGCTCCAAATGTGTGGGTAAAATATATATCCCTTGGGGGGAAATTTGAAAAAAAGTTGAAAAATTTTTTTTTTCTGGACTTAGTAAATTTTCACACATGTCTCAGACTTCCAGAGAGGGGAGCATGTCAGTGCGCGCATCCGATTTCAGTTCCAGAGCGATTCACCCGATGAGTCCTTCATACTTAGTCGTTTTTTGCAAAATTTCTGACTTTTTGAAAATTTCACTTTTTTGTGAAAACCTCCGCTAAATGAGGTTATAGTATGTTAGAGGGCATCCCAGGAGGGCTCCAAATGTGTGGGTAAAATATATATCCCTTGGGGGGAAATTTGAAAAAAAGTTGAAAAAATGTTTTTTTCTGGACTTAGAAAATTTTCACACATGTCTCAGACTGCCAGAGAGGGGAGCATGTCAGTGCGCACATCCGATTTCAGTTCCAGAGCGTTTCACCCGATGAGTCCTTCAGATTTGGTCATTTTTTGCAAAATTTCTGACTTTTTGAAAATTTCACTTTTTTGTGAAAATCTCCGCTAAATGAGGTTATAGTATGTTAGAGGGCATCCCAGGAGGGCTCCAAATGTGTGGGTAAAATATATATCCCTTGGGGGGAAATTTGAAAAAAAGTTTAAAAAATTTTTTTTTCTGGACTTAGAAAATTTTCACACATGTCTCAGACTTCCAGAGAGGGGAGCATGTCTATAAGCGCATCCGATTTCAGTTCCAGAGCGATTCACCCGATGAGTCCTTCATACTTAGTCATTTTTTGCAAAATTTCTGAATTTTTGAAAATTTCACTTTTTTGTGAAAATCTCCGCTAAATGAGGTTATAGTATGTTAGAGGGCATCCCAGGAGGGCTCCAAATGTGTGGGTAAAATATATATCCCTTGGGGGGAAATTTGAAAAAAGTTGAATAATTTTTTTTTCTGGACTTAGAAAATTTTCACACATGTCTCAGACTTCCAGAGAGGGGAGCATGTCAGTGCGCGCATCCGATTTCAGTTCCAGAGCGATTCACCCGATGAGTCCTTCATACTTAGTCGTTTTTTGCAAAATTTCAGACTTTTTGAAAATTTCACTTTTTTGTGAAAATCTCCGCTAAATTAGGTTATAGTATGTTAGAGGGCATCCCAGGAGGGCTCCAAATGTGTGGGTAAAATATATATCCCTTGGGGGGAAATTTGAAAAAAAGTTGAAAAATTTTTTTTTTCTGGACTTAGAAAATTTTCACACATGTCTCAGACTTCCAGAGAGGGGAGCATGTCAGTGCGCGCATCCGATTTCAGTTCCAGAGCGATTCACCCAATGAGTCCTTCATACTTAGTCATTTTTTGGAAAAATTTTCACTTTTTGAAAATTTCACTTTTTTGTGAAAATCTCCGCTAAATGAGGTTATAGTATGTTAGAGGGCATCCCAGGAGGGCTCCAAATGTGTGGGTAAAATATATATCCCTTGGGGGGAAATTTGAAAAAAAGTTGAAAAAATTTTTTTTTCTGGACTTAGAAAATTTTCACACATGTCTCAGACTTCCAGAGAGGGGAGCATGTCAGTGCGCGCATCCGATTTCAGTTCCAGAGCGATTCACCCGATGAGTCCTTCATACTTAGTCGTTTTTTGCAAAATTTCTGACTTTTTGAAAATTTCACTTTTTTGTGAAAATCTCCGCTAAATGAGGTTATAGTATGTTAGAGGGCATCCCAGGAGGGCTCCAAATGTGTGGGTAAAATATATATCCCTTGGGGGGAAATTTGAAAAAAAGTTGAAAAATTTTTTTTTCTGGACTTAGAAAATGTTCACACATGTCTGAGACTTCCAGAGAGGGGAGCATGTCAGTGCGCGCATCCGATTTCAGTTCCAGATTGATTCACCCAATGAGTCCTTCATATTTAGTCATTTTTTGCAAAATTTCTGACTTTTTGAAAATTTCACTTTTTTGTGAAAATCTCCGCTAAATGAGATTATAGTATGTTAGAGGGCATCCCAGGAGGGCTCCAAATTTGTGGGTAAAATATATATCCCTTTGGGGGAAATTTGAAAAAAAGTTGAATAATTATTTTTTTCTGGACTTAGAAAATTTTCACACATGTCTCAGACTTCCAGAGAGGGGAGCATGTCAGTGCGTGCATCCGATTTCAGTTTCAGAGCGATTCACCCTATGAGTCCTTCATATTTAGTCATTTTTTGCAAAATTTCTGAATTTTTGAAAATTTCACTTTTTTGTGAAAATCTCCGCTAAATGAGGTTATAGTATGTTAGAGGGCATCCCAGGAGGGCTCCAAATGTGTGGGTAAAATATATATCCCTTGGGGGGAAATTTGAAAAAAAGTTGAAAATTTTTTTTTTCTGGACTTAGAAAATGTTCACACATGTCTCAGACTTCCAGAGAGGGGAGCATGTCAGTGCGCGCATCCGATTTCAGTTCCAGAGCGATTCACCCAATGAGTCCTTCATACTTAGTCATTTTTTGGAAAAATTTTCACTTTTTGAAAATTTCACTTTTTTGTGAAAATCTCCGCTAAATGAGGTTATAGTATGTTAGAGGGCATCCCAGGAGGGCTCCAAATGTGTGGGTAAAATATATATCCCTTTGGGGGAAATTTGAAAAAAAGTTGAATAATTATTTTTTTCTGGACTTAGAAAATTTTCACACATGTCTCAGACTTCCAGAGAGGGGAGCATGTCAGTGCGTGCATCCGATTTCAGTTCCAGAGCGATTCAACCTATGAGTCCTTCATATTTAGTCATTTTTTGCAAAATTTCTGAATTTTTGAAAATTTCACTTTTTTGTGAAAATCTCCGCTAAATGAGGTTATAGTATGTTAGAGGGCATCCCAGGAGGGCTCCAAATGTGTGGGTAAAATATATATCCCTTGGGGGGAAATTTGAAAAAAAGTTGAAAAATTTTTTTTTCTGGACTTAGAAAATTTTCACACATGTCTCAGACTTCCAGAGAGGGGAGCATGTCAGTGCGCGCATCCGATTTCAGTTCCAGAGCGATTCACCCGATGAGTCCTTCATACTTAGTCGTTTTTTGCAAAATTTCTGACTTTTTGAAAATTTCACTTTTTTGTGAAAATCTCTGCTAAATGAGGTTATAGTATGTTAGAGGGGATCCCAGGAGGGCTCCAAATGTGTGGGTAAAATATATATCCCTTGGGGGAAATTTGAAAAAAAGTTGAAAAATTTTTTTTTTCTGGACTTAGAAAATTTTCACACATGTCTCAGACTTCCAGAGAGGGGAGCATGTCTATAAGCGCATCCGATTTCAGTTCCAGAGCGTTTCACCCGATGAGTCCTTCATACTTAGTCGTTTTTTGGAAAAATTTTCACTTTTTGAAAATTTCACTTTTTTGTGAAAATCTCCGCTAAATGAGGTTATAGTATGTTAGAGGGCATCCCAGGAGGGCTCCAAATGTGTGGGTAAAATATATATCCCTTGGGGGGAAATTTGAAAAAAAGTTGAATAATTTTTTTTTCTGGACTTAGAAAATTTTCACACATGTCTCAGACTTCCAGAGAGGGGAGCATGTCAGTGCGCGCATCCGATTTCAGTTCCAGAGCGATTCACCCGATGAGTCCTTCATACTTAGTCGTTTTTTGCAAAATTTCTGACTTTTTGAAAATTTCACTTTTTTGTGAAAATCTCCGCTAAATGAGGTTATAGTATGTTAGAGGGCATCCCAGGAGGGCTCCAAATGTGTGGGTAAAATATATATCCCTTGGGGGGAAATTTGAAAAAAAGTTGAAAAATTTTTTTTTTCTGGACTTAGAAAATTTTCACACATGTCTCAGACTTCCAGAGAGGGGAGCATGTCAGTGCGCGCATCCGATTTCAGTTCCAGAGCGATTCACCGATGAGTCCTTCATACTTAGTCGTTTTTTGCAAAATTTCTGACTTTTTGAAAATTTCACTTTTTTGTGAAAACCTCCGCTAAATGAGGTTATAGTATGTTAGAGGGCATCCCAGGAGGGCTCCAAATGTGTGGGTAAAATATATATCCCTTGGGGGGAAATTTGAAAAAAAGTTGAATAATTTTTTTTTCTGGACTTAGAAAATTTTCACACATGTCTCAGACTTCCAGAGAGGGGAGCATGTCAGTGCGCGCATCCGATTTCAGTTCCAGAGCGATTCACCCGATGAGTCCTTCATACTTAGTCGTTTTTTGCAAAATTTCAGACTTTTTGAAAATTTCACTTTTTTGTGAAAATCTCCGCTAAATTAGGTTATAGTATGTTAGAGGGCATCCCAGGAGGGCTCCAAATGTGTGGGTAAAATATATATCCCTTGGGGGGAAATTTGAAAAAAAGTTGAAAAAATTTTTTTTTCTGGACTTAGAAAATTTTCACACATGTCTCAGACTTCCAGAGAGGGGAGCATGTCAGTGCGCGCATCCAATTTCAGTTCCAGAGCGATTCACCCGATGAGTCCTTCATACTTAGTCGTTTTTTGCAAAATTTCTGACTTTTTGAAAATTTCACTTTTTTGTGAAAATCTCTGCTAAATGAGGTTATAGTATGTTAGAGGGCATCCCAGGAGGGCTCCAAATGTGTGGGTAAAATATATATCCCTTGGGGGAAATTTGAAAAAAAGTTGAAAATTTTTTTTTTTCTGGACTTAGAAAATTTTCACACATGTCTCAGACTTCCAGAGAGGGGAGCATGTCTATAAGCGCATCCGATTTCAGTTCCAGAGCGTTTCACCCGATGAGTCCTTCATACTTAGTCGTTTTTTGCAAAATTTCTGACTTTTTGAAAATTTCACTTTTTTGTGAAAACCTCCGCTAAATGAGGTTATAGTATGTTAGAGGGCATCCCAGGAGGGCTCCAAATGTGTGGGTAAAATATATATCCCTTGGGGGGAAATTTGAAAAAAAGTTGAATAATTTTTTTTTCTGGACTTAGAAAATTTTCACACATGTCTCAGACTTCCAGAGAGGGGAGCATGTCAGTGCGCGCATCCGATTTCAGTTCCAGAGCGATTCACCCGATGAGTCCTTCATACTTAGTCGTTTTTTGCAAAATTTCAGACTTTTTGAAAATTTCACTTTTTTGTGAAAATCTCCGCTAAATTAGGTTATAGTATGTTAAAGGGCATCCCAGGAGGGCTCCAAATGTGTGGGTAAAATATATATCCCTTGGGGGGAAATTTGAAAAAAAGTTGAAAAAAATTTTTTTTCTGGACTTAGAAAATTTTCACACATGTCTCAGACTTCCAGAGAGGGGAGCATGTCAGTGCGCGCATCCAATTTCAGTTCCAGAGCGATTCACCCGATGAGTCCTTCATACTTAGTCGTTTTTTGCAAAATTTCTGACTTTTTGAAAATTTCACTTTTTTGTGAAAATCTCTGCTAAATGAGGTTATAGTATGTTAGAGGGCATCCCAGGAGGGCTCCAAATGTGTGGGTAAAATATATATCCCTTGGGGGAAATTTGAAAAAAAGTTGAAAAATTTTTTTTTTCTGGACTTAGAAAATTTTCACACATGTCTCAGACTTCCAGAGAGGGGAGCATGTCTATAAGCGCATCCGATTTCAGTTCCAGAGCGTTTCACCCGATGAGTCCTTCATACTTAGTCGTTTTTTGGAAAAATTTTCACTTTTTGAAAATTTCACTTTTTTGTGAAAATCTCCGCTAAATGAGGTTATAGTATGTTAGAGGGCATCCCAGGAGGGCTCCAAATGTGTGGGTAAAATATATATCCCTTGGGGGGAAATTTGAAAAAAAGTTGAATAATTTTTTTTTCTGGACTTAGAAAATTTTCACACATGTCTCAGACTTCCAGAGAGGGGAGCATGTCAGTGCGCGCATCCGATTTCAGTTCCAGAGCGATTCACCCGATGAGTCCTTCATACTTAGTCGTTTTTTGCAAAATTTCTGACTTTTTGAAAATTTCACTTTTTTGTGAAAATCTCCGCTAAATGAGGTTATAGTATGTTAGAGGGCATCCCAGGAGGGCTCCAAATGTGTGGGTAAAATATATATCCCTTGGGGGGAAATTTGAAAAAAAGTTGAAAAATTTTTTTTTTCTGGACTTAGTAAATTTTCACACATGTCTCAGACTTCCAGAGAGGGGAGCATGTCAGTGCGCGCATCCGATTTCAGTTCCAGAGCGATTCACCCGATGAGTCCTTCATACTTAGTCGTTTTTTGCAAAATTTCTGACTTTTTGAAAATTTCACTTTTTTGTGAAAACCTCCGCTAAATGAGGTTATAGTATGTTAGAGGGCATCCCAGGAGGGCTCCAAATGTGTGGGTAAAATATATATCCCTTGGGGGGAAATTTGAAAAAAAGTTGAAAAAATGTTTTTTTCTGGACTTAGAAAATTTTCACACATGTCTCAGACTGCCAGAGAGGGGAGCATGTCAGTGCGCACATCCGATTTCAGTTCCAGAGCGTTTCACCCGATGAGTCCTTCAGATTTGGTCATTTTTTGCAAAATTTCTGACTTTTTGAAAATTTCACTTTTTTGTGAAAATCTCCGCTAAATGAGGTTATAGTATGTTAGAGGGCATCCCAGGAGGGCTCCAAATGTGTGGGTAAAATATATATCCCTTGGGGGGAAATTTGAAAAAAAGTTTAAAAAATTTTTTTTTCTGGACTTAGAAAATTTTCACACATGTCTCAGACTTCCAGAGAGGGGAGCATGTCAGTGCGCGCATCCGATTTCAGTTCCAGAGCGATTCACCCGATGAGTCCTTCATACTTAGTCGTTTTTTGCAAAATTTCTGACTTTTTGAAAATTTCACTTTTTTGTGAAAATCTCCGCTAAATGAGGTTATAGTATGTTAGAGGGCATCCCAGGAGGGCTCCAAATGTGTGGGTAAAATATATATCCCTTGGGGGAAATTTGAAAAAAAGTTGAAAATTTTTTTTTTTCTGGACTTAGAAAATTTTCACACATGTCTCAGACTTCCAGAGAGGGGAGCATGTCTATAAGCGCATCCGATTTCAGTTCCAGAGCGTTTCACCCGATGAGTCCTTCATACTTAGTCGTTTTTTGCAAAATTTCTGACTTTTTGAAAATTTCACTTTTTTGTGAAAACCTCCGCTAAATGAGGTTATAGTATGTTAGAGGGCATCCCAGGAGGGCTCCAAATGTGTGGGTAAAATATATATCCCTTGGGGGGAAATTTGAAAAAAAGTTGAATAATTTTTTTTTCTGGACTTAGAAAATTTTCACACATGTCTCAGACTTCCAGAGAGGGGAGCATGTCAGTGCGCATCCGATTTCAGTTCCAGAGCGATTCACCCGATGAGTCCTTCATACTTAGTCGTTTTTTGCAAAATTTCAGACTTTTTGAAAATTTCACTTTTTTGTGAAAATCTCCGCTAAATTAGGTTATAGTATGTTAGAGGGCATCCCAGGAGGGCTCCAAATGTGTGGGTAAAATATATATCCCTTGGGGGGAAATTTGAAAAAAAGTTGAAAAAAATTTTTTTTCTGGACTTAGAAAATTTTCACACATGTCTCAGACTTCCAGAGAGGGGAGCATGTCAGTGCGCGCATCCAATTTCAGTTCCAGAGCGATTCACCCGATGAGTCCTTCATACTTAGTCGTTTTTTGCAAAATTTCTGACTTTTTGAAAATTTCACTTTTTTGTGAAAATCTCTGCTAAATGAGGTTATAGTATGTTAGAGGGCATCCCAGGAGGGCTCCAAATGTGTGGGTAAAATATATATCCCTTGGGGGAAATTTGAAAAAAAGTTGAAAAATTTTTTTTTTCTGGACTTAGAAAATTTTCACACATGTCTCAGACTTCCAGAGAGGGGAGCATGTCTATAAGCGCATCCGATTTCAGTTCCAGAGCGTTTCACCCGATGAGTCCTTCATACTTAGTCGTTTTTTGGAAAAATTTTCACTTTTTGAAAATTTCACTTTTTTGTGAAAATCTCCGCTAAATGAGGTTATAGTATGTTAGAGGGCATCCCAGGAGGGCTCCAAATGTGTGGGTAAAATATATATCCCTTGGGGGGAAATTTGAAAAAAAGTTGAATAATTTTTTTTTCTGGACTTAGAAAATTTTCACACATGTCTCAGACTTCCAGAGAGGGGAGCATGTCAGTGCGCGCATCCGATTTCAGTTCCAGAGCGATTCACCCGATGAGTCCTTCATACTTAGTCGTTTTTTGCAAAATTTCTGACTTTTTGAAAATTTCACTTTTTTGTGAAAATCTCCGCTAAATGAGGTTATAGTATGTTAGAGGGCATCCCAGGAGGGCTCCAAATGTGTGGGTAAAATATATATCCCTTGGGGGGAAATTTGAAAAAAAGTTGAAAAATTTTTTTTTTCTGGACTTAGTAAATTTTCACACATGTCTCAGACTTCCAGAGAGGGGAGCATGTCAGTGCGCGCATCCGATTTCAGTTCCAGAGCGATTCACCCGATGAGTCCTTCATACTTAGTCGTTTTTTGCAAAATTTCTGACTTTTTGAAAATTTCACTTTTTTGTGAAAACCTCCGCTAAATGAGGTTATAGTATGTTAGAGGGCATCCCAGGAGGGCTCCAAATGTGTGGGTAAAATATATATCCCTTGGGGGGAAATTTGAAAAAAAGTTGAAAAAATGTTTTTTTCTGGACTTAGAAAATTTTCACACATGTCTCAGACTGCCAGAGAGGGGAGCATGTCAGTGCGCACATCCGATTTCAGTTCCAGAGCGTTTCACCCGATGAGTCCTTCAGATTTGGTCATTTTTTGCAAAATTTCTGACTTTTTGAAAATTTCACTTTTTTGTGAAAATCTCCGCTAAATGAGGTTATAGTATGTTAGAGGGCATCCCAGGAGGGCTCCAAATGTGTGGGTAAAATATATATCCCTTGGGGGGAAATTTGAAAAAAAGTTTAAAAAATTTTTTTTTCTGGACTTAGAAAATTTTCACACATGTCTCAGACTTCCAGAGAGGGGAGCATGTCAGTGCGCGCATCCGATTTCAGTTCCAGAGCGATTCACCCGATGAGTCCTTCATACTTAGTCGTTTTTTGCAAAATTTCTGACTTTTTGAAAATTTCACTTTTTTGTGAAAATCTCCGCTAAATGAGGTTATAGTATGTTAGAGGGCATCCCAGGAGGGCTCCAAATGTGTGGGTAAAATATATATCCCTTGGGAGAAATTTGAAAAAAAGTTGAAAAATTTTTTTTTTCTGGACTTAGAAAATTTTCACAGATGTCTCAGACTTCCAGAGAGGGGAGCATGTCTATAAGCGCATCCGATTTCAGTTCCAGAGCGTTTCACCCGATGAGTCCTTCATACTTAGTCGTTTTTTGCAAAATTTCTGACTTTTTGAAAATTTCACTTTTTTGTGAAAATCTCCGCTAAATGAGGTTATAGTATGTTAGAGGGCATCCCAGGAGGGCTCCAAATGTGTGGGTAAAATATATATCCCTTGGGGGGAAATTTGAAAAAAGTTGAATAATTTTTTTTTTCTGGACTTAGAAAATTTTCACACATGTCTCAGACTGCCAGAGAGGGGAGCATGTCAGTGCGCACATCCGATTTCAGTTCCAGAGCGATTCACCCGATGAGTCCTTCATACTTAGTCGTTTTTTGCAAAATTTCTGACTTTTTGAAAATTTCACTTTTTTGTGAAAATCTTTGCTAAATGAGGTTATAGTATGTTAGAGGGCATCCCAGGAGGGCTCCAAATGTGTGGGTAAAATATATATCCCTTGTGGGGAAATTTGAAAAAAAGTTGAAAAAAATTTATTTTCTGGACTTAGAAAATTTAAACACATGTCTCAGACTTCCAGAGAAGGGAGCATGTCAGTGCGTGCATCCGATTTCAGTTCCAGAGTGATTCACCCAATGAGTCCTTCATATTTAGTCATTTTTGCAAAATTTCTGACTTTTTGAAAATTTCACTTTTTTGTGAAAATCTCCGCTAAATGAGGTTATAGTATGTTAGAGGGCATCCCAGGAGGGCTCCAAATGTGTGGGTAAAATATATATCCCTTGGGGGGAAATTTGAAAAAAAGTTGAAAAATTTTTTTTTTCTGGACTTAGAAAATTTTCACACATGTCTCAGACTTCCAGAGAGGGGAGCATGTCAGTGCGCGCATCCGATTTCAGTTCCAGAGCGATTCACCCGATGAGTCCTTCATACTTAGTCGTTTTTTGCAAAATTTCTGACTTTTTGAAAATTTCACTTTTTTGTGATAATCTCCGCTAAATGAGGTTATAGTATGTTAGAGGGCATCCCAGGAGGGCTCCAAATGTGTGGGTAAAATATATATCCCTTGGGGGAAATTTGAAAAAAAGTTGAAAAATTTTTTTTTTCTGGACTTAGAAAATTTTCACACATGTCTCAGACTTCCAGAGAGGGGAGCATGTCTATAAGCGCATCCGATTTCAGTTCCAGAGCGATTCACCCGATGAGTCCTTCATACTTAGTCATTTTTTGCAAAATTTCTGAATTTTTGAAAATTTCACTTTTTTGTGAAAATCTCCGCTAAATGAGGTTATAGTATGTTAGAGGGCATCCCAGGAGGGCTCCAAATGTGTGGGTAAAATATATATCCCTTGGGGGGAAATTTGAAAAAAAGTTGAAAAATTTTTTTTTCTGGACTTAGAAAATTTTCACACATGTCTCAGACTTCCAGAGAGGGGAGCATGTCAGTGCGCGCATCCGATTTCAGTTCCAGAGCGATTCACCCAATGAGTCCTTCATACTTAGTCATTTTTTGGAAAAATTTTCACTTTTTGAAAATTTCACTTTTTTGTGAAAATCTCCGCTAAATGAGGTTATAGTATGTTAGAGGGCATCCCAGGAGGGCTCCAAATGTGTGGGTAAAATATATATCCCTTGGGGGGAAATTTGAAAAAAGTTGAATAATTTTTTTTTCTGGACTTAGAAAATTTTCACACATGTCTCAGACTTCCAGAGAGGGGAGCATGTCAGTGCGCGCATCCGATTTCAGTTCCAGAGCGATTCACCCGATGAGTCCTTCATACTTAGTCGTTTTTTGCAAAATTTCAGACTTTTTGAAAATTTCACTTTTTTGTGAAAATCTCCGCTAAATTAGGTTATAGTATGTTAGAGGGCATCCCAGGAGGGCTCCAAATGTGTGGGTAAAATATATATCCCTTGTGGGGAAATTTGAAAAAAAGTTGAAAAAAATTTATTTTCTGGACTTAGAAAATTTAAACACATGTCTCAGACTTCCAGAGAAGGGAGCATGTCAGTGCGTGCATCCGATTTCAGTTCCAGAGTGATTCACCCAATGAGTCCTTCATATTTAGTCATTTTTGCAAAATTTCTGACTTTTTGAAAATTTCACTTTTTTGTGAAAATCTCCGCTAAATGAGGTTATAGTATGTTAGAGGGCATCCCAGGAGGGCTCCAAATGTGTGGGTAAAATATATATCCCTTGGGGGGAAATTTGAAAAAAAGTTGAAAAATTTTTTTTTTCTGGACTTAGAAAATTTTCACACATGTCTCAGACTTCCAGAGAGGGGAGCATGTCAGTGCGCGCATCCGATTTCAGTTCCAGAGCGATTCACCCGATGAGTCCTTCATACTTAGTCGTTTTTTGCAAAATTTCTGACTTTTTGAAAATTTCACTTTTTTGTGATAATCTCCGCTAAATGAGGTTATAGTATGTTAGAGGGCATCCCAGGAGGGCTCCAAATGTGTGGGTAAAATATATATCCCTTGGGGGAAATTTGAAAAAAAGTTGAAAAATTTTTTTTTTCTGGACTTAGAAAATTTTCACACATGTCTCAGACTTCCAGAGAGGGGAGCATGTCTATAAGCGCATCCGATTTCAGTTCCAGAGCGATTCACCCGATGAGTCCTTCATACTTAGTCATTTTTTGCAAAATTTCTGAATTTTTGAAAATTTCACTTTTTTGTGAAAATCTCCGCTAAATGAGGTTATAGTATGTTAGAGGGCATCCCAGGAGGGCTCCAAATGTGTGGGTAAAATATATATCCCTTGGGGGGAAATTTGAAAAAAAGTTGAAAAATTTTTTTTTCTGGACTTAGAAAATTTTCACACATGTCTCAGACTTCCAGAGAGGGGAGCATGTCAGTGCGCGCATCCGATTTCAGTTCCAGAGCGATTCACCCAATGAGTCCTTCATACTTAGTCATTTTTTGGAAAAATTTTCACTTTTTGAAAATTTCACTTTTTTGTGAAAATCTCCGCTAAATGAGGTTATAGTATGTTAGAGGGCATCCCAGGAGGGCTCCAAATGTGTGGGTAAAATATATATCCCTTGGGGGGAAATTTGAAAAAAGTTGAATAATTTTTTTTTCTGGACTTAGAAAATTTTCACACATGTCTCAGACTTCCAGAGAGGGGAGCATGTCAGTGCGCGCATCCGATTTCAGTTCCAGAGCGATTCACCCGATGAGTCCTTCATACTTAGTCGTTTTTTGCAAAATTTCAGACTTTTTGAAAATTTCACTTTTTTGTGAAAATCTCCGCTAAATTAGGTTATAGTATGTTAGAGGGCATCCCAGGAGGGCTCCAAATGTGTGGGTAAAATATATATCCCTTGGGGGGAAATTTGAAAAAAAGTTGAAAAATTTTTTTTTTCTGGACTTAGAAAATTTTCACACATGTCTCAGACTTCCAGAGAGGGGAGCATGTCAGTGCGCGCATCCGATTTCAGTTCCAGAGCGATTCACCCAATGAGTCCTTCATACTTAGTCATTTTTTGGAAAAATTTTCACTTTTTGAAAATTTCACTTTTTTGTGAAAATCTCCGCTAAATGAGGTTATAGTATGTTAGAGGGCATCCCAGGAGGGCTCCAAATGTGTGGGTAAAATATATATCCCTTGGGGGGAAATTTGAAAAAAAGTTGAAAAAATTTTTTTTTCTGGACTTAGAAAATTTTCACACATGTCTCAGACTTCCAGAGAGGGGAGCATGTCAGTGCGCGCATCCGATTTCAGTTCCAGAGCGATTCACCCGATGAGTCCTTCATACTTAGTCGTTTTTTGCAAAATTTCTGACTTTTTGAAAATTTCACTTTTTTGTGAAAATCTCCGCTAAATGAGGTTATAGTATGTTAGAGGGCATCCCAGGAGGGCTCCAAATGTGTGGGTAAAATATATATCCCTTGGGGGGAAATTTGAAAAAAAGTTGAATAATTTTTTTTTCTGGACTTAGAAAATTTTCACACATGTCTCAGACTTCCAGAGAGGGGAGCATGTCAGTGCGCGCATCCGATTTCAGTTCCAGAGCGATTCACCCGATGAGTCCTTCATACTTAGTCATTTTTTGCAAAATTTCTGACTTTTTGAAAATTTCACTTTTTTGTGAAAATCTCCGCTAAATGAGGTTATAGTATGTTAGAGGGCATCCCAGGAGGGCTCTAAATGTGTGGGTAAAATATATATCCCTTGGGGGGAAATTTGAAAAAAAGTTGAAATTTTTTTTTTTTCTGGACTTAGAAAATTTTCACACATGTCTCAGACTTCCAGAGAGGGGAGCATGTCAGTGCGCGCATCCGATTTCAGTTCCAGATTGATTCACCCAATGAGTCCTTCATATTTAGTCATTTTTTGCAAAATTTCTGACTTTTTGAAAATTTCACTTTTTTGTGAAAATCTCCGCTAAATGAGATTATAGTATGTTAGAGGGCATCCCAGGAGGGCTCCAAATTTGTGGGTAAAATATATATCCCTTTGGGGGAAATTTGAAAAAAAGTTGAATAATTATTTTTTTCTGGACTTAGAAAATTTTCACACATGTCTCAGACTTCCAGAGAGGGGAGCATGTCAGTGCGTGCATCCGATTTCAGTTCCAGAGTGATTCACCCTATGAGTCCTTCATATTTAGTCATTTTTTGCAAAATTTCTGAATTTTTGAAAATTTCACTTTTTTGTGAAAATCTCCGCTAAATGAGGTTATAGTATGTTAGAGGGCATCCCAGGAGGGCTCCAAATGTGTGGGTAAAATATATATCCCTTGGGGGGAAATTTGAAAAAAAGTTGAAAAATTTTTTTTTCTGGACTTAGAAAATGTTCACACATGTCTCAGACTTCCAGAGAGGGGAGCATGTCAGTGCGCGCATCCGATTTCAGATCCAGAGCGATTCACCCAATGAGTCCTTCATACTTAGTCATTTTTTGGAAAAATTTTCACTTTTTGAAAATTTCACTTTTTTGTGAAAATCTCCGCTAAATGAGGTTATAGTATGTTAGAGGGCATCCCAGGAGGGCTCCAAATGTGTGGGTAAAATATATATCCCTTTGGGGGAAATTTGAAAAAAAGTTGAATAATTATTTTTTTCTGGACTTAGAAAATTTTCACACATGTCTCAGACTTCCAGAGAGGGGAGCATGTCAGTGCGTGCATCCGATTTCAGTTCCAGAGCGATTCAACCTATGAGTCCTTCATATTTAGTCATTTTTTGCAAAATTTCTGAATTTTTGAAAATTTCACTTTTTTGTGAAAATCTCCGCTAAATGAGGTTATAGTATGTTAGAGGGCATCCCAGGAGGGCTCCAAATGTGTGGGTAAAATATATATCCCTTGGGGGGAAATTTGAAAAAAGTTGAATAATTTTTTTTTCTGGACTTAGAAAATTTTCACACATGTCTCAGACTTCCAGAGAGGGGAGCATGTCAGTGCGCGCATCCGATTTCAGTTCCAGAGCGATTCACCCGATGAGTCCTTCATACTTAGTCGTTTTTTGCAAAATTTCAGACTTTTTGAAAATTTCACTTTTTTGTGAAAATCTCCGCTAAATTAGGTTATAGTATGTTAGAGGGCATCCCAGGAGGGCTCCAAATGTGTGGGTAAAATATATATCCCTTGGGGGGAAATTTGAAAAAAAGTTGAAAAAATTTTTTTTTCTGGACTTAGAAAATTTTCACACATGTCTCAGACTTCCAGAGAGGGGAGCATGTCAGTGCGCGCATCCGATTTCAGTTCCAGAGCGATTCACCCGATGAGTCCTTCATACTTAGTCGTTTTTTGCAAAATTTCTGACTTTTTGAAAATTTCACTTTTTTGTGAAAATCTCCGCTAAATGAGGTTATAGTATGTTAGAGGGCATCCCAGGAGGGCTCCAAATGTGTGGGTAAAATATATATCCCTTGGGGGAAATTTGAAAAAAAGTTGAAAAATTTTTTTTTTCTGGACTTAGAAAATTTTCACACATGTCTCAGACTTCCAGAGAGGGGAGCATGTCTATAAGCGCATCCGATTTCAGTTCCAGAGCGTTTCACCCGATGAGTCCTTCATACTTAGTCGTTTTTTGGAAAAATTTTCACTTTTTGAAAATTTCACTTTTTTGTGAAAATCTCCGCTAAATGAGGTTATAGTATGTTAGAGGGCATCCCAGGAGGGCTCCAAATGTGTGGGTAAAATATATATCCCTTGGGGGGAAATTTGAAAAAAAGTTGAAAAAATTTTTTTTTCTGGACTTAGAAAATTTTCACACATGTCTCAGACTTCCAGAGAGGGGAGCATGTCAGTGCGCGCATCCGATTTCAGTTCCAGAGCGATTCACCCGATGAGTCCTTCATACTTAGTCGTTTTTTGCAAAATTTCTGACTTTTTGAAAATTTCACTTTTTTGTGAAAACCTCCGCTAAATGAGGTTATAGTATGTTAGAGGGCATCCCAGGAGGGCTCCAAATGTGTGGGTAAAATATATATCCCTTGGGGGGAAATTTGAAAAAAAGTTGAAAAAATGTTTTTTTCTGGACTTAGAAAATTTTCACACATGTCTCAGACTTCCAGAGAGGGGAGCATGTCAGTGCGCGCATCCAATTTCAGTTCCAGAGCGATTCACCCAATGAGTCCTTCATACTTAGTCATTTTTTGGAAAAATTTTCACTTTTTGAAAATTTCACTTTTTTGTGAAAATCTCCGCTAAATGAGGTTATAGTATGTTAGAGGGCATCCCAGGAGGGCTCCAAATGTGTGGGTAAAATATATATCCCTTGGGGGGAAATTTGAAAAAAGTTGAATAATTTTTTTTTCTGGACTTAGAAAATTTTCACACATGTCTCAGACTTCCAGAGAGGGGAGCATGTCAGTGCGCGCATCCGATTTCAGTTCCAGAGCGATTCACCCGATGAGTCCTTCATACTTAGTCGTTTTTTGCAAAATTTCAGACTTTTTGAAAATTTCACTTTTTTGTGAAAATCTCCGCTAAATTAGGTTATAGTATGTTAGAGGGCATCCCAGGAGGGCTCCAAATGTGTGGGTAAAATATATATCCCTTGGGGGGAAATTTGAAAAAAAGTTGAAAAAATTTTTTTTTCTGGACTTAGAAAATTTTCACACATGTCTCAGACTTCCAGAGAGGGGAGCATGTCAGTGCGCGCATCCGATTTCAGTTCCAGAGCGATTCACCCGATGAGTCCTTCATACTTAGTCGTTTTTTGCAAAATTTCTGACTTTTTGAAAATTTCACTTTTTTGTGAAAATCTCTGCTAAATGAGGTTATAGTATGTTAGAGGGCATCCCAGGAGGGCTCCAAATGTGTGGGTAAAATATATATCCCTTGGGGGAAATTTGAAAAAAAGTTGAAAAATTTTTTTTTTCTGGACTTAGAAAATTTTCACACATGTCTCAGACTTCCAGAGAGGGGAGCATGTCAGTGCGCGCATCCGATTTCAGTTCCAGAGCGATTCACCCGATGAGTCCTTCATACTTAGTCGTTTTTTGCAAAATTTCTGACTTTTTGAAAATTTCACTTTTTTGTGAAAACCTCCGCTAAATGAGGTTATAGTATGTTAGAGGGCATCCCAGGAGGGCTCCAAATGTGTGGGTAAAATATATATCCCTTGGGGGGAAATTTGAAAAAAAGTTGAAAAAATGTTTTTTTCTGGACTTAGAAAATTTTCACACATGTCTCAGACTGCCAGAGAGGGGAGCATGTCAGTGCGCACATCCGATTTCAGTTCCAGAGCGTTTCACCCGATGAGTCCTTCATATTTAGTCATTTTTTGCAAAATTTCTGACTTTTTGAAAATTTCACTTTTTTTGTGAAAATCTCCGCTAAATGAGGTTATAGTATGTTAGAGGGCATCCCAGGAGGGCTCCAAATGTGTGGGTAAAATATATATCCCTTGGGGGGAAATTTGAAAAAAGTTGAAAAAAATTTTTTTTCTGGACTTAGAAAATTTAAACACATGTCTCAGACTTCCAGAGAGGGGAGCATGTCAGTGCGTGCATCCGATTTCAGTTCCAGAGCGATTCACCCAATGAGTCCTTCATATTTAGTCATTTTTTGCAAAATTTCTGACTTTTTGAAAATTTCACTTTTTTGTGAAAATCTCCGCTAAATGAGGTTATAGTATGTTAGAGGGCATCCCAGGAGGGCTCCAAATGTGTTGGTAAAATATATATCCCTTGGGGGGAAATTTGAAAAAAAGTTGAATAATTTTTTTTTTCTGGACTTAGAAAATTTTCACACATGTCTCAGACTTCCAGAGAGGGGAGCATGTCAGTGCGCGCATCCGATTTCAGTTCCAGAGCGATTCACCCGATGAGTCCTTCATACTTCGTCGTTTTTTGCAAAATTTCTGACTTTTTGAAAATTTCACTTTTTTGTGAAAATCTCCGCTAAATGAGGTTATAGTATGTTAGAGGGCATCCCAGGAGGGCTCCAAATGTGTGGGTAAAATATATATCCCTTGGGGGGGAATTTGAAAAAAAGTTGAAAATTTTTTTTTTTCTGGACTTAGAAAATTTTCACACATGTCTCAGACTTCCAGAGAGGGGAGCATGTCTGTAAGCGCATCCGATTTCAGTTCCAGAGAGTTTCACCCAATGAGTCCTTCATACTTAGTCTTTTTTTGGAAAAAAATTCACTTTTTGAAAATTTCACTTTTTTGTGAAAATCTCCGCTAAATGAGGTTATAGTATGTTAGAGGGCATCCCAGGAGGGCTCAAAATGTGTGGGTAAAAAAATATATCCCTTGGGGGGAAATTTGAAAAAAAGTTGAAAATTTTTTTTTTCTTGTCTTAGAAAATTTTCACACATGTCTCAGACTTCCAGAGAGGGGAGCATGTCAGTGCGCGCATCCGATTTCAGTTCCAGAGCGATTCACCCGATGAGTCCTTCATACTTAGTCGTTTTTTGCAAAATTTCTGACTTTTTGAAAATTTCACTTTTTTGTGAAAATCTTTGCTAAATGAGGTTATAGTATGTTAGAGGGCATCCCAGGAGGGCTCCAAATGTGTGGGTAAAATATATATCCCTTGTGGGGAAATTTGAAAAAAAGTTGAAAAAAATTTATTTTCTGGACTTAGAAAATTTAAACACATGTCTCAGACTTCCAGAGAAGGGAGCATGTCAGTGCGTGCATCCGATTTCAGTTCCAGAGTGATTCACCCAATGAGTCCTTCATATTTAGTCATTTTTGCAAAATTTCTGACTTTTTGAAAATTTCACTTTTTTGTGAAAATCTCCGCTAAATGAGATTATAGTATGTTAGAGGGCATCCCAGGAGGGCTCCAAATGTGTGGGTAAAATATATATCCCTTGGGGGAAAATTTGAAAAAAAGTTGAATAATTATTTTTTTCTGGACTTAGAAAATTTTCACACATGTCTCAGACTTCCAGAGAGGGGAGCATGTCAGTGCGTGCATCCGATTTCAGTTCCAGAGCGATTCACCCTATGAGTCCTTCATATTTAGTCATTTTTTGCAAAATTTCTGACTTTTTGAAAATTTCACTTTTTTGTGAAAATCTCCGCTAAATGAGGTTATAGTATGTTAGAGGGCATCCCAGGAGGGCTCCAAATGTGTGGGTAAAATATATATCCCTTGGGGGGAAATTTGAAAAAAAGTTGAAAAATTTTTTTTTTCTGGACTTAGAAAATTTTCACACATGTCTCAGACTTCCAGAGAGGGGAGCATGTCAGTGCGCGCATCCGATTTCAGTTCCAGAGCGATTCACCCGATGAGTCCTTCATACTTAGTCGTTTTTTGCAAAATTTCTGACTTTTTGAAAATTTCACTTTTTTGTGATAATCTCCGCTAAATGAGGTTATAGTATGTTAGAGGGCATCCCAGGAGGGCTCCAAATGTGTGGGTAAAATATATATCCCTTGGGGGAAATTTGAAAAAAAGTTGAAAAATTTTTTTTTTCTGGACTTAGAAAATTTTCACACATGTCTCAGACTTCCAGAGAGGGGAGCATGTCTATAAGCGCATCCGATTTCAGTTCCAGAGCGATTCACCCGATGAGTCCTTCATACTTAGTCATTTTTTGCAAAATTTCTGAATTTTTGAAAATTTCACTTTTTTGTGAAAATCTCCGCTAAATGAGGTTATAGTATGTTAGAGGGCATCCCAGGAGGGCTCCAAATGTGTGGGTAAAATATATATCCCTTGGGGGGAAATTTGAAAAAAAGTTGAAAAATTTTTTTTTCTGGACTTAGAAAATTTTCACACATGTCTCAGACTTCCAGAGAGGGGAGCATGTCAGTGCGCGCATCCGATTTCAGTTCCAGAGCGATTCACCCAATGAGTCCTTCATACTTAGTCATTTTTTGGAAAAATTTTCACTTTTTGAAAATTTCACTTTTTTGTGAAAATCTCCGCTAAATGAGGTTATAGTATGTTAGAGGGCATCCCAGGAGGGCTCCAAATGTGTGGGTAAAATATATATCCCTTGGGGGGAAATTTGAAAAAAGTTGAATAATTTTTTTTTCTGGACTTAGAAAATTTTCACACATGTCTCAGACTTCCAGAGAGGGGAGCATGTCAGTGCGCGCATCCGATTTCAGTTCCAGAGCGATTCACCCGATGAGTCCTTCATACTTAGTCGTTTTTTGCAAAATTTCAGACTTTTTGAAAATTTCACTTTTTTGTGAAAATCTCCGCTAAATTAGGTTATAGTATGTTAGAGGGCATCCCAGGAGGGCTCCAAATGTGTGGGTAAAATATATATCCCTTGGGGGGAAATTTGAAAAAAAGTTGAAAATTTTTTTTTTTCTGGACTTAGAAAATTTTCACACATGTCTCAGACTTCCAGAGAGGGGAGCATGTCAGTGCGCGCATCCGATTTCAGTTCCAGAGCGATTCACCCAATGAGTCCTTCATACTTAGTCATTTTTTGGAAAAATTTTCACTTTTTGAAAATTTCACTTTTTTGTGAAAATCTCCGCTAAATGAGGTTATAGTATGTTAGAGGGCATCCCAGGAGGGCTCCAAATGTGTGGGTAAAATATATATCCCTTGGGGGGAAATTTGAAAAAAAGTTGAAAAAATTTTTTTTTCTGGACTTAGAAAATTTTCACACATGTCTCAGACTTCCAGAGAGGGGAGCATGTCAGTGCGCGCATCCGATTTCAGTTCCAGAGCGATTCACCCGATGAGTCCTTCATACTTAGTCATTTTTTGCAAAATTTCTGACTTTTTGAAAATTTCACTTTTTTGTGAAAATCTCCGCTAAATGAGGTTATAGTATGTTAGAGGGCATCCCAGGAGGGCTCTAAATGTGTGGGTAAAATATATATCCCTTGGGGGGAAATTTGAAAAAAAGTTGAAATTTTTTTTTTTTCTGGACTTAGAAAATTTTCACACATGTCTCAGACTTCCAGAGAGGGGAGCATGTCAGTGCGCGCATCCGATTTCAGTTCCAGATTGATTCACCCAATGAGTCCTTCATATTTAGTCATTTTTTGCAAAATTTCTGACTTTTTGAAAATTTCACTTTTTTGTGAAAATCTCCGCTAAATGAGATTATAGTATGTTAGAGGGCATCCCAGGAGGGCTCCAAATTTGTGGGTAAAATATATATCCCTTTGGGGGAAATTTGAAAAAAAGTTGAATAATTATTTTTTTCTGGACTTAGAAAATTTTCACACATGTCTCAGACTTCCAGAGAGGGGAGCATGTCAGTGCGTGCATCCGATTTCAGTTCCAGAGTGATTCACCCTATGAGTCCTTCATATTTAGTCATTTTTTGCAAAATTTCTGAATTTTTGAAAATTTCACTTTTTTGTGAAAATCTCCGCTAAATGAGGTTATAGTATGTTAGAGGGCATCCCAGGAGGGCTCCAAATGTGTGGGTAAAATATATATCCCTTGGGGGGAAATTTGAAAAAAAGTTGAAAAATTTTTTTTTCTGGACTTAGAAAATGTTCACACATGTCTCAGACTTCCAGAGAGGGGAGCATGTCAGTGCGCGCATCCGATTTCAGATCCAGAGCGATTCACCCAATGAGTCCTTCATACTTAGTCATTTTTTGGAAAAATTTTCACTTTTTGAAAATTTCACTTTTTTGTGAAAATCTCCGCTAAATGAGGTTATAGTATGTTAGAGGGCATCCCAGGAGGGCTCCAAATGTGTGGGTAAAATATATATCCCTTTGGGGGAAATTTGAAAAAAAGTTGAATAATTATTTTTTTCTGGACTTAGAAAATTTTCACACATGTCTCAGACTTCCAGAGAGGGGAGCATGTCAGTGCGTGCATCCGATTTCAGTTCCAGAGCGATTCAACCTATGAGTCCTTCATATTTAGTCATTTTTTGCAAAATTTCTGAATTTTTGAAAATTTCACTTTTTTGTGAAAATCTCCGCTAAATGAGGTTATAGTATGTTAGAGGGCATCCCAGGAGGGCTCCAAATGTGTGGGTAAAATATATATCCCTTGGGGGGAAATTTGAAAAAAGTTGAATAATTTTTTTTTCTGGACTTAGAAAATTTTCACACATGTCTCAGACTTCCAGAGAGGGGAGCATGTCAGTGCGCGCATCCGATTTCAGTTCCAGAGCGATTCACCCGATGAGTCCTTCATACTTAGTCGTTTTTTGCAAAATTTCAGACTTTTTGAAAATTTCACTTTTTTGTGAAAATCTCCGCTAAATTAGGTTATAGTATGTTAGAGGGCATCCCAGGAGGGCTCCAAATGTGTGGGTAAAATATATATCCCTTGGGGGGAAATTTGAAAAAAAGTTGAAAAAATTTTTTTTTCTGGACTTAGAAAATTTTCACACATGTCTCAGACTTCCAGAGAGGGGAGCATGTCAGTGCGCGCATCCGATTTCAGTTCCAGAGCGATTCACCCGATGAGTCCTTCATACTTAGTCGTTTTTTGCAAAATTTCTGACTTTTTGAAAATTTCACTTTTTTGTGAAAATCTCCGCTAAATGAGGTTATAGTATGTTAGAGGGCATCCCAGGAGGGCTCCAAATGTGTGGGTAAAATATATATCCCTTGGGGGAAATTTGAAAAAAAGTTGAAAAATTTTTTTTTTCTGGACTTAGAAAATTTTCACACATGTCTCAGACTTCCAGAGAGGGGAGCATGTCTATAAGCGCATCCGATTTCAGTTCCAGAGCGTTTCACCCGATGAGTCCTTCATACTTAGTCATTTTTTGGAAAAATTTTCACTTTTTGAAAATTTCACTTTTTTGTGAAAATCTCCGCTAAATGAGGTTATAGTATGTTAGAGGGCATCCCAGGAGGGCTCCAAATGTGTGGGTAAAATATATATCCCTTGGGGGGAAATTTGAAAAAAAGTTGAAAAAATTTTTTTTTCTGGACTTAGAAAATTTTCACACATGTCTCAGACTTCCAGAGAGGGGAGCATGTCAGTGCGCGCATCCGATTTCAGTTCCAGAGCGATTCACCCGATGAGTCCTTCATACTTAGTCGTTTTTTGCAAAATTTCTGACTTTTTGAAAATTTCACTTTTTTGTGAAAACCTCCGCTAAATGAGGTTATAGTATGTTAGAGGGCATCCCAGGAGGGCTCCAAATGTGTGGGTAAAATATATATCCCTTGGGGGGAAATTTGAAAAAAAGTTGAAAAAATGTTTTTTTCTGGACTTAGAAAATTTTCACACATGTCTCAGACTTCCAGAGAGGGGAGCATGTCAGTGCGCGCATCCAATTTCAGTTCCAGAGCGATTCACCCAATGAGTCCTTCATACTTAGTCATTTTTTGGAAAAATTTTCACTTTTTGAAAATTTCACTTTTTTGTGAAAATCTCCGCTAAATGAGGTTATAGTATGTTAGAGGGCATCCCAGGAGGGCTCCAAATGTGTGGGTAAAATATATATCCCTTGGGGGGAAATTTGAAAAAAGTTGAATAATTTTTTTTTCTGGACTTAGAAAATTTTCACACATGTCTCAGACTTCCAGAGAGGGGAGCATGTCAGTGCGCGCATCCGATTTCAGTTCCAGAGCGATTCACCCGATGAGTCCTTCATACTTAGTCGTTTTTTGCAAAATTTCAGACTTTTTGAAAATTTCACTTTTTTGTGAAAATCTCCGCTAAATTAGGTTATAGTATGTTAGAGGGCATCCCAGGAGGGCTCCAAATGTGTGGGTAAAATATATATCCCTTGGGGGGAAATTTGAAAAAAAGTTGAAAAAATTTTTTTTTCTGGACTTAGAAAATTTTCACACATGTCTCAGACTTCCAGAGAGGGGAGCATGTCAGTGCGCGCATCCGATTTCAGTTCCAGAGCGATTCACCCGATGAGTCCTTCATACTTAGTCGTTTTTTGCAAAATTTCTGACTTTTTGAAAATTTCACTTTTTTGTGAAAATCTCTGCTAAATGAGGTTATAGTATGTTAGAGGGCATCCCAGGAGGGCTCCAAATGTGTGGGTAAAATATATATCCCTTGGGGGAAATTTGAAAAAAAGTTGAAAAATTTTTTTTTTCTGGACTTAGAAAATTTTCACACATGTCTCAGACTTCCAGAGAGGGGAGCATGTCTATAAGCGCATCCGATTTCAGTTCCAGAGCGTTTCACCCGATGAGTCCTTCATACTTAGTCGTTTTTTGCAAAATTTCTGACTTTTTGAAAATTTCACTTTTTTGTGAAAATCTCCGCTAAATGAGGTTATAGTATGTTAGAGGGCATCCCAGGAGGGCTCCAAATGTGTGGGTAAAATATATATCCCTTGGGGGAAAATTTGAAAAAAAGTTGAAAAATTTTTTTTTTCTGGACTTAGAAAATTTTCACACATGTCTCAGACTTCCAGAGAGGGGAGCATGTCAGTGCGCGCATCCGATTTCAGTTCCAGAGCGATTCACCCGATGAGTCCTTCATACTTAGTCGTTTTTTGCAAAATTTCTGACTTTTTGAAAATTTCACTTTTTTGTGAAAACCTCCGCTAAATGAGGTTATAGTATGTTAGAGGGCATCCCAGGAGGGCTCCAAATGTGTGGGTAAAATATATATCCCTTGGGGGGAAATTTGAAAAAAAGTTGAAAAAATGTTTTTTTCTGGACTTAGAAAATTTTCACACATGTCTCAGACTGCCAGAGAGGGGAGCATGTCAGTGCGCACATCCGATTTCAGTTCCAGAGCGTTTCACCCGATGAGTCCTTCATATTTAGTCATTTTTTGCAAAATTTCTGACTTTTTGAAAATTTCACTTTTTTTGTGAAAATCTCCGCTAAATGAGGTTATAGTATGTTAGAGGGCATCCCAGGAGGGCTCCAAATGTGTGGGTAAAATATATATCCCTTGGGGGGAAATTTGAAAAAAGTTGAAAAAATTTTTTTTTCTGGACTTAGAAAATTTAAACACATGTCTCAGACTTCCAGAGAGGGGAGCATGTCAGTGCGTGCATCCGATTTCAGTTCCAGAGCGATTCACCCAATGAGTCCTTCATATTTAGTCATTTTTTGCAAAATTTCTGACTTTTTGAAAATTTCACTTTTTTGTGAAAATCTCCGCTAAATGAGGTTATAGTATGTTAGAGGGCATCCCAGGAGGGCTCCAAATGTGTTGGTAAAATATATATCCCTTGGGGGGAAATTTGAAAAAAAGTTGAATAATTTTTTTTTTCTGGACTTAGAAAATTTTCACACATGTCTCAGACTTCCAGAGAGGGGAGCATGTCAGTGCGCGCATCCGATTTCAGTTCCAGAGCGATTCACCCGATGAGTCCTTCATACTTCGTCGTTTTTTGCAAAATTTCTGACTTTTTGAAAATTTCACTTTTTTGTGAAAATCTCCGCTAAATGAGGTTATAGTATGTTAGAGGGCATCCCAGGAGGGCTCCAAATGTGTGGGTAAAATATATATCCCTTGGGGGGGAATTTGAAAAAAAGTTGAAAATTTTTTTTTTTCTGGACTTAGAAAATTTTCACACATGTCTCAGACTTCCAGAGAGGGGAGCATGTCTGTAAGCGCATCCGATTTCAGTTCCAGAGAGTTTCACCCAATGAGTCCTTCATACTTAGTCTTTTTTTGGAAAAAAATTCACTTTTTGAAAATTTCACTTTTTTGTGAAAATCTCCGCTAAATGAGGTTATAGTATGTTAGAGGGCATCCCAGGAGGGCTCAAAATGTGTGGGTAAAAAATATATCCCTTGGGGGGAAATTTGAAAAAAAGTTGAAAATTTTTTTTTTCTTGTCTTAGAAAATTTTCACACATGTCTCAGACTTCCAGAGAGGGGAGCATGTCAGTGCGCGCATCCGATTTCAGTTCCAGAGCGATTCACCCGATGAGTCCTTCATACTTAGTCGTTTTTTGCAAAATTTCTGACTTTTTGAAAATTTCACTTTTTTGTGAAAATCTCCGCTAAATGAGGTTATAGTATGTTAGAGGGCATCCCAGGAGGGCTCCAAATGTGTGGGTTAAAAAATATATCCCTTGGGGGGACATTTGAAAAAAAGTTGAAAATTTTTTTTTTTCTCGTCTTAGAAAATTTTCACACATGTCTCAGACTGCCAGAGAGGGGAGCATGTCAGTGCGCGCATCCGATTTCAGTTCCAGAGCGATTCACCCGATGAGTCCTTCATACTTAGTCATTTTTTGCAAAATTTCTGACTTTTTGAAAATTTCACTTTTTTGTGAAAATCTCCGCTAAATGAGGTTATAGTATGTTAGAGGGCATCCCAGGAGGGCTCCAAATGTGTGGGTAAAATATATATCCCTTGGGGGGAAATTTGAAAAAAGTTGAAAACATTTTTTTTTCTGGACTTAGAAAATTTTCACACATGTCTCAGACTTCCAGAGAGGGGAGCATGTCAGTGCGCGCATCCGATTTCAGTTCCAGAGCGATTCACCCGATGAGTCCTTCATACTTAGTCGTTTTTTGCAAAATTTCTGACTTTTTGAAAATTTCACTTTTTTGTGAAAACCTCCGCTAAATGAGGTTATAGTATGTTAGAGGGCATCCCAGGAGGGCTCCAAATGTGTGGGTAAAATATATATCCCTTGGGGGGAAATTTGAAAAAAAGTTGAAAAAATGTTTTTTTCTGGACTTAGAAAATTTTCACACATGTCTCAGACTGCCAGAGAGGGGAGCATGTCAGTGCGCACATCCGATTTCAGTTCCAGAGCGTTTCACCCGATGAGTCCTTCATATTTAGTCATTTTTTGCAAAATTTCTGACTTTTTGAAAATTTCACTTTTTTGTGAAAATCTCCGCTAAATGAGGTTATAGTATGTTAGAGGGCATCCCAGGAGGGCTCCAAATGTGTGGGTAAAATATATATCCCTTGGGGGGAAATTTGAAAAAAGTTGAAAATTTTTTTTTTCTTGTCTTAGAAAATTTTCACACATGTCTCAGACTTCCAGAGAGGGGAGCATGTCAGTGCGCGCATCCGATTTCAGTTCCAGAGCGATTCACCCGATGAGTCCTTCATACTTCGTCGTTTTTTGCAAAATTTCTGACTTTTTGAAAATTTCACTTTTTTGTGAAAATCTCCGCTAAATGAGGTTATAGTATGTTAGAGGGCATCCCAGGAGGGCTCCAAATGTGTGGGTAAAATATATATCCCTTGGGGGGGAATTTGAAAAAAAGTTGAAAATTTTTTTTTTTCTGGACTTAGAAAATTTTCACACATGTCTCAGACTTCCAGAGAGGGGAGCATGTCTGTAAGCGCATCCGATTTCAGTTCCAGAGAGTTTCACCCAATGAGTCCTTCATACTTAGTCTTTTTTTGGAAAAAAATTCACTTTTTGAAAATTTCACTTTTTTGTGAAAATCTCCGCTAAATGAGGTTATAGTATGTTAGAGGGCATCCCAGGAGGGCTCAAAATGTGTGGGTAAAAAATATATCCCTTGGGGGGAAATTTGAAAAAAAGTTGAAAATTTTTTTTTTCTTGTCTTAGAAAATTTTCACACATGTCTCAGACTTCCAGAGAGGGGAGCATGTCAGTGCGCGCATCCGATTTCAGTTCCAGAGCGATTCACCCGATGAGTCCTTCATACTTAGTCGTTTTTTGCAAAATTTCTGACTTTTTGAAAATTTCACTTTTTTGTGAAAATCTCCGCTAAATGCGGTTATAGTATGTTAGAGGGCATCCCAGGAGGGCTCCAAATGTGTGGGTAAAAAATATATCCCTTGGGGGGACATTTGAAAAAAAGTTGAAAATTTTTTTTTTTCTCGTCTTTGAAAATTTTCACACATGTCTCAGACTGCCAGAGAGGGGAGCATGTCAGTGCGTGCATCCGATTTCAGTTCCAGAGCGATTCACCCGATGAGTCCTTCATACTTAGTCGTTTTTTGCAAAATTTCTGACTTTTTGAAAATTTCACTTTTTTGTGAAAATCTCCGCTAAATGAGGTTATAGTATGTTAGAGGGCATCCCAGGAGGGCTCCAAATGTGTGGGTAAAATATATATCCCTTGGGGGGAAATTTGAAAAAAGTTGAAAACATTTTTTTTTCTGGACTTAGAAAATTTTCACACATGTCTCAGACTTCCAGAGAGGGGAGCATGTCAGTGCGCGCATCCGATTTCAGTTCCAGAGCGATTCACCCGATGAGTCCTTCATACTTAGTCGTTTTTTGCAAAATTTCTGACTTTTTGAAAATTTCACTTTTTTGTGAAAACCTCCGCTAAATGAGGTTATAGTATGTTAGAGGGCATCCCAGGAGGGCTCCAAATGTGTGGGTAAAATATATATCCCTTGGGGGGAAATTTGAAAAAAAGTTGAAAAAATGTTTTTTTCTGGACTTAGAAAATTTTCACACATGTCTCAGACTGCCAGAGAGGGGAGCATGTCAGTGCGCACATCCGATTTCAGTTCCAGAGCGTTTCACCCGATGAGTCCTTCATATTTAGTCATTTTTTGCAAAATTTCTGACTTTTTGAAAATTTCACTTTTTTGTGAAAATCTCCGCTAAATGAGGTTATAGTATGTTAGAGGGCATCCCAGGAGGGCTCCAAATGTGTGGGTAAAATATATATCCCTTGGGGGGAAATTTGAAAAAAGTTGAAAAAAATTTTTTTTCTGGACTTAGAAAATTTAAACACATGTCTCAGACTTCCAGAGAGGGGAGCATGTCAGTGCGTGCATCCGATTTCAGTTCCAGAGCGATTCACCCAATGAGTCCTTCATATTTAGTCATTTTTTGCAAAATTTCTGACTTTTTGAAAATTTCACTTTTTTGTGAAAATCTCCGCTAAATGAGATTATAGTATGTTAGAGGGCATCCCAGGAGGGCTCCAAATGTGTGCGTAAAATATATATCCCTTGGGGGGAAATTTGAAAAAAAGTTGAATAATTTTTTTTTTCTGGACTTAGAAAATTTTCACACATGTCTCAGACTTCCAGAGAGGGGAGCATGTCAGTGCGCGCATCCGATTTCAGTTCCAGAGCGTTTCACCCGATGAGTCCTTCATATTTAGTCATTTTTTGCAAAATTTCTGACTTTTTGAAAATTTCACTTTTTTGTGAAAATCTCCGCTAAATGAGGTTATAGTATGTTAGAGGGCATCCCAGGAGGGCTCCAAATGTGTGGGTAAAATATATATCCCTTGGGGGGAAATTTGAAAAAAAGTTGAATAATTTTTTTTTCTGGACTTAGAAAATTTTCACACATGTCTCAGACTGCCAGAGAGGGGAGCGTGTCAGTGCGCACATCCGATTTCAGTTCCAGAGCGATTCACCCGATGAGTCCTTCATACTTAGTCGTTTTTTGCAAAATTTCTGACTTTTTGAAAATTTCACTTTTTTGTGAAAATCTCCGCTAAATGAGGTTATAGTATGTTAGAGGGCATCCCAGGAGGGCTTCAAATGTGTGGGTAAAAAATATATCCCTTGGGGGGACATTTGAAAAAAAGTTGAAAATTTTTTTTTTTCTCGTCTTAGAAAATTTTCACACATGTCTCAGACTTCCAGAGAGGGGAGCATGTCAGTGCGCGCATCCGATTTCAGTTCCAGAGCGATTCTCCCGATGAGTCCTTCATACTTCGTCGTTTTTTGCAAAATTTCTGACTTTTTGAAAATTTCACTTTTTTGTGAAAATCTCCGCTAGTTGAGTTTATAGTATGTTAGAGGGCATCCCAGGAGGGCTCCAAATGTGTGGGTAAAATATATATCCCTTGGGGGGAAATTTGAAAAAAAGTTGAAAATTTTTTTTTTCTGGACTTAGAAAATTTTCACACATGTCTCAGACTGCCAGAGAGGGGAGCATGTCAGTGCGCGCATCCGATTTCAGTTCCAGAGCGATTCACCCGATGAGTCCTTCATACTTAGTCGTTTTTTGCAAAATTTCTGACTTTTTGAAAATTTCACTTTTTTGTGAAAATCTCCACTAAATGAGGTTATAGTATGTTAGAGGGCATCCCAGGAGGGCTTAAAATGTGTGGGTAAAATATATATCCCTTGGGGGGAAATTTGAAAAAAAGTTGAAAATTTTTTTTTTCTTGTCTTAGAAAATTTTCACACATGTCTCAGACTTCCAGAGAGGGGAGCATGTCAGTGCGCGCATCCGATTTCAGTTCCAGAGCGATTCACCCGATGAGTCCTTCATACTTAGTCGTTTTTTGCAAAATTTCTGACTTTTTGAAAATTTCACTTTTTTGTGAAAATCTCCGCTAAATGAGGTTATAGTATGTTAGAGGGCATCCCAGGAGGGCTCCAAATGTGTGGGTAAAAAATATATCCCTTGGGGGGACATTTGAAAAAAAGTTGAAAATTTTTTTTTTTCTCGTCTTTGAAAATTTTCACACATGTCTCAGACTGCCAGAGAGGGGAGCATGTCAGTGCGCGCATCCGATTTCAGTTCCAGAGCGATTCACCCGATGAGTCCTTCATACTTAGTCGTTTTTTGCAAAATTTCTGACTTTTTGAAAATTTCACTTTTTTGTGAAAATCTCCGCTAAATGAGGTTATAGTATGTTAGAGGGCATCCCAGGAGGGCTCCAAATGTGTGGGTAAAATATATATCCCTTGGGGGGAAATTTGAAAAAAGTTGAAAACATTTTTTTTTCTGGACTTAGAAAATTTTCACACATGTCTCAGACTTCCAGAGAGGGGAGCATGTCAGTGCGCGCATCCGATTTCAGTTCCAGAGCGATTCACCCGATGAGTCCTTCATACTTAGTCGTTTTTTGCAAAATTTCTGACTTTTTGAAAATTTCACTTTTTTGTGAAAACCTCCGCTAAATGAGGTTATAGTATGTTAGAGGGCATCCCAGGAGGGCTCCAAATGTGTGGGTAAAATATATATCCCTTGGGGGGAAATTTGAAAAAAAGTTGAAAAAATGTTTTTTTCTGGACTTAGAAAATTTTCACACATGTCTCAGACTGCCAGAGAGGGGAGCATGTCAGTGCGCACATCCGATTTCAGTTCCAGAGCGTTTCACCCGATGAGTCCTTCATATTTAGTCATTTTTTGCAAAATTTCTGACTTTTTGAAAATTTCACTTTTTTGTGAAAATCTCCGCTAAATGAGGTTATAGTATGTTAGAGGGCATCCCAGGAGGGCTCCAAATGTGTGGGTAAAATATATATCCCTTGGGGGGAAATTTGAAAAAAGTTGAAAAAAATTTTTTTTCTGGACTTAGAAAATTTAAACACATGTCTCAGACTTCCAGAGAGGGGAGCATGTCAGTGCGTGCATCCGATTTCAGTTCCAGAGCGATTCACCCAATGAGTCCTTCATATTTAGTCATTTTTTGCAAAATTTCTGACTTTTTGAAAATTTCACTTTTTTGTGAAAATCTCCGCTAAATGAGATTATAGTATGTTAGAGGGCATCCCAGGAGGGCTCCAAATGTGTGCGTAAAATATATATCCCTTGGGGGGAAATTTGAAAAAAAGTTGAATAATTTTTTTTTTCTGGACTTAGAAAATTTTCACACATGTCTCAGACTTCCAGAGAGGGGAGCATGTCAGTGCGCGCATCCGATTTCAGTTCCAGAGCGTTTCACCCGATGAGTCCTTCATATTTAGTCATTTTTTGCAAAATTTCTGACTTTTTGAAAATTTCACTTTTTTGTGAAAATCTCCGCTAAATGAGGTTATAGTATGTTAGAGGGCATCCCAGGAGGGCTCCAAATGTGTGGGTAAAATATATATCCCTTGGGGGGAAATTTGAAAAAAAGTTGAATAATTTTTTTTTCTGGACTTAGAAAATTTTCACACATGTCTCAGACTGCCAGAGAGGGGAGCGTGTCAGTGCGCACATCCGATTTCAGTTCCAGAGCGATTCACCCGATGAGTCCTTCATACTTAGTCGTTTTTTGCAAAATTTCTGACTTTTTGAAAATTTCACTTTTTTGTGAAAATCTCCGCTAAATGAGGTTATAGTATGTTAGAGGGCATCCCAGGAGGGCTTCAAATGTGTGGGTAAAAAATATATCCCTTGGGGGGACATTTGAAAAAAAGTTGAAAATTTTTTTTTTTCTCGTCTTAGAAAATTTTCACACATGTCTCAGACTTCCAGAGAGGGGAGCATGTCAGTGCGCGCATCCGATTTCAGTTCCAGAGCGATTCTCCCGATGAGTCCTTCATACTTCGTCGTTTTTTGCAAAATTTCTGACTTTTTGAAAATTTCACTTTTTTGTGAAAATCTCCGCTAGTTGAGGTTATAGTATGTTAGAGGGCATCCCAGGAGGGCTCCAAATGTGTGGGTAAAATATATATCCCTTGGGGGGAAATTTGAAAAAAAGTTGAAAATTTTTTTTTTCTGGACTTAGAAAATTTTCACACATGTCTCAGACTGCCAGAGAGGGGAGCATGTCAGTGCGCGCATCCGATTTCAGTTCCAGAGCGATTCACCCGATGAGTCCTTCATACTTAGTCGTTTTTTGCAAAATTTCTGACTTTTTGAAAATTTCACTTTTTTGTGAAAATCTCCGCTAAATGAGGTTATAGTATGTTAGAGGGCATCCCAGGAGGGCTCCAAATGTGTGGGTAAAATATATATCCCTTGGGGGGAAATTTGAAAAAAAAGTTGAAAATTTTTTTTTTCTGGACTTAGAAAATTTTCACACATGTCTCAGACTGCCAGAGAGGGGAGCATGTCAGTGCGCGCATCCGATTTCAGTTCCAGAGCGATTCACCCGATGAGTCCTTCATACTTAGTCGTTTTTTGCAAAATTTCTGACTTTTTGAAAATTTCACTTTTTTGTGAAAATCTCCGCTAAATGAGGTTATAGTATGTTAGAGGGCATCCCAGGAGGGCTCCAAATGTGTGGGTAAAATATATATCCCTTGGGGGGAAATTTGAAAAAAGTTGAAAACATTTTTTTTTCTGGACTTAGAAAATTTTCACACATTTCTCAGACTTCCAGAGAGGGGAGCATGTCAGTGCGCGCATCCGATTTCAGTTCCAGAGCGATTCACCCGATGAGTCCTTCATACTTAGTCGTTTTTTGCAAAATTTCTGACTTTTTAAAAATTTCACTTTTTTGTGAAAATCTTTGCTAAATGAGGTTATAGTATGTTAGAGGGCATCCCAGGAGGGCTCCAAATGTGTGGGTAAAATATATATCCCTTGGGGGGAAATTTGAAAAAAAGTTGAAAAAAATTTTTTTTCTGGACTTAGAAAATTTAAACACATGTCTCAGACTGCCAGAGAGGGGAGCATGTCAGTGCGCACATCCGATTTCAGTTCCAGAGCGATTCACCCGATGAGTCCTTCATACTTAGTCGTTTTTTGCAAAATTTCTGACTTTTTGAAAATTTCACTTTTTTGTGAAAACCTCCGCTAAATGAGGTTATAGTATGTTAGAGGGCATCCCAGGAGGGCTCCAAATGTGTGGGTAAAATATATATCCCTTTTGTGGAAATTTGAAAAAAAGTTGAAAAAATGTTTTTTTCTGGACTTAGAAAATTTTCACACATGTCTCAGACTGCCAGAGAGGGGAGCATGTCAGTGCGCACATCCGATTTCAGTTCCAGAGCGTTTCACCCGATGAGTCCTTCATATTTAGTCATTTTTTGCAAAATTTCTGACTTTTTGAAAATTTCACTTTTTTGTGAAAATCTCCGCTAAATGAGATTATAGTATGTTAGAGGGCATCCCAGGAGGGCTCCAAGTGTGTGGGTAAAATATATATCCCTTGGGGGGAAATTTGAAAAAAGTTGAATAATTTTTTTTTTCTGGACTTAGAAAATTTTCACACATGTCTCAGACTTCCAGAGAGGGGAGCATGTCAGTGCTCGCATCCGATTTCAGTTCCAGAGCGATTCACCCGATGAGTCCTTCATACTTAGTCGTTTTTTGCAAAATTTCTGACTTTTTGAAAATTTCACTTTTTTGTGAAAATCTCCGCTAAATGAGGTTATAGTATGTTAGAGGGCATCCCAGGAGGGCTCCAAATGTGTGGGTAAAATATATATCCCTTGGGGGGAAATTTGAAAAAAAGTTTAAAAAATTTTTTTTCTGGACTTAGAAAATTTTCACACATGTCTCAGACTTCCAGAGAGGGGAGCATGTCAGTGCGCGCATCCGATTTCAGTTCCAGAGCGATTCACCCGATGAGTCCTTCATATTTAGTCATTTTTTGCAAAATTTCTGACTTTTTGAAAATTTCACTTTTTTGTGAAAATCTCCGCTAAATGAGGTTATAGTATGTTAGAGGGCATCCCAGGAGGGCTCCAAATGTGTTGGTAAAATATATATCCCTTGGGGGGAAATTTGAAAAAAAGTTGAATAATTTTTTTTTTCTGGACTTAGAAAATTTTCACACATGTCTCAGACTTCCAGAGAGGGGAGCATGTCAGTGCGCGCATCCGATTTCAGTTCCAGAGCGATTCACCCGATGAGTCCTTCATACTTCGTCGTTTTTTGCAAAATTTCTGACTTTTTGAAAATTTCACTTTTTTGTGAAAATCTCCGCTAAATGAGGTTATAGTATGTTAGAGGGCATCCCAGGAGGGCTCCAAATGTGTGGGTAAAATATATATCCCTTGGGGGGGAATTTGAAAAAAAGTTGAAAAATTTTTTTTTTCTGGACTTAGAAAATTTTCACACATGTCTCAGACTTCCAGAGAGGGGAGCATGTCTGTAAGCGCATCCGATTTCAGTTCCAGAGAGTTTCACCCAATGAGTCCTTCATACTTAGTCTTTTTTTGGAAAAAAATTCACTTTTTGAAAATTTCACTTTTTTGTGAAAATCTCCGCTAAATGAGGTTATAGTATGTTAGAGGGCATCCCAGGAGGGCTCAAAATGTGTGGGTAAAAAATATATCCCTTGGGGGGAAATTTGAAAAAAGTTGAAAAAAATTTTTTTTCTGGACTTAGAAAATTTAAACACATGTCTCAGACTTCCAGAGAGGGGAGCATGTCAGTGCGTGCATCCGATTTCAGTTCCAGAGCGATTCACCCAATGAGTCCTTCATATTTAGTCATTTTTTGCAAAATTTCTGACTTTTTGAAAATTTCACTTTTTTGTGAAAATCTCCGCTAAATGAGATTATAGTATGTTAGAGGGCATCCCAGGAGGGCTCCAAATGTGTGGGTAAAATATATATCCCTTGGGGGGAAATTTGAAAAAAAGTTGAATAATTTTTTTTTTCTGGACTTAGAAAATTTTCACACATGTCTCAGACTTCCAGAGAGGGGAGCATGTCAGTGCGCGCATCCGATTTCAGTTCCAGAGCGTTTCACCCGATGAGTCCTTCATATTTAGTCATTTTTTGCAAAATTTCTGACTTTTTGAAAATTTCACTTTTTTGTGAAAATCTCCGCTAAATGAGGTTATAGTATGTTAGAGGGCATCCCAGGAGGGCTCCAAATGTGTGGGTAAAATATATATCCCTTGGGGGGAAATTTGAAAAAAAGTTGAATAATTTTTTTTTTCTGGACTTAGAAAATTTTCACACATGTCTCAGACTGCCAGAGAGGGGAGCATGTCAGTGCGCACATCCGATTTCAGTTCCAGAGCAATTCACCCGATGAGTACTTCATACTTAGTCGTTTTTTGCAAAATTTCTGACTTTTTGAAAATTTCACTTTTTTGTGAAAATCTCCGCTAAATGAGGTTATAGTATGTTAGAGGGCATCCCAGGAGGGCTTCAAATGTTTGGGTAAAAAATATATCCCTTGGGGGGACATTTGAAAAAAAGTTGAAAATTTTTTTTTTTCTCGTCTTAGAAAATTTTCACACATGTCTCAGACTTCCAGAGAGGGGAGCATGTCAGTGCGCGCATCCGATTTCAGTTCCAGAGCGATTCTCCCGATGAGTCCTTCATACTTCGTAGTTTTTTGCAAAATTTCTGACTTTTTGAAAATTTCACTTTTTTGTGAAAATCTCCGCTAGTTGAGGTTATAGTATGTTAGAGGGCATCCCAGGAGGGCTCCAAATGTGTGGGTAAAATATATATCCCTTGGGGGGAAATTTGAAAAAAAGTTGAAAATTTTTTTTTTCTGGACTTAGAAAATTTTCACACATGTCTCAGACTGCCAGAGAGGGGAGCATGTCAGTGCGCGCATCCGATTTCAGTTCCAGAGCGATTCACCCGATGAGTCCTTCATACTTAGTCGTTTTTTGCAAAATTTCTGACTTTTTGAAAATTTCACTTTTTTGTGAAAATCTCCGCTAAATGAGGTTATAGTATGTTAGAGGGCATCCCAGGAGGGCTCCAAATGTGTGGGTAAAATATATATCCCTTGGGGGGAAATTTGAAAAAAGTTGAAAACATTTTTTTTTCTGGACTTAGAAAATTTTCACACATGTCTCAGACTTCCAGAGAGGGGAGCATGTCAGTGCGCGCATCCGATTTCAGTTCCAGAGCGATTCACCCGATGAGTCCTTCATACTTAGTCGTTTTTTGCAAAATTTCTGACTTTTTGAAAATTTCACTTTTTTGTGAAAATCTTTGCTAAATGAGGTTATAGTATGTTAGAGGGCATCCCAGGAGGGCTCCAAATGTGTGGGTAAAATATATATCCCTTGGGGGGAAATTTGAAAAAAAGTTGAAAAAATTTTTTTTTCTGGACTTAGAAAATTTTCACACATGTCTCAGACTTCCAGAGAGGGGAGCATGTCAGTGCTCGCATCCGATTTCAGTTCCAGAGCGATTCACCCGATGAGTCCTTCATACTTAGTCGTTTTTTGCAAAATTTCTGACTTTTTGAAAATTTCACTTTTTTGTGAAAATCTCCGCTAAATGAGGTTATAGTATGTTAGAGGGCATCCCAGGAGGGCTCCAAATGTGTGGGTAAAATATATATCCCTTGGGGGGAAATTTGAAAAAAAGTTTAAAAAATTTTTTTTCTGGACTTAGAAAATTTTCACACATGTCTCAGACTTCCAGAGAGGGGAGCATGTCAGTGCGCGCATCCGATTTCAGTTCCAGAGCGATTCACCCGATGAGTCCTTCATATTTAGTCATTTTTTGCAAAATTTCTGACTTTTTGAAAATTTCACTTTTTTGTGAAAATCTCCGCTAAATGAGGTTATAGTATGTTAGAGGGCATCCCAGGAGGGCTCCAAATGTGTTGGTAAAATATATATCCCTTGGGGGGGAATTTGAAAAAAAGTTGAAAAATTTTTTTTTTCTGGACTTAGAAAATTTTCACACATGTCTCAGACTTCCAGAGAGGGGAGCATGTCTGTAAGCGCATCCGATTTCAGTTCCAGAGAGTTTCACCCAATGAGTCCTTCATACTTAGTCTTTTTTTGGAAAAAAATTCACTTTTTGAAAATTTCACTTTTTTGTGAAAATCTCCGCTAAATGAGGTTATAGTATGTTAGAGGGCATCCCAGGAGGGCTCAAAATGTGTGGGTAAAAAATATATCCCTTGGGGGGAAATTTGAAAAAAGTTGAAAAAAATTTTTTTTCTGGACTTAGAAAATTTAAACACATGTCTCAGACTTCCAGAGAGGGGAGCATGTCAGTGCGTGCATCCGATTTCAGTTCCAGAGCGATTCACCCAATGAGTCCTTCATATTTAGTCATTTTTTGCAAAATTTCTGACTTTTTGAAAATTTCACTTTTTTGTGAAAATCTCCGCTAAATGAGATTATAGTATGTTAGAGGGCATCCCAGGAGGGCTCCAAATGTGTGGGTAAAATATATATCCCTTGGGGGAAAATTTGAAAAAAAGTTGAATAATTTTTTTTTTCTGGACTTAGAAAATTTTCACACATGTCTCAGACTTCCAGAGAGGGGAGCATGTCAGTGCGCGCATCCGATTTCAGTTCCAGAGCGTTTCACCCGATGAGTCCTTCATATTTAGTCATTTTTTGCAAAATTTCTGACTTTTTGAAAATTTCACTTTTTTGTGAAAATCTCCGCTAAATGAGGTTATAGTATGTTAGAGGGCATCCCAGGAGGGCTCCAAATGTGTGGGTAAAATATATATCCCTTGGGGGGAAATTTGAAAAAAAGTTGAATAATTTTTTTTTTCTGGACTTAGAAAATTTTCACACATGTCTCAGACTGCCAGAGAGGGGAGCATGTCAGTGCGCACATCCGATTTCAGTTCCAGAGCAATTCACCCGATGAGTACTTCATACTTAGTCGTTTTTTGCAAAATTTCTGACTTTTTGAAAATTTCACTTTTTTGTGAAAATCTCCGCTAAATGAGGTTATAGTATGTTAGAGGGCATCCCAGGAGGGCTTCAAATGTTTGGGTAAAAAATATATCCCTTGGGGGGACATTTGAAAAAAAGTTGAAAATTTTTTTTTTTCTCGTCTTAGAAAATTTTCACACATGTCTCAGACTTCCAGAGAGGGGAGCATGTCAGTGCGCGCATCCGATTTCAGTTCCAGAGCGATTCTCCCGATGAGTCCTTCATACTTCGTAGTTTTTTGCAAAATTTCTGACTTTTTGAAAATTTCACTTTTTTGTGAAAATCTCCGCTAGTTGAGGTTATAGTATGTTAGAGGGCATCCCAGGAGGGCTCCAAATGTGTGGGTAAAATATATATCCCTTGGGGGGAAATTTGAAAAAAAGTTGAAAATTTTTTTTTTCTGGACTTAGAAAATTTTCACACATGTCTCAGACTGCCAGAGAGGGGAGCATGTCAGTGCGCGCATCCGATTTCAGTTCCAGAGCGATTCACCCGATGAGTCCTTCATACTTAGTCGTTTTTTGCAAAATTTCTGACTTTTTGAAAATTTCACTTTTTTGTGAAAATCTCCGCTAAATGAGGTTATAGTATGTTAGAGGGCATCCCAGGAGGGCTCCAAATGTGTGGGTAAAATATATATCCCTTGGGGGGAAATTTGAAAAAAGTTGAAAACATTTTTTTTTCTGGACTTAGAAAATTTTCACACATGTCTCAGACTTCCAGAGAGGGGAGCATGTCAGTGCGCGCATCCGATTTCAGTTCCAGAGCGATTCACCCGATGAGTCCTTCATACTTAGTCGTTTTTTGCAAAATTTCTGACTTTTTGAAAATTTCACTTTTTTGTGAAAATCTTTGCTAAATGAGGTTATAGTATGTTAGAGGGCATCCCAGGAGGGCTCCAAATGTGTGGGTAAAATATATATCCCTTGGGGGGAAATTTGAAAAAAAGTTGAAAAAATTTTTTTTTCTGGACTTAGAAAATTTAAACACATGTCTCAGACTGCCAGAGAGGGGAGCATGTCAGTGCGCACATCCGATTTCAGTTCCAGAGCGTTTCACCCGATGAGTCCTTCATATTTAGTCATTTTTTGCAAAATTTCTGACTTTTTGAAAATTTCACTTTTTTGTGAAAATCTCCGCTAAATGAGGTTATAGTATGTTAGAGGGCATCCCAGGAGGGCTCCAAATGTGTGGGTAAAATATATATCCCTTGGGGGGAAATTTGAAAAAAAGTTGAAAAAATGTTTTTTTCTGGACTTAGAAAATTTTCACACATGTCTCAGACTGCCAGAGAGGGGAGCATGTCAGTGCGCACATCCGATTTCAGTTCCAGAGCGTTTCACCCGATGAGTCCTTCATATTTAGTCATTTTTTGCAAAATTTCTGACTTTTTGAAAATTTCACTTTTTTGTGAAAATCTCCGCTAAATGAGGTTATAGTATGTTAGAGGGCATCCCAGGAGGGCTCCAAATGTGTGGGTAAAATATATATCCCTTGGGGGGAAATTTGAAAAAAGTTGAAAAAAATTTTTTTTCTGGACTTAGAAAATTTAAACACATGTCTCAGACTTCCAGAGAGGGGAGCATGTCAGTGCGTGCATCCGATTTCAGTTCCAGAGCGATTCACCCAATGAGTCCTTCATATTTAGTCATTTTTTGCAAAATTTCTGACTTTTTGAAAATTTCACTTTTTTGTGAAAATCTCCGCTAAATGAGATTATAGTATGTTAGAGGGCATCCCAGGAGGGCTCCAAATGTGTGGGTAAAATATATATCCCTTGGGGGGAAATTTGAAAAAAAGTTGAATAATTTTTATTTTCTGGACTTAGAAAATTTTCACACATGTCTCAGACTTCCAGAGAGGGGAGCATGTCAGTGCGCGCATCCGATTTCAGTTCCAGAGCGTTTCACCCGATGAGTCCTTCATATTTAGTCATTTTTTGCAAAATTTCTGACTTTTTGAAAATTTCACTTTTTTGTGAAAATCTCCGCTAAATGAGGTTATAGTATGTTAGAGGGCATCCCAGGAGGGCTTCAAATGTGTGGGTAAAATATATATCCCTTGGGGGGAAATTTGAAAAAAAGTTGAATAATTTTTTTTTTCTGGACTTAGAAAATTTTCACACATGTCTCAGACTGCCAGAGAGGGGAGCATGTCAGTGCGCACATCCGATTTCAGTTCCAGAGCGATTCACCCGATGAGTCCTTCATACTTAGTCGTTTTTTGCAAAATTTCTGACTTTTTGAAAATTTCACTTTTTTGTGAAAATCTCCGCTAAATGAGGTTATAGTATGTTAGAGGGCATCCCAGGAGGGCTTCAAATGTGTGGGTAAAAAATATATCCCTTGGGGGGACATTTGAAAAAAAGTTGAAAATTTTTTTTTTTCTCGTCTTAGAAAATTTTCACACATGTCTCAGACTTCCAGAGAGGGGAGCATGTCAGTGCGTGCATCCGATTTCAGTTCCAGAGCGATTCTCCCGATGAGTCCTTCATACTTCGTCGTTTTTTGCAAAATTTCTGACTTTTTGAAAATTTCACTTTTTTGTGAAAATCTCCGCTAGTTGAGGTTATAGTATGTTAGAGGGCATCCCAGGAGGGCTCCAAATGTGTGGGTAAAATATATATCCCTTGGGGGGAAATTTGAAAAAAAGTTGAAAAAAATTTTTTTTCTGGACTTAGAAAATTTAAACACATGTCTCAGACTGCCAGAGAGGGGAGCATGTCAGTGCGCACATCCGATTTCAGTTCCAGAGCGATTCACCCGATGAGTCCTTCATACTTAGTCGTTTTTTGCAAAATTTCTGACTTTTTGAAAATTTCACTTTTTTGTGAAAACCTCCGCTAAATGAGGTTATAGTATGTTAGAGGGCATCCCAGGAGGGCTCCAAATGTGTGGGTAAAATATATATCCCTTGGGGGGAAATTTGAAAAAAAGTTGAAAAAATGTTTTTTTCTGGACTTAGAAAATTTTAACACATGTCTCAGACTTCCAGAGAGGGGAGCATGTCAGTGCGCGCATCCGATTTCAGTTCCAGAGCGATTCACCCGATGAGTCCTTCATACTTAGTCGTTTTTTGCAAAATTTCTGACTTTTTGAAAATTTCACTTTTTTGTGAAAATCTCCGCTAAATGAGGTTATAGTATGTTAGAGGGCATCCCAGGAGGGCTCCAAATGTGTGGGTAAAATATATATCCCTTGGGGGAAATTTGAAAAAAGTTGAAAACATTTTTTTTTCTGGACTTAGAAAATTTTCACACATGTCTCAGACTTCCAGAGAGGGGAGCATGTCAGTGCGCGCATCCGATTTCAGTTCCAGAGTGATTCACCCGATGAGTCCTTCATAATTAGTCGTTTTTTGCAAAATTTCTGACTTTTTGAAAATTTCACTTTTTTGTGAAAATCTTTGCTAAATGAGGTTATAGTATGTTAGAGGGCATCCCAGGAGGGCTCCAAATGTGTGGGTAAAATATATATCCCTTGGGGGGAAATTTGAAAAAAAGTTGAAAAAATTTTTTTTTCTGGACTTAGAAAATTTTCACACATGTCTCAGACTTCCAGAGAGGGGAGCATGTCTATAAGCGCATCCGATTTCAGTTCCAGAGCGATTCACCCGATGAGTCCTTCATACTTCGTCGTTTTTTGCAAAATTTCTGACTTTTTGAAAATTTCACTTTTTTGTGAAAATCTCCGCTAAATGAGGTTATAGTATGTTAGAGGGCATCCCAGGAGGGCTCCAAATGTGTGGGTAAAATATATATCCCTTGGGGGGGAATTTGAAAAAAAGTTGAAAAAATGTTTTTTTCTGGACTTAGAAAATTTTAACACATGTCTCAGACTGCCAGAGAGGGGAGCATGTCAGTGCGCACATCCGATTTCAGTTCCAGAGCGTTTCACCCGATGAGTCCTTCATATTTAGTCATTTTTTGCAAAATTTCTGACTTTTTGAAAATTTCACTTTTTTGTGAAAATCTCCGCTAAATGAGATTATAGTATGTTAGAGGGCATCCCAGGAGGGCTCCAAATGTGTGGGTAAAATATATATCCCTTGGGGGGAAATTTGAAAAAAGTTGAATAATTTTTTTTTTCTGGACTTACAAAATTTTCACACATGTCTCAGACTTCCAGAGAGGGGAGCATGTCAGTGCTCGCATCCAATTTCAGTTCCAGAGCGATTCACCCGATGAGTCCTTCATACTTAGTCGTTTTTTGCAAAATTTCTGACTTTTTGAAAATTTCACTTTTTTGTGAAAATCTCCGCTAAATGAGGTTATAGTATGTTAGAGGGCATCCCAGGAGGGCTCCAAATGTGTGGGTAAAATATATATCCCTTGGGGGGAAATTTGAAAAAAAGTTTAAAAAATTTTTTTTCTGGACTTAGAAAATTTTCACACATGTCTCAGACTTCCAGAGAGGGGAGCATGTCAGTGCGCGCATCCGATTTCAGTTCCAGAGCGATTCACCCGATGAGTCCTTCATATTTAGTCATTTTTTGCAAAATTTCTGACTTTTTGAAAATTTCACTTTTTTGTGAAAATCTCCGCTAAATGAGGTTATAGTATGTTAGAGGGCATCCCAGGAGGGCTCCAAATGTGTGGGTAAAATATATATCCCTTGGGGGGAAATTTGAAAAAAAGTTGAATAATTTTTTTTTTCTGGACTTAGAAAATTTTCACACATGTCTCAGACTTCCAGAGAGGGGAGCATGTCAGTGCGCGCATCCGATTTCAGTTCCAGAGCGATTCACCCGATGAGTCCTTCATACTTCGTCGTTTTTTGCAAAATTTCTGACTTTTTGAAAATTTCACTTTTTTGTGAAAATCTCCGCTAAATGAGGTTATAGTATGTTAGAGGGCATCCCAGGAGGGCTCCAAATGTGTGGGTAAAATATATATCCCTTGGGGGGGAATTTGAAAAAAAGTTGAAAATTTTTTTTTTTCTGGACTTAGAAAATTTTCACACATGTCTCAGACTTCCAGAGAGGGGAGCATGTCTGTAAGCGCATCCGATTTCAGTTCCAGAGAGTTTCACCCAATGAGTCCTTCATACTTAGTCTTTTTTGGGAAAAAAATTCACTTTTTGAAAATTTCACTTTTTTGTGAAAATCTCCGCTAAATGAGGTTATAGTATGTTAGAGGGCATCCCAGGAGGGCTCAAAATGTGTGGGTAAAAAATATATCCCTTGGGGGGAAATTTGAAAAAAAGTTGAAAAATTTTTTTTTCTTGTCTTAGAAAATTTTCACACGTCTCAGACTTCCAGAGAGGGGAGCATGTCAGTGCGCGCATCCGATTTCAGTTCCAGAGCGATTCACCCGATGAGTCCTTCATACTTAGTCGTTTTTTGCAAAATTTCTGGCTTTTTGAAAATTTCAGTTTTTTGTGAAAATCTCCGCTAAATGAGGTTATAGTATGTTAGAGGGCATCCCAGGAGGGCTCCAAATGTGTGGGTAAAAAATATATCCCTTCGGGGGAAATTTGAAAAAAAGTTGAAAAATTTTTTTTTTTCTCGTCTTAGAAAATTTTCACACATGTCTCAGACTTCCAGAGAGGGGAGCATGTCAGTGCGCGCATCCGATTTCAGTTCCAGAGCGATTCTCCCGATGAGTCCTTCATACTTCGTCGTTTTTTGCAAAATTTCTGACTTTTTGAAAATTTCACTTTTTTGTGAAAATCTCCGCTAAATGAGGTTATAGTATGTTAGAGGGCATCCCAGGAGGGCTCCAAATGTGTGGGTAAAATATATATCCCTTGGGGGGAAATTTGAAAAAAAGTTGAAAATTTTTTTTTTCTGGACTTAGAAAATTTTCACACATGTCTCAGACTGCCAGAGAGGGGAGCATGTCAGTGCGCACATCCGATTTCAGTTCCAGAGCGTTTCACCCGATGAGTCCTTCATATTTAGTCATTTTTTGCAAAATTTCAGACTTTTTGAAAATTTCACTTTTCTGTGAAAATCTCCGCTAAATGAGGTTATAGTATGTTAGAGGGCATCCCAGGAGGGCTCCAAATGTGTGGGTAAAATATATATCCCTTGGGGGGAAATTTGAAAAAAAGTTGAAAAAATGTTTTTTTCTGGACTTAGAAAATTTTCACACATGTCTCAGACTGCCAGAGAGGGGAGAATGTCAGTGCGAACATCCGATTTCAGTTCCAGAGCGATTCACCCGATGAGTCCTTCATACTTAGTCGTTTTTTGCAAAATTTCTGACATTTTGAAAATTTCACTTTTTTGTGAAAATCTCCACTAAAAGAGGTTATAGTATGTTAGAGGGCATCCCAGGAGGGCTCCAAATGTGTGGGTAAAATATATATCCCTTGGGGGGAAACTTGAAAAAAAGTTGAAAAATTTTTTTTTCTGGACTTAGAAAATTTTCACACATGTCTCAGACTTCCAGAGAGGGGAGCATGTCAGTGCGCGCATCCGATTTCAGTTCCAGAGCGATTCACCCGATGAGTCCTTCATACTTAGTCGTTTTTTGCAAAATTTCTGACTATTTGAAAATGTCAGTTTTTTGTGAAAATCTCCGCTAAATGAGGTTATAGTATGTTAGAGGGCATCCCAGGAGGGCTCCAAATGTGTGGGTAAAATATATATCCCTTGGGGGGAAATTTGAAAAAAAGTTTAAAAAATTTTTTTTCTGGACTTAGAAAATTTTCACACATGTCTCAGACTTCCAGAGAGGGGAGCATGTCAGTGCGCGCATCCGATTTCAGTTCCAGAGCGATTCACCCGATGAGTCCTTCATATTTAGTCATTTTTTGCAAAATTTCTGACTTTTTGAAAATTTCACTTTTTTGTGAAAATCTCCGCTAAATGAGGTTATAGTATGTTAGAGGGCATCCCAGGAGGGCTCCAAATGTGTGGGTAAAATATATATCCCTTGGGGGGAAATTTGAAAAAAAGTTGAATAATTTTTTTTTTCTGGACTTAGAAAATTTTCACACATGTCTCAGACTTCCAGAGAGGGGAGCATGTCAGTGCGCGCATCCGATTTCAGTTCCAGAGCGATTCACCCGATGAGTCCTTCATACTTCGTCGTTTTTTGCAAAATTTCTGACTTTTTGAAAATTTCACTTTTTTGTGAAAATCTCCGCTAAATGAGGTTATAGTATGTTAGAGGGCATCCCAGGAGGGCTCCAAATGTGTGGGTAAAATATATATCCCTTGGGGGGGAATTTGAAAAAAAGTTGAAAATTTTTTTTTTTCTGGACTTAGAAAATTTTCACACATGTCTCAGACTTCCAGAGAGGGGAGCATGTCTGTAAGCGCATCCGATTTCAGTTCCAGAGAGTTTCACCCAATGAGTCCTTCATACTTAGTCTTTTTTGGGAAAAAAATTCACTTTTTGAAAATTTCACTTTTTTGTGAAAATCTCCGCTAAATGAGGTTATAGTATGTTAGAGGGCATCCCAGGAGGGCTCAAAATGTGTGGGTAAAAAATATATCCCTTGGGGGGAAATTTGAAAAAAAGTTGAAAAATTTTTTTTTCTTGTCTTAGAAAATTTTCACACGTCTCAGACTTCCAGAGAGGGGAGCATGTCAGTGCGCGCATCCGATTTCAGTTCCAGAGCGATTCACCCGATGAGTCCTTCATACTTAGTCGTTTTTTGCAAAATTTCTGACTTTTTGAAAATTTCACTTTTTTGTGAAAATCTCCGCTAAATGAGGTTATAGTATGTTAGAGGGCATCCCAGGAGGGCTCCAAATGTGTGGGTAAAAAATATATCCCTTCGGGGGAAATTTGAAAAAAAGTTGAAAAATTTTTTTTTTTCTCGTCTTAGAAAATTTTCACACATGTCTCAGACTTCCAGAGAGGGGAGCATGTCAGTGCGCGCATCCGATTTCAGTTCCAGAGCGATTCTCCCGATGAGTCCTTCATACTTCGTCGTTTTTTGCAAAATTTCTGACTTTTTGAAAATTTTACTTTTTTGTGAAAATCTCCGCTAAATGAGGTTATAGTATGTTAGAGGGCATCCCAGGAGGGCTCCAAATGTGTGGGTAAAATATATATCCCTTGGGGGGAAATTTGAAAAAAAGTTGAAAATTTTTTTTTTCTGGACTTAGAAAATTTTCACACATGTCTCAGACTGCCAGAGAGGGGAGCATGTCAGTGCGCACATCCGATTTCAGTTCCAGAGAGTTTCACCCGATGAGTCCTTCATATTTAGTCATTTTTTGCAAAATTTCAGACTTTTTGAAAATTTCTCTTTTCTGTGAAAATCTCCGCTAAATGAGGTTATAGTATGTTAGAGGGCATCCCAGGAGGGCTCCAAATGTGTGGGTAAAATATATATCCCTTGGAGGGAAATTTGAAAAAAAGTTGAATAATTTTTTTTTTCTGGACTTAGAAAATTTTCACACATGTCTCAGACTTCCAGAGAGGGGAGCATGTCAGTGCGCGCATCCGATTTCAGTTCCAGAGCGATTCACCCGATGAGTCCTTCATACTTAGTCGTTTTTTGCAAAATTTCTGACTTTTTGAAAATTTCACTTTTTTGTGAAAATCTCCGCTAAATGAGGTTATAGTATGTTAGAGGGCATCCCAGGAGGGCTCCAAATGTGTGGGTAAAATATATATCCCTTGGGGGGAAATTTGAAAAAAAGTTGAAAAAATGTTTTTTTCTGGACTTAGAAAATTTTCACACATGTCTCAGACTGCCAGAGAGGGGAGAATGTCAGTGCGAACATCCGATTTCAGTTCCAGAGCGATTCACCCGATGAGTCCTTCATACTTAGTCGTTTTTTGCAAAATTTCTGACATTTTGAAAATTTCACTTTTTTGTGAAAATCTCCACTAAATGAGGTTATAGTATGTTAGAGGGCATCCCAGGAGGGCTCCAAATGTGTGGGTAAAATATATATCCCTTGGGGGGAAATTTGAAAAAAAGTTGAATAATTTTTTTTTCTGGACTTAGAATATTTTCACACATGTCTCAGACTGCCAGAGAGGGGAGAATGTCAGTGCGAACATCCGATTTCAGTTCCAGAGCGATTCACCCGATGAGTCCTTCATACTTAGTCGTTTTTTGCAAAATTTCTGACATTTTGAAAATTTCACTTTTTTGTGAAAATCTCCACTAAAAGAGGTTATAGTATGTTAGAGGGCATCCCAGGAGGGCTCCAAATGTGTGGGTAAAATATATATCCCTTGGGGGGAAACTTGAAAAAAAGTTGAAAAATTTTTTTTTCTGGACTTAGAAAATTTTCACACATGTCTCAGACTTCCAGAGAGGGGAGCATGTCAGTGCGCGCATCCGATTTCAGTTCCAGAGCGATTCACCCGATGAGTCCTTCATACTTAGTCGTTTTTTGCAAAATTTCTGACTATTTGAAAATGTCAGTTTTTTGTGAAAATCTCCGCTAAATGAGGTTATAGTATGTTAGAGGGCATCCCAGGAGGGCTCCAAATGTGTGGGTAAAATATATATCCCTTGGGGGGAAATTTGAAAAAAAGTTGAAAAATTTTTTTTTTCTGGACTTAGAAAATTTTCACACATGTCTCAGACTTCCAGAGAGGGGAGCATGTCAGTGCGCGCATCCGATTTCAGTTCCAGAGCGATTCACCCGATGAGTCCTTCATACTTAGTCATTTTTTGCAAAATTTCTGACTTTTTGAAAATTTCACTTTTTTGTGAAAATCTTTGCTAAATGAGGTTATAGTATGTTAGAGGGCATCCCAGGAGGGCTCCAAATGTGTGGGTAAAATATATATCCCTTGGGGGGAAACTTGAAAAAAAGTTGAAAAAATTTTTTTTCTGGACTTAGAAAATTTTCACACATGTCTCAGACTTCCAGAGAGGGGAGCATGTCAGTGCGCGCATCCGATTTCAGTTCCAGAGCGATTCACCCGATGAGTCCTTCATACTTAGTCGTTTTTGCAAAATTTCTGACTATTTGAAAATTTCAGTTTTTTGTGAAAATCTCCGCTAAATGAGGTTATAGTATGTTAGAGGGCATCCCAGGAGGGCTCCAAATGTGTGGGTAAAATATATATCCCTTGGGGGGAAATTTGAAAAAAAGTTGAAAATTTTTTTTTTTCTGGACTTAGAAAATTTTCACACATGTCTCAGACTTCCAGAGAGGGGAGCATGTCAGTGCGCGCATCCGATTTCAGTTCCAGAGCGATTCACCCGATGAGTCCTTCATACTTAGTCATTTTTTGCAAAATTTCTGACTTTTTGAAAATGTCACTTTTTTGTGAAAATCTTTGCTAAATGAGGTTATAGTATGTTAGAGGGCATCCCAGGAGGGCTCCAAATGTGTGGGTAAAATATATATCCCTTGGGGGGAAACTTGAAAAAAAGTTGAAAAATTTTTTTTTCTGGACTTAGAAAATTTTCACACATGTCTCAGACTTCCAGAGAGGGATCATGTCAGTGCGCGCATCCGATTTCAGTTCCAGAGCGATTCACCCGATGAGTCCTTCATACTTAGTCGTTTTTGCAAAATTTCTGACTATTTGAAAATTTCAGTTTTTTGTGAAAATCTCCGCTAAATGAGGTTATAGTATGTTAGAGGGCATCCCAGGACGGCTCCAAATGTGTGGGTAAAATATATATCCCTTGGGGGGAAATTTGAAAAAAAGTTGAATAATTTTTTTTTCTGGACTTAGAAAATTTTCACACATGTCTCAGACTGCCAGAGAGGGGAGAATGTCAGTGCGCACATCCGATTTCAGTTCCAGAGCGATTCACCCGATGAGTCCTTCATACTTAGTCGTTTTTTGCAAAATTTCTGACTTTTTGAAAATTTCACTTTTTTGTGAAAATCTCCGCTAAATGAGGTTATTGTATGTTAGAGGGCATCCCAGGAGGGCTCCAAATGTGTGGGTAAAATATATATCCCTTGGGGGGAAATTTGAAAAAAAGTTGAAAAAATTTTTTTTTCTGGACTTAGAAAATTTTCACACATGTCTCAGACTTCCAGAGAGGGGAGCATGTCAGTGCGCACATCCGATTTCAGTTCCAGAGCGTTTCACCCGATGAGTCCTTCATATTAAGTCATTTTTTGCAAAATTTCTGACTTTTTGAAAATTTCACTTTTTTGTGAAAATCTCCGCTAAATGATGTTATAGTATGTTAGAGGGCATCCCAGGAGGGCTCCAAATGTGTGGGTAAAATATATATCCCTTGGGGGGAAATTTGAAAAAAGTTGAATAATTTTTTTTTTCTGGACTTAGAAAATTTTCACACATGTCTCAGACTGCCAGAGAGGGGAGCATGTCAGTGCGCACATCCGATTTCAGTTCCAGAGCGTTTCACCCGATGAGTCCTTCATATTTAGTCATTTTTTGCAAAATTTCTGACTTTTTGAAAATTTCACTTTTTTGTGAAAATCTCTGCTAAATGAGGTTATAGTATGTTAGAGGGCATCCCAGGAGGGCTCCAAATGTGTGGGTAAAATATATATCCCTTGGGGGGAAATTTGAAAAAAAGTTGAAAAAATGTTTTTTTCTGGACTTAGAAAATTTTCACACATGTCTCAGACTTCCAGAGAGGGGAGCATGTCAGTGCGCGCATCCGATTTCAGTTCCAGAGCGATTCACCCGATGAGTCCTTCATACTTAGTCATTTTTTGCAAAATTTCTGACTTTTTGAAAATGTCACTTTTTTGTGAAAATCTTTGCTAAATGAGGTTATAGTATGTTAGAGGGCATCCCAGGAGGGCTCCAAATGTGTGGGTAAAATATATATCCCTTGGGGGGAAATTTGAAAAAAAGTTGAAAATTTTTTTTTTTCTGGACTTAGAAAATTTTCACACATGTCTCAGACTTCCAGAGAGGGGAGCATGTCAGTGCGCGCATCCGATTTCAGTTCCAGAGCGATTCACCCGATGAGTCCTTCATACTTAGTCATTTTTTGCAAAATTTCTGACTTTTTGAAAATGTCACTTTTTTGTGAAAATCTTTGCTAAATGAGGTTATAGTATGTTAGAGGGCATCCCAGGAGGGCTCCAAATGTGTGGGTAAAATATATATCCCTTGGGGGGAAACTTGAAAAAAAGTTGAAAATTTTTTTTTTCTGGACTTAGAAAATTTTCACACATGTCTCAGACTTCCAGAGAGGGATCATGTCAGTGCGCGCATCCGATTTCAGTTCCAGAGCGATTCACCCGATGAGTCCTTCATACTTAGTCGTTTTTGCAAAATTTCTGACTATTTGAAAATTTCAGTTTTTTGTGAAAATCTCCGCTAAATGAGGTTATAGTATGTTAGAGGGCATCCCAGGACGGCTCCAAATGTGTGGGTAAAATATATATCCCTTGGGGGGAAATTTGAAAAAAAGTTGAATAATTTTTTTTTCTGGACTTAGAAAATTTTCACACATGTCTCAGACTGCCAGAGAGGGGAGAATGTCAGTGCGCACATCCGATTTCAGTTCCAGAGCGATTCACCCGATGAGTCCTTCATACTTAGTCGTTTTTTGCAAAATTTCTGACTTTTTGAAAATTTCACTTTTTTGTGAAAATCTCCGCTAAATGAGGTTATTGTATGTTAGAGGGCATCCCAGGAGGGCTCCAAATGTGTGGGTAAAATATATATCCCTTGGGGGGAAATTTGAAAAAAAGTTGAAAAAATTTTTTTTTCTGGACTTAGAAAATTTTCACACATGTCTCAGACTTCCAGAGAGGGGAGCATGTCAGTGCGCACATCCGATTTCAGTTCCAGAGCGTTTCACCCGATGAGTCCTTCATATTAAGTCATTTTTTGCAAAATTTCTGACTTTTTGAAAATTTCACTTTTTTGTGAAAATCTCCGCTAAATGATGTTATAGTATGTTAGAGGGCATCCCAGGAGGGCTCCAAATGTGTGGGTAAAATATATATCCCTTGGGGGGAAATTTGAAAAAAGTTGAATAATTTTTTTTTTCTGGACTTAGAAAATTTTCACACATGTCTCAGACTGCCAGAGAGGGGAGCATGTCAGTGCGCACATCCGATTTCAGTTCCAGAGCGTTTCACCCGATGAGTCCTTCATATTTAGTCATTTTTTGCAAAATTTCTGACTTTTTGAAAATTTCACTTTTTTGTGAAAATCTCTGCTAAATGAGGTTATAGTATGTTAGAGGGCATCCCAGGAGGGCTCCAAATGTGTGGGTAAAATATATATCCCTTGGGGGGAAATTTGAAAAAAAGTTGAAAAAATGTTTTTTTCTGGACTTAGAAAATTTTCACACATGTCTCAGACTGCCAGAGAGGGGAGCATGTCAGTGCGCACATCCGATTTCAGTTCCAGAGCGTTTCACCCGATGAGTCCTTCATATTTAGTCATTTTTTGCAAAATTTCTGACTTTTTGAAAATTTCACTTTTTTGTGAAAATCTCCGCTAAATGAGGTTATAGTATGTTAGAGGGCATCCCAGGAGGGCTCCAAATGTGTGGGTAAAATATATATCCCTTGGGGGGAAATTTGAAAAAAAGTTGAATAATTTTTTTTTTCTGGACTTAGAAAATTTTCACACATGTCTCAGACTGCCAGAGAGGGGAGCATGTCAGTGCGCACATCCGATTTCAGTTCCAGGGTGATACACCCAATGAGTCCTTCATACTTAGTCGTTTTTTCCAAAATTTCTGACTTTTTGAAAATTTCACTTTTTTGTGAAAATCTTTGCTAAATGAGGTTATAGTATGTTAGAGGGCATCCCAGGAGGGCTCCAAATGTGTGGGTAAAATATATATCCCTTGGGGGGAAATTTGAAAAAAAGTTGAAAAATTTTTTTTTTCTGGACTTAGAAAATTTAAACACATGTCTCAGACTTCCAGAGAGGGGAGCATGTCAGTGCACGCAACCGATTTCAGTTCCAGAGCGATTCACTCGAGGAGTCCTTCATACTTAGTCGTTTTTTGGAAAAATTTTCAGTTTTTGAAAATTTCACTTTTTTGTGAAAATCTCCGCTAAATGAGGTTATAGTATGTTAGAGGACATCCCAGGAGGGCTCCAAATGTGTGGGTAAAATATATATCCTTTGGGGGGAAATTTGAAAAAAAGTTGAATAATTTTTTTTTTCTGGACTTAGAAAATTTTCACACATGTCTGAGACTTCCAGAGAGGGGAGCATGTCAGTGCGCGCATCCGATTTCAGTTCCAGAGCGATTCACCCGATGAGTCCTTCATACTTAGTCGTTTTTGCAAAATTTCTGACTATTTGAAAATGTCAGTTTTTTGTGAAAATCTCCGCTAAATGAGGTTATAATATGTTAGAGGGCATCCCAGGAGGGCTCCAAATGTGTGGGTAAAATATATATCCCTTGGGGGGAAATTTGAAAAAAAGTTGAATAATTTTTTTTTCTGGACTTAGAAAATTTTCACACATGTCTCAGACTGCCAGAGAGGGGAGAATGTCAGTGCGCACATCCGATTTCAGTTCCAGAGCGATTCACCCGATGAGTCCTTCATACTTAGTCGTTTTTTGCAAAATTTCTGACTTTTTGAAATTTTCACTTTTTTGTGAAAATCTCCGCTAAATGAGGTTATAGTATGTTAGAGGGCATCCCAGGAGGGCTCCAAATGTGTGGGTAAAATATATATCCCTTGGGGGGAAATTTGAAAAAAAGTTGAAAAATTTTTTTTTTCTGGACTTAGAAAATTTTCACACATGTCTCAGACTTCCAGAGAGGGGAGCATGTCAGTGCGCGCATCCGATTTCAGTTCCAGAGCGATTCACCCGATGAGTCCTTCATACTTAGTCATTTTTTGCAAAATTTCTGACTTTTTGAAAATTTCACTTTTTTGTGAAAATCTTTGCTAAATGAGGTTATAGTATGTTAGAGGGCATCCCAGGAGGGCTCCAAATGTGTGGGTAAAATATATATCCCTTGGGGGGAAACTTGAAAAAAAGTTGAAAAATTTTTTTTTCTGGACTTAGAAAATTTTCACACATGTCTCAGACTTCCAGAGAGGGGAGCATGTCAGTGCGCGCATCCGATTTCAGTTCCAGAGCGATTCACCCGATGAGTCCTTCATACTTAGTCGTTTTTGCAAAATTTCTGACTATTTGAAAATTTCAGTTTTTTGTGAAAATCTCCGCTAAATGAGGTTATAGTATGTTAGAGGGCATCCCAGGAGGGCTCCAAATGTGTGGGTAAAATATATATCCCTTGGGGGGAAATTTGAAAAAAAGTTGAAAAATTTTTTTTTTCTGGACTTAGAAAATTTTCACACATGTCTCAGACTTCCAGAGAGTGGAGCATGTCAGTGCGCGCATCCGATTTCAGTTCCAGAGCGATTCACCCGATGAGTCCTTCATACTTAGTCATTTTTTGCAAAATTTCTGACTTTTTGAAAATTTCACTTTTTTGTGAAAATCTTTGCTAAATGAGGTTATAGTATGTTAGAGGGCATCCCAGGAGGGCTCCAAATGTGTGGGTAAAATATATATCCCTTGGGGGGAAACTTGAAAAAAAGTTGAAAAATTTTTTTTTCTGGACTTAGAAAATTTTCACACATGTCTCAGACTTCCAGAGAGGGATCATGTCAGTGCGCGCATCCGATTTCAGTTCCAGAGCGATTCACCCGATGAGTCCTTCATACTTAGTCGTTTTTGCAAAATTTCTGACTATTTGAAAATTTCAGTTTTTTGTGAAAATCTCCGCTAAATGAGGTTATAGTATGTTAGAGGGCATCCCAGGACGGCTCCAAATGTGTGGGTAAAATATATATCCCTTGGGGGGAAATTTGAAAAAAAGTTGAATAATTTTTTTTTCTGGACTTAGAAAATTTTCACACATGTCTCAGACTTCCAGAGAGGGGAGCATGTCAGTGCGCACATCCGATTTCAGTTCCAGAGCGATTCACCCGATGAGTCCTTCATACTTAGTCATTTTTTGCAAAATTTCTGACTTTTTGAAAATTTCACTTTTTTGTGAAAATCTTTGCTAAATGATGTTATAGTATGTTAGAGGGCATCCCAGGAGGGCTCCAAATGTGTGGGTAAAATATATATCCCTTGGGGGGAAATTTGAAAAAAGTTGAATAATTTTTTTTTTCTGGACTTAGAAAATTTTCACACATGTCTCAGACTGCCAGAGAGGGGAGCATGTCAGTGCGCACATCCGATTTCAGTTCCAGAGCGTTTCACCCGATGAGTCCTTCATATTTAGTCATTTTTTGCAAAATTTCTGACTTTTTGAAAATTTCACTTTTTTGTGAAAATCTCTGCTAAATGAGGTTATAGTATGTTAGAGGGCATCCCAGGAGGGCTCCAAATGTGTGGGTAAAATATATATCCCTTGGGGGGAAATTTGAAAAAAAGTTGAAAAAATGTTTTTTTCTGGACTTAGAAAATTTTCACACATGTCTCAGACTTCCAGAGAGGGGAGCATGTCAGTGCGCGCATCCGATTTCAGTTCCAGAGCAATTCACCCGATGAGTCCTTCATACTTAGTCGTTTTTGCAAAATTTCTGACTATTTGAAAATTTCAGTTTTTTGTGAAAATCTCCGCTAAATGATGTTATAGTATGTTAGAGGGCATCCCAGGAGGGCTCCAAATGTGTGGGTAAAATATATATCCCTTGGGGGGAAATTTGAAAAAAGTTGAATAATTTTTTTTTTCTGGACTTAGAAAATTTTCACACATGTCTCAGACTGCCAGAGAGGGGAGCATGTCAGTGCGCACATCCGATTTCAGTTCCAGAGCGTTTCACCCGATGAGTCCTTCATATTTAGTCATTTTTTGCAAAATTTCTGACTTTTTGAAAATTTCACTTTTTTGTGAAAATCTCTGCTAAATGAGGTTATAGTATGTTAGAGGGCATCCCAGGAGGGCTCCAAATGTGTGGGTAAAATATATATCCCTTGGGGGGAAATTTGAAAAAAAGTTGAAAAAATGTTTTTTTCTGGACTTAGAAAATTTTCACACATGTCTCAGACTGCCAGAGAGGGGAGCATGTCAGTGCGCACATCCGATTTCAGTTCCAGAGCGTTTCACCCGATGAGTCCTTCATATTTAGTCATTTTTTGCAAAATTTCTGACTTTTTGAAAATTTCACTTTTTTGTGAAAATCTCCGCTAAATGAGGTTATAGTATGTTAGAGGGCATCCCAGGAGGGCTCCAAATGTGTGGGTAAAATATATATCCCTTGGGGGGAAATTTGAAAAAAAGTTGAATAATTTTTTTTTTCTGGACTTAGAAAATTTTCACACATGTCTCAGACTGCCAGAGAGGGGAGCATGTCAGTGCGCACATCCGATTTCAGTTCCAGGGTGATTCACCCAATGAGTCCTTCATACTTAGTCGTTTTTTGCAAAATTTCTGACTTTTTGAAAATTTCACTTTTTTGTGAAAATCTTTGCTAAATGAGGTTATAGTATGTTAGAGGGCATCCCAGGAGGGCTCCAAATGTGTGGGTAAAATATATATCCCTTGGGGGGAAATTTGAAAAAAAGTTGAAAATTTTTTTTTTTCTGGACTTAGAAAATTTAAACACATGTCTCAGACTTCCAGAGAGGGGAGCATGTCAGTGCACGCAACCGATTTCAGTTCCAGAGCGATTCACTCGAGGAGTCCTTCATACTTAGTCGTTTTTTGGAAAAATTTTCAGTTTTTGAAAATTTCACTTTTTTGTGAAAATCTCCGCTAAATGAGGTTATAGTATGTTAGAGGGCATCCCAGGAGGGCTCCAAATGTGTGGGTAAAATATATATCCCTTGGGGGGAAATTTGAAAAAAAGTTGAAAAAATGTTTTTTTCTGGACTTAGAAAATTTTCACACATGTCTCAGACTGCCAGAGAGGGGAGCATGTCAGTGCGCACATCCGATTTCAGTTCCAGAGCGTTTCACCCGATGAGTCCTTCATATTTAGTCATTTTTTGCAAAATTTCTGACTTTTTGAAAATTTCACTTTTTTGTGAAAATCTCTGCTAAATGAGGTTATAGTATGTTAGAGGACATCCCAGGAGGGCTCCAAATGTGTGGGTAAAATATATATCCTTTGGGGGGAAATTTGAAAAAAAGTTGAATAATTTTTTTTTTCTGGACTTAGAAAATTTTCACACATGTCTGAGACTTCCAGAGAGGGGAGCATGTCAGTGCGCGCATCCGATTTCAGTTCCAGAGCGATTCACCCGATGAGTCCTTCATACTTAGTCGTTTTTGCAAAATTTCTGACTATTTGAAAATGTCAGTTTTTTGTGAAAATCTCCGCTAAATGAGGTTATAATATGTTAGAGGGCATCCCAGGAGGGCTCCAAATGTGTGGGTAAAATATATATCCCTTGGGGGGAAATTTGAAAAAAAGTTGAATAATTTTTTTTTCTGGACTTAGAAAATTTTCACACATGTCTCAGACTGCCAGAGAGGGGAGAATGTCAGTGCGCACATCCGATTTCAGTTCCAGAGCGATTCACCCGATGAGTCCTTCATACTTAGTCGTTTTTTGCAAAATTTCTGACTTTTTGAAAATTTCACTTTTTTGTGAAAATCTCCGCTAAATGAGGTTATAGTATGTTAGAGGGCATCCCAGGAGGGCTCCAAATGTGTGGGTAAAATATATATCCCTTGGGGGGAAATTTGAAAAAAAGTTGAAAAAATTTTTTTTTCTGGACTTAGAAAATTTTCACACATGTCTCAGACTTCCAGAGAGGGGAGCATGTCAGTGCGCGCATCCGATTTCAGTTCCAGAGCGATTCACCCGATGAGTCCTTCATACTTAGTCATTTTTTGCAAAATTTCTGACTTTTTGAAAATTTCACTTTTTTGTGAAAATCTTTGCTAAATGAGGTTATAGTATGTTAGAGGGCATCCCAGGAGGGCTCCAAATGTGTGGGTAAAATATATATCCCTTGGGGGGAAACTTGAAAAAAAGTTGAAAAAATTTTTTTTCTGGACTTAGAAAATTTTCACACATGTCTCAGACTTCCAGAGAGGGGAGCATGTCAGTGCGCGCATCCGATTTCAGTTCCAGAGCGATTCACCCGATGAGTCCTTCATACTTAGTCGTTTTTGCAAAATTTCTGACTATTTGAAAATTTCAGTTTTTTGTGAAAATCTCCGCTAAATGAGGTTATAGTATGTTAGAGGGCATCCCAGGAGGGCTCCAAATGTGTGGGTAAAATATATATCCCTTGGGGGGAAATTTGAAAAAAAGTTGAAAAATTTTTTTTTTCTGGACTTAGAAAATTTTCACACATGTCTCAGACTTCCAGAGAGTGGAGCATGTCAGTGCGCGCATCCGATTTCAGTTCCAGAGCGATTCACCCGATGAGTCCTTCATACTTAGTCATTTTTTGCAAAATTTCTGACTTTTTGAAAATTTCACTTTTTTGTGAAAATCTTTGCTAAATGAGGTTATAGTATGTTAGAGGGCATCCCAGGAGGGCTCCAAATGTGTGGGTAAAATATATATCCCTTGGGGGGAAACTTGAAAAAAAGTTGAAAAATTTTTTTTTCTGGACTTAGAAAATTTTCACACATGTCTCAGACTTCCAGAGAGGGATCATGTCAGTGCGCGCATCCGATTTCAGTTCCAGAGCGATTCACCCGATGAGTCCTTCATACTTAGTCGTTTTTGCAAAATTTCTGACTATTTGAAAATTTCAGTTTTTTGTGAAAATCTCCGCTAAATGAGGTTATAGTATGTTAGAGGGCATCCCAGGACGGCTCCAAATGTGTGGGTAAAATATATATCCCTTGGGGGGAAATTTGAAAAAAAGTTGAATAATTTTTTTTTCTGGACTTAGAAAATTTTCACACATGTCTCAGACTTCCAGAGAGGGGAGCATGTCAGTGCGCACATCCGATTTCAGTTCCAGAGCGTTTCACCCGATGAGTCCTTCATATTAAGTCATTTTTTGCAAAATTTCTGACTTTTTGAAAATTTCACTATTTTGTGAAAATCTCCGCTAAATGATGTTATAGTATGTTAGAGGGCATCCCAGGAGGGCTCCAAATGTGTGGGTAAAATATATATCCCTTGGGGGGAAATTTGAAAAAAGTTGAATAATTTTTTTTTTCTGGACTTAGAAAATTTTCACACATGTCTCAGACTGCCAGAGAGGGGAGCATGTCAGTGCGCACATCCGATTTCAGTTCCAGAGCGTTTCACCCGATGAGTCCTTCATATTTAGTCATTTTTTGCAAAATTTCTGACTTTTTGAAAATTTCACTTTTTTGTGAAAATCTCTGCTAAATGAGGTTATAGTATGTTAGAGGGCATCCCAGGAGGGCTCCAAATGTGTGGGTAAAATATATATCCTTTGGGGGGATATTTGAAAAAAAGTTGAAAAAATGTTTTTTTCTGGACTTAGAAAATTTTCACACATGTCTCAGACTGCCAGAGAGGGGAGCATGTCAGTGCGCACATCCGATTTCAGTTCCAGAGCGTTTCACCCGATGAGTCCTTCATATTTAGTCATTTTTTGCAAAATTTCTGACTTTTTGAAAATTTCACTTTTTTGTGAAAATCTCCGCTAAATGAGGTTATAGTATGTTAGAGGGCATCCCAGGAGGGCTCCAAATGTGTGGGTAAAATATATATCCCTTGGGGGGAAATTTGAAAAAAAGTTGAATAATTTTTTTTTTCTGGACTTGGAAAATTTTCACACATGTCTCAGACTGCCAGAGAGGGGAGCATGTCAGTGCGCACATCCGATTTCAGTTCCAGGGTGATTCACCCAATGAGTCCTTCATACTTAGTCGTTTTTTGCAAAATTTCTGACTTTTTGAAAATTTCACTTTTTTGTGAAAATCTTTGCTAAATGAGGTTATAGTATGTTAGAGGGCATCCCAGGAGGGCTCCAAATGTGTGGGTAAAATATATATCCCTTGGGGGGAAATTTGAAAAAAAGTTGAATAATTTTTTTTTTCTGGACTTAGAAAATTTTCACACATGTCTCAGACTTCCAGAGAGGGGAGCATGTCAGTGCGCGCATCCGATTTCAGTTCCAGAGCGATTCACCCGATGAGTCCTTCATACTTAGTCATTTTTTGCAAAATTTCTGACTTTTTGAAAATTTCACTTTTTTGTGAAAATCGTTGCTAAATGAGGTTATAGTATGTTAGAGGGCATCCCAGGAGGGCTCCAAATGTGTGGGTAAAATATATATCCCTTGGGGGGAAATTTGAAAAAAAGTTGAAAAAAATTTTTTTTCTGGACTTAGAAAATTTAAACACATGTCTCAGACTTCCAGAGAGGGGAGCATGTCAGTGCGCGCAACCGATTTCAGTTCCAGAGCGATTCACTCGAGGAGTCCTTCATACTTAGTCGTTTTTTGGAAAAATTTTCAGTTTTTGAAAATTTCACTTTTTTGTGAAAATCTCCGCTAAATGAGGTTATAGTATGTTAGAGGGCATCCCAGGAGGGCTCCCAATGTGTGGGTAAAATATATATCCCTTGGGGGGAAATTTGAAAAAAAGTTGAAAAATTTTTTTTTCTGGACTTAGTAAATTTAAACACATGTCTCAGACTTCCAGAGAGGGGAGCATGTCAGTGAGCGCATCCGATTGCAGTTCCAGAGCGATTCACCCGATGAGTCCTTCATACTTAGTCGTTTTTTGCAAAATTTCTGACTTTTTGAGCATTTCACTTTTTTGTGAAAATCTTTGCTAAATGAGTTTATAGTATGTTAGAGGGCATCCCTGGAGGGCTCCAAATGTGTGGGTAAAATATATATCCCTTGGGGGGAAATTTGAAAAAAAGTTGAAAAAATTTTTTTTCTGGACTTAGAAAATTTAAACACATGTCTCAGACTTCCAGAGAGGGGAGCATGTCAGTGCGTGCATCCGATTTCAGTTCCAGAGCGATTCACCCGATGAGTCCTTCATATTTAGTCATTTTTTGCAAAATTTCTGACTTTTTGAAAATTTCTTTTTTTTGTGAAAATCTCCGCTAAATGAGGTTATAGTATGTTAGAGGGCATCCCAGGAGGGCTCCAAATGTGTGGGTAAAATATATATCCCTTGGGGGGAAATTTGAAAAAAGCTGAAAACATTTTTTTTTCTGGACTTAGAAAATTTTCACACATGTCTCAGACTTCCAGAGAGGGGAGCATGTCAGTGCGCGCATCCGATTTCAGTTCCAGAGCGATTCACCCGATGAGTCCTTCATACTTAGTCGTTTTTTGCAAAATTTCTGACTTTTTGAAAATTTCACTTTTTTGTGAAAATCTCCGCTAAATGAGGTTATAGTATGTTAGAGGGCATCCCAGGAGGGCTCCAAATGTGTGGGTAAAATATATATCCCTTGGGGGGAAATTTGAAAAAAAGTTGAAAAAATGTTTTTTTCTGGACTTAGAAAATTTTCACACATGTCTCAGACTGCCAGAGAGGGGAGCATGTCAGTGCGCACATCCGATTTCAGTTCCAGAGCGTTTCACCCGATGAGTCCTTCATATTTAGTCATTTTTTGCAAAATTTCTGACTTTTTGAAAATTTCACTTTTTTGTGAAAATCTCTGCTAAATGAGGTTATAGTATGTTAGAGGACATCCCAGGAGGGCTCCAAATGTGTGGGTAAAATATATATCCTTTGGGGGGAAATTTGAAAAAAAGTTGAATAATTTTTTTTTTCTGGACTTAGAAAATTTTCACACATGTCTGAGACTTCCAGAGAGGGGAGCATGTCAGTGCGCGCATCCGATTTCAGTTCCAGAGCGATTCACCCGATGAGTCCTTCATACTTAGTCGTTTTTGCAAAATTTCTGACTATTTGAAAATGTCAGTTTTTTGTGAAAATCTCCGCTAAATGAGGTTATAATATGTTAGAGGGCATCCCAGGAGGGCTCCAAATGTGTGGGTAAAATATATATCCCTTGGGGGGAAATTTGAAAAAAAGTTGAATAATTTTTTTTTCTGGACTTAGAAAATTTTCACACATGTCTCAGACTGCCAGAGAGGGGAGAATGTCAGTGCGCACATCCGATTTCAGTTCCAGAGCGATTCACCCGATGAGTCCTTCATACTTAGTCGTTTTTTGCAAAATTTCTGACTTTTTGAAAATTTCACTTTTTTGTGAAAATCTCCGCTAAATGAGGTTATAGTATGTTAGAGGGCATCCCAGGAGGGCTCCAAATGTGTGGGTAAAATATATATCCCTTGGGGGGAAATTTGAAAAAAAGTTGAAAAATTTTTTTTTTCTGGACTTAGAAAATTTTCACACATGTCTCAGACTTCCAGAGAGGGGAGCATGTCAGTGCGCGCATCCGATTTCAGTTCCAGAGCGATTCACCCGATGAGTCCTTCATACTTAGTCATTTTTTGCAAAATTTCTGACTTTTTGAAAATTTCACTTTTTTGTGAAAATCTTTGCTAAATGAGGTTATAGTATGTTAGAGGGCATCCCAGGAGGGCTCCAAATGTGTGGGTAAAATATATATCCCTTGGGGGGAAACTTGAAAAAAAGTTGAAAAAATTTTTTTTCTGGACTTAGAAAATTTTCACACATGTCTCAGACTTCCAGAGAGGGGAGCATGTCAGTGCGCGCATCCGATTTCAGTTCCAGAGCGATTCACCCGATGAGTCCTTCATACTTAGTCGTTTTTGCAAAATTTCTGACTATTTGAAAATTTCAGTTTTTTGTGAAAATCTCCGCTAAATGAGGTTATAGTATGTTAGAGGGCATCCCAGGAGGGCTCCAAATGTGTGGGTAAAATATATATCCCTTGGGGGGAAATTTGAAAAAAAGTTGAAAAATTTTTTTTTTCTGGACTTAGAAAATTTTCACACATGTCTCAGACTTCCAGAGAGTGGAGCATGTCAGTGCGCGCATCCGATTTCAGTTCCAGAGCGATTCACCCGATGAGTCCTTCATACTTAGTCATTTTTTGCAAAATTTCTGACTTTTTGAAAATTTCACTTTTTTGTGAAAATCTTTGCTAAATGAGGTTATAGTATGTTAGAGGGCATCCCAGGAGGGCTCCAAATGTGTGGGTAAAATATATATCCCTTGGGGGGAAACTTGAAAAAAAGTTGAAAAATTTTTTTTTCTGGACTTAGAAAATTTTCACACATGTCTCAGACTTCCAGAGAGGGATCATGTCAGTGCGCGCATCCGATTTCAGTTCCAGAGCGATTCACCCGATGAGTCCTTCATACTTAGTCGTTTTTGCAAAATTTCTGACTATTTGAAAATTTCAGTTTTTTGTGAAAATCTCCGCTAAATGAGGTTATAGTATGTTAGAGGGCATCCCAGGACGGCTCCAAATGTGTGGGTAAAATATATATCCCTTGGGGGGAAATTTGAAAAAAAGTTGAATAATTTTTTTTTCTGGACTTAGAAAATTTTCACACATGTCTCAGACTTCCAGAGAGGGGAGCATGTCAGTGCGCACATCCGATTTCAGTTCCAGAGCGTTTCACCCGATGAGTCCTTCATATTAAGTCATTTTTTGCAAAATTTCTGACTTTTTGAAAATTTCACTATTTTGTGAAAATCTCCGCTAAATGATGTTATAGTATGTTAGAGGGCATCCCAGGAGGGCTCCAAATGTGTGGGTAAAATATATATCCCTTGGGGGGAAATTTGAAAAAAGTTGAATAATTTTTTTTTTCTGGACTTAGAAAATTTTCACACATGTCTCAGACTGCCAGAGAGGGGAGCATGTCAGTGCGCACATCCGATTTCAGTTCCAGAGCGTTTCACCCGATGAGTCCTTCATATTTAGTCATTTTTTGCAAAATTTCTGACTTTTTGAAAATTTCACTTTTTTGTGAAAATCTCTGCTAAATGAGGTTATAGTATGTTAGAGGGCATCCCAGGAGGGCTCCAAATGTGTGGGTAAAATATATATCCTTTGGGGGGATATTTGAAAAAAAGTTGAAAAAATGTTTTTTTCTGGACTTAGAAAATTTTCACACATGTCTCAGACTGCCAGAGAGGGGAGCATGTCAGTGCGCACATCCGATTTCAGTTCCAGAGCGTTTCACCCGATGAGTCCTTCATATTTAGTCATTTTTTGCAAAATTTCTGACTTTTTGAAAATTTCACTTTTTTGTGAAAATCTCCGCTAAATGAGGTTATAGTATGTTAGAGGGCATCCCAGGAGGGCTCCAAATGTGTGGGTAAAATATATATCCCTTGGGGGGAAATTTGAAAAAAAGTTGAATAATTTTTTTTTTCTGGACTTGGAAAATTTTCACACATGTCTCAGACTGCCAGAGAGGGGAGCATGTCAGTGCGCACATCCGATTTCAGTTCCAGGGTGATTCACCCAATGAGTCCTTCATACTTAGTCGTTTTTTGCAAAATTTCTGACTTTTTGAAAATTTCACTTTTTTGTGAAAATCTTTGCTAAATGAGGTTATAGTATGTTAGAGGGCATCCCAGGAGGGCTCCAAATGTGTGGGTAAAATATATATCCCTTGGGGGGAAATTTGAAAAAAAGTTGAAAAAATGTTTTTTTCTGGACTTAGAAAATTTTCACACATGTCTCAGACTGCCAGAGAGGGGAGCATGTCAGTGCGCACATCCGATTTCAGTTCCAGAGCGTTTCACCCGATGAGTCCTTCATATTTAGTCATTTTTTGCAAAATTTCTGACTTTTTGAAAATTTCACTTTTTTGTGAAAATCTCTGCTAAATGAGGTTATAGTATGTTAGAGGACATCCCAGGAGGCCTCCAAATGTGTGGGTAAAATATATATCCTTTGGGGGGAAATTTGAAAAAAAGTTGAATAATTTTTTTTTTCTGGACTTAGAAAATTTTCACACATGTCTCAGACTGCCAGAGAGGGGAGCATGTCAGTGCGCACATCCGATTTCAGTTCCAGAGCGATTCACCCGATGAGTCCTTCATACTTAGTCGTTTTTTGCAAAATTTCTGACTTTTTGAGCATTTCACTTTTTTGTGAAAATCTTTGCTAAATGAGTTTATAGTATGTTAGAGGGCATCCCTGGAGGGCTCCAAATGTGTGGGTAAAATATATATCCCTTGGGGGGAAATTTGAAAAAAAGTTGAAAAAATTTTTTTTCTGGACTTAGAAAATTTAAACACATGTCTCAGACTTCCAGAGAGGGGAGCATGTCAGTGCGTGCATCCGATTTCAGTTCCAGAGCGATTCACCCGATGAGTCCTTCATATTTAGTCATTTTTTGCAAAATTTCTGACTTTTTGAAAATTTCTTTTTTTTGTGAAAATCTCCGCTAAATGAGGTTATAGTATGTTAGAGGGCATCCCAGGAGGGCTCCAAATGTGTGGGTAAAATATATATCCCTTGGGGGGAAATTTGAAAAAAGCTGAAAACATTTTTTTTTCTGGACTTAGAAAATTTTCACACATGTCTCAGACTTCCAGAGAGGGGAGCATGTCAGTGCGCGCATCCGATTTCAGTTCCAGAGCGATTCACCCGATGAGTCCTTCATACTTAGTCGTTTTTTGCAAAATTTCTGACTTTTTGAGAATTTCACTTTTTTGTGAAAATCTTTGCTAAATGAGGTTATAGTATGTTAGAGGGCATCCCAGGAGGGCTCCAAATGTGTGAGTAAAATATATATCCCTTGGGGGGAAATTTGAAAAAAGTTGAAAAAATTTTTTTTTCTGGACTTAGAAAATTTAAACACATGTCTCAGACTTCCAGAGAGGGGAGCATGTCAGTGCGTGCATCCGATTTCAGTTCCAGAGCGATTCACCCGATGAGTCCTTCATACTTAGTCGTTTTTTGCAAAATTTCTGACTTTTTGAAAATTTCAGTTTTTTGTGAAAATCTCCACTAAATGAGGTTATAGTATGTTAGAGGGCAACCCAGGAGGGCTCCAAATGTGTGGGTAAAATATATATCCCTTTGGGGGAAATTTGAAAAAAAGTTGAATAATTTTTTTTTTCTGGACTTAGAAAATTTTCACACATGTCTCAGACTGCCAGAGAGGGGAGCATGTTAGTGCGCACATCCGATTTCAGTTCCAGAGCGATTCACCCGATGAGTCCTTCATACTTAGTCGTTTTTTGCAAAATTTCTGACTTTTTGAGAATTTCACTTTTTTGTGAAAATCTTTGCTAAATGAGGTTATAGTATGTTAGAGGGCATCCCAGGAGGGCTCCAAATGTGTGGGTAAAATATATATCCCTTGGGGGGAAATTTGAAAAAAGTTGAAAAAATTTTTTTTTCTGGACTTAGAAAATTTAAACACATGTCTCAGACTTCCAGAGAGGGGAGCATGTCAGTGCGTGCATCCGATTTCAGTTCCAGAGCGATTCACCCGATGAGTCCTTCATACTTAGTCGTTTTTTGCAAAATTTCTGACTTTTTGAAAATTTCAGTTTTTTGTGAAAATCTCCGCTAAATGAGGTTATAGTATGTTAGAGGGCATCCCAGGAGGGCTCCAAATGTGTGGGTAAAATATATATCCCTTGGGGGGAAATTTGAAAAAAAGTTGAATAATTTTTTTTTCTGGACTTAGAAAATTTTCACACATGTCTCAGACTTCCAGAGAGGGGAGCATGTCAGTGCGCGCATCCGATTTCAGTTCCAGAGCGATTCACCCGATGAGTCCTTCATACTTAGTCGTTTTTTGCAAAATTTCTGACTTTTTGAAAATTTCACTTTTTTGTGAAAATCTCCGCTAAATGAGGTTATAGTATGTTAGAGGGCATCCCAGGAGGGCTCCAAATGTGTGGGTAAAATATATATCCCTTTGGGGGAAATTTGAGAAAAAGTTGAATAATTTTTTTTTTCTGGACTTAGAAAATTTTCACACATGTCTCAGACTTCCAGAGAGGGGAGCATGTCAGTGCGCGCATCCGATTTCAGTTCCAGAGCGATTCACCCGATGAGTCCTTCATACTTAGTCGTTTTTTGCAAAATTTCTGACTTTTTGAAAATTTCAGTTTTTTGTGAAAATCTCCGCTAAATGAGGTTATAGTATGTTAGAGGGCATCCCAGGAGGGCTCCAAATGTGTGGTTAAAATATATATCCCTTGGGGGGAAATTTGAAAAAAAGTTGAACAATTTTTTTTTCTGGACTTAGAAAATTTTCACACATGTCTCAGACTTCCAGAGAGGGGAGCATGTCAGTGCGCGCATCCGATTTCAGTTCCAGAGCGATTCACCCGATGAGTCCTTCATACTTAGTCGTTTTTTGCAAAATTTCTGACTTTTTGAAAATTTCACTTTTTTGTGAAAATCTCCGCTAAATGAGGTTATAGTATGTTAGAGGGCATCCCAGGAGGGCTCCAAATGTGTGGGTAAAATATATATCCCTTGGGGTGAAATTTGAAAAAAAGTTGAATAATTTTTTTTTTCTGGACTTAGAAAATTTTCACACATGTCTCAGACTGCCAGAGAGGGGAGCATGTCAGTGCGCACATCCGATTCCAGTTCCAGAGCGATTCACCCGATGAGTCCTTCATACTTAGTCGTTTTTTGCAAAATTTCTGACTTTTTGAAAATTTCACTTTTTTGTGAAAATCTCCGCTAAATGAGGTTATAGTATGTTAGAGGGCAACCCAGGAGGGCTCCAAATGTGTGGGTAAAATATATATCCCTTTGGGGGAAATTTGAAAAAAAGTTGAATAATTTTTTTTTTCTGGACTTAGAAAATTTTCACACATGTCTCAGACTGCCAGAGAGGGGAGCATGTTAGTGCGCACATCCGATTTCAGTTCCAGAGCGATTCAACCGATGAGTCCTTCATACTTAGTCGTTTTTTGCAAAATTTCTGACTTTTTGAGAATTTCACTTTTTTGTGAAAATCTTTGCTAAATGAGGTTATAGTATGTTAGAGGGCATCCCAGGAGGGCTCCAAATGTGTGAGTAAAATATATATCCCTTGGGGGGAAATTTGAAAAAAGTTGAAAAAATTTTTTTTTCTGGACTTAGAAAATTTAAACACATGTCTCAGACTTCCAGAGAGGGGAGCATGTCAGTGCGTGCATCCGATTTCAGTTCCAGAGCGATTCACCCGATGAGTCCTTCATACTTAGTCGTTTTTTGCAAAATTTCTGACTTTTTGAAAATTTCAGTTTTTTGTGAAAATCTCCACTAAATGAGGTTATAGTATGTTAGAGGGCAACCCAGGAGGGCTCCAAATGTGTGGGTAAAATATATATCCCTTTGGGGGAAATTTGAAAAAAAGTTGAATAATTTTTTTTTTCTGGACTTAGAAAATTTTCACACATGTCTCAGACTGCCAGAGAGGGGAGCATGTTAGTGCGCACATCCGATTTCAGTTCCAGAGCGATTCACCCGATGAGTCCTTCATACTTAGTCGTTTTTTGCAAAATTTCTGACTTTTTGAGAATTTCACTTTTTTGTGAAAATCTTTGCTAAATGAGGTTATAGTATGTTAGAGGGCATCCCAGGAGGGCTCCAAATGTGTGGGTAAAATATATATCCCTTGGGGGGAAATTTGAAAAAAAGTTGAACAATTTTTTTTTCTGGACTTAGAAAATTTTCACACATGTCTCAGACTTCCAGAGAGGGGAGCATGTCAGTGCGCGCATCCGATTTCAGTTCCAGAGCGATTCACCCGATGAGTCCTTCATACTTAGTCGTTTTTTTCAAAATTTCTGACTTTTTGAGAATTTCACTTTTTTGTGAAAATCTTTGCTAAATGAGGTTATAGTATGTTAGAGGGCATCCCAGGAGGGCTCCAAATGTGTGGGTAAAATATATATCCCTTGGGGGGAAATTTGAAAAAAAGTTGAATAATTTTTTTTTCTGGACTTAGAAAATTTTCACACATGTCTCAGACTTCCAGAGAGGGGAGCATGTCAGTGCGCGCATCCGATTTCAGTTCCAGAGCGATTCACCCGATGAGTCCTTCATACTTAGTCGTTTTTTGCAAAATTTCTGACTTTTTGAAAATTTCACTTTTTTGTGAAAATCTCCGCTAAATGAGGTTATAGTATGTTAGAGGGCAACCCAGGAGGGCTCCAAATGTGTGGGTAAAATATATATCCCTTTGGGGGAAATTTGAAAAAAAGTTGAATAATTTTTTTTTTCTGGACTTAGAAAATTTTCACACATGTCTCAGACTGCCAGAGAGGGGAGCATGTTAGTGCGCACATCCGATTTCAGTTCCAGAGCGATTCACCGATGAGTCCTTCATACTTAGTCGTTTTTTGCAAAATTTCTGACTTTTTGAGAATTTCACTTTTTTGTGAAAATCTTTGCTAAATGAGGTTATAGTATGTTAGAGGGCATCCCAGGAGGGCTCCAAATGTGTGGGTAAAATATATATCCCTTGGGGGGAAATTTGAAAAAAGTTGAAAAAATTTTTTTTTCTGGACTTAGAAAATTTAAACACATGTCTCAGACTTCCAGAGAGGGGAGCATGTCAGTGCGTGCATCCGATTTCAGTTCCAGAGCGATTCACCCGATGAGTCCTTCATACTTAGTCGTTTTTTGCAAAATTTCTGACTTTTTGAAAATTTCAGTTTTTTGTGAAAATCTCCGCTAAATGAGGTTATAGTATGTTAGAGGGCATCCCAGGAGGGCTCCAAATGTGTGGGTAAAATATATATCCCTTGGGGGGAAATTTGAAAAAAAGTTGAATAATTTTTTTTCTGGACTTAGAAAATTTTCACACATGTCTCAGACTTCCAGAGAGGGGAGCATGTCAGTGCGCGCATCCGATTTCAGTTCCAGAGCGATTCACCCGATGAGTCCTTCATACTTAGTCGTTTTTTGCAAAATTTCTGACTTTTTGAAAATTTCAGTTTTTTGTGAAAATCTCCGCTAAATGAGGTTATAGTATGTTAGAGGGCATCCCAGGAGGGCTCCAAATGTGTGGGTAAAATATATATCCCTTGGGGGGAAATTTGAAAAAAAGTTGAATAATTTTTTTTCTGGACTTAGAAAATTTTCACACATGTCTCAGACTTCCAGAGAGGGGAGCATGTCAGTGCGCGCATCCGATTTCAGTTCCAGAGCGATTCACCCGATGAGTCCTTCATACTTAGTCGTTTTTTTCAAAATTTCTGACTTTTTGAGAATTTCACTTTTTTGTGAAAATCTTTGCTAAATGAGGTTATAGTATGTTAGAGGGCATCCCAGGAGGGCTCCAAATGTGTGGGTAAAATATATATCCCTTGGGGGGAAATTTGAAAAAAGCTGAAAACATTTTTTTTTCTGGACTTAGAAAATTTTCACACATGTCTCAGACTTCCAGAGAGGGGAGCATGTCAGTGCGCGCATCCGATTTCAGTTCCAGAGCGATTCACCCGATGAGTCCTTCATACTTAGTCGTTTTTTGCAAAATTTCTGACTTTTTGAAAATTTCACTTTTTTGTGAAAATCTCCGCTAAATGAGGTTATAGTATGTTAGAGGGCAATCCAGGAGGGCTCCAAATGTGTGGGTAAAATATATATCCCTTTGGGGGAAATTTGAAAAAAAGTTGAATAATTTTTTTTTTCTGGACTTAGAAAATTTTCACACATGTCTCAGACTGCCAGAGAGGGGAGCATGTTAGTGCGCACATCCGATTTCAGTTCCAGAGCGATTCACCCGATGAGTCCTTCATACTTAGTCGTTTTTTGCAAAATTTCTGACTTTTTGAGAATTTCACTTTTTTGTGAAAATCTTTGCTAAATGAGGTTATAGTATGTTAGAGGGCATCCCAGGAGGGCTCCAAATGTGTGGGTAAAATATATATCCCTTGGGGGGAAATTTGAAAAAAGTTGAAAAAAATTTTTTTTCTGGACTTAGAAAATTTAAACACATGTCTCAGACTTCCAGAGAGGGGAGCATGTCAGTGCGTGCATCCGATTTCAGTTCCAGAGCGATTCACCCGATGAGTCCTTCATACTTAGTCGTTTTTTGCAAAATTTCTGACTTTTTGAAAATTTCAGTTTTTTGTGAAAATCTCCGCTAAATGAGGTTATAGTATGTTAGAGGGCATCCCAGGAGGGCTCCAAATGTGTGGGTAAAATATATATCCCTTGGGGGGAAATTTGAAAAAAAGTTGAATAATTTTTTTTTCTGGACTTAGAAAATTTTCACACATGTCTCAGACTTCCAGAGAGGGGAGCATGTCAGTGCGCGCATCCGATTTCAGTTCCAGAGCGATTCACCCGATGAGTCCTTCATACTTAGTCGTTTTTTGCAAAATTTCTGACTTTTTGAAAATTTCACTTTTTTGTGAAAATCTCCGATAAATGAGGTTATAGTATGTTAGAGGGCAACCCAGGAGGGCTCCAAATGTGTGGGTAAAATATATATCCCTTTGGGGGAAATTTGAGAAAAAGTTGAATAATTTTTTTTTTCTGGACTTAGAAAATTTTCACACATGTCTCAGACTTCCAGAGAGGGGAGCATGTCAGTGCGCGCATCCGATTTCAGTTCCAGAGCGATTCACCCGATGAGTCCTTCATACTTAGTCGTTTTTTGCAAAATTTCTGACTTTTTGAAAATTTCAGTTTTTTGTGAAAATCTCCGCTAAATGAGGTTATAGTATGTTAGAGGGCATCCCAGGAGGGCTCCAAATGTGTGGGTAAAATATATATCCCTTGGGGGGAAATTTGAAAAAAAGTTGAACAATTTTTTTTTCTGGACTTAGAAAATTTTCACACATGTCTCAGACTTCCAGAGAGGGGAGCATGTCAGTGCGCGCATCCGATTTCAGTTCCAGAGCGATTCACCCGATGAGTCCTTCATACTTAGTCGTTTTTTGCAAAATTTCTGACTTTTTGAAAATTTCACTTTTTTGTGAAAATCTCCGCTAAATGAGGTTATAGTATGTTAGAGGGCAACCCAGGAGGGCTCCAAATGTGTGGGTAAAATATATATCCCTTTGGGGGAAATTTGAAAAAAAGTTGAATAATTTTTTTTTTCTGGACTTAGAAAATTTTCACACATGTCTCAGACTGCCAGAGAGGGGAGCATGTCAGTGCGCACATCCGATTTCAGTTCCAGAGCGATTCACCCGATGAGTCCTTCATACTTAGTCGTTTTTTGCAAAATTTCTGACTTTTTGAGAATTTCACTTTTTTGTGAAAATCTTTGCTAAATGAGGTTATAGTATGTTAGAGGGCATCCCAGGAGGGCTCCAAATGTGTGGGTAAAATATATATCCCTTGGGGGGAAATTTGAAAAAAGTTGAAAAAATTTTTTTTTCTGGACTTAGAAAATTTAAACACATGTCTCAGACTTCCAGAGAGGGGAGCATGTCAGTGCGTGCATCCGATTTCAGTTCCAGAGCGATTCACCCGATGAGTCCTTCATACTTAGTCGTTTTTTGCAAAATTTCTGACTTTTTGAAAATTTCAGTTTTTTGTGAAAATCTCCGCTAAATGAGGTTATAGTATGTTAGAGGGCATCCCAGGAGGGCTCCAAATGTGTGGGTAAAATATATATCCCTTGGGGGGAAATTTGAAAAAAAGTTGAATAATTTTTTTTCTGGACTTAGAAAATTTTCACACATGTCTCAGACTTCCAGAGAGGGGAGCATGTCAGTGCGCGCATCCGATTTCAGTTCCAGAGCGATTCACCCGATGAGTCCTTCATACTTAGTCGTTTTTTGCAAAATTTCTGACTTTTTGAAAATTTCAGTTTTTTGTGAAAATCTCCGCTAAATGAGGTTATAGTATGTTAGAGGGCATCCCAGGAGGGCTCCAAATGTGTGGGTAAAATATATATCCCTTGGGGGGAAATTTGAAAAAAAGTTGAACAATTTTTTTTTCTGGACTTAGAAAATTTTCACACATGTCTCAGACTTCCAGAGAGGGGAGCATGTCAGTGCGCGCATCCGATTTCAGTTCCAGAGCGATTCACCCGATGAGTCCTTCATACTTAGTCGTTTTTTTCAAAATTTCTGACTTTTTGAGAATTTCACTTTTTTGTGAAAATCTTTGCTAAATGAGGTTATAGTATGTTAGAGGGCATCCCAGGAGGGCTCCAAATGTGTGGGTAAAATATATATCCCTTGGGGGGAAATTTGAAAAAAGCTGAAAACATTTTTTTTTCTGGACTTAGAAAATTTTCACACATGTCTCAGACTTCCAGAGAGGGGAGCATGTCAGTGCGCGCATCCGATTTCAGTTCCAGAGCGATTCACCCGATGAGTCCTTCATACTTAGTCGTTTTTTGCAAAATTTCTGACTTTTTGAAAATTTCACTTTTTTGTGAAAATCTCCGCTAAATGAGGTTATAGTATGTTAGAGGGCAATCCAGGAGGGCTCCAAATGTGTGGGTAAAATATATATCCCTTTGGGGGAAATTTGAAAAAAAGTTGAATAATTTTTTTTTTCTGGACTTAGAAAATTTTCACACATGTCTCAGACTGCCAGAGAGGGGAGCATGTTAGTGCGCACATCCGATTTCAGTTCCAGAGCGATTCACCCGATGAGTCCTTCATACTTAGTCGTTTTTTGCAAAATTTCTGACTTTTTGAGAATTTCACTTTTTTGTGAAAATCTTTGCTAAATGAGGTTATAGTATGTTAGAGGGCATCCCAGGAGGGCTCCAAATGTGTGGGTAAAATATATATCCCTTGGGGGGAAATTTGAAAAAAGTTGAAAAAAATTTTTTTTCTGGACTTAGAAAATTTAAACACATGTCTCAGACTTCCAGAGAGGGGAGCATGTCAGTGCGTGCATCCGATTTCAGTTCCAGAGCGATTCACCCGATGAGTCCTTCATACTTAGTCGTTTTTTGCAAAATTTCTGACTTTTTGAAAATTTCAGTTTTTTGTGAAAATCTCCGCTAAATGAGGTTATAGTATGTTAGAGGGCATCCCAGGAGGGCTCCAAATGTGTGGGTAAAATATATATCCCTTGGGGGGAAATTTGAAAAAAAGTTGAATAATTTTTTTTTCTGGACTTAGAAAATTTTCACACATGTCTCAGACTTCCAGAGAGGGGAGCATGTCAGTGCGCGCATCCGATTTCAGTTCCAGAGCGATTCACCCGATGAGTCCTTCATACTTAGTCGTTTTTTGCAAAATTTCTGACTTTTTGAAAATTTCACTTTTTTGTGAAAATCTCCGATAAATGAGGTTATAGTATGTTAGAGGGCAACCCAGGAGGGCTCCAAATGTGTGGGTAAAATATATATCCCTTTGGGGGAAATTTGAGAAAAAGTTGAATAATTTTTTTTTTCTGGACTTAGAAAATTTTCACACATGTCTCAGACTTCCAGAGAGGGGAGCATGTCAGTGCGCGCATCCGATTTCAGTTCCAGAGCGATTCACCCGATGAGTCCTTCATACTTAGTCGTTTTTTGCAAAATTTCTGACTTTTTGAAAATTTCAGTTTTTTGTGAAAATCTCCGCTAAATGAGGTTATAGTATGTTAGAGGGCATCCCAGGAGGGCTCCAAATGTGTGGGTAAAATATATATCCCTTGGGGGGAAATTTGAAAAAAAGTTGAACAATTTTTTTTTCTGGACTTAGAAAATTTTCACACATGTCTCAGACTTCCAGAGAGGGGAGCATGTCAGTGCGCGCATCCGATTTCAGTTCCAGAGCGATTCACCCGATGAGTCCTTCATACTTAGTCGTTTTTTGCAAAATTTCTGACTTTTTGAAAATTTCACTTTTTTGTGAAAATCTCCGCTAAATGAGGTTATAGTATGTTAGAGGGCAACCCAGGAGGGCTCCAAATGTGTGGGTAAAATATATATCCCTTTGGGGGAAATTTGAAAAAAAGTTGAATAATTTTTTTTTTCTGGACTTAGAAAATTTTCACACATGTCTCAGACTGCCAGAGAGGGGAGCATGTCAGTGCGCACATCCGATTTCAGTTCCAGAGCGATTCACCCGATGAGTCCTTCATACTTAGTCGTTTTTTGCAAAATTTCTGACTTTTTGAGAATTTCACTTTTTTGTGAAAATCTTTGCTAAATGAGGTTATAGTATGTTAGAGGGCATCCCAGGAGGGCTCCAAATGTGTGGGTAAAATATATATCCCTTGGGGGGAAATTTGAAAAAAGTTGAAAAAATTTTTTTTTCTGGACTTAGAAAATTTAAACACATGTCTCAGACTTCCAGAGAGGGGAGCATGTCAGTGCGTGCATCCGATTTCAGTTCCAGAGCGATTCACCCGATGAGTCCTTCATACTTAGTCGTTTTTTGCAAAATTTCTTACTTTTTGAAAATTTCAGTTTTTTGTGAAAATCTCCGCTAAATGAGGTTATAGTATGTTAGAGGGCATCCCAGGAGGGCTCCAAATGTGTGGGTAAAATATATATCCCTTGGGGGGAAATTTGAAAAAAAGTTGAATAATTTTTTTTCTGGACTTAGAAAATTTTCACACATGTCTCAGACTTCCAGAGAGGGGAGCATGTCAGTGCGCGCATCCGATTTCAGTTCCAGAGCGATTCACCCGATGAGTCCTTCATACTTAGTCGTTTTTTGCAAAATTTCTGACTTTTTGAAAATTTCAGTTTTTTGTGAAAATCTCCGCTAAATGAGGTTATAGTATGTTAGAGGGCATCCCAGGAGGGCTCCAAATGTGTGGGTAAAATATATATCCCTTGGGGGGAAATTTGAAAAAAAGTTGAACAATTTTTTTTTCTGGACTTAGAAAATTTTCACACATGTCTCAGACTTCCAGAGAGGGGAGCATGTCAGTGCGCGCATCCGATTTCAGTTCCAGAGCGATTCACCCGATGAGTCCTTCATACTTAGTCGTTTTTTTCAAAATTTCTGACTTTTTGAGAATTTCACTTTTTTGTGAAAATCTTTGCTAAATGAGGTTATAGTATGTTAGAGGGCATCCCAGGAGGGCTCCAAATGTGTGGGTAAAATATATATCCCTTGGGGGGAAATTTGAAAAAAGCTGAAAACATTTTTTTTTCTGGACTTAGAAAATTTTCACACATGTCTCAGACTTCCAGAGAGGGGAGCATGTCAGTGCGCGCATCCGATTTCAGTTCCAGAGCGATTCACCCGATGAGTCCTTCATACTTAGTCGTTTTTTGCAAAATTTCTGACTTTTTGAAAATTTCACTTTTTTGTGAAAATCTCCGCTAAATGAGGTTATAGTATGTTAGAGGGCAATCCAGGAGGGCTCCAAATGTGTGGGTAAAATATATATCCCTTTGGGGGAAATTTGAAAAAAAGTTGAATAATTTTTTTTTTCTGGACTTAGAAAATTTTCACACATGTCTCAGACTTCCAGAGAGGGGAGCATGTCAGTGCGCGCATCCGATTTCAGTTCCAGAGCGATTCACCCGATGAGTCCTTCATACTTAGTCGTTTTTTGCAAAATTTCTGACTTTTTGAAAATTTCAGTTTTTTGTGAAAATCTCCGCTAAATGAGGTTATAGTATGTTAGAGGGCATCCCAGGAGGGCTCCAAATGTGTGGGTAAAATATATATCCCTTGGGGGGAAATTTGAAAAAAAGTTGAACAATTTTTTTTTCTGGACTTAGAAAATTTTCACACATGTCTCAGACTTCCAGAGAGGGGAGCATGTCAGTGCGCGCATCCGATTTCAGTTCCAGAGCGATTCACCCGATGAGTCCTTCATACTTAGTCGTTTTTTGCAAAATTTCTGACTTTTTGAGAATTTCACTTTGTTGTGAAAATCTTTGCTAAATGAGGTTATAGTATGTTAGAGGGCAACCCAGGAGGGCTCCAAATGTGTGGGTAAAATATATATCCCTTGGGGGGAAATTTGAAAAAAAGTTGAATAATTTTTTTTTCTGGACTTAGAAAATTTTCACACATGTCTCAGACTTCCAGAGAGGGGAGCATGTCAGTGCGCGCATCCGATTTCAGTTCCAGAGCGATTCACCCGATGAGTCCTTCATACTTAGTCGTTTTTTGCAAAATTTCTGACTTTTTGAAAATTTCACTTTTTTGTGAAAATCTCCGCTAAATGAGGTTATAGTATGTTAGAGGGCAACCCAGGAGGGCTCCAAATGTGTGGGTAAAATATATATCCCTTTGGGGGAAATTTGAAAAAAAGTTGAATAATTTTTTTTTTCTGGACTTAGAAAATTTTCACACATGTCTCAGACTGCCAGAGAGGGGAGCATGTCAGTGCGCACATCCGATTTCAGTTCCAGAGCGATTCACCCGATGAGTCCTTAATACTTAGTCGTTTTTTGCAAAATTTCTGACTTTTTGAGAATTTCACTTTTTTGTGAAAATCTTTGCTAAATGAGGTTATAGTATGTTAGAGGGCATCCCAGGAGGGCTCCAAATGTGTGGGTAAAATATATATCCCTTGGGGGGAAATTTGAAAAAAAGTTGAACAATTTTTTTTTCTGGACTTAGAAAATTTTCACACATGTCTCAGACTTCCAGAGAGGGGAGCATGTCAGTGCGCGCATCCGATTTCAGTTCCAGAGCGATTCACCCGATGAGTCCTTCATACTTAGTCGTTTTTTGCAAAATTTCTGACTTTTTGAAAATTTCACTTTTTTGTGAAAATCTCCGCTAAATGAGGTTATAGTATGTTAGAGGGCAACCCAGGAGGGCTCCAAATGTGTGGGTAAAATATATATCCCTTTGGGGGAAATTTGAAAAAAAGTTGAATAATTTTTTTTTTCTGGACTTAGAAAATTTTCACACATGTCTCAGACTGCCAGAGAGGGGAGCATGTCAGTGCGCACATCCGATTTCAGTTCCAGAGCGATTCACCCGATGAGTCCTTAATACTTAGTCGTTTTTTGCAAAATTTCTGACTTTTTGAGAATTTCACTTTTTTGTGAAAATCTTTGCTAAATGAGGTTATAGTATGTTAGAGGGCATCCCAGGAGGGCTCCAAATGTGTGGGTAAAATATATATCCCTTGGGGGGAAATTTGAAAAAAAGTTGAACAATTTTTTTTTCTGGACTTAGAAAATTTTCACACATGTCTCAGACTTCCAGAGAGGGGAGCATGTCAGTGCGCGCATCCGATTTCAGTTCCAGAGCGATTCACCCGATGAGTCCTTCATACTTAGTCGTTTTTTGCAAAATTTCTGACTTTTTGAAAATTTCACTTTTTTGTGAAAATCTCCGATAAATGAGGTTATAGTATGTTAGAGGGCATCCCAGGAGGGCTCCAAATGTGTGGGTAAAATATATATCCCTTGGGGGGAAATTTGAAAAAAAGTTGAATAATTTTTTTTTCTGGACTTAGAAAATTTTCACACATGTCTCAGACTTCCAGAGAGGGGAGCATGTCAGTGCGCGCATCCGATTTCAGTTCCAGAGCGATTCACCCGATGAGTCCTTCATACTTAGTCGTTTTTTGCAAAATTTCTGACTTTTTGAAAATTTCACTTTTTTGTGAAAATCTCCGCTAAATGAGGTTATAGTATGTTAGAGGGCAACCCAGGAGGGCTCCAAATGTGTGGGTAAAATATATATCCCTTTGGGGGAAATTTGAAAAAAAGTTGAATAATTTTTTTTTTCTGGACTTAGAAAATTTTCACACATGTCTCAGACTGCCAGAGAGGGGAGCATGTCAGTGCGCACATCCGATTTCAGTTCCAGAGCGATTCACCCGATGAGTCCTTCATACTTAGTCGTTTTTTGCAAAATTTCTGACTTTTTGAGAATTTCACTTTTTTGTGAAAATCTTTGCTAAATGAGGTTATAGTATGTTAGAGGGCATCCCAGGAGGGCTCCAAATGTGTGGGTAAAATATATATCCCTTGGGGGGAAATTTGAAAAAAGTTGAAAAAATTTTTTTTTCTGGACTTAGAAAATTTAAACACATGTCTCAGACTTCCAGAGAGGGGAGCATGTCAGTGCGTGCATCCGATTTCAGTTCCAGAGCGATTCACCCGATGAGTCCTTCATACTTAGTCGTTTTTTGCAAAATTTCTGACTTTTTGAAAATTTCAGTTTTTTGTGAAAATCTCCGCTAAATGAGGTTATAGTATGTTAGAGGGCATCCCAGGAGGGCTCCAAATGTGTGGGTAAAATATATATCCCTTGGGGGGAAATTTGAAAAAAAGTTGAATAATTTTTTTTCTGGACTTAGAAAATTTTCACACATGTCTCAGACTTCCAGAGAGGGGAGCATGTCAGTGCGCGCATCCGATTTCAGTTCCAGAGCGATTCACCCGATGAGTCCTTCATACTTAGTCGTTTTTTGCAAAATTTCTGACTTTTTGAAAATTTCAGTTTTTTGTGAAAATCTCCGCTAAATGAGGTTATAGTATGTTAGAGGGCATCCCAGGAGGGCTCCAAATGTGTGGGTAAAATATATATCCCTTGGGGGGAAATTTGAAAAAAAGTTGAACAATTTTTTTTTCTGGACTTAGAAAATTTTCACACATGTCTCAGACTTCCAGAGAGGGGAGCATGTCAGTGCGCGCATCCGATTTCAGTTCCAGAGCGATTCACCCGATGAGTCCTTCATACTTAGTCGTTTTTTTCAAAATTTCTGACTTTTTGAGAATTTCACTTTTTTGTGAAAATCTTTGCTAAATGAGGTTATAGTATGTTAGAGGGCATCCCAGGAGGGCTCCAAATGTGTGGGTAAAATATATATCCCTTGGGGGGAAATTTGAAAAAAGCTGAAAACATTTTTTTTTCTGGACTTAGAAAATTTTCACACATGTCTCAGACTTCCAGAGAGGGGAGCATGTCAGTGCGCGCATCCGATTTCAGTTCCAGAGCGATTCACCCGATGAGTCCTTCATACTTAGTCGTTTTTTGCAAAATTTCTGACTTTTTGAAAATTTCACTTTTTTGTGAAAATCTCCGCTAAATGAGGTTATAGTATGTTAGAGGGCAATCCAGGAGGGCTCCAAATGTGTGGGTAAAATATATATCCCTTTGGGGGAAATTTGAAAAAAAGTTGAATAATTTTTTTTTTCTGGACTTAGAAAATTTTCACACATGTCTCAGACTTCCAGAGAGGGGAGCATGTCAGTGCGCGCATCCGATTTCAGTTCCAGAGCGATTCACCCGATGAGTCCTTCATACTTAGTCGTTTTTTGCAAAATTTCTGACTTTTTGAAAATTTCAGTTTTTTGTGAAAATCTCCGCTAAATGAGGTTATAGTATGTTAGAGGGCATCCCAGGAGGGCTCCAAATGTGTGGGTAAAATATATATCCCTTGGGGGGAAATTTGAAAAAAAGTTGAACAATTTTTTTTTCTGGACTTAGAAAATTTTCACACATGTCTCAGACTTCCAGAGAGGGGAGCATGTCAGTGCGCGCATCCGATTTCAGTTCCAGAGCGATTCACCCGATGAGTCCTTCATACTTAGTCGTTTTTTGCAAAATTTCTGACTTTTTGAGAATTTCACTTTGTTGTGAAAATCTTTGCTAAATGAGGTTATAGTATGTTAGAGGGCAACCCAGGAGGGCTCCAAATGTGTGGGTAAAATATATATCCCTTGGGGGGAAATTTGAAAAAAAGTTGAATAATTTTTTTTTCTGGACTTAGAAAATTTTCACACATGTCTCAGACTTCCAGAGAGGGGAGCATGTCAGTGCGCGCATCCGATTTCAGTTCCAGAGCGATTCACCCGATGAGTCCTTCATACTTAGTCGTTTTTTGCAAAATTTCTGACTTTTTGAAAATTTCACTTTTTTGTGAAAATCTCCGCTAAATGAGGTTATAGTATGTTAGAGGGCAACCCAGGAGGGCTCCAAATGTGTGGGTAAAATATATATCCCTTTGGGGGAAATTTGAAAAAAAGTTGAATAATTTTTTTTTTCTGGACTTAGAAAATTTTCACACATGTCTCAGACTGCCAGAGAGGGGAGCATGTCAGTGCGCACATCCGATTTCAGTTCCAGAGCGATTCACCCGATGAGTCCTTAATACTTAGTCGTTTTTTGCAAAATTTCTGACTTTTTGAGAATTTCACTTTTTTGTGAAAATCTTTGCTAAATGAGGTTATAGTATGTTAGAGGGCATCCCAGGAGGGCTCCAAATGTGTGGGTAAAATATATATCCCTTGGGGGGAAATTTGAAAAAAAGTTGAACAATTTTTTTTTCTGGACTTAGAAAATTTTCACACATGTCTCAGACTTCCAGAGAGGGGAGCATGTCAGTGCGCGCATCCGATTTCAGTTCCAGAGCGATTCACCCGATGAGTCCTTCATACTTAGTCGTTTTTTGCAAAATTTCTGACTTTTTGAAAATTTCACTTTTTTGTGAAAATCTCCGCTAAATGAGGTTATAGTATGTTAGAGGGCAACCCAGGAGGGCTCCAAATGTGTGGGTAAAATATATATCCCTTTGGGGGAAATTTGAAAAAAAGTTGAATAATTTTTTTTTTCTGGACTTAGAAAATTTTCACACATGTCTCAGACTGCCAGAGAGGGGAGCATGTCAGTGCGCACATCCGATTTCAGTTCCAGAGCGATTCACCCGATGAGTCCTTAATACTTAGTCGTTTTTTGCAAAATTTCTGACTTTTTGAGAATTTCACTTTTTTGTGAAAATCTTTGCTAAATGAGGTTATAGTATGTTAGAGGGCATCCCAGGAGGGCTCCAAATGTGTGGGTAAAATATATATCCCTTGGGGGGAAATTTGAAAAAAAGTTGAACAATTTTTTTTTCTGGACTTAGAAAATTTTCACACATGTCTCAGACTTCCAGAGAGGGGAGCATGTCAGTGCGCGCATCCGATTTCAGTTCCAGAGCGATTCACCCGATGAGTCCTTCATACTTAGTCGTTTTTTGCAAAATTTCTGACTTTTTGAAAATTTCACTTTTTTGTGAAAATCTCCGATAAATGAGGTTATAGTATGTTAGAGGGCATCCCAGGAGGGCTCCAAATGTGTGGGTAAAATATATATCCCTTGGGGGGAAATTTGAAAAAAAGTTGAATAATTTTTTTTTCTGGACTTAGAAAATTTTCACACATGTCTCAGACTTCCAGAGAGGGGAGCATGTCAGTGCGCGCATCCGATTTCAGTTCCAGAGCGATTCACCCGATGAGTCCTTCATACTTAGTCGTTTTTTGCAAAATTTCTGACTTTTTGAAAATTTCACTTTTTTGTGAAAATCTCCGCTAAATGAGGTTATAGTATGTTAGAGGGCAACCCAGGAGGGCTCCAAATGTGTGGGTAAAATATATATCCCTTTGGGGGAAATTTGAAAAAAAGTTGAATAATTTTTTTTTTCTGGACTTAGAAAATTTTCACACATGTCTCAGACTGCCAGAGAGGGGAGCATGTCAGTGCGCACATCCGATTTCAGTTCCAGAGCGATTCACCCGATGAGTCCTTCATACTTAGTCGTTTTTTGCAAAATTTCTGACTTTTTGAGAATTTCACTTTTTTGTGAAAATCTTTGCTAAATGAGGTTATAGTATGTTAGAGGGCATCCCAGGAGGGCTCCAAATGTGTGGGTAAAATATATATCCCTTGGGGGGAAATTTGAAAAAAGTTGAAAAAAAATTTTTTTCTGGACTTAGAAAATTTAAACACATGTCTCAGACTTCCAGAGAGGGGAGCATGTCAGTGCGTGCATCCGATTTCAGTTCCAGAGCGATTCACCCGAGGAGTCCTTCATACTTAGTCGTTTTTTGGAAAAATTCTGACTTTTTGAAAATTTCAGTTTTTTGTGAAAATCTCCGCTAAATGAGGTTATAGTATGTTAGAGGGCATCCCAGGAGGGCTCCAAATGTGTGGGTAAAATATATATCCCTTGGGGGGAAATTTGAAAAAAAGTTGAATAATTTTTTTTTCTGGACTTAGAAAATTTTCACACATGTCTCAGACTTCCAGAGAGGGGAGCATGTCAGTGCGCGCATCCGATTTCAGTTCCAGAGCGATTCACCCGATGAGTCCTTCATACTTAGTCGTTTTTTGCAAAATTTCTGACTTTTTGAAAATTTCACTTTTTTGTGAAAATCTCTGCTAAATTAGGTTATAGTATGTTAGAGGGCATCCCAGGAGGGCTCCAAATGTGTGGGTAAAATATATATCCCTTGGGGGGAAATTTGAAAAAAGTTGAAATTTTTTTTTTCTGGACTTAGAAAATTTTCACACATTTCTCAGACTTCCAGAGAGGGGAGCATGTCTATAAGCGAATCCGATTTCAGTTCCAGAGCGTTTCACCCGATGAGTCCTTCATACTTAGTCGTTTTTTGGAAAAATTTTCACTTTTTGAAAATTTCACTTTTTTGTGAAAATCTCCGCTAAATGAGGTTATAGTATGTTAGAGGGCATCCCAGGAGAGCTCCAAATGTGTGGGTAAAATATATATCCCTTGGGGGGAAATTTGAAAAAAGTTGAAAACATTTTTTTTTTCTTTACTTAGAAATTTTTCACACATGTCTCAGACTTCCAGAGAGGGGAGCATGTCAATGCGCGCATCCGATTTCAGTTCCAGAGCGATTCACCCGATGAGTCCTTCATACTTAGCCGTTTTTTGAAAAATTTCTGACTTTTTGAAAATTTCACTTTTTTGTGAAAATCTCCGCTAAATGAGGTTATAGAATGTTAGAGGGCATCCCAGGAGGGCTCCAAATGTGTGGGTAAAATATATATCCCTTGGGGGGAAATTTGAAAAAAGTTGAAAACATTTTTTTTTTCTGGACTTAGAAAATTTTCACACATGTCTCAGACTTCCAGAGAGGGGAGCATGTCAGTGCGCGCATCCGATTTCAGTTCCAGAGCGATTCACCCGATGAGTCCTTCATACTTAGTCGTTTTTTGCAAAATTTCTGACTTTTTGAAAATTTCACTTTTTTGTGAAAATCTCTGCTAAATGAGGTTATAGTATGTTAGAGGGCATCCCAGGAGGGCTCCAAATGTGTGGGTAAAATATATATCCCTTGGGGGAAGGTTGAAAAAAAGTTGAAAAATTTTTTTTTTCTGGACTTAGAAAATTTTCACACATGTCTCAGACTTCCAGAGAGGGGAGCATGTCAGTGCGCGCATCCGATTTCAGTTCCAGAGCGATTCACCCGATGAGTCCTTCATACTTATTCGTTTTTTGCAAAATTTCTGACTTTTTGAAAATTTCACTTTTTTGTGAAAATCTCTGCTAAATTAGGTTATAGTATGTTAGAGGGCATCCCAGGAGGGCTCCAAATGTGTGGGTAAAATATATATCCCTTGGGGGGAAATTTGAAAAAAGTTGAAATTTTTTTTTTCTGGACTTAGAAAATTTTCACACATTTCTCAGACTTCCAGAGAGGGGAGCATGTCTATAAGCGAATCCGATTTCAGTTCCAGAGTGTTTCACCCGATGAGTCCTTCATACTTAGTCGTTTTTTGGAAAAATTTTCACTTTTTGAAAATTTCACTTTTTTGTGAAAATCTCCGCTAAATGAGGTTATAGTATGTTAGAGGGCATCCCAGGAGAGCTCCAAATGTGTGGGTAAAATATATATCCCTTGGGGGGAAATTTGAAAAAAGTTGAAAAAATTTTTTTTTTCTTTACTTAGAAATTTTTCACACATGTCTCAGACTTCCAGAGAGGGGAGCATGTCAATGCGCGCATCCGATTTCAGTTCCAGAGCGATTCACCCGATGAGTCCTTCATACTTAGCCGTTTTTTGAAAAATTTCTGACTTTTTGAAAATTTCACTTTTTTGTGAAAATCTCCGCTAAATGAGGTTATAGTATGTTAGAGGGCATCCCAGGAGGGCTCCAAATGTGTGGGTAAAATATATATCCCTTGGGGGGAAATTTGAAAAAAAGTTGAAAAAATTTTTTTTTCTGGACTTAGAAAATTTTCACACATGTCTCAGACTTCCAGAGAGGGGAGCATGTCAGTGCGCGCATCCGATTTCAGTTCCAGAGCGATTCACCCGATGAGTCCTTCAAACTTCGTTGTTTTTTGCAAAATTTCTGACTTTTTGAAAATTTCACTTTTTTGTGAAAATCTCCGCTAAATGAGGTTATAGTATGTTAGAGGGCATCCCAGGAGGGCTCCAAATGTGTGGGTAAAATATATATCCCTTAGAAGGAAATTTGAAAAAAAGTTGAATAATTTTTTTTTTCTGGACTTAGAAAATTTTCACACATGTCTCAGACTTCCAGAGAGGGGAGCATGTCAGTGCGCGCATCCGATTTCAGTTCCAGAGCGATTCACCCGATGAGTCCTTCATACTTAGTCGTTTTTTGCAAAATTTCTGACTTTTTGAAAATTTCACTTTTTTGTGAAAATCTCTGCTAAATGAGGTTATAGTATGTTAGAGGGCATCCCAGGAGGGCTCCAAATGTGTGGGTAAAATATATATCCCTTGGGGGAAGGTTGAAAAAAAGTTGAAAAGTTTTTTTTTTCTGGACTTAGAAAATTTTCACACATGTCTCAGACTTCCAGAGAGGGGAGCATGTCTATAAGCGCATCCGATTTCAGTTCCAGAGCGTTTCACCCGATGAGTCCTTCATACTTAGTCGTTTTTTGGAAAAATTTTCACTTTTTGAAAATTTCACTTTTTTGTGAAAATCTCCGCTAAATGAGGTTATAGAATGTTAGAGGGCATCCCAGGAGGGCTCCAAATGTGTGGGTAAAATATATATCCCTTGGGGGGAAATTTGAAAAAAGTTGAAAACATTTTTTTTTTCTGGACTTAGAAAATTTTCACACATGTCTCAGACTTCCAGAGAGGGGAGCATGTCAGTGCGCGCATCCGATTTCAGTTCCAGAGCGGTTCACCCGATGAGTCCTTCATACTTAGTCGTTTTTTGCAAAATTTCTGACTTTTTGAAAATTTCACTTTTTTGTGAAAATCTCTGCTAAATGAGGTTATAGTATGTTAGAGGGCTTCCCAGGAGGGCTCCAAATGTGTGGGTAAAATATATATCCCTTGGGGGAAGGTTGAAAAAAAGTTGAAAAAATTTTTTTTTCTGGACTTAGAAAATTTTCACACATGTCTCAGACTTCCAGAGAGGGGAGCATGTCCATAAGCGCATCCGATTTCAGTTCCAGAGCGTTTCACCCGATGAGTCCTTCATACTTAGTCGTTTTTTGGAAAAATTTTCACTTTTTGAAAATTTCACTTTTTTGTGAAAATCTCCGCTAAATGAGGTTATAGAATGTTAGAGGGCATCCCAGGAGGGCTCCAAATGTGTGGGTAAAATATATATCCCTTGGGGGGAAATTTGAAAAAAGTTGAAAACATTTTTTTTTTCTGGACTTAGAAAATTTTCACACATGTCTCAGACTTCCAGAGAGGGGAGCATGTCAGTGCGCGCATCCGATTTCAGTTCCAGAGCGATTCACCCGATGAGTCCTTCATACTTAGTCGTTTTTTGCAAAATTTCTGACTTTTTGAAAATTTCACTTTTTTGTGAAAATCTCTGCTAAATGAGGTTATAGTATGTTAGAGGGCATCCCAGGAGGGCTCCAAATGTGTGGGTAAAATATATATCCCTTGGGGGAAGGTTGAAAAAAAGTTGAAAAATTTTTTTTTTCTGGACTTAGAAAATTTTCACACATGTCTCAGACTTCCAGAGAGGGGAGCATGTCAGTGCGCGCATCCGATTTCAGTTCCAGAGCGATTCACCCGATGAGTCCTTCATACTTATTCGTTTTTTGCAAAATTTCTGACTTTTTGAAAATTTCACTTTTTTGTGAAAATCTCTGCTAAATTAGGTTATAGTATGTTAGAGGGCATCCCAGGAGGGCTCCAAATGTGTGGGTAAAATATATATCCCTTGGGGGGAAATTTGAAAAAAGTTGAAATTTTTTTTTTCTGGACTTAGAAAATTTTCACACATTTCTCAGACTTCCAGAGAGGGGAGCATGTCTATAAGCGAATCCGATTTCAGTTCCAGAGCGTTTCACCCGATGAGTCCTTCATACTTAGTCGTTTTTTGGAAAAATTTTCACTTTTTGAAAATTTCACTTTTTTGTGAAAATCTCCGCTAAATGAGGTTATAGTATGTTAGAGGGCATCCCAGGAGAGCTCCAAATGTGTGGGTAAAATATATATCCCTTGGGGGGAAATTTGAAAAAAGTTGAAAACATTTTTTTTTTCTTTACTTAGAAATTTTTCACACATGTCTCAGACTTCCAGAGAGGGGAGCATGTCAATGCGCGCATCCGATTTCAGTTCCAGAGCGATTCACCCGATGAGTCCTTCATACTTAGCCGTTTTTTGAAAAATTTCTGACTTTTTGAAAATTTCACTTTTTTGTGAAAATCTCCGCTAAATGAGGTTATAGAATGTTAGAGGGCATCCCAGGAGGGCTCCAAATGTGTGGGTAAAATATATATCCCTTGGGGGAAGGTTGAAAAAAAGTTGAAAAATTTTTTTTTTCTGGACTTAGAAAATTTTCACACATGTCTCAGACTTCCAGAGAGGGGAGCATGTCAGTGCGCGCATCCGATTTCAGTTCCAGAGCGATTCACCCGATGAGTCCTTCATACTTAGTCGTTTTTTGCAAAATTTCTGACTTTTTGAAAATTTCACTTTTTTGTGAAAATCTCTGCTAAATTAGGTTATAGTATGTTAGAGGGCATCCCATGAGGGCTCCAAATGTGTGGGTAAAATATATATCCCTTGGGGGGAAATTTGAAAAAAGTTGAAATTTTTTTTTTCTGGACTTAGAAAATTTTCACACATTTCTCAGACTTCCAGAGAGGGGAGCATGTCTATAAGCGAATCCGATTTCAGTTCCAGAGCGTTTCACCCGATGAGTCCTTCATACTTAGTCGTTTTTTGGAAAAATTTTCACTTTTTGAAAATTTCACTTTTTTGTGAAAATCTCCGCTAAATGAGGTTATAGTATGTTAGAGGGCATCCCAGGAGAGCTCCAAATGTGTGGGTAAAATATATATCCCTTGGGGGGAAATTTGAAAAAAGTTGAAAAAATTTTTTTTTTCTTTACTTAGAAATTTTTCACACATGTCTCAGACTTCCAGAGAGGGGAGCATGTCAATGCGCGCATCCGATTTCAGTTCCAGAGCGATTCACCCGATGAGTCCTTCATACTTAGCCGTTTTTTGAAAAATTTCTGACTTTTTGAAAATTTCACTTTTTTGTGAAAATCTCCGCTAAATGAGGTTATAGTATGTTAGAGGGCATCCCAGGAGGGCTCCAAATGTGTGGGTAAAATATATATCCCTTGGGGGGAAATTTGAAAAAAAGTTGAAAAAATTTTTTTTTCTGGACTTAGAAAATTTTCACACATGTCTCAGACTTCCAGAGAGGGGAGCATGTCAGTGCGCGCATCCGATTTCAGTTCCAGAGCGATTCACCCGATGAGTCCTTCAAACTTCGTTGTTTTTTGCAAAATTTCTGACTTTTTGAAAATTTCACTTTTTTGTGAAAATCTCCGCTAAATGAGGTTATAGTATGTTAGAGGGCATCCCAGGAGGGCTCCAAATGTGTGGGTAAAATATATATCCCTTAGAAGGAAATTTGAAAAAAAGTTGAATAATTTTTTTTTTCTGGACTTAGAAAATTTTCACACATGTCTCAGACTTCCAGAGAGGGGAGCATGTCAGTGCGCGCATCCGATTTCAGTTCCAGAGCGATTCACCCGATGAGTCCTTCATACTTAGTCGTTTTTTGCAAAATTTCTGACTTTTTGAAAATTTCACTTTTTTGTGAAAATCTCTGCTAAATGAGGTTATAGTATGTTAGAGGGCATCCCAGGAGGGCTCCAAATGTGTGGGTAAAATATATATCCCTTGGGGGAAGGTTGAAAAAAAGTTGAAAAGTTTTTTTTTTCTGGACTTAGAAAATTTTCACACATGTCTCAGACTTCCAGAGAGGGGAGCATGTCTATAAGCGCATCCGATTTCAGTTCCAGAGCGTTTCACCCGATGAGTCCTTCATACTTAGTCGTTTTTTGGAAAAATTTTCACTTTTTGAAAATTTCACTTTTTTGTGAAAATCTCTGCTAAATGAGGTTATAGAATGTTAGAGGGCATCCCAGGAGGGCTCCAAATGTGTGGGTAAAATATATATCCCTTGGGGGGAAATTTGAAAAAAGTTGAAAACATTTTTTTTTTCTGGACTTAGAAAATTTTCACACATGTCTCAGACTTCCAGAGAGGGGAGCATGTCAGTGCGCGCATCCGATTTCAGTTCTAGAGCGGTTCACCCGATGAGTCCTTCATACTTAGTCGTTTTTTGCAAAATTTCTGACTTTTTGAAAATTTCACTTTTTTGTGAAAATCTCTGCTAAATGAGGTTATAGTATGTTAGAGGGCATCCCAGGAGGGCTCCAAATGTGTGGGTAAAATATATATCCCTTGGGGGAAGGTTGAAAAAAAGTTGAAAAAATTTTTTTTTCTGGACTTAGAAAATTTTCACACATGACTCAGACTTCCAGAGAGGGGAGCATGTCCATAAGCGCATCCGATTTCAGTTCCAGAGCGTTTCACCCGATGAGTCCTTCATACTTAGTCGTTTTTTGAAAAATTTCTGACTTTTTGAAAATTTCACTTTTTTGTGAAAATCTCCGCTAAATGAGGTTATAGTATGTTAGAGGGCATCCCAGGAGGGCTCAAAATGTGTGGGTAAAATATATATCCCTTGGGGGGAAATTTGAAAAAAAGTTGAAAAAAATTTTTTTTCTGGACTTAGAAAATTTTCACACATGTCTCAGACTTCCAGAGAGGGGAGCATGTCAGTGCGCGCATCCGATTTCAGTTCCAGAGCGTTTCACCCGATGAGTCCTTCATATTTAGTCATTTTTTGCAAAATTTCTGACTTTTTGAAAATTTCACTTTTTTGTGAAAATCTCCGCTAAATGAGGTTATAGTATGTTAGAGGGCATCCCAGGAGGGCTCCAAATGTGTCGGTAAAATATATATCCCTTGGGGGAAAATTTGAAAAAAAGTTGAAAAAATTTTTTTTTCTGGACTTAGAAAATTTTCACACATGTCTCAGACTTCCAGAGAAGGGAGCATGTCAGTGCACGCATCCGATTTCAGTTCCAGAGCGATTCACCCGATGAGTCCTTCATACTTAGTCGTTTTTTGCAAAATTTCTGACTTTTTGAAAATTTCACTTTTTTGTGAAAATCTCTGCTAAAAGAGGTTATAGTATGTTAGAGGGCATCCCAGGAGGGCTCCAAATGTGTGGGTAAAATATATATCCCTTGGGGGGAAATTTGAAAAAAAGTTGAAAAAATTTTTTTTTCTGGACTTAGAAAATTTTCACACGTCTCAGACTGCCAGAGAGGGTAGCATGTCAGTGCGCACATCCGATTTCAGTTCCAGAGCGATTCACCCGATGAGTCCTTCATACTTAGTTGTTTTTTGCAAAATTTCTGACTTTTTGAAAATTTCACTTTTTTGTGAAAATCTCCGCTAAATGAGGTTATAGTATGTTAGAGGGCATCCCAGGAGGGCTCCAAATGTGTGGGTAAAATATATATCCCTTGGGGGGAAATTTGAAAAAAAGTTGAATAATTTTTTTTTTTCTGGACTTAGAAAATTTTCACACATGTCTCAGACTTACAGAGAGGGGAGCATGTCAGTGCGCGCATCCGATTTCAGTTCCAGAGCGATTCACCCGATGAGTCCTTCATACTTAGTCGTTTTTTGCAAAATTTCTGACTTTTTGAAAACTTCACTTTTTTGTGAAAATCTCCGCTAAATGAGGTTATAGTATGTTAGAGGGCATCCCAGGAGGGCTCCAAATGTGTGGGTAAAATATATATCCCTTGGGGGGAAATTTGAAAAAAAGTTGAAAAAATTTTTTTTCTGGACTTAGAAAATTTTCACACATATCTCAGACTTCCAGAGAGGGGAGCATGTCAGTGCGCGCATCCGATTTCAGTTCCAGAGCGATTCACCCGTTGAGTCCATCATACTTAGTCGTTTTTTGAAAAATTTCTGACTTTTTGAAAATTTCACTTTTTTGTGAAAATCTCCGCTAAATGAGGTTATAGTATGTTAGAGGGCATCCCAGGAGGGCTCCAAATGTGTGGGTAAAATATATATCCCTTGGGGGGAAATTTGAAAAAAAGGTGAAAAAAATTTTTTTTCTGGACTTAGAAAATTTTCACACATGTCTCAGACTTCCAGAGAGGGGAGCATGTCAGTGCGCGCATCCGATTTCAGTTCCAGAGCGATTCACCCGAGGAGTCCTTCATACTTAGTCGTTTTTTGGAAAAATTTTCACTTTTTGAAAATTTCACTTTTTTGTGAAAATCTCCGCTAAATGAGGTTATAGTATGTTAGAGGGCATTCCAGGAGGGCTCCAAATGTGTGGGTAAAATATATATCCCTTGGGGGGAAATTTGAAAAAAAGTTGAAAAAATTTTTTTTTCTGGACTTAGAAAATTTTCACACATGTCTCAGACTTCCAGAGAGGGGAGCATGTCTGTAAGCGCATCCGATTTCAGTTCCAGAGCGTTTCACCCAATGAGTCCTTCATACTTAGTCTTTTTTTGGAAAAAAATTCACTTTTTGAAAATTTCACTTTTTTGTGAAAATCTCCGCTAAATGAGGTTATAGTATGTTAGAGGGCATCCCAGTAGGGCTCCAAATATGTGGGTAAAATATATATCCCTTGGGGGGAAATTTGAAAAAAAAGTTGAAAAATTTTTTTTTTCTGGACTTAGAAAATTTTCACACATGTCTCAGACTGCCAGAGAGGGGAGCATGTCAGTGCACACATCCGATTTCATTTCCAGAGCGATTCACCCGATGAGTCCTTCATACTTAGTCGTTTTTTGCAAAATTTCTGACTTTTCGAAAATTTCACTTTTTTGTGAAAATCTCCGCTAAATGAGGTTATAGCATGTTAGAGGGCATCCCAGGAGGGCTCCAAATGTGTGGGTAAAATATATATCCCTTTGAAGGAAATTTGAAAAAAAGTTGAAAAAAAATTTTTTTCTGGACTTAGAAAATTTTCACACATGTCTCAGACTTCCAGAGAGGGGAGCATGTCAGTGCGCTCATCCGATTTCATTTCCAGAGCGATTCACCCGATGAGTCCTTCATACTTAGTCGTTTTTTGCAAAATTTCTGACTTTTTGAAAATTTCACTTTTTTGTGAAAATCTCCGCTAAATGAGGTTATAGTATGTTAGAGGGCATCCCAGGAGGGCTCCAAATGTGTGGGTAAAATATATATCCCTTGGAAGGAAATTTGAAAAAAAGTTGAAAAAATTTTTTTTTCTGGACTTAGAAAATTTTCACACATGTCTCAGACTTCCAGAGAGGGGAGCATGTCAGTGCGCGCATCCGATTTCAGTTCCAGAGCGATTCACCCGATGAGTCCTTCATACTTAATCGTTTTTTGCAAAATTTCTGACTTTTTGAAAATTTCACTTTTTTGTGAAAATCTCCGCTAAATGAGGTTATAGTATGTTAGAGGGCATCCCAGAGGGCTCCAAATGTGTGGGTAAAATATATATCCCTTGGGGGGAAATTTGAAAAAAAGTTGAAAAAATTTTTTTTTCTGGACTTAGAAAATTTTCACACATATCTCAGACTTCCAGAGAGGGGAGCATGTCAGTGCGCGCATCCGATTTCAGTTCCAGAGCGATTCACCCGTTGAGTCCATCATACTTAGTCGTTTTTTGCAAAATTTCTGACTTTTTGAAAATTTAACTTTTTTGTGAAAATCTCCGCTAAATGAGGTTATAGTATGTTAGAGGGCATCCCAGTAGGGCTCCAAATGTGTGGGTAAAATATATATCCCTTGGGGGGAAATTTGAAAAAAAGTTGAAAAATTTTTTTTTTCTGGACTTAGAAAATTTTCACACATGTCTCAGACTGCCAGAGAGGGGAGCATGTCAGTGCGCACATCCGATTTCAGTTCCAGAGCGTTTCACCCGATGAGTCCTTCATATTTAGTCATTTTTTGCAAAATTTCTGACTTTTTGAAAATTTCACTTTTTTGTGAAAATCTCCGCTAAATGAGGTTATAGTATGTTAGAGGGCATCCCAGGAGGGCTCCAAATGTGTGGGTAAAAAATATATCCCTTGGGTGGAAATTTGAAAAAAGTTGAAATTTTTTTTTTTCTGGTCTTAGAAAATTTTCACACATGTCTCAGACTTCCAGAGAGGGGAGCATGTCAGTGCGCGCATCCGATTTCAGTTCCAGAGCGGTTCACCCGATGAGTCCTTCATACTTAGTTGTTTTTTGCAAAATTTCTGACTTTTTGAAAATTTCACTTTTTTGTGAAAATCTCCGCTAAATGAGGTTATAGTATGTTAGAGGGCATCCCAGGAGGGCTCCAAATGTGTGGGTAAAATATATATCCCTTGGGGGAAATTTGAAAAAAAGTTGAATAATTTTTTTTTTTCTGGACTTAGAAAATTTTCACACATGTCTCAGACTTACAGAGAGGGGAGCATGTCAGTGCGCGCATCCGATTTCATTTCCAGAGCGATTCACCCGATGAGTCCTTCATACTTAGTCGTTTTTTGCAAAATTTCTGACTTTTTGAAAATTTCACTTTTTTGTGAAAATCTCCGCTAAATGAGGTTATAGTATGTTAGAGGGCATCCCAGGATGGCTCCAAATGTGTGGGTAAAATATATATCCCTTGGAAGGAAATTTGAAAAAAAGTTGAAAAAATTTTTTTTTCTGGACTTAGAAAATTTTCACACATGTCTCAGACTTCCAGAGAGGGGAGCATGTCAATGCGCGCATCCGATTTCAGTTCCAGAGCGATTCACCCGATGAGTCCTTCATACTTAGTCGTTTTTTGCAAAATTTCTGACTTTTTGAAAACTTCACTTTTTTGTGAATATCTCCGCTAAATGAGGTTATAGTATGTTAGAGGGCATCCCAGGAGGGCTCCAAATGTGTGGGTAAAATATATATCCCTTGGGGGGAAATTTGAAAAAAAGTTGAAAAAATTTTTTTTTCTGGACTTAGAAAATTTTCACACATATCTCAGACTTCCAGAGAGGGGAGCATGTCAGTGCGCGCATCCGATTTCAGTTCCAGAGCGATTCACCCGTTGAGTCCATCATACTTAGTCGTTTTTTGAAAAATTTCTGACTTTTTGAAAATTTCACTTTTTTGTGAAAATCTCCGCTAAATGAGGTTATAGTATGTTAGAGGGCATCCCTGGAGGGCTCCAAATGTGTGGGTAAAAAATATATCCCTTGGGTGGAAATTTGAAAAAAGTTGAAATTTTTTTTTTTCTGGTCTTAGAAAATTTTCACACATGTCTCAGACTTCCAGAGAGGGGAGCATGTCAGTGCGCGCATCCGATTTCAGTTCCAGAGCGATTCACCCGAGGAGTCCTTCATACTTAGTCGTTTTTTGGAAAAATTTTCACTTTTTGAAAATTTCACTTTTTTGTGAAAATCTACGCTAAATGAGGTTATAGTATGTTAGAGGGCATCCCAGGAGGGCTCCAAATGTGTGGGTAAAATATATATCCCTTGGGGGGAAATTTGAAAAAAAGTTGAAAAAAATTTTTTTTCTGGACTTAGAAAATTTTCACACATGTCTCAGACTTCCAGAGAGGGGAGCATGTCTGTAAGCGCATCCGATTTCAGTTCCAGAGCGTTTCACCCAATGAGTCCTTCATACTTAGTCTTTTTTGGAAAAAAAATCACTTTTTGAAAATTTCACTTTTTTGTGAAAATCTCCGCTAAATGAGGTTATAGTATGTTAGAGGGCATCCCAGTAGGGCTCCAAATGTGTGGGTAAAATATATATCCCTTGGAAGGAAATTTGAAAAAAAGTTGAAAAAAATTTTTTTTCTGGACTTAGAAAATTTTCACACATGTCTCAGACTTCCAGAGAGGGGAGCATGTCAGTGCGCTCATCCGATTTCATTTCCAGAGCGATTCACCCGATGAGTCCTTCATACTTAGTCGTTTTTTGCAAAATTTCTGACTTTTTGAAAATTTCACTTTTTTGTGAAAATCTCCGCTAAATGAGGTTATAGTATGTTAGAGGGCATCCCAGGAGGGCTCCAAATGTGTGGGTAAAATATATATCCCTTGGGGGGAAATTTGAAAAAAAGTTGAAAAAATTTTTTTTTCTGGACTTAGAAAATTTTCACACATATCTCAGACTTCCAGAGAGGGGAGCATGTCAGTGCGCGCATCCGATTTCAGTTCCAGAGCGATTCACCCGTTGAGTCCATCATACTTAGTCGTTTTTTGCAAAATTTCTGACTTTTTGAAAATTTCACTTTTTTGTGAAAATCTCCGCTAAATGAGGTTATAGTATGTTAGAGGACATCCCAGTAGGGCTCCAAATGTGTGGGTAAAATATATATCCCTTGGGGGGAAATTTGAAAAAAAGTTGAAAAATTTTTTTTTTCTGGACTTAGAAAATTTTCACACATGTCTCAGACTGCCAGAGAGGGGAGCATGTCAGTGCGCACATCCGATTTCAGTTCCAGAGCGTTTCACCCGATGAGTCCTTCATATTTAGTCATTTTTTGCAAAATTTCTGACTTTTTGAAAATTTCACTTTTTTGTGAAAATCTCCGCTAAATGAGGTTATAGTATGTTAGAGGGCATCCCAGGAGGGCTCCAAATGTGTGGGTAAAAAATATATCCCTTGGGTGGAAATTTGAAAAAAGTTGAAATTTTTTTTTTTCTGGTCTTAGAAAATTTTCACACATGTCTCAGACTTCCAGAGAGGGGAGCATGTCAGTGCGCGCATCCGATTTCAGTTCCAGAGCGGTTCACCCGATGAGTCCTTCATACTTAGTCGTTTTTTGCAAAATTTCTGACTTTTTGAAAATTTCACATTTTTGTGAAAATCTCCGCTAAATGAGGTTATAGTATGTTAGAGGGCATCCCAGGAGGGCTCCAAATGTGTGGGTAAAATATATATCCCTTGGGGGGAAATTTGAAAAAAAGTTGAAAAAAATTTTTTTTCTGGACTTAGAAAATTTTCACACGTCTCAGACTTCCAGAGAGGGGAGCATGTCAGTGCGCGCATCCGATTTCAGTTCCAGAGCGTTTCACCCGATGAGTCCTTCATATTTAGTCATTTTTTGCAAAATTTCTGACTTTTTGAAAATTTCACTTTTTTGTGAAAATCTCCGCTAAATGAGGTTATAGTATGTTAGAGGGCATCCCAGGAGGGCTCCAAATGTGTCGGTAAAATATATATCCCTTGGGGGGAAATTTGAAAAAAAGTTGAAAAAATTTTTTTTTCTGGACTTAGAAAATTTTCACACATGTCTCAGACTGCCAGAGAGGGGAGCATGTCAGTGCGCACATCCGATTTCAGTTCCAGAGCGATTCACCCGATGAGTCCTTCATACTTAGTTGTTTTTTGCAAAATTTCTGACTTTTTGAAAATTTCACTTTTTTGTGAAAATCTCCGCTAAATGAGGTTATAGTATGTTAGAGGGCATCCCAGGAGGGCTCAAAATGTGTGGGTAAAATATATATCCCTTGGGGGGAAATTTGAAAAAAAGTTGAAAACATTTTTTTTTCTGGACTTAGAAAATTTTCACACATGTCTCAGACTTCCAGAGAAGGGAGCATGTCAGTGCGCGCATCCGATTTCAGTTCCAGAGCGATTCACCCGATGAGTCCTTCATACTTAGTTGTTTTTTGCAAAATTTCTGACTTTTTGAAAATTTCACTTTTTTGTGAAAATCTCCGCTAAATGAGGTTATAGTATGTTAGAGGGCATCCCAGGAGGGCTCAAAATGTGTGGGTAAAATACATATCCCTTGGGGGGAAATTTGAAAAAAAGTTGAAAAAATTTTTTTTTCTGGACTTAGAAAATTTTCACACATATCTCAGACTTCCAGAGAGGGGAGCATGTCAGTGCGCGCATCCGATTTCAGTTCCAGAGCGATTCACCCGTTGAGTCCATCATACTTAGTCGTTTTTTGAAAAATTTCTGACTTTTTGAAAATTTCACTTTTTTGTGAAAATCTCCGCTAAATGAGGTTATAGTATGTTAGAGGGCATCCCAGGAGGGCTCCAAATGTGTGGGTAAAAAATATATCCCTTGGGTGGAAATTTGAAAAAAGTTGAAATTTTTTTTTTTCTGGTCTTAGAAAATTTTCACACATGTCTCAGACTTCCAGAGAGGGGAGCATGTCAGTGCGCGCATCCGATTTCAGTTCCAGAGCGATTCACCCGAGGAGTCCTTCATACTTAGTCCTTTTTTGGAAAAATTTTCACTTTTTGAAAATTTCACTTTTTTGTGAAAATCTACGCTAAATGAGGTTATAGTATGTTAGAGGGCATCCCAGGAGGGCTCCAAATGTGTGGGTAAAATATATATCCCTTGGGGGGAAATTTGAAAAAAAGGTGAAAAAATTTTTTTTTCTGGACTTAGAAAATTTTCACACATGTCTCAGACTTCCAGAGAGGGGAGCATGTCAGTGCGCGCATCCGATTTCAGTTCCAGAGCGATTCACCCGAGGAGTCCTTCATACTTAGTCGTTTTTTGGAAAAATTTTCACTTTTTGAAAATTTCACTTTTTTGTGAAAATCTCCGCTAAATGAGGTTATAGTATGTTAGAGGGCATCCCAGGAGGGCTCCAAATGTGTGGGTAAAATATATATCCCTTGGGGGGAAATTTGAAAAAAAGTTGAAAAATTTTTTTTTTCTGGACTTAGAAAATTTTCACACATGTCTCAGACTTCCAGAGAGGGGAGCATGTCTGTAAGCGCATCCGATTTCAGTTCCAGAGCGTTTCACCCAATGAGTCCTTCATACTTAGTCTTTTTTTGGAAAAAAATTCGCTTTTTGAAAATTTCACTTTTTTGTGAAAATCTCCGCTAAATGAGGTTATAGTATGTTAGAGGGCATCCCAGGAGGGCTCCAAATGTGTGGGTAAAAAATATATCCCTTGGGTGGAAATTTGAAAAAAGTTGAAATTTTTTTTTTTTCTGGTCTTAGAAAATTTTCACACATGTCTCAGACTTCCAGAGAGGGGAGCATGTCAGTGCGCGCATCCGATTTCAGTTCCAGAGCGATTCACCCGAGGAGTCCTTCATACTTAGTCCTTTTTTGGAAAAATTTTCACTTTTTGAAAATTTCACTTTTTTGTGAAAATCTACGCTAAATGAGGTTATAGTATGTTAGAGGGCATCCCAGGAGGGCTCCAAATGTGTGGGTAAAATATATATCCCTTGGGGGGAAATTTGAAAAAAAGGTGAAAAAATTTTTTTTTCTGGACTTAGAAAATTTTCACACATGTCTCAGACTTCCAGAGAGGGGAGCATGTCAGTGCGCGCATCCGATTTCAGTTCCAGAGCGATTCACCCGAGGAGTCCTTCATACTTAGTCGTTTTTTGGAAAAATTTTCACTTTTTGAAAATTTCACTTTTTTGTGAAAATCTCCGCTAAATGAGGTTATAGTATGTTAGAGGGCATCCCAGGAGGGCTCCAAATGTGTGGGTAAAATATATATCCCTTGGGGGGAAATTTGAAAAAAAGTTGAAAAAATTTTTTTTTCTGGACTTAGAAAATTTTCACACATGTCTCAGACTTCCAGAGAGGGGAGCATGTCTGTAAGCGCATCCGATTTCAGTTCCAGAGCGTTTCACCCAATGAGTCCTTCATACTTAGTCTTTTTTTGGAAAAAAATTCGCTTTTTGAAAATTTCACTTTTTTGTGAAAATCTCCGCTAAATGAGGTTATAGTATGTTAGAGGGCATCCCAGTAGGGCTCCAAATGTGTGGGTAAAATATATATCCCTTGGGGGGAAATTTGAAAAAAAAGTTGAAAAATTTTTTTTTTCTGGACTTAGAAAATTTTCACACATGTCTCAGACTGCCAGAGAGGGGAGCATGTCAGTGCACACATCCGATTTCATTTCCAGAGCGATTCACCCGATGAGTCCTTCATACTTAGTCGTTTTTTGCAAAATTTCTGACTTTTCGAAAATTTCACTTTTTTGTGAAAATCTCCGCTAAATGAGGTTATAGTATGTTAGAGGGCATCCCAGGAGGGCTCCAAATGTGTGGGTAAAATATATATCCCTTTGAAGGAAATTTGAAAAAAAGTTGAAAAAAATTTTTTTTCTGGACTTAGAAAATTTTCACACATGTCTCAGACTTCCAGAGAGGGGAGCATGTCAGTGCGCTCATCCGATTTCATTTCCAGAGCGATTCACCCGATGAGTCCTTCATACTTAGTCGTTTTTTGCAAAATTTCTGACTTTTTGAAAATTTCACTTTTTTGTGAAAATCTCCGCTAAATGAGGTTATAGTATGTTAGAGGGCATCCCAGGAGGGCTCCAAATGTGTGGGTAAAATATATATCCCTTGGAAGGAAATTTGAAAAAAAGTTGAAAAAATTTTTTTTTCTGGACTTAGAAAATTTTCACACATGTCTCAGACTTCCAGAGAGGGGAGCATGTCAGTGCGCGCATCCGATTTCAGTTCCAGAGCGATTCACCCGATGAGTCCTTCATACTTAATCGTTTTTTGCAAAATTTCTGACTTTTTGAAAATTTCACTTTTTTGTGAAAATCTCCGCTAAATGAGGTTATAGTATGTTAGAGGGCATCCCAGGAGGGCTCCAAATGTGTGGGTAAAATATATATCCCTTGGGGGGAAATTTGAAAAAAAGTTGAAAAAATTTTTTTTTCTGGACTTAGAAAATTTTCACACATATCTCAGACTTCCAGAGAGGGGAGCATGTCAGTGCGCGCATCCGATTTCAGTTCCAGAGCGATTCACCCGTTGAGTCCATCATACTTAGTCGTTTTTTGCAAAATTTCTGACTTTTTGAAAATTTCACTTTTTTGTGAAAATCTCCGCTAAATGAGGTTATAGTATGTTAGAGGGAATCCCAGTAGGGCTCCAAATGTGTGGGTAAAATATATATCCCTTGGGGGGAAATTTGAAAAAAAGTTGAAAAATTTTTTTTTTCTGGACTTAGAAAATTTTCACACATGTCTCAGACTGCCAGAGAGGGGAGCATGTCAGTGCGCACATCCGATTTCAGTTCCAGAGCGTTTCACCCGATGAGTCCTTCATATTTAGTGATTTTTTGCAAAATATCTGACTTTTTGTAAATTTCACTTTTTTGTGAAAATCTCCGCTAAATGAGGTTATAGTATGTTAGAGGGCATCCCAGGAGGGCTCCAAATGTGTGGGTAAAAAATATATCCCTTGGGTGGAAATTTGAAAAAAGTTGAAATTTTTTTTTTTTCTTGACTTAGAAAATTTTCACACATGTCTCAGACTTCCAGAGAGGGGAGCATGTCAGTGCACGCATCCGATTTCAGTTCCAGAGCGATTCACCCGATGAGTCCTTCATACTTAGTCGTTTTTTGCAAAATTTCTGACTTTTTGAAAATTTCACTTTTTTGTGAAAATCTCCGCTAAAAGAGGTTATAGTATGTTAGAGGGCATCCCAGGAGGGCTCCAAATGTGTGGGTAAAATATATATCCCTTGGGGGGAAATTTGAAAAAAAGTTGAAAAAATTTTTTTTTCTTGACTTAGAAAATTTTCACACATGTCTCAGACTGCCAGAGAGGGGAGCATGTCAGTGCGCACATCAGATTTCATTTCCAGAGCGATTCACCCGATGAGTCCTTCATACTTAGTCGTTTTTTGCAAAATTTCCGACCTTTTGAAAATTTCACTTTTTTGTGAAAATCTCCGCTAAATGAGGTTATAGTATGTTAGAGGGCATCCCAGGAGGGCTCCAAATGTGTGGGTAAAATATATATCCCTTGGGGGGAAATTTGAAAAAAAGTTGAAAAAAATTTTTTTTCTGGACTTAGAAAATTTTCACACATGTCTCAGACTTCCAGAGAGGGGAGCATGTCAGTGCGCGCATCCGATTTCAGTTCCAGAGCGTTTCACCCGATGAGTCCTTCATATTTAGTCATTTTTTGCAAAATTTCTGACTTTTTGAAAATTTCACTTTTTTGTGAAAATCTCCGCTAAATGAGGTTATAGTATGTTAGAGGGCATCCCAGGAGGGCTCCAAATGTGTGGGTAAAATATATATCCCTTGGGGGGAAATTTGAAAAAAAGTTGAAAAAATTTTTTTTTCTGGACTTAGAAAATTTTCACACATGTCTCAGACTTCCAGAGAGGGGAGCATGTCAGTGCACGCATCCGATTTCAGTTCCAGAGCGATTCACCCGATGAGTCCTTCATACTTAGTCGTTTTTTGCAAAATTTCTGACTTTTTGAAAATTTCACTTTTTTGTGAAAATCTCTGCTAAATGAGGTTATAGTATGTTAGAGGGCATCCCAGGAGGGCTCCAAATGTGTCGGTAAAATATATATCCCTTGGGGGGAAATTTGAAAAAAAGTTGAAAAAATTTTTTTTTCTGGACTTAGAAAATTTTCACACATGTCTCAGACTGCCAGAGAGGGGAGCATGTCAGTGCGCACATCCGATTTCAGTTCCAGAGCGATTCACCCGATGAGTCCTTCATACTTAGTTGTTTTTTGCAAAATTTCTGACTTTTTGAAAATTTCACTTTTTTGTGAAAATCTCCGCTAAATGAGGTTATAGTATGTTAGAGGGCATCCCAGGAGGGCTCAAAATGTGTGGGTAAAATATATATCCCTTGGGGGGAAATTTGAAAAAAAGTTGAAAAAAATTTTTTTTCTGGACTTAGAAAATTTTCACACATGTCTCAGACTTCCAGAGAAGGGAGCATGTCAGTGCGCGCATCCGATTTCAGTTCCAGAGCGATTCACCCGATGAGTCCTTCATACTTAGTTGTTTTTTGCAAAATTTCTGACTTTTTGAAAATTTCACTTTTTTGTGAAAATCTCCGCTAAATGAGGTTATAGTATGTTAGAGGGCATCCCAGGAGGGCTCCAAATGTGTGGGTAAAATATATATCCCTTGGGGGGAAATTTGAAAAAAAGTTGAATAATTTTTTTTTTTCTGGACTTAGAAAATTTTCACACATGTCTCAGACTTACAGAGAGGGGAGCATGTCAGTGCGCGCATCCGATTTCATTTCCAGAGCGATTCACCCGATGAGTCCTTCATACTTAGTCGTTTTTTGCAAAATTTCTGACTTTTTGAAAATTTCACTTTTTTGTGAAAATCTCCGCTAAATGAGGTTATAGTATGTTAGAGGGCATCCCAGGAGGGCTCCAAATGTGTGGGTAAAATATATATCCCTTGGAAGGAAATTTGAAAAAAAGTTGAAAAAATTTTTTTTTCTGGACTTAGAAAATTTTCACACATGTCTCAGACTTCCAGAGAGGGGAGCATGTCAGTGCGCGCATCCGATTTCAGTTCCAGAGCGATTCACCCGATGAGTCCTTCATACTTAGTCGTTTTTTGCAAAATTTCTGACTTTTTGAAAATTTCACTTTTTTGTGAAAATCTCCGCTAAATGAGGTTATAGTATGTTAGAGGGCATCCCAGGAGGGCTCCAAATGTGTGGGTAAAATATATAACCCTTGGGGGGAAATTTGAAAAAAAGTTGAAAAAATTTTTTTTTCTGGACTTAGAAAATTTTCACACATATCTCAGACTTCCAGAGAGGGGAGCATGTCAGTGCGCGCATCCGATTTCAGTTCCAGAGCGATTCACCCGAGGAGTCCTTCATACTTAGTCGTTTTTTGGAAAAATTTTCACTTTTTGAAAATTTCACTTTTTTGTGAAAATCTCCGCTAAATGAGGTTATAGTATGTTAGAGGGCATCCCAGGAGGGCTCCAAATGTGTGGGTAAAATATATATCCCTTGGGGGGAAATTTGAAAAAAAGTTGAAAAAATTTTTTTTTCTGGACTTAGAAAATTTTCACACATGTCTCAGACTTCCAGAGAGGGGAGCATGTCTGTAAGCGCATCCAATTTCAGTTCCAGAGCGTTTCACCCAATGAGTCCTTCATACTTAGTCTTTTTTTGGAAAAAAATTCACTTTTTGAAAATTTCACTTTTTTGTGAAAATCTCCGCTAAATGAGGTTATAGTATGTTAGAGGGCATCCCAGTAGGGCTCCAAATGTGTGGGTAAAATATATATCCCTTGGGGGGAAATTTGAAAAAAAAGTTGAAAAATTTTTTTTTTCTGGACTTAGAAAATTTTCACACATGTCTCAGACTGCCAGAGAGGGGAGCATGTCAGTGCACACATCCGACTTCATTTCCAGAGCGATTCACCCGATGAGTACTTCATACTTAGTCGTTTTTTGCAAAATTTCTGACTTTTCGAAAATTTCACTTTTTTGTGAAAATCTCCGCTAAATGAGGTTATAGTATGTTAGAGGGCATCCCAGGAGGGCTCCAAATATGTGGGTAAAATATATATCCCTTTGAAGGAAATTTGAAAAAAAGTTGAAAAAAATTTTTTTTCTGGACTTAGAAAATTTTCACACATGTCTCAGACTTCCAGAGAGGGGAGCATGTCAGTGCGCTCATCCGATTTCATTTCCAGAGCGATTCACCCGATGAGTCCTTCATACTTAGTCGTTTTTTGCAAAATTTCTGACTTTTTGAAAATTTCACTTTTTTGTGAAAATCTCCGCTAAATGAGGTTATAGTATGTTAGAGGGCATCCCAGGAGGGCTCCAAATGTGTGGGTAAAATATATATCCCTTGGAAGGAAATTTGAAAAAAAGTTGAAAAAATTTTTTTTTCTGGACTTAGAAAATTTTCACACATGTCTCAGACTTCCAGAGAGGGGAGCATGTCAGTGCGCGCATCCGATTTCAGTTCCAGAGCGATTCACCCGTTGAGTCCATCATACTTAGTCGTTTTTTGCAAAATTTCTGACTTTTTGAAAATTTCACTTTTTTGTGAAAATCTCTGCTAAATGAGGTTATAGTATGTTAGAGGGCATCCCAGTAGGGCTCCAAATGTGTGGGTAAAATATATATCCCTTGGGGGGAAATTTGAAAAAAAGTTGAAAAATTTTTTTTTTCTGGACTTAGAAAATTTTCACACATGTCTCAGACTGCCAGAGAGGGGAGCATGTCAGTGCGCACATCCGATTTCAGTTCCAGAGCGTTTCACCCGATGAGTCCTTCATATTTAGTCATTTTTTGCAAAATTTCTGACTTTTTGAAAATTTCACTTTTTTGTGAAAATCTCCGCTAAATGAGGTTATAGTATGTTAGAGGGCATCCCAGGAGGGCTCCAAATGTGTGGGTAAAAAATATATCCCTTGGGTGGAAATTTGAAAAAAGTTGAAATTTTTTTTTTTTCTGGTCTTAGAAAATTTTCACACATGTCTCAGACTTCCAGAGAGGGGAGCATGTCAGTGCGCGCATCCGATTTCAGTTCCAGAGCGATTCACCCGAGGAGTCCTTCATACTTAGTCGTTTTTTGGAAAAATTTTCACTTTTTGAAAATTTCACTTTTTTGTGAAAATCTACGCTAAATGAGGCTATAGTATGTTAGAGGGCATCCCAGGAGGGCTCCAAATGTGTGGGTAAAATATATATCCCTTGGGGGGAAATTTTGAAAAAAAGTTGAAAAATTTTTTTTTTCTGGACTTAGAAAATTTTCACACATGTCTCAGACTTCCAGAGAGGGGAGCATGTCAGTGCACGCATCCGATTTCAGTTCCAGAGCGATTCACCCGATGAGTCCTTCATACTTAGTCGTTTTTTGCAAAATTTCCGACCTTTTGAAAATTTCACTTTTTTGTGAAAATCTCCGCTAAATTAGGTTATAGTATGTTAGAGGGCATCCCAGGAGGGCTCCAAATGTGTGGGTAAAATATATATCCCTTGGAAGGAAATTTGAAAAAAAGTTGAAAAAATTTTTTTTTCTGGACTTAGAAAATTTTCACACATGTCTCAGACTTCCAGAGAGGGGAGCATGTCAGTGCGCGCATCCGATTTCAGTTCCAGAGCGATTCACCCGATGAGTCCTTCATACTTAATCGTTTTTTGCAAAATTTCTGACTTTTTGAAAATTTCACTTTTTTGTGAAAATCTCCGCTAAATGAGGTTATAGTATGTTAGAGGGCATCCCAGTAGGGCTCCAAATGTGTGGGTAAAATATATATCCCTTGGGGGGAAATTTGAAAAAAAGTTGAAAAATTTTTTTTTTCTGGACTTAGAAAATTTTCACACATGTCTCAGACTGCCAGAGAGGGGAGCATGTCAGTGCGCACATCCGATTTCAGTTCCAGAGCGTTTCACCCGATGAGTCCTTCATATTTAGTCATTTTTTGCAAAATTTCTGACTTTTTGAAAATTTCACTTTTTTGTGAAAATCTCCGCTAAATGAGGTTATAGTATGTTAGAGGGCATCCCAGGAGGGCTCCAAATGTGTGGGTAAAAAATATATCCCTTGGGTGGAAATTTGAAAAAAGTTGAAATTTTTTTTTTTTCTGGTCTTAGAAAATTTTCACACATGTCTCAGACTTCCAGAGAGGGGAGCATGTCAGTGCGCGCATCCGATTTCAGTTCCAGAGCGATTCACCCGAGGAGTCCTTCATACTTAGTCGTTTTTTGGAAAAATTTTCACTTTTTGAAAATTTCACTTTTTTGTGAAAATCTACGCTAAATGAGGTTATAGTATGTTAGAGGGCATCCCAGGAGGGCTCCAAATGTGTGGGTAAAATATATATCCCTTGGGGGGAAATTTTGAAAAAAAGTTGAAAAATTTTTTTTTTCTGGACTTAGAAAATTTTCACACATGTCTCAGACTTCCAGAGAGGGGAGCATGTCAGTGCACGCATCCGATTTCAGTTCCAGAGCGATTCACCCGATGAGTCCTTCATACTTAGTCGTTTTTTGCAAAATTTCTGACTTTTTGAAAATTTCACTTTTTTGTGAAAATCTCCGCTAAAAGAGGTTATAGTATGTTAGAGGGCATCCCAGGAGGGCTCCAAATGTGTGGGTAAAATATATATCCCTTGGGGGGAAATTTGAAAAAAAGTTGAAAAAATTTTTTTTTCTTGACTTAGAAAATTTTCACACATGTCTCAGACTGCCAGAGAGGGGAGCATGTCAGTGCGCACATCAGATTTCATTTCCAGAGCGATTCACCCGATGAGTCCTTCATACTTAGTCGTTTTTTGCAAAATTTCCGACCTTTTGAAAATTTCACTTTTTTGTGAAAATCTCCGCTAAATGAGGTTATAGTATGTTAGAGGGCATCCCAGGAGGGCTCCAAATGTGTGGGTAAAATATATATCCCTTGGGGGGAAATTTGAAAAAAAGTTGAAAAAAATTTTTTTTCTGGACTTAGAAAATTTTCACACATGTCTCAGACTTCCAGAGAGGGGAGCATGTCAGTGCGCGCATCCGATTTCAGTTCCAGAGCGTTTCACCCGATGAGTCCTTCATATTTAGTCATTTTTTGCAAAATTTCTGACTTTTTGAAAATTTCACTTTTTTGTGAAAATCTCCGCTAAATCAGGTTATAGTATGTTAGAGGGCATCCCAGGAGGGCTCCAAATGTGTGGGTAAAATATATATCCCTTGGGGGGAAATTTGAAAAAAAGTTGAAAAAAATTTTTTTTCTGGACTTAGAAAATTTTCACACATGTCTCAGACTTCCAGAGAGGGGAGCATGTCAGTGCACGCATCCGATTTCAGTTCCAGAGCGATTCACCCGATGAGTCCTTCATACTTAGTCGTTTTTTGCAAAATTTCTGACTTTTTGAAAATTTCACTTTTTTGTGAAAATCTCTGCTAAATGAGGTTATAGTATGTTAGAGGGCATCCCAGGAGGGCTCCAAATGTGTCGGTAAAATATATATCCCTTGGGGGGAAATTTGAAAAAAAGTTGAAAAAATTTTTTTTTCTGGACTTAGAAAATTTTCACACATGTCTCAGACTGCCAGAGAGGGGAGCATGTCAGTGCGCACATCCGATTTCAGTTCCAGAGCGATTCACCCCATGAGTCCTTCATACTTAGTTGTTTTTTGCAAAATTTCTGACTTTTTGAAAATTTCACTTTTTTGTGAAAATCTCCGCTAAATGAGGTTATAGTATGTTAGAGGGCATCCCAGGAGGGCTCAAAATGTGTGGGTAAAATATATATCCCTTGGGGGGAAATTTGAAAAAAAGTTGAAAAAAATTTTTTTTCTGGACTTAGAAAATTTTCACACATGTCTCAGACTTCCAGAGAAGGGAGCATGTCAGTGCGCGCATCCGATTTCAGTTCCAGAGCGATTCACCCGATGAGTCCTTCATACTTAGTTGTTTTTTGCAAAATTTCTGACTTTTTGAAAATTTCACTTTTTTGTGAAAATCTCCGCTAAATGAGGTTATAGTATGTTAGAGGGCATCCCAGGAGGGCTCCAAATGTGTGGGTAAAATATATATCCCTTGGTGGGAAATTTGAAAAAAAGTTGAATAATTTTTTTTTTTCTGGACTTAGAAAATTTTCACACATGTCTCAGACTTACAGAGAGGGGAGCATGTCAGTGCGCGCATCCGATTTCATTTCCAGAGCGATTCACCCGATGAGTCCTTCATACTTAGTCGTTTTTTGCAAAATTTCTGACTTTTTGAAAATTTCACTTTTCTGTGAAAATCTCCGCTAAATGAGGTTATAGTATGTTAGAGGGCATCCCAGGAGGGCTCCAAATGTGTGGGTAAAATATATATCCCTTGGAAGGAAATTTGAAAAAAAGTTGAAAAAATTTTTTTTTCTGGACTTAGAAAATTTTCACACATGTCTCAGACTTCCAGAGAGGGGAGCATGTCAGTGCGCGCATCCGATTTCAGTTCCAGAGCGTTTCACCCGATGAGTCCTTCATATTTAGTCATTTTTTGCAAAATTTCTGACTTTTTGAAAATTTCACTTTTTTGTGAAAATCTCCGCTAAATGAGGTTATAGTATGTTAGAGGGCATCCCAGGAGGGCTCCAAATGTGTGGGTAAAAAATATATCCCTTGGGTGGAAATTTGAAAAAAGTTGAAATTTTTTTTTTTTCTGGTCTTAGAAAATTTTCACACATGTCTCAGACTTCCAGAGAGGGGAGCATGTCAGTGCGCGCATCCGATTTCAGTTCCAGAGCGATTCACCCGAGGAGTCCTTCATACTTAGTCGTTTTTTGGAAAAATTTTCACTTTTTGAAAATTTCACTTTTTTGTGAAAATCTACGCTAAATGAGGTTATAGTATGTTAGAGGGCATCCCAGGAGGGCTCCAAATGTGTGGGTAAAATATATATCCCTTGGGGGGAAATTTTGAAAAAAAGTTGAAAAATTTTTTTTTTCTGGACTTAGAAAATTTTCACACATGTCTCAGACTTCCAGAGAGGGGAGCATGTCAGTGCACGCATCCGATTTCAGTTCCAGAGCGATTCACCCGATGAGTCCTTCATACTTAGTCGTTTTTTGCAAAATTTCTGACTTTTTGAAAATTTCACTTTTTTGTGAAAATCTCCGCTAAAAGAGGTTATAGTATGTTAGAGGGCATCCCAGGAGGGCTCCAAATGTGTGGGTAAAATATATATCCCTTGGGGGGAAATTTGAAAAAAAGTTGAAAAAATTTTTTTTTCTTGACTTAGAAAATTTTCACACATGTCTCAGACTGCCAGAGAGGGGAGCATGTCAGTGCGCACATCAGATTTCATTTCCAGAGCGATTCACCCGATGAGTCCTTCATACTTAGTCGTTTTTTGCAAAATTTCCGACCTTTTGAAAATTTCACTTTTTTGTGAAAATCTCCGCTAAATGAGGTTATAGTATGTTAGAGGGCATCCCAGGAGGGCTCCAAATGTGTGGGTAAAATATATATCCCTTGGGGGGAAATTTGAAAAAAAGTTGAAAAAAATTTTTTTTCTGGACTTAGAAAATTTTCACACATGTCTCAGACTTCCAGAGAGGGGAGCATGTCAGTGCGCGCATCCGATTTCAGTTCCAGAGCGTTTCACCCGATGAGTCCTTCATATTTAGTCATTTTTTGCAAAATTTCTGACTTTTTGAAAATTTCACTTTTTTGTGAAAATCTCCGCTAAATGAGGTTATAGTATGTTAGAGGGCATCCCAGGAGGGCTCCAAATGTGTGGGTAAAATATATATCCCTTGGGGGGAAATTTGAAAAAAAGTTGAAAAAAATTTTTTTTCTGGACTTAGAAAATTTTCACACATGTCTCAGACTTCCAGAGAGGGGAGCATGTCAGTGCACGCATCCGATTTCAGTTCCAGAGCGATTCACCCGATGAGTCCTTCATACTTAGTCGTTTTTTGCAAAATTTCTGACTTTTTGAAAATTTCACTTTTTTGTGAAAATCTCTGCTAAATGAGGTTATAGTATGTTAGAGGGCATCCCAGGAGGGCTCCAAATGTGTCGGTAAAATATATATCCCTTGGGGGGAAATTTGAAAAAAAGTTGAAAAAATTTTTTTTTCTGGACTTAGAAAATTTTCACACATGTCTCAGACTGCCAGAGAGGGGAGCATGTCAGTGCGCACATCCGATTTCAGTTCCAGAGCGATTCACCCCATGAGTCCTTCATACTTAGTTGTTTTTTGCAAAATTTCTGACTTTTTGAAAATTTCACTTTTTTGTGAAAATCTCCGCTAAATGAGGTTATAGTATGTTAGAGGGCATCCCAGGAGGGCTCAAAATGTGTGGGTAAAATATATATCCCTTGGGGGGAAATTTGAAAAAAAGTTGAAAAAAATTTTTTTTCTGGACTTAGAAAATTTTCACACATGTCTCAGACTTCCAGAGAAGGGAGCATGTCAGTGCGCGCATCCGATTTCAGTTCCAGAGCGATTCACCCGATGAGTCCTTCATACTTAGTTGTTTTTTGCAAAATTTCTGACTTTTTGAAAATTTCACTTTTTTGTGAAAATCTCCGCTAAATGAGGTTATAGTATGTTAGAGGGCATCCCAGGAGGGCTCCAAATGTGTGGGTAAAATATATATCCCTTGGGGGGAAATTTGAAAAAAAGTTGAATAATTTTTTTTTTTCTGGACTTAGAAAATTTTCACACATGTCTCAGACTTACAGAGAGGGGAGCATGTCAGTGCGCGCATCCGATTTCATTTCCAGAGCGATTCACCCGATGAGTCCTTCATACTTAGTCGTTTTTTGCAAAATTTCTGACTTTTTGAAAATTTCACTTTTTTGTGAAAATCTCCGCTAAATGAGGTTATAGTATGTTAGAGGGCATCCCAGGAGGGCTCCAAATGTGTGGGTAAAATATATATCCCTTGGAAGGAAATTTGAAAAAAAGTTGAAAAAATTTTTTTTTCTGGACTTAGAAAATTTTCACACATGTCTCAGACTTCCAGAGAGGGGAGCATGTCAGTGCGCGCATCCGATTTCAGTTCCAGAGCGATTCACCCGATGAGTCCTTCATACTTAGTCGTTTTTTGCAAAATTTCTGACTTTTTGAAAATTTCACTTTTTTGTGAAAATCTCCGCTAAATGAGGTTATAGTATGTTAGAGGGCATCCCAGGAGGGCTCCAAATGTGTGGGTAAAAAATATATCCCTTGGGTGGAAATTTGAAAAAAGTTGAAATTTTTTTTTTTTCTGGTCTTAGAAAATTTTCACACATGTCTCAGACTTCCAGAGAGGGGAGCATGTCAGTGCGCGCATCCGATTTCAGTTCCAGAGCGATTCACCCGAGGAGTCCTTCATACTTAGTCGTTTTTTGCAAAATTTCTGACTTTTTGAAAATTTCACTTTTTTGTGAAAATCTCCGCTAAAAGAGGTTATAGTATGTTAGAGGGCATCCCAGGAGGGCTCCAAATGTGTGGGTAAAATATATATCCCTTGGGGGGAAATTTGAAAAAAAGTTGAAAAAATTTTTTTTTCTTGACTTAGAAAATTTTCACACATGTCTCAGACTGCCAGAGAGGGGAGCATGTCAGTGCGCACATCAGATTTCATTTCCAGAGCGATTCACCCGATGAGTCCTTCATACTTAGTCGTTTTTTGCAAAATTTCCGACCTTTTGAAAATTTCACTTTTTTGTGAAAATCTCCGCTAAATGAGGTTATAGTATGTTAGAGGGCATCCCAGGAGGGCTCCAAATGTGTGGGTAAAATATATATCCCTTGGGGGGAAATTTTGAAAAAAAGTTGAAAAATTTTTTTTTTCTGGACTTAGAAAATTTTCACACATGTCTCAGACTTCCAGAGAGGGGAGCATGTCAGTGCACGCATCCGATTTCAGTTCCAGAGCGATTCACCCGATGAGTCCTTCATACTTAGTCGTTTTTTGCAAAATTTCTGACTTTTTGAAAATTTCACTTTTTTGTGAAAATCTCCGCTAAAAGAGGTTATAGTATGTTAGAGGGCATCCCAGGAGGGCTCCAAATGTGTGGGTAAAATATATATCCCTTGGGGGGAAATTTGAAAAAAAGTTGAAAAAAATTTTTTTTCTTGACTTAGAAAATTTTCACACATGTCTCAGACTGCCAGAGAGGGGAGCATGTCAGTGCGCACATCAGATTTCATTTCCAGAGCGATTCACCCGATGAGTCCTTCATACTTAGTCGTTTTTTGCAAAATTTCCGACCTTTTGAAAATTTCACTTTTTTGTGAAAATCTCCGCTAAATGAGGTTATAGTATGTTAGAGGGCATCCCAGGAGGGCTCCAAATGTGTGGGTAAAATATATATCCCTTGGGGGGAAATTTGAAAAAAAGGTGAAAAAAATTTTTTTTCTGGACTTAGAAAATTTTTACACATGTCTCAGACTTCCAGAGAGGGGAGCATGTCAGTGCGCGCATCCGATTTCAGTTCCAGAGCGTTTCACCCGATGAGTCCTTCATATTTAGTCATTTTTTGCAAAATTTCTGACTTTTTGAAAATTTCACTTTTTTGTGAAAATCTCCGCTAAATGAGGTTATAGTATGTTAGAGGGCATCCCAGGAGGGCTCCAAATGTGTGGGTAAAAAATATATCCCTTGGGTGGAAATTTGAAAAAAGTTGAAATTTTTTTTTTTTCTGGTCTTAGAAAATTTTCACACATGTCTCAGACTTCCAGAGAGGGGAGCATGTCAGTGCGCGCATCCGATTTCAGTTCCAGAGCGATTCACCCGAGGAGTCCTTCATACTTAGTCGTTTTTTGGAAAAATTTTCACTTTTTGAAAATTTCACTTTTTTGTGAAAATCTACGCTAAATGAGGTTATAGTATGTTAGAGGGCATCCCAGGAGGGCTCCAAATGTGTGGGTAAAATATATATCCCTTGGGGGGAAATTTTGAAAAAAAGTTGAAAAATTTTTTTTTTCTGGACTTAGAAAATTTTCACACATGTCTCAGACTTCCAGAGAGGGGAGCATGTCAGTGCACGCATCCGATTTCAGTTCCAGAGCGATTCACCCGATGAGTCCTTCATACTTAGTCGTTTTTTGCAAAATTTCTGACTTTTTGAAAATTTCACTTTTTTGTGAAAATCTCCGCTAAAAGAGGTTATAGTATGTTAGAGGGCATCCCAGGAGGGCTCCAAATGTGTGGGTAAAATATATATCCCTTGGGGGGAAATTTGAAAAAAAGTTGAAAAAATTTTTTTTTCTTGACTTAGAAAATTTTCACACATGTCTCAGACTGCCAGAGAGGGGAGCATGTCAGTGCGCACATCAGATTTCATTTCCAGAGCGATTCACCCGATGAGTCCTTCATACTTAGTCGTTTTTTGCAAAATTTCCGACCTTTTGAAAATTTCACTTTTTTGTGAAAATCTCCGCTAAATGAGGTTATAGTATGTTAGAGGGCATCCCAGGAGGGCTCCAAATGTGTGGGTAAAATATATATCCCTTGGGGGGAAATTTGAAAAAAAGTTGAAAAAAATTTTTTTTCTGGACTTAGAAAATTTTCACACATGTCTCAGACTTCCAGAGAGGGGAGCATGTCAGTGCGCGCATCCGATTTCAGTTCCAGAGCGTTTCACCCGATGAGTCCTTCATATTTAGTCATTTTTTGCAAAATTTCTGACTTTTTGAAAATTTCACTTTTTTGTGAAAATCTCCGCTAAATCAGGTTATAGTATGTTAGAGGGCATCCCAGGAGGGCTCCAAATGTGTGGGTAAAATATATATCCCTTGGGGGGAAATTTGAAAAAAAGTTGAAAAAAATTTTTTTTCTGGACTTAGAAAATTTTCACACATGTCTCAGACTTCCAGAGAGGGGAGCATGTCAGTGCACGCATCCGATTTCAGTTCCAGAGCGATTCACCCGATGAGTCCTTCATACTTAGTCGTTTTTTGCAAAATTTCTGACTTTTTGAAAATTTCACTTTTTTGTGAAAATCTCTGCTAAATGAGGTTATAGTATGTTAGAGGGCATCCCAGGAGGGCTCCAAATGTGTCGGTAAAATATATATCCCTTGGGGGGAAATTTGAAAAAAAGTTGAAAAAATTTTTTTTTCTGGACTTAGAAAATTTTCACACATGTCTCAGACTGCCAGAGAGGGGAGCATGTCAGTGCGCACATCCGATTTCAGTTCCAGAGCGATTCACCCCATGAGTCCTTCATACTTAGTTGTTTTTTGCAAAATTTCTGACTTTTTGAAAATTTCACTTTTTTGTGAAAATCTCCGCTAAATGAGGTTATAGTATGTTAGAGGGCATCCCAGGAGGGCTCAAAATGTGTGGGTAAAATATATATCCCTTGGGGGGAAATTTGAAAAAAAGTTGAAAAAATTTTTTTTTCTGGACTTAGAAAATTTTCACACATGTCTCAGACTTCCAGAGAAGGGAGCATGTCAGTGCGCGCATCCGATTTCAGTTCCAGAGCGATTCACCCGATGAGTCCTTCATACTTAGTTGTTTTTTGCAAAATTTCTGACTTTTTGAAAATTTCACTTTTTTGTGAAAATCTCCGCTAAATGAGGTTATAGTATGTTAGAGGGCATCCCAGGAGGGCTCCAAATGTGTGGGTAAAATATATATCCCTTGGTGGGAAATTTGAAAAAAAGTTGAATAATTTTTTTTTTTCTGGACTTAGAAAATTTTCACACATGTCTCAGACTTACAGAGAGGGGAGCATGTCAGTGCGCGCATCCGATTTCATTTCCAGAGCGATTCACCCGATGAGTCCTTCATACTTAGTCGTTTTTTGCAAAATTTCTGACTTTTTGAAAATTTCACTTTTCTGTGAAAATCTCCGCTAAATGAGGTTATAGTATGTTAGAGGGCATCCCAGGAGGGCTCCAAATGTGTGGGTAAAATATATATCCCTTGGAAGGAAATTTGAAAAAAAGTTGAAAAAATTTTTTTTTCTGGACTTAGAAAATTTTCACACATGTCTCAGACTTCCAGAGAGGGGAGCATGTCAGTGCGCGCATCCGATTTCAGTTCCAGAGCGTTTCACCCGATGAGTCCTTCATATTTAGTCATTTTTTGCAAAATTTCTGACTTTTTGAAAATTTCACTTTTTTGTGAAAATCTCCGCTAAATGAGGTTATAGTATGTTAGAGGGCATCCCAGGAGGGCTCCAAATGTGTGGGTAAAAAATATATCCCTTGGGTGGAAATTTGAAAAAAGTTGAAATTTTTTTTTTTTCTGGTCTTAGAAAATTTTCACACATGTCTCAGACTTCCAGAGAGGGGAGCATGTCAGTGCGCGCATCCGATTTCAGTTCCAGAGCGATTCACCCGAGGAGTCCTTCATACTTAGTCGTTTTTTGGAAAAATTTTCACTTTTTGAAAATTTCACTTTTTTGTGAAAATCTACGCTAAATGAGGTTATAGTATGTTAGAGGGCATCCCAGGAGGGCTCCAAATGTGTGGGTAAAATATATATCCCTTGGGGGGAAATTTTGAAAAAAAGTTGAAAAATTTTTTTTTTCTGGACTTAGAAAATTTTCACACATGTCTCAGACTTCCAGAGAGGGGAGCATGTCAGTGCACGCATCCGATTTCAGTTCCAGAGCGATTCACCCGATGAGTCCTTCATACTTAGTCGTTTTTTGCAAAATTTCTGACTTTTTGAAAATTTCACTTTTTTGTGAAAATCTCCGCTAAAAGAGGTTATAGTATGTTAGAGGGCATCCCAGGAGGGCTCCAAATGTGTGGGTAAAATATATATCCCTTGGGGGGAAATTTGAAAAAAAGTTGAAAAAATTTTTTTTTCTTGACTTAGAAAATTTTCACACATGTCTCAGACTGCCAGAGAGGGGAGCATGTCAGTGCGCACATCAGATTTCATTTCCAGAGCGATTCACCCGATGAGTCCTTCATACTTAGTCGTTTTTTGCAAAATTTCCGACCTTTTGAAAATTTCACTTTTTTGTGAAAATCTCCGCTAAATGAGGTTATAGTATGTTAGAGGGCATCCCAGGAGGGCTCCAAATGTGTGGGTAAAATATATATCCCTTGGGGGGAAATTTGAAAAAAAGTTGAAAAAAATTTTTTTTCTGGACTTAGAAAATTTTCACACATGTCTCAGACTTCCAGAGAGGGGAGCATGTCAGTGCGCGCATCCGATTTCAGTTCCAGAGCGTTTCACCCGATGAGTCCTTCATATTTAGTCATTTTTTGCAAAATTTCTGACTTTTTGAAAATTTCACTTTTTTGTGAAAATCTCCGCTAAATGAGGTTATAGTATGTTAGAGGGCATCCCAGGAGGGCTCCAAATGTGTGGGTAAAATATATATCCCTTGGGGGGAAATTTGAAAAAAAGTTGAAAAAAATTTTTTTTCTGGACTTAGAAAATTTTCACACATGTCTCAGACTTCCAGAGAGGGGAGCATGTCAGTGCACGCATCCGATTTCAGTTCCAGAGCGATTCACCCGATGAGTCCTTCATACTTAGTCGTTTTTTGCAAAATTTCTGACTTTTTGAAAATTTCACTTTTTTGTGAAAATCTCTGCTAAATGAGGTTATAGTATGTTAGAGGGCATCCCAGGAGGGCTCCAAATGTGTCGGTAAAATATATATCCCTTGGGGGGAAATTTGAAAAAAAGTTGAAAAAATTTTTTTTTCTGGACTTAGAAAATTTTCACACATGTCTCAGACTGCCAGAGAGGGGAGCATGTCAGTGCGCACATCCGATTTCAGTTCCAGAGCGATTCACCCCATGAGTCCTTCATACTTAGTTGTTTTTTGCAAAATTTCTGACTTTTTGAAAATTTCACTTTTTTGTGAAAATCTCCGCTAAATGAGGTTATAGTATGTTAGAGGGCATCCCAGGAGGGCTCAAAATGTGTGGGTAAAATATATATCCCTTGGGGGGAAATTTGAAAAAAAGTTGAAAAAAATTTTTTTTCTGGACTTAGAAAATTTTCACACATGTCTCAGACTTCCAGAGAAGGGAGCATGTCAGTGCGCGCATCCGATTTCAGTTCCAGAGCGATTCACCCGATGAGTCCTTCATACTTAGTTGTTTTTTGCAAAATTTCTGACTTTTTGAAAATTTCACTTTTTTGTGAAAATCTCCGCTAAATGAGGTTATAGTATGTTAGAGGGCATCCCAGGAGGGCTCCAAATGTGTGGGTAAAATATATATCCCTTGGGGGGAAATTTGAAAAAAAGTTGAATAATTTTTTTTTTTCTGGACTTAGAAAATTTTCACACATGTCTCAGACTTACAGAGAGGGGAGCATGTCAGTGCGCGCATCCGATTTCATTTCCAGAGCGATTCACCCGATGAGTCCTTCATACTTAGTCGTTTTTTGCAAAATTTCTGACTTTTTGAAAATTTCACTTTTTTGTGAAAATCTCCGCTAAATGAGGTTATAGTATGTTAGAGGGCATCCCAGGAGGGCTCCAAATGTGTGGGTAAAATATATATCCCTTGGAAGGAAATTTGAAAAAAAGTTGAAAAAATTTTTTTTTCTGGACTTAGAAAATTTTCACACATGTCTCAGACTTCCAGAGAGGGGAGCATGTCAGTGCGCGCATCCGATTTCAGTTCCAGAGCGATTCACCCGATGAGTCCTTCATACTTAGTCGTTTTTTGCAAAATTTCTGACTTTTTGAAAATTTCACTTTTTTGTGAAAATCTCCGCTAAATGAGGTTATAGTATGTTAGAGGGCATCCCAGGAGGGCTCCAAATGTGTGGGTAAAAAATATATCCCTTGGGTGGAAATTTGAAAAAAGTTGAAATTTTTTTTTTTTCTGGTCTTAGAAAATTTTCACACATGTCTCAGACTTCCAGAGAGGGGAGCATGTCAGTGCGCGCATCCGATTTCAGTTCCAGAGCGATTCACCCGAGGAGTCCTTCATACTTAGTCGTTTTTTGCAAAATTTCTGACTTTTTGAAAATTTCACTTTTTTGTGAAAATCTCCGCTAAAAGAGGTTATAGTATGTTAGAGGGCATCCCAGGAGGGCTCCAAATGTGTGGGTAAAATATATATCCCTTGGGGGGAAATTTGAAAAAAAGTTGAAAAAATTTTTTTTTCTTGACTTAGAAAATTTTCACACATGTCTCAGACTGCCAGAGAGGGGAGCATGTCAGTGCGCACATCAGATTTCATTTCCAGAGCGATTCACCCGATGAGTCCTTCATACTTAGTCGTTTTTTGCAAAATTTCCGACCTTTTGAAAATTTCACTTTTTTGTGAAAATCTCCGCTAAATGAGGTTATAGTATGTTAGAGGGCATCCCAGGAGGGCTCCAAATGTGTGGGTAAAATATATATCCCTTGGGGGGAAATTTTGAAAAAAAGTTGAAAAATTTTTTTTTTCTGGACTTAGAAAATTTTCACACATGTCTCAGACTTCCAGAGAGGGGAGCATGTCAGTGCACGCATCCGATTTCAGTTCCAGAGCGATTCACCCGATGAGTCCTTCATACTTAGTCGTTTTTTGCAAAATTTCTGACTTTTTGAAAATTTCACTTTTTTGTGAAAATCTCCGCTAAAAGAGGTTATAGTATGTTAGAGGGCATCCCAGGAGGGCTCCAAATGTGTGGGTAAAATATATATCCCTTGGGGGGAAATTTGAAAAAAAGTTGAAAAAAATTTTTTTTCTTGACTTAGAAAATTTTCACACATGTCTCAGACTGCCAGAGAGGGGAGCATGTCAGTGCGCACATCAGATTTCATTTCCAGAGCGATTCACCCGATGAGTCCTTCATACTTAGTCGTTTTTTGCAAAATTTCCGACCTTTTGAAAATTTCACTTTTTTGTGAAAATCTCCGCTAAATGAGGTTATAGTATGTTAGAGGGCATCCCAGGAGGGCTCCAAATGTGTGGGTAAAATATATATCCCTTGGGGGGAAATTTGAAAAAAAGGTGAAAAAAATTTTTTTTCTGGACTTAGAAAATTTTTACACATGTCTCAGACTTCCAGAGAGGGGAGCATGTCAGTGCGCGCATCCGATTTCAGTTCCAGAGCGTTTCACCCGATGAGTCCTTCATATTTAGTCATTTTTTGCAAAATTTCTGACTTTTTGAAAATTTCACTTTTTTGTGAAAATCTCCGCTAAATGAGGTTATAGTATGTTAGAGGGCATCCCAGGAGGGCTCCAAATGTGTGGGTAAAATGTATATCCCTTGGGGGGAAATTTGAAAAAAAGTTGAAAAAATTTTTTTTTCTGGACTTAGAAAATTTTCACACATGTCTCAGACTTCCAGAGAGGGGAGCATGTCAGTGCACGCATCCGATTTCAGTTCCAGAGCGATTCACCTGATGAGTCCTTCATACTTAGTCGTTTTTTGCAAAATTTCTGACTTTTTGAAAATTTCACTTTTTTGTGAAAATCTCTGCTAAAAGAGGTTATAGTATGTTAGAGGGCATCCCAGGAGGGCTCCAAATGTGTGGGTAAAATATATATCCCTTGGGGGGGAATTTGAAAAAAAGTTGAAAAAATTTTTTTTTCTGGACTTAGAAAATTTTCACACATGTCTCAGACTGCCAGAGAGGGGAGCATGTCAGTGCGCACATCCGATTTCAGTTCCAGAGCGATTCACCCGATGAGTCCTTCATACTTAGTTGTTTTTTGCAAAATTTCTGACTTTTTGAAAATTTCACTTTTTTGTGAAAATCTCCGCTAAATGAGGTTATAGTATGTTAGAGGGCATCCCAGGAGGGCTCAAAATGTGTGGGTAAAATATATATCCCTTGGGGGGAAATTTGAAAAAAAGTTGAAAAAAATTTTTTTTCTGGACTTAGAAAATTTTCACACATGTCTCAGACTTCCAGAGAAGGGAGCATGTCAGTGCGCGCATCCGATTTCAGTTCCAGAGCGATTCACCCGATGAGTCCTTCATACTTAGTTGTTTTTTGCAAAATTTCTGACTTTTTGAAAATTTCACTTTTTTGTGAAAATCTCCGCTAAATGAGGTTATAGTATGTTAGAGGGCATCCCAGGAGGGCTCCAAATGTGTGGGTAAAATATATATCCCTTGGGGGGAAATTTGAAAAAAAGTTGAATAATTTTTTTTTTTCTGGACTTAGAAAATTTTCACACATGTCTCAGACTTCCAGAGAGGGGAGCATGTCAGTGCACGCATCCGATTTCAGTTCCAGAGCGATTCACCTGATGAGTCCTTCATACTTAGTCGTTTTTTGCAAAATTTCTGACTTTTTGAAAATTTCACTTTTTTGTGAAAATCTCTGCTAAAAGAGGTTATAGTATGTTAGAGGGCATCCCAGGAGGGCTCCAAATGTGTGGGTAAAATATATATCCCTTGGGGGGGAATTTGAAAAAAAGTTGAAAAAATTTTTTTTTCTGGACTTAGAAAATTTTCACACATGTCTCAGACTGCCAGAGAGGGGAGCATGTCAGTGCGCACATCCGATTTCAGTTCCAGAGCGATTCACCCGATGAGTCCTTCATACTTAGTTGTTTTTTGCAAAATTTCTGACTTTTTGAAAATTTCACTTTTTTGTGAAAATCTCCGCTAAATGAGGTTATAGTATGTTAGAGGGCATCCCAGGAGGGCTCAAAATGTGTGGGTAAAATATATATCCCTTGGGGGGAAATTTGAAAAAAAGTTGAAAAAAATTTTTTTTCTGGACTTAGAAAATTTTCACACATGTCTCAGACTTCCAGAGAAGGGAGCATGTCAGTGCGCGCATCCGATTTCAGTTCCAGAGCGATTCACCCGATGAGTCCTTCATACTTAGTTGTTTTTTGCAAAATTTCTGACTTTTTGAAAATTTCACTTTTTTGTGAAAATCTCCGCTAAATGAGGTTATAGTATGTTAGAGGGCATCCCAGGAGGGCTCCAAATGTGTGGGTAAAATATATATCCCTTGGGGGGAAATTTGAAAAAAAGTTGAATAATTTTTTTTTTTCTGGACTTAGAAAATTTTCACACATGTCTCAGACTTACAGAGAGGGGAGCATGTCAGTGCGCGCATCCGATTTCATTTCCAGAGCGATTCACCCGATGAGTCCTTCATACTTAGTCGTTTTTTGCAAAATTTCTGACTTTTTGAAAATTTCACTTTTTTGTGAAAATCTCTGCTAAAAGAGGTTATAGTATGTTAGAGGGCATCCCAGGAGGGCTCCAAATGTGTGGGTAAAATATATATCCCTTGGGGGGGAATTTGAAAAAAAGTTGAAAAAATTTTTTTTTCTGGACTTAGAAAATTTTCACACATGTCTCAGACTGCCAGAGAGGGGAGCATGTCAGTGCGCACATCCGATTTCAGTTCCAGAGCGATTCACCCGATGAGTCCTTCATACTTAGTTGTTTTTTGCAAAATTTCTGACTTTTTGAAAATTTCACTTTTTTGTGAAAATCTCCGCTAAATGAGGTTATAGTATGTTAGAGGGCATCCCAGGAGGGCTCAAAATGTGTGGGTAAAATATATATCCCTTGGGGGGAAATTTGAAAAAAAGTTGAAAAAAATTTTTTTTCTGGACTTAGAAAATTTTCACACATGTCTCAGACTTCCAGAGAAGGGAGCATGTCAGTGCGCGCATCCGATTTCAGTTCCAGAGCGATTCACCCGATGAGTCCTTCATACTTAGTTGTTTTTTGCAAAATTTCTGACTTTTTGAAAATTTCACTTTTTTGTGAAAATCTCCGCTAAATGAGGTTATAGTATGTTAGAGGGCATCCCAGGAGGGCTCCAAATGTGTGGGTAAAATATATATCCCTTGGGGGGAAATTTGAAAAAAAGTTGAATAATTTTTTTTTTTCTGGACTTAGAAAATTTTCACACATGTCTCAGACTTACAGAGAGGGGAGCATGTCAGTGCGCGCATCCGATTTCATTTCCAGAGCGATTCACCCGATGAGTCCTTCATACTTAGTCGTTTTTTGCAAAATTTCTGACTTTTTGAAATTTTCACTTTTTTGTGAAAATCTCCGCTAAATGAGGTTATAGTATGTTAGAGGGCATCCCAGGAGGGCTCCAAATGTGTGGGTAAAATATATATCCCTTGGAAGGAAATTTGAAAAAAAGTTGAAAAAATTTTTTTTTCTGGACTTAGAAAATTTTCACACATGTCTCAGACTTCCAGAGAGGGGAGCATGTCAGTGCGCGCATCCGATTTCAGTTCCAGAGCGATTCACCCGATGAGTCCTTCATACTTAGTCGTTTTTTGCAAAATTTCTGACTTTTTGAAAATTTCACTTTTTTGTGAAAATCTCCGCTAAATGAGGTTATAGTATGTTAGAGGGCATCCCAGGAGGGCTCCAAATGTGTGGGTAAAAAATATATCCCTTGGGTGGAAATTTGAAAAAAGTTGAAATTTTTTTTTTTTCTGGTCTTAGAAAATTTTCACACATGTCTCAGACTTCCAGAGAGGGGAGCATGTCAGTGCGCGCATCCGATTTCAGTTCCAGAGCGATTCACCCGAGGAGTCCTTCATACTTAGTCGTTTTTTGGAAAAATTTTCACTTTTTGAAAATTTCACTTTTTTGTGAAAATCTCCGCTAAATGAGGTTATAGTATGTTAGAGGGCATCCCAGGAGGGCTCAAAATGTGTGGGTAAAATATATATCCCTTGGGGGGAAATTTGAAAAAAAGTTGAAAAAAATTTTTTTTCTGGACTTAGAAAATTTTCACACATGTCTCAGACTTCCAGAGAAGGGAGCATGTCAGTGCGCGCATCCGATTTCAGTTCTAGAGCGATTCACCCGATGAGTCCTTCATACTTAGTTGTTTTTTGCAAAATTTCTGACTTTTTGAAAATTTCACTTTTTTGTGAAAATCTCCGCTAAATGAGGTTATAGTATGTTAGAGGGCATCCCAGGAGGGCTCCAAATGTGTGGGTAAAATATATATCCCTTGGGGGGAAATTTTGAAAAAAAGTTGAAAAATTTTTTTTTTCTGGACTTAGAAAATTTTCACACATGTCTCAGACTTCCAGAGAGGGGAGCATGTCAGTGCACGCATCCGATTTCAGTTCCAGAGCGATTCACCCGATGAGTCCTTCATACTTAGTCGTTTTTTGCAAAATTTCTGACTTTTTGAAAATTTCACTTTTTTGTGAAAATCTCCGCTAAAAGAGGTTATAGTATGTTAGAGGGCATCCCAGGAGGGCTCCAAATGTGTGGGTAAAATATATATCCCTTGGGGGGAAATTTGAAAAAAAGTTGAAAAAAATTTTTTTTCTTGACTTAGAAAATTTTCACACATGTCTCAGACTGCCAGAGAGGGGAGCATGTCAGTGCGCACATCAGATTTCATTTCCAGAGCGATTCACCCGATGAGTCCTTCATACTTAGTCGTTTTTTGCAAAATTTCCGACCTTTTGAAAATTTCACTTTTTTGTGAAAATCTCCGCTAAATGAGGTTATAGTATGTTAGAGGGCATCCCAGGAGGGCTCCAAATGTGTGGGTAAAATATATATCCCTTGGGGGGAAATTTGAAAAAAAGGTGAAAAAAATTTTTTTTCTGGACTTAGAAAATTTTCACACATGTCTCAGACTTCCAGAGAGGGGAGCATGTCAGTGCGCGCATCCGATTTCAGTTCCAGAGCGTTTCACCCGATGAGTCCTTCATATTTAGTCATTTTTTGCAAAATTTCTGACTTTTTGAAAATTTCACTTTTTTGTGAAAATCTCCGCTAAATGAGGTTATAGTATGTTAGAGGGCATCCCAGGAGGGCTCAAAATGTGTGGGTAAAATATATATCCCTTGGGGGGAAATTTGAAAAAAAGTTGAAAAAAATTTTTTTTCTGGACTTAGAAAATTTTCACACATGTCTCAGACTTAGAGAAGGGAGCATGTCAGTGCGCGCATCCGATTTCAGTTCCAGAGCGATTCACCCGATGAGTCCTTCATACTTAGTTGTTTTTTGCAAAATTTCTGACTTTTTGAAAATTTCACTTTTTTGTGAAAATCTCCGCTAAATGAGGTTATAGTATGTTAGAGGGCATCCCAGGAGGGCTCCAAATGTGTGGGTAAAATATATATCCCTTGGGGGGAAATTTGAAAAAAAGTTGAATAATTTTTTTTTTTCTGGACTTAGAAAATTTTCACACATGTCTCAGACTTACAGAGAGGGGAGCATGTCAGTGCGCGCATCCGATTTCATTTCCAGAGCGATTCACCCGATGAGTCCTTCATACTTAGTCGTTTTTTGCAAAATTTCTGACTTTTTGAAAATTTCACTTTTTTGTGAAAATCTCCGCTAAATGAGGTTATAGTATGTTAGAGGGCATCCCAGGAGGGCTCCAAATGTGTGGGTAAAATATATATCCCTTGGAAGGAAATTTGAAAAAAAGTTGAAAAAATTTTTTTTTCTGGACTTAGAAAATTTTCACACATGTCTCAGACTTCCAGAGAGGGGAGCATGTCAGTGCGCGCATCCGATTTCAGTTCCAGAGCGATTCACCCGATGAGTCCTTCATACTTAGTCGTTTTTTGCAAAATTTCTGACTTTTTGAAAATTTCACTTTTTTGTGAAAATCTCCGCTAAATGAGGTTATAGTATGTTAGAGGGCATCCCAGGAGGGCTCCAAATGTGTGGGTAAAAAATATATCCCTTGGGTGGAAATTTGAAAAAAGTTGAAATTTTTTTTTTTCTGGTCTTAGAAAATTTTCACACATGTCTCAGACTTCCAGAGAGGGGAGCATGTCAGTGCGCGCATCCGATTTCAGTTCCAGAGCGATTCACCCGAGGAGTCCTTCATACTTAGTCGTTTTTTGGAAAAATTTTCACTTTTTGAAAATTTCACTTTTTTGTGAAAATCTCCGCTAAATGAGGTTATAGTATGTTAGAGGGCATCCCAGGAGGGCTCAAAATGTGTGGGTAAAATATATATCCCTTGGGGGGAAATTTGAAAAAAAGTTGAAAAAAATTTTTTTTCTGGACTTAGAAAATTTTCACACATGTCTCAGACTTCCAGAGAAGGGAGCATGTCAGTGCGCGCATCCGATTTCAGTTCCAGAGCGATTCACCCGATGAGTCCTTCATACTTAGTTGTTTTTTGCAAAATTTCTGACTTTTTGAAAATTTCACTTTTTTGTGAAAATCTCCGCTAAATGAGGTTATAGTATGTTAGAGGGCATCCCAGGAGGGCTCCAAATGTGTGGGTAAAATATATATCCCTTGGGGGGAAATTTTGAAAAAAAGTTGAAAAATTTTTTTTTTCTGGACTTAGAAAATTTTCACACATGTCTCAGACTTCCAGAGAGGGGAGCATGTCAGTGCACGCATCCGATTTCAGTTCCAGAGCGATTCACCCGATGAGTCCTTCATACTTAGTCGTTTTTTGCAAAATTTCTGACTTTTTGAAAATTTCACTTTTTTGTGAAAATCTCCGCTAAAAGAGGTTATAGTATGTTAGAGGGCATCCCAGGAGGGCTCCAAATGTGTGGGTAAAATATATATCCCTTGGGGGGAAATTTGAAAAAAAGTTGAAAAAAATTTTTTTTCTTGACTTAGAAAATTTTCACACATGTCTCAGACTGCCAGAGAGGGGAGCATGTCAGTGCGCACATCAGATTTCATTTCCAGAGCGATTCACCCGATGAGTCCTTCATACTTAGTCGTTTTTTGCAAAATTTCCGACCTTTTGAAAATTTCACTTTTTTGTGAAAATCTCCGCTAAATGAGGTTATAGTATGTTAGAGGGCATCCCAGGAGGGCTCCAAATGTGTGGGTAAAATATATATCCCTTGGGGGGAAATTTGAAAAAAAGGTGAAAAAAATTTTTTTTCTGGACTTAGAAAATTTTCACACATGTCTCAGACTTCCAGAGAGGGGAGCATGTCAGTGCGCGCATCCGATTTCAGTTCCAGAGCGTTTCACCTGATGAGTCCTTCATATTTAGTCATTTTTTGCAAAATTTCTGACTTTTTGAAAATTTCACTTTTTTGTGAAAATCTCCGCTAAATGAGGTTATAGTATGTTAGAGGGCATCCCAGGAGGGCTCAAAATGTGTGGGTAAAATATATATCCCTTGGGGGGAAATTTGAAAAAAAGTTGAAAAAATTTTTTTTTCTGGACTTAGAAAATTTTCACACATGTCTCAGACTTCCAGAGAAGGGAGCATGTCAGTGCGCGCATCCGATTTCAGTTCCAGAGCGATTCCCCCGATGAGTCCTTCATACTTAGTTGTTTTTTGCAAAATTTCTGACTTTTTGAAAATTTCACTTTTTTGTGAAAATCTCCGCTAAATGAGGTTATAGTATGTTAGAGGGCATCCCAGGAGGGCTCCAAATGTGTGGGTAAAATATATATCCCTTGGGGGGAAATTTGAAAAAAAGTTGAAAAAAATGTTTTTTTCTGGACTTAGAAAACTTTCACACATGTCTCAGACTTCCAGAGAGGGGAGCATGTCTGTAAGCGCATCCGATTTCAGTTCCAGAGCGTTTCACCCAATAAGTCCTTCATACTTAGTCGTTTTTTGCAAAATTTCTGACTTTTTTGAAAATTTCACTTTTTTGTGAAAATCTCCACTAAATGAGGTTATAGTATGATAGAGGGCATCCCAGTAGGGCTCCAAATGTGTGGGTAAAATATATATCCCTTGGGGGGAAATTTGAAAAAAAGTTGAAAAATTTTTTTTTTCTGGACTTAGAAAATTTCCACACATGTCTCAGACTGCCAGAGAGGGGAGCATGTCAGTGCACACATCCGATTTCAGTTCCAGAGCGTTTCACCCGATGAGTCCTTCATATTTAGTCATTTTTTGCAAAATTTCTGACTTTTTGAAAATTTCACTTTTTTGTGAAAATCTCCGCTAAATGAGGTTATAGTATGTTAGAGGGCATCCCAGGAGGGCTCCAAATGTGTGGGTAAAATATATATCCCTTGGGGGGAAATTTGAAAAAAAGTTGAAAAAAAATTTTTTTCTGGACTTAGAAAATTTTCACGCATGTCTCAGACTTCCAGAGAGGGGAGCATGTCAGTGCGCGCATCCGATTTCATTTCCAGAGCGATTCACCCGAGGAGTCCTTCATACTTAGTCGTTTTTTTAAAAAATTTTCACTTTTTGAAAATTTCACTTTTTTGTGAAAATCTCCGCTAAATGAGGTTATAGTATGTTAGAGGGCATCCCAGGAGGGCTCCAAATGTGTGGGTAAAATATATATCCCTTGGGGGGAAATTTGAAAAAAAGTTGAAAAAATTTTTTTTTCTGGACTTAGAAAATTTTCACACATGTCTCAGACTGCCAGAGAGGGGAGCATGTCAGTGCGCACATCCGATTTCAGTTCCAGAGCGATTCACCCGATGAGTCCTTCATACTTAGTTGTTTTTTGCAAAATTTCTGACTTTTTGAAAATTTCACTTTTTTGTGAAAATCTCCGCTAAATGAGGTTATAGTATGTTAGAGGGCATCCCAGGAGGGCTCAAAATGTGTGGGTAAAATATATATCCCTTGGGGGGAAATTTGAAAAAAAGTTGAAAAAAATGTTTTTTTCTGGACTTAGAAAATTTTCACACATGTCTCAGACTTCCAGAGAGGGGAGCGTGTCTGTAAGCGCATCCGATTTCAGTTCCAGAGCTTTTCACCCAATAAGTCCTTCATACTTAGTCGTTTTTTGCAAAATTTCTGACTTTTTTGAAAATTTCACTTTTTTGTGAAAATCTCCACTAAATGAGGTTATAGTATGATAGAGGGCATCCCAGTAGGGCTCCAAATGTGTGGGTAAAATATATATCCCTTGGGGGGAAATTTGAAAAAAAGTTGAAAAATTTTTTTTTTCTGGACTTAGAAAATTTCCACACATGTCTCAGACTGCCAGAGAGGGGAGCATGTCAGTGCACACATCCGATTTCAGTTCCAGAGCGTTTCACCCGATGAGTCCTTCATATTTAGTCATTTTTTGCAAAATTTCTGACTTTTTGAAAATTTCACTTTTTTGTGAAAATCTCCGCTAAATGAGGTTATAGTATGTTAGAGGGCATCCCAGGAGGGCTCCAAATGTGTGGGTAAAATATATATCCCTTGGGGGGAAATTTGAAAAAAAGTTGAAAAAATTTTTTTTTCTGGACTTAGAAAATTTTCACACATGTCTCAGACTTCCAGAGAGGGGAGCATGTCTGTAAGCGCATCCGATTTCAGTTCCAGAGCGTTTCACCCAATGAGTCCTTCATACTTAGTCTTTTTTTGGAAAAAAATTCACTTTTTGAAAATTTCACTTTTTTGTGAAAATCTCCGCTAAATGAGGTTATAGTATGTTAGAGGGCATCCCAGGAGGGCTCAAAATGTGTGGGAAAAATATATATCCCTTGGGGGGAAATTTGAAAAAAAGTTGAAAAAAATTTTTTTTCTGGACTTAGAAAATTTTCACACATGTCTCAGACTTCCAGAGAGGGGAGCATGTCAGTGCGCGCATCCGATTTCAGTTCCAGAGCGATTCACCCGATGAGTCCTTCATACTTAGTCGTTTTTTGCCAAATTTCTGACTTTTTGAAAATTTCACTTTTTTGTGAAAATCTCCGCTAAATGAGGTTATAGTATGTTAGAGGGCATCCCAGTAGGCCTCCAAATGTGTGGGTAAAATATATATCCCTTGGGGGGAAATTTGAAAAAAAAGTTGAAAAATTTTTTTTTTCTGGACTTAGAAAATTTTCACACATGTCTCAGACTGCCAGAGAGGGGAGCATGTCAGTGCACACATCCGATTTCAGTTCCAGAGCGTTTCACCCGATGAGTCCTTCATATTTAGTCATTTTTTGCAAAATTTCTGACTTTTTGAAAATTTCACTTTTTTGTGAAAATCTCCGCTAAATGAGGTTATAGTATGTTAGAGGGCATCCCAGGAGCGCTCCAAATGTGTGGGTAAAATATTTATCCCTTGGGGGGAAATTTGAAAAAAAGTTGAAAAAAATTTTTTTTCTGGACTTAGAAAATTTTCACACATGTCTCAGACTTCCAGAGAGGGGAGCATGTCAGTGCGCGCATCCGATTTCATTTCCAGAGCGATTCACCTGATGAGTCCTTCATACTTAGTCGTTTTTTGCAAAATTTCTGACTTTTTGAAAATTTCACTTTTTTGCGAAAATCTCCGCTAAATGACCTTATAGTATGTTAGAGGGCATCCCAGGAGGGCTCCAAATGTGTGGGTAAAAAATATATCCCTTGGGGGGAAATTTGAAAAAAGTTGAAAATTTTTTTTTTTCTGGTCTTAGAAAATTTTCACACATGTCTCAGACTTCCAGAGAGGGGAGCATGTCAGTGCGCGCATCCGATTTCATTTCCAGAGCGATTCACCCGAGGAGTCCTTCATACTTAGTCGTTTTTTTAAAAAATTTTCACTTTTTGAAAATTTCACTTTTTTGTGAAAATCTCCGCTAAATGAGGTTATAGTATGTTAGAGGGCATCCCAGGAGGGCTCCAAATGTGTGGGTAAAATATATATCCCTTGGGGGGAAATTTGAAAAAAAGTTGAAAAAATTTTTTTTTCTGGACTTAGAAAATTTTCACACATGTCTCAGACTTCCAGAGAGGGGAGCATGTCTGTAAGCGCATCCGATTTCAGTTCCAGAGCGTTTCACCCAATGAGTCCTTCATACTTAGTCTTTTTGTGGAAAAAAATTCACTTTTTGAAAATTTCACTTTTTTGTGAAAATCTCCGCTAAATGAGGTTATAGTATGTTAGAGGGCATCCCAGGAGGGCTCAAAATGTGTGGGTAAAATATATATCCCTTGGGGGGAAATTTGAAAAAAAGTTGAAAAAAATTTTTTTTCTGGACTTAGAAAATTTTCACACATGTCTCAGACTTCCAGAGAGGGGAGCATGTCAGTGCGCGCATCCGATTTCAGTTCCAGAGCGATTCACCCGATGAGTCCTTCATACTTAGTCGTTTTTTGCCAAATTTCTGACTTTTTGAAAATTTCACTTTTTTGTGAAAATCTCCGCTAAATGAGGTTATAGTATGTTAGAGGGCATCCCAGTAGGCCTCCAAATGTGTGGGTAAAATATATATCCCTTGGGGGGAAATTTGAAAAAAAAGTTGAAAATTTTTTTTTTTCTGGACTTAGAAAATTTTCACACATGTCTCAGACTGCCAGAGAGGGGAGCATGTCAGTGCGCACATCAGATTTCATTTCCAGAGCGATTCACCCGATGAGTCCTTCATACTTAGTCGTTTTTTGCAAAATTTCCGACCTTTTGAAAATTTCACTTTTTTGTGAAAATCTCCGCTAAATGAGGTTATAGTATGTTAGAGGGCATCCCAGGAGGGCTCCAAATGTGTGGGTAAAATATATATCCCTTGGGGGGAAATTTGAAAAAAAGGTGAAAAAATTTTTTTTTCTGGACTTAGAAAATTTTCACACATGTCTCAGACTTCCAGAGAGGGGAGCATGTCAGTGCGCGCATCCGATTTCAGTTCCAGAGCGTTTCACCCGATGAGTCCTTCATATTTAGTCATTTTTTGCAAAATTTCTGACTTTTTGAAAATTTCACTTTTTTGTGAAAATCTCCGCTAAATGAGGTTATAGTATGTTAGAGGGCATCCCAGGAGGGCTCCAAATGTGTGGGTAAAATGTATATCCCTTGGGGGGAAATTTGAAAAAAAGTTGAAAAAATTTTTTTTTCTGGACTTAGAAAATTTTCACACATGTCTCAGACTTCCAGAGAGGGGAGCATGTCAGTGCACGCATCCGATTTCAGTTCCAGAGCGATTCACCTGATGAGTCCTTCATACTTAGTCGTTTTTTGCAAAATTTCTGACTTTTTGAAAATTTCACTTTTTTGTGAAAATCTCTGCTAAAAGAGGTTATAGTATGTTAGAGGGCATCCCAGGAGGGCTCCAAATGTGTGGGTAAAATATATATCCCTTGGGGGGGAATTTGAAAAAAAGTTGAAAAAATTTTTTTTTCTGGACTTAGAAAATTTTCACACATGTCTCAGACTGCCAGAGAGGGGAGCATGTCAGTGCGCACATCCGATTTCAGTTCCAGAGCGATTCACCCGATGAGTCCTTCATACTTAGTTGTTTTTTGCAAAATTTCTGACTTTTTGAAAATTTCACTTTTTTGTGAAAATCTCCGCTAAATGAGGTTATAGTATGTTAGAGGGCATCCCAGGAGGGCTCAAAATGTGTGGGTAAAATATATATCCCTTGGGGGGAAATTTGAAAAAAAGTTGAAAAAAATTTTTTTTCTGGACTTAGAAAATTTTCACACATGTCTCAGACTTCCAGAGAAGGGAGCATGTCAGTGCGCGCATCCGATTTCAGTTCCAGAGCGATTCACCCGATGAGTCCTTCATACTTAGTTGTTTTTTGCAAAATTTCTGACTTTTTGAAAATTTCACTTTTTTGTGAAAATCTCCGCTAAATGAGGTTATAGTATGTTAGAGGGCATCCCAGGAGGGCTCCAAATGTGTGGGTAAAATATATATCCCTTGGGGGGAAATTTGAAAAAAAGTTGAATAATTTTTTTTTTCTGGACTTAGAAAATTTTCACACATGTCTCAGACTTACAGAGAGGGGAGCATGTCAGTGCGCGCATCCGATTTCATTTCCAGAGCGATTCACCCGATGAGTCCTTCATACTTAGTCGTTTTTTGCAAAATTTCTGACTTTTTGAAATTTTCACTTTTTTGTGAAAATCTCCGCTAAATGAGGTTATAGTATGTTAGAGGGCATCCCAGGAGGGCTCCAAATGTGTGGGTAAAAAATATATCCCTTGGGTGGAAATTTGAAAAAAGTTGAAATTTTTTTTTTTTCTGGTCTTAGAAAATTTTCACACATGTCTCAGACTTCCAGAGAGGGGAGCATGTCAGTGCACGCATCCGATTTCAGTTCCAGAGCGATTCACCCGAGGAGTCCTTCATACTTAGTCGTTTTTTGGAAAAATTTTCACTTTTTGAAAATTTCACTTTTTTATGAAAATCTCCGCTAAATGAGGTTATAGTATGTTAGAGGGCATCCCAGGAGGGCTCAAAATGTGTGGGTAAAATATATATCCCTTGGGGGGAAATTTGAAAAAAAGTTGAAAAAAATTTTTTTTCTGGACTTAGAAAATTTTCACACATGTCTCAGACTTCCAGAGAAGGGAGCATGTCAGTGCGCGCATCCGATTTCAGTTCCAGAGCGATTCACCCGATGAGTCCTTCATACTTAGTTGTTTTTTGCAAAATTTCTGACTTTTTGAAAATTTCACTTTTTTGTGAAAATCTCCGCTAAATGAGGTTATAGTATGTTAGAGGGCATCCCAGGAGGGCTCCAAATTTGTGGGTAAAATATATATCCCTTGGGGGGAAATTTTGAAAAAAAGTTGAAAATTTTTTTTTTTCTGGACTTAGAAAATTTTCACACATGTCTCAGACTTCCAGAGAGGGGAGCATGTCAGTGCACGCATCCGATTTCAGTTCCAGAGCGATTCACCCGATGAGTCCTTCATACTTAGTCGTTTTTTGCAAAATTTCTGACTTTTTGAAAATTTCACTTTTTTGTGAAAATCTCCGCTAAAAGAGGTTATAGTATGTTAGAGGGCATCCCAGGAGGGCTCCAAATGTGTGGGTAAAATATATATCCCTTGGGGGGAAATTTGAAAAAAAGTTGAAAAAAATTTTTTTTCTTGACTTAGAAAATTTTCACACATGTCTCAGACTGCCAGAGAGGGGAGCATGTCAGTGCGCACATCAGATTTCATTTCCAGAGCGATTCACCCGATGAGTCCTTCATACTTAGTCGTTTTTTGCAAAATTTCCGACCTTTTGAAAATTTCACTTTTTTGTGAAAATCTCCGCTAAATGAGGTTATAGTATGTTAGAGGGCATCCCAGGAGGGCTCCAAATGTGTGGGTAAAATATATATCCCTTGGGGGGAAATTTGAAAAAAAGGTGAAAAAATTTTTTTTTCTGGACTTAGAAAATTTTCACACATGTCTCAGACTTCCAGAGAGGGGAGCATGTCAGTGCGCGCATCCGATTTCAGTTCCAGAGCGTTTCACCCGATGAGTCCTTCATATTTAGTCATTTTTTGCAAAATTTCTGACTTTTTGAAAATTTCACTTTTTTGTGAAAATCTCCGCTAAATGAGGTTATAGTATGTTAGAGGGCATCCCAGGAGGGCTCCAAATGTGTGGGTAAAATGTATATCCCTTGGGGGGAAATTTGAAAAAAAGTTGAAAAAATTTTTTTTTCTGGACTTAGAAAATTTTCACACATGTCTCAGACTTCCAGAGAGGGGAGCATGTCAGTGCACGCATCCGATTTCAGTTCCAGAGCGATTCACCTGATGAGTCCTTCATACTTAGTCGTTTTTTGCAAAATTTCTGACTTTTTGAAAATTTCACTTTTTTGTGAAAATCTCTGCTAAAAGAGGTTATAGTATGTTAGAGGGCATCCCAGGAGGGCTCCAAATGTGTGGGTAAAATATATATCCCTTGGGGGGGAATTTGAAAAAAAGTTGAAAAAATTTTTTTTTCTGGACTTAGAAAATTTTCACACATGTCTCAGACTGCCAGAGAGGGGAGCATGTCAGTGCGCACATCCGATTTCAGTTCCAGAGCGATTCACCCGATGAGTCCTTCATACTTAGTTGTTTTTTGCAAAATTTCTGACTTTTTGAAAATTTCACTTTTTTGTGAAAATCTCCGCTAAATGAGGTTATAGTATGTTAGAGGGCATCCCAGGAGGGCTCAAAATGTGTGGGTAAAATATATATCCCTTGGGGGGAAATTTGAAAAAAAGTTGAAAAAAATTTTTTTTCTGGACTTAGAAAATTTTCACACATGTCTCAGACTTCCAGAGAAGGGAGCATGTCAGTGCGCGCATCCGATTTCAGTTCCAGAGCGATTCACCCGATGAGTCCTTCATACTTAGTTGTTTTTTGCAAAATTTCTGACTTTTTGAAAATTTCACTTTTTTGTGAAAATCTCCGCTAAATGAGGTTATAGTATGTTAGAGGGCATCCCAGGAGGGCTCCAAATGTGTGGGTAAAATATATATCCCTTGGGGGGAAATTTGAAAAAAAGTTGAATAATTTTTTTTTTTCTGGACTTAGAAAATTTTCACACATGTCTCAGACTTACAGAGAGGGGAGCATGTCAGTGCGCGCATCCGATTTCATTTCCAGAGCGATTCACCCGATGAGTCCTTCATACTTAGTCGTTTTTTGCAAAATTTCTGACTTTTTGAAAATTTCACTTTTTTGTGAAAATCTCCGCTAAATTAGGTTATAGTATGTTAGAGGGCATCCCAGGAGGGCTCCAAATTTGTGGGTAAAATATATATCCCTTGGAAGGAAATTTGAAAAAAAGTTGAAAAAATTTTTTTTTCTGGACTTAGAAAATTTTCACACATGTCTCAGACTTCCAGAGAGGGGAGCATGTCAGTGCGCGCATCCGATTTCAGTTCCAGAGCGATTCACCCGATGAGTCCTTCATACTTAGTCGTTTTTTGCAAAATTTCTGACTTTTTGAAAATTTCACTTTTTTGTGAAAATCTCCGCTAAATGAGGTTATAGTATGTTAGAGGGCATCCCAGGAGGGCTCCAAATGTGTGGGTAAAAAATATATCCCTTGGGTGGAAATTTGAAAAAAGTTGAAATTTTTTTTTTTTCTGGTCTTAGAAAATTTTCACACATGTCTCAGACTTCCAGAGAGGGGAGCATGTCAGTGCGCGCATCCGATTTCAGTTCCAGAGCGATTCACCCGAGGAGTCCTTCATACTTAGTCGTTTTTTGGAAAAATTTTCACTTTTTGAAAATTTCACTTTTTTGTGAAAATCTCCGCTAAATGAGGTTATAGTATGTTAGAGGGCATCCCAGGAGGGCTCAAAATGTGTGGGTAAAATATATATCCCTTGGGGGGAAATTTGAAAAAAAGTTGAAAAAATTTTTTTTTCTGGACTTAGAAAATTTTCACACATGTCTCAGACTTCCAGAGAAGGGAGCATGTCAGTGCGCGCATCCGATTTCAGTTCCAGAGCGATTCACCCGATGAGTCCTTCATACTTAGTTGTTTTTTGCAAAATTTCTGACTTTTTGAAAATTTCACTTTTTTGTGAAAATCGCCGCTAAATGAGGTTATAGTATGTTAGAGGGCATCCCAGGAGGGCTCCAAATGTGTGGGTAAAATATATATCCCTTGGGGGGAAATTTTGAAAAAAAGTTGAAAAATTTTTTTTTTCTGGACTTAGAAAATTTTCACACATGTCTCAGACTTCCAGAGAGGGGAGCATGTCAGTGCACGCATCCGATTTCAGTTCCAGAGCGATTCACCCGATGAGTCCTTCATACTTAGTCGTTTTTTGCAAAATTTCTGACTTTTTGAAAATTTCACTTTTTTGTGAAAATCTCCGCTAAAAGAGGTTATAGTATGTTAGAGGGCATCCCAGGAGGGCTCCAAATGTGTGGGTAAAATATATATCCCTTGGGGGGAAATTTGAAAAAAAGTTGAAAAAATTTTTTTTTCTTGACTTAGAAAATTTTCACACATGTCTCAGACTGCCAGAGAGGGGAGCATGTCAGTGCGCACATCAGATTTCATTTCCAGAGCGATTCACCCGATGAGTCCTTCATACTTAGTCGTTTTTTGCAAAATTTCCGACCTTTTGAAAATTTCACTTTTTTGTGAAAATCTCCGCTAAATGAGGTTATAGTATGTTAGAGGGCATCCCAGGAGGGCTCAAAATGTGTGGGTAAAATATATATCCCTTGGGGGGAAATTTGAAAAAAAGTTGAAAAAATTTTTTTTTCTGGACTTAGAAAATTTTCACACATGTCTCAGACTTCCAGAGAAGGGAGCATGTCAGTGCGCGCATCCGATTTCAGTTCCAGAGCGATTCCCCCGATGAGTCCTTCATACTTAGTTGTTTTTTGCAAAATTTCTGACTTTTTGAAAATTTCACTTTTTTGTGAAAATCTCCGCTAAATGAGGTTATAGTATGTTAGAGGGCATCCCAGGAGGGCTCCAAATGTGTGGGTAAAATATATATCCCTTGGGGGGAAATTTGAAAAAAAGTTGAAAAAAATGTTTTTTTCTGGACTTAGAAAACTTTCACACATGTCTCAGACTTCCAGAGAGGGGAGCATGTCTGTAAGCGCATCCGATTTCAGTTCCAGAGCGTTTCACCCAATAAGTCCTTCATACTTAGTCGTTTTTTGCAAAATTTCTGACTTTTTTGAAAATTTCACTTTTTTGTGAAAATCTCCACTAAATGAGGTTATAGTATGATAGAGGGCATCCCAGTAGGGCTCCAAATGTGTGGGTAAAATATATATCCCTTGGGGGGAAATTTGAAAAAAGTTGAAAAATTTTTTTTTTCTGGACTTAGAAAATTTCCACACATGTCTCAGACTGCCAGAGAGGGGAGCATGTCAGTGCACACATCCGATTTCAGTTCCAGAGCGTTTCACCCGATGAGTCCTTCATATTTAGTCATTTTTTGCAAAATTTCTGACTTTTTGAAAATTTCACTTTTTTGTGAAAATCTCCGCTAAATGAGGTTATAGTATGTTAGAGGGCATCCCAGGAGGGCTCCAAATGTGTGGGTAAAATATATATCCCTTGGGGGGAAATTTGAAAAAAAGTTGAAAAAAATTTTTTTTCTGGACTTAGAAAATTTTCACGCATGTCTCAGACTTCCAGAGAGGGGAGCATGTCAGTGCGCGCATCCGATTTCATTTCCAGAGCGATTCACCCGAGGAGTCCTTCATACTTAGTCGTTTTTTTAAAAAATTTTCACTTTTTGAAAATTTCACTTTTTTGTGAAAATCTCCGCTAAATGAGGTTATAGTATGTTAGAGGGCATCCCAGGAGGGCTCCAAATGTGTGGGTAAAATATATATCCCTTGGGGGGAAATTTGAAAAAAAGTTGAAAAAATTTTTTTTTCTGGACTTAGAAAATTTTCACACATGTCTCAGACTGCCAGAGAGGGGAGCATGTCAGTGCGCACATCCGATTTCAGTTCCAGAGCGATTCACCCGATGAGTCCTTCATACTTAGTTGTTTTTTGCAAAATTTCTGACTTTTTGAAAATTTCACTTTTTTGTGAAAATCTCCGCTAAATGAGGTTATAGTATGTTAGAGGGCATCCCAGGAGGGCTCAAAATGTGTGGGTAAAATATATATCCCTTGGGGGGAAATTTGAAAAAAAGTTGAAAAAAATGTTTTTTTCTGGACTTAGAAAATTTTCACACATGTCTCAGACTTCCAGAGAGGGGAGCGTGTCTGTAAGCGCATCCGATTTCAGTTCCAGAGCGTTTCACCCAATAAGTCCTTCATACTTAGTCGTTTTTTGCAAAATTTCTGACTTTTTTGAAAATTTCACTTTTTTGTGAAAATCTCCACTAAATGAGGTTATAGTATGATAGAGGGCATCCCAGTAGGGCTCCAAATGTGTGGGTAAAATATATATCCCTTGGGGGGAAATTTGAAAAAAAGTTGAAAAATTTTTTTTTTCTGGACTTAGAAAATTTCCACACATGTCTCAGACTGCCAGAGAGGGGAGCATGTCAGTGCACACATCCGATTTCAGTTCCAGAGCGTTTCACCCGATGAGTCCTTCATATTTAGTCATTTTTTGCAAAATTTCTGACTTTTTGAAAATTTCACTTTTTTGTGAAAATCTCCGCTAAATGAGGTTATAGTATGTTAGAGGGCATCCCAGGAGGGCTCCAAATGTGTGGGTAAAATATATATCCCTTGGGGGGAAATTTGAAAAAAAGTTGAAAAAATTTTTTTTTCTGGACTTAGAAAATTTTCACACATGTCTCAGACTTCCAGAGAGGGGAGCATGTCTGTAAGCGCATCCGATTTCAGTTCCAGAGCGTTTCACCCAATGAGTCCTTCATACTTAGTCTTTTTTTGGAAAAAAATTCACTTTTTGAAAATTTCACTTTTTTGTGAAAATCTCCGCTAAATGAGGTTATAGTATGTTAGAGGGCATCCCAGGAGGGCTCAAAATGTGTGGGTAAAATATATATCCCTTGGGGGGAAATTTGAAAAAAAGTTGAAAAAAATTTTTTTTCTGGACTTAGAAAATTTTCACACATGTCTCAGACTTCCAGAGAGGGGAGCATGTCAGTGCGCGCATCCGATTTCAGTTCCAGAGCGATTCACCCGATGAGTCCTTCATACTTAGTCGTTTTTTGCCAAATTTCTGACTTTTTGAAAATTTCACTTTTTTGTGAAAATCTCCGCTAAATGAGGTTATAGTATGTTAGAGGGCATCCCAGTAGGCCTCCAAATGTGTGGGTAAAATATATATCCCTTGGGGGGAAATTTGAAAAAAAAGTTGAAAAATTTTTTTTTTCTGGACTTAGAAAATTTTCACACATGTCTCAGACTGCCAGAGAGGGGAGCATGTCAGTGCACACATCCGATTTCAGTTCCAGAGCGTTTCACCCGATGAGTCCTTCATATTTAGTCATTTTTTGCAAAATTTCTGACTTTTTGAAAATTTCACTTTTTTGTGAAAATCTCCGCTAAATGAGGTTATAGTATGTTAGAGGGCATCCCAGGAGGGCTCCAAATGTGTGGGTAAAATATATATCCCTTGGGGGAAATTTGAAAAAAAGTTGAAAATTTTTTTTTTCTGGACTAAGAAAATTTTCACACATGTCTCAGACTTCCAGAGAGGGGAGCATGTCTATATGCGTGTCCGATTTTAGTTCCAGAGCGTTTCACCCGATGAGTCCTTCATACTTAGTCGTTTTTTGCAAAATTTCTGACTTTTTGAAAATTTCACTTTTTTGTGAAAATCTTTGCTAAATGAGGTTATAGTATGTTAGAGGGCATCCCAGGAGGGCTCCAAATGTGTGGGTAAAATATATATCCCTTGGGGGGAAATTTGAAAAAAAGTTGAAAAAAATTTTTTTTATGGACTTAGAAAATTTTCACACATGTCTCAGACTTCCAGAGAGGGGAGCATGTCAGTGCGCGCATCTGATTTCAGTTCCAGAGCGATTCACCCGATGAGTCCTTCATACTTAGTCGTTTTTTGCAAAATTTCTGACTTTTTGAAAATTTCACTTTTTTTGTGAAAATCTCCGCTAAATGAGGTTATAGTATGTTAGAGGGCATCCCAGGAGGGCTCCAAATGTGTGGGTAAAATATATATCCCTTGGGGGGAAATTTGAAAAAAGTTGAATAATTTTTTTTTTCTGGACTTAGAAAATTTTCACACATGTCTCAGACTTCCAGAGAGGGGAGCATGTCAGTGCACGCATCCGATTTCAGTTCCAGAGCGATTCACCCGATGAGTCCTTCATACTTAGTCGTTTTTTGCAAAATTTCTGACTTTTTGAAAATTTCACTTTTTTGTGAAAATCTCCGCTAAATGAGGTTATAGTATGTTAGAGGGCATCCCAGGAGGGCTCCAAATGTGTGGGTAAAATATATATCCCTTGGGGGGAAATTTGAAAAAAAGTTGAAAAATTTTTTTTTTCTGGACTTAGAAAATTTTCACACATGTCTCAGACTTCCAGAGAGGGGAGCATGTCAGTGCACGCATCCGATTTCAGTTCCAGAGCGATTCACCCGATGAGTCCTTCATACTTAGTCGTTTTTTGCAAAATTTCTGACTTTTTGAAAATGTCACTTTTTTGTGAAAATCTCCGCTAAAAGAGGTTATAGTATGTTAGAGGGCATCCCAGGAGGGCTCCAAATGTGTGGGTAAAATATATATCCCTTGGGGGGAAATTTGAAAAAAAGTTGAAAAAATTTTTTTTTCTGGACTTAGAAAATTTTCACACATGTCTCAGACTTCCAGAGAGGGGAGCATGTCAGTGCGCGCATCCGATTTCAGTTCCAGAGCGTTTCACCCGATGAGTCCTTCATATTTAGTCATTTTTTGCAAAATTTCTGACTTTTTGAAAATTTCACTTTTTTGTGAACATCTCTGCTAAATGAGGTTATAGTATGTTAGAGGGCATCCCAGGAGGGCTCCAAATGTGTGGGTAAAATATATATCTCTTGGGGGGAAATTTGAAAAAAAGTTGAAAAAAAATTTTTTTCTGGACTTAGAAAATTTTCACACATGTCTCAGACTTCCAGAGAGGGGAGCATGTCAGTGCGCGCATCCGATTTCAGTTCCAGAGCGATTCACCCGATGAGTACTTCATACTTCGTCGTTTTTTGCAAAATTTCTGACTTTTTGAAAATGTCACTTTTTTGTGAAAATCTTTTCTAAATGAGGTTATAGTATGTTAGAGGGCATCCCAGGAGGGCTCCAAATGTGTGGGTAAAATATATATGCCTTGGAGGGAAATTTGAAAAAAGTTTAAAAAATTTTTTTTTCTGGACTTAGAAAATTTAAACACATGTCTCAGACTTACAGAGAGGGGAGCATGTCAGTGCGTGCATCCGATTTCAGTTCCAGAACGATTCACCCGATGAGTCCTTCATATTTAGTCATTTTTTGCAAAATTTCTGACTTTTTGAAAATGTCACTTTTTTGTGAAAATCTCCGCTAAAAGAGGTTATAGTATGTTAGAGGGCATCCCAGGAGGGCTCCAAATGTGTGGGTAAAATATATATCCCTTGGGGGGAAATTTGAAAAAAAGTTGAAAAATTTTTTTTTTCTGGACTTAGAAAATTTTCACACATGTCTCAGACTTCCAGAGAGGGGAGCATGTCAGTGCGCGCATCCGATTTCAGTTCCAGAGCGATTCACCCGATGAGTCCTTCATACTTAGTCGTTTTTTGCAAAATTTCTGACTTTTTGAAAATTTCACTTTTTTGTGAAAATCTCCGCTAAAAGAGGTTATAGTATGTTAGAGGGCATCCCAGGAGGGCTCCAAATGTGTGGGTAAAATATATATCCCTTGGGGGGAAATTTGAAAAAAAGTTGAAAAATTTTTTTTTTCTGGACTTAGAAAATTTTCACACATGTCTCAGACTTCCAGAGAGGGGAGCATGTCAGTGCGTGCATCCGATTTCAGTTCCAGAGCGATTCACCCGATGAGTACTTCATACTTCGTCGTTTTTTGCTAAATTTCTGACTTTTTGAAAATTTCACTTTTTTGTGAAAATCTTTTCTAAATGAGGTTATAGTATGTTAGAGGGCATCCCAGGAGGGCTCCAAATGTGTGGGTAAAATATATATCCCTTGGAGGGAAATTTGAAAAAAGTTTAAAAATTTTTTTTTTCTGGACTTAGAAAATTTAAACACATGTCTCAGACTTACAGAGAGGGGAGCATGTCAGTGCGTGCATCCGATTTCAGTTCCAGAGCGATTCACCCGATGAGTCCTTCATATTTAGTCATTTTTTGCAAAATTTCTGACTTTTTGAAAATGTCACTTTTTTGTGAAAATCTCCGCTAAAAGAGGTTATAGTATGTTAGAGGGCATCCCAGGAGGGCTCCAAATGTGTGGGTAAAATATATATCCCTTGGGGGGAAATTTGAAAAAAAGTTGAAAAATTTTTTTTTTCTGGACTTAGAAAATTTTCACACATGTCTCAGACTTCCAGAGAGGGGAGCATGTCAGTGCGCGCATCCGATTTCAGTTCCAGAGCGATTCACCCGATGAGTACTTCATACTTCGTCGTTTTTTGCTAAATTTCTGACTTTTTGAAAATTTCACTTTTTTGTGAAAATCTTTTCTAAATGAGGTTATAGTATGTTAGAGGGCATCCCAGGAGGGCTCCAAATGTGTGGGTAAAATATATATCCCTTGGAGGGAAATTTGAAAAAAGTTTTAAAATTTTTTTTTTCTGGACTTAGAAAATTTAAACACATGTCTCAGACTTACAGAGAGGGGAGCATGTCAGTGCGTGCATCCGATTTCAGTTCCAGAGCGATTCACCCGATGAGTCCTTCATATTTAGTCATTTTTTGCAAAATTTCTGACTTTTTGAAAATGTCACTTTTTTGTGAAAATCTCCGCTAAAAGAGGTTATAGTATGTTAGAGGGCATCCCAGGAGGGCTCCAAATGTGTGGGTAAAATATATATCCCTTGGGGGGAAATTTGAAAAAAAGTTGAAAAAATTTTTTTTTCTGGACTTAGAAAATTTTCACACATGTCTCAGACTTCCAGAGAGGGGAGCATGTCAGTGCGCGCATCCGATTTCAGTTCCAGAGCGTTTCACCCAATGAGTCCTTCATATTTAGTCATTTTTTGCAAAATTTCTGACTTTTTGAAAATTTCACTTTTTTTGTGAAAATCTCTGCTAAATGAGGTTATAGTATGTTATAGGGCATCCCAGGAGGGCTCCAAATGTGTGGGTAAAATATATATCCCTTGGGGGGAAATTTGAAAAAAAGTTGAAAAAATTTTTTTTTCTTGACTTAGAAAATTTTCACACGTCTCAGACTTCCAGAGAGGGGAGCATGTCAGTGCGCGCATGCGATTTCAGTTCCAGAGTGATTCACCCGATGAGTACTTCATACTTCGTCGTTTTTTGCAAAATTTCTGACTTTTTGAAAATTTCACTTTTTTGTGAAAATCTTTGCTAAATGAGGTTATAGTATGTTAGAGGGCATCCCAGGAGGGCTCCAAATGTGTGGGTAAAATATATATCCCTTGGAGGGAAATTTGAAAAAAGTTTAAAAATTTTTTTTTTCTGGACTTAGAAAATTTAAACACATGTCTCAGACTTACAGAGAGGGGAGCATGTCAGTGCGTGCATCCGATTTCAGTTCCAGAGCGATTCACCCGATGAGTCCTTCATATTTAGTCATTTTTTGCAAAATTTCTGACTTTTTGAAAATTTCACTTTTTTGTGAAAATCTCCGCTAAATGAGGTTATAGTATGTTAGAGGGCATCCCAGGAGGTCTCCAAATGTGTGGGTAAAATATATATCCCTTGGGGGGAAATTTGAAAAAAAGTTGAATAATTTTTTTTTCTGGACTTAGAAAATTTTCACACATGTCTCAGACTTCCAGAGAGGGGAGCATGTCAGTGCGCGCATCCGATTTCAGTTCCAGAGCGTTTCACCCAATGAGTCCTTCATATTTAGTCATTTTTTGCAAAATTTCTGACTTTTTGAAAATTTCACTTTTTTTGTGAAAATCTCTGCTAAATGAGGTTATAGTATGTTATAGGGCATCCCAGGAGGGCTCCAAATGTGTGGGTAAAATATATATCCCTTGGGGGGAAATTTGAAAAAAAGTTGAAAAATTTTTTTTTTCTGGACTTAGAAAATTTTCACACGTCTCAGACTTCCAGAGAGGGGAGCATGTCAGTGCGCACATCCGATTTCAGTTCCAGAGCGATTCACCCGATGAGTCCTTCATACTTAGTCGTTTTTTGCAAAATTTCTGACTTTTTGAAAATTTCACTTTTTTGTGAAAATCTTTGCTAAATGAGGTTATAGTATGTTAGAGGGCATCCCAGGAGGGCTCCAAATGTGTGGGTAAAATATATATCCCTTGGAGGGAAATTTGAAAAAAGTTTAAAAATTTTTTTTTTCTGGACTTAGAAAATTTAAACACATGTCTCAGACTTACAGAGAGGGGAGCATGTCAGTGCGTGCATCCGATTTCAGTTCCAGAGCGATTCACCCGATGAGTCCTTCATATTTAGTCATTTTTTGCAAAATTTCTGACTTTTTGAAAATTTCACTTTTTTGTGAAAATCTCCGCTAAATGAGGTTATAGTATGTTAGAGGGCATCCCAGGAGGTCTCCAAATGTGTGGGTAAAATATATATCCCTTGGGGGGAAATTTGAAAAAAAGTTGAATAATTTTTTTTTCTGGACTTAGAAAATTTTCACACATGTCTCAGACTTCCAGAGAGGGGAGCATGTCAGTGCGCGCATCCGATTTCAGTTCCAGAGCGTTTCACCCAATGAGTCCTTCATATTTAGTCATTTTTTGCAAAATTTCTGACTTTTTGAAAATTTCACTTTTTTTGTGAAAATCTCTGCTAAATGAGGTTATAGTATGTTATAGGGCATCCCAGGAGGGCTCCAAATGTGTGGGTAAAATATATATCCCTTGGGGGGAAATTTGAAAAAAAGTTGAAAAATTTTTTTTTTCTGGACTTAGAAAATTTTCACACGTCTCAGACTTCCAGAGAGGGGAGCATGTCAGTGCGCACATCCGATTTCAGTTCCAGAGCGATTCACCCGATGAGTCCTTCATACTTAGTCGTTTTTTGCAAAATTTCTGACTTTTTGAAAATTTCACTTTTTTGTGAAAATCTTTGCTAAATGAGGTTATAGTATGTTAGAGGGCATCCCAGGAGGGCTCCAAATGTGTGGGTAAAATATATATCCCTTGGAGGGAAATTTGAAAAAAGTTTAAAAATTTTTTTTTTCTGGACTTAGAAAATTTAAACACATGTCTCAGACTTACAGAGAGGGGAGCATGTCAGTGCGTGCATCCGATTTCAGTTCCAGAGCGATTCACCCGATGAGTCCTTCATATTTAGTCATTTTTTGCAAAATTTCTGACTTTTTGAAAATTTCACTTTTTTGTGAAAATCTCCGCTAAATGAGGTTATAGTATGTTAGAGGGCATCCCAGGAGGTCTCCAAATGTGTGGGTAAAATATATATCCCTTGGGGGGAAATTTGAAAAAAAGTTGAATAATTTTTTTTTCTGGACTTAGAAAATTTTCACACATGTCTCAGACTTCCAGAGAGGGGAGCATGTCAGTGCGCGCATCCGATTTCAGTTCCAGAGCGTTTCACCCAATGAGTCCTTCATATTTAGTCATTTTTTGCAAAATTTCTGACTTTTTGAAAATTTCACTTTTTTTGTGAAAATCTCTGCTAAATGAGGTTATAGTATGTTATAGGGCATCCCAGGAGGGCTCCAAATGTGTGGGTAAAATATATATCCCTTGGGGGGAAATTTGAAAAAAGTTGAATAATTTTTTTTTTCTGGACTTAGAAAATTTTCACACATATCTCAGACTGCCAGAGAGGGGAGCATGTCAGTGCGCACATCCGATTTCAGTTCCAGAGCGATTCACCCGATGAGTCCTTCATACTTAGTCGTTTTTTGCAAAATTTCTGACTTTTTGAAAATTTCACTTTTTTGTGAAAATCTTTGCTAAATGAGGTTATAGTATGTTAGAGGGCATCCCAGGAGGGCTCTAAATGTGTGGGTAAAATATATATCCCTTGGGGGGAAATTTGAAAAAAAGTTGAAAACATTTTTTTTTCTGGACTTAGAAAATTTTCACACATGTCTCAGACTTACAGAGAGGGGAGCATGTCAGCGCGCGCATCCGATTTCAGTTCCAGAGCGTTTCACCCGATGAGTCCTTCATATTTAGTCATTTTTTGCAAAATTTCTGACTTTTTGAAAATTTCACTTTTTTGTGAAAATCTCTGCTAAATGAGGTTATAGTATGTTAGAGGGCATCCCAGGAGGGCTCCAGATGTGTGGGTAAAATATATATCCCTTGGGGGGAAATTTGAAAAAAGTTGAAAAACAAATTTTTTTCTGGACTTAGAAAATTTTCACACATGTCTCAGACTTCCAGAGAGGGGAGCATGTCAGTGCGCGCATCCGATTTCAGTTCCAGAGCGTTTCACCCAATGAGTCCTTCATATTTAGTCATTTTTTGCAAAATTTCTGACTTTTTGAAAATTTCACTTTTTTTGTGAAAATCTCTGCTAAATGAGGTTATAGTATGTTATAGGGCATCCCAGGAGGGCTCCAAATGTGTGGGTAAAATATATATCCCTTGGAGGGAAATTTGAAAAAAGTTTAAAACATTTTTTTTTCTGGACTTAGAAAATTTAAACACATGTCTCAGACTTACAGAGAGGGGAGCATGTCAGTGCGTGCATCCGATTTCAGTTCCAGAGCGATTCACCCGATGAGTCCTTCATATTTAGTCATTTTTTGCAAAATTTCTGACTTTTTGAAAATTTCACTTTTTTTGTGAAAATCTCTGCTAAATGAGGTTATAGTATGTTATAGGGCATCCCAGGAGGGCTCCAAATGTGTGGGTAAAATATATATCCCTTGGGGGGAAATTTGAAAAAAAGTTGAAAATTTTTTTTTTTCTGGACTTAGAAAATTTTCACACGTCTCAGACTTCCAGAGAGGGGAGCATGTCAGTGCGCGCATCCGATTTCAGTTCCAGAGTGATTCACCCGATGAGTACTTCATACTTCGTCGTTTTTTGCAAAATTTCTGACTTTTTGAAAATTGCACTTTTTTGTGAAAATCTTTGCTAAATGAGGTTATAGTATGTTAGAGGGCATCCCAGGAGGGCTCCAAATGTGTGGGTAAAATATATATCCCTTGGAGGGAAATTTGAAAAAAGTTTAAAAATTTTTTTTTCTGGACTTAGAAAATTTAAACACATGTCTCAGACTTACAGAGAGGGGAGCATGTCAGTGCGTGCATCCGATTTCAGTTCCAGAGCGATTCACCCGATGAGTCCTTCATATTTAGTCATTTTTTGCAAAATTTCTGACTTTTTGAAAATTTCACTTTTTTTGTGAAAATCTCCGCTAAATGAGGTTATAGTATGTTAGAGGGCATCCCAGGAGGGCTCCAAATGTGTGGGTAAAATATATATCCCTTGGGGGGAAATTTGAAAAAAGTTGAATAATTTTTTTTTTCTGGACTTAGAAAATTTTCACACATATCTCAGACTTCCAGAGAGGGGAGCATGTCAGTGCGCTCATCCGATTTCAGTTCCAGAGCGATTCACCCGATGAGTCCTTCATACTTAGTCGTTTTTTGCAAAATTTCTGACTTTTTGAAAATTTCACTTTTTTGTGAAAATCTTTGCTAAATGAGGTTATAGTATGTTAGAGGGCATCCCAGGAGGGCTCTAAATGTGTGGGTAAAATATATATCCCTTGGGGGGAAATTTGAAAAAAAGTTGAAAACATTTTTTTTTCTGGACTTAGAAAATTTTCACACATGTCTCAGACTTACAGAGAGGGGAGCATGTCAGCGCGCGCATCCGATTTCAGTTCCAGAGCGTTTCACCCGATGAGTCCTTCATATTTAGTCATTTTTTGCAAAATTTCTGACTTTTTGAAAATTTCACTTTTTTGTGAAAATCTCTGCTAAATGAGGTTATAGTATGTTAGAGGGCATCCCAGGAGGGCTCCAGATGTGTGGGTAAAATATATATCCCTTGGGGGGAAATTTGAAAAAAAGTTGAAAAACAAATTTTTTTCTGGACTTAGAAAATTTAAACACGTCTCAGACTTCCAGAGAGGGGAGCATGTCAGTGCGTGCATCCGATTTCAGTTCCAGAGCGATTCACCCGATGAGTCCTTCATATTTAGTCATTTTTTGCAAAATTTCTGACTTTTTGAAAATTTCACTTTTTTGTGAAAATATCCGCTAAATGAGGTTATAGTATGTTAGAGGGCATCCCAGGAGGGCTCCAAATGTGTGGGTAAAATATATATCCCTTGGGGGGAAATTTGAAAAAAAGTTGAAAAAATTTTTTTTTCTGGACTTAGAAAATTTTCACACATGTCTCAGACTTCCAGAGAGGGGAGCATGTCAGTGCGCGCATCTGATTTCAGTTCCAGAGCGATTCACCCAATGAGTCCTTCATACTTAGTCGTTTTTTGCAAAATTTCTGACTTTTTGAAAATTTCACTTTTTTGTGAAAATCTCCGCTAAATGAGGTTATAGTATGTTAGAGAGCATCCCAGGAGGGCTCCAAATGTGTGGGTAAAATATATATCTCTTGGGGGGAAATTTGAAAAAAAGTTGAAAAACAAATTTTTTTCTGGACTTAGAAAATTTTCACACATGTCTCAGACTTACAGAGAGGGGAGCATGTCAGCGCGCGCATCCGATTTCAGTTCCAGAGCGTTTCACCCGATGAGTCCTTCATATTTAGTCATTTTTTGCAAAATTTCTGACTTTTTGAAAATTTCACTTTTTTGTGAAAATCTCCGCTAAATGAGGTTATAGTATGTTAGAGGGCATCCCAGGAGGGCTCCAAATGTGTGGGTAAAATATATATCCCTTGGAGAGAAATTTGAAAAAAGTTTTAAAAATTTTTTTTTCTGGACTTAGAAAATTTAAACACATGTCTCAGACTTACAGAGAGGGGAGCATGTCAGTGCGTGCATCCGATTTCAGTTCCAGAGCGATTCACCCGATGAGTCCTTCATATTTAGTCATTTTTTGCAAAATTTCTGACTTTTTGAAAATGTCACTTTTTTGTGAAAATCTCCGCTAAAAGAGGTTATAGTATGTTAGAGGGCATCCCAGGAGGGCTCAAAATGTGTGGGTAAAATATATATCCCTTGGGGGGAAATTTGAAAAAAAGTTGAAAAATTTTTTTTTTCTGGACTTAGAAAATTTTCACACATGTCTCAGACTTCCAGAGAGGGGAGCATGTCAGTGCGTGCATCCGATTTCAGTTCCAGAGCGATTCACCCGATGAGTCCTTCATATTTAGTCATTTTTTGCAAAATTTCTGACTTTTTGAAAATTTCACTTTTTTTGTGAAAATCTCTGCTAAATGAGGTTATAGTATGTTATAGGGCATCCCAGGAGGGCTCCAAATGTGTGGGTAAAATATATATCCCTTGGGGGGAAATTTGAAAAAAAGTTGAAAAAATTTTTTTTTCTGGACTTAGAAAATTTTCACACATCTCAGACTTCCAGAGAGGGGAGCATGTCAGTGCGCGCATCCGATTTCAGTTCCAGAGTGATTCACCCGATGAGTACTTCATACTTCGTCGTTTTTTGCAAAATTTCTGACTTTTTGAAAATTTCACTTTTTTGTGAAAATCTTTGCTAAATGAGGTTATAGTATGTTAGAGGGCATCCCAGGAGGGCTCCAAATGTGTGGGTAAAATATATATCCCTTGGAGGGAAATTTGAAAAAAGTTTAAAAAATTTTTTTTTCTGGACTTAGAAAATTTAAACACATGTCTCAGACTTACAGAGAGGGGAGCATGTCAGTGCGTGCATCCGATTTCAGTTCCAGAGCGATTCACCCGATGAGTCCTTCATATTTAGTCATTTTTTGCAAAATTTCTGACTTTTTGAAAATTTCACTTTTTTGTGAAAATCTCCGCTAAATGAGGTTATAGTATGTTAGAGGGCATCCCAGGAGGTCTCCAAATGTGTGGGTAAAATATATATCCCTTGGGGGGAAATTTGAAAAAAAGTTGAATAATTTTTTTTTCTGGACTTAGAAAATTTTCACACATGTCTCAGACTTCCAGAGAGGGGAGCATGTCAGTGCGCGCATCCGATTTCAGTTCCAGAGCGTTTCACCCAATGAGTCCTTCATATTTAGTCATTTTTTGCAAAATTTCTGACTTTTTGAAAATTTCACTTTTTTTGTGAAAATCTCTGCTAAATGAGGTTATAGTATGTTATAGGGCATCCCAGGAGGGCTCCAAATGTGTGGGTAAAATATATATCCCTTGGGGGGAAATTTGAAAAAAAGTTGAAAAATTTTTTTTTTCTGGACTTAGAAAATTTTCACACGTCTCAGACTTCCAGAGAGGGGAGCATGTCAGTGCGCGCATCCGATTTCAGTTCCAGAGTGATTCACCCGATGAGTACTTCATACTTCGTCGTTTTTTGCAAAATTTCTGACTTTTTGAAAATTTCACTTTTTTGTGAAAATCTTTGCTAAATGAGGTTATAGTATGTTAGAGGGCATCCCAGGAGGGCTCCAAATGTGTGGGTAAAATATATATCCCTTGGAGGGAAATTTGAAAAAAGTTTAAAAAAATTTTTTTTCTGGACTTAGAAAATTTAAACACATGTCTCAGACTTACAGAGAGGGGAGCATGTCAGTGCGTGCATCCGATTTCAGTTCCAGAGCGATTCACCCGATGAGTCCTTCATATTTAGTCATTTTTTGCAAAATTTCTGACTTTTTGAAAATTTCACTTTTTTGTGAAAATCTCCGCTAAATGAGGTTATAGTATGTTAGAGGGCATCCCAGGAGGTCTCCAAATGTGTGGGTAAAATATATATCCCTTGGGGGGAAATTTGAAAAAAAGTTGAATAATTTTTTTTTTCTGGACTTAGAAAATTTTCACACATGTCTCAGACTGCCAGAGAGGGGAGCATGTCAGTGCGCACATCCGATTTCAGTTCCAGAGCGTTTCACCCGATGAGTCCTTCATATTTAGTCATTTTTTGCAAAATTTCTGACTTTTTGAAAATTTCACTTTTTTTGTGAAAATCTCCGCTAAATGAGGTTATAGTATGTTAGAGGGCATCCCAGGAGGGCTCCAAATGTGTGGGTAAAATATATATCCCTTGGGGGGAAATTTGAAAAAAGTTGAATAATTTTTTTTTTCTGGACTTAGAAAATTTTCACACATATCTCAGACTGCCAGAGAGGGGAGCATGTCAGTGCGCACATCCGATTTCAGTTCCAGAGCGATTCACCCGATGAGTCCTTCATACTTAGTCGTTTTTTGCAAAATTTCTGACTTTTTGAAAATTTCACTTTTTTGTGAAAATCTTTGCTAAATGAGGTTAAAGTATGTTAGAGGGCATCCCAGGAGGGCTCCAAATGTGTGGGTAAAATATATATCCCTTGGAGGGAAATTTGAAAAAAGTTTAAAAAATTTTTTTTTCTGGACTTAGAAAATTTAAACACATGTCTCAGACTTACAGAGAGGGGAGCATGTCAGTGCGTGCATCCGATTTCAGTTCCAGAGCGATTCACCCGATGAGTCCTTCATATTTAGTCATTTTTTGCAAAATTTCTGACTTTTTGAAAATTTCACTTTTTTGTGAAAATCTCCGCTAAATGAGGTTATAGTATGTTAGAGGGCATCCCAGGAGGTCTCCAAATGTGTGGGTAAAATATATATCCCTTGGGGGGAAATTTGAAAAAAAGTTGAATAATTTTTTTTTCTGGACTTAGAAAATTTTCACACATGTCTCAGACTTCCAGAGAGGGGAGCATGTCAGTGCGCGCATCCGATTTCAGTTCCAGAGCGTTTCACCCAATGAGTCCTTCATATTTAGTCATTTTTTGCAAAATTTCTGACTTTTTGAAAATTTCACTTTTTTTGTGAAAATCTCTGCTAAATGAGGTTATAGTATGTTATAGGGCATCCCAGGAGGGCTCCAAATGTGTGGGTAAAATATATATCCCTTGGGGGGAAATGTGAAAAAAAGTTGAATAATTTTTTTTTTCTGGACTTAGAAAATTTTCACACATATCTCAGACTGCCAGAGAGGGGAGCATGTCAGTGCGCACATCCGATTTCAGTTCCAGAGCGATTCACCCGATGAGTCCTTCATACTTAGTCGTTTTTTGCAAAATTTCTGACTTTTTGAAAATTTCACTTTTTTGTGAAAATCTTTGCTAAATGAGGTTATAGTATGTTAGAGGGCATCCCAGGAGGGCTCCAAATGTGTGGGTAAAATATATATCCCTTGGGGGGAAATTTGAAAAAAAGTTGAAAACATTTTTTTTTCTGGACTTAGAAAATTTTCACACATGTCTCAGACTTACAGAGAGGGGAGCATGTCAGCGCGCGCATCCGATTTCAGTTCCAGAGCGTTTCACCCGATGAGTCCTTCATATTTAGTCATTTTTTGCAAAATTTCTGACTTTTTGAAAATTTCACTTTTTTGTGAAAATCTCTGCTAAATGAGGTTATAGTATGTTAGAGGGCATCCCAGGAGGGCTCCAGATGTGTGGGTAAAATATATATCCCTTGGGGGGAAATTTGAAAAAAAGTTGAAAAACAAATTTTTTTCTGGACTTAGAAAATTTAAACACGTCTCAGACTTCCAGAGAGGGGAGCATGTCAGTGCGTGCATCCGATTTCAGTTCCAGAGCGATTCACCCGATGAGTCCTTCATATTTAGTCATTTTTTGCAAAATTTCTGACTTTTTGAAAATTTCACTTTTTTGTGAAAATCTCCGCTAAATGAGGTTATAGTATGTTAGAGGGCATCCCAGGAGGGCTCCAAATGTGTGGGTAAAATATATATCCCTTGGGGGGAAATTTGAAAAAAAGTTGAAAAAATTTTTTTTTCTGGACTTAGAAAATTTTCACACATGTCTCAGACTTCCAGAGAGGGGAGCATGTCAGTGCGCGCATCTGATTTCAGTTCCAGAGCGATTCACCAAATGAGTCCTTCATACTTAGTCGTTTTTTGCAAAATTTCTGACTTTTTGAAAATTTCACTTTTTTGTGAAAATCTCCGCTAAATGAGGTTATAGTATGTTAGAGAGCATCCCAGGAGGGCTCCAAATGTGTGGGTAAAATATATATCTCTTGGGGGGAAATTTGAAAAAAAGTTGAAAACATTTTTTTTTCTGGACTTAGAAAATTTTCACACATGTCTCAGACTTCCAGAGAGGGGAGCATGTCAGCGCGCGCATCCGATTTCAGTTCCAGAGCGATTCACCCGATGAGTCCTTCATACTTAGTCGTTTTTTGCAAAATTTCTGACTTTTTGAAAATTTCACTTTTTTGTGAAAATCTCCGCTAAATGAGGTTATAGTATGTTAGAGGGCATCCCAGGAGGGCTCCAAATGTGTGGGTAAAATATATATCCCTTGGGGGGAAATTTGAAAAAAAGTTGAAAAAATTTTTTTTTCTGGACTTAGAAAATTTTCACACATGTCTCAGACTTCCAGAGAGGGGAGTATGTCAGTGCGCGCATCCGATTTCAGTTCCAGAGCGTTTCACCCGATGAGTCCTTCATATTTAGTCATTTTTTGCAAAATTTCTGACTTTTTGAAAATTTCACTTTTTTGTGAAAATCTCTGCTAAATGAGGTTATAGTATGTTAGAGGGCATCCCAGGAGGGCTCCAGATGTGTGGGTAAAATATATATCCCTTGGGGGGAAATTTGAAAAAAAGTTGAAAAACAAATTTTTTTCTGGACTTAGAAAATTTAAACACGTCTCAGACTTCCAGAGAGGGGAGCATGTCAGTGCGTGCATCCGATTTCAGTTCCAGAGCGATTCACCCGATGAGTCCTTCATATTTAGTCATTTTTTGCAAAATTTCTGACTTTTTGAAAATTTCACTTTTTTGTGAAAATCTCCGCTAAATGAGGTTATAGTATGTTAGAGGGCATCCCAGGAGGGCTCCAAATGTGTGGGTAAAATATATATCCCTTGGGGGGAAATTTGAAAAAAGTTGAATAATTTTTTTTTTCTGGACTTAGAAAATTTTCACACATATCTCAGACTGCCAGAGAGGGGAGCATGTCAGTGCGCACATCCGATTTCAGTTCCAGAGCGATTCACCCGATGAGTCCTTCATACTTAGTCGTTTTTTGCAAAATTTCTGACTTTTTGAAAATTTCACTTTTTTGTGAAAATCTTTGCTAAATGAGGTTAAAGTATGTTAGAGGGCATCCCAGGAGGGCTCCAAATGTGTGGGTAAAATATATATCCCTTGGAGGGAAATTTGAAAAAAGTTTAAAAAATTTTTTTTTCTGGACTTAGAAAATTTAAACACATGTCTCAGACTTACAGAGAGGGGAGCATGTCAGTGCGTGCATCCGATTTCAGTTCCAGAGCGATTCACCCGATGAGTCCTTCATATTTAGTCATTTTTTGCAAAATTTCTGACTTTTTGAAAATTTCACTTTTTTGTGAAAATCTCCGCTAAATGAGGTTATAGTATGTTAGAGGGCATCCCAGGAGGTCTCCAAATGTGTGGGTAAAATATATATCCCTTGGGGGGAAATTTGAAAAAAAGTTGAATAATTTTTTTTTCTGGACTTAGAAAATTTTCACACATGTCTCAGACTTCCAGAGAGGGGAGCATGTCAGTGCGCGCATCCGATTTCAGTTCCAGAGCGTTTCACCCAATGAGTCCTTCATATTTAGTCATTTTTTGCAAAATTTCTGACTTTTTGAAAATTTCACTTTTTTTGTGAAAATCTCTGCTAAATGAGGTTATAGTATGTTATAGGGCATCCCAGGAGGGCTCCAAATGTGTGGGTAAAATATATATCCCTTGGGGGGAAATGTGAAAAAAAGTTGAATAATTTTTTTTTTCTGGACTTAGAAAATTTTCACACATATCTCAGACTGCCAGAGAGGGGAGCATGTCAGTGCGCACATCCGATTTCAGTTCCAGAGCGATTCACCCGATGAGTCCTTCATACTTAGTCGTTTTTTGCAAAATTTCTGACTTTTTGAAAATTTCACTTTTTTGTGAAAATCTTTGCTAAATGAGGTTATAGTATGTTAGAGGGCATCCCAGGAGGGCTCCAAATGTGTGGGTAAAATATATATCCCTTGGGGGGAAATTTGAAAAAAAGTTGAAAACATTTTTTTTTCTGGACTTAGAAAATTTTCACACATGTCTCAGACTTACAGAGAGGGGAGCATGTCAGCGCGCGCATCCGATTTCAGTTCCAGAGCGTTTCACCCGATGAGTCCTTCATATTTAGTCATTTTTTGCAAAATTTCTGACTTTTTGAAAATTTCACTTTTTTGTGAAAATCTCTGCTAAATGAGGTTATAGTATGTTAGAGGGCATCCCAGGAGGGCTCCAGATGTGTGGGTAAAATATATATCCCTTGGGGGGAAATTTGAAAAAAAGTTGAAAAACAAATTTTTTTCTGGACTTAGAAAATTTAAACACGTCTCAGACTTCCAGAGAGGGGAGCATGTCAGTGCGTGCATCCGATTTCAGTTCCAGAGCGATTCACCCGATGAGTCCTTCATATTTAGTCATTTTTTGCAAAATTTCTGACTTTTTGAAAATTTCACTTTTTTGTGAAAATCTCCGCTAAATGAGGTTATAGTATGTTAGAGGGCATCCCAGGAGGGCTCCAAATGTGTGGGTAAAATATATATCCCTTGGGGGGAAATTTGAAAAAAAGTTGAAAAAATTTTTTTTTCTGGACTTAGAAAATTTTCACACATGTCTCAGACTTCCAGAGAGGGGAGCATGTCAGTGCGCGCATCTGATTTCAGTTCCAGAGCGATTCACCAAATGAGTCCTTCATACTTAGTCGTTTTTTGCAAAATTTCTGACTTTTTGAAAATTTCACTTTTTTGTGAAAATCTCCGCTAAATGAGGTTATAGTATGTTAGAGAGCATCCCAGGAGGGCTCCAAATGTGTGGGTAAAATATATATCTCTTGGGGGGAAATTTGAAAAAAAGTTGAAAACATTTTTTTTTCTGGACTTAGAAAATTTTCACACATGTCTCAGACTTCCAGAGAGGGGAGCATGTCAGCGCGCGCATCCGATTTCAGTTCCAGAGCGATTCACCCGATGAGTCCTTCATACTTAGTCGTTTTTTGCAAAATTTCTGACTTTTTGAAAATTTCACTTTTTTGTGAAAATCTCCGCTAAATGAGGTTATAGTATGTTAGAGGGCATCCCAGGAGGGCTCCAAATGTGTGGGTAAAATATATATCCCTTGGGGGGAAATTTGAAAAAAAGTTGAAAAAATTTTTTTTTCTGGACTTAGAAAATTTTCACACATGTCTCAGACTTCCAGAGAGGGGAGTATGTCAGTGCGCGCATCCGATTTCAGTTCCAGAGCGTTTCACCCGATGAGTCCTTCATATTTAGTCATTTTTTGCAAAATTTCTGACTTTTTGAAAATTTCACTTTTTTGTGAAAATCTCTGCTAAATGAGGTTATAGTATGTTAGAGGGCATCCCAGGAGGGCTCCAGATGTGTGGGTAAAATATATATCCCTTGGGGGGAAATTTGAAAAAAAGTTGAAAAACAAATTTTTTTCTGGACTTAGAAAATTTAAACACGTCTCAGACTTCCAGAGAGGGGAGCATGTCAGTGCGTGCATCCGATTTCAGTTCCAGAGCGATTCACCCGATGAGTCCTTCATATTTAGTCATTTTTTGCAAAATTTCTGACTTTTTGAAAATTTCACTTTTTTGTGAAAATCTCCGCTAAATGAGGTTATAGTATGTTAGAGGGCATCCCAGGAGGGCTCCAAATGTGTGGGTAAAATATATATCCCTTGGGGGGAAATTTGAAAAAAAGTTGAAAAAATTTTTTTTTCTGGACTTAGAAAATTTTCACACATGTCTCAGACTTCCAGAGAGGGGAGCATGTCAGTGCGCGCATCCGATTTCAGTTCCAGAGCGATTCACCCAATGAGTCCTTCATACTTAGTCGTTTTTTGGAAAAATTTTCACTTTTTGAAAATTTCACTTTTTTGTGAAAATCTCCGCTAAATGAGGTTATAGTATGTTAGAGAGCATCCCAGGAGGGCTCCAAATGTGTGGGTAAAATATATATCTCTTGGGGGGGAATTTGAAAAAAAGTTGAAAAATTTTTTTTTTCTGGACTTAGAAAATTTTCACACGTCTCAGACTTCCAGAGAGGGGAGCATGTCAGTGCGCGCATCCGATTTCAGTTCCAGAGTGATTCACCCGATGAGTACTTCATACTTCGTCGTTTTTTGCAAAATTTCTGACTTTTTGAAAATTTCACTTTTTTGTGAAAATCTTTGCTAAATGAGGTTATAGTATGTTAGAGGGCATCCCAGGAGGGCTCCAAATGTGTGGGTAAAATATATATCCCTTGGAGGGAAATTTGAAAAAAGTTTAAAAAATTTTTTTTTCTAGACTTAGAAAATTTAAACACATGTCTCAGACTTACAGAGAGGGGAGCATGTCAGTGCGTGCATCCGATTTCAGTTCCAGAGCGATTCACCCGATGAGTCCTTCATATTTAGTCATTTTTTGCAAAATTTCTGACTTTTTGAAAATTTCACTTTTTTGTGAAAATCTCCGCTAAATGAGGTTATAGTATGTTAGAGGGCATCCCAGGAGGTCTCCAAATGTGTGGGTAAAATATATATCCCTTGTTGGGAAATTTGAAAAAAAGTTGAATAATTTTTTTTTTCTGGACTTAGAAAATTTTCACACATGTCTCAGACTGCCAGAGAGGGGAGCATGTCAGTGCGCACATCCGATTTCAGTTCCAGAGCGTTTCACCCGATGAGTCCTTCATATTTAGTCATTTTTTGCAAAATTTCTGACTTTTTGAAAATTTCACTTTTTTTGTGAAAATCTCCGCTAAATGAGGTTATAGTATGTTAGAGGGCATCCCAGGAGGGCTCCAAATGTGTGGGTAAAATATATATCCCTTGGGGGTAAATTTGAAAAAAGTTGAATAATTTTTTTTTTCTGGACTTAGAAAATTTTCACACATATCTCAGACTGCCAGAGAGGGGAGCATGTCAGTGCGCACATCCGATTTCAGTTCCAGAGCGATTCACCCGATGAGTCCTTCATACTTAGTCGTTTTTTGCAAAATTTCTGACTTTTTGAAAATTTCACTTTTTTGTGAAAATCTTTGCTAAATGAGGTTATAGTATGTTAGAGGGCATCCCAGGAGGGCTCCAAATGTGTGGGTAAAATATATATCCCTTGGGGGGAAATTTGAAAAAAATTTGAAAAAATTTTTTTTTCTGGACTTAGAAAATTTTCACACATGTCTCAGACTTCCAGAGAGGGGAGTATGTCAGTGCGCGCATCCGATTTCAGTTCCAGAGCGTTTCACCCGATGAGTCCTTCATATTTAGTCATTTTTTGCAAAATTTCTGACTTTTTGAAAATTTCACTTTTTTGTGAAAATCTCTGCTAAATGAGGTTATAGTATGTTAGAGGGCATCCCAGGAGGGCTCCAGATGTGTGGGTAAAATATATATCCCTTGGGGGGAAATTTGAAAAAAAGTTGAAAAACAATTTTTTTTCTGGACTTAGAAAATTTTCACACATGTCTCAGACTTCCAGAGAGGGGAGCATGTCAGTGCGCGCATCCAATTTCAGTTCCAGAGCGATTCACCCAATGAGTCCTTCATACTTAGTCGTTTTTTGGAAAAATTTTCACTTTTTGAAAATTTCACTTTTTTGTGAAAATCTCCGCTAAATGAGGTTATAGTATGTTAGAGAGCATCCCAGGAGGGCTCCAAATGTGTGGGTAAAATATATATCCCTTGGGGGGAAATTTGAAAAAAAGTTGAATAATTTTTTTTTCTGGACTTAGAAAATTTTCACACATGTCTCAGACTTCCAGAGAGGGGAACATGTCTATATGCGTGTCCGATTTTAGTTCCAGAGCGTTTCACCCGATGAGTCCTTCATACTTAGTCGTTTTTTGCAAAATTTCTGACTTTTTGAAAATTTCACTTTTTTGTGAAAATCTTTGCTAAATGAGGTTATAGTATGTTAGAGGGCATCCCAGGAGGGCTCCAAATGTGTGGGTAAAATATATATCCCTTGGGGGGAAATTTGAAAAAAAGTTGAAAAAAATTTTTTTTATGGACTTAGAAAATTTTCACACATGTCTCAGACTTCCAGAGAGGGGAGCATGTCAGTGCGCGCATCCGATTTCAGTTCCAGAGCGATTCACCCGATGAGTCCTTCATACTTAGTCGTTTTTTGCAAAATTTCTGACTTTTTGAAAATTTCACTTTTTTGTGAAAATCTCCGCTAAATGAGGTAATAGTATGTTAGAGGGCATCCCAGGAGGGCTCCAAATGTGTGGGTAAAATATATATCCCTTGGGGGGAAATTTGAAAAAAAGTTAAAAAAATGTTTTTTTCTGGACTTAGAAAATTTTCACACATGTCTCAGACTGCCAGAGAGGGGAGCATGTCAGTGCGCACATCCGATTTCATTTCCAGAGCGTTTCACCCGATGAGTCCTTCATATTTAGTCATTTTTTGCAAAATTTCTGACTTTTTGAAAATTTCACTTTTTTTGTGAAAATCTCCGCTAAATGAGGTTATAGTATGTTAGAGGGCATCCCAGGAGGGCTCCAAATGTGTGGGTAAAATATATATCCCTTGGGGGGAAATTTGAAAAAAGTTGAATAATTTTTTTTTTCTGGACTTAGAAAATTTTCACACATGTCTCAGACTTCCAGAGAGGGGAGTATGTCAGTGCGCGCATCCGATTTCAGTTCCAGAGCGTTTCACCCGATGAGTCCTTCATATTTAGTCATTTTTTGCAAAATTTCTGACTTTTTGAAAATTTCACTTTTTTGTGAAAATCTCTGCTAAATGAGGTTATAGTATGTTAGAGGGCATCCCAGGAGGGCTCCAGATGTGTGGGTAAAATATATATCCCTTGGGGGGAAATTTGAAAAAAAGTTGAAAAACAATTTTTTTTCTGGACTTAGAAAATTTAAACACGTCTCAGACTTCCAGAGAGGGGAGCATGTCAGTGCGTGCATCCGATTTCAGTTCCAGAGCGATTCACCCGATGAGTCCTTCATATTTAGTCATTTTTTGCAAAATTTCTGACTTTTTGAAAATTTCACTTTTTTGTGAAAATCTCCGCTAAATGAGGTTATAGAATGTTAGAGGGCATCCCAGGAGGGCTCCAAATGTGTGGGTAAAATATATATCCCTTGGGGGGAAATTTGAAAAAAAGTTGAAAAAATTTTTTTTTCTGGACTTAGAAAATTTTCACACATGTCTCAGACTTCCAGAGAGGGGAGCATGTCAGTGCGCGCATCCGATTTCAGTTCCAGAGCGATTCACCCAATGAGTCCTTCATACTTAGTCGTTTTTTAGAAAAATTTTCACTTTTTGAAAATTTCACTTTTTTGTGAAAGTCTCCGCTAAATGAGGTTATAGTATGTTAGAGAGCATCCCAGGAGGGCTCCAAATGTGTGGGTAAAATATATATCCCTTGGGGGGAAATTTGAAAAAAAGTTGAATAATTTTTTTTTCTGGACTTAGAAAATTTTCACACATGTCTCAGACTTCCAGAGAGGGGAGCATGTCAGTGCGCGCATCCGATTTCAGTTCCAGAGCGATTCACCCAATGAGTCCTTCATACTTAGTCGTTTTTTAGAAAAATTTTCACTTTTTGAAAATTTCACTTTTTTGTGAAAGTCTCCGCTAAATGAGGTTATAGTATGTTAGAGAGCATCCCAGGAGGGCTCCAAATGTGTGGGTAAAATATATATCCCTTGGGGGGAAATTTGAAAAAAAGTTGAATAATTTTTTTTTCTGGACTTAGAAAATTTTCACACATGTCTCAGACTTCCAGAGAGGGGAGCATGTCAGTGCGCGCATCCGATTTCAGTTCCAGAGCGATTCACCCGATGAGTCCTTCATACTTAGTCGTTTTTTGCAAAATTTCTGACTTTTTGAAAATTTCACTTTTTTGTGAAAATCTCCGCTAAATGAGGTTATAGTATGTTAGAGGGCATCCCAGGAGGGCTCCAAATGTGTGGGTAAAATATATATCCCTTGGGGGAAATTTGAAAAAAAGTTGAAATTTTTTTTTTTCTGGACTTAGAAAATTTTCACACATGTCTCAGACTTCCAGAGAGGGGAGCATGTCTATATGCGTGTCCGATTTTAGTTCCAGAGCGTTTCACCCGATGAGTCCTTCATACTTAGTCGTTTTTTGCAAAATTTCTGACTTTTTGAAAATTTCACTTTTTTGTGAAAATCTTTGCTAAATGAGGTTATAGTATGTTAGAGGGCATCCCAGGAGGGCTCCAAATGTGTGGGTAAAATATATATCCCTTGGGGGGAAATTTGAAAAAAAGTTGAAAAAATTTTTTTTTATGGACTTAGAAAATTTTCACACATGTCTCAGACTTCCAGAGAGGGGAGCATGTCAGTGCGCGCATCCGATTTCAGTTCCAGAGCGATTCACCCGATGAGTCCTTCATACTTAGTCGTTTTTTGCAAAATTTCTGACTTTTTGAAAATTTCACTTTTTTGTGAAAATCTCCGCTAAATGAGGTAATAGTATGTTAGAGGGCATCCCAGGAGGGCTCCAAATGTGTGGGTAAAATATATATCCCTTGGGGGGAAATTTGAAAAAAAGTTAAAAAAATGTTTTTTTCTGGACTTAGAAAATTTTCACACATGTCTCAGACTGCCAGAGAGGGGAGCATGTCAGTGCGCACATCCGATTTCAGTTCCAGAGCGTTTCACCCGATGAGTCCTTCATATTTAGTCATTTTTTGCAAAATTTCTGACTTTTTGAAAATTTCACTTTTTTTGTGAAAATCTCCGCTAAATGAGGTTATAGTATGTTAGAGGGCATCCCAGGAGGGCTCCAAATGTGTGGGTAAAATATATATCCCTTGGGGGGAAATTTGAAAAAAGTTGAATAATTTTTTTTTTCTGGACTTAGAAAATTTTCACACATGTCTCAGACTTCCAGAGAGGGGAGCATGTCAGCGCGCGCATCCGATTTCAGTTCCAGAGCGATTCACCCGATGAGTCCTTCATACTTAGTCGTTTTTTGCAAAATTTCTGACTTTTTGAAAATTTCACTTTTTTGTGAAAATCTCCGCTAAATGAGGTTATAGTATGTTAGAGGGCATCCCAGGAGGGCTCCAAATGTGTGGGTAAAATATATATCCCTTGGGGGGAAATTTGAAAAAAAGTTGAAAAATTTTTTTTTTCTGGACTTAGAAAATTTTCACACATGTCTCAGACTTCCAGAGAGGGGAGTATGTCAGTGCGCGCATCCGATTTCAGTTCCAGAGCGTTTCACCCGATGAGTCCTTCATATTTAGTCATTTTTTGCAAAATTTCTGACTTTTTGAAAATTTCACTTTTTTGTGAAAATCTCTGCTAAATGAGGTTATAGTATGTTAGAGGGCATCCCAGGAGGGCTCCAGATGTGTGGGTAAAATATATATCCCTTGGGGGGAAATTTGAAAAAAAGTTGAAAAACAATTTTTTTTCTGGACTTAGAAAATTTAAACACGTCTCAGACTTCCAGAGAGGGGAGCATGTCAGTGCGTGCATCCGATTTCAGTTCCAGAGCGATTCACCCGATGAGTCCTTCATATTTAGTCATTTTTTGCAAAATTTCTGACTTTTTGAAAATTTCACTTTTTTGTGAAAATCTCCGCTAAATGAGGTTATAGAATGTTAGAGGGCATCCCAGGAGGGCTCCAAATGTGTGGGTAAAATATATATCCCTTGGGGGGAAATTTGAAAAAAAGTTGAAAAAATTTTTTTTTCTGGACTTAGAAAATTTTCACACATGTCTCAGACTTCCAGAGAGGGGAGCATGTCAGTGCGCGCATCCGATTTCAGTTCCAGAGCGATTCACCCAATGAGTCCTTCATACTTAGTCGTTTTTTAGAAAAATTTTCACTTTTTGAAAATTTCACTTTTTTGTGAAAGTCTCCGCTAAATGAGGTTATAGTATGTTAGAGAGCATCCCAGGAGGGCTCCAAATGTGTGGGTAAAATATATATCCCTTGGGGGGAAATTTGAAAAAAAGTTGAATAATTTTTTTTTCTGGACTTAGAAAATTTTCACACATGTCTCAGACTTCCAGAGAGGGGAGCATGTCAGTGCGCGCATCCGATTTCAGTTCCAGAGCGATTCACCCAATGAGTCCTTCATACTTAGTCGTTTTTTAGAAAAATTTTCACTTTTTGAAAATTTCACTTTTTTGTGAAAGTCTCCGCTAAATGAGGTTATAGTATGTTAGAGAGCATCCCAGGAGGGCTCCAAATGTGTGGGTAAAATATATATCCCTTGGGGGGAAATTTGAAAAAAAGTTGAATAATTTTTTTTTCTGGACTTAGAAAATTTTCACACATGTCTCAGACTTCCAGAGAGGGGAGCATGTCAGTGCGCGCATCCGATTTCAGTTCCAGAGCGATTCACCCGATGAGTCCTTCATACTTAGTCGTTTTTTGCAAAATTTCTGACTTTTTGAAAATTTCACTTTTTTGTGAAAATCTCCGCTAAATGAGGTTATAGTATGTTAGAGGGCATCCCAGGAGGGCTCCAAATGTGTGGGTAAAATATATATCCCTTGGGGGGAAATTTGAAAAAAAGTTTAAAAAATTTTTTTTTCTGGACTTAGAAAATTTTCACACATGTCTCAGACTTCCAGAGAGGGGAGCATGTCAGTGCGCGCATCCGATTTCAGTTCCAGAGCGATTCACCCAATGAGTCCTTCATACTTAGTCGTTTTTTGGAAAAATTTTCACTTTTTGAAAATTTCACTTTTTTGTGAAAATCTCCGCTAAATGAGGTTATAGTATGTTAGAGAGCATCCCAGGAGGGCTCCAAATGTGTGGGTAAAATATATATCCCTTGGGGGGAAATTTGAAAAAAGTTGAATAATTTTTTTTTCTGGACTTAGAAAATTTTCACACATGTCTCAGACTTCCAGAGAGGGGAGCATGTCAGTACGCGCATCCGATTTCAGTTCCAGAGCGATTCACCCGATGAGTCCTTCATACTTAGTCGTTTTTTGCAAAATTTCTGACTTTTTGAAAATTTCACTTTTTTGTGAAAATCTCCGCTAAATGAGGTTATAGTATGTTAGAGGGCATCCCAGGAGGGCTCCAAATGTGTGGGTAAAATATATATCCCTTGGGGGAAATTTGAAAAAAAGTTGAAATTTTTTTTTTTCTGGACTTAGAAAATTTTCACACATGTCTCAGACTTCCAGAGAGGGGAGCATGTCTATATGCGTGTCCGATTTTAGTTCCAGAGCGTTTCACCCGATGAGTCCTTCATACTTAGTCGTTTTTTGCAAAATTTCTGACTTTTTGAAAATTTCACTTTTTTGTGAAAATCTTTGCTAAATGAGGTTATAGTATGTTAGAGGGCATCCCAGGAGGGCTCCAAATGTGTGGGTAAAATATATATCCCTTGGGGGGAAATTTGAAAAAAAGTTGAAAAAAATTTTTTTTATGGACTTAGAAAATTTTCACACATGTCTCAGACTTCCAGAGAGGGGAGCATGTCACTGCGCGCATCCGATTTCAGTTCCAGAGCGATTCACCCGATGAGTCCTTCATACTTAGTCGTTTTTTGCAAAATTTCTGACTTTTTGAAAATTTCACTTTTTTGTGAAAATCTCCGCTAAATGAGGTAATAGTATGTTAGAGGGCATCCCAGGAGGGCTCCAAATGTGTGGGTAAAATATATATCCCTTGGGGGGAAATTTGAAAAAAAGTTAAAAAAATGTTTTTTTCTGGACTTAGAAAATTTTCACACATGTCTCAGACTGCCAGAGAGGGGAGCATGTCAGTGCGCACATCCGATTTCAGTTCCAGAGCGTTTCACCCGATGAGTCCTTCATATTTAGTCATTTTTTGCAAAATTTCTGACTTTTTGAAAATTTCACTTTTTTTGTGAAAATCTCCGCTAAATGAGGTTATAGTATGTTAGAGGGCATCCCAGGAGGGCTCCAAATGTGTGGGTAAAATATATATCCCTTGGGGGGAAATTTGAAAAAAGTTGAATAATTTTTTTTTTCTGGACTTAGAAAATTTTCACACATGTCTCAGACTTCCAGAGAGGGGAGCATGTCAGTGCACGCATCCGATTTCAGTTCCAGAGCGATTCACCCGATGAGTCCTTCATACTTAGTCGTTTTTTGCAAAATTTCTGACTTTTTGAAAATTTCACTTTTTTGTGAAAATCTCCGCTAAATGAGGTTATAGTATGTTAGAGGGCATCCCAGGAGGGCTCCAAATGTGTGGTTAAAATATATATCCCTTGGGGGGAAATTTGAAAAAAAGTTGAAAATTTTTTTTTTTCTGGACTTAGAAAATTTTCACACATGTCTCAGACTTCCAGAGAGGGGAGCATGTCAGTGCGCGCATCCGATTTCAGTTCCAGAGCGATTCACCCGATGAGTCCTTCATACTTAGTCGTTTTTTGCAAAATTTCTGACTTTTTGAAAATTTAACTTTTTTGTGAAAATCTCCGCTAAATGAGGTTATAGTATGTTAGAGGGCATCCCAGGAGGGCTCCAGATGTGTGGGTAAAATATATATCCCTTGGGGGGAAATTTGAAAAAAAGGTGAAAAACAATTTTTTTTCTGGACTTAGAAAATTTAAACACGTCTCAGACTTCCAGAGAGGGGAGCATGTCAGTGCGTGCATCCGATTTCAGTTCCAGAGCGATTCACCCGATGAGTCCTTCATATTTAGTCATTTTTTGCAAAATTTCTGACTTTTTGAAAATTTCACTTTTTTGTGAAAATCTCCGCTAAATGAGGTTATAGAATGTTAGAGGGCATCCCAGGAGGGCTCCAAATGTGTGGGTAAAATATATATCCCTTGGGGGGAAATTTGAAAAAAAGTTGAAAAAATTTTTTTTTCTGGACTTAGAAAATTTTCACACATGTCTCAGACTTCCAGAGAGGGGAGCATGTCAGTGCGCGCATCCGATTTCAGTTCCAGAGCGATTCACCCAATGAGTCCTTCATACTTAGTCGTTTTTTAGAAAAATTTTCACTTTTTGAAAATTTCACTTTTTTGTGAAAGTCTCCGCTAAATGAGGTTATAGTATGTTAGAGAGCATCCCAGGAGGGCTCCAAATGTGTGGGTAAAATATATATCCCTTGGGGGGAAATTTGAAAAAAAGTTGAATAATTTTTTTTTCTGGACTTAGAAAATTTTCACACATGTCTCAGACTTCCAGAGAGGGGAGCATGTCAGTGCGCGCATCCGATTTCAGTTCCAGAGCGATTCACCCAATGAGTCCTTCATACTTAGTCGTTTTTTAGAAAAATTTTCACTTTTTGAAAATTTCACTTTTTTGTGAAAGTCTCCGCTAAATGAGGTTATAGTATGTTAGAGAGCATCCCAGGAGGGCTCCAAATGTGTGGGTAAAATATATATCCCTTGGGGGGAAATTTGAAAAAAAGTTGAATAATTTTTTTTTCTGGACTTAGAAAATTTTCACACATGTCTCAGACTTCCAGAGAGGGGAGCATGTCAGTGCGCGCATCCGATTTCAGTTCCAGAGCGATTCACCCGATGAGTCCTTCATACTTAGTCGTTTTTTGCAAAATTTCTGACTTTTTGAAAATTTCACTTTTTTGTGAAAATCTCCGCTAAATGAGGTTATAGTATGTTAGAGGGCATCCCAGGAGGGCTCCAAATGTGTGGGTAAAATATATATCCCTTGGGGGGAAATTTGAAAAAAAGTTTAAAAATTTTTTTTTTCTGGACTTAGAAAATTTTCACACATGTCTCAGACTTCCAGAGAGGGGAGCATGTCAGTGCGCGCATCCGATTTCAGTTCCAGAGCGATTCACCCAATGAGTCCTTCATACTTAGTCGTTTTTTGGAAAAATTTTCACTTTTTGAAAATTTCACTTTTTTGTGAAAATCTCCGCTAAATGAGGTTATAGTATGTTAGAGAGCATCCCAGGAGGGCTCCAAATGTGTGGGTAAAATATATATCCCTTGGGGGGAAATTTGAAAAAAGTTGAATAATTTTTTTTTCTGGACTTAGAAAATTTTCACACATGTCTCAGACTTCCAGAGAGGGGAGCATGTCAGTACGCGCATCCGATTTCAGTTCCAGAGCGATTCACCCGATGAGTCCTTCATACTTAGTCGTTTTTTGCAAAATTTCTGACTTTTTGAAAATTTCACTTTTTTGTGAAAATCTCCGCTAAATGAGGTTATAGTATGTTAGAGGGCATCCCAGGAGGGCTCCAAATGTGTGGGTAAAATATATATCCCTTGGGGGAAATTTGAAAAAAAGTTGAAATTTTTTTTTTTCTGGACTTAGAAAATTTTCACACATGTCTCAGACTTCCAGAGAGGGGAGCATGTCTATATGCGTGTCCGATTTTAGTTCCAGAGCGTTTCACCCGATGAGTCCTTCATACTTAGTCGTTTTTTGCAAAATTTCTGACTTTTTGAAAATTTCACTTTTTTGTGAAAATCTTTGCTAAATGAGGTTATAGTATGTTAGAGGGCATCCCAGGAGGGCTCCAAATGTGTGGGTAAAATATATATCCCTTGGGGGGAAATTTGAAAAAAAGTTGAAAAAAATTTTTTTTATGGACTTAGAAAATTTTCACACATGTCTCAGACTTCCAGAGAGGGGAGCATGTCACTGCGCGCATCCGATTTCAGTTCCAGAGCGATTCACCCGATGAGTCCTTCATACTTAGTCGTTTTTTGCAAAATTTCTGACTTTTTGAAAATTTCACTTTTTTGTGAAAATCTCCGCTAAATGAGGTAATAGTATGTTAGAGGGCATCCCAGGAGGGCTCCAAATGTGTGGGTAAAATATATATCCCTTGGGGGGAAATTTGAAAAAAAGTTAAAAAAATGTTTTTTTCTGGACTTAGAAAATTTTCACACATGTCTCAGACTGCCAGAGAGGGGAGCATGTCAGTGCGCACATCCGATTTCAGTTCCAGAGCGTTTCACCCGATGAGTCCTTCATATTTAGTCATTTTTTGCAAAATTTCTGACTTTTTGAAAATTTCACTTTTTTTGTGAAAATCTCCGCTAAATGAGGTTATAGTATGTTAGAGGGCATCCCAGGAGGGCTCCAAATGTGTGGGTAAAATATATATCCCTTGGGGGGAAATTTGAAAAAAGTTGAATAATTTTTTTTTTCTGGACTTAGAAAATTTTCACACATGTCTCAGACTTCCAGAGAGGGGAGCATGTCAGTGCACGCATCCGATTTCAGTTCCAGAGCGATTCACCCGATGAGTCCTTCATACTTAGTCGTTTTTTGCAAAATTTCTGACTTTTTGAAAATTTCACTTTTTTGTGAAAATCTCCGCTAAATGAGGTTATAGTATGTTAGAGGGCATCCCAGGAGGGCTCCAAATGTGTGGTTAAAATATATATCCCTTGGGGGGAAATTTGAAAAAAAGTTGAAAATTTTTTTTTTTCTGGACTTAGAAAATTTTCACACATGTCTCAGACTTCCAGAGAGGGGAGCATGTCAGTGCGCGCATCCGATTTCAGTTCCAGAGCGATTCACCCGATGAGTCCTTCATACTTAGTCGTTTTTTGCAAAATTTCTGACTTTTTGAAAATTTAACTTTTTTGTGAAAATCTCCGCTAAATGAGGTTATAGTATGTTAGAGGGCATCCCAGGAGGGCTCCAGATGTGTGGGTAAAATATATATCCCTTGGGGGGAAATTTGAAAAAAAGTTGAAAAACAATTTTTTTTCTGGACTTAGAAAATTTAAACACGTCTCAGACTTCCAGAGAGGGGAGCATGTCAGTGCGTGCATCCGATTTCAGTTCCAGAGCGATTCACCCGATGAGTCCTTCATATTTAGTCATTTTTTGCAAAATTTCTGACTTTTTGAAAATTTCACTTTTTTGTGAAAATCTCCGCTAAATGAGGTTATAGAATGTTAGAGGGCATCCCAGGAGGGCTCCAAATGTGTGGGTAAAATATATATCCCTTGGGGGGAAATTTGAAAAAAAGTTGAAAAAATTTTTTTTTCTGGACTTAGAAAATTTTCACACATGTCTCAGACTTCCAGAGAGGGGAGCATGTCAGTGCGCGCATCCGATTTCAGTTCCAGAGCGATTCACCCAATGAGTCCTTCATACTTAGTCGTTTTTTAGAAAAATTTTCACTTTTTGAAAATTTCACTTTTTTGTGAAAGTCTCCGCTAAATGAGGTTATAGTATGTTAGAGAGCATCCCAGGAGGGCTCCAAATGTGTGGGTAAAATATATATCCCTTGGGGGGAAATTTGAAAAAAAGTTGAATAATTTTTTTTTCTGGACTTAGAAAATTTTCACACATGTCTCAGACTTCCAGAGAGGGGAGCATGTCAGTGCGCGCATCCGATTTCAGTTCCAGAGCGATTCACCCAATGAGTCCTTCATACTTAGTCGTTTTTTAGAAAAATTTTCACTTTTTGAAAATTTCACTTTTTTGTGAAAGTCTCCGCTAAATGAGGTTATAGTATGTTAGAGAGCATCCCAGGAGGGCTCCAAATGTGTGGGTAAAATATATATCCCTTGGGGGGAAATTTGAAAAAAAGTTGAATAATTTTTTTTTCTGGACTTAGAAAATTTTCACACATGTCTCAGACTTCCAGAGAGGGGAGCATGTCAGTGCGCGCATCCGATTTCAGTTCCAGAGCGATTCACCCGATGAGTCCTTCATACTTAGTCGTTTTTTGCAAAATTTCTGACTTTTTGAAAATTTCACTTTTTTGTGAAAATCTCCGCTAAATGAGGTTATAGTATGTTAGAGGGCATCCCAGGAGGGCTCCAAATGTGTGGGTAAAATATATATCCCTTGGGGGGAAATTTGAAAAAAAGTTTAAAAAATTTTTTTTTCTGGACTTAGAAAATTTTCACACATGTCTCAGACTTCCAGAGAGGGGAGCATGTCAGTGCGCGCATCCGATTTCAGTTCCAGAGCGATTCACCCAATGAGTCCTTCATACTTAGTCGTTTTTTGGAAAAATTTTCACTTTTTGAAAATTTCACTTTTTTGTGAAAATCTCCGCTAAATGAGGTTATAGTATGTTAGAGAGCATCCCAGGAGGGCTCCAAATGTGTGGGTAAAATATATATCCCTTGGGGGGAAATTTGAAAAAAAGTTGAAAAAAATTTTTTTTATGGACTTAGAAAATTTTCACACATGTCTCAGACTTCCAGAGAGGGGAGCATGTCACTGCGCGCATCCGATTTCAGTTCCAGAGCGATTCACCCGATGAGTCCTTCATACTTAGTCGTTTTTTGCAAAATTTCTGACTTTTTGAAAATTTCACTTTTTTGTGAAAATCTCCGCTAAATGAGGTAATAGTATGTTAGAGGGCATCCCAGGAGGGCTCCAAATGTGTGGGTAAAATATATATCCCTTGGGGGGAAATTTGAAAAAAAGTTAAAAAAATGTTTTTTTCTGGACTTAGAAAATTTTCACACATGTCTCAGACTGCCAGAGAGGGGAGCATGTCAGTGCGCACATCCGATTTCAGTTCCAGAGCGTTTCACCCGATGAGTCCTTCATATTTAGTCATTTTTTGCAAAATTTCTGACTTTTTGAAAATTTCACTTTTTTTGTGAAAATCTCCGCTAAATGAGGTTATAGTATGTTAGAGGGCATCCCAGGAGGGCTCCAAATGTGTGGGTAAAATATATATCCCTTGGGGGGAAATTTGAAAAAAAGTTGAATAATTTTTTTTTCTGGACTTAGAAAATTTTCACACATGTCTCAGACTTCCAGAGAGGGGAGCATGTCAGTGCGCGCATCCGATTTCAGTTCCAGAGCGATTCACCCGATGAGTCCTTCATACTTAGTCGTTTTTTAGAAAAATTTTCACTTTTTGAAAATTTCACTTTTTTGTGAAAGTCTCCGCTAAATGAGGTTATAGTATGTTAGAGAGCATCCCAGGAGGGCTCCAAATGTGTGGGTAAAATATATATCCCTTGGGGGGAAATTTGAAAAAAAGTTGAATAATTTTTTTTTCTGGACTTAGAAAATTTTCACACATGTCTCAGACTTCCAGAGAGGGGAGCATGTCAGTGCGCGCATCCGATTTCAGTTCCAGAGCGATTCACCCGATGAGTCCTTCATACTTAGTCGTTTTTTGCAAAATTTCTGACTTTTTGAAAATTTCACTTTTTTGTGAAAATCTCCGCTAAAAGAGGTTATAGTATGTTAGAGGGCATCCCAGGAGGGCTCCAAATGTGTGGGTAAAATATATATCCCTTGGGGGGAAATTTGAAAAAAAGTTGAAAAAATTTTTTTTTCTGGACTTAGAAAATTTTCACACATGTCTCAGACTTCCAGAGAGGGGAGCATGTCAGTGCGCGCATCCGATTTCAGTTCCAGAGCGTTTCACCCAATGAGTCCTTCATATTTAGTCATTTTTTGCAAAATTTCTGACTTTTTGAAAATTTCACTTTTTTTGTGAAAATCTCTGCTAAATGAGGTTATAGTATGTTATAGGGCATCCCAGGAGGGCTCCAAATGTGTGGGTAAAATATATATCCCTTGGGGGGAAATTTGAAAAAAAGTTGAAAAAATTTTTTTTTCTGGACTTAGAAAATTTTCACACGTCTCAGACTTCCAGAGAGGGGAGCATGTCAGTGCGCGCATCCGATTTCAGTTCCAGAGTGATTCACCCGATGAGTACTTCATACTTCGTCGTTTTTTGCAAAATTTCTGACTTTTTGAAAATTTCACTTTTTTGTGAAAATCTCCGCTAAATGAGGTTATAGTATGTTAGAGAGCAACCCAGGAGCGCTCCAAATGTGTGGGTAAAATATATATCTCTTGGGGGGAAATTTGAAAAAAAGTTGAAAACATTTTTTTTTCTGGACTTAGAAAATTTTCACACATGTCTCAGACTTCCAGAGAGGGGAGCATGTCAGCGCGCGCATCCGATTTCAGTTCCAGAGCGATTCACCCGATGAGTCCTTCATACTTAGTCGTTTTTTGCAAAATTTCTGACTTTTTGAAAATTTCACTTTTTTGTGAAAATCTCCGCTAAATGAGGTTATAGTATGTTAGAGAGCAACCCAGGAGCGCTCCAAATGTGTGGGTAAAATATATATCTCTTGGGGGGAAATTTGAAAAAAAGTTGAATAATTTTTTTTTCTGGACTTAGAAAATTTTCACACATGTCTCAGACTTCCAGAGAGGGGAGCATGTCAGTGCGCGCATCCGATTTCAGTTCCAGAGCGATTCACCCGATGAGTCCTTCATACTTAGTCGTTTTTTAGAAAAATTTTCACTTTTTGAAAATTTCACTTTTTTGTGAAAGTCTCCGCTAAATGAGGTTATAGTATGTTAGAGAGCATCCCAGGAGGGCTCCAAATGTGTGGGTAAAATATATATCCCTTGGGGGGAAATTTGAAAAAAAGTTGAATAATTTTTTTTTCTGGACTTAGAAAATTTTCACACATGTCTCAGACTTCCAGAGAGGGGAGCATGTCAGTGCGCGCATCCGATTTCAGTTCCAGAGCGATTCACCCGATGAGTCCTTCATACTTAGTCGTTTTTTGCAAAATTTCTGACTTTTTGAAAATTTCACTTTTTTGTGAAAATCTCCGCTAAAAGAGGTTATAGTATGTTAGAGGGCATCCCAGGAGGGCTCCAAATGTGTGGGTAAAATATATATCCCTTGGGGGGAAATTTGAAAAAAAGTTGAAAAAATTTTTTTTTCTGGACTTAGAAAATTTTCACACATGTCTCAGACTTCCAGAGAGGGGAGCATGTCAGTGCGCGCATCCGATTTCAGTTCCAGAGCGTTTCACCCAATGAGTCCTTCATATTTAGTCATTTTTTGCAAAATTTCTGACTTTTTGAAAATTTCACTTTTTTTGTGAAAATCTCTGCTAAATGAGGTTATAGTATGTTATAGGGCATCCCAGGAGGGCTCCAAATGTGTGGGTAAAATATATATCCCTTGGGGGGAAATTTGAAAAAAAGTTGAAAAAATTTTTTTTTCTGGACTTAGAAAATTTTCACACGTCTCAGACTTCCAGAGAGGGGAGCATGTCAGTGCGCGCATCCGATTTCAGTTCCAGAGTGATTCACCCGATGAGTACTTCATACTTCGTCGTTTTTTGCAAAATTTCTGACTTTTTGAAAATTTCACTTTTTTGTGAAAATCTCCGCTAAATGAGGTTATAGTATGTTAGAGAGCAACCCAGGAGCGCTCCAAATGTGTGGGTAAAATATATATCTCTTGGGGGGAAATTTGAAAAAAAGTTGAAAACATTTTTTTTTCTGGACTTAGAAAATTTTCACACATGTCTCAGACTTCCAGAGAGGGGAGCATGTCAGCGCGCGCATCCGATTTCAGTTCCAGAGCGATTCACCCGATGAGTCCTTCATACTTAGTCGTTTTTTGCAAAATTTCTGACTTTTTGAAAATTTCACTTTTTTGTGAAAATCTCCGCTAAATGAGGTTATAGTATGTTAGAGGGCATCCCAGGAGGGCTCCAAATGTGTGGGTAAAATATATATCCCTTGGGGGGAAATTTGAAAAAAAGTTGAAAAACAAATTTTTTTCTGGACTTAGAAAATTTAAACACGTCTCAGACTTCCAGAGAGGGGAGCATGTCAGTGCATGCATCCAATTTCAGTTCCAGAGCGATTCACCCGATGAGTCCTTCATATTTAGTCATTTTTTGCAAAATTTCTGACTTTTTGAAAATTTCAATTTTTTGTGAAAATCTCCGCTAAATGAGGTTATAGTATGTTAGAGGGCATCCCAGGAGGGCTCCAAATGTGTGGGTAAAATATATATCCCTTGGGGGGAAATTTGAAAAAAAGTTGAAAAAATTTTTTTTTCTGGACTTAGAAAATTTTCACACATGTCTCAGACTTCCAGAGAGGGGAGCATGTCAGTGCGCGCATCTGATTTCAGTTCCAGAGCGATTCACCCAATGAGTCCTTCATACTTAGTCGTTTTTTAGAAAAATTTTCACTTTTTGAAAATTTCACTTTTTTGTGAAAATCTCCGCTAAATGAGGTTATAGTATGTTAGAGAGCATCCCAGGAGGGCTCCAAATGTGTGGGTAAAATATATATCCCTTGGAGGGAAATTTGAAAAAAAGTTGAATAATTTTTTTTTCTGGACTTAGAAAATTTTCACACATGGCTCAGACTTCCAGAGAGGGGAGCATGTCAGTGCGCGCATCCGATTTCAGTTCCAGAGCGATTCACCCGATGAGTCCTTCATATTTAGTCATTTTTTGCACAATTTCTGACTTTTTGAAAATTTCACTTTTTTTGTGAAAATCTCTGCTAAATGAGGTTATAGTATGTTATAGGGCATCCCAGGAGGGCTCCAAATGTGTGGGTAAAATATATATCCCTTGGGGGGAAATTTGAAAAAAAGTTGAATAATTTTTTTTTTCTGGACTTAGAAAATTTTCACACATGTCTCAGACTGCCAGAGATGGGAGCATGTCAGTGCGCACATCCGATTTCAGTTCCAGAGCGTTTCACCTGATGAGTCCTTCATATTTAGTCATTTTTTGCAAAATTTCTGACTTTTTGAAAATTTCACTTTTTTTGTGAAAATCTCCGCTAAATGAGGTTATAGTATGTTTGAGGGCATCCCAGGAGGGCTCCAAATGTGTGGGTAAAATATATATCCCTTGGGGGGAAATTTGAAAAAAGTTGAATAATTTTTTTTTTCTGGACTTAGAAAATTTTCACACATATCTCAGACTGCCAGAGAGGGGAGCATGTCAGTGCGCACATCCGATTTCAGTTCCAGAGCGATTCACCCGATGAGTCCTTCATACTTAGTCGTTTTTTGCAAAATTTCTGACTTTTTGAAAATTTCACTTTTTTGTGAAAATCTTTGCTAAATGAGGTTATAGTATGTTAGAGGGCATCCCAGGAGGGCTCCAAATGTGTGGGTAAAATATATATCCCTTGGGGGGAAATTTGAAAAAAAGTTGAAAACATTTTTTTTTCTGGACTTAGAAAATTTTCACAGATGTCTCAGACTTCCAGAGAGGGGAGCATGTCAGCGCGCGCATCCGATTTCAGTTCCAGAGCGATTCACCCGATGAGTCCTTCATACTTAGTCGTTTTTTGCAAAATTTCTGACTTTTTGAAAATTTCACTTTTTTGTGAAAATCTCCGCTAAATGAGGTTATAGTATGTTAGAGGGCATCCCAGGAGGTCTCCAAATGTGTGGGTAAAATATATATCCCTTGGGGGGAAATTTGAAAAAAAGTTGAATAATTTTTTTTTTCTGGACTTAGAAAATTTTCACACATGTCTCAGACTGCCAGAGAGGGGAGCATGTCAGTGCGCACATCCGATTTCAGTTCCAGAGCGTTTCACCCGATGAGTCCTTCATATTTAGTCATTTTTTGCAAAATTTCTGACTTTTTGAAAATTTCACTTTTTTTGTGAAAATCTCCGCTAAATGAGGTTATAGTATGTTAGAGGGCATCCCAGGAGGGCTCCAAATGTGTGGGTAAAATATGTATCCCTTGGGGGGAAATTTGAAAAAAAGTTGAAAAACAAATTTTTTTCTGGACTTAGAAAATTTAAACACGTCTCAGACTTCCAGAGAGGGGAGCATGTCAGTGCGTGCATCCAATTTCAGTTCCAGAGCGATTCACCCGATGAGTCCTTCATATTTAGTCATTTTTTGCAAAATTTCTGACTTTTTGAAAATTTCACTTTTTTGTGAAAATCTCCGCTAAATGAGGTTATAGTATGTTAGAGGGCATCCCAGGAGGGCTCCAAATGTGTGGGTAAAATATATATCCCTTGGGGGGAAATTTGAAAAAAAGTTGAAAAAATTTTTTTTTCTGGACTTAGAAAATTTTCACACATGTCTCAGACTTCCAGAGAGGGGAGCATGTCAGTGCGCGCATCTGATTTCAGTTCCAGAGCGATTCACCCAATGAGTCCTTCATACTTAGTCGTTTTTTAGAAAAATTTTCACTTTTTGAAAATTTCACTTTTTTGTGAAAATCTCCGCTAAATGAGGTTATAGTATGTTAGAGAGCATCCCAGGAGGGCTCCAAATGTGTGGGTAAAATATATATCCCTTGGAGGGAAATTTGAAAAAAAGTTGAATAATTTTTTTTTCTGGACTTAGAAAATTTTCACACATGTCTCAGACTTCCAGAGAGGGGAGCATGTCAGTGCGCGCATCCGATTTCAGTTCCAGAGCGATTCACCCGATGAGTCCTTCATATTTAGTCATTTTTTGCACAATTTCTGACTTTTTGAAAATTTCACTTTTTTTGTGAAAATCTCTGCTAAATGAGGTTATAGTATGTTATAGGGCATCCCAGGAGGGCTCCAAATGTGTGGGTAAAATATATATCCCTTGGGGGGAAATTTGAAAAAAAGTTGAAAAAATTTTTTTTTCTGGACTTAGAAAATTTTCACACGTCTCAGACTTCCAGAGAGGGGAGCATGTCAGTGCGCGCATCCGATTTCAGTTCCAGAGTGATTCACCCGATGAGTACTTCATACTTCGTCGTTTTTTGCAAAATTTCAGACTTTTTGAAAATTTCACTTTTTTGTGAAAATCTTTGCTAAATGAGGTTATAGTATGTTAGAGGGCATCCCAATAGGGCTCCAAATGTGTGGGTAAAATATATATCCCTTGGAGGGAAATTTGAAAAAAGTTTAAAAAATTTTTTTTTCTGGACTTAGAAAATTTAAACACATGTCTCAGACTTACAGAGAGGGGAGCATGTCAGTGCGTGCATCCGATTTCAGTTCCAGAGCGATTCACCCGATGAGTCCTTCATATTTAGTCATTTTTTGCAAAATTTCTGACTTTTTGAAAATTTCACTTTTTTTGTGAAAATCTCCGCTAAATGAGGTTATAGTATGTTAGAGGGCATCCCAGGAGGGCTCCAAATGTGTGGGTAAAATATATATCCCTTGGGGGTAAATTTGAAAAAAGTTGAATAATTTTTTTTTTCTGGACTTAGAAAATTTTCACACATATCTCAGACTGCCAGAGAGGGGAGCATGTCAGTGCGCACATCCGATTTCAGTTCCAGAGCGATTCACCCGATGAGTCATTCATACTTAGTCGTTTTTTGCAAAATTTCTGACTTTTTGAAAATTTCACTTTTTTGTGAAAATCTTTGCTAAATGAGGTTATAGTATGTTAGAGGGCATCCCAGGAGGGCTCCAAATGTGTGGGTAAAATATATATCCCTTGGGGGGAAATTTGAAAAAAAGGTGAAAAAAATTTTTTTTCTGGACTTAGAAAATTTTCACACATGTCTCAGACTTCCAGAGAGGGGAGTATGTCAGTGCGCGCATCCGATTTCAGTTCCAGAGCGTTTCACCCGATGAGTCCTTCATATTTAGTCATTTTTTGCAAAATTTCTGACTTTTTGAAAATTTCACTTTTTTGTGAAAATCTCTGCTAAATGAGGTTATAGTATGTTAGAGGGCATCCCAGGAGGGCTCCAGATGTGTGGGTAAAATATATATCCCTTGGGGGGAAATTTGAAAAAAAGTTGAAAAACAATTTTTTTTCTGGACTTAGAAAATTTAAACACGTCTCAGACTTCCAGAGAGGGGAGCATGTCAGTGCTTGCATCCGATTTCAGTTCCAGAGCGATTCACCCGATGAGTCCTTCATATTTAGTCATTTTTTGCAAAATTTCTGACTTTTTGAAAATTTCACTTTTTTGTGAAAATCTCCGCTAAATGAGGTTATAGTATGTTAGAGGGCATCCCAGGAGGGCTCCAAATGTGTGGGTAAAATATATATCCCTTGGGGGGAAATTTGAAAAAAAGTTGAAAAAATTTTTTTTTCTGGACTTAGAAAATTTTCACACATGTCTCAGACTTCCAGAGAGGGGAGCATGTCAGTGCGCGCATCCAATTTCAGTTCCAGAGCGATTCACCCAATGAGTCCTTCATACTTAGTCGTTTTTTAGAAAAATTTTCACTTTTTGAAAATTTCACTTTTTTGTGAAAGTCTCCGCTAAATGAGGTTATAGTATGTTAGAGAGCATCCCAGGAGGGCTCCAAATGTGTGGGTAAAATATATATCCCTTGGGGGGAAATTTGAAAAAAAGTTGAATAATTTTTTTTTCTGGACTTAGAAAATTTTCACACATGTCTCAGACTTCCAGAGAGGGGAGCATGTCAGTGCGCGCATCCGATTTCAGTTCCAGAGCGATTCACCCGATGAGTCCTTCATACTTAGTCGTTTTTTGCAAAATTTCTGACTTTTTGAAAATTTCACTTTTTTGTGAAAATCTCTGCTAAATGAGGTTATAGTATGTTAGAGGGCATCCCAGGAGGGCTCCAGATGTGTGGGTAAAATATATATCCCTTGGGGGGAAATTTGAAAAAAAGTTGAAAAACAATTTTTTTTCTGGACTTAGAAAATTTAAACACGTCTCAGACTTCCAGAGAGGGGAGCATGTCAGTGCGTGCATCCGATTTCAGTTCCAGAGCGATTCACCCGATGAGTCCTTCATATTTAGTCGTTTTTTGCAAAATTTCTGACTTTTTGAAAATTTCACTTTTTTGTGAAAATCTCCGCTAAATGAGGTTATAGTATGTTAGAGGGCATCCCAGGAGGGCTCCAAATGTGTGGGTAAAATATATATCCCTTGGGGGAAATTTGAAAAAAAGTTGAAATTTTTTTTTTTCTGGACTTAGAAAATTTTCACACATGTCTCAGACTTCCAGAGAGGGGAGCATGTCTATATGCGTGTCCGATTTTAGTTCCAGAGCGTTTCACCCGATGAGTCCTTTATACTTAGTCGTTTTTTGCAAAATTTCTGACTTTTTGAAAATTTCACTTTTTTGTGAAAATCTCCGCTAAATGAGGTAATAGTATGTTAGAGGGCATCCCAGGAGGGCTCCAAATGTGTGGGTAAAATATATATCCCTTGGGGGGAAATTTGAAAAAAAGTTAAAAAAATGTTTTTTTCTGGACTTAGAAAATTTTCACACATGTCTCAGACTGCCAGAGAGGGGAGCATGTCAGTGCGCACATCCGATTTCAGTTCCAGAGCGTTTCACCCGATGAGTCCTTCATATTTAGTCATTTTTTGCAAAATTTCTGACTTTTTGAAAATTTCACTTTTTTTGTGAAAATCTCCGCTAAATGAGGTTATAGTATGTTAGAGGGCATCCCAGGAGGGCTCCAAATGTTTGGGTAAAATATATATCCCTTGGGGGGAAATTTGAAAAAAAGTTGAAAAACAATTTTTTTTCTGGACTTAGAAAATTTAAACACGTCTCAGACTTCCAGAGAGGGGAGCATGTCAGTGCGTGCATCCGATTTCAGTTCCAGAGCGATTCACCCGATGAGTCCTTCATATTTAGTCATTTTTTGCAAAATTTCTGACTTTTTGAAAATTTCACTTTTTTGTGAAAATCTCCGCTAAATGAGGTTATAGTATGTTAGAGGGCATCCCAGGAGGGCTCCAAATGTGTGGGTAAAATATATATCCCTTGGGGGGAAATTTGAAAAAAAGTTGAAAAAATTTTTTTTTCTGGACTTAGAAAATTTTCACACATGTCTCAGACTTCCAGAGAGGGGAGCATGTCAGTGCGCGCATCCGATTTCAGTTCCAGAGCGATTCACCCAATGAGTCCTTCATACTTAGTCGTTTTTTAGAAAAATTTTCACTTTTTGAAAATTTCACTTTTTTGTGAAAGTCTCCGCTAAATGAGGTTATAGTATGTTAGAGAGCATCCCAGGAGGGCTCCAAATGTGTGGGTAAAATATATATCCCTTGGGGGGAAATTTGAAAAAAAGTTGAATAATTTTTTTTTCTGGACTTAGAAAATTTTCACACATGTCTCAGACTTCCAGAGAGGGGAGCATGTCAGTGCGCGCATCCGATTTCAGTTCCAGAGCGATTCACCCGATGAGTCCTTCATACTTAGTCGTTTTTTGCAAAATTTCTGACTTTTTGAAAATTTCACTTTTTTGTGAAAATCTCCGCTAAATGAGGTTATAGTATGTTAGAGGGCATCCCAGGAGGGCTCCAAATGTGTGGGTAAAATATATATCCCTTGGGGGGAAATTTGAAAAAAAGTTGAAAAAAATTTTTTTTCTGGACTTAGAAAATTTTCACACATGTCTCAGACTTCCAGAGAGGGGAGCATGTCAGTGCGCGCATCCGATTTCAGTTCCAGAGCGATTCACCCAATGAGTCCTTCATACTTAGTCGTTTTTTGGAAAAATTTTCACTTTTTGAAAATTTCACTTTTTTGTGAAAATCTCCGCTAAATGAGGTTATAGTATGTTAGAGAGCATCCCAGGAGGGCTCCAAATGTGTGGGTAAAATATATATCCCTTGGGGGAAATTTGAAAAAAAGTTGAATAATTTTTTTTTCTGGACTTAGAAAATTTTCACACATGTCTCAGACTTCCAGAGAGGGGAGCATGTCAGTGCGCGCATCCGATTTCAGTTCCAGAGCGATTCACCCGATGAGTCCTTCATACTTAGTCGTTTTTTGCAAAATTTCTGACTTTTTGAAAATTTCACTTTTTTGTGAAAATCTCCGCTAAATGAGGTTATAGTATGTTAGAGGGCATCCCAGGAGGGCTCCAAATGTGTGGGTAAAATATATATCCCTTGGGGGAAATTTGAAAAAAAGTTGAAATTTTTTTTTTTCTGGACTTAGAAAATTTTCACACATGTCTCAGACTTCCAGAGAGGGGAGCATGTCTATATGCGTGTCCGATTTTAGTTCCAGAGCGTTTCACCCGATGAGTCCTTCATACTTAGTCGTTTTTTGCAAAATTTCTGACTTTTTGAAAATTTCACTTTTTTGTGAAAATCTTTGCTAAATGAGGTTATAGTATGTTAGAGGGCATCCCAGGAGGGCTCCAAATGTTTGGGTAAAATATATATCCCTTGGGGGGAAATTTGAAAAAAAGTTGAAAAAAATTTTTTTTATGGACTTAGAAAATTTTCACACATGTCTCAGACTTCCAGAGAGGGGAGCATGTCAGTGCGCGCATCCGATTTCAGTTCCAGAGCGATTCACCCGATGAGTCCTTCATACTTAGTCGTTTTTTGCAAAATTTCTGACTTTTTGAAAATTTCACTTTTTTGTGAAAATCTCCGCTAAATGAGGTAATAGTATGTTAGAGGGCATCCCAGGAGGGCTCCAAATGTGTGGGTAAAATATATATCCCTTGGGGGGAAATTTGAAAAAAAGTTAAAAAAATGTTTTTTTCTGGACTTAGAAAATTTTCACACATGTCTCAGACTGCCAGAGAGGGGAGCATGTCAGTGCGCACATCCGATTTCAGTTCCAGAGCGTTTCACCCGATGAGTCCTTCATATTTAGTCATTTTTTGCAAAATTTCTGACTTTTTGAAAATTTCACTTTTTTTGTGAAAATCTCCGCTAAATGAGGTTATAGTATGTTAGAGGGCATCCCAGGAGGGCTCCAAATGTGTGGGTAAAATATATATCCCTTGGGGGGAAATTTGAAAAAAGTTGAATAATTTTTTTTTTCTGGACTTAGAAAATTTTCACACATGTCTCAGACTTCCAGAGAGGGGAGCATGTCAGTGCACGCATCCGATTTCAGTTCCAGAGCGATTCACCCGATGAGTCCTTCATACTTAGTCGTTTTTTGCAAAATTTCTGACTTTTTGAAAATTTCACTTTTTTGTGAAAATCTCCGCTAAATGAGGTTATAGTATGTTAGAGGGCATCCCAGGAGGGCTCCAAATGTGTGGGTAAAATATATATCCCTTGGGGGAAATTTGAAAAAAAGTTGAAATTTTTTTTTTTCTGGACTTAGAAAATTTTCACACATGTCTCAGACTTCCAGAGAGGGGAGCATGTCTATATGCGTGTCCGATTTTAGTTCCAGAGCGTTTCACCCGATGAGTCCTTCATACTTAGTCGTTTTTTGCAAAATTTCTGACTTTTTGAAAATTTCACTTTTTTGTGAAAATCTTTGCTAAATGAGGTTATAGTATGTTAGAGGGCATCCCAGGAGGGCTCCAAATGTTTGGGTAAAATATATATCCCTTGGGGGGAAATTTGAAAAAAAGTTGAAAAAAATGTTTTTTATGGACTTAGAAAATTTTCACACATGTCTCAGACTTCCAGAGAGGGGAGCATGTCAGTGCGCGCATCCGATTTCAGTTCCAGAGCGATTCACCCGATGAGTCCTTCATACTTAGTCGTTTTTTGCAAAATTTCTGACTTTTTGAAAATTTCACTTTTTTGTGAAAATCTCCGCTAAATGAGGTAATAGTATGTTAGAGGGCATCCCAGGAGGGCTCCAAATGTGTGGGTAAAATATATATCCCTTGGGGGGAAATTTGAAAAAAAGTTAAAAAAATGTTTTTTTCTGGACTTAGAAAATTTTCACACATGTCTCAGACTGCCAGAGAGGGGAGCATGTCAGTGCGCACATCCGATTTCAGTTCCAGAGCGTTTCACCCGATGAGTCCTTCATATTTAGTCATTTTTTGCAAAATTTCTGACTTTTTGAAAATTTCACTTTTTTTGTGAAAATCTCCGCTAAATGAGGTTATAGTATGTTAGAGGGCATCCCAGGAGGGCTCCAAATGTGTGGGTAAAATATATATCCCTTGGGGGGAAATTTGAAAAAAGTTGAATAATTTTTTTTTTCTGGACTTAGAAAATTTTCACACATGTCTCAGACTTCCAGAGAGGGGAGCATGTCAGTGCACGCATCCGATTTCAGTTCCAGAGCGATTCACCCGATGAGTCCTTCATACTTAGTCGTTTTTTGCAAAATTTCTGACTTTTTGAAAATTTCACTTTTTTGTGAAAATCTCCGCTAAATGAGGTTATAGTATGTTAGAGGGCATCCCAGGAGGGCTCCAAATGTGTGGGTAAAATATATATCCCTTGGGGGAAATTTGAAAAAAAGTTGAAATTTTTTTTTTTCTGGACTTAGAAAATTTTCACACATGTCTCAGACTTCCAGAGAGGGGAGCATGTCTATATGCGTGTCCGATTTTAGTTCCAGAGCGTTTCACCCGATGAGTCCTTCATACTTAGTCGTTTTTTGCAAAATTTCTGACTTTTTGAAAATTTCACTTTTTTGTGAAAATCTTTGCTAAATGAGGTTATAGTATGTTAGAGGGCATCCCAGGAGGGCTCCAAATGTTTGGGTAAAATATATATCCCTTGGGGGGAAATTTGAAAAAAAGTTGAAAAAAATTTTTTTTATGGACTTAGAAAATTTTCACACATGTCTCAGACTTCCAGAGAGGGGAGCATGTCAGTGCGCGCATCCGATTTCAGTTCCAGAGCGATTCACCCGATGAGTCCTTCATACTTAGTCGTTTTTTGCAAAATTTCTGACTTTTTGAAAATTTCACTTTTTTGTGAAAATCTCCGCTAAATGAGGTAATAGTATGTTAGAGGGCATCCCAGGAGGGCTCCAAATGTGTGGGTAAAATATATATCCCTTGGGGGGAAATTTGAAAAAAAGTTAAAAAAATGTTTTTTTCTGGACTTAGAAAATTTTCACACATGTCTCAGACTGCCAGAGAGGGGAGCATGTCAGTGCGCACATCCGATTTCAGTTCCAGAGCGTTTCACCCGATGAGTCCTTCATATTTAGTCATTTTTTGCAAAATTTCTGACTTTTTGAAAATTTCACTTTTTTTGTGAAAATCTCCGCTAAATGAGGTTATAGTATGTTAGAGGGCATCCCAGGAGGGCTCCAAATGTGTGGGTAAAATATATATCCCTTGGGGGGAAATTTGAAAAAAGTTGAATAATTTTTTTTTTCTGGACTTAGAAAATTTTCACACATGTCTCAGACTTCCAGAGAGGGGAGCATGTCAGTGCACGCATCCGATTTCAGTTCCAGAGCGATTCACCCGATGAGTCCTTCATACTTAGTCGTTTTTTGCAAAATTTCTGACTTTTTGAAAATTTCACTTTTTTGTGAAAATCTCCGCTAAATGAGGTTATAGTATGTTAGAGGGCATCCCAGGAGGGCTCCAAATGTGTGGGTAAAATATATATCCCTTGGGGGAAATTTGAAAAAAAGTTGAAATTTTTTTTTTTCTGGACTTAGAAAATTTTCACACATGTCTCAGACTTCCAGAGAGGGGAGCATGTCTATATGCGTGTCCGATTTTAGTTCCAGAGCGTTTCACCCGATGAGTCCTTCATACTTAGTCGTTTTTTGCAAAATTTCTGACTTTTTGAAAATTTCACTTTTTTGTGAAAATCTTTGCTAAATGAGGTTATAGTATGTTAGAGGGCATCCCAGGAGGGCTCCAAATGTGTGGGTAAAATATATATCCCTTGGGGGGAAATTTGAAAAAAAGTTGAAAAAATTTTTTTTTCTGGACTTAGAAAATTTTCACACATGTCTCAGACTTCCAGAGAGGGGAGCATGTCAGTGCGCGCATCCGATTTCAGTTCCAGAGCGATTCACCCAATGAGTCCTTCATACTTAGTCGTTTTTTAGAAAAATTTTCACTTTTTGAAAATTTCACTTTTTTGTGAAAATCTCCGCTAAATGAGGTAATAGTATGTTAGAGGGCATCCCAGGAGGGCTCCAAATGTGTGGGTAAAATATATATCCCTTGGGGGGAAATTTGAAAAAAAGTTAAAAAAATGTTTTTTTCTGGACTTAGAAAATTTTCACACATGTCTCAGACTGCCAGAGAGGGGAGCATGTCAGTGCGCACATCCGATTTCAGTTCCAGAGCGTTTCACCCGATGAGTCCTTCATATTTAGTCATTTTTTGCAAAATTTCTGACTTTTTGAAAATTTCACTTTTTTTGTGAAAATCTCCGCTAAATGAGGTTATAGTATGTTAGAGGGCATCCCAGGAGGGCTCCAAATGTGTGGGTAAAATATATATCCCTTGGGGGGAAATTTGAAAAAAGTTGAATAATTTTTTTTTTCTGGACTTAGAAAATTTTCACACATGTCTCAGACTTCCAGAGAGGGGAGCATGTCAGTGCACGCATCCGATTTCAGTTCCAGAGCGATTCACCCGATGAGTCCTTCATACTTAGTCGTTTTTTGCAAAATTTCTGACTTTTTGAAAATTTCACTTTTTTGTGAAAATCTCCGCTAAATGAGGTTATAGTATGTTAGAGGGCATCCCAGGAGGGCTCCAAATGTGTGGGTAAAATATATATCCCTTGGGGGAAATTTGAAAAAAAGTTGAAATTTTTTTTTTTCTGGACTTAGAAAATTTTCACACATGTCTCAGACTTCCAGAGAGGGGAGCATGTCTATATGCGTGTCCGATTTTAGTTCCAGAGCGTTTCACCCGATGAGTCCTTCATACTTAGTCGTTTTTTGCAAAATTTCTGACTTTTTGAAAATTTCACTTTTTTGTGAAAATCTTTGCTAAATGAGGTTATAGTATGTTAGAGGGCATCCCAGGAGGGCTCCAAATGTTTGGGTAAAATATATATCCCTTGGGGGGAAATTTGAAAAAAAGTTGAAAAAAATTTTTTTTATGGACTTAGAAAATTTTCACACATGTCTCAGACTTCCAGAGAGGGGAGCATGTCAGTGCGCGCATCCGATTTCAGTTCCAGAGCGATTCACCCGATGAGTCCTTCATACTTAGTCGTTTTTTGCAAAATTTCTGACTTTTTGAAAATTTCACTTTTTTGTGAAAATCTCCGCTAAATGAGGTAATAGTATGTTAGAGGGCATCCCAGGAGGGCTCCAAATGTGTGGGTAAAATATATATCCCTTGGGGGGAAATTTGAAAAAAAGTTAAAAAAATGTTTTTTTCTGGACTTAGAAAATTTTCACACATGTCTCAGACTGCCAGAGAGGGGAGCATGTCAGTGCGCACATCCGATTTCAGTTCCAGAGCGTTTCACCCGATGAGTCCTTCATATTTAGTCATTTTTTGCAAAATTTCTGACTTTTTGAAAATTTCACTTTTTTTGTGAAAATCTCCGCTAAATGAGGTTATAGTATGTTAGAGGGCATCCCAGGAGGGCTCCAAATGTGTGGGTAAAATATATATCCCTTGGGGGGAAATTTGAAAAAAGTTGAATAATTTTTTTTTTCTGGACTTAGAAAATTTTCACACATGTCTCAGACTTCCAGAGAGGGGAGCATGTCAGTGCACGCATCCGATTTCAGTTCCAGAGCGATTCACCCGATGAGTCCTTCATACTTAGTCGTTTTTTGCAAAATTTCTGACTTTTTGAAAATTTCACTTTTTTGTGAAAATCTCCGCTAAATGAGGTTATAGTATGTTAGAGGGCATCCCAGGAGGGCTCCAAATGTGTGGGTAAAATATATATCCCTTGGGGGAAATTTGAAAAAAAGTTGAAATTTTTTTTTTTCTGGACTTAGAAAATTTTCACACATGTCTCAGACTTCCAGAGAGGGGAGCATGTCTATATGCGTGTCCGATTTTAGTTCCAGAGCGTTTCACCCGATGAGTCCTTCATACTTAGTCGTTTTTTGCAAAATTTCTGACTTTTTGAAAATTTCACTTTTTTGTGAAAATCTTTGCTAAATGAGGTTATAGTATGTTAGAGGGCATCCCAGGAGGGCTCCAAATGTTTGGGTAAAATATATATCCCTTGGGGGGAAATTTGAAAAAAAGTTGAAAAAAATTTTTTTTATGGACTTAGAAAATTTTCACACATGTCTCAGACTTCCAGAGAGGGGAGCATGTCAGTGCGCGCATCCGATTTCAGTTCCAGAGCGATTCACCCGATGAGTCCTTCATACTTAGTCGTTTTTTGCAAAATTTCTGACTTTTTGAAAATTTCACTTTTTTGTGAAAATCTCCGCTAAATGAGGTAATAGTATGTTAGAGGGCATCCCAGGAGGGCTCCAAATGTGTGGGTAAAATATATATCCCTTGGGGGGAAATTTGAAAAAAAGTTAAAAAAATGTTTTTTTCTGGACTTAGAAAATTTTCACACATGTCTCAGACTGCCAGAGAGGGGAGCATGTCAGTGCGCACATCCGATTTCAGTTCCAGAGCGTTTCACCCGATGAGTCCTTCATATTTAGTCATTTTTTGCAAAATTTCTGACTTTTTGAAAATTTCACTTTTTTTGTGAAAATCTCCGCTAAATGAGGTTATAGTATGTTAGAGGGCATCCCAGGAGGGCTCCAAATGTGTGGGTAAAATATATATCCCTTGGGGGGAAATTTAAAAAAAGTTGAATAATTTTTTTTTTCTGGACTTAGAAAATTTTCACACATGTCTCAGACTTCCAGAGAGGGGAGCATGTCAGTGCACGCATCCGATTTCAGTTCCAGAGCGATTCACCCGATGAGTCCTTCATACTTAGTCGTTTTTTGCAAAATTTCTGACTTTTTGAAAATTTCACTTTTTTGTGAAAATCTCCGCTAAATGAGGTTATAGTATGTTAGAGGGCATCCCAGGAGGGCTCCAAATGTGTGGGTAAAATATATATCCCTTGGGGGAAATTTGAAAAAAAGTTGAAATTTTTTTTTTTCTGGACTTAGAAAATTTTCACACATGTCTCAGACTTCCAGAGAGGGGAGCATGTCTATATGCGTGTCCGATTTTAGTTCCAGAGCGTTTCACCCGATGAGTCCTTCATACTTAGTCGTTTTTTGCAAAATTTCTGACTTTTTGAAAATTTCACTTTTTTGTGAAAATCTTTGCTAAATGAGGTTATAGTATGTTAGAGGGCATCCCAGGAGGGCTCCAAATGTTTGGGTAAAATATATATCCCTTGGGGGGAAATTTGAAAAAAAGTTGAAAAAAATTTTTTTTATGGACTTAGAAAATTTTCACACATGTCTCAGACTTCCAGAGAGGGGAGCATGTCAGTGCGCGCATCCGATTTCAGTTCCAGAGCGATTCACCCGATGAGTCCTTCATACTTAGTCGTTTTTTGCAAAATTTCTGACTTTTTGAAAATTTCACTTTTTTGTGAAAATCTCCGCTAAATGAGGTAATAGTATGTTAGAGGGCATCCCAGGAGGGCTCCAAATGTGTGGGTAAAATATATATCCCTTGGGGGGAAATTTGAAAAAAAGTTAAAAAAATGTTTTTTTCTGGACTTAGAAAATTTTCACACATGTCTCAGACTGCCAGAGAGGGGAGCATGTCAGTGCGCACATCCGATTTCAGTTCCAGAGCGTTTCACCCGATGAGTCCTTCATATTTAGTCATTTTTTGCAAAATTTCTGACTTTTTGAAAATTTCACTTTTTTTGTGAAAATCTCCGCTAAATGAGGTTATAGTATGTTAGAGGGCATCCCAGGAGGGCTCCAAATGTGTGGGTAAAATATATATCCCTTGGGGGGAAATTTGAAAAAAGTTGAATAATTTTTTTTTTCTGGACTTAGAAAATTTTCACACATGTCTCAGACTTCCAGAGAGGGGAGCATGTCAGTGCACGCATCCGATTTCAGTTCCAGAGCGATTCACCCGATGAGTCCTTCATACTTAGTCGTTTTTTGCAAAATTTCTGACTTTTTGAAAATTTCACTTTTTTGTGAAAATCTCCGCTAAATGAGGTTATAGTATGTTAGAGGGCATCCCAGGAGGGCTCCAAATGTGTGGGTAAAATATATATCCCTTGGGGGAAATTTGAAAAAAAGTTGAAATTTTTTTTTTTCTGGACTTAGAAAATTTTCACACATGTCTCAGACTTCCAGAGAGGGGAGCATGTCTATATGCGTGTCCGATTTTAGTTCCAGAGCGTTTCACCCGATGAGTCCTTCATACTTAGTCGTTTTTTGCAAAATTTCTGACTTTTTGAAAATTTCACTTTTTTGTGAAAATCTTTGCTAAATGAGGTTATAGTATGTTAGAGGGCATCCCAGGAGGGCTCCAAATGTTTGGGTAAAATATATATCCCTTGGTGGGAAATTTGAAAAAAAGTTGAAAAAAATTTTTTTTATGGACTTAGAAAATTTTCACACATGTCTCAGACTTCCAGAGAGGGGAGCATGTCAGTGCGCGCATCCGATTTCAGTTCCAGAGCGATTCACCCGATGAGTCCTTCATACTTAGTCGTTTTTTGCAAAATTTCTGACTTTTTGAAAATTTCACTTTTTTGTGAAAATCTCCGCTAAATGAGGTAATAGTATGTTAGAGGGCATCCCAGGAGGGCTCCAAATGTGTGGGTAAAATATATATCCCTTGGGGGGAAATTTGAAAAAAAGTTAAAAAAATGTTTTTTTCTGGACTTAGAAAATTTTCACACATGTCTCAGACTGCCAGAGAGGGGAGCATGTCAGTGCGCACATCCGATTTCAGTTCCAGAGCGTTTCACCCGATGAGTCCTTCATATTTAGTCATTTTTTGCAAAATTTCTGACTTTTTGAAAATTTCACTTTTTTTGTGAAAATCTCCGCTAAATGAGGTTATAGTATGTTAGAGGGCATCCCAGGAGGGCTCCAAATGTGTGGGTAAAATATATATCCCTTGGGGGGAAATTTAAAAAAAGTTGAATAATTTTTTTTTTCTGGACTTAGAAAATTTTCACACATGTCTCAGACTTCCAGAGAGGGGAGCATGTCAGTGCACGCATCCGATTTCAGTTCCAGAGCGATTCACCCGATGAGTCCTTCATACTTAGTCGTTTTTTGCAAAATTTCTGACTTTTTGAAAATTTCACTTTTTTGTGAAAATCTCCGCTAAATGAGGTTATAGTATGTTAGAGGGCATCCCAGGAGGGCTCCAAATGTGTGGGTAAAATATATATCCCTTGGGGGAAATTTGAAAAAAAGTTGAAATTTTTTTTTTTCTGGACTTAGAAAATTTTCACACATGTCTCAGACTTCCAGAGAGGGGAGCATGTCTATATGCGTGTCCGATTTTAGTTCCAGAGCGTTTCACCCGATGAGTCCTTCATACTTAGTCGTTTTTTGCAAAATTTCTGACTTTTTGAAAATTTCACTTTTTTGTGAAAATCTTTGCTAAATGAGGTTATAGTATGTTAGAGGGCATCCCAGGAGGGCTCCAAATGTTTGGGTAAAATATATATCCCTTGGGGGGAAATTTGAAAAAAAGTTGAAAAAAATTTTTTTTATGGACTTAGAAAATTTTCACACATGTCTCAGACTTCCAGAGAGGGGAGCATGTCAGTGCGCGCATCCGATTTCAGTTCCAGAGCGATTCACCCGATGAGTCCTTCATACTTAGTCGTTTTTTGCAAAATTTCTGACTTTTTGAAAATTTCACTTTTTTGTGAAAATCTCCGCTAAATGAGGTAATAGTATGTTAGAGGGCATCCCAGGAGGGCTCCAAATGTGTGGGTAAAATATATATCCCTTGGGGGGAAATTTGAAAAAAAGTTAAAAAAATGTTTTTTTCTGGACTTAGAAAATTTTCACACATGTCTCAGACTGCCAGAGAGGGGAGCATGTCAGTGCGCACATCCGATTTCAGTTCCAGAGCGTTTCACCCGATGAGTCCTTCATATTTAGTCATTTTTTGCAAAATTTCTGACTTTTTGAAAATTTCACTTTTTTTGTGAAAATCTCCGCTAAATGAGGTTATAGTATGTTAGAGGGCATCCCAGGAGGGCTCCAAATGTGTGGGTAAAATATATATCCCTTGGGGGGAAATTTGAAAAAAGTTGAATAATTTTTTTTTTCTGGACTTAGAAAATTTTCACACATGTCTCAGACTTCCAGAGAGGGGAGCATGTCAGTGCACGCATCCGATTTCAGTTCCAGAGCGATTCACCCGATGAGTCCTTCATACTTAGTCGTTTTTTGCAAAATTTCTGACTTTTTGAAAATTTCACTTTTTTGTGAAAATCTCCGCTAAATGAGGTTATAGTATGTTAGAGGGCATCCCAGGAGGGCTCCAAATGTGTGGGTAAAATATATATCCCTTGGGGGAAATTTGAAAAAAAGTTGAAATTTTTTTTTTTCTGGACTTAGAAAATTTTCACACATGTCTCAGACTTCCAGAGAGGGGAGCATGTCTATATGCGTGTCCGATTTTAGTTCCAGAGCGTTTCACCCGATGAGTCCTTCATACTTAGTCGTTTTTTGCAAAATTTCTGACTTTTTGAAAATTTCACTTTTTTGTGAAAATCTTTGCTAAATGAGGTTATAGTATGTTAGAGGGCATCCCAGGAGGGCTCCAAATGTTTGGGTAAAATATATATCCCTTGGGGGGAAATTTGAAAAAAAGTTGAAAAAAATTTTTTTTATGGACTTAGAAAATTTTCACACATGTCTCAGACTTCCAGAGAGGGGAGCATGTCAGTGCGCGCATCCGATTTCAGTTCCAGAGCGATTCACCCGATGAGTCCTTCATACTTAGTCGTTTTTTGCAAAATTTCTGACTTTTTGAAAATTTCACTTTTTTGTGAAAATCTCCGCTAAATGAGGTAATAGTATGTTAGAGGGCATCCCAGGAGGGCTCCAAATGTGTGGGTAAAATATATATCCCTTGGGGGGAAATTTGAAAAAAAGTTAAAAAAATGTTTTTTTCTGGACTTAGAAAATTTTCACACATGTCTCAGACTGCCAGAGAGGGGAGCATGTCAGTGCGCACATCCGATTTCAGTTCCAGAGCGTTTCACCCGATGAGTCCTTCATATTTAGTCATTTTTTGCAAAATTTCTGACTTTTTGAAAATTTCACTTTTTTTGTGAAAATCTCCGCTAAATGAGGTTATAGTATGTTAGAGGGCATCCCAGGAGGGCTCCAAATGTGTGGGTAAAATATATATCCCTTGGGGGGAAATTTGAAAAAAGTTGAATAATTTTTTTTTTCTGGACTTAGAAAATTTTCACACATGTCTCAGACTTCCAGAGAGGGGAGCATGTCAGTGCACGCATCCGATTTCAGTTCCAGAGCGATTCACCCGATGAGTCCTTCATACTTAGTCGTTTTTTGCAAAATTTCTGACTTTTTGAAAATTTCACTTTTTTGTGAAAATCTCCGCTAAATGAGGTTATAGTATGTTAGAGGGCATCCCAGGAGGGCTCCAAATGTGTGGGTAAAATATATATCCCTTGGGGGAAATTTGAAAAAAAGTTGAAATTTTTTTTTTTCTGGACTTAGAAAATTTTCACACATGTCTCAGACTTCCAGAGAGGGGAGCATGTCTATATGCGTGTCCGATTTTAGTTCCAGAGCGTTTCACCCGATGAGTCCTTCATACTTAGTCGTTTTTTGCAAAATTTCTGACTTTTTGAAAATTTCACTTTTTTGTGAAAATCTTTGCTAAATGAGGTTATAGTATGTTAGAGGGCATCCCAGGAGGGCTCCAAATGTGTGGGTAAAATATATATCCCTTGGGGGGAAATTTGAAAAAAAGTTGAAAAAATTTTTTTTTCTGGACTTAGAAAATTTTCACACATGTCTCAGACTTCCAGAGAGGGGAGCATGTCAGTGCGCGCATCCGATTTCAGTTCCAGAGCGATTCACCCAATGAGTCCTTCATACTTAGTCGTTTTTTAGAAAAATTTTCACTTTTTGAAAATTTCACTTTTTTGTGAAAGTCTCCGCTAAATGAGGTTATAGTATGTTAGAGAGCATCCCAGGAGGGCTCCAAATGTGTGGGTAAAATATATATCCCTTGGGGGGAAATTTGAAAAAAAGTTGAATAATTTTTTTTTCTGGACTTAGAAAATTTTCACACATGTCTCAGACTTCCAGAGAGGGGAGCATGTCAGTGCGCGCATCCGATTTCAGTTCCAGAGCGATTCACCCGATGAGTCCTTCATACTTAGTCGTTTTTTGCAAAATTTCTGACTTTTTGAAAATTTCACTTTTTTGTGAAAATCTCCGCTAAATGAGGTTATAGTATGTTAGAGGGCATCCCAGGAGGGCTCCAAATGTGTGGGTAAAATATATATCCCTTGGGGGAAATTTGAAAAAAAGTTGAATAATTTTTTTTTCTGGACTTAGAAAATTTTCACACATGTCTCAGACTTCCAGAGAGGGGAGCATGTCAGTGCGCGCATCCGATTTCAGTTCCAGAGCGATTCACCCGATGAGTCCTTCATACTTAGTCGTTTTTTGCAAAATTTCTGACTTTTTGAAAATTTCACTTTTTTGTGAAAATCTCCGCTAAATGAGGTTATAGTATGTTAGAGGGCATCCCAGGAGGGCTCCAAATGTGTGGGTAAAATATATATCCCTTGGGGGAAATTTGAAAAAAAGTTGAAATTTTTTTTTTTCTGGACTTAGAAAATTTTCACACATGTCTCAGACTTCCAGAGAGGGGAGCATGTCTATATGCGTGTCCGATTTTAGTTCCAGAGCGTTTCACCCGATGAGTCCTTCATACTTAGTCGTTTTTTGCAAAATTTCTGACTTTTTGAAAATTTCACTTTTTTGTGAAAATCTTTGCTAAATGAGGTTATAGTATGTTAGAGGGCATCCCAGGAGGGCTCCAAATGTTTGGGTAAAATATATATCCCTTGGGGGGAAATTTGAAAAAAAGTTGAAAAAAATTTTTTTTATGGACTTAGAAAATTTTCACACATGTCTCAGACTTCCAGAGAGGGGAGCATGTCAGTGCGCGCATCCGATTTCAGTTCCAGAGCGATTCACCCGATGAGTCCTTCATACTTAGTCGTTTTTTGCAAAATTTCTGACTTTTTGAAAATTTCACTTTTTTGTGAAAATCTCCGCTAAATGAGGTAATAGTATGTTAGAGGGCATCCCAGGAGGGCTCCAAATGTGTGGGTAAAATATATATCCCTTGGGGGGAAATTTGAAAAAAAGTTAAAAAAATGTTTTTTTCTGGACTTAGAAAATTTTCACACATGTCTCAGACTGCCAGAGAGGGGAGCATGTCAGTGCGCACATCCGATTTCAGTTCCAGAGCGTTTCACCCGATGAGTCCTTCATATTTAGTCATTTTTTGCAAAATTTCTGACTTTTTGAAAATTTCACTTTTTTTGTGAAAATCTCCGCTAAATGAGGTTATAGTATGTTAGAGGGCATCCCAGGAGGGCTCCAAATGTGTGGGTAAAATATATATCCCTTGGGGGGAAATTTGAAAAAAGTTGAATAATTTTTTTTTTCTGGACTTAGAAAATTTTCACACATGTCTCAGACTTCCAGAGAGGGGAGCATGTCAGTGCACGCATCCGATTTCAGTTCCAGAGCGATTCACCCGATGAGTCCTTCATACTTAGTCGTTTTTTGCAAAATTTCTGACTTTTTGAAAATTTCACTTTTTTGTGAAAATCTCCGCTAAATGAGGTTATAGTATGTTAGAGGGCATCCCAGGAGGGCTCCAAATGTGTGGGTAAAATATATATCCCTTGGGGGAAATTTGAAAAAAAGTTGAAATTTTTTTTTTTCTGGACTTAGAAAATTTTCACACATGTCTCAGACTTCCAGAGAGGGGAGCATGTCTATATGCGTGTCCGATTTTAGTTCCAGAGCGTTTCACCCGATGAGTCCTTCATACTTAGTCGTTTTTTGCAAAATTTCTGACTTTTTGAAAATTTCACTTTTTTGTGAAAATCTTTGCTAAATGAGGTTATAGTATGTTAGAGGGCATCCCAGGAGGGCTCCAAATGTTTGGGTAAAATATATATCCCTTGGGGGGAAATTTGAAAAAAAGTTGAAAAAAATTTTTTTTATGGACTTAGAAAATTTTCACACATGTCTCAGACTTCCAGAGAGGGGAGCATGTCAGTGCGCGCATCCGATTTCAGTTCCAGAGCGATTCACCCGATGAGTCCTTCATACTTAGTCGTTTTTTGCAAAATTTCTGACTTTTTGAAAATTTCACTTTTTTGTGAAAATCTCCGCTAAATGAGGTAATAGTATGTTAGAGGGCATCCCAGGAGGGCTCCAAATGTGTGGGTAAAATATATATCCCTTGGGGGGAAATTTGAAAAAAAGTTAAAAAAATGTTTTTTTCTGGACTTAGAAAATTTTCACACATGTCTCAGACTGCCAGAGAGGGGAGCATGTCAGTGCGCACATCCGATTTCAGTTCCAGAGCGTTTCACCCGATGAGTCCTTCATATTTAGTCATTTTTTGCAAAATTTCTGACTTTTTGAAAATTTCACTTTTTTTGTGAAAATCTCCGCTAAATGAGGTTATAGTATGTTAGAGGGCATCCCAGGAGGGCTCCAAATGTGTGGGTAAAATATATATCCCTTGGGGGGAAATTTGAAAAAAGTTGAATAATTTTTTTTTTCTGGACTTAGAAAATTTTCACACATGTCTCAGACTTCCAGAGAGGGGAGCATGTCAGTGCACGCATCCGATTTCAGTTCCAGAGCGATTCACCCGATGAGTCCTTCATACTTAGTCGTTTTTTGCAAAATTTCTGACTTTTTGAAAATTTCACTTTTTTGTGAAAATCTCCGCTAAATGAGGTTATAGTATGTTAGAGGGCATCCCAGGAGGGCTCCAAATGTGTGGGTAAAATATATATCCCTTGGGGGAAATTTGAAAAAAAGTTGAAATTTTTTTTTTTCTGGACTTAGAAAATTTTCACACATGTCTCAGACTTCCAGAGAGGGGAGCATGTCTATATGCGTGTCCGATTTTAGTTCCAGAGCGTTTCACCCGATGAGTCCTTCATACTTAGTCGTTTTTTGCAAAATTTCTGACTTTTTGAAAATTTCACTTTTTTGTGAAAATCTTTGCTAAATGAGGTTATAGTATGTTAGAGGGCATCCCAGGAGGGCTCCAAATGTGTGGGTAAAATATATATCCCTTGGGGGGAAATTTGAAAAAAAGTTGAAAAAAATTTTTTTTATGGACTTAGAAAATTTTCACACATGTCTCAGACTTCCAGAGAGGGGAGCATGTCAGTGCGCGCATCCGATTTCAGTTCCAGAGCGATTCACCCGATGAGTCCTTCATACTTAGTCGTTTTTTGCAAAATTTCTGACTTTTTGAAAATTTCACTTTTTTGTGAAAATCTCCGCTAAATGAGGTAATAGTATGTTAGAGGGCATCCCAGGAGGGCTCTAAATGTGTGGGTAAAATATATATCCCTTGGGGGGAAATTTGAAAAAAAGTTAAAAAAATGTTTTTTTCTGGACTTAGAAAATTTTCACACATGTCTCAGACTGCCAGAGAGGGGAGCATGTCAGTGCGCACATCCGATTTCAGTTCCAGAGCGTTTCACCCGATGAGTCCTTCATATTTAGTAATTTTTTGCAAAATTTCTGACTTTTTGAAAATTTCACTTTTTTTGTGAAAATCTCCGCTAAATGAGGTTATAGTATGTTAGAGGGCATCCCAGGAGGGCTCCAAATGTGTGGGTAAAATATATATCCCTTGGGGGGAAATTTGAAAAAAGTTGAATAATTTTTTTTTTCTGGACTTAGAAAATTTTCACACATGTCTCAGACTTCCAGAGAGGGGAGAATGTCAGTGCACGCATCCGATTTCAGTTCCAGAGCGATTCACCCGATGAGTCCTTCATACTTAGTCGTTTTTTGCAAAATTTCTGACTTTTTGAAAATTTCACTTTTTTGTGAAAATCTCCGCTAAATGAGGTTATAGTATGTTAGAGGGCATCCCAGGAGGGCTCCAAATGTGTGGGTAAAATATATATCCCTTGGGGGAAATTTGAAAAAAAGTTGAAATTTTTTTTTTTCTGGACTTAGAAAATTTTCACACATGTCTCAGACTTCCAGAGAGGGGAGCATGTCTATATGCGTGTCCGATTTTAGTTCCAGAGCGTTTCACCCGATGAGTCCTTCATACTTAGTCGTTTTTTGCAAAATTTCTGACTTTTTGAAAATTTCACTTTTTTGTGAAAATCTTTGCTAAATGAGGTTATAGTATGTTAGAGGGCATCCCAGGAGGGCTCCAAATGTTTGGGTAAAATATATATCCCTTGGGGGGAAATTTGAAAAAAAGTTGAAAAAAATTTTTTTTATGGACTTAGAAAATTTTCACACATGTCTCAGACTTCCAGAGAGGGGAGCATGTCAGTGCGCGCATCCGATTTCAGTTCCAGAGCGATTCACCCGATGAGTCCTTCATACTTAGTCGTTTTTTGCAAAATTTCTGACTTTTTGAAAATTTCACTTTTTTGTGAAAATCTCCGCTAAATGAGGTAATAGTATGTTAGAGGGCATCCCAGGAGGGCTCCAAATGTGTGGGTAAAATATATATCCCTTGGGGGGAAATTTGAAAAAAAGTTAAAAAAATGTTTTTTTCTGGACTTAGAAAATTTTCACACATGTCTCAGACTGCCAGAGAGGGGAGCATGTCAGTGCGCACATCCGATTTCAGTTCCAGAGCGTTTCACCCGATGAGTCCTTCATATTTAGTCATTTTTTGCAAAATTTCTGACTTTTTGAAAATTTCACTTTTTTTGTGAAAATCTCCGCTAAATGAGGTTATAGTATGTTAGAGGGCATCCCAGGAGGGCTCCAAATGTGTGGGTAAAATATATATCCCTTGGGGGGAAATTTGAAAAAAGTTGAATAATTTTTTTTTTCTGGACTTAGAAAATTTTCACACATGTCTCAGACTTCCAGAGAGGGGAGCATGTCAGTGCACGCATCCGATTTCAGTTCCAGAGCGATTCACCCGATGAGTCCTTCATACTTAGTCGTTTTTTGCAAAATTTCTGACTTTTTGAAAATTTCACTTTTTTGTGAAAATCTCCGCTAAATGAGGTTATAGTATGTTAGAGGGCATCCCAGGAGGGCTCCAAATGTGTGGGTAAAATATATATCCCTTGGGGGAAATTTGAAAAAAAGTTGAAATTTTTTTTTTTCTGGACTTAGAAAATTTTCACACATGTCTCAGACTTCCAGAGAGGGGAGCATGTCTATATGCGTGTCCGATTTTAGTTCCAGAGCGTTTCACCCGAGGAGTCCTTCATACTTAGTCGTTTTTTGCAAAATTTCTGACTTTTTGAAAATTTCACTTTTTTTGTGAAAATCTTTGCTAAATGAGGTTATAGTATGTTAGAGGGCATCCCAGGAGGGCTCCAAATGTGTGGGTAAAATGTATATCCCTTGGGGGGAAATTTGAAAAAAAGTTGAAAAAAATTTTTTTTATGGACTTAGAAAATTTTCACACATGTCTCAGACTTCCAGAGAGGGGAGCATGTCAGTGCGCGCATCCGATTTCAGTTCCAGAGCGATTCACCCGATGAGTCCTTCATACTTAGTCGTTTTTTGCAAAATTTCTGACTTTTTGAAAATTTCACTTTTTTGTGAAAATCTCCGCTAAATGAGGTAATAGTATGTTAGAGGGCATCCCAGGAGGGCTCCAAATGTGTGGGTAAAATATATATCCCTTGGGGGGAAATTTGAAAAAAAGTTAAAAAAATGTTTTTTTCTGGACTTAGAAAATTTTCACACATGTCTCAGACTGCCAGAGAGGGGAGCATGTCAGTGCGCACATCCGATTTCAGTTCCAGAGCGTTTCACCCGATGAGTCCTTCATATTTAGTCATTTTTTGCATAATTTCTGACTTTTTGAAAATTTCACTTTTTTTGTGAAAATCTCCGCTAAATGAGGTTATAGTATGTTAGAGGGCATCCCAGGAGGGCTCCAAATGTGTGGGTAAAATATATATCCCTTGGGGGGAAATTTGAAAAAAGTTGAATAATTTTTTTTTTCTGGACTTAGAAAATTTTCACACATGTCTCAGACTTCCAGAGAGGGGAGCATGTCAGTGCACGCATCCGATTTCAGTTCCAGAGCGATTCACCCGATGAGTCCTTCATACTTAGTCGTTTTTTGCAAAATTTCTGACTTTTTGAAAATTTCACTTTTTTGTGAAAATCTCCGCTAAATGAGGTTATAGTATGTTAGAGGGCATCCCAGGAGGGCTCCAAATGTGTGGGTAAAATATATATCCCTTGGGGGAAATTTGAAAAAAAGTTGAAAATTTTTTTTTCTGGACTTAGAAAATTTTCACACATGTCTCAGACTTCCAGAGAGGGGAGCATGTCTATAAGTGCATCCGATTTCAGTTCCAGAGCGTTTCACCCGATGAGTCCTTCATACTTGGTCGTTTTTTGGAAAAATTTTCAGTTTTTGAAAATTTCACTTTTTTGTGAAAATCTACGCTAAATGAGGTTATAGTATGTTAGAGGGCATCCCAGGAGGGCTCCAAATGTGTGGGTAAAATATATATCCCTTGGGGGGAAATTTGAAAAAAAGTTGAATAATTTTTTTTTCTGGACTTAGAAAATTTTCACACATGTCTCAGACTTCCAGAGAGGGGAGCATGTCAGTGCGCGCATCCGATTTCAGTTCCAGAGCGATTCACCCGATGAGTCCTTCATACTTAGTCGTTTTTTGCAAAATTTCTGACTTTTTGAAAATTTCACTTTTTTGTGAAAATCTCCGCTAAATGAGGTTATAGTATGTTAGAGGGCATCCCAGGAGGGCTCCAAATGTGTGGGTAAAATATATATCCCTTGGGGGGAAATTTGAAAAAAAGTTGAAAAAATTTTTTTTTCTGGACTTAGAAAATTTTCACACATGTCTCAGACTTCCACAGAGGGGAGCAAGTCAGTGCGCGCATCCAATTTCAGTTCCAGAGTGATTCACCCAATGAGTCCTTCATACTTAGTCGTTTTTTAGAAAAATTTTCACTTTTTGAAAATTTCACTTTTTTGTGAAAGTCTCCGCTAAATGAGGTTATAGTATGTTAGAGAGCATCCCAGGAGGGCTCCAAATGTGTGGGTAAAATATATATCCCTTGGGGGGAAATTTGAAAAAAAGTTGAATAATTTTTTTTTCTGGACTTAGAAAATTTTCACACATGTCTCAGACTTCCAGAGAGGGGAGCATGTCAGTGCGCGCATCCGATTTCAGTTCCAGAGCGATTCACCCGATGAGTCCTTCATACTTAGTCGTTTTTTGCAAAATTTCTGACTTTTTGAAAATTTCACTTTTTTGTGAAAATCTCCGCTAAATGAGGTTATAGTATGTTAGAGGGCATCCCAGGAGGGCTCCAAATGTGTGGGTAAAATATATATCCCTTGGGGGGAAATTTGAAAAAAAGTTGAAAAATTTTTTTTTTCTGGACTTAGAAAATTTTCACACATGTCTCAGACTTCCAGAGAGGGGAGCATGTCAGTGCGCGCATCCGATTTCAGTTCCAGAGCGATTCACCCGATGAGTCCTTCATACTTAGTCGTTTTTTGCAAAATTTCTGACTTTTTGAAAATTTCACTTTTTTGTGAAAATCTCCGCTAAATGAGGTTATAGTATGTGAGAGGGCATCCCAGGAGGGCTCCAAATGTGTGGGTAAAATATATATCCCTTGGGGGAAATTTGAAAAAAAGTTGAAATTTTTTTTTTCTGGACTTAGAAAATTTTCACACATGTCTCAGACTTCCAGAGAGGGGAGCATGTCAGTGCGCACATCCGATTTCAGTTCCAGAGCGTTTCACCCGATGAGTCCTTCATATTTAGTCATTTTTTGCAAAATTTCTGACTTTTTGAAAATTTCACTTTTTTTGTGAAAATCTCCGCTAAATGAGGTTATAGTATGTTAGAGGGCATCCCAGGAGGGCTCCAAATGTGTGGGTAAAATATATATCCCTTGGGGGGAAATTTGAAAAAAGTTGAATAATTTTTTTTTTCTGGACTTAGAAAATTTTCACACATGTCTCAGACTTCCAGAGAGGGGAGCATGTCAGTGCACGCATCCGATTTCAGTTCCAGAGCGATTCACCCGATGAGTCCTTCATACTTAGTCGTTTTTTGCAAAATTTCTGACTTTTTGAAAATTTCACTTTTTTGTGAAAATCTCCGCTAAATGAGGTTATAGTATGTTAGAGGGCATCCCAGGAGGGCTCCAAATGTGTGGGTAAAATATATATCCCTTGGGGGGAAATTTGAAAAAAAGTTGAAAAATTTTTTTTTTCTGGACTTAGAAAATTTTCACACATGTCTCAGACTTCCAGAGAGGGGAGCATGTCAGTGCGCGCATCTGATTTCAGTTCCAGAGCGATTCACCCGATGAGTCCTTCATACTTAGTCGTTTTTTGCAAAATTTCTGACTTTTTGAAAATTTCACTTTTTTGTGAAAATCTCCGCTAAATGAGGTTATAGTATGTTAGAGGGCATCCCAGGAGGGCTCCAAATGTGTGGGTAAAATATATATCCCTTGGGGGAAATTTGAAAAAAAGTTGAAATTTTTTTTTTTCTGGACTTAGAAAATTTTCACACATGTCTCAGACTTCCAGAGAGGGGAGCATGTCTATGAGTGCATCCGATTTCAGTTCCAGAGCGTTTCACCCGATGAGTCCTTCATACTTAGTCGTTTTTTGGAAAAATTTTCACTTTTTGAAAATTTCACTTTTTTGTGAAAATCTCCGCTAAATGAGGTTATAGTATGTTAGAGGGCATCCCAGGAGGGCTCCAAATGTGTGGGTAAAATATATATCCCTTGGGGGGAAATTTGAAAAAAAGTTGAAAAAATGTTTTTTTCTGGACTTAGAAAATTTTCACACATGTCTCAGACTTCCAGAGAGGGGAGCATGTCAGTGCGCGCATCCGATTTCAGTTCCAGAGCGATTCACCCGATGAGTCCTTCATACTTAGTCGTTTTTTGCAAAATTTCTGACTTTTTGAAAATTTCACTTTTTTGTGAAAATCTTTGCTAAATGAGGTTATAGTATGTTAGAGGGCATCCCAGGAGGGCTCCAAATGTGTGGGTAAAATATATATCCCTTGGGGGGAAATTTGAAAAAAAGTTGAAAAAAATTTTTTTTATGGACTTAGAAAATTTTCACACATGTCTCAGACTTCCAGAGAGGGGAGCATGTCAGTGCGGGCATCCGATTTCAGTTCCAGAGCGATTCACCCGATGAGTCCTTCATACTTAGTCGTTTTTTGCAAAATTTCTGACTTTTTGAAAATTTCACTTTTTTGTGAAAATCTCCGCTAAATGAGGTTATAGTATGTTAGAGGGCATCCCAGGAGGGCTCCAAATGTGTGGGTAAAATATATATCCCTTGGGGGGAAATTTGAAAAAAAGTTGAATAATTTTTTTTTCTGGACTTAGAAAATTTTCACACATGTCTCAGACTTCCAGAGAGGGGAGCATGTCAGTGCGCGCATCCGATTTCAGTTCCAGAGCGATTCACCCGATGAGTCCTTCATACTTAGTCGTTTTTTGCAAAATTTCTGACATTTTGAAAATTTCACTTTTTTGTGAAAATCTCCGCTAAATGAGGTTATAGTATGTTAGAGGGCATCCCAGGAGGGCTCCAAATGTGTGGGTAAAATATATATCCCTTGGGGGAAATTTGAAAAAAAGTTGAAATTTTTTTTTTTCTGGACTTAGAAAATTTTCACACATGTCTCAGACTTCCAGAGAGGGGAGCATGTCTATGAGTGCATCCGATTTCAGTTCCAGAGCGTTTCACCCGATGAGTCCTTCATACTTAGTCGTTTTTTGGAAAAATTTTCACTTTTTGAAAATTTCACTTTTTTGTGAAAATCTCCGCTAAATGAGGTTATAGTATGTTAGAGGGCATCCCAGGAGGGCTCCAAATGTGTGGGTAAAATATATATCCCTTGGGGGGAAATTTGAAAAAAAGTTGAAAAAATGTTTTTTTCTGGACTTAGAAAATTTTCACACATGTCTCAGACTTCCAGAGAGGGGAGCATGTCAGTGCGCGCATCCGATTTCAGTTCCAGAGCGATTCACCCGATGAGTCCTTCATACTTAGTCGTTTTTTGCAAAATTTCTGACTTTTTGAAAATTTCACTTTTTTGTGAAAATCTTTGCTAAATGAGGTTATAGTATGTTAGAGGGCATCCCAGGAGGGCTCCAAATGTGTGGGTAAAATATATATCCCTTGGGGGGAAATTTGAAAAAAAGTTGAAAAAAATTTTTTTTATGGACTTAGAAAATTTTCACACATGTCTCAGACTTCCAGAGAGGGGAGCATGTCAGTGCGGGCATCCGATTTCAGTTCCAGAGCGATTCACCCGATGAGTCCTTCATACTTAGTCGTTTTTTGCAAAATTTCTGACTTTTTGAAAATTTCACTTTTTTGTGAAAATCTCCGCTAAATGAGGTTATAGTATGTTAGAGGGCATCCCAGGAGGGCTCCAAATGTGTGGGTAAAATATATATCCCTTGGGGGGAAATTTGAAAAAAAGTTGAATAATTTTTTTTTCTGGACTTAGAAAATTTTCACACATGTCTCAGACTTCCAGAGAGGGGAGCATGTCAGTGCGCGCATCCGATTTCAGTTCCAGAGCGATTCACCCGATGAGTCCTTCATACTTAGTCGTTTTTTGCAAAATTTCTGACATTTTGAAAATTTCACTTTTTTGTGAAAATCTCCGCTAAATGAGGTTATAGTATGTTAGAGGGCATCCCAGGAGGGCTCCAAATGTGTGGGTAAAATATATATCCCTTGGGGGGAAATTTGAAAAAAAGTTATAAAAATTTTTTTTTCTGGACTTAGAAAATTTTCACACATGTCTCAGACTTCCAGAGAGGGGAGCATGTCAGTGCGCGCATCCGATTTCAGTTCCAGAGCGATTCACCCGATGAGTCCTTCATACTTAGTCATTTTTTGCAAAATTTCTGACTTTTTGAAAATTTCACTTTTTTGTGAAAATCTCCGCTAAATGAGGTTATAGTATGTTAGAGGGCATCCCAGGAGGGCTCCAAATGTGTGGGTAAAATATATATCCCTTGGGGGGAAATTTGAAAAAAAGTTGAAAATTTTTTTTTTCTGGACTTAGAAAATTTTCACACATGTCTCAGACTTCCAGAGAGGGGAGCATGTCTATAAGCGCATCCGATTTCAGTTCCAGAGCGTTTCACCCGATGAGTCCTTCATACTTAGTCGTTTTTTGGAAAAATTTTCATTTTTTGAAAATTTCACTTTTTTGTGAAAATCTCCGCTAAATGAGGTTATAGTATGTTAGAGGGCATCCCAGGAGGGCTCCAAATGTGTGGGTAAAATATATATCCCTTGGGGGGAAATTTGAAAAAAAGTTGAATAATTTTTATTTCTGGACTTAGAAAATTTTCACACATGTCTCAGACTTCCAGAGAGGGGAGCATGTCAGTGCGCGCATCCGATTTCAGTTCCAGAGCGATTCACCCGATGAGTCCTTCATACTTAGTCGTTTTTTGCAAAATTTCTGACTTTTTGAAAATTTCCCTTTTTTTGAAAATCTACGCTAAATGAGGTTATAGTATGTTAGAGGGCATCCCAGGAGGGCTCCAAATGTGTGGGTAAAATATATATCCCTTGGGGGGAAATTTGAAAAAAAGTTTAAAAAAATTTTTTTTATGGACTTAGAAAATTTTCACACATGTCTCAGACTTCCAGAGAGGGGAGCATGTCAGTGCGCGCATCCGATTTCAGTTCCAGAGCGATACACCCGATGAGTCCTTCATTCTTAGTCGTTTCTTGCAAAATTTCTGACTTTTTGAAAATTTCCCTTTTTTGTGATAATCTCCGCTAAATGAGGTTATAGTATGTTAGAGGGCATCCCAGGAGGGCTCCAAATGTGTGGGTAAAATATATATCCCTTGGGGGGAAATTTGAAAAAAAGTTGAAAAAATTTTTTTTTCTGGACTTAGAAAATTTTCACACATGTCTCAGACTTCCAGAGAGGGGAGCATGTCAGTGCGCGCATCCGATTTCAGTTCCAGAGCGTTTCACCCGATGAGTCCTTCATATTTAGTCATTTTTTGCAAAATTTCTGACTTTTTGAAAATTTCACTTTTTTGTGAAAATCTCTGCTAAATGAGGTTATAGTATGTTAGAGGGCATCCCAGGAGGGCTCCAGATGTGTGGGTAAAATATGTATCCCTTGGGGGGAAATTTGAAAAAAAGTTGAAAAACAAATTTTTTTCTGGACTTAGAAAATTTAAACACATGTCTCAGACTTCCAGATAGGGGAGCATGTCAGTGCGTGCATTCGATTTCAGTTCCAGAGCGATTCACCCGATGAGTCCTTCATATTTAGTCATTTTTTGCAAAATTTCTGACTTTTTGAAAATTTCACTTTTTTGTGAAAATCTCCGCTAAATGAGGTTATAGTATGTTAGAGGGCATCCCAGGAGGGCTCCAAATGTGTGGGTAAAATATATATCCCTTGGGGGGAAATTTGAAAAAAAGTTGAATAATTTTTTTTTCTGGACTTAGAAAATTTTCACACATGTCTCAGACTTCCAGAGAGGGGAGCATGTCAGTGCGCGCATCCGATTTCAGTTCCAGAGCGATTCACCCGATGAGTCCTTCATACTTAGTCGTTTTTTGCAAAATTTCTGACATTTTGAAAATTTCACTTTTTTGTGAAAATCTCCGCTAAATGAGGTTATAGTATGTTAGAGGGCATCCCAGGAGGGCTCCAAATGTGTGGGTAAAATATATATCCCTTGGGGGGAAATTTGAAAAAAAGTTATAAAAATTTTTTTTTCTGGACTTAGAAAATTTTCACACGTCTCAGACTTCCAGAGAGGGGAGCATGTCAGTGCGCGCATCCGATTTCAGTTCCAGAGCGATTCACCCGATGAGTCCTTCATACTTAGTCATTTTTTGCAAAATTTCTGACTTTTTGAAAATTTCACTTTTTTGTGAAAATCTCCGCTAAATGAGGTTATAGTATGTTAGAGGGCATCCCAGGAGGGCTCCAAATGTGTGGGTAAAATATATATCCCTTGGGGGGAAATTTGAAAAAAAGTTGAAAATTTTTTTTTTCTGGACTTAGAAAATTTTCACACATGTCTCAGACTTCCAGAGAGGGGAGCATGTCTATAAGCGCATCCGATTTCAGTTCCAGAGCGTTTCACCCGATGAGTCCTTCATACTTAGTCGTTTTTTGGAAAAATTTTCATTTTTTGAAAATTTCACTTTTTTGTGAAAATCTCCGCTAAATGAGGTTATAGTATGTTAGAGGGCATCCCAGGAGGGCTCCAAATGTGTGGGTAAAATATATATCCCTTGGGGGGAATTTTGAAAAAAAGTTGAATAATTTTTATTTCTGGATTTAGAAAATTTTCACACATGTCTCAGACTTCCAGAGAGGGGAGCATGTCAGTGCGCGCATCCGATTTCAGTTCCAGAGCGATTCACCCGATGAGTCCTTCATACTTAGTCGTTTTTTGCAAAATTTCTGACTTTTTGAAAATTTCCCTTTTTTTGAAAATCTACGCTAAATGAGGTTATAGTATGTTAGAGGGCATCCCAGGAGGGCTCCAAATGTGTGGGTAAAATATATATCCCTTGGGGGGAAATTTGAAAAAAAGTTTAAAAAATTTTTTTTTATGGACTTAGAAAATTTTCACACATGTCTCAGACTTCCAGAGAGGGGAGCATGTCAGTGCGCGCATCCGATTTCAGTTCCAGAGCGATACACCCGATGAGTCCTTCATTCTTAGTCGTTTCTTGCAAAATTTCTGACTTTTTGAAAATTTCCCTTTTTTGTGATAATCTCCGCTAAATGAGGTTATAGTATGTTAGAGGGCATCCCAGGAGGGCTCCAAATGTGTGGGTAAAATATATATCCCTTGGGGGGAAATTTGAAAAAAAGTTGAAAAAAATTTTTTTTCTGGACTTAGAAAATTTTCACACATGTCTCAGACTTCCAGAGAGGGGAGCATGTCAGTGCGCGCATCCGATTTCAGTTCCAGAGCGTTTCACCCGATGAGTCCTTCATATTTAGTCATTTTTTGCAAAATTTCTGACTTTTTGAAAATTTCACTTTTTTGTGAAAATCTCTGCTAAATGAGGTTATAGTATGTTAGAGGGCATCCCAGGAGGGCTCCAGATGTGTGGGTAAAATATGTATCCCTTGGGGGGAAATTTGAAAAAAAGTTGAAAAACAAATTTTTTTCTGGACTTAGAAAATTTAAACACATGTCTCAGACTTCCAGATAGGGGAGCATGTCAGTGCGTGCATTCGATTTCAGTTCCAGAGCGATTCACCCGATGAGTCCTTCATATTTAGTCATTTTTTGCAAAATTTCTGACTTTTTGAAAATTTCACTTTTTTGTGAAAATCTCCGCTAAATGAGGTTATAGTATGTTAGAGGGCATCCCAGGAGGGCTCCAAATGTGTGGGTAAAATATATATCCCTTGGGGGAAATTTGAAAAAAAGTTGAAAAAATTTTTTTTTCTGGACTTAGAAAATTTTCACACATGTCTCAGACTTCCAGAGAGGGGAGCATGTCTATAAGCGCATCCGATTTCAGTTCCAGAGCGTTTCACCCGATGAGTCCTTCATACTTAGTGTTTTTTTGGAAAAATTTTCATTTTTTGAAAATTTCACTTTTTTGTGAAAATCTCCACTAAATGAGGTTATAGTATGTTAGAGGGCATCCCAGGAGGGCTCCAAATGTGTGGGTAAAATATATATCCCTTGGGGGGAAATTTGAAAAAAAGTTGAATAATTTTTATTTCTGGACTTAGAAAATTTTCACACATGTCTCAGACTTCCAGAGAGGGGAGCATGTCAGTGAGCGCATCCGATTTCAGTTCCAGAGCGATTCACCCGATGAGTCCTTCATACTTAGTCATTTTTTGCAAAATTTCTGACTTTTTGAAAATTTCACTTTTTTGTGAAAATCTACGCTAAATGAGGTTATAGTATGTTAGAGGGCATCCCAGGAGGGCTCCAAATGTGTGGGTAAAACATATATCCCTTGGGGGGAAATTTGAAAAAAAGTTGAAAATTTTTTTTTTTCTGGACTTAGAAAATTTTCACACATGTCTCAGACTTCCAGAGAGGGGAGCATGTCAGTGCGCGCATCCGATTTCAGTTCCAGAGCGATTCACCCGATGAGTCCTTCATACTTAGTCGTTTTTTGCAAAATTTCTGACTTTTTGAAAATTTCACTTTTTTGTGAAAATCTTTGCTAAATGAGGTTATAGTATGTTAGAGGGCATCCCAGGAGGGCTCCAAATGTGTGGGTAAAATATATATCCCTTGGGGGGAAATTTGAAAAAAAGTTGAAAAAAATTTTTTTTATGGACTTAGAAAATTTTCACACATGTCTCAGACTTCCAGAGAGGGGAGCATGTCAGTGCGCGCATCCGATTTCAGTTCCAGAGCGATTCACCCGATGAGTCCTTCATACTTAGTCGTTTTTTGCAAAATTTCTGACTTTTTGAAAATTTCACTTTTTTGTGAAAATCTCCGCTAAATGAGGTTATAGTATGTTAGAGGGCATCCCAGGAGGGCTCCAAATGTGTGGGTAAAATATATATCCCTTGGGGGGAAATTTGAAAAAAAGTTGAAAAAATGTTTTTTTCTGGACTTAGAAAATTTTCACACATGTCTCAGACTGCCAGAGAGGGGAGCATGTCAGTGCGCACATCCGATTTCAGTTCCAGAGCGTTTCACCCGATGAGTCCTTCATATTTAGTCATTTTTTGCAAAATTTCTGACTTTTTGAAAATTTCACTTTTTTTGTGAAAATCTCCGCTAAATGAGGTTATAGTATGTTAGAGGGCATCCCAGGAGGGCTCCAAATGTGTGGGTAAAATATATATCCCTTGGGGGGAAATTTGAAAAAAGTTGAATAATTTTTTTTTTCTGGACTTAGAAAATTTTCACACATATCTCAGACTGCCAGAGAGGGGAGCATGTCAGTGCGCACATCCGATTTCAGTTCCAGAGCGATTCACCCGATGAGTCCTTCATACTTAGTCGTTTTTTGCAAAATTTCTGACTTTTTGAAAATTTCACTTTTTTGTGAAAATCTTTGCTAAATGAGGTTATAGTATGTTAGAGGGCATCCCAGGAGGGCTCCAAATGTGTGGGTAAAATATATATCCCTTGGGGGGAAATTTGAAAAAAAGTTGAAAAAATTTTTTTTTCTGGACTTAGAAAATTTTCACACATGTCTCAGACTTCCAGAGAGGGGAGCATGTCAGTGCGCGCATCCGATTTCAGTTCCAGAGCGATTCACCCGCTGAGTCCTTCATACTTAGTCATTTTTTGCAAAATTTCTGACTTTTTGAAAATTTCACTTTTTTGTGAAAATCTCCGCTAAATGAGGTTATAGTATGTTAGAGGGCATCCCAGGAGGGCTCCAAATGTGTGGGTAAAATATATATCCCTTGGGGGGAAATTTGAAAAAAAGTTGAAAAAATTTTTTTTTCTGGACTTAGAAAATTTTCACACATGTCTCAGACTTCCAGAGAGGGGAGCATGTCAGTGCGCGCATCCGATTTCAGTTCCAGAGCGATTCACCCGATGAGTCCTTCATACTTAGTCGTTTTTTGCAAAATTTCTGACTTTTTGAAAATTTCACTATTTTTGTGAAAATCTTTGCTAAATGAGGTTATAGTATGTTAGAGGGCATCCCAGGAGGGCTCCAAATGTGTGGGTAAAATATATATCCCTTGGGGGGAAATTTGAAAAAAAGTTGAAAAAAATTTTTTTTATGGACTTAGAAAATTTTCACACATGTCTCAGACTTCCAGAGAGGGGAGCATGTCAGTGCGCGCATCCGATTTCAGTTCCAGAGCGATTCACCCGAGGAGTCCTTCATACTTAGTCGTTTTTTGCAAAATTTCTGACTTTTTGAAAATTTCACTTTTTTGTGAAAATCTCCGCTAAATGAGGTTATAGTATGTTAGAGGGCATCCCAGGAGGGCTCCAAATGTGTGGGTAAAATATATATCCCTTGGGGGGAAATTTGAAAAAAAGTTGAAAAAATTTTTTTTTCTGGACTTAGAAAATTTTCACACATGTCTCAGACTTCCAGAGAGGGGAGCATGTCAGTGCGCGCATCCGATTTCAGTTCCAGAGCGATTCACCCGATGAGTCCATCATACTTAGTCGTTTTTTGCAAAATTTCTGACTTTTTGAAAATTTCACTTTTTTTGTGAAAATCTTTGCTAAATGAGGTTATAGTATGTTAGAGGGCATCCCAGGAGGGCTCCAAATGTGTGGGTAAAATATATATCCCTTGGGGGGAAATTTGAAAAAAAGTTGAAAAAAATTTTTTTTATGGACTTAGAAAATTTTCACACATGTCTCAGACTTCCAGAGAGGGGAGCATGTCAGTGCGCGCATCCGATTTCAGTTCCAGAGCGATTCACCCGATGAGTCCTTCATACTTAGTCGTTTTTTGCAAAATTTCTGACTTTTTGAAAATTTCACTTTTTTGTGAAAATCTCCGCTAAATGAGGTTATAGTATGTTAGAGAGCATCCCAGGAGGGCTCCAAATGTGTGGGTAAAATATATATCCCCTGGCGGGGAAAATTGAAAAAAAGTTGAATAATTTTCTTTTCTGGACTTAGAAAATTTTCACACATGTCTCAGACTTCCAGAGAGGGGAGCATGTCAGTGCGCGCATCCGATTTCAGTTCCAGAGCGATTCACCCGATGAGTCCTTCATACTTAGTCATTTTTTGCAAAATTTCTGACTTTTTGAAAATTTCACTTTTTTGTGAAAATCTCCGCTAAATGAGGTTATAGTATGTTAGAGGGCATCCCAGGAGGGCTCCAAATGTGTGGGTAAAATATATATCCCTTGGGGGAAATTTGAAAAAAAGTTGAAATTTTTTTTTTTCTGGACTTAGAAAATTTTCACACATGTCTCAGACTTCCAGAGAGGGCAGCATGTCTATATGCGTGTCCGATTTTAGTTCCAGAGCGTTTCACCCGATGAGTCGTTCATACTTAGTCGTTTTTTGCAAAATTTCTGACTTTTTGAAAATTTCACTTTTTTGTGAAAATCTTTGCTAAATGAGGTTATAGTATGTTAGAGGGCATCCCAGAAGGGCTCCAAATGTGTGGGTAAAATATATATCCCTTGGGGGGAAATTTGAAAAAAAGTTGAAAATTTTTTTTTTTCTGGACTTAGAAAATTTTCACACATGTCTCAGACTTCCAGAGAGGGAAGCATGTCAGTGCGCGCATCCGATTTCAGTTTCAGAGCGATTCACCCAATGAGTCCTTCATACTTATGTGTGGGTAAAATATATATCCCTTGGGGGGAAATTTGAAAAAAAGTTGAAAATAATTTTTTTTCTGGACTTAGAAAATTTTCACACATGTCTCAGACTTCCAGAGAGGGGAGCATGTCAGTGCGCGCATCCGATTTCAGTTCCAGAGCGTTTCACCCGATGAGTCCTTCATATTTAGTCATTTTTTGCAAAATTTCTGACTTTTTGAAAATTTCACTTTTTTGTGAAAATCTCTGCTAAATGAGTTTATAGTATGTTAGAGGGCATCCCAGGAGGGCTCCAGATGTGTGGGTAAAATATATATCCCTTGGGGGGAAATTTGAAAAAAAGTTGAAAAAATGTTTTTTTCTGGACTTAGAAAATTTTCACACATGTCTCAGACTGCCAGAGAGGGGAGCATGTCAGTGCGCACATCCGATTTCAGTTCCAGAGCGTTTCACCCGATGAGTCCTTCATATTTAGTAATTTTTTGCAAAATTTCTGACTTTTTGAAAATTTCACTTTTTTTGTGAAAATCTCCGCTAAATGAGGTTATAGTATGTTAGAGGGCATCCCAGGAGGGCTCCAAATGTGTGGGTAAAATATATATCCTTTGGGGGGAAATTTGAAAAAAAGTTGAAAAAATTTTTTTTTCTGGACTTAGAAAATTTTCACACATATCTCAGACTTCCAGAGAGGGGAGCATGTCAGTGCGTGCATCCGATTTCAGTTCCAGAGCGATTCACCCGATGAGTCCTTCATATTTAGTCATTTTTTGCAAAATTTCTGACTTTTTGAAAATTTCACTTTTTTGTGAAAATCTCCGCTAAATGAGGTTATAGTATGTTAGAGGGCATCCCAGGAGGGCTCCAAATGTGTGGGTAAAATATATATCCCTTGGGGGGAAATTTGAAAAAAAGTTGAAAAAAATTTTTTTTATGGACTTAGAAAATTTTCACACATGTCTCAGACTTCCAGAGAGGGGAGCATGTCAGTGCGCGCATCCGATTTCAGTTCCAGAGCGATTCACCCGATGAGTCCTTCATACTTAGTCGTTTTTTGCAAAATTTCTGACTTTTTGAAAATTTCACTTTTTTGTGAAAATCTCCGCTAAATGAGGTTATAGCATGTTAGAGGGCATCCCAGGAGGGCTCCAAATGTGTGGGTAAAATATATATCCCTTGGGGGGAAATTTGAAAAAAGTTGAATAATTTTTTTTTTCTGGACTTAGAAAATTTTCACACATATCTCAGACTGCCAGAGAGGGGAGCATGTCAGTGCGCACATCCGATTTCAGTTCCAGAGCGATTCACCCGATGAGTCCTTCATACTTAGTCATTTTTTGCAAAATTTCTGACTTTTTGAAAATTTCACTTTTTTGTGAAAATCTTTGCTAAATGAGGTTATAGTATGTTAGAGGGCATCCCAGGAGGGCTCCAAATGTGTGGGTAAAATATATATCCCTTGGGCGGAAATTTGAAAAAAAGTTGAAAAAATTTTTTTTTCCGGACTTAGAAAATTTTCACACATGTCTCAGACTTCCAGAGAGGGAAGCATGTCAGTGCGCGCATCCGATTTCAGTTCCAGAGCGATTCACCCAATGAGTCCTTCATACTTATGTGTGGGTAAAATATATATCCCTTGGGGGGAAATTTGAAAAAAAGTTGAAAATAATTTTTTTTCTGGACTTAGAAAATTTTCACACATGTCTCAGACTTCCAGAGAGGGGAGCATGTCAGTGCGCGCATCCAATTTCAGTTCCAGAGCGTTTCACCCGATGAGTCCTTCATATTTAGTCATTTTTTGCAAAATTTCTGACTTTTTGAAAATTTCACTTTTTTGTGAAAATCTCTGCTAAATGAGTTTATAGTATGTTAGAGGGCATCCCAGGAGGGCTCCAGATGTGTGGGTAAAATATATATCCCTTGGGGGGAAATTTGAAAAAAAGTTGAAAAAATGTTTTTTTCTGGACTTAGAAAATTTTCACACATGTCTCAGACTGCCAGAGAGGGGAGCATGTCAGTGCGCACATCCGATTTCAGTTCCAGAGCGTTTCACCCGATGAGTCCTTCATATTTAGTAATTTTTTGCAAAATTTCTGACTTTTTGAAAATTTCACTTTTTTTGTGAAAATCTCCGCTAAATGAGGTTATAGTATGTTAGAGGGCATCCCAGGAGGGCTCCAAATGTGTGGGTAAAATATATATCCTTTGGGGGGAAATTTGAAAAAAAGTTGAAAAAATTTTTTTTTCTGGACTTAGAAAATTTTCACACATATCTCAGACTTCCAGAGAGGGGAGCATGTCAGTGCGTGCATCCGATTTCAGTTCCAGAGCGATTCACCCGATGAGTCCTTCATATTTAGTCATTTTTTGCAAAATTTCTGACTTTTTGAAAATTTCACTTTTTTGTGAAAATCTCCGCTAAATGAGGTTATAGTATGTTAGAGGGCATCCCAGGAGGGCTCCAAATGTGTGGGTAAAATATATATCCCTTGGGGGGAAATTTGAAAAAAAGTTGAAAAAAATTTTTTTTATGGACTTAGAAAATTTTCACACATGTCTCAGACTTCCAGAGAGGGGAGCATGTCAGTGCGCGCATCCGATTTCAGTTCCAGAGCGATTCACCCGATGAGTCCTTCATACTTAGTCGTTTTTTGCAAAATTTCTGACTTTTTGAAAATTTCACTTTTTTGTGAAAATCTCCGCTAAATGAGGTTATAGTATGTTAGAGGGCATCCCAGGAGGGCTCCAAATGTGTGGGTAAAATATATATCCCTTGGGGGGAAATTTGAAAAAAAGTTGAAAAAATGTTTTTTTCTGGACTTAGAAAATTTTCACACATGTCTCAGACTGCCAGAGAGGGGAGCATGTCAGTGCGCACATCCGATTTCAGTTCCAGAGCGTTTCACCCGATGAGTCCTTCATATTTAGTCATTTTTTGCAAAATTTCTGACTTTTTGAAAATTTCACTTTTTTTGTGAAAATCTCCGCTAAATGAGGTTATAGTATGTTAGAGGGCATCCCAGGAGGGCTCCAAATGTGTGGGTAAAATATATATCCCTTGGGGGGAAATTTGAAAAAAAGTTGAAAAAAATTTTTTTTATGGACTTAGAAAATTTTCACACATGTCTCAGACTGCCAGAGAGGGGAGCATGTCAGTGCGCACATCCGATTTCAGTTCCAGAGCGATTCACCCGATGAGTCCTTCATACTTAGTCGTTTTTTGCAAAATTTCTGACTTTTTGAAAATTTCACTTTTTTGTGAAAATCTTTGCTAAATGAGGTTATAGTATGTTAGAGGGCATCCCAGGAGGGCTCCAAATGTGTGGGTAAAATATATATCCCTTGGGGGGAAATTTGAAAAAAAGTTGAAAAAATTTTTTTTTCTGGACTTAGAAAATTTTCACACATGTCTCAGACTTCCAGAGAGGGGAGCATGTCAGTGCGCGCATCCGATTTCAGTTCCAGAGCGATTCACCCGCTGAGTCCTTCATACTTAGTCATTTTTTGCAAAATTTCTGACTTTTTGAAAATTTCACTTTTTTGTGAAAATCTCCGCTTAATGAGGTTATAGTATGTTAGAGGGCATCCCAGGAGGGCTCCAAATGTGTGGGTAAAATATATATCCCTTGGGGGGAAATTTGAAAAAAAGTTGAAAAAATTTTTTTTTCTGGACTTAGAAAATTTTCACACATGTCTCAGACTTCCAGAGAGGGGAGCATGTCAGTGCGCGCATACGATTTCAGTTCCAGAGCGATTCACCCGATGAGTCCTTCATACTTAGTCGTTTTTTGCAAAATTTCTGACTTTTTGAAAATTTCACTTTTTTTGTGAAAATCTTTGCTAAATGAGGTTATAGTATGTTAGAGGGCATCCCAGGAGGGCTCCAAATGTGTGGGTAAAATATATATCCCTTGGGGGGAAATTTGAAAAAAAGTTGAAAAAAATTTTTTTTATGGACTTAGAAAATTTTCACACATGTCTCAGACTTCCAGAGAGGGGAGCATGTCAGTGCGCGCATCCGATTTCAGTTCCAGAGCGATTCACCCGATGAGTCCTTCATACTTAGTCGTTTTTTGCAAAATTTCTGACTTTTTGAAAATTTCACTTTTTTGTGAAAATCTCCGCTAAATGAGGTTATAGTATGTTAGAGGGCATCCCAGGAGGGCTCCAAATGTGTGGGTAAAATATATATCCCTTGGGGGGAAATTTGAAAAAAAGTTTAAAAAATTTTTTTTTATGGACTTAGAAAATTTTCACACATGTCTCAGACTTCCAGAGAGGGGAGCATGTCAGTGCGCGCATCCGATTTCAGTTCCAGAGCGATACACCCGATGAGTCCTTCATTCTTAGTCGTTTCTTGCAAAATTTCTGACTTTTTGAAAATTTCCCTTTTTTGTGATAATCTCCGCTAAATGAGGTTATAGTATGTTAGAGGGCATCCCAGGAGGGCTCCAAATGTGTGGGTAAAATATATATCCCTTGGGGGGAAATTTGAAAAAAAGTTGAAAAATTTTTTTTTTCTGGACTTAGAAAATTTTCACACATGTCTCAGACTTCCAGAGAGGGGAGCATGTCAGTGCGCGCATCCGATTTCAGTTCCAGAGCGTTTCACCCGATGAGTCCTTCATATTTAGTCACTTTTTGCAAAATTTCTGACTTTTTGAAAATTTCACTTTTTTGTGAAAATCTCTGCTAAATGAGGTTATAGTATGTTAGAGGGCATCCCAGGAGGGCTCCAGATGTGTGGGTAAAATATGTATCCCTTGGGGGGAAATTTGAAAAAAAGTTGAAAAACAAATTTTTTTCTGGACTTAGAAAATTTAAACACATGTCTCAGACTTCCAGAGAGGGGAGCATGTCAGTGCGTGCATCCGATTTCAGTTCCAGAGCGATTCACCCGATGAGTCCTTCATATTTAGTCATTTTTTGCAAAATTTCTGACTTTTTGAAAATTTCACTTTTTTGTGAAAATCTCCGCTAAATGAGGTTATAGTATGTTAGAGGGCATCCCAGGAGGGCTCCAAATGTGTGGGTAAAATATATATCCCTTGGGGGGAAATTTGAAAAAAGTTGAATAATTTTTTTTTTCTGGACTTAGAAAATTTTCACACATATCTCAGACTGCCAGAGAGGGGAGCATGTCAGTGCGCACATCCGATTTCAGTTCCAGAGCGATTCACCCGATGAGTCCTTCATACTTAGTCGTTTTTTGCAAAATTTCTGACTTTTTGAAAATTTCACTTTTTTGTGAAAATCTTTGCTAAATGAGGTTATAGTATGTTAGAGGGCATCCCAGGAGGGCTCCAAATGTGTGGGTAAAATATATATCCCTTGGGGGGAAATTTGAAAAAAAGTTGAAAAAATTTTTTTTTCTGGACTTAGAAAATTTTCACACATATCTCAGACTTCCAGAGAGGGGAGCATGTCAGTGCGTGCATCCGATTTCAGTTCCAGAGCGATTCACCCGATGAGTCCTTCATATTTAGTCATTTTTTGCAAAATTTCTGACTTTTTGAAAATTTCACTTTTTTGTGAAAATCTCCGCTAAATGAGGTTATAGTATGTTAGAGGGCATCCCAGGAGGGCTCCAAATGTGTGGGTAAAATATATATATCCCTTGGGGGGAAATTTGAAAAAAAGTTTAAAAAATTTTTTTTTATGGACTTAGAAAATTTTCACACATGTCTCAGACTTCCAGAGAGGGTAGCATGTCAGTGCGCGCATCCGATTTCAGTTCCAGAGCGATACACCCGATGAGTCCTTCATTCTTAGTCGTTTCTTGCAAAATTTCTGACTTTTTGAAAATTTCCCTTTTTTGTGATAATCTCCGCTAAATGAGGTTATAGTATGTTAGAGGGCATCCCAGGAGGGCTCCAAATGTGTGGGTAAAATATATATCCCTTGGGGGGAAATTTGAAAAAAAGTTGAAAAATTTTTTTTTTCTGGACTTAGAAAATTTTCACACATGTCTCAGACTTCCAGAGAGGGGAGCATGTCAGTGCGCGCATCCGATTTCAGTTCCAGAGCGTTTCACCCGATGAGTCCTTCATATTTAGTCATTTTTTGCAAAATTTCTGACTTTTTGAAAATTTCACTTTTTTGTGAAAATCTCCGCTAAATGAGGTTATAGTATGTTAGAGGGCATCCCAGGAGGGCTCCAAATGTGTGGGTAAAATATATATCCCTTGCGGGGAAATTTGAAAAAAGTTGAATAATTTTTTTTTTCTGGACTTAGAAAATTTTCACACATATCTCAGACTGCCAGAGAGGGGAGCATGTCAGTGCGCACATCCGATTTCAGTTCCAGAGCGATTCACCCGATGAGTCCTTCATACTTAGTCGTTTTTTGCAAAATTTCTGACTTTTTGAAAATTTCACTTTTTTGTGAAAATCTTTGCTAAATGAGGTTATAGTATGTTAGAGGGCATCCCAGGAGGGCTCCAAATGTGTGGGTAAAATATATATCCCTTGGGGGGAAATTTGAAAAAAAGTTGAAAAAATTTTTTTTTCTGGACTTAGAAAATTTTCACACATATCTCAGACTTCCAGAGAGGGGAGCATGTCAGTGTGTGCATCCGATTTCAGTTCCAGAGCGATTCACCCGATGAGTCCTTCATATTTAGTCATTTTTTGCAAAATTTCTGACTTTTTGAAAATTTCACTTTTTTGTGAAAATCTCCGCTAAATGAGGTTATAGTATGTTAGAGGGCATCCCAGGAGGGCTCCAAATGTGTGGGTAAAATATATATCCCTTGGGGGGAAATTTGAAAAAAAGTTGAAAAATTTTTTTTTTATGGATTTAGAAAATTTTCACACATGTCTCAGACTTCCAGAGAGGGGAGCATGTCAGTGCACGCATCCGATTTCAGTTCCAGAGCGATTCACCCGATGAGTCCTTCATACTTAGTCGTTTTTTGCAAAATTTCTGACTTTTTGAAAATTTCACTTTTTTGTGAAAATCTCCGCTAAATGAGGTTATAGTATGTTAGAGGGCATCCCAGGAGGGCTCCAAATGTGTGGGTAAAATATATATCCCTTGGGGGGAAATTTGAAAAAAAGTTGAAAAAATGTTTTTTTCTGGACTTAGAAAATTTTCACACATGTCTCAGACTGCCAGAGAGGGGAGCATGTCAGTGCGCACATCCGATTTCAGTTCCAGAGCGTTTCACCCGATGAGTCCTTCATATTTAGTCATTTTTTGCAAAATTTCTGACTTTTTGAAAATTTCACTTTTTTTGTGAAAATCTCCGCTAAATGAGGTTATAGTATGTTAGAGGGCATCCCAGGAGGGCTCCAAATGTGTGGGTAAAATATATATCCCTTGGGGGGAAATTTGAAAAAAGTTGAATAATTTTTTTTTTCTGGACTTAGAAAATTTTCACACATGTCTCAGACTTCCAGAGAGGGGAGCATGTCAGTGCGCGCATCCGATTTCAGTTCCAGAGCGATTCACCCGATGAGTCCTTCATACTTAGTCGTTTTTTGCAAAATTTCTGACTTTTTGAAAATTTCACTTTTTTGTGAAAATCTCTGCTAAATGAGGTTATAGTATGTTAGAGGGCATCCCAGGAGGGCTCCAGATGTGTGGGTAAAATATGTATCCCTTGGGGGGAAATTTGAAAAAAAGTTGAAAAACAAATTTTTTTCTGGACTTAGAAAATTTAAACACATGTCTCAGACTTCCAGAGAGGGGAGCATGTCAGTGCGTGCATCCGATTTCAGTTCCAGAGCGATTCACCCGATGAGTCCTTCATATTTAGTCATTTTTTGCAAAATTTCTGACTTTTTGAAAATTTCACTTTTTTGTGAAAATCTCCGCTAAATGAGGTTATAGTATGTTAGAGGGCATCCCAGGAGGGCTCCAAATGTGTGGGTAAAATATATATCCCTTGGGGGGAAATTTGAAAAAAGTTGAATAATTTTTTTTTTCTGGACTTAGAAAATTTTCACACATATCTCAGACTGCCAGAGAGGGGAGCATGTCAGTGCGCACATCCGATTTCAGTTCCAGAGCGATTCACCCGATGAGTCCTTCATACTTAGTCGTTTTTTGCAAAATTTCTGACTTTTTGAAAATTTCACTTTTTTGTGAAAATCTTTGCTAAATGAGGTTATAGTATGTTAGAGGGCATCCCAGGAGGGCTCCAAATGTGTGGGTAAAATATATATCCCTTGGGGGGAAATTTGAAAAAAAGTTGAAAAAATTTTTTTTTCTGGACTTAGAAAATTTTCACACATATCTCAGACTTCCAGAGAGGGGAGCATGTCAGTGTGTGCATCCGATTTCAGTTCCAGAGCGATTCACCCGATGAGTCCTTCATATTTAGTCATTTTTTGCAAAATTTCTGACTTTTTGAAAATTTCACTTTTTTGTGAAAATCTCCGCTAAATGAGGTTATAGTATGTTAGAGGGCATCCCAGGAGGGCTCCAAATGTGTGGGTAAAATATATATCCCTTGGGGGGAAATTTGAAAAAAAGTTGAAAAATTTTTTTTTTATGGATTTAGAAAATTTTCACACATGTCTCAGACTTCCAGAGAGGGGAGCATGTCAGTGCACGCATCCGATTTCAGTTCCAGAGCGATTCACCCGATGAGTCCTTCATACTTAGTCGTTTTTTGCAAAATTTCTGACTTTTTGAAAATTTCACTTTTTTGTGAAAATCTCCGCTAAATGAGGTTATAGTATGTTAGAGGGCATCCCAGGAGGGCTCCAAATGTGTGGGTAAAATATATATCCCTTGGGGGGAAATTTGAAAAAAAGTTGAAAAAATGTTTTTTTCTGGACTTAGAAAATTTTCACACATGTCTCAGACTGCCAGAGAGGGGAGCATGTCAGTGCGCACATCCGATTTCAGTTCCAGAGCGTTTCACCCGATGAGTCCTTCATATTTAGTCATTTTTTGCAAAATTTCTGACTTTTTGAAAATTTCACTTTTTTTGTGAAAATCTCCGCTAAATGAGGTTATAGTATGTTAGAGGGCATCCCAGGAGGGCTCCAAATGTGTGGGTAAAATATATATCCCTTGGGGGGAAATTTGAAAAAAGTTGAATAATTTTTTTTTTCTGGACTTAGAAAATTTTCACACATGTCTCAGACTTCCAGAGAGGGGAGCATGTCAGTGCGCGCATCCGATTTCAGTTCCAGAGCGATTCACCCGATGAGTCCTTCATACTTAGTCGTTTTTTGCAAAATTTCTGACTTTTTGAAAATTTCACTTTTTTGTGAAAATCTCTGCTAAATGAGGTTATAGTATGTTAGAGGGCATCCCAGGAGGGCTCCAGATGTGTGGGTAAAATATGTATCCCTTGGGGGGAAATTTGAAAAAAAGTTGAAAAACAAATTTTTTTCTGGACTTAGAAAATTTAAACACATGTCTCAGACTTCCAGAGAGGGGAGCATGTCAGTGCGTGCATCCGATTTCAGTTCCAGAGCGATTCACCCGATGAGTCCTTCATATTTAGTCATTTTTTGCAAAATTTCTGACTTTTTGAAAATTTCACTTTTTTGTGAAAATCTCCGCTAAATGAGGTTATAGTATGTTAGAGGGCATCCCAGGAGGGCTCCAAATGTGTGGGTAAAATATATATCCCTTGGGGGGAAATTTGAAAAAAGTTGAATAATTTTTTTTTTCTGGACTTAGAAAATTTTCACACATATCTCAGACTGCCAGAGAGGGGAGCATGTCAGTGCGCACATCCGATTTCAGTTCCAGAGCGATTCACCCGATGAGTCCTTCATACTTAGTCGTTTTTTGCAAAATTTCTGACTTTTTGAAAATTTCACTTTTTTGTGAAAATCTTTGCTAAATGAGGTTATAGTATGTTAGAGGGCATCCCAGGAGGGCTCCAAATGTGTGGGTAAAATATATATCCCTTGGGGGGAAATTTGAAAAAAAGTTGAAAAAATTTTTTTTTCTGGACTTAGAAAATTTTCACACATATCTCAGACTTCCAGAGAGGGGAGCATGTCAGTGCGTGCATCCGATTTCAGTTCCAGAGCGATTCACCCGATGAGTCCTTCATATTTAGTCATTTTTTGCAAAATTTCTGACTTTTTGAAAATTTCACTTTTTTGTGAAAATCTCCGCTAAATGAGGTTATAGTATGTTAGAGGGCATCCCAGGAGGGCTCCAAATGTGTGGGTAAAATATATATATCCCTTGGGGGGAAATTTGAAAAAAAGTTTAAAAAATTTTTTTTTATGGACTTAGAAAATTTTCACACATGTCTCAGACTTCCAGAGAGGGTAGCATGTCAGTGCGCGCATCCGATTTCAGTTCCAGAGCGATACACCCGATGAGTCCTTCATTCTTAGTCGTTTCTTGCAAAATTTCTGACTTTTTGAAAATTTCCCTTTTTTGTGATAATCTCCGCTAAATGAGGTTATAGTATGTTAGAGGGCATCCCAGGAGGGCTCCAAATGTGTGGGTAAAATATATATCCCTTGGGGGGAAATTTGAAAAAAAGTTGAAAAATTTTTTTTTTCTGGACTTAGAAAATTTTCACACATGTCTCAGACTTCCAGAGAGGGGAGCATGTCAGTGCGCGCATCCGATTTCAGTTCCAGAGCGTTTCACCCGATGAGTCCTTCATATTTAGTCATTTTTTGCAAAATTTCTGACTTTTTGAAAATTTCACTTTTTTGTGAAAATCTCCGCTAAATGAGGTTATAGTATGTTAGAGGGCATCCCAGGAGGGCTCCAAATGTGTGGGTAAAATATATATCCCTTGCGGGGAAATTTGAAAAAAGTTGAATAATTTTTTTTTTCTGGACTTAGAAAATTTTCACACATATCTCAGACTGCCAGAGAGGGGAGCATGTCAGTGCGCACATCCGATTTCAGTTCCAGAGCGATTCACCCGATGAGTCCTTCATACTTAGTCGTTTTTTGCAAAATTTCTGACTTTTTGAAAATTTCACTTTTTTGTGAAAATCTTTGCTAAATGAGGTTATAGTATGTTAGAGGGCATCCCAGGAGGGCTCCAAATGTGTGGGTAAAATATATATCCCTTGGGGGGAAATTTGAAAAAAAGTTGAAAAAATTTTTTTTTCTGGACTTAGAAAATTTTCACACATATCTCAGACTTCCAGAGAGGGGAGCATGTCAGTGTGTGCATCCGATTTCAGTTCCAGAGCGATTCACCCGATGAGTCCTTCATATTTAGTCATTTTTTGCAAAATTTCTGACTTTTTGAAAATTTCACTTTTTTGTGAAAATCTCCGCTAAATGAGGTTATAGTATGTTAGAGGGCATCCCAGGAGGGCTCCAAATGTGTGGGTAAAATATATATCCCTTGGGGGGAAATTTGAAAAAAAGTTGAAAAATTTTTTTTTTATGGATTTAGAAAATTTTCACACATGTCTCAGACTTCCAGAGAGGGGAGCATGTCAGTGCACGCATCCGATTTCAGTTCCAGAGCGATTCACCCGATGAGTCCTTCATACTTAGTCGTTTTTTGCAAAATTTCTGACTTTTTGAAAATTTCACTTTTTTGTGAAAATCTCCGCTAAATGAGGTTATAGTATGTTAGAGGGCATCCCAGGAGGGCTCCAAATGTGTGGGTAAAATATATATCCCTTGGGGGGAAATTTGAAAAAAAGTTGAAAAAATGTTTTTTTCTGGACTTAGAAAATTTTCACACATGTCTCAGACTGCCAGAGAGGGGAGCATGTCAGTGCGCACATCCGATTTCAGTTCCAGAGCGTTTCACCCGATGAGTCCTTCATATTTAGTCATTTTTTGCAAAATTTCTGACTTTTTGAAAATTTCACTTTTTTTGTGAAAATCTCCGCTAAATGAGGTTATAGTATGTTAGAGGGCATCCCAGGAGGGCTCCAAATGTGTGGGTAAAATATATATCCCTTGGGGGGAAATTTGAAAAAAGTTGAATAATTTTTTTTTTCTGGACTTAGAAAATTTTCACACATGTCTCAGACTTCCAGAGAGGGGAGCATGTCAGTGCGCGCATCCGATTTCAGTTCCAGAGCGATTCACCCGATGAGTCCTTCATACTTAGTCGTTTTTTGCAAAATTTCTGACTTTTTGAAAATTTCACTTTTTTGTGAAAATCTTTGCTAAATGAGGTTATAGTATGTTAGAGGGCATCCCAGAAGGGCTCCAAATGTGTGGGTAAAATATATATCCCTTGGGGGGAAATTTGAAAAAAAGTTGAAAATTTTTTTTTTCTGGACTTAGAAAATTTTCACACATGTCTCAGACTTCCAGAGAGGGGAGCATGTCTATAAGCGCATCCGATTTCAGTTCCAGAGCGTTTCACCCGATGAGTCCTTCATACTTAGTCGTTTTTTGGAAAAATTTTCATTTTTGGAAAATTTCACTTTTTTGTGAAAATCTCCGCTAAATGAGGTTATAGTATGTTAGAGGGCATCCCAGGAGGGCTCCAAATGTGTGGGTAAAATATATATCCCTTGGGGGGAAATTTGAAAAAAAGTTTAAAAAATTTTTTTTTATGGACTTAGAAAATTTTCACACATGTCTCAGACTTCCAGAGAGGGGAGCATGTCAGTGCGCGCATCCGATTTCAGTTCCAGAGCGATACACCCGATGAGTCCTTCATTCTTAGTCGTTTCTTGCAAAATTTCTGACTTTTTGAAAATTTCCCTTTTTTGTGATAATCTCCGCTAAATGAGGTTATAGTATGTTAGAGGGCATCCCAGGAGGGCTCCAAATGTGTGGGTAAAATATATATCCCTTGGGGGGAAATTTGAAAAAAAGTTGAAAAATTTTTTTTTTCTGGACTTAGAAAATTTTCACACATGTCTCAGACTTCCAGAGAGGGGAGCATGTCAGTGCGCGCATCCGATTTCAGTTCCAGAGCGTTTCACCCGATGAGTCCTTCATATTTAGTCATTTTTTGCAAAATTTATGACTTTTTGAAAATTTCACTTTTTTGTGAAAATCTCTGCTAAATGAGGTTATAGTATGTTAGAGGGCATCCCAGGAGGGCTCCAGATGTGTGGGTAAAATATGTATCCCTTGGGGGGAAATTTGAAAAAAAGTTGAAAAACAAATTTTTTTCTGGACTTAGAAAATTTAAACACATGTCTCAGACTTCCAGAGAGGGGAGCATGTCAGTGCGTGCATCCGATTTCAGTTCCAGAGCGATTCACCCGATGAGTCCTTCATATTTAGTCATTTTTTGCAAAATTTCTGACTTTTTGAAAATTTCACTTTTTTGTGAAAATCTCCGCTAAATGAGGTTATAGTATGTTAGAGGGCATCCCAGGAGGGCTCCAAATGTGTGGGTAAAATATATATCCCTTGCGGGGAAATTTGAAAAAAGTTGAATAATTTTTTTTTTCTGGACTTAGAAAATTTTCACACATATCTCAGACTGCCAGAGAGGGGAGCATGTCAGTGCGCACATCCGATTTCAGTTCCAGAGCGATTCACCCGATGAGTCCTTCATACTTAGTCGTTTTTTGCAAAATTTCTGACTTTTTGAAAATTTCACTTTTTTGTGAAAATCTTTGCTAAATGAGGTTATAGTATGTTAGAGGGCATCCCAGGAGGGCTCCAAATGTGTGGGTAAAATATATATCCCTTGGGGGGAAATTTGAAAAAAAGTTGAAAAAATTTTTTTTTCTGGACTTAGAAAATTTTCACACATATCTCAGACTTCCAGAGAGGGGAGCATGTCAGTGTGTGCATCCGATTTCAGTTCCAGAGCGATTCACCCGATGAGTCCTTCATATTTAGTCATTTTTTGCAAAATTTCTGACTTTTTGAAAATTTCACTTTTTTGTGAAAATCTCCGCTAAATGAGGTTATAGTATGTTAGAGGGCATCCCAGGAGGGCTCCAAATGTGTGGGTAAAATATATATCCCTTGGGGGGAAATTTGAAAAAAAGTTGAAAAAATTTTTTTTTATGGATTTAGAAAATTTTCACACATGTCTCAGACTTCCAGAGAGGGGAGCATGTCAGTGCGCGCATCCGATTTCAGTTCCAGAGCGATTCACCCGATGAGTCCTTCATACTTAGTCGTTTTTTGCAAAATTTCTGACTTTTTGAAAATTTCACTTTTTTGTGAAAATCTCCGCTAAATGAGGTTATAGTATGTTAGAGGGCATCCCAGGAGGGCTCCAAATGTGTGGGTAAAATATATATCCCTTGGGGGGAAATTTGAAAAAAAGTTGAAAAAATGTTTTTTTCTGGACTTAGAAAATTTTCACACATGTCTCAGACTGCCAGAGAGGGGAGCATGTCAGTGCGCACATCCGATTTCAGTTCCAGAGCGTTTCACCCGATGAGTCCTTCATATTTAGTCATTTTTTGCAAAATTTCTGACTTTTTGAAAATTTCACTTTTTTTGTGAAAATCTCCGCTAAATGAGGTTATAGTATGTTAGAGGGCATCCCAGGAGGGCTCCAAATGTGTGGGTAAAATATATATCCCTTGGGGGGAAATTAGAAAAAAGTTGAATAATTTTTTTTTTCTGGACTTAGAAAATTTTCACACATATCTCAGACTGCCAGAGAGGGGAGCATGTCAGTGCGCACATCCGATTTCAGTTCCAGAGCGATTCACCCGATGAGTCCTTCATACTTAGTCGTTTTTTGCAAAATTTCTGACTTTTTGAAAATTTCACTTTTTTGTGAAAATCTTTGCTAAATGAGGTTATAGTATGTTAGAGGGCATCCCAGGAGGGCTCCAAATGTGTGGGTAAAATATATATCCCTTGGGGGGAAATTTGAAAAAAAGTTGAAAAAATTTTTTTTTCTGGACTTAGAAAATTTTCACACATGTCTCAGACTTCCAGAGAGGGGAGCATGTCAGTGCGCGCATCCGATTTCAGTTCCAGAGCGATTCACCCGCTGAGTCCTTCATACTTAGTCATTTTTTGCAAAATTTCTGACTTTTTGAAAATTTCACTTTTTTGTGAAAATCTCCGCTAAATGAGGTTATAGTATGTTAGAGGGCATCCCAGGAGGGCTCCAAATGTGTGGGTAAAATATATATCCCTTGGGGGGAAATTTGAAAAAAAGTTGAAAAAATTTTTTTTTCTGGACTTAGAAAATTTTCACACATGTCTCAGCCTTATAGAGAGGGGAGCATGTCAGTGCGCGCATACGATTTCAGTTCCAGAGCGATTCACCCGATGAGTCCTTCATACTTAGTCGTTTTTTGCAAAATTTCTGACTTTTTGAAAATTTCACTTTTTTTGTGAAAATCTTTGCTAAATGAGGTTATAGTATGTTAGAGGGCATCCCAGGAGGGCTCCAAATGTGTGGGTAAAATATATATCCCTTGGGGGGAAATTTGAAAAAAAGTTGAAAAAAATTTTTTTTATGGACTTAGAAAATTTTCACACATGTCTCAGACTTCCAGAGAGGGGAGCATGTCAGTGCGCGCATCCGATTTCAGTTCCAGAGCGATTCACCCGATGAGTCCTTCATACTTAGTCGTTTTTTGCAAAATTTCTGACTTTTTGAAAATTTCACTTTTTTGTGAAAATCTCCGCTAAATGAGGTTATAGTATGTTAGAGGGCATCCCAGGAGGGCTCCAAATGTGTGGGTAAAATATATATCCCTTGGGGGGAAATTTGAAAAAAAGTTGAATAATTTTCTTTTCTGGACTTAGAAAATTTTCACACATGTCTCAGACTTCCAGAGAGGGGAGCATGTCAGTGCGCGCATCCGATTTCAGTTCCAGAGCGATTCACCCGATGAGTCCTTCATACTTAGTCGTTTTTTGCAAAATTTCTGACTTTTTGAAAATTTCACTTTTTTGTGAAAATCTCCGCTAAATGAGGTTATAGTATGTTAGAGGGCATCCCAGGAGGGCTCCAAATGTGTGGGTAAAATATATATCCCTTGGGGGAAATTTGAAAAAAAGTTGAATAATTTTTATTTCTGGACTTAGAAAATTTTCACACATGTCTCAGACTTCCAGAGAGGGGAGCATGTCAGTGCGCGCATCCGATTTCAGTTCCAGAGCGATTCACCCGATGAGTCCTTCATACTTAGTCGTTTTTTGCAAAATTTCTGACTTTTTGAAAATTTCACTTTTTTGTGAAAATCTCCGCTAAATGAGGTTATAGTATGTTAGAGGGCATCCCAGGAGGGCTCCAAATGTGTGGGTAAAATATATATCCCTTGGGGGGAAATTTGAAAAAAAGTTGAATAATTTTTATTTCTGGACTTAGAAAATTTTCACACATGTCTCAGACTTCCAGAGAGGGGAGCATGTCAGTGCGCGCATCCGATTTCAGTTCCAGAGCGATTCACCCGATGAGTCCTTCATACTTAGTCGTTTTTTGCAAAATTTCTGACTTTTTGAAAATTTCCCTTTTTTTGAAAATCTACGCTAAATGAGGTTATAGTATGTTAGAGGGCATCCCAGGAGGGCTCCAAATGTGTGGGTAAAATATATATCCCTTGGGGGGAAATTTGAAAAAAAGTTTAAAAAATTTTTTTTTATGGACTTAGAAAATTTTCACACATGTCTCAGACTTCCAGAGAGGGGAGCATGTCAGTGCGCGCATCCGATTTCAGTTCCAGAGCGATACACCCGATGAGTCCTTCATTCTTAGTCGTTTCTTGCAAAATTTCTGACTTTTTGAAAATTTCCCTTTTTTGTGATAATCTCCGCTAAATGAGGTTATAGTATGTTAGAGGGCATCCCAGGAGGGCTCCAAATGTGTGGGTAAAATATATATCCCTTGGGGGGAAATTTGAAAAAAAGTTGAAAAATTTTTTTTTTCCGGACTTAGAAAATTTTCACACATGTCTCAGACTTCCAGAGAGGGGAGCATGTCAGTGCGCGCATCCGATTTCAGTTCCAGAGCGTTTCACCCGATGAGTCCTTCATATTTAGTCATTTTTTGCAAAATTTCTGACTTTTTGAAAATTTCACTTTTTTGTGAAAATCTCTGCTAAATGAGGTTATAGTATGTTAGAGGGCATCCCAGGAGGGCTCCAGATGTGTGGGTAAAATATGTATCCCTTGGGGGGAAATTTGAAAAAAAGTTGAAAAACAATTTTTTTTCTGGACTTAGAAAATTTAAACACATGTCTCAGACTTCCAGAGAGGGGAGCATGTCAGTGCGTGCATCCGATTTCAGTTCCAGAGCGATTCACCCGATGAGTCCTTCATATTTAGTCATTTTTTGCAAAATTTCTGACTTTTTGAAAATTTCACTTTTTTGTGAAAATCTCCGCTAAATGAGGTTATAGTATGTTAGAGGGCATCCCAGGAGGGCTCCAAATGTGTGGGTAAAATATATATCCCTTGGGGGAAATTTGAAAAAAAGTTGAAAATTTTTTTTTTTCTGGACTTAGAAAATTTTCACACATGTCTCAGACTTCCAGAGAGGGGAGCATGTCTATAAGCGCATCCGATTTCAGTTCCAGAGCGTTTCACCCGATGAGTCCTTCATACTTAGTGTTTTTTTGGAAAAATTTTCATTTTTTGAAAATTTCACTTTTTTGTGAAAATCTCCGCTAAATGAGGTTATAGTATGTTAGAGGGCATCCCAGGAGGGCTCCAAATGTGTGGGTAAAATATATATCCCTTGGGGGGAAATTTGAAAAAAAGTTGAATAATTTTCTTTTCTGGACTTAGAAAATTTTCACACATGTCTCAGACTTCCAGAGAGGGGAGCATGTCAGTGCGCGCATCCGATTTCAGTTCCAGAGCGATTCACCCGATGAGTCCTTCATACTTAGTCGTTTTTTGCAAAATTTCTGACTTTTTGAAAATTTCACTTTTTTGTGAAAATCTCCGCTAAATGAGGTTATAGTATGTTAGAGGGCATCCCAGGAGGGCTCCAAATGTGTGGGTAAAATATATATCCCTTGGGGGAAATTTGAAAAAAAGTTGAATAATTTTTATTTCTGGACTTAGAAAATTTTCACACATGTCTCAGACTTCCAGAGAGGGGAGCATGTCAGTGCGCGCATCCGATTTCAGTTCCAGAGCGATTCACCCGATGAGTCCTTCATACTTAGTCGTTTTTTGCAAAATTTCTGACTTTTTGAAAATTTCACTTTTTTGTGAAAATCTCCGCTAAATGAGGTTATAGTATGTTAGAGGGCATCCCAGGAGGGCTCCAAATGTGTGGGTAAAATATATATCCCTTGGGGGGAAATTTGAAAAAAAGTTGAATAATTTTTATTTCTGGACTTAGAAAATTTTCACACATGTCTCAGACTTCCAGAGAGGGGAGCATGTCAGTGCGCGCATCCGATTTCAGTTCCAGAGCGATTCACCCGATGAGTCCTTCATACTTAGTCGTTTTTTGCAAAATTTCTGACTTTTTGAAAATTTCCCTTTTTTTGAAAATCTACGCTAAATGAGGTTATAGTATGTTAGAGGGCATCCCAGGAGGGCTCCAAATGTGTGGGTAAAATATATATCCCTTGGGGGGAAATTTGAAAAAAAGTTGAAAAAAATTTTTTTTATGGACTTAGAAAATTTTCACACATGTCTCAGACTTCCAGAGAGGGGAGCATGTCAGTGCGCGCATCCGATTTCAGTTCCAGAGCGATTCACCCGATGAGTCCTTCATACTTAGTCGTTTTTTGCAAAATTTCTGACTTTTTGAAAATTTCACTTTTTTGTGAAAATCTCCACTAAATGAGGTTATAGTATGTTAGAGGGCATCCCAGGAGGGCTCCAAATGTGTGGGTAAAATATATATCCCTTGGGGGGAAATTTGAAAAAAAGTTGAATAATTTTTTTTTTCTGGACTTAGAAAATTTTCACACATGTCTCAGACTTCCAGAGAGGGGAGCATGTCAGTGCGCGCATCCGATTTCAGTTCCAGAGCGATTCACCCGATGAGTCCTTCATACTTAGTCGTTTTTTGCAAAATTTCTGACTTTTTGAAAATTTCACTTTTTTGTGAAAATCTCCGCTAAATGAGGTTATAGTATGTTAGAGGGCATCCCAGGAGGGCTCCAAATGTGTGGGTAAAATATATATCCCTTGGGGGGAAATTTGAAAAAAATTGAATAATTTTTTTTTTCTGGACTTAGAAAATTTTCAAACATATCTCAGACTGCCAGAGAGGGGAGCATGTCAGTGCGCACATCCGATTTCAGTTCCAGAGCGATTCACCCGATGAGTCCTTCATACTTAGTCATTTTTTGCAAAATTTCTGACTTTTTGAAAATTTCACTTTTTTGTGAAAATCTTTGCTAAATGAGGTTATAGTATGTTAGAGGGCATCCCAGGAGGGCTCCAAATGTGTGGGTAAAATATATATCCCTTGGGCGGAAATTTGAAAAAAAGTTGAAAAAATTTTTTTTTCCGGACTTAGAAAATTTTCACACATGTCTCAGACTTCCAGAGAGGGGAGCATGTCAGTGCGCGCATCCGATTTCAGTTCCAGAGCGATTCACCCGATGAGTCCTTCATACTTAGTCGTTTTTTGCAAAATTTCTGACTTTTTGAAAATTTCACTTTTTTGTGAAAATCTCCGCTAAATGAGGTTATAGTATGTTAGAGGGCATCCCAGGAGGGCTCCAAATGTGGGTAAAATATATATCCCTTGGGAGAAATTTGAAAAGAAGTTGAAAATTTTTTTTTTTCTGGACTTAGAAAATTTTCACAGATGTCTCAGACTTCCAGAGAGGGGAGCATGTCTATAAGCGCATCCGATTTCAGTTCCAGAGGGCTTCACCCGATGAGTCCTTCATACTTAGTCGTTTTTTGCAAAATTTCTGACTTTTTGAAAATTTCACTTTTTTGTGAAAATCTCCGCTAAATGAGGTTATAGTATGTTAGAGGGCATCCCAGGAGGGCTCCAAATGTGTGGGTAAAATATATATCCCTTGGGGGGAAATTTGAAAAAAAGTTGAAAAAATGTTTTTTTCTGGACTTAGAAAATTTTCACACATGTCTCAGACTGCCAGAGAGGGGAGCATGTCAGTGCGCACATCCGATTTCAGTTCCAGAGCGTTTCACCCGATGAGTCCTTCATATTTAGTCATTTTTTGCAAAATTTCTGACTTTTTGAAAATTTCACTTTTTTGTGAAAATCTACGCTAAATGAGGTTATAGTATGTTAGAGGGCATCCCAGGAGGGCTCCAAATGTGTGGGTAAAATATATATCCCTTGGGGGGAAATTTGAAAAAAAGTTGAAAAACAAATTTTTTTCTGGACTTAGAAAATTTAAACACATATTTCAGACTTCCAGAGAGGGGAGCATGTCAGTGCGTGCATCCGATTTCAGTTCCAGAGCGATTCACCCGATGAGTCCTTCATATTTAGTCATTTTTGGCAAAATTTCTGACTTTTTGAAAATTTCACTTTTTTGTGAAAATCTCCGCTAAATGAGGTTATAGTATGTTAGAGGGCATCCCAGGAGGGCTCCAAATGTGTGGGTAAAATATATATCCCTTGGGGGGAAATTTGAAAAAAAGTTGAAACAATTTTTTTTTCTGGACTTAGAAAATTTTCACACATGTCTCAGACTTCCAGAGAGGGGAGCATGTCAGTGCGCGCATCCGATTTCAGTTCCAGAGCGATTCACCCAATGAGTCCTTCATACTTAGTAGTTTTTTGGAAAAATTTTCACTTTTTGAAATTTTCACTTTTTTGTGAAAATCTCCGCTAAATGAGGTTATAGTATGTTAGAGGGCATCCCAGGAGGGCTCCAAATGTGTGGGTAAAATATATATCCCTTGGGGGGAAATTTGAAAAAAAGTTGAATAATTTTTTTTTCTGGACTTAGAAAATTTTCACACATGTCTCAGACTTCCAGAGAGGGGAGCATGTCAGTGCGCGCATCCGATTTCAGTTCCAGAGCGATTCAACCGATGAGTCCTTCATACTTAGTCGTTTTTTGCAAAATTTCTGACTTTTTGAAAATTTCACTTTTTTGTGAAAATCTCCGCTAAATGAGGTTATAGTATGTTAGAGGGCATCCCAGGAGGGCTCCAAATGTGTGGGTAAAATATATATCCCTTGGGGGGAAATTTGAAAAAAAGATTAAAAAAAATTTTTTTCTGGACTTAGAAAATTTTCACACATGTCTCAGACTTCCAGAGAGGGGAGCATGTCAGTGCGCGCATCCGATTTCAGTTCCAGAGCGATTCACCCGTTGAGTCCTTCATACTTAGTCGTTTTTTGCAAAATTTCTGACTTTTTGAAAATTTCACTTTTTTGTGAAAATCTCCGCTAAATGAGGTTATAGTATGTTAGAGGGCATCCCAGGAGGGCTCCAAATGTGTGGGTAAAATATATATCCCTTGGGAGAAATTTGAAAAGAAGTTGAAAATTTTTTTTTTTCTGGACTTAGAAAATTTTCACAGATGTCTCAGACTTCCAGAGAGGGGAGCATGTCTATAAGCGCATCCGATTTCAGTTCCAGAGGGCTTCACCCGATGAGTCCTTCATACTTAGTCGTTTTTTGCAAAATTTCTGACTTTTTGAAAATTTCACTTTTTTGTGAAAATCTCCGCTAAATGAGGTTATAGTATGTTAGAGGGCATCCCAGGAGGGCTCCAAATGTGTGGGTAAAATATATATCCCTTGGGGGGAAATTTGAAAAAAAGTTGAAAAAATGTTTTTTTCTGGACTTAGAAAATTTTCACACATGTCTCAGACTGCCAGAGAGGGGAGCATGTCAGTGCGCACATCCGATTTCAGTTCCAGAGCGTTTCACCCGATGAGTCCTTCATATTTAGTCATTTTTTGCAAAATTTCTGACTTTTTGAAAATTTCACTTTTTTGTGAAAATCTACGCTAAATGAGGTTATAGTATGTTAGAGGGCATCCCAGGAGGGCTCCAAATGTGTGGGTAAAATATATATCCCTTGGGGGGAAATTTGAAAAAAAGTTGAATAATTTTTTTTTTCTGGACTTAGAAAATTTTCACACATGTCTCAGACTTCCAGAGAGGGGAGCATGTCAGTGCGTGCATCCGATTTCAGTTCCAGAGCGATTCACCCTATGAGTCCTTCATATTTAGTCATTTTTTGCAAAATTTCTGACTTTTTGAAAATTTCACTTTTTTGTGAAAATCTCCGCTAAATGAGGTTATAGTATGTTAGAGGGCATCCCAAGAGGGCTCCAAATGTGTGGGTAAAATATATATCCCTTCGGGGAAAATTTGAAAAAAGTTGAAAAAAATTTTTTTTCTGGACTTAGAAAATTTTCACACATGTCTCAGACTTCCAGAGAGGGGAGCATGTCAGTGCGCGCATCCGATTTCAGTTCCAAAGCGATTCACTTGATGAGTCCTTCATACTTAGTCATTTTTTGCAAAATTTCTGACTTTTTGAAAATTTCACTTTTTTGTGAAAATCTCCGCTAAATGAGGCTATAGTATGTTAGAGGGCATCCCAGGAGGGCTCCAAATGTGTGGGTAAAATATATATCCCTTGGGGGGAAATTTGAAAACAAGTTGAAAAAAATTTTTTTTCTGGACTTAGAAAATTTTCACACATGTCTCAGACTGCCAGAGAGGGGAGCATGTCAGTGCGCACATCCGATTTCAGTTCCAGAGCGATTCACCCGATGAGTCCTTCATACTTAGTCATTTTTTGCAAAATTTCTGACTTTTTGAAAATTTCACTTTTTTGTGAAAATCTCCGCTAAATGAGGTTATAGTATGTTAGAGGGCATCCCAGGAGGGCTCCAAATGTGTGGGTAAAATATATATCCCTTGGGGGGAAATTTGAAAAAAAGTTGAAAAAATTTTTTTTTCTGGACTTAGAAAATTTTCACACATGTCTCAGACTGCCAGAGAGGGGAGCATGTCAGTGCGCACATCCGATTTAAATTCCAGAGCGATTCACCCGATGAGTCCTTCATACTTAGTCATTTTTTGCAAAATTTCTGACTTTTTGAAAATTTCACTTTTTTGTGAAAATCTCCGCTAAATGAGGTTATAGTATGTTAGAGGGCATCCCAGGAGGGCTCAAAATGTGTGGGTAAAATATATATCCCTTGGGGGGAAATTTGAAAAATAGTTGAAAAATTTTTTTTTTCTGGACTTAGAAAATTTTCACACATGTCTCAAACTTCCAGAGAAGGGAGCATGTCAGTGCGCGCATCCGATTTCAGTTCCAGAGCGATTCACCCGAGGAGTCCTTCATACTTAGTCGTTTTTTGGAAAAATTTTCAGCTTTTGAAAATTTCACTTTTTTGTGAAAATCTCCGCTAAATGAGGTTATAGTATGTTAGAGGGCATCACAGGAGGGCTCCAAATGTGTGGGTAAAATATATATCCCTTGGAAGGAAATTTGAAAAAAAGTTGAAAAAATTTTTTTTTCTGGACTTAGAAAATTTTCACACATGTCTCAGACTTCCAGAGAGGGGAGCATGTCAGTGCACGCATCCGATTTCAGTTCCAGAGCGATTCACTTGATGAGTCCTTCATACTTAGTCGTTTTTTGCAAAATTTCTGACTTTTGAAAATTTCACTTTTTTGTGAAAATCTCCGCTAAATGAGGTTATAGTATGTTAGAGGGCATCCCAGTAGGGCTCCAAATGTGTGGGTAAAATGTATATCCCTTGGGGGGAAATTTGAAAAAAAGTTGAAAATTTTTTTTTTATGGACTTAGAAAATTTTCACACATGTCTCAGACTGCCAGAGAGGGGAGCATGTCAGTGCGCACATCTGATTTCAGTTCCAGAGCGTTTCACCCGATGAGTCCTTCATATTTAGTCATTTTTTGCAAAATTTCTGACTTTTTGAAAATTTCACTTTTTTGTGAAAATCTCCGCTAAATGAGGTTATAGTATGTTAGAGGGCATCCCAGGAGGGCTCCAAATGTGTGGGTAAAATATATATCCCTTGGGGGGAAATTTGAAAAAAAGTTGAAACAATTTTTTTTTCTGGACTTAGAAAATTTTCACACATGTCTCAGACTTCCAGAGAGGGGAGCATGTCAGTGCGCGCATCCGATTTCAGTTCCAGAGCGATTCACCCAATGAGTCCTTCATACTTAGTCGTTTTTTGGAAAAATTTTCACTTTTTGAAATTTTCACTTTTTTGTGAAAATCTCCGCTAAATGAGGTTATAGTATGTTAGAGGGCATCCCAGGAGGGCTCCAAATGTGTGGGTAAAATATATATCCCTTGGGGGGAAATTTGAAAAAAAGTTGAATAATTTTTTTTTCTGGACTTAGAAAATTTTCACACATGTCTCAGACTTCCAGAGAGGGGAGCATGTCAGTGCGCGCATCCGATTTCAGTTCCAGAGCGATTCAACCGATGAGTCCTTCATACTTAGTCGTTTTTTGCAAAATTTCTGACTTTTTGAAAATTTCACTTTTTTGTGAAAATCTCCGCTAAATGAGGTTATAGTATGTTAGAGGGCATCCCAGGAGGGCTCCAAATGTGTGGGTAAAATATATATCCCTTGGGGGGAAATTTGAAAAAAAGTTTAAAAAAATTTTTTTTCTGGACTTAGAAAATTTTCACACATGTCTCAGACTGCCAGAGAGGGGAGCATGTCAGTGCGCACATCCGATTTCAGTTCCAGAGCGTTTCACCCGATGAGTCCTTCATATTTAGTCATTTTTTGCAAAATTTCTGACTTTTTGAAAATTTCACTTTTTTGTGAAAATCTACGCTAAATGAGGTTATAGTATGTTAGAGGGCATCCCAGGAGGGCTCCAAATGTGTGGGTAAAATATATATCCCTTGGGGGGAAATTTGAAAAAAAGTTGAATAATTTTTTTTTTCTGGACTTAGAAAATTTTCACACATGTCTCAGACTTCCAGAGAGGGGAGCATGTCAGTGCGTGCATCCGATTTCAGTTCCAGAGCGATTCACCCTATGAGTCCTTCATATTTAGTCATTTTTTGCAAAATTTCTGACTTTTTGAAAATTTCACTTTTTTGTGAAAATCTCCGCTAAATGAGGTTATAGTATGTTAGAGGGCATCCCAAGAGGGCTCCAAATGTGTGGGTAAAATATATATCCCTTCGGGGAAAATTTGAAAAAAGTTGAAAAAAATTTTTTTTCTGGACTTAGAAAATTTTCACACATGTCTCAGACTTCCAGAGAGGGGAGCATGTCAGTGCGCGCATCCGATTTCAGTTCCAAAGCGATTCACTTGATGAGTCCTTCATACTTAGTCATTTTTTGCAAAATTTCTGACTTTTTGAAAATTTCACTTTTTTGTGAAAATCTCTGCTAAATGAGGTTATAGTATGTTAGAGGGCATCCCAGGAGGGCTCCAAATGTGTGGGTAAAATATATATCCCTTGGGGGGAAATTTGAAAACAAGTTGAAAAAAATTTTTTTTCTGGACTTAGAAAATTTTCACACATGTCTCAGACTGCCAGAGAGGGGAGCATGTCAGTGCGCACATCCGATTTCAGTTCCAGAGCGATTCACCCGATGAGTCCTTCATACTTAGTCATTTTTTGCAAAATTTCTGACTTTTTGAAAATTTCACTTTTTTGTGAAAATCTCCGCTAAATGAGGTTATAGTATGTTAGAGGGCATCCCAGGAGGGCTCCAAATGTGTGGGTAAAATATATATCCCTTGGGGGGAAATTTGAAAAAAAGTTGAAAAAATTTTTTTTTCTGGACTTAGAAAATTTTCACACATGTCTCAGACTGCCAGAGAGGGGAGCATGTCAGTGCGCACATCCGATTTAAATTCCAGAGCGTTTCACCCGATGAGTCCTTCATACTTAGTCATTTTTTGCAAAATTTCTGACTTTTTGAAAATTTCACTTTTTTGTGAAAATCTCCGCTAAATGAGGTTATAGTATGTTAGAGGGCATCCCAGGAGGGCTCAAAATGTGTGGGTAAAATATATATCCCTTGGGGGGAAATTTGAAAAATAGTTGAAAAATTTTTTTTTTCTGGACTTAGAAAATTTTCACACATGTCTCAAACTTCCAGAGAAGGGAGCATGTCAGTGCGCGCATCCGATTTCAGTTCCAGAGCGATTCACCCGAGGAGTCCTTCATACTTAGTCGTTTTTTGGAAAAATTTTCAGCTTTTGAAAATTTCACTTTTTTGTGAAAATCTCCGCTAAATGAGGTTATAGTATGTTAGAGGGCATCACAGGAGGGCTCCAAATGTGTGGGTAAAATATATATCCCTTGGAAGGAAATTTGAAAAAAAGTTGAAAAAATTTTTTTTTCTGGACTTAGAAAATTTTCACACATGTCTCAGACTTCCAGAGAGGGGAGCATGTCAGTGCACGCATCCGATTTCAGTTCCAGAGCGATTCACTTGATGAGTCCTTCATACTTAGTCGTTTTTTGCAAAATTTCTGACTTTTGAAAATTTCACTTTTTTGTGAAAATCTCCGCTAAATGAGGTTATAGTATGTTAGAGGGCATCCCAGGAGGGCTCCAAATGTGTGGGTAAAATATATATCCCTTGGGGGGAAATTTGAAAAAAAGTTGAAAAAATGTTTTTTTCTGGACTTAGAAAATTTTCACACATGTCTCAGACTGCCAGAGAGGGGAGCATGTCAGTGCGCACATCCGATTTCAGTTCCAGAGCGTTTCACCCGATGAGTCCTTCATATTTAGTCATTTTTTGCAAAATTTCTGACTTTTTGAAAATTTCACTTTTTTGTGAAAATCTACGCTAAATGAGGTTATAGTATGTTAGAGGGCATCCCAGGAGGGCTCCAAATGTGTGGGTAAAATATATATCCCTTGGGGGGAAATTTGAAAAAAAGTTGAATAATTTTTTTTTTCTGGACTTAGAAAATTTTCACACATGTCTCAGACTTCCAGAGAGGGGAGCATGTCAGTGCGTGCATCCGATTTCAGTTCCAGAGCGATTCACCCTATGAGTCCTTCATATTTAGTCATTTTTTGCAAAATTTCTGACTTTTTGAAAATTTCACTTTTTTGTGAAAATCTCCGCTAAATGAGGTTATAGTATGTTAGAGGGCATCCCAAGAGGGCTACAAATGTGTGGGTAAAATATATATCCCTTGGGGGAAAATTTGAAATAAGTTGAAAAAAATTTTTTTTCTGGACTTAGAAAATTTTCACACATGTCTCAGACTTCCAGAGAGGGGAGCATGTCAGTGCGCGCATCCGATTTCAGTTCCAGAGCGATTCACCCAATGAGTCCTTCATACTTAGTCATTTTTTGGAAAAATTTTCACTTTTTGAAAATTTCACTTTTTTGTGAAAATCTCCGCTAAATGAGGTTATAGTATGTTAGAGGGCATCCCAGGAGGGCTCCAAATGTGTGGGTAAAATATATATCCCTTGGGGGGAAATTTGAAAAAAGTTGAATAATTTTTTTTTCTGGACTTAGAAAATTTTCACACATGTCTCAGACTTCCAGAGAGGGGAGCATGTCAGTGCGCGCATCCGATTTCAGTTCCAGAGCGATTCAACCGATGAGTCCTTCATACTTAGTCGTTTTTTGCAAAATTTCTGACTTTTTGAAAATTTCACTTTTTTGTGAAAATCTCCGCTAAATGAGGTTATAGTATGTTAGAGGGCATCCCAGGAGGGCTCCAAATGTGTGGGTAAAATATATATCCCTTGGGGGGAAATTTGAAAAAAAGTTTAAAAAAATTTTTTTTCTGGACTTAGAAAATTTTCACACATGTCTCAGACTTCCAGAGAGGGGAGCATGTCAGTGCGCGCATCCGATTTCAGTTCCAGAGCGATTCACCCGATGAGTCCTTCATACTTAGTCGTTTTTTGCAAAATTTCTGACTTTTTGAAAATTTCACTTTTTTGTGAAAATCTCCGCTAAATGAGGTTATAGTATGTTAGAGGGCATCCCAGGAGGGCTCCAAATGTGTGGGTAAAATATATATCCCTTGGGAGAAATTTGAAAAGAAGTTGAAAATTTTTTTTTTTCTGGACTTAGAAAATTTTCACAGATGTCTCAGACTTCCAGAGAGGGGAGCATGTCTATAAGCGCATCCGATTTCAGTTCCAGAGCGATTCACTTGATGAGTCCTTCATACTTAGTCGTTTTTTGCAAAATTTCTGACTTTTGAAAATTTCACTTTTTTGTGAAAATCTCCGCTAAATGAGGTTATAGTATGTTAGAGGGCATCCCAGGAGGGCTCCAAATGTGTGGGTAAAATATATATCCCTTGGGGGGAAATTTGAAAAAAAGTTGAAAAAATGTTTTTTTCTGGACTTAGAAAATTTTCACACATGTCTCAGACTGCCAGAGAGGGGAGCATGTCAGTGCGCACATCCGATTTCAGTTCCAGAGCGTTTCACCCGATGAGTCCTTCATATTTAGTCATTTTTTGCAAAATTTCTGACTTTTTGAAAATTTCACTTTTTTGTGAAAATCTACGCTAAATGAGGTTATAGTATGTTAGAGGGCATCCCAGGAGGGCTCCAAATGTGTGGGTAAAATATATATCCCTTGGGGGGAAATTTGAAAAAAAGTTGAATAATTTTTTTTTTCTGGACTTAGAAAATTTTCACACATGTCTCAGACTTCCAGAGAGGGGAGCATGTCAGTGCGTGCATCCGATTTCAGTTCCAGAGCGATTCACCCTATGAGTCCTTCATATTTAGTCATTTTTTGCAAAATTTCTGACTTTTTGAAAATTTCACTTTTTTGTGAAAATCTCCGCTAAATGAGGTTATAGTATGTTAGAGGGCATCCCAAGAGGGCTACAAATGTGTGGGTAAAATATATATCCCTTGGGGGAAAATTTGAAATAAGTTGAAAAAAATTTTTTTTCTGGACTTAGAAAATTTTCACACATGTCTCAGACTTCCAGAGAGGGGAGCATGTCAGTGCGCGCATCCGATTTCAGTTCCAGAGCGATTCACCCAATGAGTCCTTCATACTTAGTCATTTTTTGGAAAAATTTTCACTTTTTGAAAATTTCACTTTTTTGTGAAAATCTCCGCTAAATGAGGTTATAGTATGTTAGAGGGCATCCCAGGAGGGCTCCAAATGTGTGGGTAAAATATATATCCCTTGGGGGGAAATTTGAAAAAAGTTGAATAATTTTTTTTTCTGGACTTAGAAAATTTTCACACATGTCTCAGACTTCCAGAGAGGGGAGCATGTCAGTGCGCGCATCCGATTTCAGTTCCAGAGCGATTCAACCGATGAGTCCTTCATACTTAGTCGTTTTTTGCAAAATTTCTGACTTTTTGAAAATTTCACTTTTTTGTGAAAATCTCCGCTAAATGAGGTTATAGTATGTTAGAGGGCATCCCAGGAGGGCTCCAAATGTGTGGGTAAAATATATATCCCTTGGGGGGAAATTTGAAAAAAAGTTTAAAAAAATTTTTTTTCTGGACTTAGAAAATTTTCACACATGTCTCAGACTTCCAGAGAGGGGAGCATGTCAGTGCGCGCATCCGATTTCAGTTCCAGAGCGATTCACCCGATGAGTCCTTCATACTTAGTCGTTTTTTGCAAAATTTCTGACTTTTTGAAAATTTCACTTTTTTGTGAAAATCTCCGCTAAATGAGGTTATAGTATGTTAGAGGGCATCCCAGGAGGGCTCCAAATGTGTGGGTAAAATATATATCCCTTGGGAGAAATTTGAAAAGAAGTTGAAAATTTTTTTTTTTCTGGACTTAGAAAATTTTCACAGATGTCTCAGACTTCCAGAGAGGGGAGCATGTCTATAAGCGCATCCGATTTCAGTTCCAGAGGGCTTCACCCGATGAGTCCTTCATACTTAGTCGTTTTTTGCAAAATTTCTGACTTTTTGAAAATTTCACTTTTTTGTGAAAATCTCCGCTAAATGAGGTTATAGTATGTTAGAGGGCATCCCAGGAGGGCTCCAAATGTGTGGGTAAAATATATATCCCTTGGGGGGAAATTTGAAAAAAAGTTGAAAAAATGTTTTTTTCTGGACTTAGAAAATTTTCACACATGTCTCAGACTGCCAGAGAGGGGAGCATGTCAGTGCGCACATCCGATTTCAGTTCCAGAGCATTTCACCCGATGAGTCCTTCATATTTAGTCATTTTTTGCAAAATTTCTGACTTTTTGAAAATTTCACTTTTTTGTGAAAATCTACGCTAAATGAGGTTATAGTATGTTAGAGGGCATCCCAGGAGGGCTCCAAATGTGTGGGTAAAATATATATCCCTTGGGGGGAAATTTGAAAAAAAGTTGAATAATTTTTTTTTTCTGGACTTAGAAAATTTTCACACATGTCTCAGACTTCCAGAGAGGGGAGCATGTCAGTGCGTGCATCCGATTTCAGTTCCAGAGCGATTCACCCTATGAGTCCTTCATATTTAGTCATTTTTTGCAAAATTTCTGACTTTTTGAAAATTTCACTTTTTTGTGAAAATCTCCGCTAAATGAGGTTATAGTATGTTAGAGGGCATCCCAGGAGGGCTCCAAATGTGTGGGTAAAATATATATCCCTTGGGGGGAAATTTGAAAAAAAGTTTAAAAAAATTTTTTTTCTGGACTTAGAAAATTTTCACACATGTCTCAGACTTCCAGAGAGGGGAGCATGTCAGTGCGCGCATCCGATTTCAGTTCCAGAGCGATTCACCCGATGAGTCCTTCATACTTAGTCGTTTTTTGCAAAATTTCTGACTTTTTGAAAATTTCACTTTTTTGTGAAAATCTCCGCTAAATGAGGTTATAGTATGTTAGAGGGCATCCCAGGAGGGCTCCAAATGTGTGGGTAAAATATATATCCCTTGGGAGAAATTTGAAAAGAAGTTGAAAATTTTTTTTTTTCTGGACTTAGAAAATTTTCACAGATGTCTCAGACTTCCAGAGAGGGGAGCATGTCTATAAGCGCATCCGATTTCAGTTCCAGAGGGCTTCACCCGATGAGTCCTTCATACTTAGTCGTTTTTTGCAAAATTTCTGACTTTTTGAAAATTTCACTTTTTTGTGAAAATCTCCGCTAAATGAGGTTATAGTATGTTAGAGGGCATCCCAGGAGGGCTCCAAATGTGTGGGTAAAATATATATCCCTTGGGGGGAAATTTGAAAAAAAGTTGAAAAAATGTTTTTTTCTGGACTTAGAAAATTTTCACACATGTCTCAGACTGCCAGAGAGGGGAGCATGTCAGTGCGCACATCCGATTTCAGTTCCAGAGCGTTTCACCCGATGAGTCCTTCATATTTAGTCATTTTTTGCAAAATTTCTGACTTTTTGAAAATTTCACTTTTTTGTGAAAATCTACGCTAAATGAGGTTATAGTATGTTAGAGGGCATCCCAGGAGGGCTCCAAATGTGTGGGTAAAATATATATCCCTTGGGGGGAAATTTGAAAAAAAGTTGAATAATTTTTTTTTTCTGGACTTAGAAAATTTTCACACATGTCTCAGACTTCCAGAGAGGGGAGCATGTCAGTGCGTGCATCCGATTTCAGTTCCAGAGCGATTCACCCTATGAGTCCTTCATATTTAGTCATTTTTTGCAAAATTTCTGACTTTTTGAAAATTTCACTTTTTTGTGAAAATCTCCGCTAAATGAGGTTATAGTATGTTAGAGGGCATCCCAAGAGGGCTACAAATGTGTGGGTAAAATATATATCCCTTGGGGGAAAATTTGAAAAAAGTTGAAAAAATTTTTTTTTCTGGACTTAGAAAATTTTCACACATGTCTCAGACTTCCAGAGAGGGGAGCATGTCAGTGCGCGCATCCGATTTCAGTTCCAGAGCGATTCACCCAATGAGTCCTTCATACTTAGTCATTTTTTGGAAAAATTTTCACTTTTTGAAAATTTCACTTTTTTGTGAAAATCTCCGCTAAATGAGGTTATAGTATGTTAGAGGGCATCCCAGGAGGGCTCCAAATGTGTGGGTAAAATATATATCCCTTGGGGGGAAATTTGAAAAAAGTTGAATAATTTTTTTTTCTGGACTTAGAAAATTTTCACACATGTCTCAGACTTCCAGAGAGGGGAGCATGTCAGTGCGCGCATCCGATTTCAGTTCCAGAGCGATTCAACCGATGAGTCCTTCATACTTAGTCGTTTTTTGCAAAATTTCTGACTTTTTGAAAATTTCACTTTTTTGTGAAAATCTCCGCTAAATGAGGTTATAGTATGTTAGAGGGCATCCCAGGAGGGCTCCAAATGTGTGGGTAAAATATATATCCCTTGGGGGGAAATTTGAAAAAAAGTTTAAAAAAATTTTTTTTCTGGACTTAGAAAATTTTCACACATGTCTCAGACTTCCAGAGAGGGGAGCATGTCAGTGCGCGCATCCGATTTCAGTTCCAGAGCGATTCACCCGATGAGTCCTTCATACTTAGTCGTTTTTTGCAAAATTTCTGACTTTTTGAAAATTTCACTTTTTTGTGAAAATCTCCGCTAAATGAGGTTATAGTATGTTAGAGGGCATCCCAGGAGGGCTCCAAATGTGTGGGTAAAATATATATCCCTTGGGAGAAATTTGAAAAGAAGTTGAAAATTTTTTTTTTTCTGGACTTAGAAAATTTTCACAGATGTCTCAGACTTCCAGAGAGGGGAGCATGTCTATAAGCGCATCCGATTTCAGTTCCAGAGGGCTTCACCCGATGAGTCCTTCATACTTAGTCGTTTTTTGCAAAATTTCTGACTTTTTGAAAATTTCACTTTTTTGTGAAAATCTCCGCTAAATGAGGTTATAGTATGTTAGAGGGCATCCCAGGAGGGCTCCAAATGTGTGGGTAAAATATATATCCCTTGGGGGGAAATTTGAAAAAAAGTTGAAAAAATGTTTTTTTCTGGACTTAGAAAATTTTCACACATGTCTCAGACTGCCAGAGAGGGGAGCATGTCAGTGCGCACATCCGATTTCAGTTCCAGAGCGTTTCACCCGATGAGTCCTTCATATTTAGTCATTTTTTGCAAAATTTCTGACTTTTTGAAAATTTCACTTTTTTGTGAAAATCTACGCTAAATGAGGTTATAGTATGTTAGAGGGCATCCCAGGAGGGCTCCAAATGTGTGGGTAAAATATATATCCCTTGGGGGGAAATTTGAAAAAAAGTTGAATAATTTTTTTTTTCTGGACTTAGAAAATTTTCACACATGTCTCAGACTTCCAGAGAGGGGAGCATGTCAGTGCGTGCATCCGATTTCAGTTCCAGAGCGATTCACCCTATGAGTCCTTCATATTTAGTCATTTTTTGCAAAATTTCTGACTTTTTGAAAATTTCACTTTTTTGTGAAAATCTCCGCTAAATGAGGTTATAGTATGTTAGAGGGCATCCCAAGAGGGCTACAAATGTGTGGGTAAAATATATATCCCTTGGGGGAAAATTTGAAAAAAGTTGAAAAAAATTTTTTTTCTGGACTTAGAAAATTTTCACACATGTCTCAGACTTCCAGAGAGGGGAGCATGTCAGTGCGCGCATCCGATTTCAGTTCCAGAGCGATTCACCCAATGAGTCCTTCATACTTAGTCATTTTTTGGAAAAATTTTCACTTTTTGAAAATTTCACTTTTTTGTGAAAATCTCCGCTAAATGAGGTTATAGTATGTTAGAGGGCATCCCAGGAGGGCTCCAAATGTGTGGGTAAAATATATATCCCTTGGGGGGAAATTTGAAAAAAGTTGAATAATTTTTTTTTCTGGACTTAGAAAATTTTCACACATGTCTCAGACTTCCAGAGAGGGGAGCATGTCAGTGCGCGAATCCGATTTCAGTTCCAGAGCGATTCACCCGATGAGTCCTTCATACTTAGTCATTTTTTGCAAAATTTCTGACTTTTTGAAAATTTCACTTTTTTGTGAAAATCTCCGCTAAATGAGGTTATAGTATGTTAGAGGGCATCCCAGGAGGGCTCAAAATGTGTGGGTAAAATATATATCCCTTGGGGGGAAATTTGAAAAATAGTTGAAAAATTTTTTTTTTCTGGACTTAGAAAATTTTCACACATGTCTCAAACTTCCAGAGAAGGGAGCATGTCAGTGCGCGCATCCGATTTCAGTTCCAGAGCGATTCACCCGAGGAGTCCTTCATACTTAGTCGTTTTTTGGAAAAATTTTCAGCTTTTGAAAATTTCACTTTTTTGTGAAAATCTCCGCTAAATGAGGTTATAGTATGTTAGAGGGCATCACAGGAGGGCTCCAAATGTGTGGGTAAAATATATATCCCTTGGAAGGAAATTTGAAAAAAAGTTGAAAAAATTTTTTTTTCTGGACTTAGAAAATTTTCACACATGTCTCAGACTTCCAGAGAGGGGAGCATGTCAGTGCACGCATCCGATTTCAGTTCCAGAGCGATTCACTTGATGAGTCCTTCATACTTAGTCGTTTTTTGCAAAATTTCTGACTTTTGAAAATTTCACTTTTTTGTGAAAATCTCCGCTAAATGAGGTTATAGTATGTTAGAGGGCATCCCAGTAGGGCTCCAAATGTGTGGGTAAAATGTATATCCCTTGGGGGGAAATTTGAAAAAAAGTTGAAAATTTTTTTTTTATGGACTTAGAAAATTTTCACACATGTCTCAGACTGCCAGAGAGGGGAGCATGTCAGTGCGCACATCTGATTTCAGTTCCAGAGCGTTTCACCCGATGAGTCCTTCATATTTAGTCATTTTTTGCAAAATTTCTGACTTTTTGAAAATTTCACTTTTTTGTGAAAATCTCCGCTAAATGAGGTTATAGTATGTTAGAGGGCATCCCAGGAGGGCTCCAAATGTGTGGGTAAAATATATATCCCTTGGGGGGAAATTTGAAAAAAAGTTGAAACAATTTTTTTTTCTGGACTTAGAAAATTTTCACACATGTCTCAGACTTCCAGAGAGGGGAGCATGTCAGTGCGCGCATCCGATTTCAGTTCCAGAGCGATTCACCCAATGAGTCCTTCATACTTAGTCGTTTTTTGGAAAAATTTTCACTTTTTGAAATTTTCACTTTTTTGTGAAAATCTCCGCTAAATGAGGTTATAGTATGTTAGAGGGCATCCCAGGAGGGCTCCAAATGTGTGGGTAAAATATATATCCCTTGGGGGGAAATTTGAAAAAAAGTTGAATAATTTTTTTTTCTGGACTTAGAAAATTTTCACACATGTCTCAGACTTCCAGAGAGGGGAGCATGTCAGTGCGCGCATCCGATTTCAGTTCCAGAGCGATTCAACCGATGAGTCCTTCATACTTAGTCGTTTTTTGCAAAATTTCTGACTTTTTGAAAATTTCACTTTTTTGTGAAAATCTCCGCTAAATGAGGTTATAGTATGTTAGAGGGCATCCCAGGAGGGCTCCAAATGTGTGGGTAAAATATATATCCCTTGGGGGGAAATTTGAAAAAAAGTTTAAAAAAATTTTTTTTCTGGACTTAGAAAATTTTCACACATGTCTCAGACTTCCAGAGAGGGGAGCATGTCAGTGCGCGCATCCGATTTCAGTTCCAGAGCGATTCACCCGATGAGTCCTTCATACTTAGTCGTTTTTTGCAAAATTTCTGACTTTTTGAAAATTTCACTTTTTTGTGAAAATCTCCGCTAAATGAGGTTATAGTATGTTAGAGGGCATCCCAGGAGGGCTCCAAATGTGTGGGTAAAATATATATCCCTTGGGAGAAATTTGAAAAGAAGTTGAAAATTTTTTTTTTTCTGGACTTAGAAAATTTTCACAGATGTCTCAGACTTCCAGAGAGGGGAGCATGTCTATAAGCGCATCCGATTTCAGTTCCAGAGGGCTTCACCCGATGAGTCCTTCATACTTAGTCGTTTTTTGCAAAATTTCTGACTTTTTGAAAATTTCACTTTTTTGTGAAAATCTCCGCTAAATGAGGTTATAGTATGTTAGCGGGCATCCCAGGAGGGCTCCAAATGTGTGGGTAAAATATATATCCCTTGGGGGGAAATTTGAAAAAAAGTTGAAAAAATGTTTTTTTCTGGACTTAGAAAATTTTCACACATGTCTCAGACTGCCAGAGAGGGGAGCATGTCAGTGCGCACATCCGATTTCAGTTCCAGAGCGTTTCACCCGATGAGTCCTTCATATTTAGTCATTTTTTGCAAAATTTCTGACTTTTTGAAAATTTCACTTTTTTGTGAAAATCTACGCTAAATGAGGTTATAGTATGTTAGAGGGCATCCCAGGAGGGCTCCAAATGTGTGGGTAAAATATATATCCCTTGGGGGGAAATTTGAAAAAAAGTTGAATAATTTTTTTTTTCTGGACTTAGAAAATTTTCACACATGTCTCAGACTTCCAGAGAGGGGAGCATGTCAGTGCGTGCATCCGATTTCAGTTCCAGAGCGATTCACCCTATGAGTCCTTCATATTTAGTCATTTTTTGCAAAATTTCTGACTTTTTGAAAATTTCACTTTTTTGTGAAAATCTCCGCTAAATGAGGTTATAGTATGTTAGAGGGCATCCCAAGAGGGCTACAAATGTGTGGGTAAAATATATATCCCTTGGGGGAAAATTTGAAAAAAGTTGAAAAAAATTTTTTTTCTGGACTTAGAAAATTTTCACACATGTCTCAGACTTCCAGAGAGGGGAGCATGTCAGTGCGCGCATCCGATTTCAGTTCCAGAGCGATTCACCCAATGAGTCCTTCATACTTAGTCATTTTTTGGAAAAATTTTCACTTTTTGAAAATTTCACTTTTTTGTGAAAATCTCCGCTAAATGAGGTTATAGTATGTTAGAGGGCATCCCAGGAGGGCTCCAAATGTGTGGGTAAAATATATATCCCTTGGGGGGAAATTTGAAAAAAGTTGAATAATTTTTTTTTCTGGACTTAGAAAATTTTCACACATGTCTCAGACTTCCAGAGAGGGGAGCATGTCAGTGCGCGAATCCGATTTCAGTTCCAGAGCGATTCACCCGATGAGTCCTTCATACTTAGTCATTTTTTGCAAAATTTCAGACTTTTTGAAAATTTCACTTTTTTGTGAAAATCTCCGCTAAATGAGGTTATAGTATGTTAGAGGGCATCCCAGGAGGGCTCCAAATGTGTGGGTAAAATATATATCCCTTGGGGGGAAATTTGAAAAAAAGTTGAAAAAATTTTTTTTTCTGGACTTAGAAAATTTTCACACATGTCTCAGACTGCCAGAGAGGGGAGCATGTCAGTGCGCACATCCGATTTCAGTTCCAGAGCGATTCACCCGATGAGTCCTTCATACTTAGTCGTTTTTTGCAAAATTTCTGACTTTTTGAAAATTTCACTTTTTTGTGAAAATCTTTGCTAAATGAGGTTATAGTATGTTAGAGGGCATCCCAGGAGGGCTCCAAATGTGTGGGTAAAATATATATCCCTTGTGGGGAAATTTGAAAAAAAGTTGAAAAAAATTTATTTTCTGGACTTAGAAAATTTAAACACATGTCTCAGACTTCCAGAGAAGGGAGCATGTCAGTGCGTGCATCCGATTTCAGTTCCAGAGTGATTCACCCAATGAGTCCTTCATATTTAGTAATTTTTTGCAAAATTTCTGACTTTTTGAAAATTTCACTTTTTTTTGTGAAAATCTCCGCTAAATGAGATTATAGTATGTTAGAGGGCATCCCAGGAGGGCTCCAAATGTGTGGGTAAAATATATATCCCTTGGGGGGAAATTTGAAAAAAAGTTGAATAATTATTTTTTTCTGGACTTAGAAAATTTTCACACATGTCTCAGACTTCCAGAGAGGGGAGCATGTCAGTGCGCGCATACGATTTCAGTTCCAGAGCGATTCACCCGATGAGTCCTTCATACTTAGTCGTTTTTTGCAAAATTTCTGACTTTTTGAAAATTTCACTTTTTTGTGAAAATCTCCGCTAAATGAGGTTATAGTATGTTAGAGGGCATCCCAGGAGGGCTCCAAATGTGTGGGTAAAATATATATCCCTTGGGGGGAAATTTGAAAAAAGTTGAATAATTTTTTTTTTCTGGACTTAGAAAATTTTCACACATATCTCAGACTGCCAGAGAGGGGAGCATGTCAGTGCGCACATCCGATTTCAGTTCCAGAGCGATTCACCCGATGAGTCCTTCATACTTAGTCGTTTTTTGCAAAATTTCTGACTTTTTGAAAATGTCACTTTTTTGTGAAAATCTTTGCTAAATGAGGTTATAGTATGTTAGAGGGCATCCCAGGAGGGCTCCAAATGTGTGGGTAAAATATATATCCCTTGGGCGGAAATTTGAAAAAAAGTTGAAAAAATTTTTTTTTCTGGACTTAGAAAATTTTCACACATGTCTCAGACTTCCAGAGTGGGGAGCATGTCAGTGCGCGCATCCGATTTCAGTTCCAAAGCGATTCACCCAATGAGTCCTTCATACTTATGTGTGGGTAAAATATATATCCCTTGGGGGGAAATTTGAAAAAAAGTTGAAAAAATTTTTTTTTCTGGACTTAGAAAATTTTCACACATGTCTCAGACTTCCAGAGAGGGGAGCATGTCAGTGCGCGCATCCGATTTCAGTTCCAGAGCGATTCACCCGATGAGTCCTTCATACTTAGTCGTTTTTTGCAAAATTTCTGACTTTTTGAAAATTTCACTTTTTTGTGAAAATCTCCGCTAAATGAGGTTATAGTATGTTAGAGGGCATCCCAGGAGGGCTCCAAATGTGTGGGTAAAATATATATCCCTTGGGGGGAAATTTGAAAAAAAGTTGAAAAAATTTTTTTTTCTGGACTTAGAAAATTTAAACACATGTCTCAGACTTCCAGAGAGGGGAGCATGTCAGTGCGTGCATCCGATTTCAGTTCCAGAGCGATTCACCCGATGAGTCCTTCATATTTAGTCATTTTTTGCAAAATTTCTGACTTTTTGAAAATTTCACTTTTTTGTGAAAATCTCCGCTAAATGAGGTTATAGTATGTTAGAGGGCATCCCAGGAGGGCTCCAAATGTGTGGGTAAAATATATATCCCTTGGGGGGAAATTTGAAAAAAAGTTGAAAAAATTTTTTTTTCTGGACTTAGAAAATTTTCACACATGTCTCAGACTTCCAGAGAGGGGAGCATGTCAGTGCGCGCATCCGATTTCAGTTCCAGAGCGATTCACCCAATGAGTCCTTCATACTTAGTCGTTTTTTGGAAAAATTTTCACTTTTTGAAATTTTCACTTTTTTGTGAAAATCTCCGCTAAATGAGGTTATAGTATGTTAGAGGGCATCCCAGGAGGGCTCCAAATGTGTGGGTAAAATATATATCCCTTGGGGGGAAATTTGAAAAAAAGTTGAATAATTTTTTTTTCTGGACTTAGAAAATTTTCACACATGTCTCAGACTTCCAGAGAGGGGAGCATGTCAGTGCGCGCATCCGATTTCAGTTCCAGAGCGATTCACCCGATGAGTCCTTCATACTTAGTCGTTTTTTGCAAAATTTCTGACTTTTTGAAAATTTCACTTTTTTGTGAAAATCTCAGCTAAATGAGGTTATAGTATGTTAGAGGGCATCCCAGGAGGGCTCCAAATGTGTGGGTAAAATATATATCCCTTGGGGGGAAATTTGAAAAAAAGTTGAAAAAATTTTTTTTTCTGGACTTAGAAAATTTTCACACATGTCTCAGACTTCCAGAGAGGGGAGCATGTCAGTGCGCGCATCCGATTTCAGTTCCAGAGCGATTCACCCGATGAGTCCTTCATACTTAGTCGTTTTTTGCAAAATTTCTGACTTTTTGAAAATTTCACTTTTTTGTGAAAATCTCCGCTAAATGAGGTTATAGTATGTTAGAGGGCATCCCAGGAGGGCTCCAAATGTGTGGGTAAAATATATATCCCTTGGGGGGAAATTTGAAAAAAAGTTGAAAAAATGTTTTTTTCTGGACTTAGAAAATTTTCACACATGTCTCAGACTGCCAGAGAGGGGAGCATGTCAGTGCGCACATCCGATTTCAGTTCCAGAGCGTTTCACCCGATGAGTCCTTCAGATTTAGTCATTTTTTGCAAAATTTCTGACTTTTTGAAAATTTCACTTTTTTGTGAAAATCTCCGCTAAATGAGGTTGTAGTATGTTAGAGAGCATCCCAGGATGGCTCCAAATGTGTGGGTAAAATATATATCCCTTGGGGGGAAATTTGAAAAAAAGTTGAATAATTTTTTTTTCTGGACTTAGAAAATTTTCACACATGTCTCAGACTTCCAGAGAGGGGAGCATGTCAGTGCGCGCATCCGATTTCAGTTCCAGAGCGATTCACCCGATGAGTCCTTCATACTTAGTCGTTTTTTGCAAAATTTCTGACTTTTTGAAAATTTCACTTTTTTGTGAAAATCTCCGCTAAATGAGGTTATAGTATGTTAGAGGGCATCCCAGGAGGGCTCCAAATGTGTGGGTAAAATATATATCCCTTGGGGGAAATTTGAAAAAAAGTTGAAATTTTTTTTTTTCTGGACTTAGAAAATTTTCACACATGTCTCAGACTTCCAGAGAGGGGAGCATGTCTATATGCGTGTCCGATTTTAGTTCCAGAGCTTTTCACCCGATGAGTCCTTCATACTTAGTCGTTTTTTGCAAAATTTCTGACTTTTTGAAAATTTCACTTTTTTGTGAAAATCTTTGCTAAATGAGGTTATAGTATGTTAGAGGGCATCCCAGGAGGGCTCCAAATGTGTGGGTAAAATATATATCCCTTGGGGGGAAATTTTAAAAAAAGTTGAAAAAATTTTTTTTTATGGACTTAGAAAATTTTCACACATGTCTCAGACTTCCAGAGAGGGGAGCATGTCAGTGCGCGCATCCGATTTCAGTTCCAGAGCGATTCTCCCGATGAGTCCTTCATACTTAGTCGTTTTTTGCAAAATTTCTGACTTTTTGAAAATTTCACTTTTTTGTGAAAATCTCCGCTAAACGAGGTAATAGTATGTTAGAGGGCATCCCAGGAGGGCTCCAAATGTGTGGGTAAAATATATATCCCTTGGGGGGAAATTTGAAAAAAAGTTAAAAAAATGTTTTTTTCTGGACTTAGAAAATTTTCACACATGTCTCAGACTGCCAGAGAGGGGAGCATGTCAGTGCGCACATCCGATTTCAGTTCCAGAGCGTTTCACCCGATGAGTCCTTCATATTTTGTCATTTTTTGCAAAATTTCTGACTTTTTGAAAATTTCACTTTTTTTGTGAAAATCTCCGCTAAATGAGGTTATAGTATGTTAGAGGGCGTCCCAGGAGGGCTCCAAATGTGTGGGTAAAATATATATCCCTTGGGGGGAAATTTGAAAAAAGTTGAATAATTTTTTTTTTCTGGACTTAGAAAATTTTCACACATGTCTCAGACTTCCAGAGAGGGGAGCATGTCAGTGCACGCATCCGATTTCAGTTCCAGAGCGATTCACCCGATGAGTCCTTCATACTTAGTCGTTTTTTGCAAAATTTCTGACTTTTTGAAAATTTCACTTTTTTGTGAAAATCTCCGCTAAATGAGGTTATAGTATGTTAGAGGGCATCCCAGGAGGGCTCCAAATGTGTGGGTAAAATATATATCCCTTGGGGGGAAATTTGAAAAAAAGTTGAAAAATTTTTTTTTTCTGGACTTAGAAAATTTTCACACATGTCTCAGACTTCCAGAGAGGGGAGCATGTCAGTGCGCGCATCCGATTTCAGTTCCAGAGCGATTCACCCGATGAGTCCTTCATACTTAGTCGTTTTTTGCAAAATTTCTGACTTTTTGAAAATTTCACTTTTTTGTGAAAATCTTTGCTAAATGAGGTTATAGTATGTTAGAGGGCATCCCAGGAGGGCTCCAAATGTGTGGGTAAAATATATATCCCTTGGGGGGAAATTTGAAAAAAAGTTGAAAAAAATTTTTTTTATGGACTTAGAAAATTTTCACACATGTCTCAGACTTCCAGAGAGGGGAGCATGTCAGTGCGGGCATCCAATTTCAGTTCCAGAGCGATTCACCCGATGAGTCCTTCATACTTAGTCGTTTTTTGCAAAATTTCTGACTTTTTGAAAATTTCACTTTTTTGTGAAAATCTCCGCTAAATGAGGTTATAGTATGTTAGAGGGCATCCCAGGAGGGCTCCAAATGTGTGGGTAAAATATATATCCCTTGGGGGAAATTTGAAAAAAAGTTGAAAAAAATTTTTTTTCTGGACTTAGAAAATTTTCACACATGTCTCAGACTTCCAGAGAGGGGAGCATGTCTATAAGCGCATCCGATTTCAGTTCCAGAGCGTTTCACCCGATGAGTCCTTCATACTTAGTGTTTTTTTGGAAAAATTTTCATTTTTTGAAAATTTCACTTTTTTGTGAAAATCTCCACTAAATGAGGTTATAGTATGTTAGAGGGCATCCCAGGAGGGCTCCAAATGTGTGGGTAAAATATATATCCCTTGGGGGGAAATTTGAAAAAAAGTTGAATAATTTTTATTTCTGGACTTAGAAAATTTTCACACATGTCTCAGACTTCCAGAGAGGGGAGCATGTCAGTGAGCGCATCCGATTTCAGTTCCAGAGCGATTCACCCGATGAGTCCTTCATACTTAGTCGTTTTTTGCAAAATTTCTGACTTTTTGAAAATTTCACTTTTTTGTGAAAATCTACGCTAAATGAGGTTATAGTATGTTAGAGGGCATCCCAGGAGGGCTCCAAATGTGTGGGTAAAACATATATCCCTTGGGGGGAAATTTGAAAAAAAGTTGAAAAAATTTTTTTTTCTGGACTTAGAAAATTTTCACACATGTCTCAGACTTCCAGAGAGGGGAGCATGTCAGTGCGCGCATCCGATTTCAGTTCCAGAGCGATTCACCCGATGAGTCCTTCATACTTAGTCGTTTTTTGCAAAATTTCTGACTTTTTGAAAATTTCACTTTTTTGTGAAAATCTCCGCTAAATGAGGTTATAGTATGTTAGAGGGCATCCCAGGAGGGCTCCAAATGTGTGGGTAAAATATATATCCCTTGGGGGGAAATTTGAAAAAAAGTTGAATAATTTTTTTTTCTGGACTTAGAAAATTTTCACACATGTCTCAGACTTCCAGAGAGGGGAGCATGTCAGTGCGCGCATCCGATTTCAGTTCCAGAGCGATTCACCCGATGAGTCCTTCATACTTAGTCGTTTTTTGCAAAATTTCTGACATTTTGAAAATTTCACTTTTTTGTGAAAATCTCCGCTAAATGAGGTTATAGTATGTTAGAGGGCATCCCAGGAGGGCTCCAAATGTGTGGGTAAAATATATATCCCTTGGGGGGAAATTTGAAAAAAGTTGAATAATTTTTTTTTTCTGGACTTAGAAAATTTTCACACATGTCTCAGACTGCCAGAGAGGGGAGCATGTCAGTGCGCACATCCGATTTCAGTTCCAGAGCGTTTCACCCGATGAGTCCTTCATATTTAGTCATTTTTTGCAAAATTTCTGACTTTTTGAAAATTTCACTTTTTTTGTGAAAATCTCCGCTAAATGAGGTTATAGTATGTTAGAGGGCATCCCAGGAGGGCTCCAAATGTGTGGGTAAAATATATATCCCTTGGGGGGAAATTTGAAAAAAAGTTATAAAAAATTTTTTTTCTGGACTTAGAAAATTTTCACACATGTCTCAGACTTCCAGAGAGGGGAGCATGTCAGTGCGCGCATCCGATTTCAGTTCCAGAGCGTTTCACCCGATGAGTCCTTCATACTTAGTCATTTTTTGCAAAATTTCTGACTTTTTGAAAATTTCACTTTTTTGTGAAAATCTCCGCTAAATGAGGTTATAGTATGTTAGAGGGCATCCCAGGAGGGCTCCAAATGTGTGGGTAAAATATATACCCCTTGGGGGGAAATTTGAAAAAAAGTTGAATAATTTTTATTTCTGGACTTAGAAAATTTTCACACATGTCTCAGACTTCCAGAGAGGGGAGCATGTCTATAAGCGCATCCGATTTCAGTTCCAGAGCATTTCACCCGATGAGTCCTTCATACTTAGTGTTTTTTTGGAAAAATGTTCATTTTTTGAAAATTTCACTTTTTTGTGAAAATCTCCACTAAATGAGGTTATAGTATGTTAGAGGGCATCCCAGGAGGGCTCCAAATGTGTGGGTAAAATATATATCCCTTGGGGGGAAATTTGAAAAAAAGTTGAATAATTTTTATTTCTGGACTTAGAAAATTTTCACACATGTCTCAGACTTCCAGAGAGGGGAGCATGTCAGTGAGCGCATCCGATTTCAGTTCCAGAGCGATTCACCCGATGAGTCCTTCATACTTAGTCGTTTTTTGCAAAATTTCTGACTTTTTGAAAATTTCACTTTTTTGTGAAAATCTACGCTAAATGAGGTTATAGTATGTTAGAGGGCATCCCAGGAGGGCTCCAAATGTGTGGGTAAAACATATATCCCTTGGGGGGAAATTTGAAAAAAAGTTGAAAAAATTTTTTTTTCTGGACTTAGAAAATTTTCACACATGTCTCAGACTTCCAGAGAGGGGAGCATGTCAGTGCGCGCATCCGATTTCAGTTCCAGAGCGATTCACCCGATGAGTCCTTCATACTTAGTCGTTTTTTGCAAAATTTCTGACTTTTTGAAAATTTCACTTTTTTGTGAAAATCTTTGCTAAATGAGGTTATAGTATGCTAGAGGGCATCCCAGGAGGGCTCCAAATGTGTGGGTAAAATATATATCCCTTGGGGGGAAATTTGAAAAAAGTTGAATAATTTTTTTTTTCTGGACTTACAAAATTTTCACACATATCTCAGACTGCCAGAGAGGGGAGCATGTCAGTGCGCACATCCGATTTCAGTTCCAGAGCGATTCACCCGATGAGTCCTTCATACTTAGTCGTTTTTTGCAAAATTTCTGACTTTTTGAAAATTTCACTTTTTTGTGAAAATCTTTGCTAAATGAGGTTATAGTATGTTAGAGGGCATCCCAGGAGGGCTCCAAATGTGTGGGTAAAATATATATCCCTTGGGGGGAAATTTGAAAAAAAGTTGAAAAAAATTTTTTTTCTGGACTTAGAAAATTTTCACACATGTCTCAGACTTCCAGAGAGGGGAGCATGTCAGTGCGCGCATCCGATTTCAGTTCCAGAGCGATTCACCCGATGAGTCCTTCATACTTAGTCATTTTTTGCAAAATTTCTGACTTTTTGAAAATTTCACTTTTTTGTGAAAATCTCCGCTAAATGAGGTTATAGTATGTTAGAGAGCATCCCAGGAGGGCTCCAAATGTGAGGGTAAAATATATATCCCTTGGGGGGAAATTTGAAAAAAAGTTGAATAATTTTCTTTTCTGGACTTAGAAAATTTTCACACATGTCTCAGACTTCCAGAGAGGGGAGCATGTCAGTGCGCGCATCCGATTTCAGTTCCAGAGCGATTCACCCGATGAGTCCTTCATACTTAGTCGTTTTTTGCAAAATTTCTGACTTTTTGAAAATTTCACTTTTTTGTGAAAATCTCCGCTAAATGAGGTTATAGTATGTTAGAGGGCATCCCAGGAGGGCTCCAAATGTGTGGGTAAAATATATATCCCTTGGGGGAAATTTGAAAAAAAGTTGAAATTTTTTTTTTTCTGGACTTAGAAAATTTTCACACATGTCTCAGACTTCCAGAGAGGGGAGCATGTCTATATGCGTGTCCGATTTTAGTTCCAGAGCGTTTCACCCGATGAGTCCTTCATACTTAGTCGTTTTTTGCAAAATTTCTGACTTTTTGAAAATTTCACTTTTTTGTGAAAATCTTTGCTAAATGAGGTTATAGTATGTTAGAGGGCATCCCAGAAGGGCTCCAAATGTGTGGGTAGAATATATATCCCTTCGGGGGAAATTTGAAAAAAAGTTGAAAATTTTTTTTTTTCTGGACTTAGAAAATTTTCACACATGTCTCAGACTTCCAGAGAGGGGAGCATGTCTATAAGCGCATCCGATTTCAGTTCCAGAGCGTTTCACCCGATGAGTCCTTCATACTTAGTCGTTTTTTGGAAAAATTTTCATTTTTTGAAAATTTCACTTTTTTGTGAAAATCTCCGCTAAATGAGGTTATAGTATGTTAGAGGGCATCCCAGGAGGGCTCCAAATGTGTGGGTAAAATATATATCCCTTGGGGGGAAATTTGAAAAAAAGTTGAATAATTTTTATTTCTGGACTTAGAAAATTTTCACACATGTCTCAGACTTCCAGAGAGGGGAGCATGTCAGTGCGCGCATCCGATTTCAGTTCCAGAGCGTTTCACCCGATGAGTCCTTCATATTTAGTCATTTTTTGCAAAATTTCTGACTTTTTGAAAATTTCACTTTTTTGTGAAAATCTCTGCTAAATGAGGTTATAGTATGTTAGAGGGCATCCCAGGAGGGCTCCAGATGTGTGGGTAAAATATGTATCCCTTGGGGGGAAATTTGAAAAAAAGTTGAAAAACAAATTTTTTTCGGGACTTAGAAAATTTAAACACATGTCTCAGACTTCCAGAGAGGGGAGCATGTCAGTGCGTGCATCCGATTTCAGTTCCAGAGCGATTCACCCGATGAGTCCTTCATATTTAGTCATTTTTTGCTAAATTTCTGACTTTTTGAAAATTTCACTTTTTTGTGAAAATCTCCGCTAAATGAGGTTATAGTATGTTAGAGGGCATCCCAGGAGGGCTCCAAATGTGTGGGTAAAATATATATCCCTTGGGGGAAATTTGAAAAAAAGTTGAAAAATTTTTTTTTTCTGGACTTAGAAAATTTTCACACATGTCTCAGACTTCCAGAGAGGGGAGCATGTCTATAAGCGCATCCGATTTCAGTTCCAGAGCGTTTCACCCGATGAGTCCTTCATACTTAGTGTTTTTTTGGAAAAATTTTCATTTTTTGAAAATTTCACTTTTTTGTGAAAATCTCCACTAAATGAGGTTATAGTATGTTAGAGGGCATCCCAGGAGGGCTCCAAATGTGTGGGTAAAATATATATCCCTTGGGGGGAAATTTGAAAAAAAGTTGAATAATTTTTATTTCTGGACTTAGAAAATTTTCACACATGTCTCAGACTTCCAGAGAGGGGAGCATGTCAGTGAGCGCATCCGATTTCAGTTCCAGAGCGATTCACCCGATGAGTCCTTCATACTTAGTCGTTTTTTGCAAAATTTCTGACTTTTTGAAAATTTCACTTTTTTGTGAAAATCTACGCTAAATGAGGTTATAGTATGTTAGAGGGCATCCCAGGAGGGCTCCAAATGTGTGGGTAAAATATATATCCCTTGGGGGGAAATTTGAAAAAAAGTTGAAAAAATGTTTTTTTCTGGACTTAGAAAATTTTCACACATGTCTCAGACTGCCAGAGAGGGGAGCATGTCAGTGCGCACATCCGATTTCAGTTCCAGAGCGTTTCACCCGATGAGTCCTTCATATTTAGTCATTTTTTGCAAAATTTCTGACTTTTTGAAAATTTCACTTTTTTTGTGAAAATCTCCGCTAAATGAGGTTATAGTATGTTAGAGGGCATCCCAGGAGGGCTCCAAATGTGTGGGTAAAATATATATCCCTTGGGGGGAAATTTGAAAAAAGTTGAATAATTTTTTTTTTCTGGACTTAGAAAATTTTCACACATATCTCAGACTGCCAGAGAGGGGAGCATGTCAGTGCGCACATCCGATTTCAGTTCCAGAGCGATTCACCCGATGAGTCCTTCATACTTAGTCGTTTTTTGCAAAATTTCTGACTTTTTGAAAATTTCACTTTTTTGTGAAAATCTACGCTAAATGAGGTTATAGTATGTTAGAGGGCATCCCAGGAGGGCTCCAAATGTGTGGGTAAAATATATATCCCTTGGGGGGAAATTTGAAAAAAAGTTGAAAATTTTTTTTTTTCTGGACTTAGAAAATTTTCACACATGTCTCAGACTTCCAGAGAGGGGAGCATGTCAGTGCGCGCATCCGATTTCAGTTCCAGAGCGATTCACCCGATGAGTCCTTCATACTTAGTCATTTTTTGCAAAATTTCTGACTTTTTGAAAATTTCACTTTTTTGTGAAAATCTCCGCTAAATGAGGTTATAGTATGTTAGAGGGCATCCCAGGAGGGCTCCAAATGTGTGGGTAAAATATATATCCCTTGGGGGAAATTTGAAAAAAAATGGAAAATTTTTTTTTTTCTGGACTTAGAAAATTTTCACACATGTCTCAGACTTCCAGAGAGGGGAGCATGTCTATAAGCGCATCCGATTTCAGTTCCAGAGCGTTTCACCCGATGAGTCCTTCATACTTAGTGTTTTTTTGGAAAAATTTTCATTTTTTGAAAATTTCACTTTTTTGTGAAAATCTCCACTAAATGAGGTTATAGTATGTTAGAGGGCATCCCAGGAGGGCTCCAAATGTGTGGGTAAAATATATATCCCTTGGGGGGAAATTTGAAAAAAAGTTGAATAATTTTTATTTCTGGACTTAGAAAATTTTCACACATGTCTCAGACTTCCAGAGAGGGGAGCATGTCAGTGAGCGCATCCGATTTCAGTTCCAGAGCGATTCACCCGATGAGTCCTTCATACTTAGTCATTTTTTGCAAAATTTCTGACTTTTTGAAAATTTCACTTTTTTTGTGAAAATCTCCGCTAAATGAGGTTATAGTATGTTAGAGGGCATCCCAGGAGGGCTCCAAATGTGTGGGTAAAATATATATCCCTTGGGGGGAAATTTGAAAAAAAGTTGAAAAAATGTTTTTTTCTGGACTTAGAAAATTTTCACACATGTCTCAGACTGCCAGAGAGGGGAGCATGTCAGTGCGCACATCCGATTTCAGTTCCAGAGCGTTTCACCCGATGAGTCCTTCATATTTAGTCATTTTTTGCAAAATTTCTGACTTTTTGAAAATTTCACTTTTTTTGTGAAAATCTCCGCTAAATGAGGTTATAGTATGTTAGAGGGCATCCCAGGAGGGCTCCAAATGTGTGGGTAAAATATATATCCCTTGGGGGGAAATTTGAAAAAAGTTGAATAATTTTTTTTTTCTGGACTTAGAAAATTTTCACACATATCTCAGACTGCCAGAGAGGGGAGCATGTCAGTGCGCACATCCGATTTCAGTTCCAGAGCGATTCACCCGATGAGTCCTTCATACTTAGTCGTTTTTTGCAAAATTTCTGACTTTTTGAAAATTTCACTTTTTTGTGAAAATCTACGCTAAATGAGGTTATAGTATGTTAGAGGGCATCCCAGGAGGGCTCCAAATGTGTGGGTAAAATATATATCCCTTGGGGGGAAATTTGAAAAAAAGTTGAAAAAATTTTTTTTTCTGGACTTAGAAAATTTTCACACATGTCTCAGACTTCCAGAGAGGGGAGCATGTCAGTGCGCGCATCCGATTTCAGTTCCAGAGCGATTCACCCGATGAGTCCTTCATACTTAGTCATTTTTTGCAAAATTTCTGACTTTTTGAAAATTTCACTTTTTTGTGAAAATCTCCGCTAAATGAGGTTATAGTATGTTAGAGGGCATCCCAGGAGGGCTCCAAATGTGTGGGTAAAATATATATCCCTTGGGGGGAAATGTGAAAAAAAGTTGAAAAAATTTTTTTTTCTGGACTTAGAAAATTTTCACACATGTCTCAGACTTCCAGAGAGGGGAGCATGTCAGTGCACGCATCCGATTTCAGTTCCAGAGCGATTCACCCGATGAGTCCTTCATACTTAGTCGTTTTTTGCAAAATTTCTGACTTTTTGAAAATTTCACTTTTTTTGTGAAAATCTTTGCTAAATGAGGTTATAGTATGTTAGAGGGCATCCCAGGAGGGCTCCAAATGTGTGGGTAAAATATATATCCCTTGGGGGGAAATTTGAAAAAAGTTGAAAAAAATTTTTTTTATGGACTTAGAAAATTTTCACACATGTCTCAGACTTCCAGAGAGGGGAGCATGTCAGTGCGCGCATCCGATTTCAGTTCCAGAGCGATTCACCCGATGAGTCCTTCATACTTAGTCGTTTTTTGCAAAATTTCTGACTTTTTGAAAATTTCACTTTTTTGTGAAAATCTCCGCTAAATGAGGTTATAGTATGTTACAGGGCATCCCAGGAGGGCTCCAAATGTGTGGGTAAAATATATATCCCTTGGGGGGAAATTTGAAAAAAAGTTGAATAATTTTTTTTTTCTGGACTTAGAAAATTTTCACACATGTCTCAGACTTCCAGAGAGGGGAGCATGTCAGTGCGCGCATCCGATTTCAGTTCCAGAGTGATTCACCCGATGAGTCCTTCATACTTAGTCGTTTTTTGCAAAATTTCTGACTTTTTGAAAATTTCACTTTTTTGTGAAAATCTTTGCTAAATGAGGTTATAGTATGTTAGAGGGCATCCCAGGAGGGCTCCAAATGTGTGGGTAAAATATATATCCCTTGGGCGGAAATTTGAAAAAAAGTTGAAAAAATTTTTTTTTCCGGACTTAGAAAATTTTCACACATGTCTCAGACTTCCAGAGAGGGGAGCATGTCAGTGCGCGCATCCGATTTCAGTTCCAGAGCGATTCACCCAATGAGTCCTTCATACTTATGTGTGGGTAAAATATATATCCCTTGGGGGGAAATTTGAAAAAAAGTTGAAAAATTTTTTTTTTCTGGACTTAGAAAATTTTCACACATGTCTCAAACTTCCAGAGAGGGGAGCATGTCAGTGCGCGCATCCGATTTCAGTTCCAGAGCGTTTCACCCGATGAGTCCTTCATATTTAGTCATTTTTTGCAAAATTTCTGACTTTTTGAAAATTTCACTTTTTTGTGAAAATCTCTGCTAAATGAGTTTATAGTATGTTAGAGGGCATCCCAGGAGGGCTCCAGATGTGTGGGTAAAATATATATCCCTTGGGGGGAAATTTGAAAAAAAGTTTAAAAAAATTTTTTTTCTGGACTTAGAAAATTTTCACACATGTCTCAGACTTCCAGAGAGGGGAGCATGTCAGTGCGCGCATCCGATTTCAGTTCCAGAGCGATTCACCCGATGAGTCCTTCATACTTAGTCGTTTTTTGCAAAATTTCTGACTTTTTGAAAATTTCACTTTTTTGTGAAAATCTCCGCTAAATGAGGTTATAGTATGTTAGAGGGCATCCCAGGAGGGCTCCAAATGTGTGGGTAAAATATATATCCCTTGGGAGAAATTTGAAAAGAAGTTGAAAATTTTTTTTTTTCTGGACTTAGAAAATTTTCACAGATGTCTCAGACTTCCAGAGAGGGGAGCATGTCTATAAGCGCATCCGATTTCAGTTCCAGAGCGCTTCACCCGATGAGTCTTTCATACTTAGTCGTTTTTTGCAAAATTTCTGACTTTTTGAAAATTTCACTTTTTTGTGAAAATCTCCGCTAAATGAGGTTATAGTATGTTAGAGGGCATCCCAGGAGGGCTCCAAATGTGTGGGTAAAATATATATCCCTTGGGGGGAAATTTGAAAAAAAGTTGAAAAAATGTTTTTTTCTGGACTTAGAAAATTTTCACACATGTCTCAGACTGCCAGAGAGGGGAGCATGTCAGTGCGCACATCCGATTTCAGTTCCAGAGCGTTTCACCTGATGAGTCCTTCATATTTAGTCATTTTTTGCAAAATTTCTGACTTTTTGAAAATTTCACTTTTTTGTGAAAATCTACGCTAAATGAGGTTATAGTATGTTAGAGGGCATCCCAGGAGGGCTCCAAATGTGTGGGTAAAATATATATCCCTTGGGGGGAAATTTGAAAAAAAGTTGAATAATTTTTTTTTTCTGGACTTAGAAAATTTTCACACATGTCTCAGACTGCCAGAGAGGGGAGCATGTCAGTGCGTGCATCCGATTTCAGTTCCAGAGTGATTCACCCAATGAGTCCTTCATATTTAGTCATTTTTTGCAAAATTTCTGACTTTTTGAAAATTTCACTTTTTTGTGAAAATCTCCGCTAAATGAGATTATAGTATGTTAGAGGGCATCCCAGGAGGGCTCCAAATGTGTGGGTAAAATATATATCCCTTGGGGGGAAATTTGAAAAAAAGTTGAATAATTATTTTTTTCTGGACTTAGAAAATTTTCACACATGTCTCAGACTTCCAGAGAGGGGAGCATGTCAGTGCGTGCATCCGATTTCAGTTCCAGAGCGATTCACCCTATGAGTCCTTCATATTTAGTCATTTTTTGCAAAATTTCTGATTTTTTGAAAATTTCACTTTTTTGTGAAAATCTCCGCTAAATGAGGTTATAGTATGTTAGAGGGCATCCCAAGAGGGCTCCAAATGTGTGGGTAAAATATATATCCCTTGGGGGAAAATTTGAAAAAAGTTGAAAAAAATTTTTTTTCTGGACTTAGAAAATTTTCACACATGTCTCAGACTTCCAGAGAGGGGAGCATGTCAGTGCGCGCATCCGATTTCAGTTCCAGAGCGATTCACCCAATGAGTCCTTCATACTTAGTCATTTTTTGGAAAAATTTTCACTTTTTGAAAATTTCACTTTTTTGTGAAAATCTCCGCTAAATGAGGTTATAGTATGTTAGAGGGCATCCCAGGAGGGCTCCAAATGTGTGGGTAAAATATATATCCCTTGGGGGGAAATTTGAAAAAAGTTGAATAATTTTTTTTTCTGGACTTAGAAAATTTTCACACATGTCTCAGACTTCCAGAGAGGGGAGCATGTCAGTGCGCGAATCCGATTTCAGTTCCAGAGCGATTCACCCGATGAGTCCTTCATACTTAGTCATTTTTTGCAAAATTTCAGACTTTTTGAAAATTTCACTTTTTTGTGAAAATCTCCGCTAAATGAGATTATAGTATGTTAGAGGGCATCCCAGGAGGGCTCCAAATGTGTGGGTAAAATATATATCCCTTGGGGGGAAATTTGAAAAAAGTTGAATAATTTTTTTTTCTGGACTTAGAAAATTTTCACACATATCTCAGACTGCCAGAGAGGGGAGCATGTCAGTGCGCACATCCGATTTCAGTTCCAGAGCGATTCACCCGATGAGTCCTTCATACTTAGTGGTTTTTTGCAAAATTTCTGACTTTTTGAAAATGTCACTTTTTTGTGAAAATCTTTGCTAAATGAGGTTATAGTATGTTAGAGGGCATCCCAGGAGGGCTCCAAATGTGTGGGTAAAATATATATCCCTTGGGCGGAAATTTGAAAAAAAGTTTAAAAATTTTTTTTTTCTGGACTTAGAAAATTTTCACACATGTCTCAGACTTCCAGAGAGGGGAGCATGTCAGTGCGCGCATCCGATTTCAGTTCCAAAGCGATTCACCCAATGAGTCCTTCATACTTATGTGTGGGTAAAATATATATCCCTTGGGGGGAAATTTGAAAAAAAGTTGAAAAATTTTTTTTTTCTGGACTTAGAAAATTTTCACACATGTCTCAGGCTTCCAGAGAGGGGAGCATGTCAGTGCGCGCATCCGATTTCAGTTCCAGAGCGATTCACCCGATGAGTCCTTCATACTTAGTCATTTTTTGCAAAATTTCTGACTTTTTGAAAATTTCACTTTTTTGTGAAAATCTTTGCTAAATGAGGTTATAGTATGTTAGAGGGCATCCCAGGAGGGCTCCAAATGTGTGGGTAAAATATATATCCCTTGGGCGGAAATTTGAAAAAAAGTTGAAAAAATTTTTTTTTCCGGACTTAGAAAATTTTCACACATGTCTCAGACTTCCAGAGAGGGGAGCATGTCAGTGCGCGCATCCGATTTCAGTTCCAGAGCGATTCACCCAATGAGTCCTTCATACTTATGTGTGGGTAAAATATATATCCCTTGGGGGGAAATTTGAAAAAAAGTTGAAAAAAATTTTTTTTCTGGACTTAGAAAATTTTCACACATGTCTCAGACTTCCAGAGAGGGGAGCATGTCAGTGCGCGCATCCGATTTCAGTTCCAGAGCGTTTCACCCGATGAGTCCTTCATATTTAGTCATTTTTTGCAAAATTTCTGACTTTTTGAAAATTTCACTTTTTTGTGAAAATCTCTGCTAAATGAGTTTATAGTATGTTAGAGGGCATCCCAGGAGGGCTCCAGATGTGTGGGTAAAATATATATCCCTTGGGGGGAAATTTGAAAAAAAGTTGAAAAACAATTTTTTTTCTGGACTTAGAAAATTTAAACACATCTCTCAGACTTCCAGAGAGGGGAGCATGTCAGTGCGTGCATCCGATTTCAGTTCCAGAGCGATTCACCCGATGAGTCCTTCATATTTAGTCATTTTTTGCAAAATTTCTGACTTTTTGAAAATTTCACTTTTTTGTGAAAATCTCCGCTAAATGAGGTTATAGTATGTTAGAGGGCATCCCAGGAGGGCTCCAAATGTGTGGATAAAATATATATCCCTTGGGGGGAAATTTGAAAAAAAGTTGAAACAATTTTTTTTTCTGGACTTAGAAAATTTTCACACATGTCTCAGACTTCCAGAGAGGGGAGCATGTCAGTGCGCGCATCCGATTTCAGTTCCAGAGTGATTCACCCAATGAGTCCTTCATACTTAGTCGTTTTTTGGAAAAATTTTCACTTTTTGAAATTTTCACTTTTTTGTGAAAATCTCCGCTGAATGAGGTTATAGTATGTTAGAGGGCATCCCAGGAGGGCTCCAAATGTGTGGGTAAAATAGATATCCCTTGGGGGGAAATTTGAAAAAAAGTTGAATAATTTTTTTTTCTGGACTTAGAAAATTTTCACACATGTCTCAGACTTCCAGAGAGGGGAGCATGTCAGTGCGCGCATCCGATTTCAGTTCCAGAGCGATTCAACCGATGAGTCCTTCATACTTAGTCGTTTTTTGCAAAATTTCTGACTTTTTGAAAATTTCACTTTTTTGTGAAAATCTCCGCTAAATGAGGTTATAGTATGTTAGAGGGCATCCCAGGAGGGCTCCAAATGTGTGGGTAAAATATATATCCCTTGGGGGGAAATTTGAAAAAAGTTTAAAAAAAATTTTTTTCTGGACTTAGAAAATTTTCACACATGTCTCAGACTTCCAGAGAGGGGAGCATGTCAGTGCGCGCATCCGATTTCAGTTCCAGAGCGATTCACCCGATGAGTCCTTCATACTTAGTCGTTTTTTGCAAAATTTCTGACTTTTTGAAAATTTCACTTTTTTGTGAAAATCTCCGCTAAATGAGGTTATAGTATGTTAGAGGGCATCCCAGGAGGGCTCCAAATGTGTGGGTAAAATATATATCCCTTGGGAGAAATTTGAAAAGAAGTTGAAAATTTTTTTTTTTCTGGACTTAGAAAATTTTCACAGATGTCTCAGACTTCCAGAGAGGGGAGCATGTCTATAAGCGCATCCGATTTCAGTTCCAGAGCGCTTCACCCGATGAGTCCTTCATACTTAGTCGTTTTTTGCAAAATTTCTGACTTTTTGAAAATTTCACTTTTTTGTGAAAATCTCCGCTAAATGAGGTTATAGTATGTTAGAGGGCATCCCAGGAGGGCTCCAAATGTGTGGGTAAAATATATATCCCTTGGGGGGAAATTTGAAAAAAAGTTGAAAAAATTTTTTTTTCTGGACTTAGAAAATTTTCACACGTCTCAGACTGCCAGAGAGGGGAGCATGTCAGTGCGCACATACGATTTCAGTTCCAGAGCGATTCACCCGATGAGTCCTTCATACTTAGTCGTTTTTTGCAAAATTTCTGACTTTTTGAAAATTTCACTTTTTTGTGAAAATCTTTGCTAAATGAGGTTATAGTATGTTAGAGGGCATCCCAGGAGGGCTCCAAATGTGTGGGTAAAATATATATCCCTTGTGGGGAAATTTGAAAAAAAGTTGAAAAAAATTTATTTTCTGGACTTAGAAAATTTAAACACATGTCTCAGACTTCCAGAGAAGGGAGCATGTCAGTGCGTGCATCCGATTTCAGTTCCAGAGTGATTCACCCAATGAGTCCTTCATATTTAGTAATTTTTTGCAAAATTTCTGACTTTTTGAAAATTTCACTTTTTTGTGAAAATGTCCGCTAAATGAGATTATAGTATGTTAGAGGGCATCCCAGGAGGGCTCCAAATGTGTGGGTAAAATATATATCCCTTGGGGGGAAATTTGAAAAAAAGTTGAATAATTATTTTTTTCTGGACTTAGAAAATTTTCACACATGTCTCAGACTTCCAGAGAGGGGAGCATGTCAGTGCGCGCATCCGATTTCAGTTCCAGAGCGATTCACCCGATGAGTCCTTCATACTTAGTCGTTTTTTGCAAAATTTCTGACTTTTTGAAAATTTCACTTTTTTGTGAAAATCTCCGCTAAATGAGGTTATAGTATGTTAGAGGGCATCCCAGGAGGGCTCCAAATGTGTGGGTAAAATATATATCCCTTGGGGGGAAATTTGAAAAAAGTTGAATAATTTTTTTTTCTGGACTTAGAAAATTTTCACACATATCTCAGACTGCCAGAGAGGGGAGCATGTCAGTGCGCACATCCGATTTCAGTTCCAGAGCGATTCACCCGATGAGTCCTTCATACTTAGTGGTTTTTTGCAAAATTTCTGACTTTTTGAAAATGTCACTTTTTTGTGAAAATCTTTGCTAAATGAGGTTATAGTATGTTAGAGGGCATCCCAGGAGGGCTCCAAATGTGTGGGTAAAATATATATCCCTTGGGCGGAAATTTGAAAAAAAGTTTAAAAAATTTTTTTTTCTGGAGTTAGAAAATTTTCACACATGTCTCAGACTTCCAGAGAGGGGAGCATGTCAGTGCGCGCATCCGATTTCAGTTCCAAAGCGATTCACCCAATGAGTCCTTCATACTTATGTGTGGGTAAAATATATATCCCTTGGGGGGAAATTTGAAAAAAAGTTGAAAAAATTTTTTTTTCTGGACTTAGAAAATTTTCACACATGTCTCAGACTTCCAGAGAGGGGAGCATGTCAGTGCGCGCATCCGATTTCAGTTCCAGAGCGATTCACCCGATGAGTCCTTCATACTTAGTCGTTTTTTGCAAAATTTCTGACTTTTTGAAAATTTCACTTTTTTGTGAAAATCTCCGCTAAATGAGGTTATAGTATGTTAGAGGGCATCCCAGGAGGGCTCCAAATGTGTGGGTAAAATATATATCCCTTGGGGGGAAATTTGAAAAAAAGTTTAAAAAAATTTTTTTTCTGGACTTAGAAAATTTTCACACATGTCTCAGACTTCCAGAGAGGGGAGCATGTCAGTGCGCGCATCCGATTTCAGTTCCAGAGCGATTCACCCGATGAGTCCTTCATACTTAGTCGTTTTTTGCAAAATTTCTGACTTTTTGAAAATTTCACTTTTTTGTGAAAATCTCCGCTAAATGAGGTTATAGTATGTTAGAGGGCATCCCAGGAGGGCTCCAAATGTGTGGGTAAAATATATATCCCTTGGGGGGAAATTTGAAAAAAGTTGAATAATTTTTTTTTTCTGGACTTAGAAAATTTTCACACATATCTCAGACTGCCAGAGAGGGGAGCATGTCAGTGCGCACATCCGATTTCAGTTCCAGAGCGATTCACCCGATGAGTCCTTCATACTTAGTCATTTTTTGCAAAATTTCTGACTTTTTGAAAATTTCACTTTTTTGTGAAAATCTTTGCTAAATGAGGTTATAGTATGTTAGAGGGCATCCCAGGAGGGCTCCAAATGTGTGGGTAAAATATATATCCCTTGGGCGGAAATTTGAAAAAAAGTTGAAAAAATTTTTTTTTCCGGACTTAGAAAATTTTCACACATGTCTCAGACTTCCAGAGAGGGGAGCATGTCAGTGCGCGCATCCGATTTCAGTTCCAGAGCGATTCACCCAATGAGTCCTTCATACTTATGTGTGGGTAAAATATATATCCCTTGGGGGGAAATTTGAAAAAAAGTTGAAAAAAATTTTTTTTCTGGACTTAGAAAATTTTCACACATGTCTCAGACTTCCAGAGAGGGGAGCATGTCAGTGCGCGCATCCGATTTCAGTTCCAGAGCGTTTCACCCGATGAGTCCTTCATATTTAGTCATTTTTTGCAAAATTTCTGACTTTTTGAAAATTTCACTTTTTTGTGAAAATCTCTGCTAAATGAGTTTATAGTATGTTAGAGGGCATCCCAGGAGGGCTCCAGATGTGTGGGTAAAATATATATCCCTTGGGGGGAAATTTGAAAAAAAGTTGAAAAACAATTTTTTTTCTGGACTTAGAAAATTTAAACACATCTCTCAGACTTCCAGAGAGGGGAGCATGTCAGTGCGTGCATCCGATTTCAGTTCCAGAGCGATTCACCCGATGAGTCCTTCATATTTAGTCATTTTTTGCAAAATTTCTGACTTTTTGAAAATTTCACTTTTTTGTGAAAATCTCCGCTAAATGAGGTTATAGTATGTTAGAGGGCATCCCAGGAGGGCTCCAAATGTGTGGGTAAAATATATATCCCTTGGGGGGAAATTTGAAAAAAAGTTGAAACAATTTTTTTTTCTGGACTTAGAAAATTTTCACACGTCTCAGACTTCCAGAGAGGGGAGCATGTCAGTGCGCGCATCCGATTTCAGTTCCAGAGCGATTCACCCAATGAGTCCTTCATACTTAGTCGTTTTTTGGAAAAATTTTCACTTTTTGAAATTTTCACTTTTTTGTGAAAATCTCCGCTGAATGAGGTTATAGTATGTTAGAGGGCATCCCAGGAGGGCTCCAAATGTGTGGGTAAAATATATATCCCTTGGGGGGAAATTTGAAAAAAAGTTGAATAATTTTTTTTTCTGGACTTAGAAAATTTTCACACATGTCTCAGACTTCCAGAGAGGGGAGCATGTCAGTGCGCGCATCCGATTTCAGTTCCAGAGCGATTCAACCGATGAGTCCTTCATACTTAGTCGTTTTTTGCAAAATTTCTGACTTTTTGAAAATTTCACTTTTTTGTGAAAATCTCCGCTAAATGAGGTAATAGTATGTTAGAGGGCATCCCAGGAGGGCTCCAAATGTGTGGGTAAAATATATATCCCTTGGGGGGAAATTTGAAAAAAAGTTTAAAAAAAAATTTTTTCTGGACTTAGAAAATTTTCACACATGTCTCAGACTTCCAGAGAGGGGAGCATGTCAGTGCGCGCATCCGATTTCAGTTCCAGAGCGATTCACCCGATGAGTCCTTCATACTTAGTCGTTTTTTGCAAAATTTCTGACTTTTTGAAAATTTCACTTTTTTGTGAAAATCTCCGCTAAATGAGGTTATAGTATGTTAGAGGGCATCCCAGGAGGGCTCCAAATGTGTGGGTAAAATATATATCCCTTGGGAGAAATTTGAAAAGAAGTTGAAAATTTTTTTTTTTCTGGACTTAGAAAATTTTCACAGATGTCTCAGACTTCCAGAGAGGGGAGCATGTCTATAAGCGCATCCGATTTCAGTTCCAGAGCGCTTCACCCGATGAGTCCTTCATACTTAGTCGTTTTTTGCAAAATTTCTGACTTTTTGAAAATTTCACTTTTTTGTGAAAATCTCCGCTAAATGAGGTTATAGTATGTTAGAGGGCATCCCAGGAAGGCTCCAAATGTGTGGGTAAAATATATATCCCTTGGGGGGAAATTTGAAAAAAAGTTGAAAAAATGTTTTTTTCTGGACTTAGAAAATTTTCACACATGTCTCAGACTGCCAGAGAGGGGAGCATGTCAGTGCGCACATCCGATTTCAGTTCCAGAGCGTTTCACCCAATGAGTCCTTCATATTTAGTCATTTTTTGCAAAATTTCTGACTTTTTGAAAATTTCACTTTTTTGTGAAAATCTACGCTAAATGAGGTTATAGTATGTTAGAGGGCATCCCAGGAGGGCTCCAAATGTGTGGGTAAAATATATATCCCTTGGGGGGAAATTTGAAAAAAGTTGAATAATTTTTTTTTTCTGGACTTAGAAAATTTTCACACATGTCTCAGACTGCCAGAGAGGGGAGCATGTCAGTGCGCACATCCGATTTCAGTTCCAGAGCGATTCACCCGATGAGTCCTTCATACTTAGTCGTTTTTTGCAAAATTTCTGACTTTTTGAAAATTTCACTTTTTTGTGAAAATCTTTGCTAAATGAGGTTATAGTATGTTAGAGGGCATCCCAGGAGGGCTCCAAATGTGTGGGTAAAATATATATCCCTTGTGGGGAAATTTGAAAAAAAGTTGAAAAAAATTTATTTTCTGGACTTAGAAAATTTAAACACATGTCTCAGACTTCCAGAGAAGGGAGCATGTCAGTGCGTGCATCCGATTTCAGTTCCAGAGTGATTCACCCAATGAGTCCTTCATATTTAGTCATTTTTTGCAAAATTTCTGACTTTTTGAAAATTTCACTTTTTTGTGAAAATCTCCGCTAAATGAGATTATAGTATGTTAGAGGGCATCCCAGGAGGGCTCCAAATGTGTGGGTAAAATATATATCCCTTGGGGGGAAATTTGAAAAAAAGTTGAATAATTATTTTTTTCTGGACTTAGAAAATTTTCACACATGTCTCAGACTTCCAGAGAGGGGAGCATGTCAGTGCGTGCATCCGATTTCAGTTCCAGAGCGATTCACCCTATGAGTCCTTCATATTTAGTCATTTTTTGCAAAATTTCTGACTTTTTGAAAATTTCACTTTTTTGTGAAAATCTCCGCTAAATGAGGTTATAGTATGTTAGAGGGCATCCCAAGAGGGCTCCAAATGTGTGGGTAAAATATATATCCCTTGGGGGAAAATTTGAAAAAAGTTGAAAAAAATTTTTTTTCTGGACTTAGAAAATTTTCACACATGTCTCAGACTTCCAGAGAGGGGAGCATGTCAGTGCGCGCATCCGATTTCAGTTCCAGAGCGATTCACCCAATGAGTCCTTCATACTTAGTCATTTTTTGGAAAAATTTTCACTTTTTGAAAATTTCACTTTTTTGTGAAAATCTCCGCTAAATGAGGTTATAGTATGTTAGAGGGCATCCCAGGAGGGCTCCAAATGTGTGGGTAAAATATATATCCCTTGGGGGGAAATTTGAAAAAAGTTGAATAATTTTTTTTTCTGGACTTAGAAAATTTTCACACATGTCTCAGACTTCCAGAGAGGGGAGCATGTCAGTGCGCGAATCCGATTTCAGTTCCAGAGCGATTCACCCGATGAGTCCTTCATACTTAGTCATTTTTTGCAAAATTTCAGACTTTTTGAAAATTTCACTTTTTTGTGAAAATCTCCGCTAAATGAGGTTATAGTATGTTAGAGGGCATCCCAGGAGGGCTCCAAATGTGTGGGTAAAATATATATCCCTTGGGGGGAAATTTGAAAAAAAGTTGAAAAAATTTTTTTTTCCGGACTTAGAAAATTTTCACACATGTCTCAGACTTCCAGAGAGGGGAGCATGTCAGTGCGCGCATCCGATTTCAGTTCCAGAGTGATTCACCCAATGAGTCCTTCATACTTATGTGTGGGTAAAATATATATCCCTTGGGGGGAAATTTGAAAAAAAGTTGAAAAAAATTTTTTTTCTGGACTTAGAAAATTTTCACACATGTCTCAGACTTCCAGAGAGGGGAGCATGTCAGTGCGCGCATCCGATTTCAGTTCCAGAGCGATTCACCCGATGAGTCCTTCATATTTAGTCATTTTTTGCAAAATTTCTGACTTTTTGAAAATTTCACTTTTTTGTGAAAATCTCCGCTAAATGAGGTTATAGTATGTTAGAGGGCATCCCAGGAGGGCTCCAAATGTGTGGGTAAAATATATATCCCTTGGGCGGAAATTTGAAAAAAAGTTGAAAAAAATTTTTTTTCTGGACTTAGAAAATTTTCACACATGTCTCAGACTTCCAGAGAGGGGAGCATGTCAGTGCGCGCATCCGATTTCAGTTCCAGAGCGTTTCAACCGATGAGTCCTTCATATTTAGTCATTTTTTGCAAAATTTCTGACTTTTTGAAAATTTCACTTTTTTGTGAAAATCTCTGCTAAATGAGTTTATAGTATGTTAGAGGGCATCCCAGGAGGGCTCCAGATGTGTGGGTAAAATATATATCCCTTGGGGGGAAATTTGAAAAAAAGTTGAAAAACAAATTTTTTTCTGGACTTAGAAAATTTAAACACATATCTCAGACTTCCAGAGAGGGGAGCATGTCAGTGCGTGCATCCGATTTCAGTTCCAGAGCGATTCACCCGATGAGTCCTTCATATTTAGTCATTTTTTGCAAAATTTCTGACTTTTTGAAAATTTCACTTTTTTGTGAAAATCTCCGCTAAATGAGGTTATAGTATGTTAGAGGGCATCCCAGGAGGGCTCCAAATGTGTGGGTAAAATATATATCCCTTGGGGGGAAATTTGAAAAAAAGTTGAAACAATTTTTTTTTCTGGACTTAGAAAATTTTCACACATGTCTCAGACTTCCAGAGAGGGGAGCATGTCAGTGCGCGCATCCGATTTCAGTTCCAGAGCGATTCACCCAATGAGTCCTTCATACTTAGTCGTTTTTTGGAAAAATTTTCACTTTTTGAAATTTTCACTTTTTTGTGAAAATCTCCGCTGAATGAGGTTATAGTATGTTAGAGGGCATCCCAGGAGGGCTCCAAATGTGTGGGTAAAATATATATCCCTTGGGGGGAAATTTGAAAAAAAGTTGAATAATTTTTTTTTCTGGACTTAGAAAATTTTCACACATGTCTCAGACTTCCAGAGAGGGGAGCATGTCAGTGCGCGCATCCGATTTCAGTTCCAGAGCGATTCAACCGATGAGTCCTTCATACTTAGTCGTTTTTTGCAAAATTTCTGACTTTTTGAAAATTTCACTTTTTTGTGAAAATCTCCGCTAAATGAGGTTATAGTATGTTAGAGGGCATCCCAGGAGGGCTCCAAATGTGTGGGTAAAATATATATCCCTTGGGGGGAAATTTGAAAAAAAGTTTAAAAAAAAATTTTTTCTGGACTTAGAAAATTTTCACACATGTCTCAGACTTCCAGAGAGGGGAGCATGTCAGTGCGCGAATCCGATTTCAGTTCCAGAGCGATTCACCCGATGAGTCCTTCATACTTAGTCATTTTTTGCAAAATTTCAGACTTTTTGAAAATTTCACTTTTTTGTGAAAATCTCCGCTAAATGAGGTTATAGTATGTTAGAGGGCATCCCAGGAGGGCTCCAAATGTGTGGGTAAAATATATATCCCTTGGGGGGAAATTTGAAAAAAAGTTGAAAAAATTTTTTTTTCCGGACTTAGAAAATTTTCACACATGTCTCAGACTTCCAGAGAGGGGAGCATGTCAGTGCGCGCATCCGATTTCAGTTCCAGAGCGATTCACCCAATGAGTCCTTCATACTTATGTGTGGGTAAAATATATATCCCTTGGGGGGAAATTTGAAAAGAAGTTGAAAATTTTTTTTTTTCTGGACTTAGAAAATTTTCACAGATGTCTCAGACTTCCAGAGAGGAGAGGATGTCTATAAGCGCATCCGATTTCAGTTCCAGAGCGCTTCACCCGATGAGTCCTTCATACTTAGTCGTTTTTTGCAAAATTTCTGACTTTTTGAAAATTTCACTTTTTTGTGAAAATCTCCGCTAAATGAGGTTATAGTATGTTAGAGGGCATCCCAGGAAGGCTCCAAATGTGTGGGTAAAATATATATCCCTTGGGGGGAAATTTGAAAAAAAGTTGAAAAAATGTTTTTTTCTGGACTTAGAAAATTTTCACACATGTCTCAGACTGCCAGAGAGGGGAGCATGTCAGTGCGCACATCCGATTTCAGTTCCAGAGCGTTTCACCCAATGAGTCCTTCATACTTAGTCATTTTTTGCAAAATTTCTGACTTTTTGAAAATTTCACTTTTTTGTGAAAATCTTTGCTAAATGAGGTTATAGTATGTTAGAGGGCATCCCAGGAGGGCTCCAAATGTGTGGGTAAAATATATATCCCTTGGGGGGAAATTTGAAAAAAAGTTTAAAAAAAATTTTTTTCTGGACTTAGAAAATTTTCACACATGTCTCAGACTTCCAGAGAGGGGAGCATGTCAGTGCGCGCATCCGATTTCAGTTCCAGAGCGATTCACCCGATGAGTCCTTCATACTTAGTCGTTTTTTGCAAAATTTCTGACTTTTTGAAAATTTCACTTTTTTGTGAAAATCTCCGCTAAATGAGGTTATAGTATGTTAGAGGGCATCCCAGGAGGGCTCCAAATGTGTGGGTAAAATATATATCCCTTGGGAGAAATTTGAAAAGAAGTTGAAAATTTTTTTTTTTCTGGACTTAGAAAATTTTCACAGATGTCTCAGACTTCCAGAGAGGAGAGGATGTCTATAAGCGCATCCGATTTCAGTTCCAGAGCGCTTCACCCGATGAGTCCTTCATACTTAGTCGTTTTTTGCAAAATTTCTGACTTTTTGAAAATTTCACTTTTTTGTGAAAATCTCCGCTAAATGAGGTTATAGTATGTTAGAGGGCATCCCAGGAAGGCTCCAAATGTGTGGGTAAAATATATATCCCTTGGGGGGAAATTTGAAAAAAAGTTGAAAAAATGTTTTTTTCTGGACTTAGAAAATTTTCACACATGTCTCAGACTGCCAGAGAGGGGAGCATGTCAGTGCGCACATCCGATTTCAGTTCCAGAGCGTTTCACCCAATGAGTCCTTCATATTTAGTCATTTTTTGCAAAATTTCTGACTTTTTGAAAATTTCACTTTTTTGTGAAAATCTACGCTAAATGAGGTTATAGTATGTTAGAGGGCATCCCAGGAGGGCTCCAAATATGTGGGTAAAATATATATCCCTTGGGGGGAAATTTGAAAAAAAGTTGAATAATTTTTTTTTTCTGGACTTAGAAAATTTTCACACATGTCTCAGACTGCCAGAGAGGGGAGCATGTCAGTGCGCACATCCGATTTCAGTTCCAGAGCGATTCACCCGATGAGTCCTTCATACTTAGTCGTTTTTTGCAAAATTTCTGACTTTTTGAAAATTTCACTTTTTTGTGAAAATCTTTGCTAAATGAGGTTATAGGATGTTAGAGGGCATCCCAGGAGGGCTCCAAATGTGTGGGTAAAATATATATCCCTTGTGGGGAAATTTGAAAAAAAGTTGAAAAAAATTTATTTTCTGGACTTAGAAAATTTTCACACATGTCTCAGACTTCCAGAGAGGGGAGCATGTCAGTGCGCGCATCCGATTTCAGTTCCAGAGCGATTCACCCAATGAGTCCTTCATACTTAGTCATTTTTTGGAAAAATTTTCACTTTTTGAAAATTTCACTTTTTTGTGAAAATCTCCGCTAAATGAGGTTATAGTATGTTAGAGGGCATCCCAGGAGGGCTCCAAATGTGTGGGTAAAATATATATCCCTTGGGGGGAAATTTGAAAAAAGTTGAATAATTTTTTTTTCTGGACTTAGAAAATTTTCACACATGTCTCAGACTTCCAGAGAGGGGAGCATGTCAGTGCGCGAATCCGATTTCAGTTCCAGAGCGATTCACCCGATGAGTCCTTCATACTTAGTCATTTTTTGCAAAATTTCAGACTTTTTGAAAATTTCACTTTTTTGTGAAAATCTCCGCTAAATGAGGTTATAGTATGTTAGAGGGCATCCCAGGAGGGCTCCAAATGTGTGGGTAAAATATATATCCCTTGGGGGGAAATTTGAAAAAAAGTTGAATAATTATTTTTTTCTGGACTTAGAAAATTTTCACACATGTCTCAGACTTCCAGAGAGGGGAGCATGTCAGTGCACGCATCCGATTTCAGTTCCAGAGCGATTCACCCGATGAGTCCTTCATACTTAGTCGTTTTTTGCAAAATTTCTGACTTTTTGAAAATTTCACTTTTTTGTGAAAATCTCCGCTAAATGAGGTTATAGTATGTTAGAGGGCATCCCAGGAGGGCTCCAAATGTGTGGGTAAAATATATATCCCTTGGGCGGAAATTTGAAAAAAAGTTGAAAAAATTTTTTTTTCTGGACTTAGAAAATTTTCACACATGTCTCAGACTTCCAGAGAGGGGAGCATGTCAGTGCGCGCATCCAATTTCAGTTCCAAAGCGATTCACCCAATGAGTCCTTCATACTTATGTGTGGGTAAAATATATATCCCTTGGGGGGAAATTTGAAAAAAAGTTGAAAAAATTTTTTTTTCTGGACTTAGAAAATTTTCACACATGTCTCAGACTTCCAGAGAGGGGAGCATGTCAGTGCGCGCATCCGATTTCAGTTCCAGAGCGATTCACCCGATGAGTCCTTCATACTTAGTCGTTTTTTGCAAAATTTCTGACTTTTTGAAAATTTCACTTTTTTGTGAAAATCTCCGCTAAATGAGGTTATAGTATGTTAGAGGGCATCCCAGGAGGGCTCCAAATGTGTGGGTAAAATATATATCCCTTGGGGGGAAATTTGAAAAAAAGTTGAAAAAATTTTTTTTTCTGGACTTAGAAAATTTAAACACATGTCTCAGACTTCCAGAGAGGGGAGCATGTCAGTGCGTGCATCCGATTTCAGTTCCAGAGCGATTCACCCTATGAGTCCTTCATATTTAGTCATTTTTTGCAAAATTTCTGACTTTTTGAAAATTTCACTTTTTTGTGAAAATCTCCGCTAAATGAGGTTATAGTATGTTAGAGGGCATCCCAAGAGGGCTCCAAATGTGTGGGTAAAATATATATCCCTTGGGGGAAAATTTGAAAAAAGTTGAAAAAAATTTTTTTTCTGGACTTAGAAAATTTTCACACATGTCTCAGACTTCCAGAGAGGGGAGCATGTCAGTGCGCGCATCCGATTTCAGTTCCAGAGCGATTCACCCAATGAGTCCTTCATACTTAGTCATTTTTTGGAAAAATTTTCACTTTTTGAAAATTTCACTTTTTTGTGAAAATCTCCGCTAAATGAGGTTATAGTATGTTAGAGGGCATCCCAGGAGGGCTCAAAATGTGTGGGTAAAATATATATCCCTTGGGGGGAAAGTTGAAAAAAGTTGAATAATTTTTTTTTCTGGACTTAGAAAATTTTCACACATGTCTCAGACTTCCAGAGAGGGGAGCATGTCAGTGCGCGAATCCGATTTCAGTTCCAGAGCGATTCACCCGATGAGTCCTTCATACTTAGTCATTTTTTGCAAAATTTCAGACTTTTTGAAAATTTCACTTTTTTGTGAAAATCTCCGCTAAATGAGGTTATAGTATGTTAGAGGGCATCCCAGGAGGGCTCCAAATGTGTGGGTAAAATATATATCCCTTGGGGGGAAATTTGAAAAAAAGTTGAAAAAAATTTTTTTTCTGGACTTAGAAAATTTTCACACATGTCTCAGACTGCCAGAGAGGGGAGCATGTCAGTGCGCACATCCGATTTCAGTTCCAGAGCGATTCACCCGATGAGTCCTTCATACTTAGTCGTTTTTTGCAAAATTTCTGACTTTTTGAAAATTTCACTTTTTTGTGAAAATCTTTGCTAAATGAGGTTATAGTATGTTAGAGGGCATCCCAGGAGGGCTCCAAATGTGTGGGTAAAATATATATCCCTTGTGGGGAAATTTGAAAAAAAGTTGAAAAAAATTTATTTTCTGGACTTAGAAAATTTTCACACATATCTCAGACTGCCAGAGAGGGGAGCATGTCTGTGCGCACATCCGATTTCAGTTCCAGAGCGATTCACCCGATGAGTCCTTCATACTTAGTCGTTTTTTGCAAAATTTCTGACTTTTTGAAAATTTCACTTTTTTGTGAAAATCTCCGCTAAATGAGGTTATAGTATGTTAGAGGGCATCCCAGGAGGGCTCCAAATGTGTGGGTAAAATATATATCCCTTCGGAGAAATTTGAAAAAAAGTTGAAAAAATTTTTTTTTCTGGACTTAGAAAATTTTCACACATGTCTCAGACTTCCAGAGAGGGGAGCATGTCAGTGCGCACATCCGATTTCAGTTCCAGAGCGATTCACCCGATGAGTCCTTCATACTTAGTCGTTTTTTGCAAAATTTCTGACTTTTTGAAAATTTCACTTTTTTGTGAAAATCTCCGCTAAATGAGGTTATAGTATGTTAGAGGGCATCCCAGGAGGGCTCCAAATGTGTGGGTAAAATATATATCCCTTCGGAGAAATTTGAAGAAAAGTTGAAAAATTTTTTTTTTCTGGACTTAGAAAATTTTCACAGATGTCTCAGATTTCCAGAGAGGGGAGCATGTCTATAAGCGCATCCGATTTCAGTTCCAGAGCGTTTCACCCGATGAGTCCTTCATACTTAGTCGTTTTTTGCAAAATTTCTGACTTTTTGAAAATTTCACTTTTTTGTGAAAATCTCCGCTAAATGAGGTTATAGTATGTTAGAGGGCATCCCAGGAGGGCTCCAAATGTGTGGGTAAAATATATATCCCTTGGGGGGAAATTTGAAATAAAGTTGAAAAAATGTTTTTTTCTGGACTTAGAAAATTTTCACACATGTCTCAGACTGCCAGAGAGGGGAGCATGTCAGTGCGCACATCCGATTTCAGTTCCAGAGCGTTTCACCCGATGAGTCCTTCAGATTTAGTCATTTTTTGCAAAATTTCTGACTTTTTGAAAATTTCACTTTTTTGTGAAAATCTCCGCTAAATGAGGTTATAGTATGTTAGAGGGCATCCCAGGAGGGCTCCAAATGTGTGGGTAAAATATATATCCCTTGGGGGGAAATTTGAAAAAAAGTTGAAAAATTTTTTTTTTCTGGACTTAGAAAATTTTCACACATGTCTCAGACTGCCAGAGAGGGGAGCATGTCAGTGCGCACATCCGATTTCAGTTCCAGAGCGATTCACCATATGAGTCCTTCATATTTAGTCATTTTTTGCAAAATTTCTGACTTTTTGAAAATTTCACTTTTTTGTGAAAATCTCCGCTAAATGAGGTTATAGTATGTTAGAGGGCATCCCAGGAGGGCTCCAAATGTGTGGGTAAAATATACATCCCTTGGGGGGAAATTTGAAAAAAAGTTGAATAATTTTTTTTTCTGGACTTAGAAAATTTTCACACATGTCTCAGACTTCCAGAGAGGGGAGCATGTCAGTGCGCGCATCCGATTTCAGTTCCAGAGCGATTCACCCGATGAGTCCTTCATACTTAGTCGTTTTTTGCAAAATTTCTGACTTTTTGAAAATTTCACTTTTTTGTGAAAATCTCCGCTAAATGAGGTTATAGTATGTTAGAGGGCATCCCAGGAGGGCTCCAAATGTGTGGGTAAAATATATATCCCTTGGGGGGAAATTTGAAAAAAAGTTGAAAAATTTTTTTTTTCTGGACTTAGAAAATTTTCACACATGTCTCAGACTGCCAGAGAGGGGAGCATGTCAGTGCGCACATCCGATTTCAGTTCCAGAGCGATTCACCCGATGAGTCCTTCATACTTAGTCGTTTTTTGCAAAATTTCTGACTTTTTGAAAATTTCACTTTTTTGTGAAAATCTCCGCTAAATGAGATTATAGTATGTTAGAGGGCATCCCAGGAGGGCTCCAAATGTGTGGGTAAAATATATATCCCTTGGGGGGAAATTTGAAAAAAAGTTGAATAATTATTTTTTTCTGGACTTAGAAAATTTTCACACATGTCTCAGACTTCCAGAGAGGGGAGCATGTCAGTGCGTGCATCCGATTTCAGTTCCAGAGCGATTCACCATATGAGTCCTTCATATTTAGTCATTTTTTGCAAAATTTCTGACTTTTTGAAAATTTCACTTTTTTGTGAAAATCTCCGCTAAATGAGGTTATAGTATGTTAGAGGGCATCCCAGGAGGGCTCCAAATGTGTGGGTAAAATATATATCCCTTGGGGGGAAATTTGAAAAAAAGTTGAATAATTTTTTTTTCTGGACTTAGAAAATTTTCACACATGTCTCAGACTTCCAGAGAGGGGAGCATGTCAGTGCGTGCATCCGATTTCAGTTCCAGAGCGATTCACCCGATGAGTCCTTCATATTTAGTCATTTTTTGCAAAATTTCTGACTTTTTGAAAATTTCACTTTTTTGTGAAAATCTCCGCTAAATGAGGTTATAGTATGTTAGAGGGCATCCCAGGAGGGCTCCAAATGTGTGGGTAAAATATATATCCCTTGGGGGGAAATTTGAAAAAAAGTTGAAAAAATGTTTTTTTCTGGACTTAGAAAATTTTCACACATGTCTCAGACTGCCAGAGAGGGGAGCATGTCAGTGCGCACATCCGATTTCAGTTCCAGAGCGTTTCACCCAATGAGTCCTTCATATTTAGTCATTTTTTGCAAAATTTCTGACTTTTTGAAAATTTCACTTTTTTGTGAAAATCTTTGCTAAATGAGGTTATAGTATGTTAGAGGGCATCCCAGGAGGGCTCCAAATGTGTGGGTAAAATATATATCCCTTGTGGGGAAATTTGAAAAAAAGTTGAAAAAAATTTATTTTCTGGACTTAGAAAATTTAAACACATGTCTCAGACTTCCAGAGAAGGGAGCATGTCAGTGCGTGCATCCGATTTCAGTTCCAGAGTGATTCACCCAATGAGTCCTTCATATTTAGTCATTTTTTGCAAAATTTCTGACTTTTTGAAAATTTCACTTTTTTGTGAAAATCTCCGCTAAATGAGATTATAGTATGTTAGAGGGCATCCCAGGAGGGCTCCAAATGTGTGGATAAAATATATATCCCTTGGGGGGAAATTTGAAAAAAAGTTGAAAAAATGTTTTTTTCTGGACTTAGAAAATTTTCACACATGTCTCAGACTGCCAGAGAGGGGAGCATGTCAGTGCGCACATCCGATTTCAGTTCCAGAGCGTTTCACCCAATGAGTCCTTCATATTTAGTCATTTTTTGCAAAATTTCTGACTTTTTGAAAATTTCACTTTTTTGTGAAAATCTTTGCTAAATGAGGTTATAGTATGTTAGAGGGCATCCCAGGAGGGCTCCAAATGTGTGGGTAAAATATACATCCCTTGGGGGGAAATTTGAAAAAAAGTTGAATAATTTTTTTTTCTGGACTTAGAAAATTTTCACACATGTCTCAGACTTCCAGAGAGGGGAGCATGTCAGTGCGCGCATCCGATTTCAGTTCCAGAGCGATTCACCCGATGAGTCCTTCATACTTAGTCGTTTTTTGCAAAATTTCTGACTTTTTGAAAATTTCACTTTTTTGTGAAAATCTCCGCTAAATGAGGTTATAGTATGTTAGAGGGCATCCCAGGAGGGCTCCAAATGTGTGGGTAAAATATATATCCCTTGGGGGGAAATTTGAAAAAAAGTTGAAAAATTTTTTTTTTCTGGACTTAGAAAATTTTCACACATGTCTCAGACTGCCAGAGAGGGGAGCATGTCAGTGCGCACATCCGATTTCAGTTCCAGAGCGATTCACCCGATGAGTCCTTCATACTTAGTCGTTTTTTGCAAAATTTCTGACTTTTTGAAAATTTCACTTTTTTGTGAAAATCTCCGCTAAATGAGATTATAGTATGTTAGAGGGCATCCCTGGAGGGCTCCAAATGTGTGGGTAAAATATATATCCCTTGGGGGGAAATTTGAAAAAAAGTTGAATAATTATTTTTTTCTGGACTTAGAAAATTTTCACACATGTCTCAGACTTCCAGAGAGGGGAGCATGTCAGTGCGTGCATCCGATTTCAGTTCCAGAGCGATTCACCATATGAGTCCTTCATATTTAGTCATTTTTTGCAAAATTTCTGACTTTTTGAAAATTTCACTTTTTTGTGAAAATCTCCGCTAAATGAGGTTATAGTATGTTAGAGGGCATCCCAGGAGGGCTCCAAATGTGTGGGTAAAATATATATCCCTTGGGGGGAAATTTGAAAAAAAGTTGAATAATTTTTTTTTCTGGACTTAGAAAATTTTCACACATGTCTCAGACTTCCAGAGAGGGGAGCATGTCAGTGCGTGCATCCGATTTCAGTTCCAGAGCGATTCACCCGATGAGTCCTTCATATTTAGTCATTTTTTGCAAAATTTCTGACTTTTTGAAAATTTCACTTTTTTGTGAAAATCTTTGCTAAATGAGGTTATAGTATGTTAGAGGGCATCCCAGGAGGGCTCCAAATGTGTGGGTAAAATATATATCCCTTGTGGGGAAATTTGAAAAAAAGTTGAAAAAAATTTATTTTCTGGACTTAGAAAATTTAAACACATGTCTCAGACTTCCAGAGAAGGGAGCATGTCAGTGCGTGCATCCGATTTCAGTTCCAGAGTGATTCACCCAATGAGTCCTTCATATTTAGTCATTTTTTGCAAAATTTCTGACTTTTTGAAAACTTCACTTTTTTGTGAAAATCTCCGCTAAATGAGATTATAGTATGTTAGAGGGCATCCCAGGAGGGCTCCAAATGTGTGGGTAAAATATATATCCCTTGGGGGGAAATTTGAAAAAAAGTTGAAAAAATGTTTTTTTCTGGACTTAGAAAATTTTCACACATGTCTCAGACTGCCAGAGAGGGGAGCATGTCAGTGCGCACATCCGATTTCAGTTCCAGAGCGTTTCACCCAATGAGTCCTTCATATTTAGTCATTTTTTGCAAAATTTCTGACTTTTTGAAAATTTCACTTTTTTGTGAAAATCTTTGCTAAATGAGGTTATAGTATGTTAGAGGGCATCCCAGGAGGGCTCCAAATGTGTGGGTAAAATATATATCCCTTGTGGGGAAATTTGAAAAAAAGTTGAAAAAAATTTATTTTCTGGACTTAGAAAATTTAAACACATGTCTCAGACTTCCAGAGAAGGGAGCATGTCAGTGCGTGCATCCGATTTCAGTTCCAGAGTGATTCACCCAATGAGTCCTTCATATTTAGTCATTTTTTGCAAAATTTCTGACTTTTTGAAAATTTCACTTTTTTGTGAAAATCTCCGCTAAATGAGATTATAGTATGTTAGAGGGCATCCCAGGAGGGCTCCAAATGTGTGGGTAAAATATATATCCCTTGGGGGGAAATTTGAAAAAAAGTTGAATAATTATTTTTTTCTGGACTTAGAAAATTTTCACACATGTCTCAGACTTCCAGAGAGGGGAGCATGTCAGTGCGTGCATCCGATTTCAGTTCCAGAGCGATTCACCCTATGAGTCCTTCATATTTAGTCATTTTTTGCAAAATTTCTGACTTTTTGAAAATTTCACTTTTTTGTGAAAATCTCCGCTAAATGAGGTTATAGTATGTTAGAGGGCATCCCAAGAGGGCTCCAAATGTGTGGGTAAAATATATATCCCTTGGGGGAAAATTTGAAAAAAGTTGAAAAAAAATTTTTTTCTGGACTTAGAAAATTTTCACACATGTCTCAGACTTCCAGAGAGGGGAGCATGTCAGTGCGCGCATCCGATTTCAGTTCCAGAGCGATTCACCCAATGAGTCCTTCATACTTAGTCATTTTTTGGAAAAATTTTCACTTTTTGAAAATTTCACTTTTTTGTGAAAATCTCCGCTAAATGAGGTTATAGTATGTTAGAGGGCATCCCAGGAGGGCTCCAAATGTGTGGGTAAAATATATATCCCTTGGGGGGAAATTTGAAAAAAGTTGAATAATTTTTTTTTCTGGACTTAGAAAATTTTCACACATGTCTCAGACTTCCAGAGAGGGGAGCATGTCAGTGCGCGAATCCGATTTCAGTTCCAGAGCGATTCACCCGATGAGTCCTTCATACTTAGTCATTTTTTGCAAAATTTCAGACTTTTTGAAAATTTCACTTTTTTGTGAAAATCTCCGCTAAATGAGGTTATAGTATGTTAGAGGGCATCCCAGGAGGGCTCCAAATGTGTGGGTAAAATATATATCCCTTGGGGGGAAATTTGAAAAAAAGTTGAAAAAATTTTTTTTTCTGGACTTAGAAAATTTTCACACATGTCTCAGACTGCCAGAGAGGGGAGCATGTCAGTGCGCACATCCGATTTCAGTTCCAGAGCGATTCACCCGATGAGTCCTTCATACTTAGTCGTTTTTTGCAAAATTTCTGACTTTTTGAAAATTTCACTTTTTTGTGAAAATCTTTGCTAAATGAGGTTATAGTATGTTAGAGGGCATCCCAGGAGGGCTCCAAATGTGTGGGTAAAATATATATCCCTTGTGGGGAAATTTGAAAAAAAGTTGAAAAAAATTTATTTTCTGGACTTAGAAAATTTAAACACATGTCTCAGACTTCCAGAGAAGGGAGCATGTCAGTGCGTGCATCCGATTTCAGTTCCAGAGTGATTCACCCAATGAGTCCTTCATATTTAGTAATTTTTTGCAAAATTTCTGACTTTTTGAAAATTTCACTTTTTTGTGAAAATCTCCGCTAAATGAGATTATAGTATGTTAGAGGGCATCCCAGGAGGGCTCCAAATGTGTGGGTAAAATATATATCCCTTGGGGGGAAATTTGAAAAAAAGTTGAATAATTATTTTTTTCTGGACTTAGAAAATTTTCACACATGTCTCAGACTTCCAGAGAGGGGAGCATGTCAGTGCACGCATCCGATTTCAGTTCCAGAGCGATTCACCCGATGAGTCCTTCATACTTAGTCGTTTTTTGCAAAATTTCTGACTTTTTGAAAATTTCACTTTTTTGTGAAAATCTCCGCTAAATGAGGTTATAGTATGTTAGAGGGCATCCCAGGAGGGCTCCAAATGTGTGGGTAAAATATATATCCCTTGGGGGGAAATTTGAAAAAAAGTTGAAAAATTTTTTTTTTCTGGACTTAGAAAATTTTCACACATGTCTCAGACTGCCAGAGAGGGGAGCATGTCAGTGCGCACATCCGATTTCAGTTCCAGAGCGATTCACCCGATGAGTCCTTCATACTTAGTCGTTTTTTGCAAAATTTCTGACTTTTTGAAAATTTCACTTTTTTGTGAAAATCTCCGCTAAATGAGATTATAGTATGTTAGAGGGCATCCCAGGAGGGCTCCAAATGTGTGGGTAAAATATATATCCCTTGGGGGGAAATTTGAAAAAAAGTTGAATAATTATTTTTTTCTGGACTTAGAAAATTTTCACACATGTCTCAGACTTCCAGAGAGGGGAGCATGTCAGTGCGTGCATCCGATTTCAGTTCCAGAGCGATTCACCATATGAGTCCTTCATATTTAGTCATTTTTTGCAAAATTTCTGACTTTTTGAAAATTTCACTTTTTTGTGAAAATCTCCGCTAAATGAGGTTATAGTATGTTAGAGGGCATCCCAGGAGGGCTCCAAATGTGTGGGTAAAATATATATCCCTTGGGGGGAAATTTGAAAAAAAGTTGAATAATTTTTTTTTCTGGACTTAGAAAATTTTCACACATGTCTCAGACTTCCAGAGAGGGGAGCATGTCAGTGCGTGCATCCGATTTCAGTTCCAGAGCGATTCACCCGATGAGTCCTTCATATTTAGTCATTTTTTGCAAAATTTCTGACTTTTTGAAAATTTCACTTTTTTGTGAAAATCTCCGCTAAATGAGGTTATAGTATGTTAGAGGGCATCCCAGGAGGGCTCCAAATGTGTGGGTAAAATATATATCCCTTGGGGGGAAATTTGAAAAAAAGTTGAAAAAATGTTTTTTTCTGGACTTAGAAAATTTTCACACATGTCTCAGACTGCCAGAGAGGGGAGCATGTCAGTGCGCACATCCGATTTCAGTTCCAGAGCGTTTCACCCAATGAGTCCTTCATATTTAGTCATTTTTTGCAAAATTTCTGACTTTTTGAAAATTTCACTTTTTTGTGAAAATCTTTGCTAAATGAGGTTATAGTATGTTAGAGGGCATCCCAGGAGGGCTCCAAATGTGTGGGTAAAATATATATCCCTTGTGGGGAAATTTGAAAAAAAGTTGAAAAAAATTTATTTTCTGGACTTAGAAAATTTAAACACATGTCTCAGACTTCCAGAGAAGGGAGCATGTCAGTGCGTGCATCCGATTTCAGTTCCAGAGTGATTCACCCAATGAGTCCTTCATATTTAGTCATTTTTTGCAAAATTTCTGACTTTTTGAAAATTTCACTTTTTTGTGAAAATCTCCGCTAAATGAGATTATAGTATGTTAGAGGGCATCCCAGGAGGGCTCCAAATGTGTGGATAAAATATATATCCCTTGGGGGGAAATTTGAAAAAAAGTTGAAAAAATGTTTTTTTCTGGACTTAGAAAATTTTCACACATGTCTCAGACTGCCAGAGAGGGGAGCATGTCAGTGCGCACATCCGATTTCAGTTCCAGAGCGTTTCACCCAATGAGTCCTTCATATTTAGTCATTTTTTGCAAAATTTCTGACTTTTTGAAAATTTCACTTTTTTGTGAAAATCTTTGCTAAATGAGGTTATAGTATGTTAGAGGGCATCCCAGGAGGGCTCCAAATGTGTGGGTAAAATATACATCCCTTGGGGGGAAATTTGAAAAAAAGTTGAATAATTTTTTTTTCTGGACTTAGAAAATTTTCACACATGTCTCAGACTTCCAGAGAGGGGAGCATGTCAGTGCGCGCATCCAATTTCAGTTCCAGAGCGATTCACCCGATGAGTCCTTCATACTTAGTCGTTTTTTGCAAAATTTCTGACTTTTTGAAAATTTCACTTTTTTGTGAAAATCTCCGCTAAATGAGGTTATAGTATGTTAGAGGGCATCCCAGGAGGGCTCCAAATGTGTGGGTAAAATATATATCCCTTGGGGGGAAATTTGAAAAAAAGTTGAAAAATTTTTTTTTTCTGGACTTAGAAAATTTTCACACATGTCTCAGACTGCCAGAGAGGGGAGCATGTCAGTGCGCACATCCGATTTCAGTTCCAGAGCGATTCACCCGATGAGTCCTTCATACTTAGTCGTTTTTTGCAAAATTTCTGACTTTTTGAAAATTTCACTTTTTTGTGAAAATCTCCGCTAAATGAGATTATAGTATGTTAGAGGGCATCCCTGGAGGGCTCCAAATGTGTGGGTAAAATATATATCCCTTGGGGGGAAATTTGAAAAAAAGTTGAATAATTATTTTTTTCTGGACTTAGAAAATTTTCACACATGTCTCAGACTTCCAGAGAGGGGAGCATGTCAGTGCGTGCATCCGATTTCAGTTCCAGAGCGATTCACCATATGAGTCCTTCATATTTAGTCATTTTTTGCAAAATTTCTGACTTTTTGAAAATTTCACTTTTTTGTGAAAATCTCCGCTAAATGAGGTTATAGTATGTTAGAGGGCATCCCAGGAGGGCTCCAAATGTGTGGGTAAAATATATATCCCTTGGGGGGAAATTTGAAAAAAAGTTGAATAATTTTTTTTTCTGGACTTAGAAAATTTTCACACATGTCTCAGACTTCCAGAGAGGGGAGCATGTCAGTGCGTGCATCCGATTTCAGTTCCAGAGCGATTCACCCGATGAGTCCTTCATATTTAGTCATTTTTTGCAAAATTTCTGACTTTTTGAAAATTTCACTTTTTTGTGAAAATCTTTGCTAAATGAGGTTATAGTATGTTAGAGGGCATCCCAGGAGGGCTCCAAATGTGTGGGTAAAATATATATCCCTTGTGGGGAAATTTGAAAAAAAGTTGAAAAAAATTTATTTTCTGGACTTAGAAAATTTAAACACATGTCTCAGACTTCCAGAGAAGGGAGCATGTCAGTGCGTGCATCCGATTTCAGTTCCAGAGTGATTCACCCAATGAGTCCTTCATATTTAGTCATTTTTTGCAAAATTTCTGACTTTTTGAAAACTTCACTTTTTTGTGAAAATCTCCGCTAAATGAGATTATAGTATGTTAGAGGGCATCCCAGGAGGGCTCCAAATGTGTGGGTAAAATATATATCCCTTGGGGGGAAATTTGAAAAAAAGTTGAAAAAATGTTTTTTTCTGGACTTAGAAAATTTTCACACATGTCTCAGACTGCCAGAGAGGGGAGCATGTCAGTGCGCACATCCGATTTCAGTTCCAGAGCGTTTCACCCAATGAGTCCTTCATATTTAGTCATTTTTTGCAAAATTTCTGACTTTTTGAAAATTTCACTTTTTTGTGAAAATCTTTGCTAAATGAGGTTATAGTATGTTAGAGGGCATCCCAGGAGGGCTCCAAATGTGTGGGTAAAATATATATCCCTTGTGGGGAAATTTGAAAAAAAGTTGAAAAAAATTTATTTTCTGGACTTAGAAAATTTAAACACATGTCTCAGACTTCCAGAGAAGGGAGCATGTCAGTGCGTGCATCCGATTTCAGTTCCAGAGTGATTCACCCAATGAGTCCTTCATATTTAGTCATTTTTTGCAAAATTTCTGACTTTTTGAAAATTTCACTTTTTTGTGAAAATCTCCGCTAAATGAGATTATAGTATGTTAGAGGGCATCCCAGGAGGGCTCCAAATGTGTGGGTAAAATATATATCCCTTGGGGGGAAATTTGAAAAAAAGTTGAATAATTATTTTTTTCTGGACTTAGAAAATTTTCACACATGTCTCAGACTTCCAGAGAGGGGAGCATGTCAGTGCGTGCATCCGATTTCAGTTCCAGAGCGATTCACCCTATGAGTCCTTCATATTTAGTCATTTTTTGCAAAATTTCTGACTTTTTGAAAATTTCACTTTTTTGTGAAAATCTCCGCTAAATGAGGTTATAGTATGTTAGAGGGCATCCCAAGAGGGCTCCAAATGTGTGGGTAAAATATATATCCCTTGGGGGAAAATTTGAAAAAAGTTGAAAAAAAATTTTTTTCTGGACTTAGAAAATTTTCACACATGTCTCAGACTTCCAGAGAGGGGAGCATGTCAGTGCGCGCATCCGATTTCAGTTCCAGAGCGATTCACCCAATGAGTCCTTCATACTTAGTCATTTTTTGGAAAAATTTTCACTTTTTGAAAATTTCACTTTTTTGTGAAAATCTCCGCTAAATGAGGTTATAGTATGTTAGAGGGCATCCCAGGAGGGCTCCAAATGTGTGGGTAAAATATATATCCCTTGGGGGGAAATTTGAAAAAAGTTGAATAATTTTTTTTTCTGGACTTAGAAAATTTTCACACATGTCTCAGACTTCCAGAGAGGGGAGCATGTCAGTGCGCGAATCCGATTTCAGTTCCAGAGCGATTCACCCGATGAGTCCTTCATACTTAGTCATTTTTTGCAAAATTTCAGACTTTTTGAAAATTTCACTTTTTTGTGAAAATCTCCGCTAAATGAGGTTATAGTATGTTAGAGGGCATCCCAGGAGGGCTCCAAATGTGTGGGTAAAATATATATCCCTTGGGGGGAAATTTGAAAAAAAGTTGAAAAAATTTTTTTTTCTGGACTTAGAAAATTTTCACACATGTCTCAGACTGCCAGAGAGGGGAGCATGTCAGTGCGCACATCCGATTTCAGTTCCAGAGCGATTCACCCGATGAGTCCTTCATACTTAGTCGTTTTTTGCAAAATTTCTGACTTTTTGAAAATTTCACTTTTTTGTGAAAATCTTTGCTAAATGAGGTTATAGTATGTTAGAGGGCATCCCAGGAGGGCTCCAAATGTGTGGGTAAAATATATATCCCTTGTGGGGAAATTTGAAAAAAAGTTGAAAAAAAATTATTTTCTGGACTTAGAAAATTTAAACACATGTCTCAGACTTCCAGAGAAGGGAGCATGTCAGTGCGTGCATCCGATTTCAGTTCCAGAGTGATTCACCCAATGAGTCCTTCATATTTAGTAATTTTTTGCAAAATTTCTGACTTTTTGAAAATTTCACTTTTTTGTGAAAATCTCCGCTAAATGAGATTATAGTATGTTAGAGGGCATCCCAGGAGGGCTCCAAATGTGTGGGTAAAATATATATCCCTTGGGGGGAAATTTGAAAAAAAGTTGAATAATTATTTTTTTCTGGACTTAGAAAATTTTCACACATGTCTCAGACTTCCAGAGAGGGGAGCATGTCAGTGCACGCATCCGATTTCAGTTCCAGAGCGATTCACCCGATGAGTCCTTCATACTTAGTCGTTTTTTGCAAAATTTCTGACTTTTTGAAAATTTCACTTTTTTGTGAAAATCTCCGCTAAATGAGGTTATAGTATGTTAGAGGGCATCCCAGGAGGGCTCCAAATGTGTGGGTAAAATATATATCCCTTGGGGGGAAATTTGAAAAAAGTTGAATAATTTTTTTTTTCTGGACTTAGAAAATTTTCACACATATCTCAGACTGCCAGAGAGGGGAGCATGTCAGTGCGCACATCCGATTTCAGTTCCAGAGCGATTCACCCGATGAGTCCTTCATACTTAGTCGTTTTTTGCAAAATTTCTGACTTTTTGAAAATGTCACTTTTTTGTGAAAATCTTTGCTAAATGAGGTTATAGTATGTTAGAGGGCATCCCAGGAGGGCTCCAAATGTGTGGGTAAAATATATATCCCTTGGGCGGAAATTTGAAAAAAAGTTGAAAAAATTTTTTTTTCTGGACTTAGAAAATTTTCACACATGTCTCAGACTTCCAGAGAGGGGAGCATGTCAGTGCGCGCATCCGATTTCAGTTCCAGAGCGATTCACCCAATGAGTCCTTCATACTTAGTCGTTTTTTGGAAAAATTTTCACTTTTTGAAAATTTCACTTTTTTGTGAAAATCTCCGCTAAATGAGGTTATAGTATGTTAGAGAGCATCCCAGGAGGGCTCCAAATGTGTGGGTAAAATATATATCCCTTGGGGGGAAATTTGAAAAAAAGTTGAATAATTTTTTTTTCTGGACTTAGAAAATTTTCACACATGTCTCAGACTTCCAGAGAGGGGAGCATGTCAGTGCGTGCATCCGATTTCAGTTCCAGAGCGATTCACCCTATGAGTCCTTCATATTTAGTCATTTTTTGCAAAATTTCTGACTTTTTGAAAATTTCACTTTTTTGTGAAAATCTCCGCTAAATGAGGTTATAGTATGTTAGAGGGCATCCCAAGAGGGCTCCAAATGTGTGGGTAAAATATATATCCCTTGGGGGAAAATTTGAAAAAAGTTGAAAAAATTTTTTTTTCTGGACTTAGAAAATTTTCACACATGTCTCAGACTTCCAGAGAGGGGAGCATGTCAGTGCGCGCATCCGATTTCAGTTCCAGAGCGATTCACCCAATGAGTCCTTCATACTTAGTCATTTTTTGGAAAAATTTTCACTTTTTGAAAATTTCACTTTTTTGTGAAAATCTCCGCTAAATGAGGTTATAGTATGTTAGAGGGCATCCCAGGAGGGCTCCAAATGTGTGGGTAAAATATATATCCCTTGGGGGGAAATTTGAAAAAAGTTGAATAATTTTTTTTTCTGGACTTAGAAAATTTTCACACATGTCTCAGACTTCCAGAGAGGGGAGCATGTCAGTGCGCGAATCCGATTTCAGTTCCAGAGCGATTCACCCGATGAGTCCTTCATACTTAGTCATTTTTTGCAAAATTTCAGACTTTTTGAAAATTTCACTTTTTTGTGAAAATCTTTGCTAAATGAGGTTATAGTATGTTAGAGGGCATCCCAGGAGGGCTCCAAATGTGTGGGTAAAATATATATCCCTTGTGGGGAAATTTGAAAAAAAGTTGAAAAAAATTTATTTTCTGGACTTAGAAAATTTTCACACATATCTCAGACTGCCAGAGAGGGGAGCATGTCAGTGCGCACATCCGATTTCAGTTCCAGAGCGATTCACCCGATGAGTCCTTCATACTTAGTCGTTTTTTGCAAAATTTCTGACTTTTTGAAAATGTCACTTTTTTGTGAAAATCTTTGCTAAATGAGGTTATAGTATGTTAGAGGGCATCCCAGGAGGGCTCCAAATGTGTGGGTAAAATATATATCCCTTGGGCGGAAATTTGAAAAAAAGTTGAAAAAATTTTTTTTTCTGGACTTAGAAAATTTTCACACATGTCTCAGACTTCCAGAGAGGGGAGCATGTCAGTGCGCGCATCCGATTTCAGTTCCAAAGCGATTCACCCAATGAGTCCTTCATACTTATGTGTGGGTAAAATATATATCCCTTGGGGGGAAATTTGAAAAAAAGTTGAAAAAATTTTTTTTTCTGGACTTAGAAAATTTAAACACATGTCTCAGACTTCCAGAGAGGGGAGCATGTCAGTGCGTGCATCCGATTTCAGTTCCAAAGCGATTCACCCGATGAGTCCTTCATATTTAGTCATTTTTTGCAAAATTTCTGACTTTTTGAAAATTTCACTTTTTTGTGAAAATCTCCGCTAAATGAGGTTATAGTATGTTAGAGGGCATCCCAGGAGGGCTCCAAATGTGTGGGTAAAATATATATCCCTTGGGGGGAAATTTGAAAAAAAGTTGAAAAATTTTTTTTTTCTGGACTTAGAAAATTTTCACACATGTCTCAGACTTCCAGAGAGGGGAGCATGTCAGTGCGCGCATCCGATTTCAGTTCCAGAGCGATTCACCCAATGAGTCCTTCATACTTAGTCGTTTTTTGGAAAAATTTTCACTTTTTGAAAATTTCACTTTTTTGTGAAAATCTCCGCTAAATGAGGTTATAGTATGTTAGAGAGCATCCCAGGAGGGCTCCAAATGTGTGGGTAAAATATATATCCCTTGGGGGGAAATTTGAAAAAAAGTTGAATAATTTTTTTTTCTGGACTTAGAAAATTTTCACACATGTCTCAGACTTCCAGAGAGGGGAGCATGTCAGTGCGTGCATCCGATTTCAGTTCCAGAGCGATTCACCCTATGAGTCCTTCATATTTAGTCATTTTTTGCAAAATTTCTGACTTTTTGAAAATTTCACTTTTTTGTGAAAATCTCCGCTAAATGAGGTTATAGTATGTTAGAGGGCATCCCAAGAGGGCTCCAAATGTGTGGGTAAAATATATATCCCTTGGGGGAAAATTTGAAAAAAGTTGAAAAAATTTTTTTTTCTGGACTTAGAAAATTTTCACACATGTCTCAGACTTCCAGAGAGGGGAGCATGTCAGTGCGCGCATCCGATTTCAGTTCCAGAGCGATTCACCCAATGAGTCCTTCATACTTAGTCATTTTTTGGAAAAATTTTCACTTTTTGAAAATTTCACTTTTTTGTGAAAATCTCCGCTAAATGAGGTTATAGTATGTTAGAGGGCATCCCAGTAGGGCTCCAAATGTGTGGGTAAAATATATATCCCTTGGGGGGAAATTTGAAAAAAGTTGAATAATTTTTTTTTCTGGACTTAGAAAATTTTCACACATGTCTCAGACTTCCAGAGAGGGGAGCATGTCAGTGCGCGAATCCGATTTCAGTTCCAGAGCGATTCACCCGATGAGTCCTTCATACTTAGTCATTTTTTGCAAAATTTCAGACTTTTTGAAAATTTCACTTTTTTGTGAAAATCTCCGCTAAATGAGGTTATAGTATGTTAGAGGGCATCCCAGGAGGGCTCCAAATGTGTGGGTAAAATATATATCCCTTGGGGGGAAATTTGAAAAAAAGTTGAAAAAAATTTTTTTTCTGGACTTAGAAAATTTTCACACATGTCTCAGACTGCCAGAGAGGGGAGCATGTCAGTGCGCACATCCGATTTCAGTTCCAGAGCGATTCACCCGATGAGTCCTTCATACTTAGTCGTTTTTTGCAAAATTTCTGACTTTTTGAAAATTTCACTTTTTTGTGAAAATCTTTGCTAAATGAGGTTATAGTATGTTAGAGGGCATCCCAGGAGGGCTCCAAATGTGTGGGTAAAATATATATCCCTTGTGGGGAAATTTGAAAAAAAGTTGAAAAAAATTTATTTTCTGGACTTAGAAAATTTTCACACATATCTCAGACTGCCAGAGAGGGGAGCATGTCAGTGCGCACATCCGATTTCAGTTCCAGAGCGATTCACCCGATGAGTCCTTCATACTTAGTCGTTTTTTGCAAAATTTCTGACTTTTTGAAAATGTCACTTTTTTGTGAAAATCTTTGCTAAATGAGGTTATAGTATGTTAGAGGGCATCCCAGGAGGGCTCCAAATGTGTGGGTAAAATATATATCCCTTGGGCGGAAATTTGAAAAAAAGTTGAAAAAAATTTTTTTTCTGGACTTAGAAAATTTTCACACATGTCTCAGACTTCCAGAGAGGGGAGCATGTCAGTGCGCGCATCCGATTTCAGTTCCAAAGCGATTCACCCAATGAGTCCTTCATACTTATGTGTGGGTAAAATATATATCCCTTGGGGGGAAATTTGAAAAAAAGTTGAAAAAAATTTTTTTTCTGGACTTAGAAAATTTTCACACATGTCTCAGACTTCCAGAGAGGGGAGCATGTCAGTGCGCGCATCCGATTTCAGTTCCAGAGCGATTCACCCGATGAGTCCTTCATACTTAGTCGTTTTTTGCAAAATTTCTGACTTTTTGAAAATTTCACTTTTTTGTGAAAATCTCCGCTAAATGAGGTTATAGTATGTTAGAGGGCATCCCAGGAGGGCTCCAAATGTGTGGGTAAAATATATATCCCTTGGGGGGAAATTTGAAAAAAAGTTGAAAAAATTTTTTTTTCTGGACTTAGAAAATTTTCACACATGTCTCAGACTTCCAGAGAGGGGAGCATGTCAGTGCGCGCATCCGATTTCAGTTCCAGAGCGTTTCACCCGATGAGTCCTTCAGATTTAGTCATTTTTTGCAAAATTTCTGACTTTTTGAAAATTTCACTTTTTTGTGAAAATCTCCGCTAAATGAGGTTATAGTATGTTAGAGGGCATCCCAGGAGGGCTCCAAATGTGTGGGTAAAATATATATCCCTTGGGGGGAAATTTGAAAAAAAGTTGAAAAATTTTTTTTTTCTGGACTTAGAAAATTTTCACACATGTCTCAGACTGCCAGAGAGGGGAGCATGTCAGTGCGCACATCCGATTTCAGTTCCAGAGCGATTCACCCGATGAGTCCTTCATACTTAGTCGTTTTTTGCAAAATTTCTGACTTTTTGAAAATTTCACTTTTTTGTGAAAATCTCCGCTAAATGAGGTTATAGTATGTTAGAGGGCATCCCAGGAGGGCTCCAAATGTGTGGGTAAAATATATATCCCTTGGGGGGAAATTTGAAAAAAAGTTGAATAATTATTTTTTTCTGGACTTAGAAAATTTTCACACATGTCTCAGACTTCCAGAGAGGGGAGCATGTCAGTGCGTGCATCCGATTTCAGTTCCAGAGCGATTCACCATATGAGTCCTTCATATTTAGTCATTTTTTGCAAAATTTCTGACTTTTTGAAAATTTCACTTTTTTGTGAAAATCTCCGCTAAATGAGGTTATAGTATGTTAGAGGGCATCCCAGGAGGGCTCCAAATGTGTGGGTAAAATATATATCCCTTGGGGGGAAATTTGAAAAAAAGTTGAATAATTTTTTTTTCTGGACTTAGAAAATTTTCACACATGTCTCAGACTTCCAGAGAGGGGAGCATGTCAGTGCGCGCATCCGATTTCAGTTCCAGAGCGATTCACCCGATGAGTCCTTCATACTTAGTCGTTTTTTGCAAAATTTCTGACTTTTTGAAAATTTCACTTTTTTGTGAAAATCTCCGCTAAATGAGATTATAGTATGTTAGAGGGCATCCCAGGAGGGCTCCAAATGTGTGGGTAAAATATATATCCCTTGGGGGGAAATTTGAAAAAAAGTTGAATAATTATTTTTTTCTGGACTTAGAAAATTTTCACACATGTCTCAGACTTCCAGAGAGAGGAGCATGTCAGTGCGTGCATCCGATTTCAGTTCCAGAGCGATTCACCATATGAGTCCTTCATATTTAGTCATTTTTTGCAAAATTTCTGACTTTTTGAAAATTTCACTTTTTTGTGAAAATCTCCGCTAAATGAGGTTATAGTATGTTAGAGGGCATCCCAGGAGGGCTCCAAATGTGTGGGTAAAATATATATCCCTTGGGGGGAAATTTGAAAAAAAGTTGAATAATTTTTTTTTCTGGACTTAGAAAATTTTCACACATGTCTCAGACTTCCAGAGAGGGGAGCATGTCAGTGCGCGCATCCGATTTCAGTTCCAGAGCGATTCACCCGATGAGTCCTTCATACTTAGTCGTTTTTTGCAAAATTTCTGACTTTTTGAAAATTTCACTTTTTTGTGAAAATCTCCGCTAAATGAGGTTATAGTATGTTAGAGGGCATCCCAGGAGGGCTCCAAATGTGTGGGTAAAATATATATCCCTTGGGGGGAAATTTGAAAAAAAGTTGAAAAAATTTTTTTTTCTGGACTTAGAAAATTTTCACACATGTCTCAGACTGCCAGAGAGGGGAGCATGTCAGTGCGCACATCCGATTTCAGTTCCAGAGCGATTCACCCGATGAGTCCTTCATACTTAGTCGTTTTTTGCAAAATTTCTGACTTTTTGAAAATTTCACTTTTTTGTGAAAATCTCCGCTAAATGAGGTTATAGTATGTTAGAGGGCATCCCAGGAGGGCTCCAAATGTGTGGGTAAAATATATATCCCTTGGGGGGAAATTTGAAAAAAAGTTGAATAATTTTTTTTTCTGGACTTAGAAAATTTTCACACATGTCTCAGACTTCCAGAGAGGGGAGCATGTCAGTGCGCGCATCCGATTTCAGTTCCAGAGCGATTCACCCGATGAGTCCTTCATACTTAGTCGTTTTTTGCAAAATTTCTGACTTTTTGAAAATTTCACTTTTTTGTGAAAATCTCCGCTAAATGAGGTTATAGTATGTTAGAGGGCATCCCAGGAGGGCTCCAAATGTGTGGGTAAAATATATATCCCTTGGGGGGAAATTTGAAAAAAAGTTGAAAAAATTTTTTTTTCTGGACTTAGAAAATTTAAACACATGTCTCAGACTTCCAGAGAGGGGAGCATGTCAGTGCGTGCATCCGATTTCAGTTCCAGAGCGATTCACCCGATGAGTCCTTCATATTTAGTCATTTTTTGCAAAATTTCTGACTTTTTGAAAATTTCACTTTTTTGTGAAAATCTCCGCTAAATGAGGTTACAGTATGTTAGAGGGCATCCCAGGAGGGCTCCAAATGTGTGGGTAAAATATATATCCCTTGGGGGGAAATTTGAAAAAAAGTTGAAAAAATTTTTTTTTCTGGACTTAGAAAATTTTCACACATGTCTCAGACTTCCAGAGAGGGGAGCATGTCAGTGCGCGCATCCGATTTCAGTTCCAGAGCGATTCACCCAATGAGTCCTTCATACTTAGTCGTTTTTTGGAAAAATTTTCACTTTTTGAAATTTTCACTTTTTTGTGAAAATCTCCGCTAAATGAGGTTATAGTATGTTAGAGGGCATCCCAGGAGGGCTCCAAATGTGTGGGTAAAATATATATCCCTTGGGGGGAAATTTGAAAAAAAGTTGAATAATTTTTTTTTCTGGACTTAGAAAATTTTCACACATGTCTCAGACTTCCAGAGAGGGGAGCATGTCAGTGCGCGCATCCGATTTCAGTTCCAGAGCGATTCACCCGATGAGTCCTTCATACTTAGTCGTTTTTTGCAAAATTTCTGACTTTTTGAAAATTTCACTTTTTTGTGAAAATCTCCGCTAAATGAAGTTATAGTATGTTAGAGGGCATCCCAGGAGGGCTCCAAATGTGTGGGTAAAATATATATCCCTTGGGGAGAAATTTGAAAAAAAGTTGAAAAAATTTTTTTTTCTGGACTTAGAAAATTTTCACACATGTCTCAGACTTCCAGAGAGGGGAGCATGTCAGTGCGCACATCCGATTTCAGTTCCAGAGCGATTCACCCGATGAGTCCTTCATACTTAGTCGTTTTTTGCAAAATTTCTGACTTTTTGAAAATTTCACTTTTTTGTGAAAATCTCCGCTAAATGAGGTTATAGTATGTTAGAGGGCATCCCAGGAGGGCTCCAAATGTGTGGGTAAAATATATATCCCTTCGGAGAAATTTGAAAAAAAGTTGAAAAATTTTTTTTTTCTGGACTTAGAAAATTTTCACAGATGTCTCAGATTTCCAGAGAGGGGAGCATGTCTATAAGCGCATCCGATTTCAGTTCCAGAGCGTTTCACCCGATGAGTCCTTCATACTTAGTCGTTTTTTGCAAAATTTCTGACTTTTTGAAAATTTCACTTTTTTGTGAAAATCTCCGCTAAATGAGGTTATAGTATGTTAGAGGGCATCCCAGGAGGGCTCCAAATGTGTGGGTAAAATATATATCCCTTGGGGGGAAATTTGAAATAAAGTTGAAAAAATGTTTTTTTCTGGACTTAGAAAATTTTCACACATGTCTCAGACTGCCAGAGAGGGGAGCATGTCAGTGCGCACATCCGATTTCAGTTCCAGAGCGTTTCACCCGATGAGTCCTTCAGATTTAGTCATTTTTTGCAAAATTTCTGACTTTTTGAAAATTTCACTTTTTTGTGAAAATCTCCGCTAAATGAGGTTATAGTATGTTAGAGGGCATCCCAGGAGGGCTCCAAATGTGTGGGTAAAATATATATCCCTTGGGGGGAAATTTGAAAAAAAGTTGAAAAATTTTTTTTTTCTGGACTTAGAAAATTTTCACACATGTCTCAGACTGCCAGAGAGGGGAGCATGTCAGTGCGCACATCCGATTTCAGTTCCAGAGCGATTCACCCGATGAGTCCTTCATACTTAGTCGTTTTTTGCAAAATTTCTGACTTTTTGAAAATTTCACTTTTTTGTGAAAATCTCCGCTAAATGAGATTATAGTATGTTAGAGGGCATCCCAGGAGGGCTCCAAATGTGTGGGTAAAATATATATCCCTTGGGGGGAAATTTGAAAAAAAGTTGAATAATTATTTTTTTCTGGACTTAGAAAATTTTCACACATGTCTCAGACTTCCAGAGAGGGGAGCATGTCAGTGCGCGAATCCGATTTCAGTTCCAGAGCGATTCACCCGATGAGTCCTTCATACTTAGTCATTTTTTGCAAAATTTCAGACTTTTTGAAAATTTCACTTTTTTGTGAAAATCTCCGCTAAATGAGGTTATAGTATGTTAGAGGGCATCCCAGGAGGGCTCCAAATGTGTGGGTAAAATATATATCCCTTGGGGGGAAATTTGAAAAAAAGTTGAAAAAATTTTTTTTTCTGGACTTAGAAAATTTTCACACATGTCTCAGACTGCCAGAGAGGGGAGCATGTCAGTGCGCACATCCGATTTCAGTTCCAGAGCGATTCACCCGATGAGTCCTTCATACTTAGTCGTTTTTTGCAAAATTTCTGACTTTTTGAAAATTTCACTTTTTTGTGAAAATCTTTGCTAAATGAGGTTATAGTATGTTAGAGGGCATCCCAGGAGGGCTCCAAATGTGTGGGTAAAATATATATCCCTTGTGGGGAAATTTGAAAAAAAGTTGAAAAAAATTTATTTTCTGGACTTAGAAAATTTAAACACATGTCTCAGACTTCCAGAGAAGGGAGCATGTCAGTGCGTGCATCCGATTTCAGTTCCAGAGTGATTCACCCAATGAGTCCTTCATATTTAGTAATTTTTTGCAAAATTTCTGACTTTTTGAAAATTTCACTTTTTTGTGAAAATCTCCGCTAAATGAGATTATAGTATGTTAGAGGGCATCCCAGGAGGGCTCCAAATGTGTGGGTAAAATATATATCCCTTGGGGGGAAATTTGAAAAAAAGTTGAATAATTATTTTTTTCTGGACTTAGAAAATTTTCACACATGTCTCAGACTTCCAGAGAGGGGAGCATGTCAGTGCACGCATCCGATTTCAGTTCCAGAGCGATTCACCCGATGAGTCCTTCATACTTAGTCGTTTTTTGCAAAATTTCTGACTTTTTGAAAATTTCACTTTTTTGTGAAAATCTCCGCTAAATGAGGTTATAGTATGTTAGAGGGCATCCCAGGAGGGCTCCAAATGTGTGGGTAAAATATATATCCCTTGGGGGGAAATTTGAAAAAAGTTGAATAATTTTTTTTTTCTGGACTTAGAAAATTTTCACACATATCTCAGACTGCCAGAGAGGGGAGCATGTCAGTGCGCACATCCGATTTCAGTTCCAGAGCGATTCACCCGATGAGTCCTTCATACTTAGTCGTTTTTTGCAAAATTTCTGACTTTTTGAAAATGTCACTTTTTTGTGAAAATCTTTGCTAAATGAGGTTATAGTATGTTAGAGGGCATCCCAGGAGGGCTCCAAATGTGTGCGTAAAATATATATCCCTTGGGCGGAAATTTGAAAAAAAGTTGAAAAAAATTTTTTTTCTGGACTTAGAAAATTTTCACACATGTCTCAGACTTCCAGAGAGGGGAGCATGTCAGTGCGCGCATCCGATTTCAGTTCCAGAGCGATTCACCCAATGAGTCCTTCATACTTAGTCGTTTTTTGGAAAAATTTTCACTTTTTGAAAATTTCACTTTTTTGTGAAAATCTCCGCTAAATGAGGTTATAGTATGTTAGAGAGCATCCCAGGAGGGCTCCAAATGTGTGGGTAAAATATATATCCCTTGGGGGGAAATTTGAAAAAAAGTTGAATAATTTTTTTTTCTGGACTTAGAAAATTTTCACACATGTCTCAGACTTCCAGAGAGGGGAGCATGTCAGTGCGTGCATCCGATTTCAGTTCCAGAGCGATTCACCCTATGAGTCCTTCATATTTAGTCATTTTTTGCAAAATTTCTGACTTTTTGAAAATTTCACTTTTTTGTGAAAATCTCCGCTAAATGAGGTTATAGTATGTTAGAGGGCATCCCAAGAGGGCTCCAAATGTGTGGGTAAAATATATATCCCTTGGGGGAAAATTTGAAAAAAGTTGAAAAAATTTTTTTTTCTGGACTTAGAAAATTTTCACACATGTCTCAGACTTCCAGAGAGGGGAGCATGTCAGTGCGCGCATCCGATTTCAGTTCCAGAGCGATTCACCCAATGAGTCCTTCATACTTAGTCATTTTTTGGAAAAATTTTCACTTTTTGAAAATTTCACTTTTTTGTGAAAATCTCCGCTAAATGAGGTTATAGTATGTTAGAGGGCATCCCAGGAGGGCTCCAAATGTGTGGGTAAAATATATATCCCTTGGGGGGAAATTTGAAAAAAGTTGAATAATTTTTTTTTCTGGACTTAGAAAATTTTCACACATGTCTCAGACTTCCAGAGAGGGGAGCATGTCAGTGCGCGAATCCGATTTCAGTTCCAGAGCGATTCACCCGATGAGTCCTTCATACTTAGTCATTTTTTGCAAAATTTCAGACTTTTTGAAAATTTCACTTTTTTGTGAAAATCTCCGCTAAATGAGGTTATAGTATGTTAGAGGGCATCCCAGGAGGGCTCCAAATGTGTGGGTAAAATATATATCCCTTGGGGGGAAATTTGAAAAAAAGTTGAAAAAAATTTTTTTTCTGGACTTAGAAAATTTTCACACATGTCTCAGACTGCCAGAGAGGGGAGCATGTCAGTGCGCACATCCGATTTCAGTTCCAGAGCGATTCACCCGATGAGTCCTTCATACTTAGTCGTTTTTTGCAAAATTTCTGACTTTTTGAAAATTTCACTTTTTTGTGAAAATCTTTGCTAAATGAGGTTATAGTATGTTAGAGGGCATCCCAGGAGGGCTCCAAATGTGTGGGTAAAATATATATCCCTTGTGGGGAAATTTGAAAAAAAGTTGAAAAAAATTTATTTTCTGGACTTAGAAAATTTTCACACATATCTCAGACTGCCAGAGAGGGGAGCATGTCAGTGCGCACATCCGATTTCAGTTCCAGAGCGATTCACCCGATGAGTCCTTCATACTTAGTCGTTTTTTGCAAAATTTCTGACTTTTTGAAAATGTCACTTTTTTGTGAAAATCTTTGCTAAATGAGGTTATAGTATGTTAGAGGGCATCCCAGGAGGGCTCCAAATGTGTGGGTAAAATATATATCCCTTGGGCGGAAATTTGAAAAAAAGTTGAAAAAATTTTTTTTTCTGGACTTAGAAAATTTTCACACATGTCTCAGACTTCCAGAGAGGGGAGCATGTCAGTGCGCGCATCCGATTTCAGTTCCAAAGCGATTCACCCAATGAGTCCTTCATACTTATGTGTGGGTCAAATATATATCCCTTGGGGGGAAATTTGAAAAAAAGTTGAAAAATTTTTTTTTTCTGGACTTAGAAAATTTAAACACATGTCTCAGACTTCCAGAGAGGGGAGCATGTCAGTGCGTGCATCCGATTTCAGTTCCAGAGCGATTCACCCGATGAGTCCTTCATATTTAGTCATTTTTTGCAAAATTTCTGACTTTTTGAAAATTTCACTTTTTTGTGAAAATCTCCGCTAAATGAGGTTACAGTATGTTAGAGGGCATCCCAGGAGGGCTCCAAATGTGTGGGTAAAATATATATCCCTTGGGGGGAAATTTGAAAAAAAGTTGAAAAAATTTTTTTTTCTGGACTTAGAAAATTTTCACACATGTCTCAGACTTCCAGAGAGGGGAGCATGTCAGTGCGCGCATCCGATTTCAGTTCCAGAGCGATTCACCCAATGAGTCCTTCATACTTAGTCGTTTTTTGGAAAAATTTTCACTTTTTGAAATTTTCACTTTTTTGTGAAAATCTCCGCTAAATGAGGTTATAGTATGTTAGAGGGCATCCCAGGAGGGCTCCAAATGTGTGGGTAAAATATATATCCCTTGGGGGGAAATTTGAAAAAAAGTTGAAAAAAATTTTTTTTCTGGACTTAGAAAATTTTCACACATGTCTCAGACTGCCAGAGAGGGGAGCATGTCAGTGCGCACATCCGATTTCAGTTCCAGAGCGATTCACCCGATGAGTCCTTCATACTTAGTCGTTTTTTGCAAAATTTCTGACTTTTTGAAAATTTCACTTTTTTGTGAAAATCTTTGCTAAATGAGGTTATAGTATGTTAGAGGGCATCCCAGGAGGGCTCCAAATGTGTGGGTAAAATATATATCCCTTGTGGGGAAATTTGAAAAAAAGTTGAAAAAAATTTATTTTCTGGACTTAGAAAATTTTCACACATATCTCAGACTGCCAGAGAGGGGAGCATGTCAGTGCGCACATCCGATTTCAGTTCCAGAGCGATTCACCCGATGAGTCCTTCATACTTAGTCGTTTTTTGCAAAATTTCTGACTTTTTGAAAATGTCACTTTTTTGTGAAAATCTTTGCTAAATGAGGTTATAGTATGTTAGAGGGCATCCCAGGAGGGCTCCAAATGTGTGGGTAAAATATATATCCCTTGGGCGGAAATTTGAAAAAAAGTTGAAAAAATTTTTTTTTCTGGACTTAGAAAATTTTCACACATGTCTCAGACTTCCAGAGAGGGGAGCATGTCAGTGCGCGCATCCGATTTCAGTTCCAAAGCGATTCACCCAATGAGTCCTTCATACTTATGTGTGGGTAAAATATATATCCCTTGGGGGGAAATTTGAAAAAAAGTTGAAAAATTTTTTTTTTCTGGACTTAGAAAATTTAAACACATGTCTCAGACTTCCAGAGAGGGGAGCATGTCAGTGCGTGCATCCGATTTCAGTTCCAGAGCGATTCACCCGATGAGTCCTTCATATTTAGTCATTTTTTGCAAAATTTCTGACTTTTTGAAAATTTCACTTTTTTGTGAAAATCTCCGCTAAATGAGGTTACAGTATGTTAGAGGGCATCCCAGGAGGGCTCCAAATGTGTGGGTAAAATATATATCCCTTGGGGGGAAATTTGAAAAAAAGTTGAAAAAATTTTTTTTTCTGGACTTAGAAAATTTTCACACATGTCTCAGACTTCCAGAGAGGGGAGCATGTCAGTGCGCGCATCCGATTTCAGTTCCAGAGCGATTCACCCAATGAGTCCTTCATACTTAGTCGTTTTTTGGAAAAATTTTCACTTTTTGAAATTTTCACTTTTTTGTGAAAATCTCCGCTAAATGAGGTTATAGTATGTTAGAGGGCATCCCAGGAGGGCTCCAAATGTGTGGGTAAAATATATATCCCTTGGGGGGAAATTTGAAAAAAAGTTGAATAATTTTTTTTTCTGGACTTAGAAAATTTTCACACATGTCTCAGACTTCCAGAGAGGGGAGCATGTCAGTGCGCACATCCGATTTCAGTTCCAGAGCGATTCACCCGATGAGTCCTTCATACTTAGTCGTCTTTTGCAAAATTTCTGACTTTTTGAAAATTTCACTTTTTTGTGAAAATCTCCGCTAAATGAGGTTATAGTATGTTAGAGGGCATCCCAGGAGGGCTCCAAATGTGTGGGTAAAATATATATCCCTTCGGAGAAATTTGAAAAAAAGTTGAAAAATTTTTTTTTTCTGGACTTAGAAAATTTTCACACATGTCTCAGACTTCCAGAGAGGGGAGCATGTCAGTGCGCGAATCCGATTTCAGTTCCAGAGCGATTCACCCGATGAGTCCTTCATACTTAGTCATTTTTTGCAAAATTTCAGACTTTTTGAAAATTTCACTTTTTTGTGAAAATCTCCGCTAAATGAGGTTATAGTATGTTAGAGGGCATCCCAGGAGGGCTCCAAATGTGTGGGTAAAATATATATCCCTTGGGGGGAAATTTGAAAAAAAGTTGAAAAAATTTTTTTTTCTGGACTTAGAAAATTTTCACACATGTCTCAGACTGCCAGAGAGGGGAGCATGTCAGTGCGCACATCCGATTTCAGTTCCAGAGCGATTCACCCGATGAGTCCTTCATACTTAGTCGTTTTTTGCAAAATTTCTGACTTTTTGAAAATTTCACTTTTTTGTGAAAATCTTTGCTAAATGAGGTTATAGTATGTTAGAGGGCATCCCAGGAGGGCTCCAAATGTGTGGGTAAAATATATATCCCTTGTGGGGAAATTTGAAAAAAAGTTGAAAAAAATTTATTTTCTGGACTTAGAAAATTTAAACACATGTCTCAGACTTCCAGAGAAGGGAGCATGTCAGTGCGTGCATCCGATTTCAGTTCCAGAGTGATTCACCCAATGAGTCCTTCATATTTAGTAATTTTTTGCAAAATTTCTGACTTTTTGAAAATTTCACTTTTTTGTGAAAATCTCCGCTAAATGAGATTATAGTATGTTAGAGGGCATCCCAGGAGGGCTCCAAATGTGTGGGTAAAATATATATCCCTTGGGGGGAAATTTGAAAAAAAGTTGAATAATTATTTTTTTCTGGACTTAGAAAATTTTCACACATGTCTCAGACTTCCAGAGAGGGGAGCATGTCAGTGCACGCATCCGATTTCAGTTCCAGAGCGATTCACCCGATGAGTCCTTCATACTTAGTCGTTTTTTGCAAAATTTCTGACTTTTTGAAAATTTCACTTTTTTGTGAAAATCTCCGCTAAATGAGGTTATAGTATGTTAGAGGGCATCCCAGGAGGGCTCCAAATGTGTGGGTAAAATATATATCCCTTGGGGGGAAATTTGAAAAAAGTTGAATAATTTTTTTTTTCTGGACTTAGAAAATTTTCACACATATCTCAGACTGCCAGAGAGGGGAGCATGTCAGTGCGCACATCCGATTTCAGTTCCAGAGCGATTCACCCGATGAGTCCTTCATACTTAGTCGTTTTTTGCAAAATTTCTGACTTTTTGAAAATGTCACTTTTTTGTGAAAATCTTTGCTAAATGAGGTTATAGTATGTTAGAGGGCATCCCAGGAGGGCTCCAAATGTGTGGGTAAAATATATATCCCTTGGGCGGAAATTTGAAAAAAAGTTGAAAAAATTTTTTTTTCTGGACTTAGAAAATTTTCACACATGTCTCAGACTTCCAGAGAGGGGAGCATGTCAGTGCGCGCATCCGATTTCAGTTCCAGAGCGATTCACCCAATGAGTCCTTCATACTTAGTCGTTTTTTGGAAAAATTTTCACTTTTTGAAAATTTCACTTTTTTGTGAAAATCTCCGCTAAATGAGGTTATAGTATGTTAGAGAGCATCCCAGGAGGGCTCCAAATGTGTGGGTAAAATATATATCCCTTGGGGGGAAATTTGAAAAAAAGTTGAATAATTTTTTTTTCTGGACTTAGAAAATTTTCACACATGTCTCAGACTTCCAGAGAGGGGAGCATGTCAGTGCGTGCATCCGATTTCAGTTCCAGAGCGATTCACCCTATGAGTCCTTCATATTTAGTCATTTTTTGCAAAATTTCTGACTTTTTGAAAATTTCACTTTTTTGTGAAAATCTCCGCTAAATGAGGTTATAGTATGTTAGAGGGCATCCCAAGAGGGCTCCAAATGTGTGGGTAAAATATATATCCCTTGGGGGAAAATTTGAAAAAAGTTGAAAAAATTTTTTTTTCTGGACTTAGAAAATTTTCACACATGTCTCAGACTTCCAGAGAGGGGAGCATGTCAGTGCGCGCATCCGATTTCAGTTCCAGAGCGATTCACCCAATGAGTCCTTCATACTTAGTCATTTTTTGGAAAAATTTTCACTTTTTGAAAATTTCACTTTTTTGTGAAAATCTCCGCTAAATGAGGTTATAGTATGTTAGAGGGCATCCCAGGAGGGCTCCAAATGTGTGGGTAAAATATATATCCCTTGGGGGGAAATTTGAAAAAAGTTGAATAATTTTTTTTTCTGGACTTAGAAAATTTTCACACATGTCTCAGACTTCCAGAGAGGGGAGCATGTCAGTGCGCGAATCCGATTTCAGTTCCAGAGCGATTCACCCGATGAGTCCTTCATACTTAGTCATTTTTTGCAAAATTTCAGACTTTTTGAAAATTTCACTTTTTTGTGAAAATCTCCGCTAAATGAGGTTATAGTATGTTAGAGGGCATCCCAGGAGGGCTCCAAATGTGTGGGTAAAATATATATCCCTTGGGGGGAAATTTGAAAAAAAGTTGAAAAAAATTTTTTTTCTGGACTTAGAAAATTTTCACACATGTCTCAGACTGCCAGAGAGGGGAGCATGTCAGTGCGCACATCCGATTTCAGTTCCAGAGCGATTCACCCGATGAGTCCTTCATACTTAGTCGTTTTTTGCAAAATTTCTGACTTTTTGAAAATTTCACTTTTTTGTGAAAATCTTTGCTAAATGAGGTTATAGTATGTTAGAGGGCATCCCAGGAGGGCTCCAAATGTGTGGGTAAAATATATATCCCTTGTGGGGAAATTTGAAAAAAAGTTGAAAAAAATTTATTTTCTGGACTTAGAAAATTTTCACACATATCTCAGACTGCCAGAGAGGGGAGCATGTCAGTGCGCACATCCGATTTCAGTTCCAGAGCGATTCACCCGATGAGTCCTTCATACTTAGTCGTTTTTTGCAAAATTTCTGACTTTTTGAAAATGTCACTTTTTTGTGAAAATCTTTGCTAAATGAGGTTATAGTATGTTAGAGGGCATCCCAGGAGGGCTCCAAATGTGTGGGTAAAATATATATCCCTTGGGCGGAAATTTGAAAAAAAGTTGAAAAAATTTTTTTTTCTGGACTTAGAAAATTTTCACACATGTCTCAGACTTCCAGAGAGGGGAGCATGTCAGTGCGCGCATCCGATTTCAGTTCCAAAGCGATTCACCCAATGAGTCCTTCATACTTATGTGTGGGTCAAATATATATCCCTTGGGGGGAAATTTGAAAAAAAGTTGAAAAATTTTTTTTTTCTGGACTTAGAAAATTTAAACACATGTCTCAGACTTCCAGAGAGGGGAGCATGTCAGTGCGTGCATCCGATTTCAGTTCCAGAGCGATTCACCCGATGAGTCCTTCATATTTAGTCATTTTTTGCAAAATTTCTGACTTTTTGAAAATTTCACTTTTTTGTGAAAATCTCCGCTAAATGAGGTTACAGTATGTTAGAGGGCATCCCAGGAGGGCTCCAAATGTGTGGGTAAAATATATATCCCTTGGGGGGAAATTTGAAAAAAAGTTGAAAAAATTTTTTTTTCTGGACTTAGAAAATTTTCACACATGTCTCAGACTTCCAGAGAGGGGAGCATGTCAGTGCGCGCATCCGATTTCAGTTCCAGAGCGATTCACCCAATGAGTCCTTCATACTTAGTCGTTTTTTGGAAAAATTTTCACTTTTTGAAATTTTCACTTTTTTGTGAAAATCTCCGCTAAATGAGGTTATAGTATGTTAGAGGGCATCCCAGGAGGGCTCCAAATGTGTGGGTAAAATATATATCCCTTGGGGGGAAATTTGAAAAAAAGTTGAAAAAAATTTTTTTTCTGGACTTAGAAAATTTTCACACATGTCTCAGACTGCCAGAGAGGGGAGCATGTCAGTGCGCACATCCGATTTCAGTTCCAGAGCGATTCACCCGATGAGTCCTTCATACTTAGTCGTTTTTTGCAAAATTTCTGACTTTTTGAAAATTTCACTTTTTTGTGAAAATCTTTGCTAAATGAGGTTATAGTATGTTAGAGGGCATCCCAGGAGGGCTCCAAATGTGTGGGTAAAATATATATCCCTTGTGGGGAAATTTGAAAAAAAGTTGAAAAAAATTTATTTTCTGGACTTAGAAAATTTTCACACATATCTCAGACTGCCAGAGAGGGGAGCATGTCAGTGCGCACATCCGATTTCAGTTCCAGAGCGATTCACCCGATGAGTCCTTCATACTTAGTCGTTTTTTGCAAAATTTCTGACTTTTTGAAAATGTCACTTTTTTGTGAAAATCTTTGCTAAATGAGGTTATAGTATGTTAGAGGGCATCCCAGGAGGGCTCCAAATGTGTGGGTAAAATATATATCCCTTGGGCGGAAATTTGAAAAAAAGTTGAAAAAATTTTTTTTTCTGGACTTAGAAAATTTTCACACATGTCTCAGACTTCCAGAGAGGGGAGCATGTCAGTGCGCGCATCCGATTTCAGTTCCAAAGCGATTCACCCAATGAGTCCTTCATACTTATGTGTGGGTAAAATATATATCCCTTGGGGGGAAATTTGAAAAAAAGTTGAAAAATTTTTTTTTTCTGGACTTAGAAAATTTAAACACATGTCTCAGACTTCCAGAGAGGGGAGCATGTCAGTGCGTGCATCCGATTTCAGTTCCAGAGCGATTCACCCGATGAGTCCTTCATATTTAGTCATTTTTTGCAAAATTTCTGACTTTTTGAAAATTTCACTTTTTTGTGAAAATCTCCGCTAAATGAGGTTACAGTATGTTAGAGGGCATCCCAGGAGGGCTCCAAATGTGTGGGTAAAATATATATCCCTTGGGGGGAAATTTGAAAAAAAGTTGAAAAAATTTTTTTTTCTGGACTTAGAAAATTTTCACACATGTCTCAGACTTCCAGAGAGGGGAGCATGTCAGTGCGCGCATCCGATTTCAGTTCCAGAGCGATTCACCCAATGAGTCCTTCATACTTAGTCGTTTTTTGGAAAAATTTTCACTTTTTGAAATTTTCACTTTTTTGTGAAAATCTCCGCTAAATGAGGTTATAGTATGTTAGAGGGCATCCCAGGAGGGCTCCAAATGTGTGGGTAAAATATATATCCCTTGGGGGGAAATTTGAAAAAAAGTTGAATAATTTTTTTTTCTGGACTTAGAAAATTTTCACACATGTCTCAGACTTCCAGAGAGGGGAGCATGTCAGTGCGCACATCCGATTTCAGTTCCAGAGCGATTCACCCGATGAGTCCTTCATACTTAGTCGTCTTTTGCAAAATTTCTGACTTTTTGAAAATTTCACTTTTTTGTGAAAATCTCCGCTAAATGAGGTTATAGTATGTTAGAGGGCATCCCAGGAGGGCTCCAAATGTGTGGGTAAAATATATATCCCTTCGGAGAAATTTGAAAAAAAGTTGAAAAATTTTTTTTTTCTGGACTTAGAAAATTTTCACAGATGTCTCAGATTTCCAGAGAGGGGAGCATGTCTATAAGCGCATCCGATTTCAGTTCCAGAGCGTTTCACCCGATGAGTCCTTCATACTTAGTCGTTTTTTGCAAAATTTCTGACTTTTTGAAAATTTCACTTTTTTGTGAAAATCTCCGCTAAATGAGGTTATAGTATGTTAGAGGGCATCCCAGGAGGGCTCCAAATGTGTGGGTAAAATATATATCCCTTGGGGGGAAATTTGAAATAAAGTTGAAAAAATGTTTTTTTCTGGACTTAGAAAATTTTCACACATGTCTCAGACTGCCAGAGAGGGGAGCATGTCAGTGCGCACATCCGATTTCAGTTCCAGAGCGTTTCACCCGATGAGTCCTTCAGATTTAGTCATTTTTTGCAAAATTTCTGACTTTTTGAAAATTTCACTTTTTTGTGAAAATCTCCGCTAAATGAGGTTATAGTATGTTAGAGGGCATCCCAGGAGGGCTCCAAATGTGTGGGTAAAATATATATCCCTTGGGGGGAAATTTGAAAAAAAGTTGAAAAATTTTTTTTTTCTGGACTTAGAAAATTTTCACACATGTCTCAGACTGCCAGAGAGGGGAGCATGTCAGTGCGCACATCCGATTTCAGTTCCAGAGCGATTCACCCGATGAGTCCTTCATACTTAGTCGTTTTTTGCAAAATTTCTGACTTTTTGAAAATTTCACTTTTTTGTGAAATTCTCCGCTAAATGAGATTATAGTATGTTAGAGGGCATCCCAGGAGGGCTCCAAATGTGTGGGTAAAATATATATCCCTTGGGGGGAAATTTGAAAAAAAGTTGAAAAAATTTTTTTTTCTGGACTTAGAAAATTTTCACACATGTCTCAGACTGCCAGAGAGGGGAGCATGTCAGTGCGCACATCCGATTTCAGTTCCAGAGCGATTCACCCGATGAGTCCTTCATACTTAGTCGTTTTTTGCAAAATTTCTGACTTTTTGAAAATTTCACTTTTTTGTGAAAATCTTTGCTAAATGAGGTTATAGTATGTTAGAGGGCATCCCAGGAGGGCTCCAAATGTGTGGGTAAAATATATATCCCTTGTGGGGAAATTTGAAAAAAAGTTGAAAAAAATTTATTTTCTGGACTTAGAAAATTTAAACACATGTCTCAGACTTCCAGAGAAGGGAGCATGTCAGTGCGTGCATCCGATTTCAGTTCCAGAGTGATTCACCCAATGAGTCCTTCATACTTAGTCGTTTTTTGGAAAAATTTTCACTTTTTGAAATTTTCACTTTTTTGTGAAAATCTCCGCTAAATGAGGTTATAGTATGTTAGAGGGCATCCCAGGAGGGCTCCAAATGTGTGGGTAAAATATATATCCCTTGGGGGGAAATTTGAAAAAAAGTTGAATAATTTTTTTTTCTGGACTTAGAAAATTTTCACACATGTCTCAGACTTCCAGAGAGGGGAGCATGTCAGTGCGCACATCCGATTTCAGTTCCAGAGCGATTCACCCGATGAGTCCTTCATACTTAGTCGTCTTTTGCAAAATTTCTGACTTTTTGAAAATTTCACTTTTTTGTGAAAATCTCCGCTAAATGAGGTTATAGTATGTTAGAGGGCATCCCAGGAGGGCTCCAAATGTGTGGGTAAAATATATATCCCTTCGGAGAAATTTGAAAAAAAGTTGAAAAATTTTTTTTTTCTGGACTTAGAAAATTTTCACAGATGTCTCAGATTTCCAGAGAGGGGAGCATGTCTATAAGCGCATCCGATTTCAGTTCCAGAGCGTTTCACCCGATGAGTCCTTCATACTTAGTCGTTTTTTGCAAAATTTCTGACTTTTTGAAAATTTCACTTTTTTGTGAAAATCTCCGCTAAATGAGGTTATAGTATGTTAGAGGGCATCCCAGGAGGGCTCCAAATGTGTGGGTAAAATATATATCCCTTGGGGGGAAATTTGAAATAAAGTTGAAAAAATGTTTTTTTCTGGACTTAGAAAATTTTCACACATGTCTCAGACTGCCAGAGAGGGGAGCATGTCAGTGCGCACATCCGATTTCAGTTCCAGAGCGTTTCACCCGATGAGTCCTTCAGATTTAGTCATTTTTTGCAAAATTTCTGACTTTTTGAAAATTTCACTTTTTTGTGAAAATCTCCGCTAAATGAGGTTATAGTATGTTAGAGGGCATCCCAGGAGGGCTCCAAATGTGTGGGTAAAATATATATCCCTTGGGGGGAAATTTGAAAAAAAGTTGAAAAATTTTTTTTTTCTGGACTTAGAAAATTTTCACACATGTCTCAGACTGCCAGAGAGGGGAGCATGTCAGTGCGCACATCCGATTTCAGTTCCAGAGCGATTCACCCGATGAGTCCTTCATACTTAGTCGTTTTTTGCAAAATTTCTGACTTTTTGAAAATTTCACTTTTTTGTGAAATTCTCCGCTAAATGAGATTATAGTATGTTAGAGGGCATCCCAGGAGGGCTCCAAATGTGTGGGTAAAATATATATCCCTTGGGGGGAAATTTGAAAAAAAGTTGAAAAAATTTTTTTTTCTGGACTTAGAAAATTTTCACACATGTCTCAGACTGCCAGAGAGGGGAGCATGTCAGTGCGCACATCCGATTTCAGTTCCAGAGCGATTCACCCGATGAGTCCTTCATACTTAGTCGTTTTTTGCAAAATTTCTGACTTTTTGAAAATTTCACTTTTTTGTGAAAATCTTTGCTAAATGAGGTTATAGTATGTTAGAGGGCATCCCAGGAGGGCTCCAAATGTGTGGGTAAAATATATATCCCTTGTGGGGAAATTTGAAAAAAAGTTGAAAAAAATTTATTTTCTGGACTTAGAAAATTTAAACACATGTCTCAGACTTCCAGAGAAGGGAGCATGTCAGTGCGTGCATCCGATTTCAGTTCCAGAGTGATTCACCCAATGAGTCCTTCATATTTAGTAATTTTTTGCAAAATTTCTGACTTTTTGAAAATTTCACTTTTTTGTGAAAATCTCCGCTAAATGAGGTTATAGTATGTTAGAGGGCATCCCAGGAGGGCTCCAAATGTGTGGGTAAAATATATATCCCTTGGGGGGAAATTTGAAAAAAGTTGAATAATTTTTTTTTTCTGGACTTAGAAAATTTTCACACATATCTCAGACTGCCAGAGAGGGGAGCATGTCAGTGCGCACATCCGATTTCAGTTCCAGAGCGATTCACCCGATGAGTCCTTCATACTTAGTCGTTTTTTGCAAAATTTCTGACTTTTTGAAAATGTCACTTTTTTGTGAAAATCTTTGCTAAATGAGGTTATAGTATGTTAGAGGGCATCCCAGGAGGGCTCCAAATGTGTGGGTAAAATATATATCCCTTGGGCGGAAATTTGAAAAAAAGTTGAAAAAATTTTTTTTTCTGGACTTAGAAAATTTTCACACATGTCTCAGACTTCCAGAGAGGGGAGCATGTCAGTGCGCGCATCCGATTTCAGTTCCAGAGCGATTCACCCAATGAGTCCTTCATACTTAGTCGTTTTTTGGAAAAATTTTCACTTTTTGAAAATTTCACTTTTTTGTGAAAATCTCCGCTAAATGAGGTTATAGTATGTTAGAGAGCATCCCAGGAGGGCTCCAAATGTGTGGGTAAAATATATATCCCTTGGGGGGAAATTTGAAAAAAAGTTGAATAATTTTTTTTTCTGGACTTAGAAAATTTTCACACATGTCTCAGACTTCCAGAGAGGGGAGCATGTCAGTGCGTGCATCCGATTTCAGTTCCAGAGCGATTCACCCTATGAGTCCTTCATATTTAGTCATTTTTTGCAAAATTTCTGACTTTTTGAAAATTTCACTTTTTTGTGAAAATCTCCGCTAAATGAGGTTATAGTATGTTAGAGGGCATCCCAAGAGGGCTCCAAATGTGTGGGTAAAATATATATCCCTTGGGGGAAAATTTGAAAAAAGTTGAAAAAATTTTTTTTTCTGGACTTAGAAAATTTTCACACATGTCTCAGACTTCCAGAGAGGGGAGCATGTCAGTGCGCGCATCCGATTTCAGTTCCAGAGCGATTCACCCAATGAGTCCTTCATACTTAGTCATTTTTTGGAAAAATTTTCACTTTTTGAAAATTTCACTTTTTTGTGAAAATCTCCGCTAAATGAGGTTATAGTATGTTAGAGGGCATCCCAGGAGGGCTCCAAATGTGTGGGTAAAATATATATCCCTTGGGGGGAAATTTGAAAAAAGTTGAATAATTTTTTTTTCTGGACTTAGAAAATTTTCACACATGTCTCAGACTTCCAGAGAGGGGAGCATGTCAGTGCGCGAATCCGATTTCAGTTCCAGAGCGATTCACCCGATGAGTCCTTCATACTTAGTCATTTTTTGCAAAATTTCAGACTTTTTGAAAATTTCACTTTTTTGTGAAAATCTCCGCTAAATGAGGTTATAGTATGTTAGAGGGCATCCCAGGAGGGCTCCAAATGTGTGGGTAAAATATATATCCCTTGGGGGGAAATTTGAAAAAAAGTTGAAAAAAATTTTTTTTCTGGACTTAGAAAATTTTCACACATGTCTCAGACTGCCAGAGAGGGGAGCATGTCAGTGCGCACATCCGATTTCAGTTCCAGAGCGATTCACCCGATGAGTCCTTCATACTTAGTCGTTTTTTGCAAAATTTCTGACTTTTTGAAAATTTCACTTTTTTGTGAAAATCTTTGCTAAATGAGGTTATAGTATGTTAGAGGGCATCCCAGGAGGGCTCCAAATGTGTGGGTAAAATATATATCCCTTGTGGGGAAATTTGAAAAAAAGTTGAAAAAAATTTATTTTCTGGACTTAGAAAATTTTCACACATATCTCAGACTGCCAGAGAGGGGAGCATGTCAGTGCGCACATCCGATTTCAGTTCCAGAGCGATTCACCCGATGAGTCCTTCATACTTAGTCGTTTTTTGCAAAATTTCTGACTTTTTGAAAATGTCACTTTTTTGTGAAAATCTTTGCTAAATGAGGTTATAGTATGTTAGAGGGCATCCCAGGAGGGCTCCAAATGTGTGGGTAAAATATATATCCCTTGGGCGGAAATTTGAAAAAAAGTTGAAAAAATTTTTTTTTCTGGACTTAGAAAATTTTCACACATGTCTCAGACTTCCAGAGAGGGGAGCATGTCAGTGCGCGCATCCGATTTCAGTTCCAAAGCGATTCACCCAATGAGTCCTTCATACTTATGTGTGGGTAAAATATATATCCCTTGGGGGGAAATTTGAAAAAAAGTTGAAAAAATTTTTTTTTCTGGACTTAGAAAATTTAAACACATGTCTCAGACTTCCAGAGAGGGGAGCATGTCAGTGCGTGCATCCGATTTCAGTTCCAGAGCGATTCACCCGATGAGTCCTTCATATTTAGTCATTTTTTGCAAAATTTCTGACTTTTTGAAAATTTCACTTTTTTGTGAAAATCTCCGCTAAATGAGGTTATAGTATGTTAGAGGGCATCCCAGGAGGGCTCCAAATGTGTGGGTAAAATATATATCCCTTGGGGGGAAATTTGAAAAAAAGTTGAAAAATTTTTTTTTTCTGGACTTAGAAAATTTTCACACATGTCTCAGACTTCCAGAGAGGGGAGCATGTCAGTGCGCGCATCCGATTTCAGTTCCAGAGCGATTCACCCAATGAGTCCTTCATACTTAGTCGTTTTTTGGAAAAATTTTCACTTTTTGAAAATTTCACTTTTTTGTGAAAATCTCCGCTAAATGAGGTTATAGTATGTTAGAGAGCATCCCAGGAGGGCTCCAAATGTGTGGGTAAAATATATATCCCTTGGGGGGAAATTTGAAAAAAAGTTGAATAATTTTTTTTTCTGGACTTAGAAAATTTTCACACATGTCTCAGACTTCCAGAGAGGGGAGCATGTCAGTGCGTGCATCCGATTTCAGTTCCAGAGCGATTCACCCTATGAGTCCTTCATATTTAGTCATTTTTTGCAAAATTTCTGACTTTTTGAAAATTTCACTTTTTTGTGAAAATCTCCGCTAAATGAGGTTATAGTATGTTAGAGGGCATCCCAAGAGGGCTCCAAATGTGTGGGTAAAATATATATCCCTTGGGGGAAAATTTGAAAAAAGTTGAAAAAATTTTTTTTTCTGGACTTAGAAAATTTTCACACATGTCTCAGACTTCCAGAGAGGGGAGCATGTCAGTGCGCGCATCCGATTTCAGTTCCAGAGCGATTCACCCAATGAGTCCTTCATACTTAGTCATTTTTTGGAAAAATTTTCACTTTTTGAAAATTTCACTTTTTTGTGAAAATCTCCGCTAAATGAGGTTATAGTATGTTAGAGGGCATCCCAGGAGGGCTCCAAATGTGTGGGTAAAATATATATCCCTTGGGGGGAAATTTGAAAAAAGTTGAATAATTTTTTTTTCTGGACTTAGAAAATTTTCACACATGTCTCAGACTTCCAGAGAGGGGAGCATGTCAGTGCGCGAATCCGATTTCAGTTCCAGAGCGATTCACCCGATGAGTCCTTCATACTTAGTCATTTTTTGCAAAATTTCAGACTTTTTGAAAATTTCACTTTTTTGTGAAAATCTCCGCTAAATGAGGTTATAGTATGTTAGAGGGCATCCCAGGAGGGCTCCAAATGTGTGGGTAAAATATATATCCCTTGGGGGGAAATTTGAAAAAAAGTTGAAAAAAATTTTTTTTCTGGACTTAGAAAATTTTCACACATGTCTCAGACTGCCAGAGAGGGGAGCATGTCAGTGCGCACATCCGATTTCAGTTCCAGAGCGATTCACCCGATGAGTCCTTCATACTTAGTCGTTTTTTGCAAAATTTCTGACTTTTTGAAAATTTCACTTTTTTGTGAAAATCTTTGCTAAATAAGGTTATAGTATGTTAGAGGGCATCCCAGGAGGGCTCCAAATGTGTGGGTAAAATATATATCCCTTGTGGGGAAATTTGAAAAAAAGTTGAAAAAAATTTATTTTCTGGACTTAGAAAATTTTCACACATATCTCAGACTGCCAGAGAGGGGAGCATGTCAGTGCGCACATCCGATTTCAGTTCCAGAGCGATTCACCCGATGAGTCCTTCATACTTAGTCGTTTTTTGCAAAATTTCTGACTTTTTGAAAATGTCACTTTTTTGTGAAAATCTTTGCTAAATGAGGTTATAGTATGTTAGAGGGCATCCCAGGAGGGCTCCAAATGTGTGGGTAAAATATATATCCCTTGGGCGGAAATTTGAAAAAAAGTTGAAAAAATTTTTTTTTCTGGACTTAGAAAATTTTCACACATGTCTCAGACTTCCAGAGAGGGGAGCATGTCAGTGCGCGCATCCGATTTCAGTTCCAAAGCGATTCACCCAATGAGTCCTTCATACTTATGTGTGGGTAAAATATATATCCCTTGGGGGGAAATTTGAAAAAAAGTTGAAAAAAATTTTTTTTCTGGACTTAGAAAATTTTCACACATGTCTCAGACTTCCAGAGAGGGGAGCATGTCAGTGCGCGCATCCGATTTCAGTTCCAGAGCGATTCACCCGATGAGTCCTTCATACTTAGTCGTTTTTTGCAAAATTTCTGACTTTTTGAAAATTTCACTTTTTTGTGAAAATCTCCGCTAAATGAGGTTATAGTATGTTAGAGGGCATCCCAGGAGGGCTCCAAATGTGTGGGTAAAATATATATCCCTTGGGGGGAAATTTGAAAAAAAGTTGAAAAAATTTTTTTTCTGGACTTAGAAAATTTTCACACATGTCTCAGACTTCCAGAGAGGGGAGCATGTCAGTGCGCGCATCCGATTTCAGTTCCAGAGCGATTCACCCGATGAGTCCTTCATACTTAGTCGTTTTTTGCAAAATTTCTGACTTTTTGAAAATTTCACTTTTTTGTGAAAATCTCCGCTAAATGAGGTTATAGTATGTTAGAGGGCATCCCAGGAGGGCTCCAAATGTGTGGGTAAAATATATATCCCTTGGGGGGAAATTTGAAATAAAGTTGAAAAAATGTTTTTTTCTGGACTTAGAAAATTTTCACACATGTCTCAGACTGCCAGAGAGGGGAGCATGTCAGTGCGCACATCCGATTTCAGTTCCAGAGCGTTTCACCCGATGAGTCCTTCAGATTTAGTCATTTTTTGCAAAATTTCTGACTTTTTGAAAATTTCACTTTTTTGTGAAAATCTCCGCTAAATGAGGTTATAGTATGTTAGAGGGCATCCCAGGAGGGCTCCAAATGTGTGGGTAAAATATATATCCCTTGGGGGGAAATTTGAAAAAAAGTTGAAAAATTTTTTTTTTCTGGACTTAGAAAATTTTCACACATGTCTCAGACTGCCAGAGAGGGGAGCATGTCAGTGCGCACATCCGATTTCAGTTCCAGAGCGATTCACCCGATGAGTCCTTCATACTTAGTCGTTTTTTGCAAAATTTCTGACTTTTTGAAAATTTCACTTTTTTGTGAAAATCTCCGCTAAATGAGGTTATAGTATGTTAGAGGGCATCCCAGGAGGGCTCCAAATGTGTGGGTAAAATATATATCCCTTGGGGGGAAATTTGAAAAAAAGTTGAAAAATTTTTTTTTTCTGGACTTAGAAAATTTTCACACATGTCTCAGACTGCCAGAGAGGGGAGCATGTCAGTGCGCACATCCGATTTCAGTTCCAGAGCGATTCACCCGATGAGTCCTTCATACTTAGTCGTTTTTTGCAAAATTTCTGACTTTTTGAAAATTTCACTTTTTTGTGAAAATCTCCGCTAAATGAGATTATAGTATGTTAGAGGGCATCCCAGGAGGGCTCCAAATGTGTGGGTAAAATATATATCCCTTGGGGGGAAATTTGAAAAAAAGTTGAATAATTATTTTTTTCTGGACTTAGAAAATTTTCACACATGTCTCAGACTTCCAGAGAGGGGAGCATGTCAGTGCGTGCATCCGATTTCAGTTCCAGAGCGATTCACCATATGAGTCCTTCATATTTAGTCATTTTTTGCAAAATTTCTGACTTTTTGAAAATTTCACTTTTTTGTGAAAATCTCCGCTAAATGAGGTTATAGTATGTTAGAGGGCATCCCAGGAGGGCTCCAAATGTGTGGGTAAAATATATATCCCTTGGGGGGAAATTTGAAAAAAAGTTGAATAATTTTTTTTTCTGGACTTAGAAAATTTTCACACATGTCTCAGACTTCCAGAGAGGGGAGCATGTCAGTGCGCGCATCCGATTTCAGTTCCAGAGCGATTCACCCAATGAGTCCTTCATACTTAGTCGTTTTTTGCAAAATTTCTGACTTTTTGAAAATTTCACTTTTTTGTGAAAATCTCCGCTAAATGAGATTATAGTATGTTAGAGGGCATCCCAGGAGGGCTCCAAATGTGTGGGTAAAATATATATCCCTTGGGGGGAAATTTGAAAAAAAGTTGAATAATTATTTTTTTCTGGACTTAGAAAATTTTCACACATGTCTCAGACTTCCAGAGAGAGGAGCATGTCAGTGCGTGCATCCGATTTCAGTTCCAGAGCGATTCACCATATGAGTCCTTCATATTTAGTCATTTTTTGCAAAATTTCTGACTTTTTGAAAATTTCACTTTTTTGTGAAAATCTCCGCTAAATGAGGTTATAGTATGTTAGAGGGCATCCCAGGAGGGCTCCAAATGTGTGGGTAAAATATATATCCCTTGGGGGGAAATTTGAAAAAAAGTTGAATAATTTTTTTTTCTGGACTTAGAAAATTTTCACACATGTCTCAGACTTCCAGAGAGGGGAGCATGTCAGTGCGCGCATCCGATTTCAGTTCCAGAGCGATTCACCCGATGAGTCCTTCATACTTAGTCGTTTTTTGCAAAATTTCTGACTTTTTGAAAATTTCACTTTTTTGTGAAAATCTCCGCTAAATGAGGTTATAGTATGTTAGAGGGCATCCCAGGAGGGCTCCAAATGTGTGGGTAAAATATATATCCCTTGGGGGGAAATTTGAAAAAAAGTTGAAAAAATTTTTTTTTCTGGACTTAGAAAATTTTCACACATGTCTCAGACTGCCAGAGAGGGGAGCATGTCAGTGCGCACATCCGATTTCAGTTCCAGAGCGATTCACCCGATGAGTCCTTCATACTTAGTCGTTTTTTGCAAAATTTCTGACTTTTTGAAAATTTCACTTTTTTGTGAAAATCTCCGCTAAATGAGGTTATAGTATGTTAGAGGGCATCCCAGGAGGGCTCCAAATGTGTGGGTAAAATATATATCCCTTGGGGGGAAATTTGAAAAAAAGTTGAATAATTTTTTTTTCTGGACTTAGAAAATTTTCACACATGTCTCAGACTTCCAGAGAGGGGAGCATGTCAGTGCGCGCATCCGATTTCAGTTCCAGAGCGATTCACCCGATGAGTCCTTCATACTTAGTCGTTTTTTGCAAAATTTCTGACTTTTTGAAAATTTCACTTTTTTGTGAAAATCTCCGCTAAATGAGGTTATAGTATGTTAGAGGGCATCCCAGGAGGGCTCCAAATGTGTGGGTAAAATATATATCCCTTGGGGGGAAATTTGAAAAAAAGTTGAAAAAATTTTTTTTTCTGGACTTAGAAAATTTAAACACATGTCTCAGACTTCCAGAGAGGGGAGCATGTCAGTGCGTGCATCCGATTTCAGTTCCAGAGCGATTCACCCGATGAGTCCTTCATATTTAGTCATTTTTTGCAAAATTTCTGACTTTTTGAAAATTTCACTTTTTTGTGAAAATCTCCGCTAAATGAGGTTACAGTATGTTAGAGGGCATCCCAGGAGGGCTCCAAATGTGTGGGTAAAATATATATCCCTTGGGGGGAAATTTGAAAAAAAGTTGAATAATTTTTTTTTCTGGACTTAGAAAATTTTCACACATGTCTCAGACTTCCAGAGAGGGGAGCATGTCAGTGCGCGCATCCGATTTCAGTTCCAGAGCGATTCACCCGATGAGTCCTTCATACTTAGTCGTTTTTTGCAAAATTTCTGACTTTTTGAAAATTTCACTTTTTTGTGAAAATCTCCGCTAAATGAGGTTATAGTATGTTAGAGGGCATCCCAGGAGGGCTCCAAATGTGTGGGTAAAATATATATCCCTTGGGGAGAAATTTGAAAAAAAGTTGAAAAAATTTTTTTTTCTGGACTTAGAAAATTTTCACACATGTCTCAGACTTCCAGAGAGGGGAGCATGTCAGTGCGCACATCCGATTTCAGTTCCAGAGCGATTCACCCGATGAGTCCTTCATACTTAGTCGTTTTTTGCAAAATTTCTGACTTTTTGAAAATTTCACTTTTTTGTGAAAATCTCCGCTAAATGAGGTTATAGTATGTTAGAGGGCATCCCAGGAGGGCTCCAAATGTGTGGGTAAAATATATATCCCTTCGGAGAAATTTGAAAAAAAGTTGAAAAATTTTTTTTTTCTGGACTTAGAAAATTTTCACAGATGTCTCAGATTTCCAGAGAGGGGAGCATGTCTATAAGCGCATCCGATTTCAGTTCCAGAGCGTTTCACCCGATGAGTCCTTCATACTTAGTCGTTTTTTGCAAAATTTCTGACTTTTTGAAAATTTCACTTTTTTGTGAAAATCTCCGCTAAATGAGGTTATAGTATGTTAGAGGGCATCCCAGGAGGGCTCCAAATGTGTGGGTAAAATATATATCCCTTGGGGGGAAATTTGAAATAAAGTTGAAAAAATGTTTTTTTCTGGACTTAGAAAATTTTCACACATGTCTCAGACTGCCAGAGAGGGGAGCATGTCAGTGCGCACATCCGATTTCAGTTCCAGAGCGTTTCACCCGATGAGTCCTTCAGATTTAGTCATTTTTTGCAAAATTTCTGACTTTTTGAAAATTTCACTTTTTTGTGAAAATCTCCGCTAAATGAGGTTATAGTATGTTAGAGGGCATCCCAGGAGGGCTCCAAATGTGTGGGTAAAATATATATCCCTTGGGGGGAAATTTGAAAAAAAGTTGAAAAATTTTTTTTTTCTGGACTTAGAAAATTTTCACACATGTCTCAGACTGCCAGAGAGGGGAGCATGTCAGTGCGCACATCCGATTTCAGTTCCAGAGCGATTCACCCGATGAGTCCTTCATACTTAGTCGTTTTTTGCAAAATTTCTGACTTTTTGAAAATTTCACTTTTTTGTGAAAATCTCCGCTAAATGAGATTATAGTATGTTAGAGGGCATCCCAGGAGGGCTCCAAATGTGTGGGTAAAATATATATCCCTTGGGGGGAAATTTGAAAAAAAGTTGAATAATTATTTTTTTCTGGACTTAGAAAATTTTCACACATGTCTCAGACTTCCAGAGAGGGGAGCATGTCAGTGCGTGCATCCGATTTCAGTTCCAGAGCGATTCACCATATGAGTCCTTCATATTTAGTCATTTTTTGCAAAATTTCTGACTTTTTGAAAATTTCACTTTTTTGTGAAAATCTCCGCTAAATGAGGTTATAGTATGTTAGAGGGCATCCCAGGAGGGCTCCAAATGTGTGGGTAAAATATATATCCCTTGGGGGGAAATTTGAAAAAAAGTTGAATAATTTTTTTTTCTGGACTTAGAAAATTTTCACACATGTCTCAGACTTCCAGAGAGGGGAGCATGTCAGTGCGTGCATCCGATTTCAGTTCCAGAGCGATTCACCCGATGAGTCCTTCATACTTAGTCGTTTTTTGCAAAATTTCTGACTTTTTGAAAATTTCACTTTTTTGTGAAAATCTCCGCTAAATGAGGTTATAGTATGTTAGAGGGCATCCCAGGAGGGCTCCAAATGTGTGGGTAAAATATATATCCCTTGGGGGGAAATTTGAAAAAAAGTTGAAAAATTTTTTTTTTCTGGACTTAGAAAATTTTCACACATGTCTCAGACTGCCAGAGAGGGGAGCATGTCAGTGCGCACATCCGATTTCAGTTCCAGAGCGATTCACCCGATGAGTCCTTCATACTTAGTCGTTTCTTGCAAAATTTCTGACTTTTTGAAAATTTCACTTTTTTGTGAAAATCTCCGCTAAATGAGATTATAGTATGTTAGAGGGCATCCCAGGAGGGCTCCAAATGTGTGGGTAAAATATATATCCCTTGGGGGGAAATTTGAAAAAAAGTTGAATAATTATTTTTTTCTGGACTTAGAAAATTTTCACACATGTCTCAGACTTCCAGAGAGGGGAGCATGTCAGTGCGTGCATCCGATTTCAGTTCCAGAGCGATTCACCATATGAGTCCTTCATATTTAGTCATTTTTTGCAAAATTTCTGACTTTTTGAAAATTTCACTTTTTTGTGAAAATCTCCGCTAAATGAGGTTATAGTATGTTAGAGGGCATCCCAGGAGGGCTCCAAATGTGTGGGTAAAATATATATCCCTTGGGGGGAAATTTGAAAAAAAGTTGAATAATTTTTTTTTCTGGACTTAGAAAATTTTCACACATGTCTCAGACTGCCAGAGAGGGGAGCATGTCAGTGCGCACATCCGATTTCAGTTCCAGAGCGTTTCACCCAATGAGTCCTTCATATTTAGTCATTTTTTGCAAAATTTCTGACTTTTTGAAAATTTCACTTTTTTGTGAAAATCTTTGCTAAATGAGGTTATAGTATGTTAGAGGGCATCCCAGGAGGGCTCCAAATGTGTGGGTAAAATATATATCCCTTGTGGGGAAATTTGAAAAAAAGTTGAAAAAAATTTATTTTCTGGACTTAGAAAATTTAAACACATGTCTCAGACTTCCAGAGAAGGGAGCATGTCAGTGCGTGCATCCGATTTCAGTTCCAGAGTGATTCACCCAATGAGTCCTTCATATTTAGTCATTTTTTGCAAAATTTCTGACTTTTTGAAAATTTCACTTTTTTGTGAAAATCTCCGCTAAATGAGATTATAGTATGTTAGAGGGCATCCCAGGAGGGCTCCAAATGTGTGGGTAAAATATATATCCCTTGGGGGGAAATTTGAAAAAAAGTTGAAAAAATGTTTTTTTCTGGACTTAGAAAATTTTCACACATGTCTCAGACTGCCAGAGAGGGGAGCATGTCAGTGCGCACATCCGATTTCAGTTCCAGAGCGTTTTACCCAATGAGTCCTTCATATTTAGTCATTTTTTGCAAAATTTCTGACTTTTTGAAAATTTCACTTTTTTGTGAAAATCTTTGCTAAATGAGGTTATAGTATGTTAGAGGGCATCCCAGGAGGGCTCCAAATGTGTGGGTAAAATATATATCCCTTGTGGGGAAATTTGAAAAAAAGTTGAAAAAAATTTATTTTCTGGACTTAGAAAATTTAAACACATGTCTCAGACTTCCAGAGAAGGGAGCATGTCAGTGCGTGCATCCGATTTCAGTTCCAGAGTGATTCACCCAATGAGTCCTTCATATTTAGTCATTTTTTGCAAAATTTCTGACTTTTTGAAAATTTCACTTTTTTGTGAAAATCTCCGCTAAATGAGATTATAGTATGTTAGAGGGCATCCCAGGAGGGCTCCAAATGTGTGGGTAAAATATATATCCCTTGGGGGGAAATTTGAAAAAAAGTTGAATAATTATTTTTTTCTGGACTTAGAAAATTTTCACACATGTCTCAGACTTCCAGAGAGGGGAGCATGTCAGTGCGCGCATCCGATTTCAGTTCCAGAGCGATTCACCCGATGAGTCCTTCATACTTAGTCGTTTTTTGCAAAATTTCTGACTTTTTGAAAATTTCACTTTTTTGTGAAAATCTCCGCTAAATGAGGTTATAGTATGTTAGAGGGCATCCCAGGAGGGCTCCAAATGTGTGGGTAAAATATATATCCCTTGGGGGGAAATTTGAAAAAAAGTTGAAAAAATTTTTTTTTCTGGACTTAGAAAATTTAAACACATGTCTCAGACTTCCAGAGAGGGGAGCATGTCAGTGCGTGCATCCGATTTCAGTTCCAGAGCGATTCACCCGATGAGTCCTTCATATTTAGTCATTTTTTGCAAAATTTCTGACTTTTTGAAAATTTCACTTTTTTGTGAAAATCTCCGCTAAATGAGGTTATAGTATGTTAGAGGGCATCCCAGGAGGGCTCCAAATGTGTGGGTAAAATATATATCCCTTGGGGGGAAATTTGAAAAAAAGTTGAAAAAATTTTTTTTTCTGGACTTAGAAAATTTTCACACATGTCTCAGACTTCCAGAGAGGGGAGCATGTCAGTGCGCGCATCCGATTTCAGTTCCAGAGCGATTCACCCAATGAGTCCTTCATACTTAGTCGTTTTTTGGAAAAATTTTCACTTTTTGAAAATTTCACTTTTTTGTGAAAATCTCCGCTAAATGAGGTTATAGTATGTTAGAGAGCATCCCAGGAGGGCTCCAAATGTGTGGGTAAAATATATATCCCTTGGGGGGAAATTTGAAAAAAAGTTGAATAATTTTTTTTTCTGGACTTAGAAAATTTTCACACATGTCTCAGACTTCCAGAGAGGGGAGCATGTCAGTGCGTGCATCCGATTTCAGTTCCAGAGCGATTCACCCTTTGAGTCCTTCATATTTAGTCATTTTTTGCAAAATTTCTGACTTTTTGAAAATTTCACTTTTTTGTGAAAATCTCCGCTAAATGAGGTTATAGTATGTTAGAGGGCATCCCAGGAGGGCTCCAAATGTGTGGGTAAAATATATATCCCTTGGGGGGAAATTTGAAAAAAGTTGAATAATTTTTTTTTCTGGACTTAGAAAATTTTCACACATGTCTCAGACTGCCAGAGAGGGGAGCATGTCAGTGCGCACATCCGATTTCAGTTCCAGAGCGATTCACCCGATGAGTCCTTCATACTTAGTCGTTTTTTGCAAAATTTCTGACTTTTTGAAAATTTCACTTTTTTGTGAAAATCTTTGCTAAATGAGGTTATAGTATGTTAGAGGGCATCCCAGGAGGGCTCCAAATGTGTGGGTAAAATATATATCCCTTGTGGGGAAATTTGAAAAAAAGTTGAAAAAAATTTATTTTCTGGACTTAGAAAATTTTCACACATATCTCAGACTGCCAGAGAGGGGAGCATGTCAGTGCGCACATCCGATTTCAGTTCCAGAGCGATTCACCCGATGAGTCCTTCATACTTAGTCGTTTTTTGCAAAATTTCTGACTTTTTGAAAATGTCACTTTTTTGTGAAAATCTTTGCTAAATGAGGTTATAGTATGTTAGAGGGCATCCCAGGAGGGCTCCAAATGTGTGGGTAAAATATATATCCCTTGGGAGGAAATTTGAAAAAAAGTTGAAAAAATTTTTTTTTCTGGACTTAGAAAATTTTCACACATGTCTCAGACTTCCAGAGAGGGGAGCATGTCAGTGCACGCATCCGATTTCAGTTCCAGAGCGATTCACCCGATGAGTCCTTCATACTTAGTCGTTTTTTGCAAAATTTCTGACTTTTTGAAAATTTCACTTTTTTGTGAAAATCTCCGCTAAATGAGGTTATAGTATGTTAGAGGGCATCCCAGGAGGGCTCCAAATGTGTGGGTAAAATATATATCCCTTGGGGGGAAATTTGAAAAAAGTTGAATAATTTTTTTTTTCTGGACTTAGAAAATTTTCACACATATCTCAGACTGCCAGAGAGGGGAGCATGTCAGTGCGCACATCCGATTTCAGTTCCAGAGCGATTCACCCGATGAGTCCTTCATACTTAGTCGTTTTTTGCAAAATTTCTGACTTTTTGAAAATGTCACTTTTTTGTGAAAATCTTTGCTAAATGAGGTTATAGTATGTTAGAGGGCATCCCAGGAGGGCTCCAAATGTGTGGGTAAAATATATATCCCTTGGGCGGAAATTTGAAAAAAAGTTGAAAAAATTTTTTTTTCTGGACTTAGAAAATTTTCACACATGTCTCAGACTTCCAGAGAGGGGAGCATGTCAGTGCGCGCATCCGATTTCAGTTCCAAAGCGATTCACCCAATGAGTCCTTCATACTTATGTGTGGGAAAAATATATATCCCTTGGGGGGAAATTTGAAAAAAAGTTGAAAAAATTTTTTTTTCTGGACTTAGAAAATTTTCACACATGTCTCAGACTTCCAGAGAGGGGAGCATGTCAGTGCGCGCATCCGATTTCAGTTCCAGAGCGATTCACCCGATGAGTCCTTCATACTTAGTCGTTTTTTGCAAAATTTCTGACTTTTTGAAAATTTCACTTTTTTGTGAAAATCTCCGCTAAATGAGGTTATAGTATGTTAGAGGGCATCCCAGGAGGGCTCCAAATGTGTGGGTAAAATATATATCCCTTGGGGGGAAATTTGAAAAAAAGTTGAAAAAATTTTTTTTTCTGGACTTAGAAAATTTAAACACATGTCTCAGACTTCCAGAGAGGGGAGCATGTCAGTGCGTGCATCCGATTTCAGTTCCAGAGCGATTCACCCGATGAGTCCTTCATATTTAGTCATTTTTTGCAAAATTTCTGACTTTTTGAAAATTTCACTTTTTTGTGAAAATCTCCGCTAAATGAGGTTATAGTATGTTAGAGGGCATCCCAGGAGGGCTCCAAATGTGTGGGTAAAATATATATCCCTTGGGGGGAAATTTGAAAAAAAGTTGAAAAAATTTTTTTTTCTGGACTTAGAAAATTTTCACACATGTCTCAGACTTCCAGAGAGGGGAGCATGTCAGTGCGCGCATCCGATTTCAGTTCCAGAGCGATTCACCCAATGAGTCCTTCATACTTAGTCGTTTTTTGGAAAAATTTTCACTTTTTGAAAATTTCACTTTTTTGTGAAAATCTCCGCTAAATGAGGTTATAGTATGTTAGAGAGCATCCCAGGAGGGCTCCAAATGTGTGGGTAAAATATATATCCCTTGGGGGGAAATTTGAAAAAAAGTTGAATAATTTTTTTTTCTGGACTTAGAAAATTTTCACACATGTCTCAGACTTCCAGAGAGGGGAGCATGTCAGTGCGTGCATCCGATTTCAGTTCCAGAGCGATTCACCCTTTGAGTCCTTCATATTTAGTCATTTTTTGCAAAATTTCTGACTTTTTGAAAATTTCACTTTTTTGTGAAAATCTCCGCTAAATGAGGTTATAGTATGTTAGAGGGCATCCCAGGAGGGCTCCAAATGTGTGGGTAAAATATATATCCCTTGGGGGGAAATTTGAAAAAAGTTGAATAATTTTTTTTTCTGGACTTAGAAAATTTTCACACATGTCTCAGACTGCCAGAGAGGGGAGCATGTCAGTGCGCACATCCGATTTCAGTTCCAGAGCGATTCACCCGATGAGTCCTTCATACTTAGTCGTTTTTTGCAAAATTTCTGACTTTTTGAAAATGTCACTTTTTTGTGAAAATCTTTGCTAAATGAGGTTATAGTATGTTAGAGGGCATCCCAGGAGGGCTCCAAATGTGTGGGTAAAATATATATCCCTTGGGCGGAAATTTGAAAAAAAGTTGAAAAATTTTTTTTTTCTGGACTTAGAAAATTTTCACACATGTCTCAGACTTCCAGAGAGGGGAGCATGTCAGTGCGCGCATCCGATTTCAGTTCCAAAGCGATTCACCCAATGAGTCCTTCATACTTATGTGTGGGTAAAATATATATCCCTTGGGGGGAAATTTGAAAAAAAGTTGAAAAAATTTTTTTTTCTGGACTTAGAAAATTTTCACACATGTCTCAGACTTCCAGAGAGGGGAGCATGTCAGTGCGCGCATCCGATTTCAGTTCCAGAGCGATTCACCCGATGAGTCCTTCATACTTAGTCGTTTTTTGCAAAATTTCTGACTTTTTGAAAATTTCACTTTTTTGTGAAAATCTCCGCTAAATGAGGTTATAGTATGTTAGAGGGCATCCCAGGAGGGCTCCAAATGTGTGGGTAAAATATATATCCCTTGGGGGGAAATTTGAAAAAAAGTTGAAAAAATTTTTTTTTCTGGACTTAGAAAATTTAAACACATGTCTCAGACTTCCAGAGAGGGGAGCATGTCAGTGCGTGCATCCGATTTCAGTTCCAGAGCGATTCACCCGATGAGTCCTTCATATTTAGTCATTTTTTGCAAAATTTCTGACTTTTTGAAAATTTCACTTTTTTGTGAAAATCTCCGCTAAATGAGGTTATAGTATGTTAGAGGGCATCCCAGGAGGGCTCCAAATGTGTGGGTAAAATATATATCCCTTGGGGGGAAATTTGAAAAAAAGTTGAAAAAATTTTTTTTTCTGGACTTAGAAAATTTTCACAGATGTCTCAGATTTCCAGAGAGGGGAGCATGTCTATAAGCGCATCCGATTTCAGTTCCAGAGCGTTTCACCCGATGAGTCCTTCAGATTTAGTCATTTTTTGCAAAATTTCTGACTTTTTGAAAATTTCACTTTTTTGTGAAAATCTCCGCTAAATGAGGTTATAGTATGTTAGAGGGCATCCCAGGAGGGCTCCAAATGTGTGGGTAAAATATATATCCCTTGGGGGGAAATTTGAAAAAAAGTTGAAAAATTTTTTTTTTCTGGACTTAGAAAATTTTCACACATGTCTCAGACTGCCAGAGAGGGGAGCATGTCAGTGCGCACATCCGATTTCAGTTCCAGAGCGATTCACCCGATGAGTCCTTCATACTTAGTCGTTTTTTGCAAAATTTCTGACTTTTTGAAAATTTCACTTTTTTGTGAAAATCTCCGCTAAATGAGATTATAGTATGTTAGAGGGCATCCCAGGAGGGCTCCAAATGTGTGGGTAAAATATATATCCCTTGGGGGGAAATTTGAAAAAAAGTTGAATAATTATTTTTTTCTGGACTTAGAAAATTTTCACACATGTCTCAGACTTCCAGAGAGGGGAGCATGTCAGTGCGTGCATCCGATTTCAGTTCCAGAGCGATTCACCATATGAGTCCTTCATATTTAGTCATTTTTTGCAAAATTTCTGACTTTTTGAAAATTTCACTTTTTTGTGAAAATCTCCGCTAAATGAGGTTATAGTATGTTAGAGGGCATCCCAGGAGGGCTCCAAATGTGTGGGTAAAATATATATCCCTTGGGGGGAAATTTGAAAAAAAGTTGAAAATTTTTTTTTTTCTGGACTTAGAAAATTTTCACACATGTCTCAGACTGCCAGAGAGGGGAGCATGTCAGTGCGCACATCCGATTTCAGTTCCAGAGCGATTCACCCGATGAGTCCTTCATACTTAGTCGTTTTTTGCAAAATTTCTGACTTTTTGAAAATTTCACTTTTTTGTGAAAATCTCCGCTAAATGAGATTATAGTATGTTAGAGGGCATCCCAGGAGGGCTCCAAATGTGTGGGTAAAATATATATCCCTTGGGGGGAAATTTGAAAAAAAGTTGAATAATTATTTTTTTCTGGACTTAGAAAATTTTCACACATGTCTCAGACTTCCAGAGAGGGGAGCATGTCAGTGCGTGCATCCGATTTCAGTTCCAGAGCGATTCACCATATGAGTCCTTCATATTTAGTCATTTTTTGCAAAATTTCTGACTTTTTGAAAATTTCACTTTTTTGTGAAAATCTCCGCTAAATGAGGTTATAGTATGTTAGAGGGCATCCCAGGAGGGCTCCAAATGTGTGGGTAAAATATATATCCCTTGGGGGGAAATTTGAAAAAAAGTTGAATAATTTTTTTTTCTGGACTTAGAAAATTTTCACACATGTCTCAGACTTCCAGAGAGGGGAGCATGTCAGTGCGCGCATCCGATTTCAGTTCCAGAGCGATTCACCCGATGAGTCCTTCATACTTAGTCGTTTTTTGCAAAATTTCTGACTTTTTGAAAATTTCACTTTTTTGTGAAAATCTCCGCTAAATGAGGTTATAGTATGTTAGAGGGCATCCCAGGAGGGCTCCAAATGTGTGGGTAAAATATATATCCCTTGGGGGGAAATTTGAAAAAAAGTTGAAAAAATTTTTTTTTCTGGACTTAGAAAATTTTCACACATGTCTCAGACTGCCAGAGAGGGGAGCATGTCAGTGCGCACATCCGATTTCAGTTCCAGAGCGTTTCACCCGATGAGTCCTTCAGATTTAGTCATTTTTTGCAAAATTTCTGACTTTTTGAAAATTTCACTTTTTTGTGAAAATCTCCGCTAAATGAGGTTATAGTTAGTGTTGAGCGATACCTTCCGATATCAGGAAATATCGTATCGGATTGGATCGGGCCGATACCCAAAAAGTATCGGATATCGCCGATTCCGATACCGGAAACCAATGCAAGTCAATGGGACACAAATATCGGAATGAAAATAAACCCTTTCTTTCCTTGTAGGTTAATTCTACATGAAGTAAAACAACTAAGAATAATGTAGAATGACATGAAAAGCCGGCAATTCATCAGCGGCATTCACCGGTACCCGACAATTTACAACAGAAAGAATAGAGCTTCACACATAGATTAGATAGATAGAAACATGTCAGTCACATATATATGAAGTACAGTGACAGTGTTGCTTACTGTACTTGTCATTTAGTGTAAAGGATTTATTAAAAAAAATATTAGTGTTTTCGTGCACCGTCTCTTTAAAAAAGCCGGCCGGCAATTCAGCATCTGTACCCGACAATTTATAACAGACAGAATAGAGCTTCACACATAGATTAGATAGATAGAAACATGTCAGTCACATATATATGAAGTACAGTGACAGTGTTGCTTACAGAACTTGTCATTTAGTGTAAAGGATTTATTTAAAAAAATAATAGTGTTTTCATGCACCGTCTCTTTAAGAAAGCCGGCCGGCAATTCAGCATCTGTACCCGACAATTTAGAATAGAAGGAATAGAGAATCACACATAGATTAGATAGATAGAAACATGTCAGTCACATATATATGAAGTACAGTGACAGTGTTGATTACTGTACTTGTCATTTAGTGTTAAAATAAAGGATTTATTTAAAAAAAAATTGGCGTGGGGTTCCCCTTAATTTTAGGCTCTAGCGGAGGTTAAGCAGACAGCTGGGGCAAATGTTTGAAGCCTGGGAAGGGGGTAATACCCACGTAGCTTCCCAGGCTACTAATATCAGCCCCAGCTGAATACCTAGCCTTTACTAGCTATTAAAATGGGGGACCCCCCCAAAAAAATGACGTGGGGTCCCCCCTAATTTAATAGCTAGCACAGGCTAGGCAGACAGCTGGGGGCTGATATTAATAGCCCAGGAAGGGTGCCATGAATATTGGCCCCCTCCCAGGCTAGAAACACCAGCCGTCAGCCGCCCCAGAAATGGCGCATCCATAGGATGCGCCAATTCTGGCACTTAGCCTCGCTCTTCCACGCTGCCCTGGTGCGGTGGCAGGGGGTAATAGGGTTGGGGTTGATGTCAGCTTATAATGCCAGCTGACATCAAGCCCAGGTTAGTAATGGAGAGGCGTCTATAAGACACCCCCATTACTAACCCCATAGTCAAAGTTAAAAGAAAACACAAACACCCAGAGTAAAGTCCTTTAATTGAAATAAAGACACAATTCTTTATTGTTCTAAATTAAACCATACTTACCATCACGCCCATTCCAGCTGAAGCCAACGATCTCCTGCAATAAAAGAAAAATAATAAAGCAACCTCATCCTTACCTTTCGATGGTTCCCAGGACAGCTCCAGCTCTGCTACATCGAGATGACAGGCTGGACCGCAGCAGAAAGCTGCCATCCAGCCTGTCATCCCGCAGACACTGAGAAGCGCAGGCATGCTTGCGCTCCTCAGTGTCTCTCTGTGACGTCATCCAGATGAGCCGAGTTCATGTCCAATGAACTCAGCTCACCTCATGCACGTCACTGACAGCGTGGGAAAATTCTCCTGCACTCAGCGCTTCAGCGTGAGAATTCTCCCACGCTGTCAGTGACATACATGAGGTGAGGTCATGTCCAATGAACTCAGCTCACCTCATGCACGTCACTGACAGCGTGGGAAAATTCTCACGCTGAAGTGCTGAGTGCAGGAGAATTTTCCCACGCTGTCAGTGACGTACATGAAGTGAGCGGAGTTCATTGGACATGACCTCGGCTCATCTGGATGCCGTCACAGCCAGACACTGAGGAGTGGAAGTGTGCTTGCGCTTCTCAGTGTCTGCGGGATGACAGGATGGATGGCAGCGTTCTGCTGCGGTCCAGCCTGTCATCTCGATGTAGCAGAGATGAAGCTGTCGTGGGAGCCATGGAAAGGTAAGGATGAGGTTGCTTTATTATTTTACTTTTATTGCAGGAGATCGTTGGCTTCAGCTGGAATGGGCGTGGTGGTAAGTATGGTTTAATTTAGAACAATAAAGAATTGTGTGTTTATTTCAATTAAAGGACTTTTTTCTGGGTGTTGTGTTTTTTTAAATACTTTACTAGAAATTCATGGTGGTCATGTCTAATATTGGCGTGACCCCATGAATTTTGGGCTTAGGGCCAGCTGATAATGCCAAGCTGGCCTTAACCCCTTTATTACCCAGTGAGCCACCGCACCAGGGCCCTGGATGAGTTGGGTACAGCGCCAGAAGATGGCGCTTCTATGAACGCGCCATTTTCTGGGGCGGCTGCGGACTGCAATTTGCAGCGGGGGTGGCCCAGAAAGCTTGGGTCTCCCTGCGCTGCGGATTCCAGCCCCCAGCTGCCTAGTTGTATCTGGCTGGGCACAAAAATAGGGCGAAGCCCCACGCATTTTTTTTTAAAATTATTTCATGAAATTCATGGAATAATTAAGAAAAAAAGGGCTTCCCTATATTGTTGTGTCCAACCAGGTACAAATAGGCAGCTGGTGGTTGGGGGCAGCCCATTCCTGCCTGCTGTACCTGGCTGGACACAAATATAGTGCGAAGCCCCACGTCAATTTTTTTTTAATTATTTCATGAAATAATTTTTTTAAAAAAGGGCTTCCCTATATTGTTGTGTCCGGCCAGGTACAAATAGGCAGCTGGTGGTTGGGGGCAGCCTGTTCCTGCCTGCTGTACCTGGCTGGACACAAATATAGGGCGAAGCCCCACGTCAATTTTTTTTAAAATAAGTCCTTTATTTTAACACTAAATGACATTTGAGGAGTTAATAAAGATGCAGTCCCTAAATTATTATTTATTTTTTAATTAATTTTTCCCAAAACTTTTGACGTGGGCTTCGCCATATTTTTGTATGCCAGCCAGGTACAGCATCCAGCTTCTATGAACGCGCCATTTTCCGGGGTGGCTGCGCACTGCAATTTTCAGCGGGGGGAGGGGGGGGGGCAGAAAGCTTGGGCCTCCCTGCGCTGCAGATTCCATCCCCCAGCTGCCTAGTTGTACCTGGCTGGACACAAAAATAGGGAGAAGCTTCACGTATTTTTTTTTTTTAATTATTTCATGAAATTCATGAAATAATTAAGAAAAAAAGGGCTTCCCTATATTGTTGTGTCCAACCAGGTACAAATAGGCAGCTGGTGGTTGGGGGCAGCCCGTTCCTGCCTGCTGTACCTGGCTGGACACAAATATAGTGCGAAGCCCCACGTCAATTTTTTTTAAATCATTTCAGGAAATTCATGAAATAATTTAAAAAAATTGATGTGGGGCTTCGCCCTATATTTGTGTCCAGTCAGGTACAGCAGGCAGGAACGGGCTGCCCCCAACCACCAGCAGCCTATTTGTACCTAGCCGGACACAACAATATAGGGAAGCCCTTTTTTTCTGAATTATTCCATGAATTTCATGAATTTAAAAAAAAAAAAACGTGGAGCTTCGCCCTATTTTTGTGTCCAGCCAGGTACAACTAGGCAGCTGGGGGCTGGAATCTGCAGCGCAGGGAGGCCCAAGCTTTCTGGGCCCCACCCGCTGCAAATTGCAGTCCGCAGCCGCCCCGGAAAATGGCGCGTTCATAGAAGCGCCATCTTCTGGCGCTGTACCCAACTCATCCAGGGCCCTGATGCGGTGGCTCACTGGGTAATAAAGGGGTTAAGGCCAGCTTGGCATTATCAGCTGGCCCTAAGCCCGAAATTCATGGGGTCACGCCAATATTAGACATGACCACCATGAATTTCTAGTAAAGTATTTAAAAAAAACACAAACACCCAGAAAAAAGTCCTTTAATTGAAATAAACACACAATTCTTTATTGTTCTAAATTAAACCATACTTACCATCACGCCCATTCCAGCTGAAGCCAACGATCTCCTGCAATAAAAGAAAAATAATAAAGCAACCTCATCCTTACCTTTCCATGGCTCCCACGACGGCTCCAGCTCTGCTACATCGAGATGACAGGCTGGACCGCAGCAGAACGCTGCCATCCAGCCTGTCATCCCGCAGACACTGAGAAGCGCAGGCATACTTCCACTCCTCAGTGTCTGGCTGTGACGGCATCCAGATGAGCCGACAATGAACTCGGCTCACCTCATGTACGTCACTGACAGCGTGGGAGAATTCTCCTGCACTCAGCGCTTCAGCGTGAGAATTTTCCCACGCTGTCAGTGACGTGCATGAGGTGAGGTCATGTCCCATGAACTCGGCGCACCTCATGCACGTCACTGACAGCGTGGGAGAATTCTCACGCTGAAGCGCTGAGTGCAGGAGAATTTTCCCACGCTGTCAGTGACGTGCATGAGGTGAGCTGAGTTCATTGGACATGACCTCGGCTCATCTGGATGACGTCACAGAAAGACACTGAGGAGCGCAAGCATGCCTGCGCTTCTCAGTGTCCGCGGGATGACAGGCTGGATGGCAGCGTTCTGCTGCGGTCCAGCCTGTCATCTCGATGTAGCAGAGCTGAAGCTGTCCTGGGAACCATGGAAAGGTAAGGATGAGGTTGCTTTATTATTTTACTTTTATTGCAGGAGATCGTTGGCTTCAGCTGGAATGGGTGTGGCGGTAAGTATGGTTTAATTTAGAACAATAAAGAATTGTGTCTTTATTTCAATTAAAGGACTTTTTTCTGGGTGTTTGTGTTTTTTTTAAATACTTTACTAGAAATTCATGGCGGTCATGTCTAATATTGGCGTGACCCCATGAATTTCGGGCTTAGGGCCAGCTGATAATGCCAAGCTGGCCTTAACCCCTTTATTACCCAGTGAGCCACCGCACCAGGGCCCTGGATGAGTTGGGTACAGCGCCAGAAGATGGCGCTTCTATGAACGCGCCATTTTCCGGGGCGGCTGCGGACTGCAATTTGCAGCGGGTGGGACCCAGAAAGCTTGGGTCTCCCTGCGCTGCAGATTCCAGCCCCCAGCTGCCTAGTTGTACCTGGCTGGACACAAAAATAGGGCGAAGCGCCACACATTTTTTTTTTTAATTATTTCATGAAATTCATGGAATAATTAAGAAAAAAAGGGCTTCCCTATATTGTTGTGTCCGGCTAGGTACAAATAGGCAGCTGGTGGTTGGGGGCAGCCCGTTCCTGCCTGCTGTACCTGGCTGGACACAATTATAGGGCGAAGCCCCACATAATTTTTTTTTAATTATTTCATGAATTTCCTGAAATAATTTAAAAAAAATTGACGTGGGGCTTCACACTATATTTGTGTCCAGCCAGGTACAGCAGGCAGGAACGGGCTGCCCCCAACCACCAGCTGCCTATTTGTACCTAGCCGGACACAACAATATAGGGAAGCCCTTTTTTTCTTAATTATTCCATGAATTTCATGAAATAATTAAAAAAAAAAAAACGTGGAGCTTCTCCCTATTTTTGTGTCCAGCCAGGTACAACTAGGCAGCTGGGGGATGGAATCTGCAGCGCAGGGAGGCCCAAGCTTTTTGCCCTCCCCCCCCCGCTGAAAATTGCAGTCCGCGGCCGCCCCGGAAAATGGCGCGTTCATAGAAGCTGGATGCTGTACCTGGCTGGCATACAAAAATATGGCGAAGCCCACGTCAAAAGTTTTGGGAAAAATTTATTAAAAAATAAATAATAATTTAGGGACTGCATCTTTATTAAGTCCTCAAATGTCATTTAGTGTTAAAATAAAGGATTTATTTAAAAAAAAAAATGGCGTGGGATCCCCCATAATTTTAGTCTCTAGCGGAGGTTAAGCAGACGGCTGGGGCAGATGTTTGAAGCCTGGGAAGGGGGTAAAACCCACGGAGCTTCCCAGGCTACTAATATCAGCCCCCAGCTGAATACCTAGCCTTTACTAGCTATTAAAATGGGGGACCCCCCAAAAAAAAATGACGTAGGGTCCCCTCTATTTTAATAGCTAGCAAAGGCTAGGCAGACAGCTGGGGGCTGATATTAATAGCTCAGGAAGGGTGCCATGAATATTGGCCCCCTCCCAGGCTAGAAACACCAGCCGTCAGCCGCCCCAGAAATGGCGCATCCATAGGATGCGCCAATTCTGGCACTTAGCCTCGCTCTTCCACGCTGCCCTGGTGCGGTGGCAGGGGGTAATAGTGGTGGGGTTCATGTCAGCGCCAGCTGCCATGAAGCCCAGGTTAGTAATGATGGCCGTCTATATGACACCCCCATTACTAACCTACAAAGTGTTAAAAAGAAAAAACACACTACACCCAGAAAAAAATAATTTATTTGAAATAAAACACCATTTTATTTAATTCTTAGTTTACTAAAAAAAAAATAGTTACCTGTCCACGTTCCTGCGCTGATCTCCCATGCACAGCTGTCACATCTGGAGATGGTGACAGCTGTGCATGGCTGCTGTAAGCTCACGCTGCCGGGAACACGTCCGCTCCCGGCAGCGGGAGCCACTGACTGAGGTCACCGGAGTGCATTCAGGCAGCGCAGCTCCGGAGACCTCCTTTACGGCAGTGCTGTACCGTGGGAATTTCTCACGATACAGCAGTGCCGTAAAGGAGCTAACCGGAGCAGCGCTGCCTGAACTCCGGTGAACCCTTACGGCCCCGTCATTCTAGCGGCGGCAGCGGTTCAGAGCGGTCACATTCTATGTGGCTGCTCTGAACTGGAGATCTTCGTGGGACACTCGTGGACTACTACGGAGGGGTAAGGATAAGGTTGTGGTTTATTATTTTATATTTTATTACAGGAGATCGATGGCTTCGGGGAATTAGGTGTCTTGGTGAGTATAGGTGTAGTTTTTTATTTTTTACTTTATTTTAGGTGGCGATCGGCGGGGACAGGTAATGTATGAACTAATTTCTTTTAGGTAACCACTGGCCACCAATGACATGTATTTAACATTTATTGGGGACACAGTAGGGCAATTTAAATAGCAGGATCAGGCTGATGGGAACTACTGCTCCCATCGAGCTGATCCTGCTGGCAGGAGTGGACGGGGGACAGACATAGGCCGATGGGAGTAGTAGTGTCACATCGGCCTATGTCTGCCCGCACACACACCCGCACACACACCCGCACACACACACCCCGCACACACACCCCGCACACACACACACCCCGCACACACTAATCATGACGGGTCCGGGAGGTGAGGCTGACCTGTGCGGCCGTGGGAAAGTTGATGTGAGTTCATGCAGTCAAGCATGAACTCACATGAACCCTCTGAGGGCACCGCGGCTACTTCAAATGAACAGCTGATCGGCATCACCTGATACCTCAGCTGTTCATTTGAAATAACCGGCGGGAAAGCGCAGCACAGAACGGGAAAGCCGGCGGTGAAGTCTTTTCACTGCCGGCTTCCCCGCCCGGGTCCTTCGCTCCTTGGTGCTGCGCTCCCCGCCCGGTCCTAATTTACGATCGGGATGGGAGGTGGCGAGGGGAGCGGAGGATCGGGGTGGGAGGCTGCGGGGAAGCAGTATGGGGCTGCGTGATTGTTTAAAAGCCGGCGGCTTTTTACCGCGCGCCGGCTTTTAAACAATCAGGAGAATTCTCCCACGCTGGGATGGCATTCTGATGACAAGCTGGATCGCAGCTGAGCGCTGCCATCCAGCTTGTCATCCTTCAGAGACACTGCAGAGCGCAGGCATTATGGGAACTTCCGATTCCGGTATTCGATATTATAAAAGTATCGGAATTAAGTATCGGAATTCCGATACAGTGAATATCGGCCGATACCCGATATTTCAGTATCGGAATGCTCAACACTAGTTATAGTATGTTAGAGGGCATCCCAGGAGGGCTCCAAATGTGTGGGTAAAATATATATCCCTTGGGGGGAAATTTGAAAAAAAGTTGAAAAAATGTTTTTTTTCTGGACTTAGAAAATTTTCACACATGTCTCAGACTGCCAGAGAGGGGAGCATGTCAGTGCGCACATCCGATTTCAGTTCCAGAGCGTTTCACCCGATGAGTCCTTCAGATTTAGTCATTTTTTGCAAAATTTCTGACTTTTTGAAAATTTCACTTTTTTGTGAAAATCTCCGCTAAATGAGGTTATAGTATGTTAGAGGGCATCCCAGGAGGGCTCCAAATGTGTGGGTAAAATATATATCCCTTGGGGGGAAATTTGAAAAAAAGTTGAAAAAATTTTTTTTTCTGGACTTAGAAAATTTTCACACATGTCTCAGACTGCCAGAGAGGGGAGCATGTCAGTGCGCACATCCGATTTCAGTTCCAGAGCGATTCACCCGATGAGTCCTTCATACTTAGTCGTTTTTTGCAAAATTTCTGACTTTTTGAAAATTTCACTTTTTTGTGAAAATCTCCGCTAAATGAGATTATAGTATGTTAGAGGGCATCCCAGGAGGGCTCCAAATGTGTGGGTAAAATATATATCCCTTGGGGGGAAATTTGAAAAAAAGTTGAATAATTTTTTTTTCTGAACTTAGAAAATTTTCACACATGTCTCAGACTTCCAGAGAGGGGAGCATGTCAGTGCGCGCATCCGATTTCAGTTCCAGAGCGATTCACCCGATGAGTCCTTCATACTTAGTCGTTTTTTGCAAAATTTCTGACTTTTTGAAAATTTCACTTTTTTGTGAAAATCTCCGCTAAAAGAGGTTATAGTATGTTAGAGGGCATCCCAGGAGGGCTCCAAAGTGTGGGTAAAATATATATCCCTTGGGGGGAAATTTGAAAAAAAGTTGAAAAAATTTTTTTTTCTGGACTTAGAAAATTTTCACACATGTCTCAGACTTCCAGAGAGGGGAGCATGTCAGTGCGCGCATCCGATTTCAGTTCCAGAGCGATTCACCCGATGAGTCCTTCATACTTAGTCGTTTTTTGCAAAATTTCTGACTTTTTGAAAATTTCACTTTTTTGTGAAAATCTCCGCTAAATGAGGTTATAGTATGTTAGAGGGCATCCCAGGAGGGCTCCAAATGTGTGGGTAAAATATATATCCCTTGGGAGAAATTTGAAAAAAAGTTGAAAAATTTTTTTTTTCTGACCTTAGAAAATTTTCACAGATGTCTCAGACTTCCAGAGAGGGGAGCATGTCTATAAGCGCATCCGATTTCAGTTCCAGAGCGTTTCACCCGATGAGTCCTTCATACTTAGTCGTTTTTTGCAAAATTTCTGACTTCTTGAAAATTTCACTTTTTTGTGAAAATCTCCGCTAAATGAGGTTATAGTATGTTAGAGGGCATCCCAGGAGGGCTCCAAATGTGTGGGTAAAATATATATCCCTTGGGGGGAAATTTGAAAAAAAGTTGAAAAAATGTTTTTTTCTGGACTTAGAAAATTTTCACACATGTCTCAGACTGCCAGAGAGGGGAGCATGTCAGTGCGCACATCCGATTTCAGTTCCAGAGCGTTTCACCCGATGAGTCCTTCAGATTTAGTCATTTTTTGCAAAATTTCTGACTTTTTGAAAATTTCACTTTTTTGTGAAAATCTCCGCTAAATGAGGTTATAGTATGTTAGAGGGCATCCCAGGAGGGCTCCAAATGTGTGGGTAAAATATATATCCCTTGGGGGGAAATTTGAAAAAAAGTTGAAAAAATGTTTTTTTCTGGACTTAGAAAATTTTCACACATGTCTCAGACTGCCAGAGAGGGGAGCATGTCAGTGCGCACATCCGATTTCAGTTCCAGAGCGTTTCACCCGATGAGTCCTTCAGATTTAGTCATTTTTTGCAAAATTTCTGACTTTTTGAAAATTTCACTTTTTTGTGAAAATCTCCGCTAAATGAGGTTATAGTATGTTAGAGGGCATCCCAGGAGGGCTCCAAATGTGTGGGTAAAATATATATCCCTTGGGGGGAAATTTGAAAAAAAGTTGAATAATTTTTTTTTTCTGGACTTAGAAAATTTTCACACATGTCTCAGACTGCCAGAGAGGGGAGCATGTCAGTGCGCACATCCGATTTCAGTTCCAGAGCGATTCACCCGATGAGTCCTTCATACTTAGTCGTTTTTTGCAAAATTTCTGACTTTTTGAAAATTTCACTTTTTTGTGAAAATCTTTGCTAAATGAGGTTATAGTATGTTAGAGGGCATCCCAGGAGGGCTCCAAATGTGTGGGTAAAATATATATCCCTTGTGGGGAAATTTGAAAAAAAGTTGAAAAAAATTTATTTTCTGGACTTAGAAAATTTAAGCACATGTCTCAGACTTCCAGAGAAGGGAGCATGTCAGTGCGTGCATCCGATTTCAGTTCCAGAGTGATTCACCCAATGAGTCCTTCATATTTAGTCATTTTTTGCAAAATTTCTGACTTTTTGAAAATTTCACTTTTTTGTGAAAATCTCCGCTAAATGAGATTATAGTATGTTAGAGGGCATCCCAGGAGGGCTCCAAATGTGTGGGTAAAATATATATCCCTTGGGGGGAAATTTGAAAAAAAGTTGAATAATTATTTTTTTCTGGACTTAGAAAATTTTCACACATGTCTCAGACTTCCAGAGAGGGGAGCATGTCAGTGCGCGCATCCGATTTCAGTTCCAGAGCGATTCACCCGATGAGTCCTTCATACTTAGTCGTTTTTTGCAAAATTTCTGACTTTTTGAAAATTTCACTTTTTTGTGAAAATCTCCGCTAAATGAGGTTATAGTATGTTAGAGGGCATCCCAGGAGGGCTCCAAATGTGTGGGTAAAATATATATCCCTTGGGGGGAAATTTGAAAAAAAGTTGAAAAAAATTTTTTTTCTGGACTTAGAAAATTTTCACACATGTCTCAGACTTCCAGAGAGGGGAGCATGTCAGTGCGCGCATCCGATTTCAGTTCCAGAGTGTTTCACCCGATGAGTCCTTCATATTTAGTCATTTTTTGCAAAATTTCTGACTTTTTGAAAATTTCACTTTTTTGTGAAAATCTCTGCTAAATGAGTTTATAGTATGTTAGAGGGCATCCCAGGAGGGCTCCAGATGTGTGGGTAAAATATATATCCCTTGGGGGGAAATTTGAAAAAAAGTTGAAAAACAAATTTTTTTCTGGACTTAGAAAATTTAAACACATATCTCAGACTTCCAGAGAGGGGAGTATGTCAGTGCGTGCATCCGATTTCAGTTCCAGAGCGATTCACCCGATGAGTCCTTCATATTTAGTCATTTTTTGCAAAATTTCTGACTTTTTGAAAATTTCACTTTTTTGTGAAAATCTCCGCTAAATGAGGTTATAGTATGTTAGAGGGCATCCCAGGAGGGCTCCAAATGTGTGGGTAAAATATATATCCCTTGGGGGGAAATTTGAAAAAAAGTTGAAAAAATTTTTTTTTCTGGACTTAGAAAATTTTCACACATGTCTCAGACTTCCAGAGAGGGGAGCATGTCAGTGCGCGCATCCGATTTCAGTTCCAGAGCGATTCACCCAATGAGTCCTTCATACTTAGTCGTTTTTTGGAAAAATTTTCACTTTTTGAAATTTTCACTTTTTTGTGAAAATCTCCGCTAAATGAGGTTATAGTATGTTAGAGGGCATCCCAGGAGGGCTCCAAATGTGTGGGTAAAATATATATCCCTTGGGGAGAAATTTGAAAAAAAGTTGAATAATTTTTTTTTCTGGACTTAGAAAATTTTCACACATGTCTCAGACTTCCAGAGAGGGGAGCATGTCAGTGCGCGCATCCGATTTCAGTTCCAGAGCGATTCACCCGATGAGTCCTTCATACTTAGTCGTTTTTTGCAAAATTTCTGACTTTTTGAAAATTTCACTTTTTTGTGAAAATCTCCGCTAAATGAGGTTATAGTATGTTAGAGGGCATCCCAGGAGGGCTCCAAATGTGTGGGTAAAATATATATCCCTTGGGGGGAAATTTGAAAAAAAGTTGAAAAAATTTTTTTTTCTGGACTTAGAAAATTTTCACACATGTCTCAGACTTCCAGAGAGGGGAGCATGTCTATAAGCGCATCCGATTTCAGTTCCAGAGCGTTTCACCCGATGAGTCCTTCATACTTAGTCGTTTTTTGCAAAATTTCTGACTTTTTGAAAATGTCACTTTTTTGTGAAAATCTTTGCTAAATGAGGTTATAGTATGTTAGAGGGCATCCCAGGAGGGCTCCAAATGTGTGGGTAAAATATATATCCCTTGGGCGGAAATTTGAAAAAAAGTTGAAAAAATTTTTTTTTCTGGACTTAGAAAATTTTCACACATGTCTCAGACTTCCAGAGAGGGGAGCATGTCAGTGCGCGCATCCGATTTCAGTTCCAAAGCGATTCACCCAATGAGTCCTTCATACTTATGTGTGGGAAAAATATATATCCCTTGGGGGGAAATTTGAAAAAAAGTTGAAAAAATTTTTTTTTCTGGACTTAGAAAATTTTCACACATGTCTCAGACTTCCAGAGAGGGGAGCATGTCAGTGCGCGCATCCGATTTCAGTTCCAGAGCGATTCACCCGATGAGTCCTTCATACTTAGTCGTTTTTTGCAAAATTTCTGACTTTTTGAAAATTTCACTTTTTTGTGAAAATCTCCGCTAAATGAGGTTATAGTATGTTAGAGGGCATCCCAGGAGGGCTCCAAATGTGTGGGTAAAATATATATCCCTTGGGGGGAAATTTGAAAAAAAGTTGAAAAAATTTTTTTTTCTGGACTTAGAAAATTTAAACACATGTCTCAGACTTCCAGAGAGGGGAGCATGTCAGTGCGTGCATCCGATTTCAGTTCCAGAGCGATTCACCCGATGAGTCCTTCATATTTAGTCATTTTTTGCAAAATTTCTGACTTTTTGAAAATTTCACTTTTTTGTGAAAATCTCCGCTAAATGAGGTTATAGTATGTTAGAGGGCATCCCAGGAGGGCTCCAAATGTGTGGGTAAAATATATATCCCTTGGGGGGAAATTTGAAAAAAAGTTGAAAAAATTTTTTTTTCTGGACTTAGAAAATTTTCACACATGTCTCAGACTTCCAGAGAGGGGAGCATGTCAGTGCGCGCATCCGATTTCAGTTCCAGAGCGATTCACCCAATGAGTCCTTCATACTTAGTCGTTTTTTGGAAAAATTTTCACTTTTTGAAAATTTCACTTTTTTGTGAAAATCTCCGCTAAATGAGGTTATAGTATGTTAGAGAGCATCCCAGGAGGGCTCCAAATGTGTGGGTAAAATATATATCCCTTGGGGGGAAATTTGAAAAAAAGTTGAATAATTTTTTTTTCTGGACTTAGAAAATTTTCACACATGTCTCAGACTTCCAGAGAGGGGAGCATGTCAGTGCGTGCATCCGATTTCAGTTCCAGAGCGATTCACCCTTTGAGTCCTTCATATTTAGTCATTTTTTGCAAAATTTCTGACTTTTTGAAAATTTCACTTTTTTGTGAAAATCTCCGCTAAATGAGGTTATAGTATGTTAGAGGGCATCCCAGGAGGGCTCCAAATGTGTGGGTAAAATATATATCCCTTGGGGGGAAATTTGAAAAAAGTTGAATAATTTTTTTTTCTGGACTTAGAAAATTTTCACACATGTCTCAGACTGCCAGAGAGGGGAGCATGTCAGTGCGCACATCCGATTTCAGTTCCAGAGCGATTCACCCGATGAGTCCTTCATACTTAGTCGTTTTTTGCAAAATTTCTGACTTTTTGAAAATGTCACTTTTTTGTGAAAATCTTTGCTAAATGAGGTTATAGTATGTTAGAGGGCATCCCAGGAGGGCTCCAAATGTGTGGGTAAAATATATATCCCTTGGGCGGAAATTTGAAAAAAAGTTGAAAAATTTTTTTTTTCTGGACTTAGAAAATTTTCACACATGTCTCAGACTTCCAGAGAGGGGAGCATGTCAGTGCGCGCATCCGATTTCAGTTCCAAAGCGATTCACCCAATGAGTCCTTCATACTTATGTGTGGGTAAAATATATATCCCTTGGGGGGAAATTTGAAAAAAAGTTGAAAAAATTTTTTTTTCTGGACTTAGAAAATTTTCACACATGTCTCAGACTTCCAGAGAGGGGAGCATGTCAGTGCGCGCATCCGATTTCAGTTCCAGAGCGATTCACCCGATGAGTCCTTCATACTTAGTCGTTTTTTGCAAAATTTCTGACTTTTTGAAAATTTCACTTTTTTGTGAAAATCTCCGCTAAATGAGGTTATAGTATGTTAGAGGGCATCCCAGGAGGGCTCCAAATGTGTGGGTAAAATATATATCCCTTGGGGGGAAATTTGAAAAAAAGTTGAAAAAATTTTTTTTTCTGGACTTAGAAAATTTAAACACATGTCTCAGACTTCCAGAGAGGGGAGCATGTCAGTGCGTGCATCCGATTTCAGTTCCAGAGCGATTCACCCGATGAGTCCTTCATATTTAGTCATTTTTTGCAAAATTTCTGACTTTTTGAAAATTTCACTTTTTTGTGAAAATCTCCGCTAAATGAGGTTATAGTATGTTAGAGGGCATCCCAGGAGGGCTCCAAATGTGTGGGTAAAATATATATCCCTTGGGGGGAAATTTGAAAAAAAGTTGAAAAAATTTTTTTTTCTGGACTTAGAAAATTTTCACAGATGTCTCAGATTTCCAGAGAGGGGAGCATGTCTATAAGCGCATCCGATTTCAGTTCCAGAGCGTTTCACCCGATGAGTCCTTCAGATTTAGTCATTTTTTGCAAAATTTCTGACTTTTTGAAAATTTCACTTTTTTGTGAAAATCTCCGCTAAATGAGGTTATAGTATGTTAGAGGGCATCCCAGGAGGGCTCCAAATGTGTGGGTAAAATATATATCCCTTGGGGGGAAATTTGAAAAAAAGTTGAAAAATTTTTTTTTTCTGGACTTAGAAAATTTTCACACATGTCTCAGACTGCCAGAGAGGGGAGCATGTCAGTGCGCACATCCGATTTCAGTTCCAGAGCGATTCACCCGATGAGTCCTTCATACTTAGTCGTTTTTTGCAAAATTTCTGACTTTTTGAAAATTTCACTTTTTTGTGAAAATCTCCGCTAAATGAGATTATAGTATGTTAGAGGGCATCCCAGGAGGGCTCCAAATGTGTGGGTAAAATATATATCCCTTGGGGGGAAATTTGAAAAAAAGTTGAATAATTATTTTTTTCTGGACTTAGAAAATTTTCACACATGTCTCAGACTTCCAGAGAGGGGAGCATGTCAGTGCGTGCATCCGATTTCAGTTCCAGAGCGATTCACCATATGAGTCCTTCATATTTAGTCATTTTTTGCAAAATTTCTGACTTTTTGAAAATTTCACTTTTTTGTGAAAATCTCCGCTAAATGAGGTTATAGTATGTTAGAGGGCATCCCAGGAGGGCTCCAAATGTGTGGGTAAAATATATATCCCTTGGGGGGAAATTTGAAAAAAAGTTGAAAATTTTTTTTTTTCTGGACTTAGAAAATTTTCACACATGTCTCAGACTGCCAGAGAGGGGAGCATGTCAGTGCGCACATCCGATTTCAGTTCCAGAGCGATTCACCCGATGAGTCCTTCATACTTAGTCGTTTTTTGCAAAATTTCTGACTTTTTGAAAATTTCACTTTTTTGTGAAAATCTCCGCTAAATGAGATTATAGTATGTTAGAGGGCATCCCAGGAGGGCTCCAAATGTGTGGGTAAAATATATATCCCTTGGGGGGAAATTTGAAAAAAAGTTGAATAATTATTTTTTTCTGGACTTAGAAAATTTTCACACATGTCTCAGACTTCCAGAGAGGGGAGCATGTCAGTGCGTGCATCCGATTTCAGTTCCAGAGCGATTCACCATATGAGTCCTTCATATTTAGTCATTTTTTGCAAAATTTCTGACTTTTTGAAAATTTCACTTTTTTGTGAAAATCTCCGCTAAATGAGGTTATAGTATGTTAGAGGGCATCCCAGGAGGGCTCCAAATGTGTGGGTAAAATATATATCCCTTGGGGGGAAATTTGAAAAAAAGTTGAATAATTTTTTTTTCTGGACTTAGAAAATTTTCACACATGTCTCAGACTTCCAGAGAGGGGAGCATGTCAGTGCGCGCATCCGATTTCAGTTCCAGAGCGATTCACCCGATGAGTCCTTCATACTTAGTCGTTTTTTGCAAAATTTCTGACTTTTTGAAAATTTCACTTTTTTGTGAAAATCTCCGCTAAATGAGGTTATAGTATGTTAGAGGGCATCCCAGGAGGGCTCCAAATGTGTGGGTAAAATATATATCCCTTGGGGGGAAATTTGAAAAAAAGTTGAAAAAATTTTTTTTTCTGGACTTAGAAAATTTTCACACATGTCTCAGACTGCCAGAGAGGGGAGCATGTCAGTGCGCACATCCGATTTCAGTTCCAGAGCGTTTCACCCGATGAGTCCTTCAGATTTAGTCATTTTTTGCAAAATTTCTGACTTTTTGAAAATTTCACTTTTTTGTGAAAATCTCCGCTAAATGAGGTTATAGTTAGTGTTGAGCGATACCTTCCGATATCAGGAAATATCGTATCGGATTGGATCGGGCCGATACCCAAAAAGTATCGGATATCGCCGATTCCGATACCGGAAACCAATGCAAGTCAATGGGACACAAATATCGGAATGAAAATAAACCCTTTCTTTCCTTGTAGGTTAATTCTACATGAAGTAAAACAACTAAGAATAATGTAGAATGACATGAAAAGCCGGCAATTCATCAGCGGCATTCACCGGTACCCGACAATTTACAACAGAAAGAATAGAGCTTCACACATAGATTAGATAGATAGAAACATGTCAGTCACATATATATGAAGTACAGTGACAGTGTTGCTTACTGTACTTGTCATTTAGTGTAAAGGATTTATTAAAAAAAATATTAGTGTTTTCGTGCACCGTCTCTTTAAAAAAGCCGGCCGGCAATTCAGCATCTGTACCCGACAATTTATAACAGACAGAATAGAGCTTCACACATAGATTAGATAGATAGAAACATGTCAGTCACATATATATGAAGTACAGTGACAGTGTTGCTTACAGAACTTGTCATTTAGTGTAAAGGATTTATTTAAAAAAATAATAGTGTTTTCATGCACCGTCTCTTTAAGAAAGCCGGCCGGCAATTCAGCATCTGTACCCGACAATTTAGAATAGAAGGAATAGAGAATCACACATAGATTAGATAGATAGAAACATGTCAGTCACATATATATGAAGTACAGTGACAGTGTTGATTACTGTACTTGTCATTTAGTGTTAAAATAAAGGATTTATTTAAAAAAAAATTGGCGTGGGGTTCCCCTTAATTTTAGGCTCTAGCGGAGGTTAAGCAGACAGCTGGGGCAAATGTTTGAAGCCTGGGAAGGGGGTAATACCCACGTAGCTTCCCAGGCTACTAATATCAGCCCCAGCTGAATACCTAGCCTTTACTAGCTATTAAAATGGGGGACCCCCCCAAAAAAATGACGTGGGGTCCCCCCTAATTTAATAGCTAGCACAGGCTAGGCAGACAGCTGGGGGCTGATATTAATAGCCCAGGAAGGGTGCCATGAATATTGGCCCCCTCCCAGGCTAGAAACACCAGCCGTCAGCCGCCCCAGAAATGGCGCATCCATAGGATGCGCCAATTCTGGCACTTAGCCTCGCTCTTCCACGCTGCCCTGGTGCGGTGGCAGGGGGTAATAGGGTTGGGGTTGATGTCAGCTTATAATGCCAGCTGACATCAAGCCCAGGTTAGTAATGGAGAGGCGTCTATAAGACACCCCCATTACTAACCCCATAGTCAAAGTTAAAAGAAAACACAAACACCCAGAGTAAAGTCCTTTAATTGAAATAAAGACACAATTCTTTATTGTTCTAAATTAAACCATACTTACCATCACGCCCATTCCAGCTGAAGCCAACGATCTCCTGCAATAAAAGAAAAATAATAAAGCAACCTCATCCTTACCTTTCGATGGTTCCCAGGACAGCTCCAGCTCTGCTACATCGAGATGACAGGCTGGACCGCAGCAGAAAGCTGCCATCCAGCCTGTCATCCCGCAGACACTGAGAAGCGCAGGCATGCTTGCGCTCCTCAGTGTCTCTCTGTGACGTCATCCAGATGAGCCGAGTTCATGTCCAATGAACTCAGCTCACCTCATGCACGTCACTGACAGCGTGGGAAAATTCTCCTGCACTCAGCGCTTCAGCGTGAGAATTCTCCCACGCTGTCAGTGACATACATGAGGTGAGGTCATGTCCAATGAACTCAGCTCACCTCATGCACGTCACTGACAGCGTGGGAAAATTCTCACGCTGAAGTGCTGAGTGCAGGAGAATTTTCCCACGCTGTCAGTGACGTACATGAAGTGAGCGGAGTTCATTGGACATGACCTCGGCTCATCTGGATGCCGTCACAGCCAGACACTGAGGAGTGGAAGTGTGCTTGCGCTTCTCAGTGTCTGCGGGATGACAGGATGGATGGCAGCGTTCTGCTGCGGTCCAGCCTGTCATCTCGATGTAGCAGAGATGAAGCTGTCGTGGGAGCCATGGAAAGGTAAGGATGAGGTTGCTTTATTATTTTACTTTTATTGCAGGAGATCGTTGGCTTCAGCTGGAATGGGCGTGGTGGTAAGTATGGTTTAATTTAGAACAATAAAGAATTGTGTGTTTATTTCAATTAAAGGACTTTTTTCTGGGTGTTGTGTTTTTTTAAATACTTTACTAGAAATTCATGGTGGTCATGTCTAATATTGGCGTGACCCCATGAATTTTGGGCTTAGGGCCAGCTGATAATGCCAAGCTGGCCTTAACCCCTTTATTACCCAGTGAGCCACCGCACCAGGGCCCTGGATGAGTTGGGTACAGCGCCAGAAGATGGCGCTTCTATGAACGCGCCATTTTCTGGGGCGGCTGCGGACTGCAATTTGCAGCGGGGGTGGCCCAGAAAGCTTGGGTCTCCCTGCGCTGCGGATTCCAGCCCCCAGCTGCCTAGTTGTATCTGGCTGGGCACAAAAATAGGGCGAAGCCCCACGCATTTTTTTTTAAAATTATTTCATGAAATTCATGGAATAATTAAGAAAAAAAGGGCTTCCCTATATTGTTGTGTCCAACCAGGTACAAATAGGCAGCTGGTGGTTGGGGGCAGCCCATTCCTGCCTGCTGTACCTGGCTGGACACAAATATAGTGCGAAGCCCCACGTCAATTTTTTTTTAATTATTTCATGAAATAATTTTTTTAAAAAAGGGCTTCCCTATATTGTTGTGTCCGGCCAGGTACAAATAGGCAGCTGGTGGTTGGGGGCAGCCTGTTCCTGCCTGCTGTACCTGGCTGGACACAAATATAGGGCGAAGCCCCACGTCAATTTTTTTTAAAATAAGTCCTTTATTTTAACACTAAATGACATTTGAGGAGTTAATAAAGATGCAGTCCCTAAATTATTATTTATTTTTTAATTAATTTTTCCCAAAACTTTTGACGTGGGCTTCGCCATATTTTTGTATGCCAGCCAGGTACAGCATCCAGCTTCTATGAACGCGCCATTTTCCGGGGTGGCTGCGCACTGCAATTTTCAGCGGGGGGAGGGGGGGGGGCAGAAAGCTTGGGCCTCCCTGCGCTGCAGATTCCATCCCCCAGCTGCCTAGTTGTACCTGGCTGGACACAAAAATAGGGAGAAGCTTCACGTATTTTTTTTTTTTAATTATTTCATGAAATTCATGAAATAATTAAGAAAAAAAGGGCTTCCCTATATTGTTGTGTCCAACCAGGTACAAATAGGCAGCTGGTGGTTGGGGGCAGCCCGTTCCTGCCTGCTGTACCTGGCTGGACACAAATATAGTGCGAAGCCCCACGTCAATTTTTTTTAAATCATTTCAGGAAATTCATGAAATAATTTAAAAAAATTGATGTGGGGCTTCGCCCTATATTTGTGTCCAGTCAGGTACAGCAGGCAGGAACGGGCTGCCCCCAACCACCAGCAGCCTATTTGTACCTAGCCGGACACAACAATATAGGGAAGCCCTTTTTTTCTGAATTATTCCATGAATTTCATGAATTTAAAAAAAAAAAAACGTGGAGCTTCGCCCTATTTTTGTGTCCAGCCAGGTACAACTAGGCAGCTGGGGGCTGGAATCTGCAGCGCAGGGAGGCCCAAGCTTTCTGGGCCCCACCCGCTGCAAATTGCAGTCCGCAGCCGCCCCGGAAAATGGCGCGTTCATAGAAGCGCCATCTTCTGGCGCTGTACCCAACTCATCCAGGGCCCTGATGCGGTGGCTCACTGGGTAATAAAGGGGTTAAGGCCAGCTTGGCATTATCAGCTGGCCCTAAGCCCGAAATTCATGGGGTCACGCCAATATTAGACATGACCACCATGAATTTCTAGTAAAGTATTTAAAAAAAACACAAACACCCAGAAAAAAGTCCTTTAATTGAAATAAACACACAATTCTTTATTGTTCTAAATTAAACCATACTTACCATCACGCCCATTCCAGCTGAAGCCAACGATCTCCTGCAATAAAAGAAAAATAATAAAGCAACCTCATCCTTACCTTTCCATGGCTCCCACGACGGCTCCAGCTCTGCTACATCGAGATGACAGGCTGGACCGCAGCAGAACGCTGCCATCCAGCCTGTCATCCCGCAGACACTGAGAAGCGCAGGCATACTTCCACTCCTCAGTGTCTGGCTGTGACGGCATCCAGATGAGCCGACAATGAACTCGGCTCACCTCATGTACGTCACTGACAGCGTGGGAGAATTCTCCTGCACTCAGCGCTTCAGCGTGAGAATTTTCCCACGCTGTCAGTGACGTGCATGAGGTGAGGTCATGTCCCATGAACTCGGCGCACCTCATGCACGTCACTGACAGCGTGGGAGAATTCTCACGCTGAAGCGCTGAGTGCAGGAGAATTTTCCCACGCTGTCAGTGACGTGCATGAGGTGAGCTGAGTTCATTGGACATGACCTCGGCTCATCTGGATGACGTCACAGAAAGACACTGAGGAGCGCAAGCATGCCTGCGCTTCTCAGTGTCCGCGGGATGACAGGCTGGATGGCAGCGTTCTGCTGCGGTCCAGCCTGTCATCTCGATGTAGCAGAGCTGAAGCTGTCCTGGGAACCATGGAAAGGTAAGGATGAGGTTGCTTTATTATTTTACTTTTATTGCAGGAGATCGTTGGCTTCAGCTGGAATGGGTGTGGCGGTAAGTATGGTTTAATTTAGAACAATAAAGAATTGTGTCTTTATTTCAATTAAAGGACTTTTTTCTGGGTGTTTGTGTTTTTTTTAAATACTTTACTAGAAATTCATGGCGGTCATGTCTAATATTGGCGTGACCCCATGAATTTCGGGCTTAGGGCCAGCTGATAATGCCAAGCTGGCCTTAACCCCTTTATTACCCAGTGAGCCACCGCACCAGGGCCCTGGATGAGTTGGGTACAGCGCCAGAAGATGGCGCTTCTATGAACGCGCCATTTTCCGGGGCGGCTGCGGACTGCAATTTGCAGCGGGTGGGACCCAGAAAGCTTGGGTCTCCCTGCGCTGCAGATTCCAGCCCCCAGCTGCCTAGTTGTACCTGGCTGGACACAAAAATAGGGCGAAGCGCCACACATTTTTTTTTTTAATTATTTCATGAAATTCATGGAATAATTAAGAAAAAAAGGGCTTCCCTATATTGTTGTGTCCGGCTAGGTACAAATAGGCAGCTGGTGGTTGGGGGCAGCCCGTTCCTGCCTGCTGTACCTGGCTGGACACAATTATAGGGCGAAGCCCCACATAATTTTTTTTTAATTATTTCATGAATTTCCTGAAATAATTTAAAAAAAATTGACGTGGGGCTTCACACTATATTTGTGTCCAGCCAGGTACAGCAGGCAGGAACGGGCTGCCCCCAACCACCAGCTGCCTATTTGTACCTAGCCGGACACAACAATATAGGGAAGCCCTTTTTTTCTTAATTATTCCATGAATTTCATGAAATAATTAAAAAAAAAAAAACGTGGAGCTTCTCCCTATTTTTGTGTCCAGCCAGGTACAACTAGGCAGCTGGGGGATGGAATCTGCAGCGCAGGGAGGCCCAAGCTTTTTGCCCTCCCCCCCCCGCTGAAAATTGCAGTCCGCGGCCGCCCCGGAAAATGGCGCGTTCATAGAAGCTGGATGCTGTACCTGGCTGGCATACAAAAATATGGCGAAGCCCACGTCAAAAGTTTTGGGAAAAATTTATTAAAAAATAAATAATAATTTAGGGACTGCATCTTTATTAAGTCCTCAAATGTCATTTAGTGTTAAAATAAAGGATTTATTTAAAAAAAAAAATGGCGTGGGATCCCCCATAATTTTAGTCTCTAGCGGAGGTTAAGCAGACGGCTGGGGCAGATGTTTGAAGCCTGGGAAGGGGGTAAAACCCACGGAGCTTCCCAGGCTACTAATATCAGCCCCCAGCTGAATACCTAGCCTTTACTAGCTATTAAAATGGGGGACCCCCCAAAAAAAAATGACGTAGGGTCCCCTCTATTTTAATAGCTAGCAAAGGCTAGGCAGACAGCTGGGGGCTGATATTAATAGCTCAGGAAGGGTGCCATGAATATTGGCCCCCTCCCAGGCTAGAAACACCAGCCGTCAGCCGCCCCAGAAATGGCGCATCCATAGGATGCGCCAATTCTGGCACTTAGCCTCGCTCTTCCACGCTGCCCTGGTGCGGTGGCAGGGGGTAATAGTGGTGGGGTTCATGTCAGCGCCAGCTGCCATGAAGCCCAGGTTAGTAATGATGGCCGTCTATATGACACCCCCATTACTAACCTACAAAGTGTTAAAAAGAAAAAACACACTACACCCAGAAAAAAATAATTTATTTGAAATAAAACACCATTTTATTTAATTCTTAGTTTACTAAAAAAAAAATAGTTACCTGTCCACGTTCCTGCGCTGATCTCCCATGCACAGCTGTCACATCTGGAGATGGTGACAGCTGTGCATGGCTGCTGTAAGCTCACGCTGCCGGGAACACGTCCGCTCCCGGCAGCGGGAGCCACTGACTGAGGTCACCGGAGTGCATTCAGGCAGCGCAGCTCCGGAGACCTCCTTTACGGCAGTGCTGTACCGTGGGAATTTCTCACGATACAGCAGTGCCGTAAAGGAGCTAACCGGAGCAGCGCTGCCTGAACTCCGGTGAACCCTTACGGCCCCGTCATTCTAGCGGCGGCAGCGGTTCAGAGCGGTCACATTCTATGTGGCTGCTCTGAACTGGAGATCTTCGTGGGACACTCGTGGACTACTACGGAGGGGTAAGGATAAGGTTGTGGTTTATTATTTTATATTTTATTACAGGAGATCGATGGCTTCGGGGAATTAGGTGTCTTGGTGAGTATAGGTGTAGTTTTTTATTTTTTACTTTATTTTAGGTGGCGATCGGCGGGGACAGGTAATGTATGAACTAATTTCTTTTAGGTAACCACTGGCCACCAATGACATGTATTTAACATTTATTGGGGACACAGTAGGGCAATTTAAATAGCAGGATCAGGCTGATGGGAACTACTGCTCCCATCGAGCTGATCCTGCTGGCAGGAGTGGACGGGGGACAGACATAGGCCGATGGGAGTAGTAGTGTCACATCGGCCTATGTCTGCCCGCACACACACCCGCACACACACCCGCACACACACACCCCGCACACACACCCCGCACACACACACACCCCGCACACACTAATCATGACGGGTCCGGGAGGTGAGGCTGACCTGTGCGGCCGTGGGAAAGTTGATGTGAGTTCATGCAGTCAAGCATGAACTCACATGAACCCTCTGAGGGCACCGCGGCTACTTCAAATGAACAGCTGATCGGCATCACCTGATACCTCAGCTGTTCATTTGAAATAACCGGCGGGAAAGCGCAGCACAGAACGGGAAAGCCGGCGGTGAAGTCTTTTCACTGCCGGCTTCCCCGCCCGGGTCCTTCGCTCCTTGGTGCTGCGCTCCCCGCCCGGTCCTAATTTACGATCGGGATGGGAGGTGGCGAGGGGAGCGGAGGATCGGGGTGGGAGGCTGCGGGGAAGCAGTATGGGGCTGCGTGATTGTTTAAAAGCCGGCGGCTTTTTACCGCGCGCCGGCTTTTAAACAATCAGGAGAATTCTCCCACGCTGGGATGGCATTCTGATGACAAGCTGGATCGCAGCTGAGCGCTGCCATCCAGCTTGTCATCCTTCAGAGACACTGCAGAGCGCAGGCATTATGGGAACTTCCGATTCCGGTATTCGATATTATAAAAGTATCGGAATTAAGTATCGGAATTCCGATACAGTGAATATCGGCCGATACCCGATATTTCAGTATCGGAATGCTCAACACTAGTTATAGTATGTTAGAGGGCATCCCAGGAGGGCTCCAAATGTGTGGGTAAAATATATATCCCTTGGGGGGAAATTTGAAAAAAAGTTGAAAAAATGTTTTTTTTCTGGACTTAGAAAATTTTCACACATGTCTCAGACTGCCAGAGAGGGGAGCATGTCAGTGCGCACATCCGATTTCAGTTCCAGAGCGTTTCACCCGATGAGTCCTTCAGATTTAGTCATTTTTTGCAAAATTTCTGACTTTTTGAAAATTTCACTTTTTTGTGAAAATCTCCGCTAAATGAGGTTATAGTATGTTAGAGGGCATCCCAGGAGGGCTCCAAATGTGTGGGTAAAATATATATCCCTTGGGGGGAAATTTGAAAAAAAGTTGAAAAAATTTTTTTTTCTGGACTTAGAAAATTTTCACACATGTCTCAGACTGCCAGAGAGGGGAGCATGTCAGTGCGCACATCCGATTTCAGTTCCAGAGCGATTCACCCGATGAGTCCTTCATACTTAGTCGTTTTTTGCAAAATTTCTGACTTTTTGAAAATTTCACTTTTTTGTGAAAATCTCCGCTAAATGAGATTATAGTATGTTAGAGGGCATCCCAGGAGGGCTCCAAATGTGTGGGTAAAATATATATCCCTTGGGGGGAAATTTGAAAAAAAGTTGAATAATTTTTTTTTCTGAACTTAGAAAATTTTCACACATGTCTCAGACTTCCAGAGAGGGGAGCATGTCAGTGCGCGCATCCGATTTCAGTTCCAGAGCGATTCACCCGATGAGTCCTTCATACTTAGTCGTTTTTTGCAAAATTTCTGACTTTTTGAAAATTTCACTTTTTTGTGAAAATCTCCGCTAAAAGAGGTTATAGTATGTTAGAGGGCATCCCAGGAGGGCTCCAAAGTGTGGGTAAAATATATATCCCTTGGGGGGAAATTTGAAAAAAAGTTGAAAAAATTTTTTTTTCTGGACTTAGAAAATTTTCACACATGTCTCAGACTTCCAGAGAGGGGAGCATGTCAGTGCGCGCATCCGATTTCAGTTCCAGAGCGATTCACCCGATGAGTCCTTCATACTTAGTCGTTTTTTGCAAAATTTCTGACTTTTTGAAAATTTCACTTTTTTGTGAAAATCTCCGCTAAATGAGGTTATAGTATGTTAGAGGGCATCCCAGGAGGGCTCCAAATGTGTGGGTAAAATATATATCCCTTGGGAGAAATTTGAAAAAAAGTTGAAAAATTTTTTTTTTCTGACCTTAGAAAATTTTCACAGATGTCTCAGACTTCCAGAGAGGGGAGCATGTCTATAAGCGCATCCGATTTCAGTTCCAGAGCGTTTCACCCGATGAGTCCTTCATACTTAGTCGTTTTTTGCAAAATTTCTGACTTCTTGAAAATTTCACTTTTTTGTGAAAATCTCCGCTAAATGAGGTTATAGTATGTTAGAGGGCATCCCAGGAGGGCTCCAAATGTGTGGGTAAAATATATATCCCTTGGGGGGAAATTTGAAAAAAAGTTGAAAAAATGTTTTTTTCTGGACTTAGAAAATTTTCACACATGTCTCAGACTGCCAGAGAGGGGAGCATGTCAGTGCGCACATCCGATTTCAGTTCCAGAGCGTTTCACCCGATGAGTCCTTCAGATTTAGTCATTTTTTGCAAAATTTCTGACTTTTTGAAAATTTCACTTTTTTGTGAAAATCTCCGCTAAATGAGGTTATAGTATGTTAGAGGGCATCCCAGGAGGGCTCCAAATGTGTGGGTAAAATATATATCCCTTGGGGGGAAATTTGAAAAAAAGTTGAAAAAATGTTTTTTTCTGGACTTAGAAAATTTTCACACATGTCTCAGACTGCCAGAGAGGGGAGCATGTCAGTGCGCACATCCGATTTCAGTTCCAGAGCGTTTCACCCGATGAGTCCTTCAGATTTAGTCATTTTTTGCAAAATTTCTGACTTTTTGAAAATTTCACTTTTTTGTGAAAATCTCCGCTAAATGAGGTTATAGTATGTTAGAGGGCATCCCAGGAGGGCTCCAAATGTGTGGGTAAAATATATATCCCTTGGGGGGAAATTTGAAAAAAAGTTGAATAATTTTTTTTTTCTGGACTTAGAAAATTTTCACACATGTCTCAGACTGCCAGAGAGGGGAGCATGTCAGTGCGCACATCCGATTTCAGTTCCAGAGCGATTCACCCGATGAGTCCTTCATACTTAGTCGTTTTTTGCAAAATTTCTGACTTTTTGAAAATTTCACTTTTTTGTGAAAATCTTTGCTAAATGAGGTTATAGTATGTTAGAGGGCATCCCAGGAGGGCTCCAAATGTGTGGGTAAAATATATATCCCTTGTGGGGAAATTTGAAAAAAAGTTGAAAAAAATTTATTTTCTGGACTTAGAAAATTTAAGCACATGTCTCAGACTTCCAGAGAAGGGAGCATGTCAGTGCGTGCATCCGATTTCAGTTCCAGAGTGATTCACCCAATGAGTCCTTCATATTTAGTCATTTTTTGCAAAATTTCTGACTTTTTGAAAATTTCACTTTTTTGTGAAAATCTCCGCTAAATGAGATTATAGTATGTTAGAGGGCATCCCAGGAGGGCTCCAAATGTGTGGGTAAAATATATATCCCTTGGGGGGAAATTTGAAAAAAAGTTGAATAATTATTTTTTTCTGGACTTAGAAAATTTTCACACATGTCTCAGACTTCCAGAGAGGGGAGCATGTCAGTGCGCGCATCCGATTTCAGTTCCAGAGCGATTCACCCGATGAGTCCTTCATACTTAGTCGTTTTTTGCAAAATTTCTGACTTTTTGAAAATTTCACTTTTTTGTGAAAATCTCCGCTAAATGAGGTTATAGTATGTTAGAGGGCATCCCAGGAGGGCTCCAAATGTGTGGGTAAAATATATATCCCTTGGGGGGAAATTTGAAAAAAAGTTGAAAAAAATTTTTTTTCTGGACTTAGAAAATTTTCACACATGTCTCAGACTTCCAGAGAGGGGAGCATGTCAGTGCGCGCATCCGATTTCAGTTCCAGAGTGTTTCACCCGATGAGTCCTTCATATTTAGTCATTTTTTGCAAAATTTCTGACTTTTTGAAAATTTCACTTTTTTGTGAAAATCTCTGCTAAATGAGTTTATAGTATGTTAGAGGGCATCCCAGGAGGGCTCCAGATGTGTGGGTAAAATATATATCCCTTGGGGGGAAATTTGAAAAAAAGTTGAAAAACAAATTTTTTTCTGGACTTAGAAAATTTAAACACATATCTCAGACTTCCAGAGAGGGGAGTATGTCAGTGCGTGCATCCGATTTCAGTTCCAGAGCGATTCACCCGATGAGTCCTTCATATTTAGTCATTTTTTGCAAAATTTCTGACTTTTTGAAAATTTCACTTTTTTGTGAAAATCTCCGCTAAATGAGGTTATAGTATGTTAGAGGGCATCCCAGGAGGGCTCCAAATGTGTGGGTAAAATATATATCCCTTGGGGGGAAATTTGAAAAAAAGTTGAAAAAATTTTTTTTTCTGGACTTAGAAAATTTTCACACATGTCTCAGACTTCCAGAGAGGGGAGCATGTCAGTGCGCGCATCCGATTTCAGTTCCAGAGCGATTCACCCAATGAGTCCTTCATACTTAGTCGTTTTTTGGAAAAATTTTCACTTTTTGAAATTTTCACTTTTTTGTGAAAATCTCCGCTAAATGAGGTTATAGTATGTTAGAGGGCATCCCAGGAGGGCTCCAAATGTGTGGGTAAAATATATATCCCTTGGGGAGAAATTTGAAAAAAAGTTGAATAATTTTTTTTTCTGGACTTAGAAAATTTTCACACATGTCTCAGACTTCCAGAGAGGGGAGCATGTCAGTGCGCGCATCCGATTTCAGTTCCAGAGCGATTCACCCGATGAGTCCTTCATACTTAGTCGTTTTTTGCAAAATTTCTGACTTTTTGAAAATTTCACTTTTTTGTGAAAATCTCCGCTAAATGAGGTTATAGTATGTTAGAGGGCATCCCAGGAGGGCTCCAAATGTGTGGGTAAAATATATATCCCTTGGGGGGAAATTTGAAAAAAAGTTGAAAAAATTTTTTTTTCTGGACTTAGAAAATTTTCACACATGTCTCAGACTTCCAGAGAGGGGAGCATGTCTATAAGCGCATCCGATTTCAGTTCCAGAGCGTTTCACCCGATGAGTCCTTCATACTTAGTCGTTTTTTGCAAAATTTCTGACTTTTTGAAAATTTCACTTTTTTGTGAAAATCTCCGCTAAATGAGGTTATAGTATGTTAGAGGGCATCCCAGGAGGGCTCCAAATGTGTGGGTAAAATATATATCCCTTGGGGGGAAATTTGAAAAAAAGTTGAAAAAATGTTTTTTTCTGGACTTAGAAAATTTTCACACATGTCTCAGACTGCCAGAGAGGGGAGCATGTCAGTGCGCACATCCGATTTCAGTTCCAGAGCGTTTCACCCGATGAGTCTTTCAGATTTAGTCATTTTTTGCAAAATTTCTGACTTTTTGAAAATTTCACTTTTTTGTGAAAATCTCCGCTAAATTTGGTTATAGTATGTTAGAGGGCATCCCAGGAGGGCTCCAAATGTGTGGGTAAAATATATATCCCTTGGGGGGAAATTTGAAAAAAAGTTGAAAAATTTTTTTTTTCTGGACTTAGAAAATTTTCACAGATGTCTCAGACTTCCAGAGAGGGGAGCATGTCTATAAGCGCATCCGATTTCAGTTCCAGAGCGTTTCACCCGATGAGTCCTTCATACTTAGTCGTTTTTTGCAAAATTTCTGACTTTTTGAAAATTTCACTTTTTTGTGAAAATCTCCGCTAAATGAGGTTATAGTATGTTAGAGGGCATCCCAGGAGGGCTCCAAATGTGTGGGTAAAATATATATCCCTTGGGGGGAAATTTGAAAAAAAGTTGAAAAAATGTTTTTTTCTGGACTTAGAAAATTTTCACACATGTCTCAGACTGCCAGAGAGGGGAGCATGTCAGTGCGCACATCCGATTTCAGTTCCAGAGCGTTTCACCCGATGAGTCCTTCAGATTTAGTCATTTTTTGCAAAATTTCTGACTTTTTGAAAATTTCACTTTTTTGTGAAAATCTCCGCTAAATGAGGTTATAGTATGTTAGAGGGCATCCCAGGAGGGCTCCAAATGTGTGGGTAAAATATATATCCCTTGGGGGGAAATTTGAAAAAAAGTTGAATAATTATTTTTTTCTGGACTTAGAAAATTTTCACACATGTCTCAGACTTCCAGAGAGGGGAGCATGTCAGTGCGTGCATCCGATTTCAGTTCCAGAGCGATTCACCCTATGAGTCCTTCATATTTAGTCATTTTTTGCAAAATTTCTGACTTTTTGAAAATTTCACTTTTTTGTGAAAATCTCCGCTAAATGAGGTTATAGTATGTTAGAGGGCATCCCAGGAGGGCTCCAAATGTGTGGGTAAAATATATATCCCTTGGGGGGAAATTTGAAAAAAAGTTGAAAAAAATTTATTTTCTGGACTTAGAAAATTTAAACACATGTCTCAGACTTCCAGAGAAGGGAGCATGTCAGTGCGTGCATCCGATTTCAGTTCCAGAGTGATTCACCCAATGAGTCCTTCATATTTAGTCATTTTTTGCAAAATTTCTGACTTTTTGAAAATTTCACTTTTTTGTGAAAATCTCCGCTAAATGAGATTATAGTATGTTAGAGGGCATCCCAGGAGGGCTCCAAATGTGTGGGTAAAATATATATCCCTTGGGGGGAAATTTGAAAAAAAGTTGAATAATTATTTTTTTCTGGACTTAGAAAATTTTCACACATGTCTCAGACTTCCAGAGAGGGGAGCATGTCAGTGCGCGCATCCGATTTCAGTTCCAGAGCGATTCACCCGATGAGTCCTTCATACTTAGTCGTTTTTTGCAAAATTTCTGACTTTTTGAAAATTTCACTTTTTTGTGAAAATCTCCGCTAAATGAGGTTATAGTATGTTAGAGGGCATCCCAGGAGGGCTCCAAATGTGTGGGTAAAATATATATCCCTTGGGGGGAAATTTGAAAAAAAGTTGAATAATTTTTTTTTTCTGGACTTAGAAAATTTTCACACATGTCTCAGACTTCCAGAGAGGGGAGCATGTCAGTGCGCGCATCCGATTTCAGTTCCAGAGCGATTCACCCGATGAGTCCTTCATACTTAGTCGTTTTTTGCAAAATTTCTGACATTTTGAAAATTTCACTTTTTTGTGAAAATCTCCGCTAAATGAGGTTATAGTATGTTAGAGGGCATCCCAGGAGGGCTCCAAATGTGTGGGTAAAATATATATCCCTTGGGGGGAAATTTGAAAAAAGTTGAATAATTTTTTTTTTCTGGACTTAGAAAATTTTCACACATATCTCAGACTGCCAGAGAGGGGAGCATGTCAGTGCGCACATCCGATTTCAGTTCCAGAGCGATTCACCCGATGAGTCCTTCATACTTAGTCGTTTTTTGCAAAATTTCTGACTTTTTGAAAATTTCACTTTTTTGTGAAAATCTTTGCTAAATGAGGTTATAGTATGTTAGAGGGCATCCCAGGAGGGCTCCAAATGTGTGGGTAAAATATATATCCCTTGGACGGAAATTTGAAAAAAAGTTGAAAAAATTTTTTTTTCTGGACTTAGAAAATTTTCACACATGTCTCAGACTTCCAGAGAGGGGAGCATGTCAGTGCGTGCATCCGATTTCAGTTCCAGAGCGATTCACCCAATGAGTCCTTCATACTTAGTCGTTTTTTGTACAAATTTTCACTTTTTGAAATTTTCACTTTTTTGTGAAAATCTCCGCTAAATGAGGTTATAGTATGTTAGAGGGCATCCCAGAGGGCTCCAAATGTGTGGGTAAAATATATATCCCTTGGGGGGAAATTTGAAAACAAGTTGAATAATTTTTTTTTCTGGACTTAGAAAATTTTCACACATGTCTCAGACTTCCAGAGAGGGGAGCATGTCAGTGCGTGCATCCGATTTCAGTTCCAGAGCGATTCACCCTATGAGTCCTTCATATTTAGTCATTTTTTGCAAAATTTCTGACTTTTTGAAAATTTCACTTTTTTGTGAAAATCTCCGCTAAATGAGGTTATAGTATGTTAGAGGGCATCCCAGGAGGGCTCCAAATGTGTGGGTAAAATATATATCCCTTGGGAGAAATTTGAAAAAAAGTTGAAACATTTTTTTTTTCTGGACTTAGAAAATTTTCACAGATGTCTCAGAATTCCAGAGAGGGGAGCATGTCTATAAGCGCATCCGATTTCAGTTCCAGAGCGTTTCACCCGATGAGTCCTTCATACTTAGTCGTTTTTTGCAAAATTTCTGACTTTTTGAAAATTTCACTTTTTTGTGAAAATCTCCGCTAAATGAGGTTATAGTATGTTAGAGGGCATCCCAGGAGGGCTCCAAATGTGTGGGTAAAATATATATCCCTTGGGGGGAAATTTGCAAAAAAGTTGAAAAAATGTTTTTTACTGGACTTAGAAAATTTTCACACATGTCTCAGACTGCCAGAGAGGGGAGCATGTCAGTGCGCACATCCGATTTCAGTTCCAGAGCGTTTCACCCGATGAGTCCTTCAGATTTAGTCATTTTTTGCAAAATTTCTGACTTTTTGAAAATTTCACTTTTTTGTGAAAATCTTTGCTAAATGAGGTTATAGTATGTTAGAGGGCATCCCAGGAGGGCTCCAAATGTGTGGGTAAAATATATATCCGTTGTGGGGAAATTTGAAAAAAAGTTGAAAAAAATTTATTTTCTGGACTTAGAAAATTTAAACACATGTCTCAGACTTCCAGAGAAGGGAGCATGTCAGTGCGTGCATTCGATTTCAGTTCCAGAGTGATTCACCCAATGAGTCCTTCATATTTAGTCATTTTTTGCAAAATTTCTGACTTTTTGAAAATTTCACTTTTTTGTGAAAATCTCCGCTAAATGAGATTATAGTATGTTAGAGGGCATCCCAGGAGGGCTCCAAATGTGTGGGTAAAATATATATCCCTTGGGGGGAAATTTGAAAAAAAGTTGAATAATTATTTTTTTCTGGACTTAGAAAATTTTCACACATGTCTCAGACTTCCAGAGAGGGGAGCATGTCAGTGCGTGCATCCGATTTCAGTTCCAGAGCGATTCACCCTATGAGTCCTTCATATTTAGTCATTTTTTGCAAAATTTCTGACTTTTTGAAAATTTCACTTTTTTGTTAAAATCTCCGCTAAATGAGGTTATAGTATGTTAGAGGGCATCCCAGGAGGGCTCCAAATGTGTGGGTAAAATATATATCCCTTGGGGGGAAATTTGAAAAAAAGGGGAAATTTGAAAAAAAGTTGAAAAATTTTTTTTTTCTGGACTTAGAAAATTTTCACACATGTCTCAGACTTCCAGAGAGGGGAGCATGTCAGTGCGCGCATCCGATTTCAGTTCCAGAGCGATTCACCCAATGAGTCCTTCATACTTAGTCATTTTTTGGAAAAATTTTCACTTTTTGAAAATTTCACTTTTTTGTGAAAATCTCCGCTAAATGAGGTTATAGTATGTTAGAGGGCATCCCAGGAGGGCTCCAAATGTGTGGGTAAAATATATATCCCTTGGGGGGAAATTTGAAAAAAGTTGAATAATTTTTTTTTCTGGACTTAGAAAATTTTCACACATGTCTCAGACTTCCAGAGAGGGGAGCATGTCAGTGCGCGCATCCGATTTCAGTTCCAGAGCGATTCACCCGATGAGTCCTTCATACTTAGTCGTTTTTTGCAAAATTTCAGACTTTTTGAAAATTTCACTTTTTTGTGAAAATCTCCGCTAAATGAGGTTATAGTATGTTAGAGGGCATCCCAGGAGGGCTCCAAATGTGTGGGTAAAATATATATCCCTTGGGGGGAAATTTGAAAAAAAGTTGAAAAAAATTTTTTTTCTGCACTTAGAAAATTTTCACACATGTCTCAGACTTCCAGAGAGGGGAGCATGTCAGTGCGCGCATCCGATTTCAGTTCCAGAGCGATTCACCCGATGAGTCCTTCATACTTAGTCGTTTTTTGCAAAATTTCTGACTTTTTAAATATTTCACTTTTTTGTGAAAATCTCCGCTAAATGAGGTTATAGTATGTTAGAGGGCATCCCAGGAGGGCTCCAAATGTGTGGGTAAAATATATATCCCTTGGGGGAAATTTGAAAAAAAGTTGAAAAATTTTTTTTTTCTGGACTTAGAAAATTTTCACACATGTCTCAGACTTCCAGAGAGGGGAGCATGTCTATAAGCGCATCCGATTTCAGTTCCAGAGCGTTTCACCCGATGAGTCCTTCATACTTAGTCGTTTTTTGGAAAAATTTTCACTTTTTGAAAATTTCACTTTTTTGTGAAAATCTCCGCTAAATGAGGTTATAGTATGTTAGAGGGCATCCCAGGAGGGCTCCAAATGTGTGGGTAAAATATATATCCCTTGGGGGGAAATTTGAAAAAAAGTTGAATAATTTTTTTTTCTGGACTTAGAAAATTTTCACACATGTCTCAGACTTCCAGAGAGGGGAGCATGTCAGTGCGCGCATCCGATTTCAGTTCCAGAGCGTTTCACCCGATGAGTCCTTCATATTTAGTCATTTTTTGCAAAATTTCTGACTTTTTGAAAATTTCACTTTTTCGTGAAAATCTCTGCTAAATGAGTTTATAGTATGTTAGAGGGCATCCCAGGAGGGCTCCAGATGTGTGGGTAAAATATATATCCCTTGGGGGGAAATTTGAAAAAAAGTTGAAAAACAATTTTTTTTCTGGACTTAGATAATTTAAACACATATCTCAGACTTCCAGAGAGGGGAGCATGTCAGTGCGTGCATCCGATTTCAGTTCCAGAGCGATTCACCCGATGAGTCCTTCATATTTAGTCATTTTTTGCAAAATTTCTGACTTTTTGAAAATTTCACTTTTTTGTGAAAATCTCCGCTAAATGAGGTTATAGTATGTTAGAGGGCATCCCAGGAGGGCTCCAAATGTGTGGGTAAAATATATATCCCTTGGGGGGAAATTTGAAAAAAAGTTGAATAATTTTTTTTTCTGGACTTAGAAAATTTTCACACATGTCTCAGACTGCCAGAGAGGGGAGCATGTCAGTGCGCACATCCGATTTCAGTTCCAGAGCGTTTCACCCGATGAATCCTTCAGATTTAGTCATTTTTTGCAAAATTTCTGACTTTTTGAAAATTTCACTTTTTTGTGAAAATCTCCGCTAAATGAGGTTATAGTATGTTAGAGGGCATCCCAGGAGGGCTCCAAATGTGTGGGTAAAATATATATCCCTTGGGGGGAAATTTGAAAAAAAGTTGAATAACTTTTTTTTTCTGGACTTAGAAAATTTTCACACATGTCTCAGACTGCCAGAGAGGGGAGCATGTCAGTGCGGACATCCGATTTCAGTTCCAGAGCGATTCACCCGATGAGTCCTTCATACTTAGTCGTTTTTTGCAAAATTTCTGACTTTTTGAAAATTTCACTTTTTTGTGAAAATCTTTGCTAAATGAGGTTATAGTATGTTAGAGGGCATCCCAGGAGGGCTCCAAATGTGTGGGTAAAATATATATCCCTTGTGGGGAAATTTGAAAAAAAGTTGAATAATTATTTTTTTCTGGACTTAGAAAATTTTCACACATGTCTCAGACTTCCAGAGAGGGGAGCATGTCAGTGCGTGCATCCGATTTCAGTTCCAGAGCGATTCACCCTATGAGTCCTTCATATTTAGTCATTTTTTGCAAAATTTCTGACTTTTTGAAAATTTCACTTTTTTGTGAAAATCTCCGCTAAATTAGGTTATAGTATGTTAGAGGGCATCCCAGGAGGGCTCCAAATGTGTGGGTAAAATATATATCCCTTGGGGGGAAATTTGAAAAAAAGTTGAAAAAATTTTTTTTTCTGGACTTAGAAAATTTTCACACATGTCTCAGACTTCCAGAGAGGGGAGCATGTCAGTGCGCGCATCCGATTTCAGTTCCAGAGCGAATCACCCGATGAGTCCTTCATACTTAGTCGTTTTTTGCAAAATTTCTGACTTTTTGAAAATTTCACTTTTTTGTGAAAATCTCCGCTAAATGAGGTTATAGTATGTTAGAGGGCATCCCAGGAGGGCTCCAAATGTGTGGGTAAAATATATATCCCTTGGGGGAAATTTGAAAAAAAGTTGAAAAATTATTTTTTTCTGGACTTAGAAAATTTTCACACATGTCTCAGACTTCCAGAGAGGGGAGCATGTCAGTGCGTGCATCCGATTTCAGTTCCAGAGCGATTCACCCTATGAGTCCTTCATATTTAGTCATTTTTTGCAAAATTTCTGAATTTTTGAAAATTTCACTTTTTTGTGAAAATCTCCGCTAAATGAGGTTATAGTATGTTAGAGGGCATCCCAGGAGGGCTCCAAATGTGTGGGTAAAATATATATCCCTTGGGGGGAAATTTGAAAAAAAGTTGAAAATTTTTTTTTTCTGGACTTAGAAAATTTTCACACATGTCTCAGACTTCCAGAGAGGGGAGCATGTCAGTGCGCGCATCCGATTTCAGTTCCAGAGCGATTCACCCAATGAGTCCTTCATACTTAGTCATTTTTTGGAAAAATTTTCACTTTTTGAAAATTTCACTTTTTTGTGAAAATCTCCGCTAAATGAGGTTATAGTATGTTAGAGGGCATCCCAGGAGGGCTCCAAATGTGTGGGTAAAATATATATCCCTTGGGGGGAAATTTGAAAAAAAGTTGAAAAAATTTTTTTTTCTGGACTTAGAAAATTTTCACACATGTCTCAGACTTCCAGAGAGGGGAGCATGTCAGTGCGCGCATCCGATTTCAGTTCCAGAGCGATTCACCCGATGAGTCCTTCATACTTAGTCGTTTTTTGCAAAATTTCTGACTTTTTGAAAATTTCACTTTTTTGTGAAAATCTCCGCTAAATGAGGTTATAGTATGTTAGAGGGCATCCCAGGAGGGCTCCAAATGTGTGGGTAAAATATATATCACTTGGGGGAAATTTGAAAAAAAGTTGAAAAATTTTTTTTTTCTGGACTTAGAAAATTTTCACACATGTCTCAGACTTCCAGAGAGGGGAGCATGTCTATAAGCGCATCCGATTTCAGTTCCAGAGCGTTTCACCTGATGAGTCCTTCATACTTAGTCGTTTTTTGGAAAAATTTTCACTTTTTGAAAATTTCACTTTTTTGTGAAAATCTCCGCTAAATGAGGTTATAGTATGTTAGAGGGCATCCCAGGAGGGCTCCAAATGTGTGGGTAAAATATATATCCCTTGGGGGGAAATTTGAAAAAAAGTTGAATAATTTTTTTTTCTGGACTTAGAAAATTTTCACACATGTCTCAGACTTCCAGATAGGGGAGCATGTCAGTGCGCGCATCCGATTTCAGTTCCAGAGCGATTCACCCGATGAGTCCTTCATACTTAGTCGTTTTTTGCAAAATTTCTGACTTTTTGAAAATTTCACTTTTTTGTGAAAATCTCCGCTAAATGAGGTTATAGTATGATAGAGGGCATCCCAGGAGGGCTCCAAATTTGTGGGTAAAATATATATCCCTTGGGGGGAAATTTGAAAAAAAGTTGAAAATTTTTTTTTTTCTGGACTTAGAATATTTTCACACATGTCTCAGACTTCCAGAGAGGGGAGCATGTCAGTGCGCGCATCCGATTTCAGTTTCAGAGTGATTCACCCAATGAGTCCTTCATATTTAGTCATTTTTTGCAAAATTTCTGACTTTTTGAAAATTTCACTTTTTTGTGAAAATCTCCGCTAAATGAGATTATAGTATGTTAGAGGGCATCCCAGGAGGGCTCCAAATGTGTGGGTAAAATATATATCCCTTGGGGGGAAATTTGAAAAAAGTTGAATAATTATTTTTTTCTGGACTTAGAAAATTTTCACACATGTCTCAGACTTCCAGAGAGGGGAGCATGTCAGTGCGTGCATCCGATTTCAGTTCCAGAGCGATTCACCCTATGAGTCCTTCATATTTAGTCATTTTTTGCAAAATTTCTGAATTTTTGAAAATTTCACTTTTTTGTGAAAATCTCCGCTAAATGAGGTTATAGTATGTTAGAGGGCATCCCAGGAGGGCTCCAAATGTGTGGGTAAAATATATATCCCTTGGGGGGAAATTTGAAAAAAAGTTGAAAAAATTTTTTTTTCTGGACTTAGAAAATTTTCACACATGTCTCAGACTTCCAGAGAGGGGAGCATGTCAGTGCACGCATCCGATTTCAGTTCCAGAGCGATTCACCCGATGAGTCCTTCATACTTAGTCGTTTTTTGCAAAATTTCTGACTTTTTGAAAATTTCACTTTTTTGTGAAAATCTCTGCTAAATGAGGTTATAGTATGTTAGAGGGCATCCCAGGAGGGCTCCAAATGTGTGGGTAAAATATATATCCCTTGGGGGAAATTTGAAAAAAAGTTGAAAATTTTTTTTTTTCTGGACTTAGAAAATTTTCACACATGTCTCAGACTTCCAGAGAGGGGAGCATGTCTATAAGCGCATCCGATTTCAGTTCCAGAGCGTTTCACCCGATGAGTCCTTCATACTTAGTCGTTTTTTGGAAAAATTTTCACTTTTTGAAAATTTCACTTTTTTGTGAAAATCTCCGCTAAATGAGGTTATAGTATGTTAGAGGGCATCCCAGGAGGGCTCCAAATGTGTGGGTAAAATATATATCCCTTGGGGGGAAATTTGAAAAAAAGTTGAATAATTTTTTTTTCTGGACTTAGAAAATTTTCACACATGTCTCAGACTGCCAGAGAGGGGAGCATGTCAGTGCGCACATCCGATTTCAGTTCCAGAGCGATTCACCGATGAGTCCTTCATACTTAGTCGTTTTTTGCAAAATTTCTGACTTTTTGAAAATTTCACTTTTTTGTGAAAATCTTTGCTAAATGAGGTTATAGTATGTTAGAGGGCATCCCAGGAGGGCTCCAAATGTGTGGGTAAAATATATATCCCTTGGGGGGAAATTTGAAAAAAAGTTGAATAATTTTTTTTTTCTGGACTTAGAAAATTTTCACACATGTCTCAGACTTCCAGAGAGGGGAGCATGTCAGTGCGCGCATCCGATTTCAGTTCCAGAGCGATTCACCCGATGAGTCCTTCATATTTAGTCATTTTTTGCAAAATTTCTGACTTTTTGAAAATTTCACTTTTTTGTGAAAATCTCCGCTAAATGAGGTTATAGTATGTTAGAGGGCATCCCAGGAGGGCTCCAAATGTGTGGGTAAAATATATATCCCTTGGGGGGAAATTTGAAAAAAAATTGAATAATTTTTTTTTTCTGGACTTAGAAAATTTTCACACATGTCTCAGACTTCCAGAGAGGGGAGCATGTCAGTGCGCGCATCCGATTTCAGTTCCAGAGCGATTCACCCGATGAGTCCTTCATACTTCGTCGTTTTTTGCAAAATTTCTGACTTTTTGAAAATTTCACTTTTTTGTGAAAATCTCCGCTAAATGAGGTTATAGTATGTTAGAGGGCATCCCAGGAGGGCTCCAAATGTGTGGGTAAAATATATATCCCTTGGGGGGGAATTTGAAAAAAAGTTGAAAATTTTTTTTTTTCTCGTCTTAGAAAATTTTCACACATGTCTCAGACTTCCAGAGAGGGGAGCATGTCAGTGCGCGCATCCGATTTCAGTTCCAGAGCGATTCACCCGATGAGTCCTTCATATTTAGTCATTTTTTGCAAAATTTCTGACTTTTTGAAAATTTCACTTTTTTGTGAAAATCTCCGCTAAATGAGGTTATAGTATGTTAGAGGGCATCCCAGGAGGGCTCCAAATGTGTGGGTAAAATATATATCCCTTGGGGGGAAATTTGAAAAAAAGTTGAATAATTTTTTTTTTCTGGACTTAGAAAATTTTCACACATGTCTCAGACTTCCAGAGAGGGGAGCATGTCAGTGCGCGCATCCGATTTCAGTTCCAGAGCGATTCACCCGATGAGTCCTTCATACTTAGTCGTTTTTTGCAAAATTTCAGACTTTTTGAAAATTTCACTTTTTTGTGAAAATCTCCGCTAAATGAGGTTATAGTATGTTAGAGGGCATCCCAGGAGGGCTCCAAATGTGTGGGTAAAATATATATCCCTTGGGGGGAAATTTGAAAAAAAGTTGAAAAAATTTTTTTTTCTGGACTTAGAAAATTTTCACACATGTCTCAGACTTCCAGAGAGGGGAGCATGTCAGTGCGCGCATCCGATTTCAGTTCCAGAGCGATTCACCCGATGAGTCCTTCATACTTAGTCGTTTTTTGCAAAATTTCTGACTTTTTGAAAATTTCACTTTTTTGTGAAAATCTCCGCTAAATGAGGTTATAGTATGTTAGAGGGCATCCCAGGAGGGCTCCAAATGTGTGGGTAAAATATATATCCCTTGGGGGAAATTTGAAAAAAAGTTGAAAAATTTTTTTTTCTGGACTTAGAAAATTTTCACACATGTCTCAGACTTCCAGAGAGGGGAGCATGTCTATAAGCGCATCCGATTTCAGTTCCAGAGCGTTTCACCCGATGAGTCCTTCATACTTAGTCGTTTTTTGGAAAAATTTTCACTTTTGAAAATTTCACTTTTTTGTGAAAATCTCCGCTAAATGAGGTTATAGTATGTTAGAGGGCATCCCAGGAGGGCTCCAAATGTGTGGGTAAAATATATATCCCTTGGGGGGAAATTTGAAAAAAAGTTGAATAATTTTTTTTTCTGGACTTAGAAAATTTTCACACATGTCTCAGACTTCCAGAGAGGGGAGCATGTCAGTGCGCGCATCCGATTTCAGTTCCAGAGCGATTCACCCGATGAGTCCTTCATACTTAGTCGTTTTTTGCAAAATTTCTGACTTTTTGAAAATTTCACTTTTTTGTGAAAATCTCCGCTAAATGAGGTTATAGTATGTTAGAGGGCATCCCAGGAGGGCTCCAAATGTGTGGGTAAAATATATATCCCTTGGGGGGAAATTTGAAAAAAAGTTGAAAATTTTTTTTTTTCTGGACTTAGAAAATTTTCACACATGTCTCAGACTTCCAGAGAGGGGAGCATGTCAGTGCGCGCATCCGATTTCAGTTCCAGAGCGATTCACCCGATGAGTCCTTCATACTTAGTCGTTTTTTGCAAAATTTCTGACTTTTTGAAAGTTTCACTTTTTTGTGAAAATCTCTGCTAAATGAGGTTATAGTATGTTAGAGGGCATCCCAGGAGGGCTCCAAATGTGTGGGTAAAATATATATCCCTTGGGGGGAAATTTGAAAAAAAGTTGAAAATTTTTTTTTTCTGGACTTAGAAAATTTTCACACATGTCTCAGACTTCCAGAGAGGGGAGCATGTCAGTGCGCGCATCCGATTTCAGTTCCAGAGCGATTCACCCAATGAGTCCTTCATACTTAGTTATTTTTTGGAAAAATTTTCACTTTTTGAAAATTTCACTTTTTTGTGAAAATCTCCGCTAAATGAGGTTATAGTATGTTAGAGGGCATCCCAGGAGGGCTCCAAATGTGTGGGTAAAATATATATCCCTTGGGGGGAAATTTGAAAAAAGTTGAATAATTTTTTTTTCTGGACTTAGAAAATTTTCACACATGTCTCAGACTTCCAGAGAGGGGAGCATGTCTATAAGCGCATCCGATTTCAGTTCCAGAGCGTTTCACCCGATGAGTCCTTCATATTTAGTCATTTTTTGCAAAATTTCTGACTTTTTGAAAATTTCACTTTTTTGTGAAAATCTCCGCTAAATGAGGTTATAGTATGTTAGAGGGCATCCCAGGAGGGCTCCAAATGTGTGGGTAAAATATATATCCCTTGGGGGGAAATTTGAAAAAAAGTTGAATAATTTTTTTTTTCTGGACTTAGAAAATTTTCACACATGTCTCAGACTGCCAGAGAGGGGAGCATGTCAGTGCGCACATCCGATTTCAGTTCCAGAGCGATTCACCCGATGAGTCCTTCATACTTAGTCGTTTTTTGCAAAATTTCTGACTTTTTGAAAATTTCACTTTTTTGTGAAAATCTTTGCTAAATGAGGTTATAGTATGTTAGAGGGCATCCCAGGAGGGCTCCAAATGTTTGGGTAAAATATATATCCCTTGGGGGGAAATTTGAAAAAAAGTTGAAAAAATTTTTTTTTCTGGACTTAGAAAATTTTCACACATGTCTCAGACTTCCAGAGAGGGGAGCATGTCAGTGCGCGCATCCGATTTCAGTTCCAGAGCGATTCACCCGATGAGTCCTTCATATTTAGTCATTTTTTGCAAAATTTCTGACTTTTTGAAAATTTCACTTTTTTGTGAAAATCTCCGCTAAATGAGGTTATAGTATGTTAGAGGGCATCCCAGGAGGGCTCCAAATGTGTGGGTAAAATATATATCCCTTGGGGGGAAATTTGAAAAAAAGTTGAATAATTTTTTTTTTCTGGACTTAGAAAATTTTCACACATGTCTCAGACTTCCAGAGAGGGGAGCATGTCAGTGCGCGCATCCGATTTCAGTTCCAGAGCGATTCACCCGATGAGTCCTTCATACTTCGTCGTTTTTTGCAAAATTTCTGACTTTTTGAAAATTTCACTTTTTTGTGAAAATCTCCGCTAAATGAGGTTATAGTATGTTAGAGGGCATCCCAGGAGGGCTCCAAATGTGTGGGTAAAATATATATCCCTTGGGGGGGAATTTGAAAAAAAGTTGAAAATTTTTTTTTTTCTCGTCTTAGAAAATTTTCACACATGTCTCAGACTTCCAGAGAGGGGAGCATGTCAGTGCGCGCATCCGATTTCAGTTCCAGAGCGATTCACCCGATGAGTCCTTCATACTTCGTAGTTTTTTGCAAAATTTCTGACTTTTTGAAAATTTCACTTTTTTGTGAAAATCTCCGCTAAATGAGGTTATAGTATGTTAGAGGGCATCCCAGGAGGGCTCCAAATGTGTGGGTAAAATATATATCCCTTGGGGGGGAATTTGAAAAAAAGTTGAAAATTTTTTTTTTCTGGACTTAGAAAATTTTCACACATGTCTCAGACTTCCAGAGAGGGGAGCATGTCTGTAAGCGCATCCGATTTCAGTTCCAGAGAGTTTCACCCAATGAGTCCTTCATACTTAGTCTTTTTTTGGAAAAAAATTCACTTTTTGAAAATTTCACTTTTTTGTGAAAATCTCCGCTAAATGAGGTTATAGTATGTTAGAGGGCATCCCAGGAGGGCTCCAAATGTGTGGGTAAAAAATATATCCCTTGGGGGGACATTTGAAAAAAAGTTGAAAATTTTTTTTTTTCTCGTCTTAGAAAATTTTCACACATGTCTCAGACTTCCAGAGAGGGGAGCATGTTAGTGCGCGCATCCGATTTCAGTTCCAGAGCGATTCTCCCGATGAGTCCTTCATACTTCGTCGTTTTTTGCAAAATTTCTGACTTTTTGAAAATTTCACTTTTTTGTGAAAATCTCCGCTAGTTGAGGTTATAGTATGTTAGAGGGCATCCCAGGAGGGCTCCAAATGTGTGGGTAAAATATATATCCCTTGGGGAGAAATTTGAAAAAAAGTTGAAAATTTTTTTTTTCTGGACTTAGAAAATTTTCACACATGTCTCAGACTGCCAGAGAGGGGAGCATGTCAGTGCGCGCATCCGATTTCAGTTCCAGAGCGATTCACCCGATGAGTCCTTCATACTTAGTCGTTTTTTGCAAAATTTCTGACTTTTTGAAAATTTCACTTTTTTGTGAAAATCTCCGCTAAATGAGGTTATAGTATGTTAGAGGGCATCCCAGGAGGGCTCCAAATGTGTGGGTAAAATATATATCCCTTGGGGGGAAATTTGAAAAAAGTTGAAAACATTTTTTTTTCTGGACTTAGAAAATTTTCACACATGTCTCAGACTTCCAGAGAGGGGAGCATGTCAGTGCGCGCATCCGATTTCAGTTCCAGAGCGATTCACCCGATGAGTCCTTCATACTTAGTCGTTTTTTGCAAAATTTCTGACTTTTTGAAAATTTCACTTTTTTGTGAAAACCTCCGCTAAATGAGGTTATAGTATGTTAGAGGGCATCCCAGGAGGGCTCCAAATGTGTGGGTAAAATATATATCCCTTGGGGGGAAATTTGAAAAAAAGTTGAAAAAATGTTTTTTTCTGGACTTAGAAAATTTTCACACATGTCTCAGACTGCCAGAGAGGGGAGCATGTCAGTGCGCATATCCGATTTCAGTTCCAGAGCGTTTCACCCGATGAGTCCTTCATATTTAGTCATTTTTTGCAAAATTTCTGACTTTTTGAAAATTTCACTTTTTTGTGAAAATCTCCGCTAAATGAGGTTATAGTATGTTAGAGGGCATCCCAGGAGGGCTCCAAATGTGTGGGTAAAATATATATCCCTTGGGGGGAAATTTGAAAAAAGTTGAAAAAAATTTTTTTTCTGGACTTAGAAAATTTAAACACATGTCTCAGACTTCCAGAGAGGGGAGCATGTCAGTGCGTGCATCCGATTTCAGTTCCAGAGCGATTCACCCAATGAGTCCTTCATATTTAGTCATTTTTTGCAAAATTTCTGACTTTTTGAAAATTTCACTTTTTTGTGAAAATCTCTGCTAAATGAGATTATAGTATGTTAGAGGGCATCCCAGGAGGGCTCCAAATGTGTGGGTAAAATATATATCCCTTGGGGGGAAATTTGAAAAAAAGTTGAATAATTTTTTTTTTCTGGACTTAGAAAATTTTCACACATGTCTCAGACTTCCAGAGAGGGGAGCATGTCAGTGCGCGCATCCGATTTCAGTTCCAGAGCGTTTCACCCGATGAGTCCTTCATACTTAGTCGTTTTTTGGAAAAATTTTCACTTTTTGAAAATTTCACTTTTTTGTGAAAATCTCTGCTAAATGAGGTTATAGTATGTTAGAGGGCATCCCAGGAGGGCTCCAAATGTGTGGGTAAAATATATATCCCTTGGAAGGAAATTTGAAAAAAAGTTGAAAAATTTTTTTTTCTGGACTTAGAGAATTTTCACACATGTCTCAGACTTCCAGAGAAGGGAGCATGTCAGTGTGCGCATCCGATTTCAGTTCCAGAGCGATTCACTTGATGAGTCCTTCATACTTAGTCGTTTTTTGCAAAATTTCTGACTTTTTGAAAATTTCACTTTTTTGTGAAAATCTCCGCTAAATGAGGTTATAGTATGTTAGAGGGCATCCCAGGAGGGCTCCAAATGTGTGGGTAAAATATATATCCCTTGGGGGGAAATTTGAAAAAAAGTTGAAAAAATTTTTTTTTCTGGACTTAGAAAATTTTCACACATGTCTCAGACTGCCAGAGAGGGGAGCATGTCAGTGCGCACATCCGATTTCAGTTCCAGAGCGTTTCACCCGATGAGTCCTTCATATTTAGTCATTTTTTGCAAAATTTCTGACTTTTTGAAAATTTCACTTTTTTGTGAAAACCTCCGCTAAATGAGGTTATAGTATGTTAGAGGGCATCCCAGGAGGGCTCCAAATGTGTGGGTAAAATATATATCCCTTGGGGGGAAATTTGAAAAAAAGTTGAAAAAATGTTTTTTTCTGGACTTAGAAAATTTTCACACATGTCTCAGACTGCCAGAGAGGGGAGCATGTCAGTGCGCATATCTGATTTCAGTTCCAGAGCGTTTCACCCGATGAGTCCTTCATATTTAGTCATTTTTTGCAAAATTTCTGACTTTTTGAAAATTTCACTTTTTTGTGAAAATCTCCGCTAAATGAGGTTATAGTATGTTAGAGGGCATCCCAGGAGGGCTCCAAATGTGTGGGTAAAATATATATCCCTTGGGGGGAAATTTGAAAAAAGTTGAAAAAAATTTTTTTTCTGGACTTAGAAAATTTAAACACATGTCTCAGACTTCCAGAGAGGGGAGCATGTCAGTGCGTGCATCCGATTTCAGTTCCAGAGCGATTCACCCAATGAGTCCTTCATATTTAGTCATTTTTTGCAAAATTTCTGACTTTTTGAAAATTTCACTTTTTTGTGAAAATCTCTGCTAAATGAGATTATAGTATGTTAGAGGGCATCCCAGGAGGGCTCCAAATGTGTGGGTAAAATGTATATCCCTTGGGGGGAAATTTGAAAAAAAGTTGAATAATTTTTTTTTTCTGGACTTAGAAAATTTTCACACATGTCTCAGACTTCCAGAGAGGGGAGCATGTCAGTGCGCGCATCCGATTTCAGTTCCAGAGCGTTTCACCCGATGAGTCCTTCATACTTAGTCGTTTTTTGGAAAAATTTTCACTTTTTGAAAATTTCACTTTTTTGTGAAAATCTCTGCTAAATGAGGTTATAGTATGTTAGAGGGCATCCCAGGAGGGCTCCAAATGTGTGGGTAAAATATATATCCCTTGGAAGGAAATTTGAAAAAAAGTTGAAAAATTTTTTTTTCTGGACTTAGAGAATTTTCACACATGTCTCAGACTTCCAGAGAAGGGAGCATGTCAGTGTGCGCATCCGATTTCAGTTCCAGAGCGATTCACTTGATGAGTCCTTCATACTTAGTCGTTTTTTGCAAAATTTCTGACTTTTTGAAAATTTCACTTTTTTGTGAAAATCTCCGCTAAATGAGGTTATAGTATGTTAGAGGGCATCCCAGGAGGGCTCCAAATGTGTGGGTAAAATATATATCCCTTGGGGGGAAATTTGAAAAAAAGTTGAAAAAATTTTTTTTTCTGGACTTAGAAAATTTTCACACATGTCTCAGACTGCCAGAGAGGGGAGCATGTCAGTGCGCACATCCGATTTCAGTTCCAGAGCGTTTCACCCGATGAGTCCTTCATATTTAGTCATTTTTTGCAAAATTTCTGACTTTTTGAAAATTTCACTTTTTTGTGAAAATCTTTGCTAAATGAGGTTATAGTATGTTAGAGGGCATCCCAGGAGGGCTCCAAATGTTTGGGTAAAATATATATCCCTTGGGGGGAAATTTGAAAAAAAGTTGAAAAAATTTTTTTTTCTGGACTTAGAAAATTTTCACACATGTCTCAGACTTCCAGAGAGGGGAGCATGTCAGTGCGCGCATCCGATTTCAGTTCCAGAGCGATTCACCCGATGAGTCCTTCATATTTAGTCATTTTTTGCAAAATTTCTGACTTTTTGAAAATTTCACTTTTTTGTGAAAATCTCCGCTAAATGAGGTTATAGTATGTTAGAGGGCATCCCAGGAGGGCTCCAAATGTGTGGGTAAAATATATATCCCTTGGGGGGAAATTTGAAAAAAAGTTGAATAATTTTTTTTTTCTGGACTTAGAAAATTTTCACACATGTCTCAGACTTCCAGAGAGGGGAGCATGTCAGTGCGCGCATCCGATTTCAGTTCCAGAGCGATTCACCCGATGAGTCCTTCATACTTCGTCGTTTTTTGCAAAATTTCTGACTTTTTGAAAATTTCACTTTTTTGTGAAAATCTCCGCTAAATGAGGTTATAGTATGTTAGAGGGCATCCCAGGAGGGCTCCAAATGTGTGGGTAAAATATATATCCCTTGGGGGGGAATTTGAAAAAAAGTTGAAAATTTTTTTTTTTCTCGTCTTAGAAAATTTTCACACATGTCTCAGACTTCCAGAGAGGGGAGCATGTCAGTGCGCGCATCCGATTTCAGTTCCAGAGCGATTCACCCGATGAGTCCTTCATACTTCGTCGTTTTTTGCAAAATTTCTGACTTTTTGAAAATTTCACTTTTTTGTGAAAATCTCCGCTAAATGAGGTTATAGTATGTTAGAGGGCATCCCAGGAGGGCTCCAAATGTGTGGGTAAAATATATATCCCTTGGGGGGGAATTTGAAAAAAAGTTGAAAATTTTTTTTTTCTGGACTTAGAAAATTTTCACACATGTCTCAGACTTCCAGAGAGGGGAGCATGTCTGTAAGCGCATCCGATTTCAGTTCCAGAGAGTTTCACCCAATGAGTCCTTCATACTTAGTCTTTTTTTGGAAAAAAATTCACTTTTTGAAAATTTCACTTTTTTGTGAAAATCTCCGCTAAATGAGGTTATAGTATGTTAGAGGGCATCCCAGGAGGGCTCCAAATGTGTGGGTAAAAAATATATCCCTTGGGGGGACATTTGAAAAAAAGTTGAAAATTTTTTTTTTTCTCGTCTTAGAAAATTTTCACACATGTCTCAGACTTCCAGAGAGGGGAGCATGTTAGTGCGCGCATCCGATTTCAGTTCCAGAGCGATTCTCCCGATGAGTCCTTCATACTTCGTCGTTTTTTGCAAAATTTCTGACTTTTTGAAAATTTCACTTTTTTGTGAAAATCTCCGCTAGTTGAGGTTATAGTATGTTAGAGGGCATCCCAGGAGGGCTCCAAATGTGTGGGTAAAATATATATCCCTTGGGGAGAAATTTGAAAAAAAGTTGAAAATTTTTTTTTTCTGGACTTAGAAAATTTTCACACATGTCTCAGACTGCCAGAGAGGGGAGCATGTCAGTGCGCGCATCCGATTTCAGTTCCAGAGCGATTCACCCGATGAGTCCTTCATACTTAGTCGTTTTTTGCAAAATTTCTGACTTTTTGAAAATTTCACTTTTTTGTGAAAATCTCCGCTAAATGAGGTTATAGTATGTTAGAGGGCATCCCAGGAGGGCTCCAAATGTGTGGGTAAAATATATATCCCTTGGGGGGAAATTTGAAAAAAGTTGAAAACATTTTTTTTTCTGGACTTAGAAAATTTTCACACATGTCTCAGACTTCCAGAGAGGGGAGCATGTCAGTGCGCGCATCCGATTTCAGTTCCAGAGCGATTCACCCGATGAGTCCTTCATACTTAGTCGTTTTTTGCAAAATTTCTGACTTTTTGAAAATTTCACTTTTTTGTGAAAATCTCCGCTAAATGAGGTTATAGTATGTTAGAGGGCATCCCAGGAGGGCTCCAAATGTGTGGGTAAAATATATATCCCTTGGGGGGAAATTTGAAAAAAGTTGAAAAAAATTTTTTTTCTGGACTTAGAAAATTTAAACACATGTCTCAGACTTCCAGAGAGGGGAGCATGTCAGTGCGTGCATCCGATTTCAGTTCCAGAGCGATTCACCCAATGAGTCCTTCATATTTAGTCATTTTTTGCAAAATTTCTGACTTTTTGAAAATTTCACTTTTTTGTGAAAATCTCTGCTAAATGAGATTATAGTATGTTAGAGGGCATCCCAGGAGGGCTCCAAATGTGTGGGTAAAATATATATCCCTTGGGGGGAAATTTGAAAAAAAGTTGAATAATTTTTTTTTTCTGGACTTAGAAAATTTTCACACATGTCTCAGACTTCCAGAGAGGGGAGCATGTCAGTGCGCGCATCCGATTTCAGTTCCAGAGCGTTTCACCCGATGAGTCCTTCATACTTAGTCGTTTTTTGGAAAAATTTTCACTTTTTGAAAATTTCACTTTTTTGTGAAAATCTCTGCTAAATGAGGTTATAGTATGTTAGAGGGCATCCCAGGAGGGCTCCAAATGTGTGGGTAAAATATATATCCCTTGGAAGGAAATTTGAAAAAAAGTTGAAAAATTTTTTTTTCTGGACTTAGAGAATTTTCACACATGTCTCAGACTTCCAGAGAAGGGAGCATGTCAGTGTGCGCATCCGATTTCAGTTCCAGAGCGATTCACTTGATGAGTCCTTCATACTTAGTCGTTTTTTGCAAAATTTCTGACTTTTTGAAAATTTCACTTTTTTGTGAAAATCTCCGCTAAATGAGGTTATAGTATGTTAGAGGGCATCCCAGGAGGGCTCCAAATGTGTGGGTAAAATATATATCCCTTGGGGGGAAATTTGAAAAAAAGTTGAAAAAATTTTTTTTTCTGGACTTAGAAAATTTTCACACATGTCTCAGACTGCCAGAGAGGGGAGCATGTCAGTGCGCACATCCGATTTCAGTTCCAGAGCGTTTCACCCGATGAGTCCTTCATATTTAGTCATTTTTTGCAAAATTTCTGACTTTTTGAAAATTTCACTTTTTTGTGAAAATCTCCGCTAAATGAGGTTATAGTATGTTAGAGGGCATCCCAGGAGGGCTCCAAATGTGTGGGTAAAATATATATCCCTTGGGGGGAAATTTGAAAAAAGTTGAAAAAAATTTTTTTTCTGGACTTAGAAAATTTTCACACATGTCTCAGACTTCCAGAGAGGGGAGCATGTCAGTGTGCGCATCCGATTTCAGTTCCAGAGCGTTTCACCCGATGAGTCCTTCATATTTAGTCATTTTTTGCAAAATTTCTGACTTTTTGAAAATTTCACTTTTTTGTGAAAATCTCCGCTAAATGAGGTTATAGTATGTTAGAGGGCATCCCAGGAGGGCTCCAAATGTGTGGGTAAAATATATATCCCTTGGGGGGAAATTTGAAAAAAAGTTGAATAATTTTTTTTTTCTGGACTTAGAAAATTTTCACACATGTCTCAGACTTCCAGAGAGGGGAGCATGTCAGTGCGCGCATCCGATTTCAGTTCCAGAGCGATTCACCCGAGGAGTCCTTCATACTTAGTCGTTTTTTGGAAAAATTTTCACTTTTTGAAAATTTCACTTTTTTGTGAAAATCTCCGCTAAATGAGGTTATAGTATGTTAGAGGGCATCCCAGGAGGGCTCCAAATGTGTGGGTAAAATATATATCCCTTGGAAGGAAATTTGAAAAAAAGTTGAAAAAATTTTTTTTTCTGGACTTAGAAAATTTTCACACATGTCTCAGACTTCCAGAGAGGGGAGCATGTCAGTGATCGCATCCGATTTCAGTTCCAGAGCGATTCACCCGATGAGTCCTTCATACTTAGTCTTTTTTTGGAAAAAAATTCACTTTTTGAAAATTTCACTTTTTTGTGAAAATCTCCGCTAAATGAGGTTATAGTATGTTAGAGGGCATCCCAGGAGGGCTCAAAATGTGTGGGTAAAATATATATCCCTTGGGGGGAAATTTGAAAAAAAGTTGAAAAAAATTTTTTTTCTGGACTTAGAAAATTTTCACACGTCTCAGACTTCCAGAGAGGGGAGCATGTCAGTGAGCACATCCGATTTCAGTTCCAGAGCGATTCATCCGATGAGTCCTTCATACTTAGTTGTTTTTTGCAAAATTTCTGACTTTTTGAAAATTTCACTTTTTTGTGAAAATCTCTGCTAAATGAGGTTATAGTATGTTAGAGGGCATCCCAGGAGGGCTCCAAATGTGTGGGTAAAATATATATCCCTTGGGGAGAAATTTGAAAAAAAGTTGAAAATTTTTTTTTTCTGGACTTAGAAAATTTTCACACATGTCTCAGACTGCCAGAGAGGGGAGCATGTCAGTGCGCGCATCCGATTTCAGTTCCAGAGCGATTCACCCGATGAGTCCTTCATACTTAGTCGTTTTTTGCAAAATTTCTGACTTTTTGAAAATTTCACTTTTTTGTGAAAATCTCCGCTAAATGAGGTTATAGTATGTTAGAGGGCATCCCAGGAGGGCTCCAAATGTGTGGGTAAAATATATATCCCTTGGGGGGAAATTTGAAAAAAGTTGAAAACATTTTTTTTTCTGGACTTAGAAAATTTTCACACATGTCTCAGACTTCCAGAGAGGGGAGCATGTCAGTGCGCGCATCCGATTTCAGTTCCAGAGCGATTCACCCGATGAGTCCTTCATACTTAGTCGTTTTTTGCAAAATTTCTGACTTTTTGAAAATTTCACTTTTTTGTGAAAACCTCCGCTAAATGAGGTTATAGTATGTTAGAGGGCATCCCAGGAGGGCTCCAAATGTGTGGGTAAAATATATATCCCTTGGGGGGAAATTTGAAAAAAGTTGAAAAAAATTTTTTTTCTGGACTTAGAAAATTTAAACACATGTCTCAGACTTCCAGAGAGGGGAGCATGTCAGTGCGTGCATCCGATTTCAGTTCCAGAGCGATTCACCCAATGAGTCCTTCATATTTAGTCATTTTTTGCAAAATTTCTGACTTTTTGAAAATTTCACTTTTTTGTGAAAATCTCTGCTAAATGAGATTATAGTATGTTAGAGGGCATCCCAGGAGGGCTCCAAATGTGTGGGTAAAATATATATCCCTTGGGGGGAAATTTGAAAAAAAGTTGAATAATTTTTTTTTTCTGGACTTAGAAAATTTTCACACATGTCTCAGACTTCCAGAGAGGGGAGCATGTCAGTGCGCGCATCCGATTTCAGTTCCAGAGCGTTTCACCCAATGAGTCCTTCATACTTAGTCGTTTTTTGGAAAAATTTTCACTTTTTGAAAATTTCACTTTTTTGTGAAAATCTCTGCTAAATGAGGTTATAGTATGTTAGAGGGCATCCCAGGAGGGCTCCAAATGTGTGGGTAAAATATATATCCCTTGGAAGGAAATTTGAAAAAAAGTTGAAAAATTTTTTTTTCTGGACTTAGAGAATTTTCACACATGTCTCAGACTTCCAGAGAAGGGAGCATGTCAGTGTGCGCATCCGATTTCAGTTCCAGAGCGATTCACTTGATGAGTCCTTCATACTTAGTCGTTTTTTGCAAAATTTCTGACTTTTTGAAAATTTCACTTTTTTGTGAAAATCTCCGCTAAATGAGGTTATAGTATGTTAGAGGGCATCCCAGGAGGGCACCAAATGTGTGGGTAAAATATATATCCCTTGGGGGGAAATTTGAAAAAAAGTTGAAAAAATTTTTTTTTCTGGACTTAGAAAATTTTCACACATGTCTCAGACTGCCAGAGAGGGGAGCATGTCAGTGCGCACATCCGATTTCAGTTCCAGAGCGTTTCACCCGATGAGTCCTTCATATTTAGTCATTTTTTGCAAAATTTCTGACTTTTTGAAAATTTCACTTTTTTGTGAAAATCTCCGCTAAATGAGGTTATAGTATGTTAGAGGGCATCCCAGGAGGGCTCCAAATGTGTGGGTAAAATATATATCCCTTGGGGGGAAATTTGAAAAAAGTTGAAAAAAATTTTTTTTCTGGACTTAGAAAATTTTCACACATGTCTCAGACTTCCAGAGAGGGGAGCATGTCAGTGCGCGCATCCGATTTCAGTTCCAGAGCGTTTCACCCGATGAGTCCTTCATATTTAGTCATTTTTTGCAAAATTTCTGACTTTTTGAAAATTTCACTTTTTTGTGAAAATCTCCGCTAAATGAGTTTATAGTATGTTAGAGGGCATCCCAGGAGGGCTCCAAATGTGTGGGTAAAATATATATCCCTTGGGGGGAAATTTGAAAAAAAGTTGAATAATTTTTTTTTTCTGGACTTAGAAAATTTTCACACATGTCTCAGACTTCCAGAGAGGGGAGCATGTCAGTGCGCGCATCCGATTTCAGTTCCAGAGCGATTCACCCGAGGAGTCCTTCATACTTAGTCGTTTTTTGGAAAAATTTTCACTTTTTGAAAATTTCACTTTTTTGTGAAAATCTCCGCTAAATGAGGTTATAGTATGTTAGAGGGCATCCCAGGAGGGCTCCAAATGTGTGGGTAAAATATATATCCCTTGGAAGGAAATTTGAAAAAAAGTTGAAAAAATTTTTTTTTCTGGACTTAGAAAATTTTCACACATGTCTCAGACTTCCAGAGAGGGGAGCATGTCAGTGATCGCATCCGATTTCAGTTCCAGAGCGATTCACCCGGTGAGTCCTTCATACTTAGTCTTTTTTTGGAAAAAAATTCACTTTTTGAAAATTTCACTTTTTTGTGAAAATCTCCGCTAAATGAGGTTATAGTATGTTAGAGGGCATCCCAGGAGGGCTCAAAATGTGTGGGTAAAATATATATCCCTTGGGGGGAAATTTGAAAAAAAGTTGAAAAAAATTTTTTTTCTGGACTTTGAAAATTTTCACACGTCTCAGACTTCCAGAGAGGGGAGCATGTCAGTGAGCACATCCGATTTCAGTTCCAGAGCGATTCATCCGATGAGTCCTTCATACTTAGTTGTTTTTTGCAAAATTTCTGACTTTTTGAAAATTTCACTTTTTTGTGAAAATCTCTGCTAAATGAGGTTATAGTATGTTAGAGGGAATCCCAGGAGGGCTCCAAATGTGTGGGTAAAATATATATCCCTTGGGGGGAAATTTGAAAAAAAGTTGAAAAAAATTTTTTTTCTGGACTTAGAAAATTTTCACACATGTCTCAGACTTCCAGAGAGGGGAGCATGTCTGTGAGCGCATCCGATTTCAGTTCCAGAGCGATTCACCCGATGAGTCCTTCATACTTAGTTGTTTTTTGCAAAATTTCTGACTTTTTGAAAATTTCACTTTTTTGTGAAAATCTCCGCTAAATGAGGTTATAGTATGTTAGAGGGCATCCCAGGAGGGCTCCAAATGTGTGGGTAAAATATATATCCCTTGGGGGGAAATTTGAAAAAAAGTTGAAAATTTTTTTTTTTCTGGACTTAGAAAATTTTCACACATGTCTCAGACTTCCAGAGAGGGGAGCATGTCAGTGCGCGCATCCGATTTCAGTTCCAGAGCGATTCACCCGAGGAGTCCTTCATACTTAGTCGTTTTTTGGAAAAATTTTCACTTTTTGAAAATTTCACTTTTTTGTGAAAATCTCCGCTAAATGAGGTTATAGTATGTTAGAGGGCATCCCAGGAGGGCTCCAAATGTGTGGGTAAAATATATATCCCTTGGAAGGAAATTTGAAAAAAAGTTGAAAAAAATTTTTTTCTGGACTTAGAGAATTTTCACACATGTCTCAGACTTCCAGAGAAGGGAGCATGTCAGTGTGCGCATCCGATTTCAGTTCCAGAGCGATTCACTTGATGAGTCCTTCATACTTAGTCGTTTTTTGCAAAATTTCTGACTTTTTGAAAATTTCACTTTTTTGTGAAAATCTCCGCTAAATGAGGTTATAGTATGTTAGAGGGCATCCCAGGAGGGCTCCAAATGTGTGGGTAAAATATATATCCCTTGGGGGGAAATTTGAAAAAAGTTGAAAACATTTTTTTTTCTGGACTTAGAAAATTTTCACACATGTCTCAGACTTCCAGAGAGGGGAGCATGTCAGTGCGCGCATCCGATTTCAGTTCCAGAGCGATTCACCCGATGAGTCCTTCATACTTAGTCGTTTTTTGCAAAATTTCTGACTTTTTGAAAATTTCACTTTTTTGTGAAAATCTCCGCTAAATGAGGTTATAGTATGTTAGAGGGCATCCCAGGAGGGCTCCAAATGTGTGGGTAAAATATATATCCCTTGGGGGGAAATTTGAACAAAGTTGAAAAAAATTTTTTTTCTGGACTTAGAAAATTTAAACACATGTCTCAGACTTCCAGAGAGGGGAGCATGTCAGTGCGTGCATCCGATTTCAGTTCCAGAGCGATTCACCCAATGAGTCCTTCATATTTAGTCATTTTTTGCAAAATTTCTGACTTTTTGAAAATTTCACTTTTTTGTGAAAATCTCCGCTAAATGAGATTATAGTATGTTAGAGGGCATCCCAGGAGGGCTCCAAATGTGTGGGTAAAATATATATCACTTGGGGGGAAATTTGAAAAAAAGTTGAATAATTTTTTTTTTCTGGACTTAGAAAATTTTCACACATGTCTCAGACTTCCAGAGAGGGGAGCATGTCAGTGCGCGCATCCGATTTCAGTTCCAGAGCGTTTCACCCGATGAGTCCTTCATATTTAGTCATTTTTTGCAAAATTTCTGACTTTTTGAAAATTTCACTTTTTTGTGAAAATCTCCGCTAAATGAGGTTATAGTATGTTAGAGGGCATCCCAGGAGGGCTCCAAATGTGTGGGTAAAATATATATCCCTTGGGGGGAAATTTGAAAAAAAGTTGAATAATTTTTTTTTTCTGGACTTAGAAAATTTTCACACATGTCTCAGACTTCCAGAGAGGGGAGCATGTCAGTGCGCGCATCCGATTTCAGTTCCAGAGCGATTCACCCGAGAAGTCCTTCATACTTAGTCGTTTTTTGGAAAAATTTTCACTTTTTGAAAATTTCACTTTTTTGTGAAAATCTCCGCTAAATGAGGTTATAGTATGTTAGAGGGCATCCCAGGAGGGCTCCAAATGTGTGGGTAAAATATATATCCCTTGGAAGGAAATTTGAAAAAAAGTTGAAAAAATTTTTTTTTCTGGACTTAGAAAATTTTCACACATGTCTCAGACTTCCAGAGAGGGGAGCATGTCAGTGATCGCATCCGATTTCAGTTCCAGAGCGATTCACCCGATGAGTCCTTCATACTTAGTCTTTTTTTGGAAAAAAATTCACTTTTTGAAAATTTCACTTTTTTGTGAAAATCTCCGCTAAATGAGGTTATAGTATGTTAGAGGGCATCCCAGGAGGGCTCAAAATGTGTGGGTAAAATATATATCCCTTGGGGGGAAATTTGAAAAAAAGTTGAAAAAAATTTTTTTTCTGGACTTAGAAAATTTTCACACATGTCTCAGACTTCCAGAGAGGGGAGCATGTCAGTGCGCGCATCCGATTTCATTTCCAGAGCGATTCACCTGATGAGTCCTTCATACTTAGTCGTTTTTTGCAAAATTTCTGAATTTTTGAAAAATTCACTTTTTTGTGAAAATCTCCGCTAAATGAGGTTATAGTATGTTAGAGGGCATCCCAGGAGGGCTCCAAATGTGTGGGTAAAAAATATGTCCCTTGGGGGGAAATTTGAAAAAAAGTTGAAAATTTTTTTTTTTCTATTCTTAGAAAATTTTCACACATGTCTCAGACTTCCAGAGAGGGGAGCATGTCAGTGCGCGCATCCGATTTCAGTTCCAGAGCGATTCACCCGAGGAGTCCTTCATACTTAGTCGTTTTTTTGAAAAATTTTCACTTTTTGAAAATTTCACTTTTTTGTGAAAATCTCTGCTAAATGAGGTTATAGTATGTTAGAAGGCATCCCAGGAGGGCTCCAAATGTGTGGGTAAAATATATATCCCTTGGAAGGAAATTTGAAAAAAAGTTGAAAAAAATTTTTTTCTGGACTAAGAGAATTTTCACACATGTCTCAGACTTCCAGAGAAGGGAGCATGTCAGTGTGCGCATCCGATTTCAGTTCCAGAGCGATTCACTTGATGAGTCCTTCATACATAGTCGTTTTTTGCAAAATTTCTGACTTTTTGAAAATTTCACTTTTTTGTGAAAATCTCCGCTAAATGAGGTTATAGTATGTTAGAGGGCATCCCAGGAGGGCTCCAAATGTGTGGGTAAAATATATATCCCTTGGGGGGAAATTTGAAAACAAGTTGAAAAAAATTTTTTTTCTGGACTTAGAAAATTTTCACACATGTCTCAGACTGCCAGAGAGGGGAGCATGTCAGTGCGCACATCTGATTTCAGTTCCAGAGCGATTCACCCGATGAGTCCTTCATACTTAGTCATTTTTTGCAAAATTTCTGACTTTTTGAAAATTTCACTTTTTTGTGAAAATCTCCGCTAAATGAGGTTATAGTATGTTAGAGGGCATCCCAGGAGGGCTCCAAATGTGTGGGTAAAATATATATCCCTGGGGGGGAAATTTGAAAAAAAGTTGAAAAATTTTTTTTTTCTGGACTTAGAAAATTTTCACACATGTCTCAGACTGCCAGAGAGGGGAGCATGTCAGTGCGCGCATCCGATTTCAGTTCCAGAGCGATTCACCCGATGAGTCCTTCATACTTAGTCGTTTTTTGCAAAATTTCTGACTTTTTGAAAATTTCACTTTTTTGTGAAAATCTCCGCTAAATGAGGTTATAGTATGTTAGAGGGCATCCCAGGAGGGCTCCAAATGTGTGGGTAAAATATATATCCCTTGGGGGGAAATTTGAACAAAGTTGAAAAAAATTTTTTTTCTGGACTTAGAAAATTTAAACACATGTCTCAGACTTCCAGAGAGGGGAGCATGTCAGTGCGTGCATCCGATTTCAGTTCCAGAGCGATTCACCCAATGAGTCCTTCATATTTAGTCATTTTTTGCAAAATTTCTGACTTTTTGAAAATTTCACTTTTTTGTGAAAATCTCCGCTAAATGAGATTATAGTATGTTAGAGGGCATCCCAGGAGGGCTCCAAATGTGTGGGTAAAATATATATCACTTGGGGGGAAATTTGAAAAAAAGTTGAATAATTTTTTTTTTCTGGACTTAGAAAATTTTCACACATGTCTCAGACTTCCAGAGAGGGGAGCATGTCAGTGCGCGCATCCGATTTCAGTTCCAGAGCGTTTCACCCGATGAGTCCTTCATATTTAGTCATTTTTTGCAAAATTTCTGACTTTTTGAAAATTTCACTTTTTTGTGAAAATCTCCGCTAAATGAGGTTATAGTATGTTAGAGGGCATCCCAGGAGGGCTCCAAATGTGTGGGTAAAATATATATCCCTTGGAAGGAAATTTGAAAAAAAGTTGAAAAAATTTTTTTTTCTGGACTTAGAAAATTTTCACACATGTCTCAGACTTCCAGAGAGGGGAGCATGTCAGTGATCGCATCCGATTTCAGTTCCAGAGCGATTCACCCGATGAGTCCTTCATACTTAGTCTTTTTTTGGAAAAAAATTCACTTTTTGAAAATTTCACTTTTTTGTGAAAATCTCCGCTAAATGAGGTTATAGTATGTTAGAGGGCATCCCAGGAGGGCTCAAAATGTGTGGGTAAAATATATATCCCTTGGGGGGAAATTTGAAAAAAAGTTGAAAAAATTTTTTTTTCTGGACTTAGAAAATTTTCACACATGTCTCAGACTTCCAGAGAGGGGAGCATGTCAGTGCGCGCATCCGATTTCATTTCCAGAGCGATTCACCTGATGAGTCCTTCATACTTAGTCGTTTTTTGCAAAATTTCTGAATTTTTGAAAAATTCACTTTTTTGTGAAAATCTCCGCTAAATGAGGTTATAGTATGTTAGAGGGCATCCCAGGAGGGCTCCAAATGTGTGGGTAAAAAATATGTCCCTTGGGGGGAAATTTGAAAAAAAGTTGAAAATTTTTTTTTTTCTATTCTTAGAAAATTTTCACACATGTCTCAGACTTCCAGAGAGGGGAGCATGTCAGTGCGCGCATCCGATTTCAGTTCCAGAGCGATTCACCCGAGGAGTCCTTCATACTTAGTCGTTTTTTTGAAAAATTTTCACTTTTTGAAAATTTCACTTTTTTGTGAAAATCTCTGCTAAATGAGGTTATAGTATGTTAGAAGGCATCCCAGGAGGGCTCCAAATGTGTGGGTAAAATATATATCCCTTGGAAGGAAATTTGAAAAAAAGTTGAAAAAAATTTTTTTCTGGACTTAGAGAATTTTCACACATGTCTCAGACTTCCAGAGAAGGGAGCATGTCAGTGTGCGCATCCGATTTCAGTTCCAGAGCGATTCACTTGATGAGTCCTTCATACATAGTCGTTTTTTGCAAAATTTCTGACTTTTTGAAAATTTCACTTTTTTGTGAAAATCTCCGCTAAATGAGGTTATAGTATGTTAGAGGGCATCCCAGGAGGGCTCCAAATGTGTGGGTAAAATATATATCCCTTGGGGGGAAATTTGAAAACAAGTTGAAAAAAATTTTTTTTCTGGACTTAGAAAATTTTCACACATGTCTCAGACTGCCAGAGAGGGGAGCATGTCAGTGCGCACATCTGATTTCAGTTCCAGAGCGATTCACCCGATGAGTCCTTCATACTTAGTCATTTTTTGCAAAATTTCTGACTTTTTGAAAATTTCACTTTTTTGTGAAAATCTCCGCTAAATGAGGTTATAGTATGTTAGAGGGCATCCCAGGAGGGCTCCAAATGTGTGGGTAAAATATATATCCCTGGGGGGGAAATTTGAAAAAAAGTTGAAAAATTTTTTTTTTCTGGACTTAGAAAATTTTCACACATGTCTCAGACTGCCAGAGAGGGGAGCATGTCAGTGCACACATCCGATTTCAGTTCCAGAGCGATTCACCCGATGAGTCCTTCATACTTAGTCGTTTTTTGCAAAATTTCTGACTTTTTGAAAATTTCACTTTTTTGTGAAAATCTCCGCTAAATGAGGTTATAGTATGTTAGAGGGCATCCCAGGAGGGCTCCAAATTTGTGGGTAAAAAATATGTCCCTTGGGGGGAAATTTGAAAAAAAGTTGAAAATTTTTTTTTTTCTATTCTTAGAAAATTTTCACACATGTCTCAGACTTCCAGAGAGGGGAGCATGTCAGTGCGCGCATCCGATTTCAGTTCCAGAGCGATTCACCCGAGGAGTCCTTCATACTTAGTCGTTTTTTGGAAAAATTTTCACTTTTTGAAAATTTAACTTTTTTGTGAAAATCTCTGCTAAATGAGGTTATAGTATGTTAGAGGGCATCCCAGGAGGGCTCCAAATGTGTGGGCAAAATATATATCCCTTGGAAGGAAATTTTAAAAAAAGTTGAAAAAAAATTTTTTTCTGGACTTAGAAAATTTTCACACATGTCTCAGACTGCCAGAGAGGGGAGCATGTCAGTGCGCGCATCCGATTTCAGTTCCAGAGCGATTCACTTGATGAGTCCTTCATACTTAGTCATTTTTTGCAAAATTTCTGACTTTTTGAAAATTTCACTTTTTTGTGAAAATCTCCGCTAAATGAGGTTATAGTATGTTAGAGGGCATCCCAGGAGGGCTCCAAATGTGTGGGTAAAATATATATCCCTTGGAGGGAAATTTGAAAACAAGTTGAAAAAAAATTTTTTTCTGGACTTAGAAAATTTTCACACATGTCTCAGACTGCCAGAGAGGGGAGCATGTCACTGCGCGCATCCGATTTCAGTTCCAGAGCGATTCACTTGATGAGTCCTTCATACTTAGTCATTTTTTGCAAAATTTCTGACTTTTTGAAAATTTCACTTTTTTGTGAAAATCTCCGCTAAATGAGGTTATAGTATGTTAGAGGGCATCCCAGGAGGGCTCCAAATGTGTGGGTAAAATATATATCCCTTGGAGGGAAATTTGAAAACAAGTTGAAAAAAAATTTTTTTCTGGACTTAGAAAATTTTCACACATGTCTCAGACTGCCAGAGAGGGGAGCATGTCAGTGCGCGCATCCGATTTCAGTTCCAGAGCGATTCACTTGATGAGTCCTTCATACTTAGTCATTTTTTGCAAAATTTCTGACTTTTTGAAAATTTCACTTTTTTGTGAAAATCTCCGCTAAATGAGGTTATAGTATGTTAGAGGGCATCCCAGGAGGGCTCCAAATGTGTGGGTAAAATATATATCCCTTGGGGGGAAATTTGAAAACAAGTTGAAAAAAATTTTTTTTCTGGACTTAGAAAATTTTCACACATGTCTCAGACTGCCAGAGAGGGGAGCATGTCAGTGCGCACATCCGATTTCAGTTCCAGAGCGATTCACCCGATGAGTCCTTCATACTTAGTCATTTTTTGCAAAATTTCTGACTTTTTGAAAATTTCACTTTTTTGTGAAAATCTCCGCTAAATGAGGTTATAGTATGTTAGAGGGCATCCCAGGAGGGCTCCAAATGTGTGGTAAAATATATATCCCTTGGGGGGAAATTTGAAAAAAAGTTGAAAAAAATTTTTTTTCTGGACTTAGAAAATTTTCACACATGTCTCAGACTGCCAGAGAGGGGAGCATGTCAGTGCGCACATCCGATTTAAATTCCAGAGCGATTCACCCGATGAGTCCTTCATACTTAGTCATTTTTTGCAAAATTTCTGACTTTTTGAAAATTTCACTTTTTTGTGAAAATCTCCGCTAAATGAGGTTATAGTATGTTAGAGGGCATCCCAGGAGGGCTCCAAATGTGTGGGTAAAATATATATCCCTTGGAAGGAAATTTGAAAAAAAGTTGAAAACATTTTTTTTTCTGGACTTAGAAAATTTTCACACATGTCTCAGACTTCCAGAGAGGGGAGCATGTCAGTGCGCGCATCCGATTTCATTTCCAGAGCGATTCACCTGATGAGTCCTTCATACTTAGTCGTTTTTTGCAAAATTTCTGACTTTTTGAAAATTTCACTTTTTTGTGAAAATCTCCGCTAAATGAGGTTATAGTATGTTAGAGGGCATCCCAGGAGGGCTCCAAATGTGTGGGTAAAAAATATGTCCCTTGGGGGGAAATTTGAAAAAAAGTTGAAAATTTTTTTTTTTCTATTCTTAGAAAATTTTCACACATGTCTCAGACTTCCAGAGAGGGGAGCATGTCAGTGCGCGCATCCGATTTCAGTTCCAGAGCGATTCACCCGAGGAGTCCTTCATACTTAGTCGTTTTTTGGAAAAATTTTCACTTTTTGAAAATTTTACTTTTTTGTGAAAATCTCTGCTAAATGAGGTTATAGTATGTTAGAGGGCATCCCAGGAGGGCTCCAAATGTGTGGGCAAAATATATATCCCTTGGAAGGAAATTTTAAAAAAAGTTGAAAAAAAATTTTTTTCTGGACTTAGAAAATTTTCACACATGTCTCAGACTTCCAGAGAGGGGAGCATGTCAGTGCGCGCATCCGATTTCAGTTCCAGAGCGATTCACTTGATGAGTCCTTCATACTTAGTCATTTTTTGCAAAATTTCTGACTTTTTGAAAATTTCACTTTTTTGTGAAAATCTCCGCTAAATGAGGTTATAGTATGTTAGAGGGCATCCCAGGAGGGCTCCAAATGTGTGGGTAAAATATATATCCCTTGGAGGGAAATTTGAAAACAAGTTGAAAAAAATTTTTTTTCTGGACTTAGAAAATTTTCACACATGTCTCAGACTGCCAGAGAGGGGAGCATGTCAGTGCGCGCATCCGATTTCAGTTCCAGAGCGATTCACTTGATGAGTCCTTCATACTTAGTCATTTTTTGCAAAATTTCTGACTTTTTGAAAATTTCACTTTTTTGTGAAAATCTCCGCTAAATGAGGTTATAGTATGTTAGAGGGCATCCCAGGAGGGCTCCAAATGTGTGGGTAAAATATATATCCCTTGGAGGGAAATTTGAAAACAAGTTGAAAAAAAATTTTTTTCTGGACTTAGAAAATTTTCACACATGTCTCAGACTGCCAGAGAGGGGAGCATGTCAGTGCGCACATCCGATTTAAATTCCAGAGCGATTCACCCGATGAGTCCTTCATACTTAGTCATTTTTTGCAAAATTTCTGACTTTTTGAAAATTTCACTTTTTTGTGAAAATCTCCGCTAAATGAGGTTATAGTATGTTAGAGGGCATCCCAGGAGGGCTCAAAATGTGTGGGTAAAATATATATCCCTTGGGGGGAAATTTGAAAAATAGTTGAAAAATTTTTTTTTTCTGGACTTAGAAAATTTTCACACATGTCTCAAACTTCCAGAGGAGGGAGCATGTCAGTGCGCGCATCCGATTTCAGTTCCAGAGCGATTCACCCGAGGAGTCCTTCATACTTAGTCGTTTTTTGGAAAAATTTTCAGCTTTTGAAAATTTCACTTTTTTGTGAAAATCTCCGCTAAATGAGGTTATAGTATGTTAGAGGGCATCACAGGAGGGCTCCAAATGTGTGGGTAAAATATATATCCCTTGGAAGGAAATTTGAAAAAAAGTTGAAAAAATTTTTTTTTCTGGACTTAGAAAATTTTCACACATGTCTCAGACTTCCAGAGAGGGGAGCATGTCAGTGCACGCATCCGATTTCAGTTCCAGAGCGATTCACTTGATGAGTCCTTCATACTTAGTCGTTTTTTGCAAAATTTCTGACTTTTGAAAATTTCACTTTTTTGTGAAAATCTCCGCTAAATGAGGTTATAGTATGTTAGAGGGCATCCCAGGAGGGCTCCAAATGTGTGGGTAAAATATATATCCCTTGGAGGGAAATTTGAAAACAAGTTGAAAAAAAATTTTTTTCTGGACTTAGAAAATTTTCACACATGTCTCAGACTGCCAGAGAGGGGAGCATGTCAGTGCGCACATCCGATTTAAATTCCAGAGCGATTCACCCGATGAGTCCTTCATACTTAGTCATTTTTTGCAAAATTTCTGACTTTTTGAAAATTTCACTTTTTTGTGAAAATCTCCGCTAAATGAGGTTATAGTATGTTAGAGGGCATCCCAGGAGGGCTCAAAATGTGTGGGTAAAATATATATCCCTTGGGGGGAAATTTGAAAAATAGTTGAAAAATTTTTTTTTTCTGGACTTAGAAAATTTTCACACATGTCTCAAACTTCCAGAGGAGGGAGCATGTCAGTGCGCGCATCCGATTTCAGTTCCAGAGCGATTCACCCGAGGAGTCCTTCATACTTAGTCGTTTTTTGGAAAAATTTTCAGCTTTTGAAAATTTCACTTTTTTGTGAAAATCTCCGCTAAATGAGGTTATAGTATGTTAGAGGGCATCCCAGTAGGGCTCCAAATGTGTGGGTAAAATGTATATCCCTTGGGGGGAAATTTGAAAAAAAGTTGAAAATTTTTTTTTTATGGACTTAGAAAATTTTCACACATGTCTCAGACTGCCAGAGAGGGGAGCATGTCAGTGCGCACATCTGATTTCAGTTCCAGAGCGTTTCACCCGATGAGTCCTTCATATTTAGTCATTTTTTGCAAAATTTCTGACTTTTTGAAAATTTCACTTTTTTGTGAAAATCTCCGCTAAATGAGGTTATAGTATGTTAGAGGGCATCCCAGGAGGGCTCCAAATGTGTGGGTAAAATATATATCCCTTGGGGGAAATTTGAAAAAAAGTTTAAAAAATTTTTTTTTCTGGACTTAGAAAATTTTCACACATGTCTCAGACTTCCAGAGAGGGGAGCATGTCAGTGCGCGCATCCGATTTTAGTTCCAGAGCGATTCACCCGAGGAGTCCTTCATACGTAGTCGTTTTTTGGAAAAATTTTCACTTTTTGAAAATTTCACTTTTTTGTGAAAATCTCCGCTAAATGAGGTTATAGTATGTTAGAGGGCATCCCAGGAGGGCTCCAAATGTGTGGGTAAAATATATATCCCTTGGGGGGAAATTTGAAAAAAAGTTGAAAAAATTTTTTTTTCTGGACTTAGAAAATTTTCACACATGTCTCAGACTTCCAGAGAGGGGAGCATGTCTGTAAGCGCATCCGATTTCAGTTCCAGAGCGTTTCACCCAATGAGTCCTTCATACTTAGTCGTTTTTTGCAAAATTTCTGACTTTTTGAAAATTTCACTTTTTTGTGAAAATCTCCGCTAAATGAGGTTATAGTATGTTAGAGGGCATCCCAGGAGGGCTCCAAATGTGTGGGTAAAAAATATATCCCTTGGGGGGAAATTTGAAAAAAGTTGAAAAATTTTTTTTTTCTGGTCTTAGAAAATTTTCACACATGTCTCAGACTTCCAGAGATGGGAGCATGTCAGTGCGCGCATCCAATTTCAGTTCCAGAGCGATTCACCCGAGGAGTCCTTCATACGTAGTCGTTTGTTGGAAAAATTTTCACTTTTTGAAAATTTCACTTTTTTGTGAAAATCTCCGCTAAATGAGGTTATAGTATGTTAGAGGGCATCCCAGGAGGGCTCCAAATGTGTGGGTAAAATATATATCCCTTGGGGGGAAATTTGAAAAAAAGTTGAAAAATTTTTTTTTTCTGGACTTAGAAAATTTTCACACATGTCTCAGACTTCCAGAGAGGGGAGCATGTCAGTGCGCGCATCCGATTTCATTTCCAGAGCGATTCACCAGATGAGTCCTTCATACTTAGTCGTTTTTTGCAAAATTTCTGACTTTTTGAAAATTTCACTTTTTTGTGAAAATCTCCGCTAAATGAGGTTATAGTATGTTAGAGGGCATCCCAGGAGGGCTCCAAATGTGTGGGTAAAAAATATATCCCTTGGGGGGAAATTTGAAAAAAGTTGAAAATTTCTTTTTTCTGGTCTTAGAAAATTTTCACACATGTCTCAGACTTCCAGAGAGGGGAGCATGTCAGTGCGCGCATCCGATTTCAGTTCCAGAGCGATTCACCCGAGGAGTCCTTCATACGTAGTCGTTTTTTGGAAAAATTTTCACTTTTTGAAAATTTCACTTTTTTGTGAAAATCTCCGCTAAATAAGGATATAGTATGTTAGAGGGCATCCCAGGAGGGCTCCAAATGTGTGGGTAAAATATATATCCCTTGGGGGAAATTTGAAAAAAAGTTTAAAAAAAATTTTTTTCTGGACTTAGAAAATTTTCACACATGTCTCAGACTTCCAGAGAGGGGAGCATGTCAGTGCGCGCATCCGATTTCAGTTCCAGAGCGATTCACCCGAGGAGTCCTTCATACGTAGTCGTTTTTTGGAAAAATTTTCACTTTTTGAAAATTTCACTTTTTTGTGAAAATCTCCGCTAAATGAGGTTATAGTATGTTAGAGGGCATCCCAGGAGGGCTCCAAATGTGTGGGTAAAATATATATCCCTTGGGGGGAAATTTGAAAAAAAGTTGAAAAAATTTTTTTTTCTGGACTTAGAAAATTTTCACACATGTCTCAGACTTCCAGAGAGGGGAGCATGTCTGTAAGCGCATCCGATTTCAGTTCCAGAGCGTTTCACCCAATGAGTCCTTCATACTTAGTCGTTTTTTGCAAAATTTCTGACTTTTTGAAAATTTCACTTTTTTGTGAAAATCTCCGCTAAATGAGGTTATAGTATGTTAGAGGGCATCCCAGTAGGGCTCCAAATGTGTGGGTAAAATATTTATCCCTTGGGGGGAAATTTGAAAAAAAGTTGAAAAAATTTTTTTTTCTAGACTTAGAAATTTTTCACACATGTCTCAGACTGCCAGAGAGGGGAGCATGTCAGTGCGCACATCCGATTTCAGTTCCAGAGCGTTTCACCTGATGAGTCCTTCATATTTAGTCATTTTTTGCAAAATTTCTGACTTTTTGAAAATTTCACTTTTTTGTGAAAATCTCCGCTAAATGAGGTTATAGTATGTTAGAGGGCATCCCAGGTGGGCTCCAAATGTTTGGGTAAAATATATATCCCTTGGGGGGAAATTTGAAAAAAGTTGAAAAAAAATTTTTTTCTGGACTTAGAAAATTTTCACACATGTCTCAGACTTCTAGAGAGGGGAGCATGTCAGTTCGCGCATCCGATTTCATTTCCAGAGCGATTCACCAGATGAGTCCTTCATACTTAGTCATTTTTTGCAAAATTTCTGACTTTTTGAAAATTTCACTTTTTTGTGAAAATCTCCGCTAAATGAGGTTATAGTATGTTAGAGGGCATCCCAGGAGGGCTCCAAATGTGTGGGTAAAAAATATATCCCTTGGGGGGAAATTTGAAAAAAGTTGAAAATTATTTTTTTTCTGGTCTTAGAAAATTTTCACACATGTCTCAGACTTCCAGAGAGGGGAGCATGTCAGTGCGCGCATCCGATTTCAGTTCCAGAGCGATTCACCCGAGGAGTCCTTCATACATAGTCGTTTTTTGGAAAAATTTTCACTTTTTGAAAATTTCACTTTTTTGTGAAAATCTCCGCTAAATGAGGTTATAGTATGTTAGAGGGCATCCCAGGAGGGCTCCAAATGTGTGGGTAAAATATATATCCCTTGGGGGGAAATTTGAAAAAAAGTTGAAAAATTTTTTTTTTCTGGACTTAGAAAATTTTCACACATGTCTCAGACTTCCAGAGAGGGGAGCATGTCTGTAAGCGCATCCGATTTCAGTTCCAGAGCGTTTCACCCAATGAGTCCTTCATACTTAGTCGTTTTTTGCAAAATTTCTGACTTTTTGAAAATTTCACTTTTTTGTGAAAATCTCCGCTAAATGAGGTTATAGTATGTTAGAGGGCATCCCAGTAGGGCTCCAAATGTGTGGGTAAAATATTCATCCCTTGGGGGGAAATTTGAAAAAAAGTTGAAAAATTTTTTTTTTCTGGACTTAGAAAATTTTCACATATGTCTCAGACTGCCAGAGAGGGGAGCATGTCAGTGCGCACATCCGATTTCAGTTCCAGAGCGTTTCACCTGATGAGTCCTTCATATTTAGTCATTTTTTGCAAAATTTCTGACTTTTTGAAAATTTCACTTTTTTGTGAAAATCTCCGCTAAATGAGGTCATAGTATGTTAGAGGGCATCCCAGGAGGGCTCCAAATGTGTGGGTAAAATATATATCCCTTGGGGGGAAATTTGAAAAAAAGTTGAAAAAAATTTTTTTTCTGGACTTCGAAAATTTTCACACATGTCTCAGACTTCCAGAGAGGGGAGCATGTCAGTGCGCGCATCCGATTTCATTTCCAGAGCGATTCACCAGATGAGTCCTTCATACTTTGTCGTTTTTTGCAAAATTTCTGACTTTTTGAAAATTTCACTTTTTTGTGAAAATCTCCGCTAAATGAGGTTATAGTATGTTAGAGGGCATCCCAGGAGGGCTCCAAATGTGTGGGTAAAATATATATCCCTTGGGGGGAAATTTGAAAAAAAGTTGAAAAAAAATTTTTTTCTGGACTTCGAAAATTTTCACACGTCTCAGACTTCCAGAGAGGGGAGCATGTCAGTGCGCGCATCCGATTTCATTTCCAGAGCGATTCACCAGATGAGTCCTTCATACTTAGTCATTTTTTGCAAAATTTCTGACTTTTTGAAAATTTCACTTTTTTGTGAAAATCTCCACTAAATGAGGTTATAGTATGTTAGAGGGCATCCCAGGAGGGCTCCAAATGTGTGGGTAAAAAATATATCCCTTGGGGGGAAATTTGAAAAAAGTTGAAAATTTTTTTTTTCTGGTCTTAGAAAATTTTCACACATGTCTCAGACTTCCAGAGAGGGGAGCATGTCAGTGCGCGCATCCGATTTCAGTTCCAGAGCGATTCACCCGAGGAGTCCTTCATACTTAGTCGTTTTTTGGAAAAATTTTCACTTTTTGAAAATTTCACTTTTTTGTGAAAATCTCCGCTAAATGAGGTTATAGTATGTTAGAGGGCATCCCAGGAGGGCTCCAAATGTGTGGGTAAAATATATATCCCTTGGGGGGAAATTTGAAAAAAAGTTGAAAAAATTTTTTTTTCTGGACTTAGAAAATTTTCACACATGTCTCAGACCTCCAGAGAGGGGAGCATGTCAGTGCACGCATCCGATTTCAGTTCCAGAGCGATTCACCCAATGAGTCCTTCATACTTAGTCGTTTTTTGCAAAATTTATGACTTTTTGAAAATTTCACTTTTTTGTGAAAATCTCCGCTAAAAGAGGTTATAGTATGTTAGAGGGCATCCCAGGAGGGCTCCAAATGTGTGGGTAAAATATATATCCCTTGGGGGGAAATTTGAAAAAAAGTTGAAAAAAGTTTTTTTTCAGGACTTAGAAAATTTTCACACACGTCTCAGACTTCCAGAGAGGGGAGCATGTCAGTGCGCTCATCCGATTTCATTTCCAGAGCGATTCACCCAATGAGTCCTTCATACTTAGTCGTTTTTTGCAAAATTTCTGACTTTTTGAAAATTTCACATTTTTGTGAAAATCTCCGCTAAATGAGGTTATAGTATGTTAGAGGGCATCCCAGGAGGGCTCCAAATGTGTGGGTAAAAAATATATCCCTTGGGGGGAAATTTGAAAAAAAGTTGAAAATTATTTTTTTTCTATTCTTAGAAAATTTTCACACATGTCTCAGACTTCCAGAGAGGGGAGCATGTCTGTAAGCGCATCCGATTTCAGTTCCAGAGCGTTTCACCCAATGAGTCCTTCATACTTAGTCGTTTTTTGCAAAATTTCTGACTTTTTGAAAATTTCACATTTTTGTGAAAATCTCCGCTAAATGAGGTTATAGTATGTTAGAGGGCATCCCAGGAGGGCTCCAAATGTGTGGGTAAAAAATATATCCCTTGGGGGGAAATTTGAAAAAAAGTTGAAAATTATTTTTTTTCTATTCTTAGAAAATTTTCACACATGTCTCAGACTTCCAGAGAGGGGAGCATGTCTGTAAGCGCATCCGATTTCAGTTCCAGAGCGTTTCACCCAATGAGTCCTTCATACTTAGTCGTTTTTTGCAAAATTTCTGACTTTTTGAAAATTTCACTTTTTTGTGAAAATCTCCGCTAAATGAGGTTATAGTATGTTAGAGGGCATCCCAGTAGGGCTCCAAATGTGTGGGTAAAATATATATCCCTTGGGGGGAAATTTGAAAAAAAGTTGAAAAATTTTTTTTTTCTGGACTTAGAAAATTTTCACACATGTCTCAGACTTCCAGAGAGGGGAGCATGTCAGTGAGCGCATCCAATTTAAGTTCCAGAGCGATTCACCAGATGAGTCCTTCATACTTTGTCGTTTTTTGCAAAATTTCTGACTTTTTGAAAATTTCACTTTTTTGTGAAAATCTCCGCTAAATGAGGTTATAGTATGTTAGAGGGCATCCCAGGAGGGCTCCAAATGTGTGGGTAAAATATATATCCCTTGGGGGGAAATTTGAAAAAAAGTTGAAAAAAAAATTTTTTCTGGACTTCGAAAATTTTCACACATGTCTCAGACTTCCAGAGAGGGGAGCATGTCAGTGCGCGCATCCGATTTCATTTCCAGAGCGATTCACCAGATGAGTCCTTCATACTTAGTCGTTTTTTGCAAAATTTCTGACTTTTTGAAAATTTCACTTTTTTGTGAAAATCTCCACTAAATGAGGTTATAGTATGTTAGAGGGCATCCCAGGAGGGCTCCAAATGTGTGGGTAAAATATATATCCCTTGGGGGGAAATTTGAAAAAAAGTTGAAAAATTTTTTTTTTCTGGACTTAGAAAAATTTCACACATGTCTCAGACTTCCAGAGAGGGGAGCATGTCTGTAAGCGCATCCGATTTCAGTTCCAGAGCGTTTCACCCAATGAGTCCTTCATACTTAGTCGTTTTTTGCAAAATTTCTGACTTTTTGAAAATTTCACTTTTTTGTGAAAATCTCCGCTAATTAGGTTATAGTATGTTAGAGGGCATCCCAGTAGGGCTCCAAATGTGTGGGTAAAATATATATCCCTTGGGGGGAAATTTGAAAAAAAGTTGAAAATTTTTTTTTTCTGGACTTAGAAAATTTTCACACATGTCTCAGACCTCCAGAGAGGGGAGCATGTCAGTGCACGCATCCGATTTCAGTTCCAGAGCGATTCACCCAATGAGTCCTTCATATTTAGTCATTTTTTGCAAAATTTCTGACTTTTTGAAAATTTCACTTTTTTGTGAAAATCTCCGCTAAATGAGGTTATAGTATGTTAGAGGGCATCCCAGGAGGGCTCCAAATGTGTGGGTAAAATATATATCCCTTGGGGGGAAATTTGAAAAAAAGTTGAAAAAAGTTTTTTTCTGGACTTCGAAAATTTTCACACATGTCTCAGACTTCCAGAGAGGGGAGCATGTCAGTGCGCGCATCCGATTTCATTTCCAGAGCGATTCACCAGATGAGTCCTTCATACTTAGTCGTTTTTTGCAAAATTTCTGACTTTTTGAAAATTTCACTTTTTTGTGAAAATCTCCACTAAATGAGGTTTTAGTATGTTAGAGGGCATCCCAGGAGGGCTCCAAATGTGTGGGTAAAAAATATATCCCTTGGGGGGAAATTTGAAAAAAGTTGAAAAATTTTTTTTTTCTGGTCTTAGAAAATTTTCACACATGTCTCAGACTTCCAGAGAGGGGAGCATGTCAGTGCGCGCATCCGATTTCAGTTCCAGAGCGATTCACCCGAGGAGTCCTTCATACTTAGTCGTTTTTTGGAAAAATTTTCACTTTTTGAAAATTTCACTTTTTTGTGAAAATCTCCGCTAATTAGGTTATAGTATGTTAGAGGGCATCCCAGTAGGGCTCCAAATGTGTGGGTAAAATATATATCCCTTGGGGGGAAATTTGAAAAAAAGTTGAAAAATTTTTTTTTCTGGACTTAGAAAATTTTCACACATGTCTCAGACCTCCAGAGAGGGGAGCATGTCAGTGCACGCATACGATTTAAGTTCCAGAGCGATTCACCCAATGAGTCCTTCATACTTAGTCGTTTTTTGCAAAATTTCTGACTTTTTGAAAATTTCACTTTTTTGTGAAAATCTCCGCTAAATGAGGTTATAGTATGTTAGAGGGCATCCCAGTAGGGCTCCAAATGTGTGGGTAAAATATTCATCCCTTGGGGGGAAATTTGAAAAAAGGTTGAAAAATTTTTTTTTTCTGGACTTAGAAAATTTTCACACATGTCTCAGACTGCCAGAGAGGGGAGCATGTCAGTGCGCACATCCGATTTCAGTTCCAGAGCGTTTCACCTGATGAGTCCTTCATATTTAGTCATTTTTTGCAAAATTTCTGACTTTTTGAAAATTTCACTTTTTTGAGAAAATCTCCGCTAAATGAGGTTATAGTATGTTAGAGGGCATCCCAGGAGGGCTCCAAATGTGTGGGTAAAATATATATCCCTTGGGGGGAAATTTGAAAAAAAGTTGAAAAAATTTTTTTTTCTGGACTTCGAAAATTTTCACACATGTCTCAGACTTCCAGAGAGGGGAGCATGTCAGTGCGCGCATCCGATTTCATTTCCAGAGTGATTCACCAGATGAGTCCTTCATACTTTGTCGTTTTTTGCAAAATTTCTGACTTTTTGAAAATTTCACTTTTTTGTGAAAATCTCCGCTAAATGAGGTTATAGTATGTTAGAGGGCATCCCAGGAGGGCTCCAAATGTGTGGGTAAAATATATATCCCTTGGGGGGAAATTTGAAAAAAAGTTGAAAAAAATTTTTTTTCTGGACTTCGAAAATTTTCACACATGTCTCAGACTTCCAGAGAGGGGAGCATGTCAGTGCGCGCATCCGATTTCATTTCCAGAGCGATTCACCCGAGGAGTCCTTCATACTTAGTCGTTTTTTGGAAAAATTTTCACTTTTTGAAAATTTCACTTTTTTGTGAAAATCTCCGCTAAATGAGGTTATAGTATGTTAGAGGGCATCCCAGGAGGGCTCCAAATGTGTGGGTAAAATATATATCCCTTGGGGGGAAATTTGAAAAAAAGTTGAAAAAATTTTTTTTTCTGGACTTAGAAAATTTTCACACATGTCTCAGACTTCCAGAGAGGGGAGCATGTCTGTAAGCGCATCCGGTTTCAGTTCCAGAGCGTTTCACCCAATGAGTCCTTCATACTTAGTCGTTTTTTGCAAAATTTCTGACTTTTTGAAAATTTCACTTTTTTGTGAAAATCTCCGCTAATTAGGTTATAGTATGTTAGAGGGCATCCCAGTAGGGCTCCAAATGTGTGGGTAAAATATATATCCCTTGGGGGGAAATTTGAAAAAAAGTTGAAAAATTTTTTTTTCTGGACTTAGAAAATTTTCACACATGTCTCAGACCTCCAGAGAGGGGAGCATGTCAGTGCACGCATCCGATTTCAGTTCCAGAGCGATTCACCCAATGAGTCCTTCATACTTAGTCGTTTTTTGCAAAATTTCTGACTTTTTGAAAATTTCACTTTTTTGTGAAAATCTCCTCTAAAAGAGGTTATAGTATGTTAGAGGGCATCCCAGGAGGGCTCCAAATGTGTGGGTAAAATATATATCCCTTGGGGGGAAATTTGAAAAAAAGTTGAAAATTTTTTTTTTTCTGGACTTAGAAAATTTTCACACATGTCTCAGACTTCCAGAGAGAGGAGCATGTCAGTGAGCGCATCCGATTTCAGTTCCAGAGCAATTCAGCCGATGAGTCCTTCATACTTACTCGTTTTTTGCAAAATTTCTGACTTTTTGAAAATTTCACTTTTTTGTGAAAATCTCCGCTAAATGAGGTTATAGTATGTTAGAGGGCATCCCAGTAGGGCTCCAAATGTGTGGGTAAAATATTCATCCCTTGGGGGGAAATTTGAAAAAAAGTTGAAAATTTTTTTTTTTCTGGACTTAGAAAATTTTCACACATGTCTCAGACTGCCAGAGAGGGGAGCATGTCAGTGCGCACATCCGATTTCAGTTCCAGAGCGTTTCACCTGAGTCCTTCATATTTAGTCATTTTTTGCAAAATTTCTGACTTTTTGAAAATTTCACTTTTTTGTGAAAATCTCCGCTAAATGAGGTTATAGTATGTTAGAGGGCATCCCAGGAGGGCTCCAAATGTGTGGGTAAAATTTATATCCCTTGGGGGGAAATTTGAAAAAAAGTTGAAAAAAATTTTTTTTCTGGACTTCGAAAATTTTCACACATGTCTCAGACTTCCAGAGAGGGGAGCATGTCAGTGCGCGCATCCGATTTCATTTCCAGAGCGATTCACCAGATGAGTCCTTCATACTTAGTCGTTTTTTGCAAAATTTCTGACTTTTTGAAAATTTCACTTTTTTGTGAAAATCTCCGCTAAATGAGGTTATAGTATGTTAGAGGGCATCCCAGTAGGGCTCCAAATGTGTGGGTAAAATATTCATCCCTTGGGGGGAAATTTGAAAAAAAGTTGAAAAATTTTTTTTTTCTGGACTTCGAAAATTTTCACACATGTCTCAGACTGCCAGAGAGGGGAGCATGTCAGTGCGCACATCCGATTTCAGTTCCAGAGCGTTTCACCTGATGAGTCCTTCATATTTAGTCATTTTTTGCAAAATTTCTGACTTTTTGAAAATTTCACTTTTTTGTGAAAATCTCCGCTAAATGAGGTTATAGTATGTTAGAGGGCATCCCAGGAGGGCTCCAAATGTGTGGGTAAAATATATATCCCTTGGGGGGAAATTTGAAAAAAAGTTGAAAAAAATTTTTTTTCTGGACTTCGAAAATTTTCACACATGTCTCAGACTTCCAGAGAGGGGAGCATGTCAGTGCGCGCATCCGATTTCATTTCCAGAGCGATTCACCAGATGAGTCCTTCATACTTAGTCGTTTTTTGCAAAATTTCTGACTTTTTGAAAATTTCACTTTTTTGTGAAAATCTCCACTAAATGAGGTTATAGTATGTTAGAGGGCATCCCAGGAGGGCTCCAAATGTGTGGGTAAAAAATATATCCCTTGGGGGGAAATTTGAAAAAAGTTGAAAATTTTTTTTTTTCTGGTCTTAGAAAATTTTCACACATGTCTCAGACTTCCAGAGAGGGGAGCATGTCAGTGCGCGCATCCGATTTCAGTTCCAGAGCGATTCACCCGAGGAGTCCTTCATACTTAGTCGTTTTTTGGAAAAATTTTCACTTTTTGAAAATTTCACTTTTTTGTGAAAATCTCCGCTAAATGAGGTTATAGTATGTTAGAGGGCATCCCAGGAGGGCTCCAAATGTGTGGGTAAAATATATATCCCTTGGGGGGAAATTTGAAAAAAAGTTGAAAAATTTTTTTTTCTGGACTTAGAAAATTTTCACACATGTCTCAGACCTCCAGAGAGGGGAGCATGTCAGTGCACGCATCCGATTTCAGTTCCAGAGCGATTCACCCAATGAGTACTTCATACTTAGTCGTTTTTTGCAAAATTTCTGACTTTTTGAAAATTTCACTTTTTTGTGAAAATCTCCTCTAAAAGAGGTTATAGTATGTTAGAGGGCATCCCAGGAGGGCTCCAAATGTGTGGGTAAAATATATATCCCTTGGGGGGAAATTTGAAAAAAAGTTGAAATTTTTTTTTTTTCTGGACTTAGAAAATTTTCACACATGTCTCAGACTTCCAGAGAGGGGAGCATGTCAGTGAGCGCATCCGATTTCAGTTCCAGAGCAATTCACCCGATGAGTCCTTCATACTTAGTCGTTTTTTGCAAAATTTCTGACTTTTTGAAAATTTCACTTTTTTGTGAAAATCTCCGCTAAATGAGGTTATAGTATGTTAGAGGGCATCCCAGTAGGGCTCCAAATGTGTGGGTAAAATATTCATCCCTTGGGGGGAAATTTGAAAAAAAGTTGAAAATTTTTTTTTTTCTGGACTTAGAAAATTTTCACACATGTCTCAGACTGCCAGAGAGGGGAGCATGTCAGTGCGCACATCCGATTTCAGTTCCAGAGCGTTTCACCTGAGTCCTTCATATTTAGTCATTTTTTGCAAAATTTCTGACTTTTTGAAAATTTCACTTTTTTGTGAAAATCTCCGCTAAATGAGGTTATAGTATGTTAGAGGGCATCCCAGGAGGGCTCCAAATGTGTGGGTAAAATATATATCCCTTGGGGGGAAATTTGAAAAAAAGTTGAAAAAAATTTTTTTTCTGGACTTCGAAAATTTTCACACATGTCTCAGACTTCTAGAGAGGGGAGCATGTCAGTGCGCGCATCCGATTTCATTTCCAGAGCGATTCACCAGATGAGTCCTTCATACTTAGTCGTTTTTTGCAAAATTTCTGACTTTTTGAAAATTTCACTTTTTTGTGAAAATCTCCGCTAAATGAGGTTATAGTATGTTAGAGGGCATCCCAGTAGGGCTCCAAATGTGTGGGTAAAATATTCATCCCTTGGGGGGAAATTTGAAAAAAAGTTGAAAAATTTTTTTTTTCTGGACTTAGAAAATTTTCACACATGTCTCAGACTGCCAGAGAGGGGAGCATGTCAGTGCGCACATCCGATTTCAGTTCCAGAGCGTTTCACCTGATGAGTCCTTCATATTTAGTCATTTTTTGCAAAATTTCTGACTTTTTGAAAATTTCACTTTTTTGTGAAAATCTCCGCTAAATGAGGTTATAGTATGTTAGAGGGCATCCCAGGAGGGCTCCAAATGTGTGGGTAAAATATATATCCCTTGGGGGGAAATTTGAAAAAAAGTTGAAAAAATTTTTTTTTCTGGACTTCGAAAATTTTCACACATGTCTCAGACTTCCAGAGAGGGGAGCATGTCAGTGCGCGCATCCGATTTCATTTCCAGAGCGATTCACCAGATGAGTCCTTCATACTTAGTCGTTTTTTGCAAAATTTCTGACTTTTTGAAAATTTCACTTTTTTGTGAAAATCTCCACTAAATGAGGTTATAGTATGTTAGAGGGCATCCCAGGAGGGCTCCAAATGTGTGGGTAAAAAATATATCCCTTGGGGGGAAATTTGAAAAAAGTTGAAAATTTTTTTTTTTCTGGTCTTAGAAAATTTTCACACATGTCTCAGACTTCCAGAGAGGGGAGCATGTCAGTGCGCGCATCCGATTTCAGTTCCAGAGCGATTCACCCGAGGAGTCCTTCATACTTAGTCGTTTTTTGGAAAAATTTTCACTTTTTGAAAATTTCACTTTTTTGTGAAAATCTCCGCTAAATGAGGTTATAGTATGTTAGAGGGCATCCCAGTAGGGCTCCAAATGTGTGGGTAAAATATATATCCCTTGGGGGGAAATTTGAAAAAAAGTTGAAAAATTTTTTTTTTCTGGACTTAGAAAATTTTCACACATGTCTCAGACTTCCAGAGAGGGGAGCATGTCAGTGAGCGCATCCGATTTCAGTTCCAGAGCAATTCACCCGATGAGTCCTTCATACTTAGTCGTTTTTTGCAAAATTTCTGACTTTTTGAAAATTTCACTTTTTTGTGAAAATCTCCGCTAAATGAGGTTATAGTATGTTAGAGGGCATCCCAGTAGGGCTCCAAATGTGTGGGTAAAATATTCATCCCTTGGGGGGAAATTTGAAAAAAAGTTGAAAATTTTTTTTTTTCTGGACTTAGAAAATTTTCACACATGTCTCAGACTGCCAGAGAGGGGAGCATGTCAGTGCGCACATCCGATTTCAGTTCCAGAGCGTTTCACCTGATGAGTCCTTCATATTTAGTCATTTTTTGCAAAATTTCTGACTTTTTGAAAATTTCACTTTTTTGTGAAAATCTCCGCTAAATGAGGTTATAGTATGTTAGAGGGCATCCCAGGAGGGCTCCAAATGTGTGGGTAAAATATATATCCCTTGGGGGGAAATTTGAAAAAAAGTTGAAAAAAATTTTTTTTCTGGACTTCGAAAATTTTCACACATGTCTCAGACTTCCAGAGAAGGGGAGCATGTCAGTGCGCGCATCCGATTTCATTTCCAGAGCGATTCACCAGATGAGTCCTTCATACTTAGTCGTTTTTTGCAAAATTTCTGACTTTTTGAAAATTTCACTTTTTTGTGAAAATCTCCGCTAAATGAGGTTATAGTATGTTAGAGGGCATCCCAGTAGGGCTCCAAATGTGTGGGTAAAATATATATCCCTTGGGGGGAAATTTGAAAAAAAGTTGAAAAATTTTTTTTTTCTGGACTTAGAAAATTTTCACACATGTCTCAGACTTCCAGAGAGGGGAGCATGTCAGTGAGCGCATCCGATTTCAGTTCCAGAGCGTTTCACCTGATGAGTCCTTCATATTTAGTCATTTTTTGCAAAATTTCTGACTTTTTGAAAATTTCACTTTTTTGTGAAAATCTCCGCTAAATGAGGTTATAGTATGTTAGAGGGCATCCCAGGAGGGCTCCAAATGTGTGGGTAAAATATATATCCCTTGGGGGGAAATTTGAAAAAAAGTTGAAAAAAATTTTTTTTCTGGACTTCGAAAATTTTCACACATGTCTCAGACTTCCAGAGAAGGGGAGCATGTCAGTGCGCGCATCCGATTTCATTTCCAGAGCGATTCACCAGATGAGTCCTTCATACTTAGTCGTTTTTTGCAAAATTTCTGACTTTTTGAAAATTTCACTTTTTTGTGAAAATCTCCACTAAATGAGGTTATAGTATGTTAGAGGGCATCCCAGGAGGGCTCCAAATGTGTGGGTAAAAAATATATCCCTTGGGGGGAAATTTGAAAAAAGTTGAAAATTTTTTTTTTTCTGGTCTTAGAAAATTTTCACACATGTCTCAGACTTCCAGAGAGGGGAGCATGTCAGTGCGCGCATCCGATTTCAGTTCCAGAGCGATTCACCCGAGGAGTCCTTCATACTTAGTCGTTTTTTGGAAAAATTTTCACTTTTTGAAAATTTCACTTTTTTGTGAAAATCTCCGTTAAATGAGGTTATAGTATGTTAGAAGGCATCCCAGGAGGGCTCCAAATGTGTGGGTAAAATATATATCCCTTGGGGGGAAATTTGAAAAAAAGTTGAAAAAAATTTTTTTTCTGGACTTAGAAAATTTTCACACATGTCTCAGACTTCCAGAGAGGGGAGCATGTCTGTAAGCGCATCCGATTTCAGTTCCAGAGCGTTTCACTCAATGAGTCCTTCATACTTAGTCGTTTTTTGCAAAATTTCTGACTTTTTGAAAATTTCACTTTTTTGTGAAAATCTCCGCTAATTAGGTTATAGTATGTTAGAGGGCATCCCAGTAGGGCTCCAAATGTGTGGGTAAAATATATATCCCTTGGGGGGAAATTTGAAAAAAAGTTGAAAAATTTTTTTTTCTGGACTTAGAAAATTTTCACACATGTCTCAGACCTCCAGAGAGGGGAGCATGTCAGTGCACGCATCCGATTTCAGTTCCAGAGCGATTCACCCAATGAGTCCTTCATACTTAGTCGTTTTTTGCAAAATTTCTGACTTTTTGAAAATTTCACTTTTTTGTGAAAATCTCCGCTAAAAGAGGTTATAGTATGTTAGAGGGCATCCCAGGAGGGCTCCAAATGTGTGGGTAAAATATATATCCCTTGGGGGGAAATTTGAAAAAAAGTTGAAAAAAGTTTTTTTTCTGGACTTAGAAAATTGTCACACACGTCTCAGACTTCCAGAGAGGGGAGCATGTCAGTGCGCTCATCCGATTTCATTTCCAGAGCGATTCACCCGATGAGTCCTTCATACTTAGTCGTTTTTTGCAAAATTTCTGACTTTTTGAAAATTTCACATTTTTGTGAAAATCTCCGCTAAATGAGGTTATAGTATGTTAGAGGGCATCCCAGGAGGGCTCCAAATGTGTGGGTAAAAAATATATCCCTTGGGGGGAAATTTGAAAAAAATTTGAAAATTTTTTTTTTTCTGGACTTAGAAAATTTTCACACATGTCTCAGACTGCCAGAGAGGGGAGCATGTCAGTGCGCACATCCGATTTCAGTTCCAGAGCGTTTCACCTGATGAGTCCTTCATATTTAGTCATTTTTTGCAAAATTTCTGACTTTTTGAAAATTTCACTTTTTTGTGAAAATCTCCGCTAAATGAGGTTATAGTATGTTAGAGGGCATCCCAGGAGGGCTCCAAATGTGTGGGTAAAATATATATCCCTTGGGGGGAAATTTGAAAAAAAGTTGAAAAAAATTTTTTTTCTGGACTTCGAAAATTTTCACACATGTCTCAGACTTCCAGAGAGGGGAGCATGTCAGTGCGCGCATCCGATTTCATTTCCAGAGCGATTCACCCGATGAGTCCTTCATACTTACTCGTTTTTTGCAAAATTTCTGACTTTTTGAAAATTTCACTTTTTTGTGAAAATCTCCGCTAAATGAGGTTATAGTATGTTAGAGGGCATCCCAGTAGGGCTCCAAATGTGTGGGTAAAATATTCATCCCTTGGGGGGAAATTTGAAAAAAAGTTGAAAATTTTTTTTTTTCTGGACTTAGAAAATTTTCACACATGTCTCAGACTGCCAGAGAGGGGAGCATGTCAGTGCGCACATCCGATTTCAGTTCCAGAGCGTTTCACCTGAGTCCTTCATATTTAGTCATTTTTTGCAAAATTTCTGACTTTTTGAAAATTTCACTTTTTTGTGAAAATCTCCGCTAAATGAGGTTATAGTATGTTAGAGGGCATCCCAGGAGGGCTCCAAATGTGTGGGTAAAATATATATCCCTTGGGGGGAAATTTGAAAAAAAGTTGAAAAAAATTTTTTTTCTGGACTTCGAAAATTTTCACACATGTCTCAGACTTCCAGAGAGGGGAGCATGTCAGTGCGCGCATCCGATTTCATTTCCAGAGCGATTCACCAGATGAGTCCTTCATACTTAGTCGTTTTTTGCAAAATTTCTGACTTTTTGAAAATTTCACTTTTTTGTGAAAATCTCCGCTAAATGAGGTTATAGTATGTTAGAGGGCATCCCAGTAGGGCTCCAAATGTGTGGGTAAAATATTCATCCCTTGGGGGGAAATTTGAAAAAAAGTTGAAAAATTTTTTTTTTCTGGACTTAGAAAATTTTCACACATGTCTCAGACTGCCAGAGAGGGGAGCATGTCAGTGCGCACATCCGATTTCAGTTCCAGAGCGTTTCACCTGATGAGTCCTTCATATTTAGTCATTTTTTGCAAAATTTCCGACTTTTTGAAAATTTCACTTTTTTGTGAAAATCTCCGCTAAATGAGGTTATAGTATGTTAGAGGGCATCCCAGGAGGGCTCCAAATGTGTGGGTAAAATATATATCCCTTGGGGGGAAATTTGAAAAAAAGTTGAAAAAAATTTTTTTTCTGGACTTCGAAAATTTTCACACATGTCTCAGACTTCCAGAGAGGGGAGCATGTCAGTGCGCGCATCCGATTTCATTTCCAGAGCGATTCACCAGATGAGTCCTTCATACTTAGTCGTTTTTTGCAAAATTTCTGACTTTTTGAAAATTTCACTTTTTTGTGAAAATCTCCACTAAATGAGGTTATAGTATGTTAGAGGGCATCCCAGGAGGGCTCCAAATGTGTGGGTAAAAAATATATCCCTTGGGGGGAAATTTGAAAAAAGTTGAAAATTTTTTTTTTTCTGGTCTTAGAAAATTTTCACACATGTCTCAGACTTCCAGAGAGGGGAGCATGTCAGTGCGCGCATCCGATTTCAGTTCCAGAGCGATTCACCCGAGGAGTCCTTCATACTTAGTCGTTTTTTGGAAAAATTTTCACTTTTTGAAAATTTCACTTTTTTGTGAAAATCTCCGCTAAATGAGGTTATAGTATGTTAGAGGGCATCCCAGGAGGGCTCCAAATGTGTGGGTAAAATATATATCCCTTGGGGGGAAATTTGAAAAAAAGTTGAAAAAATTTTTTTTTCTGGACTTAGAAAATTTTCACACATGTCTCAGACTTCCAGAGAGGGGAGCATGTCTGTAAGCGCATCCGATTTCAGTTCCAGAGCGTTTCACCCAATGAGTCCTTCATACTTAGTCGTTTTTTGCAAAATTTCTGACTTTTTGAAAATTTCACTTTTTTGTGAAAATCTCCGCTAAAAGAAGTTATAGTATGTTAGAGGGCATCCCAGGAGGGCTCCAAATGTGTGGGTAAAATATATATCCCTTGGGGGGAAATTTGAAAAAAGTTGAAAAAAGTTTTTTTTCTGGACTTAGAAAATTTTCACACACGTCTCAGACCTCCAGAGAGGGGAGCATGTCAGTGCACGCATCCGATTTCAGTTCCAGAGCGATTCACCCAATGAGTCCTTCATACTTAGTCGTTTTTTGCAAAATTTCTGACTTTTTGAAAATTTCACATTTTTGTGAAAATCTCCGCTAAATGAGGTTATAGTATGTTAGAGGGCATCCCAGGAGGGCTCCAAATGTGTGGGTAAAAAATATATCCCTTGGGGGGAAATTTGAAAAAAAGTTGAAAATTATTTTTTTTCTATTCTTAGAAAATTTTCACACATGTCTCAGACTTCCAGAGAGGGGAGCATGTCTGTAAGCGCATCCGATTTCAGTTCCAGAGCGTTTCACCCAATGAGTCCTTCATACTTAGTCGTTTTTTGCAAAATTTCTGACTTTTTGAAAATTTCACTTTTTTGTGAAAATCTCCGCTAAATGAGGTTATAGTATGTTAGAGGGCATCCCAGTAGGGCTCCAAATGTGTGGGTAAAATATATATCCCTTGGGGGGAAATTTGAAAAAAAGTTGAAACATTTTTTTTTTCTGGACTTAGAAAATTTTCACACATGTCTCAGACTTCCAGAGAGGGGAGCATGTCAGTGAGCGCATCCGATTTCAGTTCCAGAGCAATTCACCCGATGAGTCCTTCATACTTAGTCGTTTTTTGCAAAATTTCTGACTTTTTGAAAATTTTACTTTTTTGTGAAAATCTCCGCTAAATGAGGTTATAGTATGTTAGAGGGCATCCCAGTAGGGCTCCAAATGTGTGGGTAAAATATTCATCCCTTGGGGGGAAATTTGAAAAAAAGTTGAAAAATTTTTTTTTTCTGGACTTAGAAAATTTTCACACATGTCTCAGACTGCCAGAGAGGGGAGCATGTCAGTGCGCACATCCGATTTCAGTTCCAGAGCGTTTCACCTGATGAGTCCTTCATATTTAGTCATTTTTTGCAAAATTTCTGACTTTTTGAAAATTTCACTTTTTTGTGAAAATCTCCGCTAAATGAGGTTATAGTATGTTAGAGGGCATCCCAGGAGGGCTCCAAATGTGTGGGTAAAATATATATCCCTTGGGGGGAAATTTGAAAAAAAGTTGAAAAAAATTTTTTTTCTGGACTTCGAAAATTTTCACACATGTCTCAGACTTCCAGAGAAGGGGAGCATGTCAGTGCGCGCATCCGATTTCATTTCCAGAGCGATTCACCAGATGAGTCCTTCATACTTAGTCGTTTTTTGCAAAATTTCTGACTTTTTGAAAATTTCACTTTTTTGTGAAAATCTCCGCTAAATGAGGTTATAGTATGTTAGAGGGCATCCCAGTAGGGCTCCAAATGTGTGGGTAAAATATATATCCCTTGGGGGGAAATTTGAAAAAAAGTTGAAAAATTTTTTTTTTCTGGACTTAGAAAATTTTCACACATGTCTCAGACTTCCAGAGAGGGGAGCATGTCAGTGAGCGCATCCGATTTCAGTTCCAGAGCAATTCACCCGATGAGTCCTTCATACTTAGTCGTTTTTTGCAAAATTTCTGACTTTTTGAAAATTTCACTTTTTTGTGAAAATCTCCGCTAAATGAGGTTATAGTATGTTAGAGGGCATCCCAGGAGGGCTCCAAATGTGTGGGTAAAATATATATCCCTTGGGGGGAAATTTGAAAAAAAGTTGAAAAAATTTTTTTTTCTGGACTTAGAAAATTTTCACACATGTCTCAGACTGCCAGAGAGGGGAGCATGTCAGTGCGCACATCCGATTTCAGTTCCAGAGCGTTTCACCTGAGTCCTTCATATTTAGTCATTTTTTGCAAAATTTCTGACTTTTTGAAAATTTCACTTTTTTGTGAAAATCTCCGCTAAATGAGGTTATAGTATGTTAGAGGGCATCCCAGGAGGGCTCCAAATGTGTGGGTAAAATATATATCCCTTGGGGGGAAATTTGAAAAAAAGTTGAAAAAAATTTTTTTTCTGGACTTCGAAAATTTTCACACATGTCTCAGACTTCCAGAGAGGGGAGCATGTCAGTGCGCGCATCCGATTTCATTTCCAGAGCGATTCACCAGATGAGTCCTTCATACTTAGTCGTTTTTTGCAAAATTTCTGACTTTTTGAAAATTTCACTTTTTTGTGAAAATCTCCGCTAAATGAGGTTATAGTATGTTAGAGGGCATCCCAGTAGGGCTCCAAATGTGTGGGTAAAATATTCATCCCTTGGGGGGAAATTTGAAAAAAAGTTGAAAAATTTTTTTTTTCTGGACTTAGAAAATTTTCACACATGTCTCAGACTGCCAGAGAGGGGAGCATGTCAGTGCGCACATCCGATTTCAGTTCCAGAGCGTTTCACCTGATGAGTCCTTCATATTTAGTCATTTTTTGCAAAATTTCTGACTTTTTGAAAATTTCACTTTTTTGTGAAAATCTCCGCTAAATGAGGTTATAGTATGTTAGAGGGCATCCCAGGAGGGCTCCAAATGTGTGGGTAAAATATATATCCCTTGGGGGGAAATTTGAAAAAAAGTTGAAAAAAATTTTTTTTCTGGACTTCGAAAATTTTCACACATGTCTCAGACTTCCAGAGAGGGGAGCATGTCAGTGCGCGCATCCGATTTCATTTCCAGAGCGATTCACCAGATGAGTCCTTCATACTTAGTCGTTTTTTGCAAAATTTCTGACTTTTTGAAAATTTCACTTTTTTGTGAAAATCTCCACTAAATGAGGTTATAGTATGTTAGAGGGCATCCCAGGAGGGCTCCAAATGTGTGGGTAAAAAATATATCCCTTGGGGGGAAATTTGAAAAAAGTTGAAAATTTTTTTTTTTCTGGTCTTAGAAAATTTTCACACATGTCTCAGACTTCCAGAGAGGGGAGCATGTCAGTGCGCGCATCCGATTTCAGTTCCAGAGCGATTCACCCGAGGAGTCCTTCATACTTAGTCGTTTTTTGGAAAAATTTTCACTTTTTGAAAATTTCACTTTTTTGTGAAAATCTCCGCTAAATGAGGTTATAGTATGTTAGAGGGCATCCCAGGAGGGCTCCAAATGTGTGGGTAAAATATATATCCCTTGGGGGGAAATTTGAAAAAAAGTTGAAAAAATTTTTTTTTCTGGACTTAGAAAATTTTCACACATGTCTCAGACTTCCAGAGAGGGGAGCATGTCTGTAAGCGCATCCGATTTCAGTTCCAGAGCGTTTCACCCAATGAGTCCTTCATACTTAGTCGTTTTTTGCAAAATTTCTGACTTTTTGAAAATTTCACTTTTTTGTGAAAATCTCCGCTAAAAGAAGTTATAGTATGTTAGAGGGCATCCCAGGAGGGCTCCAAATGTGTGGGTAAAATATATATCCCTTGGGGGGAAATTTGAAAAAAGTTGAAAAAAGTTTTTTTTCTGGACTTAGAAAATTTTCACACACGTCTCAGACCTCCAGAGAGGGGAGCATGTCAGTGCACGCATCCGATTTCAGTTCCAGAGCGATTCACCCAATGAGTCCTTCATACTTAGTCGTTTTTTGCAAAATTTCTGACTTTTTGAAAATTTCACATTTTTGTGAAAATCTCCGCTAAATGAGGTTATAGTATGTTAGAGGGCATCCCAGGAGGGCTCCAAATGTGTGGGTAAAAAATATATCCCTTGGGGGGAAATTTGAAAAAAAGTTGAAAATTATTTTTTTTCTATTCTTAGAAAATTTTCACACATGTCTCAGACTTCCAGAGAGGGGAGCATGTCTGTAAGCGCATCCGATTTCAGTTCCAGAGCGTTTCACCCAATGAGTCCTTCATACTTAGTCGTTTTTTGCAAAATTTCTGACTTTTTGAAAATTTCACTTTTTTGTGAAAATCTCCGCTAAATGAGGTTATAGTATGTTAGAGGGCATCCCAGTAGGGCTCCAAATGTGTGGGTAAAATATATATCCCTTGGGGGGAAATTTGAAAAAAAGTTGAAACATTTTTTTTTTCTGGACTTAGAAAATTTTCACACATGTCTCAGACTTCCAGAGAGGGGAGCATGTCAGTGAGCGCATCCGATTTCAGTTCCAGAGCAATTCACCCGATGAGTCCTTCATACTTAGTCGTTTTTTGCAAAATTTCTGACTTTTTGAAAATTTTACTTTTTTGTGAAAATCTCCGCTAAATGAGGTTATAGTATGTTAGAGGGCATCCCAGTAGGGCTCCAAATGTGTGGGTAAAATATTCATCCCTTGGGGGGAAATTTGAAAAAAAGTTGAAAAATTTTTTTTTTCTGGACTTAGAAAATTTTCACACATGTCTCAGACTGCCAGAGAGGGGAGCATGTCAGTGCGCACATCCGATTTCAGTTCCAGAGCGTTTCACCTGATGAGTCCTTCATATTTAGTCATTTTTTGCAAAATTTCTGACTTTTTGAAAATTTCACTTTTTTGTGAAAATCTCCGCTAAATGAGGTTATAGTATGTTAGAGGGCATCCCAGGAGGGCTCCAAATGTGTGGGTAAAATATATATCCCTTGGGGGGAAATTTGAAAAAAAGTTGAAAAAAATTTTTTTTCTGGACTTCGAAAATTTTCACACATGTCTCAGACTTCCAGAGAAGGGGAGCATGTCAGTGCGCGCATCCGATTTCATTTCCAGAGCGATTCACCAGATGAGTCCTTCATACTTAGTCGTTTTTTGCAAAATTTCTGACTTTTTGAAAATTTCACTTTTTTGTGAAAATCTCCGCTAAATGAGGTTATAGTATGTTAGAGGGCATCCCAGTAGGGCTCCAAATGTGTGGGTAAAATATATATCCCTTGGGGGGAAATTTGAAAAAAAGTTGAAAAATTTTTTTTTTCTGGACTTAGAAAATTTTCACACATGTCTCAGACTTCCAGAGAGGGGAGCATGTCAGTGAGCGCATCCGATTTCAGTTCCAGAGCAATTCACCCGATGAGTCCTTCATACTTAGTCGTTTTTTGCAAAATTTCTGACTTTTTGAAAATTTCACTTTTTTGTGAAAATCTCCGCTAAATGAGGTTATAGTATGTTAGAGGGCATCCCAGTAGGGCTCCAAATGTGTGGGTAAAATATTCATCCCTTGGGGGGAAATTTGAAAAAAAGTTGAAAATTTTTTTTTTTCTGGACTTAGAAAATTTTCACACATGTCTCAGACTGCCAGAGAGGGGAGCATGTCAGTGCGCACATCCGATTTCAGTTCCAGAGCGTTTCACCTGATGAGTCCTTCATATTTAGTCATTTTTTGCAAAATTTCTGACTTTTTGAAAATTTCACTTTTTTGTGAAAATCTCCGCTAAATGAGGTTATAGTATGTTAGAGGGCATCCCAGGAGGGCTCCAAATGTGTGGGTAAAATATATATCCCTTGGGGGGAAATTTGAAAAAAAGTTGAAAAAAAATTTTTTTCTGGACTTCGAAAATTTTCACACATGTCTCAGACTTCCAGAGAAGGGGAGCATGTCAGTGCGCGCATCCGATTTCATTTCCAGAGCGATTCACCAGATGAGTCCTTCATACTTAGTCGTTTTTTGCAAAATTTCTGACTTTTTGAAAATTTCACTTTTTTGTGAAAATCTCCACTAAATGAGGTTATAGTATGTTAGAGGGCATCCCATGAGGGCTCCAAATGTGTGGGTAAAAAATATATCCCTTGGGGGGAAATTTGAAAAAAGTTGAAAAATTTTTTTTTTCTGGTCTTAGAAAATTTTCACACATGTCTCAGACTTCCAGAGAGGGGAGCATGTCAGTGCGCGCATCCGATTTCAGTTCCAGAGCGATTCACCCGAGGAGTCCTTCATACTTAGTCGTTTTTTGGAAAAATTTTCACTTTTTGAAAATTTCACTTTTTTGTGAAAATCTCCGCTAAATGAGGTTATAGTATGTTAGAGGGCATCCCAGGAGGGCTCCAAATGTGTGGGTAAAATATATATCCCTTGGGGGGAAATTTGAAAAAAAGTTGAAAAAAATTTTTTTTCTAGACTTAGAAAATTTTCACACATGTCTCAGACTTCCAGAGAGGGGAGCATGTCTGTAAGCGCATCCGATTTCAGTTCCAGAGCGTTTCACTCAATGAGTCCTTCATACTTAGTCGTTTTTTGCAAAATTTCTGACTTTTTGAAAATTTCACTTTTTTGTGAAAATCTCCGCTAATTAGGTTATAGTATGTTAGAGGGCATCCCAGTAGGGCTCCAAATGTGTGGGTAAAATATATATCCCTTGGGGGGAAATTTGAAAAAAAGTTGAAAAATTTTTTTTTCTGGACTTAGAAAATTTTCACACATGTCTCAGACCTCCAGAGAGGGGAGCATGTCAGTGCACGCATCCGATTTCAGTTCCAGAGCGATTCACCCAATGAGTCCTTCATACTTAGTCGTTTTTTGCAAAATTTCTGACTTTTTGAAAATTTCACTTTTTTGTGAAAATCTCCGCTAAAAGAGGTTATAGTATGTTAGAGGGCATCCCAGGAGGGCTCCAAATGTGTGGGTAAAATATATATCCCTTGGGGGGAAATTTGAAAAAAAGTTGAAAAAAGTTTTTTTTCTGGACTTAGAAAATTGTCACACACGTCTCAGACTTCCAGAGAGGGGAGCATGTCAGTGCGCTCATCCGATTTCATTTCCAGAGCGATTCACCCGATGAGTCCTTCATACTTAGTCGTTTTTTGCAAAATTTCTGACGTTTTGAAAATTTCACATTTTTGTGAAAATCTCCGCTAAATGAGGTTATAGTATGTTAGAGGGCATCCCAGGAGGGCTCCAAATGTGTGGGTAAAAAATATATCCCTTGGGGGGAAATTTGAAAAAAAGTTGAAAATTATTTTTTTTCTATTCTTAGAAAATTTTCACACATGTCTCAGACTTCCAGAGAGGGGAGCATGTCTGTAAGCGCATCCGATTTCAGTTCCAGAGCGTTTCACCCAATGAGTCCTTCATACTTAGTCGTTTTTTGCAAAATTTCTGACTTTTTGAAAATTTCACTTTTTTGTGAAAATCTCCGCTAAATGAGGTTATAGTATGTTAGAGGGCATCCCAGTAGGGCTCCAAATGTGTGGGTAAAATATTCATCCCTTGGGGGGAAATTTGAAAAAAATTTGAAAAATTTTTTTTTTCTGGACTTAGAAAATTTTCACACATGTCTCAGACTGCCAGAGAGGGGAGCATGACAGTGCGCACATCCGATTTCAGTTCCAGAGCGTTTCACCTGATGAGTCCTTCATATTTAGTCATTTTTTGCAAAATTTCTGACTTTTTGAAAATTTCACTTTTTTGTGAAAATCTCCGCTAATTAGGTTATAGTATGTTAGAGGGCATCCCAGTAGGGCTCCAAATGTGTGGGTAAAATATATATCCCTTGGGGGGAAATTTGAAAAAAAGTTGAAAAAATTTTTTTTCTGGACTTAGAAAATTTTCACACATGTCTCAGACCTCCAGAGAGGGGAGCATGTCAGTGCACGCATCCGATTTCAGTTCCAGAGCGATTCACCCAATGAGTCCTTCATACTTAGTCGTTTTTTGCAAAATTTCTGACTTTTTGAAAATTTCACTTTTTTGTGAAAATCTCCGCTAAAAGAGGTTATAGTATGTTAGAGGGCATCCCAGGAGGGCTCCAAATGTGTGGGTAAAATATATATCCCTTGGGGGGAAATTTGAAAAAAGTTGAAAACATTTTTTTTTTCTGGACTTAGAAAATTTTCACACATGTCTCAGACTTCCAGAGAGGGGAGCATGTCAGTGCGCGCATCCGATTTCAGTTCCAGAGCGATTCACCCGATGAGTCCTTCATACTTAGTCGTTTTTTGCAAAATTTCTAACTTTTTGAAAATTTCACTTTTTTGTGAAAATCTCTGCTAAATGAGGTTATAGTATGTTAGAGGGCATCCCAGGAGGGCTCCAAATGTGTGGGTAAAATATATATCCCTTGGGGGAAGGTTGAAAAAAAGTTGAAAAAATTTTTTTTTCTGGACTTAGAAAATTTTCACACATGTCTCAGACTTCCAGAGAGGGGAGCATGTCTATAAGCGCATCCGATTTCAGTTCCAGAGCGTTTCACCCGATGAGTCCTTCATACTTAGTCATTTTTTGGAAAAATTTTCACTTTTTGAAAATTTCACTTTTTTGTGAAAATCTCCGCTAAATGAGGTTATAGTATGTTAGAGGGCATCCCAGGAGGGCTCCAAATGTGTGGGTAAAATACATATCCCTTGGGGGGAAATTTGAAAAAAAGTTGAAAAAATTTTTTTTTCTGGACTTAGAAAATTTTCACACATGTCTCAGACTTCCAGAGAGGGGAGCATGTCAGTGCGCGCATCCGATTTCAGTTCCAGAGCGTTTCACCCAATGAGTCCTTCATATTTAGTCATTTTTTCAAAATTTCTGACTTTTTGAAAATTTCACTTTTTTGTGAAAATCTCCGCTAAATGAGGTTATAGTATGTTAGAGGGCATCCCAGGAGGGCTCCAAATGTGTGGGTAAAATATATATCCCTTGGGGGGAAATTTGAAAAAAAGTTGAATTTTTTTTTTTTTCTGGACTTAGAAAATTTAAACACATGTCTCAGACTTCCAGACAGGGGAGCATGTCAGTGCGCACATCCGATTTCAGTTCCAGAGCGATTCACCCGATGAGTCCTTCATACTTAGTCATTTTTTGCAAAATTTCTGACTTTTTGAAAATTTCACTTTTTTGTGAAAATCTCCGCTAAATGAGGTTATAGTATGTTAGAGGGCATCCCAGGAGGGCTCCAAATGTGTGGGTAAAATATATATCCCTGGGGGGGAAATTTGAAAAAAAGTTGAAAAAAATGTTTTTTCTGGACTTAGAAAATTTTCACACATGTCTCAGACTTCCAGAGAGGGGAGCATGTCAGTGCGCGCATCCGATTTCATTTCCAGAGCGATTCACCCGATGAGTCCTTCAAACTTCGTTGTTTTTTGCAAAATTTCTGACTTTTTGAAAATTTCACTTTTTTGTGAAAATCTCCGCTAAATGAGGTTATAGTATGTTAGAGGGCATCCCAGGAGGGCTCCAAATGTGTGGGTAAAATATATATCCCTTAGAAGGAAATTTGAAAAAAAGTTGAATAATTTTTTTTTTCTGGACTTAGAAAATTTTCACACATGTCTCAGACTGCCAGAGAGGGGAGCATGTCAGTGCGCGCATCCGATTTCAGTTCCAGAGCGATTCACCCGATGAGTCCTTCATACTTAGTCGTTTTTTGCAAAATTTCTAACTTTTTGAAAATTTCACTTTTTTGTGAAAATCTCTGCTAAATGAGGTTATAGTATGTTAGAGGGCATCCCAGGAGGGCTCCAAATGTGTGGGTAAAATATATATCCCTTGGGGGAAGGTTGAAAAAAAGTTGAAAAAATTTTTTTTTCTGGACTTAGAAAATTTTCACACATGTCTCAGACTTCCAGAGAGGGGAGCATGTCTATAAGCGCATCCGATTTCAGTTCCAGAGCGTTTCACCCGATGAGTCCTTCATACTTAGTCATTTTTTGGAAAAATTTTCACTTTTTGAAAATTTCACTTTTTTGTGAAAATCTCCGCTAAATGAGGTTATAGTATGTTAGAGGGCATCCCAGGAGGGCTCCAAATGTGTGGGTAAAATACATATCCCTTGGGGGGAAATTTGAAAAAAAGTTGAAAAAATTTTTTTTTCTGGACTTAGAAAATTTTCACACATGTCTCAGACTTCCAGAGAGGGGAGCATGTCAGTGCGCGCATCCGATTTCAGTTCCAGAGCGTTTCACCCAATGAGTCCTTCATATTTAGTCATTTTTTGCAAAATTTCTGACTTTTTGAAAATTTCACTTTTTTGTGAAAATCTCCGCTAAATGAGGTTATAGTATGTTAGAGGGCATCCCAGGAGGGCTCCAAATGTGTGGGTAAAATATATATCCCTTGGGGGGAAATTTGAAAAAAAGTTGAATTTTTTTTTTTTTCTGGACTTAGAAAATTTAAACACATGTCTCAGACTTCCAGAGAGGGGAGCATGTCAGTGCGCACATCCGATTTCAGTTCCAGAGCGATTCACCCGATGAGTCCTTCATACTTAGTCATTTTTTGCAAAATTTCTGACTTTTTGAAAATTTCACTTTTTTGTGAAAATCTCCGCTAAATGAGGTTATAGTATGTTAGAGGGCATCCCAGGAGGGCTCCAAATGTGTGGGTAAAATATATATCCCTTGGGGGGAAATTTGAAAAAAAGTTGAAAAAAATGTTTTTTCTGGACTTAGAAAATTTTCACACATGTCTCAGACTTCCAGAGAGGGGAGCATGTCAGTGCGCGCATCCGATTTCATTTCCAGAGCGATTCACCCGATGAGTCCTTCAAACTTCGTTGTTTTTTGCAAAATTTCTGACTTTTTGAAAATTTCACTTTTTTGTGAAAATCTCCGCTAAATGAGGTTATAGTATGTTAGAGGGCATCCCAGGAGGGCTCCAAATGTGTGGGTAAAATATATATCCCTTAGAAGGAAATTTGAAAAAAAGTTGAATAATTTTTTTTTTCTGGACTTAGAAAATTTTCACACATGTCTCAGACCTCCAGAGAGGGGAGCATGTCAGTGCACGCATCCGATTTCAGTTCCAGAGCGATTCACCCAATGAGTCCTTCATACTTAGTCGTTTTTTGCAAAATTTCTGACTTTTTGAAAATTTCACTTTTTTGTGAAAATCTCTGCTAAAAGAGGTTATAGTATGTTAGAGGGCATCCCAGGAGGGCTCCAAATGTGTGGGTAAAATATATATCCCTTGGGGGGAAATTTGAAAAAAGTTGAAAACATTTTTTTTTTCTGGACTTAGAAAATTTTCACACATGTCTCAGACTTCCAGAGAGGGGAGCATGTCAGTGCGCGCATCCGATTTCAGTTCCAGAGCGATTCACCCGATGAGTCCTTCATACTTAGTCGTTTTTTGCAAAATTTCTAACTTTTTGAAAATTTCACTTTTTTGTGAAAATCTCTGCTAAATGAGGTTATAGTATGTTAGAGGGCATCCCAGGAGGGCTCCAAATGTGTGGGTAAAATATATATCCCTTGGGGGAAGGTTGAAAAAAAGTTGAAAAAATTTTTTTTTCTGGACTTAGAAAATTTTCACACATGTCTCAGACTTCCAGAGAGGGGAGCATGTCTATAAGCGCATCCGATTTCAGTTCCAGAGCGTTTCACCCGATGAGTCCTTCATACTTAGTCATTTTTTGGAAAAATTTTCACTTTTTGAAAATTTCACTTTTTTGTGAAAATCTCCGCTAAATGAGGTTATAGTATGTTAGAGGGCATCCCAGGAGGGCTCCAAATGTGTGGGTAAAATACATATCCCTTGGGGGGAAATTTGAAAAAAAGTTGAAAAAATTTTTTTTTCTGGACTTAGAAAATTTTCACACATGTCTCAGACTTCCAGAGAGGGGAGCATGTCAGTGCGCGCATCCGATTTCAGTTCCAGAGCGTTTCACCCAATGAGTCCTTCATATTTAGTCATTTTTTCAAAATTTCTGACTTTTTGAAAATTTCACTTTTTTGTGAAAATCTCCGCTAAATGAGGTTATAGTATGTTAGAGGGCATCCCAGGAGGGCTCCAAATGTGTGGGTAAAATACATATCCCTTGGGGGGAAATTTGAAAAAAAGTTGAAAAAATTTATTTTTCTGGACTTAGAAAATTTTCACACATGTCTCAGACTTCCAGAGAGGGGAGCATGTCAGTGCGCGCATCCGATTTCAGTTCCAGAGCGTTTCACCCAATGAGTCCTTCATATTTAGTCATTTTTTGCAAAATTTCTGACTTTTTGAAAATTTCACTTTTTTGTGAAAATCTCCGCTAAATGAGGTTATAGTATGTTAGAGGGCATCCCAGGAGGGCTCCAAATGTGTGGGTAAAATATATATCCCTTGGGGGGAAATTTGAAAAAAAGTTGAAAAAAATGTTTTTTCTGGACTTAGAAAATTTTCACACATGTCTCAGACTTCCAGAGAGGGGAGCATGTCAGTGCGCGCATCCGATTTCATTTCCAGAGCGATTCACCTGATGAGTCCTTCAAACTTCGTTGTTTTTTGCAAAATTTCTGACTTTTTGAAAATTTCACTTTTTTGTGAAAATCTCCGCTAAATGAGGTTATAGTATGTTAGAGGGCATCCCAGGAGGGCTCCAAATGTGTGGGTAAAATATATATCCCTTAGAAGGAAATTTGAAAAAAAGTTGAATAATTTTTTTTTTCTGGACTTAGAAAATTTTCAAACATGTCTCAGACTGCCAGAGAGGGGAGCATGTCAGTGCGCGCATCCGATTTCAGTTCCAGAGCGATTCACCCGATGAGTCCTTCATACTTAGTCGTTTTTTGGAAAAATTTTCACTTTTTGAAAATTTCACTTTTTTGTGAAAATCTCCGCTAAATGAGGTTATAGAATGTTAGAGGGCATCCCAGGAGGGCTCCAAATGTGTGGGTAAAATATATATCCCTTGGGGGGAAATTTGAAAAAAGTTGAAAACATTTTTTTTTTCTGGACTTAGAAAATTTTCACACATGTCTCAGACTTCCAGAGAGGGGAGCATGTCTATAAGCGCATCCGATTTCAGTTCCAGAGCGTTTCACCCGATGAGTCCTTCATACTTAGTCATTTTTTGGAAAAATTTTCACTTTTTGAAAATTTCACTTTTTTGTGAAAATCTCCACTAAATGAGGTTATAGCATGTTAGAGGGCATCCCAGGAGGGCTCCAAATGTGTGGGTAAAATATATATCCCTTGGGGGGAAATTTGAAAAAAAGTTGAAAAAAAATTTTTTTCTGGACTTAGAAAATTTTCACACATGTCTCAGACTTCCAGAGAGGGGAGCATGTCAGTGCTCGCATCCGATTTCAGTTCCAGAGCGATTCACCCGATGAGTCCTTCATACTTAGTTGTTTTTTGCAAAAGTTCTGACTTTTTGAAAATTTCACTTTTTTGTGAAAATCTCTGCTAAATGAGGTTATAGTGTGTTAGAGGGCATCCCAGGAGGGCTCCAAATGTGTGGGTAAAATATATATCCCTTGGGGGAAATTTGAAAAAAAGTTGAAAATTTTTTTTTTTCTGGACTTAGAAAATTTTCACACATGTCTCAGACTTCCAGAGAGGGGAGCATGTCAGTGCGCGCATCCGATTTCAGTTCCAGAGCGATTCACCCGATGAGTCCTTCATACTTATTCGTTTTTTGCAAAATTTCTGACTTTTTGAAAATTTCACTTTTTTGTGAAAATCTCTGCTAAATTAGGTTATTGTATGTTAGAGGGCATCCCAGGAGGGCTCCAAATGTGTGGGTAAAATATATATCCCTTGGGGGGAAATTTGAAAAAAAGTTGAAAAAAATTTTTTTTTCTTTACTTAGAAAATTTTCACACATGTCTCAGACCTCCAGAGAGGGGAGCATGTCAGTGCACGCATCCGATTTCAGTTCCAGAGCGATTCACCCAATGAGTCCTTCATACTTAGTCGTTTTTTGCAAAATTTCTGACTTTTTGAAAATTTCACTTTTTTGTGAAAATCTCCGCTAAAAGAGGTTATAGTATGTTAGAGGGCATCCCAGGAGGGCTCCAAATGTGTGGGTAAAATATATATCCCTTGGGGGGAAATTTGAAAAAAGTTGAAAACATTTTTTTTTTCTGGACTTAGAAAATTTTCACACATGTCTCAGACTTCCAGAGAGGGGAGCATGTCAGTGCGCGCATCCGATTTCAGTTCCAGAGCGATTCACCCGATGAGTCCTTCATACTTAGTCGTTTTTTGCAAAATTTCTAACTTTTTGAAAATTTCACTTTTTTGTGAAAATCTCTGCTAAATGAGGTTATAGTATGTTAGAGGGCATCCCAGGAGGGCTCCAAATGTGTGGGTAAAATATATATCCCTTGGGGGAAGGTTGAAAAAAAGTTGAAAAAATTTTTTTTTCTGGACTTAGAAAATTTTCACACATGTCTCAGACTTCCAGAGAGGGGAGCATGTCTATAAGCGCATCCGATTTCAGTTCCAGAGCGTTTCACCCGATGAGTCCTTCATACTTAGTCATTTTTTGGAAAAATTTTCACTTTTTGAAAATTTCACTTTTTTGTGAAAATCTCCGCTAAATGAGGTTATAGTATGTTAGAGGGCATCCCAGGAGGGCTCCAAATGTGTGGGTAAAATACATATCCCTTGGGGGGAAATTTGAAAAAAAGTTGAAAAAATTTTTTTTTCTGGACTTAGAAAATTTTCACACATGTCTCAGACTTCCAGAGAGGGGAGCATGTCAGTGCGCGCATCCGATTTCAGTTCCAGAGCGTTTCACCCAATGAGTCCTTCATATTTAGTCATTTTTTCAAAATTTCTGACTTTTTGAAAATTTCACTTTTTTGTGAAAATCTCCGCTAAATGAGGTTATAGTATGTTAGAGGGCATCCCAGGAGGGCTCCAAATGTGTGGGTAAAATACATATCCCTTGGGGGGAAATTTGAAAAAAAGTTGAAAAAAATTTTTTTTCTGGACTTAGAAAATTTTCACACATGTCTCAGACTTCCAGAGAGGGGAGCATGTCAGTGCGCGCATCCGATTTCAGTTCCAGAGCGTTTCACCCAATGAGTCCTTCATATTTAGTCATTTTTTGCAAAATTTCTGACTTTTTGAAAATTTCACTTTTTTGTGAAAATCTCCGCTAAATGAGGTTATAGTATGTTAGAGGGCATCCCAGGAGGGCTCCAAATGTGTGGGTAAAATATATATCCCTTGGGGGGAAATTTGAAAAAAAGTTGAATTTTTTTTTTTTTCTGGACTTAGAAAATTTAAACACATGTCTCAGACTTCCAGAGAGGGGAGCATGTCAGTGCGCACATCCGATTTCAGTTCCAGAGCGATTCACCCGATGAGTCCTTCATACTTAGTCATTTTTTGCAAAATTTCTGACTTTTTGAAAATTTCACTTTTTTGTGAAAATCTCCGCTAAATGAGGTTATAGTATGTTAGAGGGCATCCCAGGAGGGCTCCAAATGTGTGGGTAAAATATATATCCCTTGGGGGGAAATTTGAAAAAAAGTTGAAAAAAATGTTTTTTCTGGACTTAGAAAATTTTCACACATGTCTCAGACTTCCAGAGAGGGGAGCATGTCAGTGCGCACATCCGATTTCATTTCCAGAGCGATTCACCCGATGAGTCCTTCAAACTTCGTTGTTTTTTGCAAAATTTCTGACTTTTTGAAAATTTCACTTTTTTGTGAAAATCTCCGCTAAATGAGGTTATAGTATGTTAGAGGGCATCCCAGGAGGGCTCCAAATGTGTGGGTAAAATATATATCCCTTAGAAGGAAATTTGAAAAAAAGTTGAATAATTTTTTTTTTCTGGACTTAGAAAATTTTCACACATGTCTCAGACTGCCAGAGAGGGGAGCATGTCAGTGCGCGCATCCGATTTCAGTTCCAGAGCGATTCACCCGATGAGTCCTTCATACTTAGTCGTTTTTTGCAAAATTTCTGACTTTTTAAAAATTTCACTTTTTTGTGAAAATCTCCGCTAAATGAGGTTATAGAATGTTAGAGGGCATCCCAGGAGGGCTCCAAATGTGTGGGTAAAATATATATCCCTTGGGGGGAAATTTGAAAAAAGTTGAAATTTTTTTTTTCTGGACTTAGAAAATTTTCACACATGTCTCAGACTTCCAGAGAGGGGAGCATGTCTATAAGCGCATCCGATTTCAGTTCCAGAGCGTTTCACCCGATGAGTCCTTCATACTTAGTCGTTTTTTGGAAAAATTTTCACTTTTTGAAAATTTCACTTTTTTGTGAAAATCTCCGCTAAATGAGGTTATAGAATGTTAGAGGGCATCCCAGGAGGGCTCCAAATGTGTGGGTAAAATATATATCCCTTGGGGGGAAATTTGAAAAAAGTTGAAAACATTTTTTTTTTCTGGACTTAGAAAATTTTCACACATGTCTCAGACTTCCAGAGAGGGGAGCATGTCTATAAGCGCATCCGATTTCAGTTCCAGAGCGTTTCACCCGATGAGTCCTTCATACTTAGTCATTTTTTGGAAAAATTTTCACTTTTTGAAAATTTCACTTTTTTGTGAAAATCTCCACTAAATGAGGTTATAGCATGTTAGAGGGCATCCCAGGAGGGCTCCAAATGTGTGGGTAAAATATATATCCCTTGGGGGGAAATTTGAAAAAAAGTTGAAAAAAATTTTTTTTCTGGACTTAGAAAATTTTCACACATGTCTCAGACTTCCAGAGAGGGGAGCATGTCAGTGCTCGCATCCGATTTCAGTTCCAGAGCGATTCACCCGATGAGTCCTTCATACTTAGTTGTTTTTTGCAAAAGTTCTGACTTTTTGAAAATTTCACTTTTTTGTGAAAATCTCTGCTAAATGAGGTTATAGTGTGTTAGAGGGCATCCCAGGAGGGCTCCAAATGTGTGGGTAAAATATATATCCCTTGGGGGAAATTTGAAAAAAAGTTGAAAATTTTTTTTTTTCTGGACTTAGAAAATTTTCACACATGTCTCAGACTTCCAGAGAGGGGAGCATGTCAGTGCGCGCATCCGATTTCAGTTCCAGAGCGATTCACCCGATGAGTCCTTCATACTTATTCGTTTTTTGCAAAATTTCTGACTTTTTGAAAATTTCACTTTTTTGTGAAAATCTCTGCTAAATTAGGTTATTGTATGTTAGAGGGCATCCCAGGAGGGCTCCAAATGTGTGGGTAAAATATATATCCCTTGGGGGGAAATTTGAAAAAAAGTTGAAAAAAATTTTTTTTTCTTTACTTAGAAAATTTTCACACATGTCTCCGACTTCCAGAGAGGGGAGCATGTCAGTGCGCGCATCCGATTTCAGTTCCAGAGCGATTCACCCGATGAGTCCTTCATACTTAGTCGTTTTTTGAAAAATTTCTGACTTTTTGAAAATTTCACTTTTTTGTGAAAATCTCCGCTAAATGAGGTTATAGTATGTTAGAGGGCATCCCAGGAGGGCTCAAAATGTGTGGGTAAAATATATATCCCTTGGGGGGAAATTTGAAAAATAGTTGAAAAAATTTTTTTTTCTGGACTTAGAAAATTTTCACACATGTCTCAGACTTCCAGAGAGGGGAGCATGTCAGTGCGCGCATCCGATTTCAGTTCCAGAGCGATTCACCCGATGAGTCCTTCATACTTAGTCATTTTTTTGCAAAATTTCTGACTTTTTGAAAATTTAACTTTTTTGTGAAAATCTCTGCTAAATGAGGTTATAGTATGTTAGAGGGCATCCCAGGAGGGCTCCAAATGTGTGGGTAAAATATATATCCCTTGGGGGGAAATTTGAAAAAAAGTTGAAAAAAATTTTTTTTCTAGACTTAGAAAATTTTCACACATGTCTCAGACTTCCAGAGAGGGGAGCATGTCTGTAAGCGCATCCGATTTCAGTTCCAGAGCGTTTCACTCAATGAGTCCTTCATACTTAGTCGTTTTTTGCAAAATTTCTGACTTTTTGAAAATTTCACTTTTTTGTGAAAATCTCCGCTAATTAGGTTATAGTATGTTAGAGGGCATCCCAGTAGGGCTCCAAATGTGTGGGTAAAATATATATCCCTTGGGGGGAAATTTGAAAAAAAGTTGAAAAATTTTTTTTTCTGGACTTAGAAAATTTTCACACATGTCTCAGACCTCCAGAGAGGGGAGCATGTCAGTGCACGCATCCGATTTCAGTTCCAGAGCGATTCACCCAATGAGTCCTTCATACTTAGTCGTTTTTTGCAAAATTTCTGACTTTTTGAAAATTTCACTTTTTTGTGAAAATCTCCGCTAAAAGAGGTTATAGTATGTTAGAGGGCATCCCAGGAGGGCTCCAAATGTGTGGGTAAAATATATATCCCTTGGGGGGAAATTTGAAAAAAAGTTGAAAAAAGTTTTTTTTCTGGACTTAGAAAATTGTCACACACGTCTCAGACTTCCAGAGAGGGGAGCATGTCAGTGCGCTCATCCGATTTCATTTCCAGAGCGATTCACCCGATGAGTCCTTCATACTTAGTCGTTTTTTGCAAAATTTCTGACGTTTTGAAAATTTCACATTTTTGTGAAAATCTCCGCTAAATGAGGTTATAGTATGTTAGAGGGCATCCCAGGAGGGCTCCAAATGTGTGGGTAAAAAATATATCCCTTGGGGGGAAATTTGAAAAAAAGTTGAAAATTATTTTTTTTCTATTCTTAGAAAATTTTCACACATGTCTCAGACTTCCAGAGAGGGGAGCATGTCTGTAAGCGCATCCGATTTCAGTTCCAGAGCGTTTCACCCAATGAGTCCTTCATACTTAGTCGTTTTTTGCAAAATTTCTGACTTTTTGAAAATTTCACTTTTTTGTGAAAATCTCCGCTAAATGAGGTTATAGTATGTTAGAGGGCATCCCAGTAGGGCTCCAAATGTGTGGGTAAAATATTCATCCCTTGGGGGGAAATTTGAAAAAAATTTGAAAAATTTTTTTTTTCTGGACTTAGAAAATTTTCACACATGTCTCAGACTGCCAGAGAGGGGAGCATGTCAGTGCGCACATCCGATTTCAGTTCCAGAGCGTTTCACCTGATGAGTCCTTCATATTTAGTCATTTTTTGCAAAATTTCTGACTTTTTGAAAATTTCACTTTTTTGTGAAAATCTCCGCTAATTAGGTTATAGTATGTTAGAGGGCATCCCAGTAGGGCTCCAAATGTGTGGGTAAAATATATATCCCTTGGGGGGAAATTTGAAAAAAAGTTGAAAAAATTTTTTTTCTGGACTTAGAAAATTTTCACACATGTCTCAGACCTCCAGAGAGGGGAGCATGTCAGTGCACGCATCCGATTTCAGTTCCAGAGCGATTCACCCAATGAGTCCTTCATACTTAGTCGTTTTTTGAAAAATTTCTGACTTTTTGAAAATTTCACTTTTTTGTGAAAATCTCCGCTAAAAGAGGTTATAGTATGTTAGAGGGCATCCCAGGAGGGCTCCAAATGTGTGGGTAAAATATATATCCCTTGGGGGGAAATTTGAAAAAAGTTGAAAACATTTTTTTTTTCTGGACTTAGAAAATTTTCACACATGTCTCAGACTTCCAGAGAGGGGAGCATGTCAGTGCGCGCATCCGATTTCAGTTCCAGAGCGATTCACCCGATGAGTCCTTCATACTTAGTCGTTTTTTGCAAAATTTCTAACTTTTTGAAAATTTCACTTTTTTGTGAAAATCTCTGCTAAATGAGGTTATAGTATGTTAGAGGGCATCCCAGGAGGGCTCCAAATGTGTGGGTAAAATATATATCCCTTGGGGGAAGGTTGAAAAAAAGTTGAAAAAATTTTTTTTTCTGGACTTAGAAAATTTTCACACATGTCTCAGACTTCCAGAGAGGGGAGCATGTCTATAAGCGCATCCGATTTCAGTTCCAGAGCGTTTCACCCGATGAGTCCTTCATACTTAGTCATTTTTTGGAAAAATTTTCACTTTTTGAAAATTTCACTTTTTTGTGAAAATCTCCGCTAAATGAGGTTATAGTATGTTAGAGGGCATCCCAGGAGGGCTCCAAATGTGTGGGTAAAATACATATCCCTTGGGGGGAAATTTGAAAAAAAGTTGAAAAATTTTTTTTTTCTGGACTTAGAAAATTTTCACACATGTCTCAGACTTCCAGAGAGGGGAGCATGTCAGTGCGCGCATCCGATTTCAGTTCCAGAGCGTTTCACCCAATGAGTCCTTCATATTTAGTCATTTTTTCAAAATTTCTGACTTTTTGAAAATTTCACTTTTTTGTGAAAATCTCCGCTAAATGAGGTTATAGTATGTTAGAGGGCATCCCAGGAGGGCTCCAAATGTGTGGGTAAAATATATATCCCTTGGGGGGAAATTTGAAAAAAAGTTGAATTTTTTTTTTTTTCTGGACTTAGAAAATTTAAACACATGTCTCAGACTTCCAGACAGGGGAGCATGTCAGTGCGCACATCCGATTTCAGTTCCAGAGCGATTCACCCGATGAGTCCTTCATACTTAGTCATTTTTTGCAAAATTTCTGACTTTTTGAAAATTTCACTTTTTTGTGAAAATCTCCGCTAAATGAGGTTATAGTATGTTAGAGGGCATCCCAGGAGGGCTCCAAATGTGTGGGTAAAATATATATCCCTTGGGGGGAAATTTGAAAAAAAGTTGAAAAAAATGTTTTTTCTGGACTTAGAAAATTTTCACACATGTCTCAGACTTCCAGAGAGGGGAGCATGTCAGTGCGCGCATCCGATTTCATTTCCAGAGCGATTCACCCGATGAGTCCTTCAAACTTCGTTGTTTTTTGCAAAATTTCTGACTTTTTGAAAATTTCACTTTTTTGTGAAAATCTCCGCTAAATGAGGTTATAGTATGTTAGAGGGCATCCCAGGAGGGCTCCAAATGTGTGGGTAAAATATATATCCCTTAGAAGGAAATTTGAAAAAAAGTTGAATAATTTTTTTTTTCTGGACTTAGAAAATTTTCACACATGTCTCAGACTGCCAGAGAGGGGAGCATGTCAGTGCGCGCATCCGATTTCAGTTCCAGAGCGATTCACCCGATGAGTCCTTCATACTTAGTCGTTTTTTGCAAAATTTCTAACTTTTTGAAAATTTCACTTTTTTGTGAAAATCTCTGCTAAATGAGGTTATAGTATGTTAGAGGGCATCCCAGGAGGGCTCCAAATGTGTGGGTAAAATATATATCCCTTGGGGGAAGGTTGAAAAAAAGTTGAAAAAATTTTTTTTTCTGGACTTAGAAAATTTTCACACATGTCTCAGACTTCCAGAGAGGGGAGCATGTCTATAAGCGCATCCGATTTCAGTTCCAGAGCGTTTCACCCGATGAGTCCTTCATACTTAGTCATTTTTTGGAAAAATTTTCACTTTTTGAAAATTTCACTTTTTTGTGAAAATCTCCGCTAAATGAGGTTATAGTATGTTAGAGGGCATCCCAGGAGGGCTCCAAATGTGTGGGTAAAATACATATCCCTTGGGGGGAAATTTGAAAAAAAGTTGAAAAAATTTTTTTTTCTGGACTTAGAAAATTTTCACACATGTCTCAGACTTCCAGAGAGGGGAGCATGTCAGTGCGCGCATCCGATTTCAGTTCCAGAGCGTTTCACCCAATGAGTCCTTCATATTTAGTCATTTTTTGCAAAATTTCTGACTTTTTGAAAATTTAACTTTTTTGTGAAAATCTCCGCTAAATGAGGTTATAGTATGTTAGAGGGCATCCCAGGAGGGCTCCAAATGTGTGGGTAAAATATATATCCCTTGGGGGGAAATTTGAAAAAAAGTTGAATTTTTTTTTTTTTCTGGACTTAGAAAATTTAAACACATGTCTCAGACTTCCAGAGAGGGGAGCATGTCAGTGCTCGCATCCGATTTCAGTTCCAGAGCGATTCACCCGATGAGTCCTTCATACTTAGTTGTTTTTTGCAAAAGTTCTGACTTTTTGAAAATTTCACTTTTTTGTGAAAATCTCTGCTAAATGAGGTTATAGTGTGTTAGAGGGCATCCCAGGAGGGCTCCAAATGTGTGGGTAAAATATATATCCCTTGGGGGAAATTTGAAAAAAAGTTGAAAATTTTTTTTTTTCTGGACTTAGAAAATTTTCACACATGTCTCAGACTTCCAGAGAGGGGAGCATGTCAGTGCGCGCATCCGATTTCAGTTCCAGAGCGATTCACCCGATGAGTCCTTCATACTTATTCGTTTTTTGCAAAATTTCTGACTTTTTGAAAATTTCACTTTTTTGTGAAAATCTCTGCTAAATTAGGTTATTGTATGTTAGAGGGCATCCCAGGAGGGCTCCAAATGTGTGGGTAAAATATATATCCCTTGGGGGGAAATTTGAAAAAAAGTTGAAAAAAATTTTTTTTTCTTTACTTAGAAAATTTTCACACATGTCTCCGACTTCCAGAGAGGGGAGCATGTCAGTGCGCGCATCCGATTTCAGTTCCAGAGCGATTCACCCGATGAGTCCTTCATACTTAGTCGTTTTTTGAAAAATTTCTGACTTTTTGAAAATTTCACTTTTTTGTGAAAATCTCCGCTAAATGAGGTTATAGTATGTTAGAGGGCATCCCAGGAGGGCTCAAAATGTGTGGGTAAAATATATATCCCTTGGGGGGAAATTTGAAAAAAAGTTGAAAATTTTTTTTTCTGGACTTAGAAAATTTTCACACATGTCTCAGACTGCCAGAGAGGGGAGCATGTCAGTGCGCACATCCGATTTCAGTTCCAGAGCGTTTCACCCGATGAGTCCTTCATATTTAGTCATTTTTTGCAAAATTTCTGACTTTTTGAAAATTTCACTTTTTTGTGAAAATCTCCGCTAAATGAGGTTATAGTATGTTAGAGGGCATCCCAGGAGGGCTCCAAATGTGTGGGTAAAATATATATCCCTTGGGGGGAAATTTGAACAAAAAGATGAAAAAAAATTTTTTTCTTTACTTAGAAAATTTTCACACATGTCTCCGACTTCCAGAGAGGGGAGCATGTCAGTGCGCGCATCCGATTTCAGTTCCAGAGCGATTCACCCGATGAGTCCTTCATACTTAGTCGTTTTTTGAAAAATTTCTGACTTTTTGAAAATTTCACTTTTTTGTGAAAATCTCCGCTAAATGAGGTTATAGTATGTTAGAGGGCATCCCAGGAGGGCTCAAAATGTGTGGGTAAAATATATATCCCTTGGGGGGAAATTTGAAAAAAAGTTGAAATGTTTTTTTTTTCTGGACTTAGAAAATTTAAACACATGTCTCAGACTTCCAGAGAGGGGAGCATGTCAGTGCGCACATCCGATTTCAGTTCCAGAGCGATTCACCCGATGAGTCCTTCATACTTAGTTGTTTTTCCAAAATTTCTGACTTTTTGAAAATTTCACTTTTTTGTGAAAATCTCCGCTAAATGAGGTTATAGTATGTTAGAGGGCATCCCAGGAGGGCTCCAAATGTGTGGGTAAAATATATATCCCTTAGAAGGAAATTTGAAAAAAAGTTGAATAATTTTTTTTTTCTGGACTTAGAAAATTTTCACACATGTCTCAGACTGCCAGAGAGGGGAGCATGTCAGTGCGCGCATCCGATTTCAGTTCCAGAGCGATTCACCCGATGAGTCCTTCATACTTAGTCGTTTTTTGCAAAATTTCTGACTTTTTAAAAATTTCACTTTTTTGTGAAAATCTCCGCTAAATGAGGTTATAGAATGTTAGAGGGCATCCCAGGAGGGCTCCAAATGTGTGGGTAAAATATATATCCCTTGGGGGGAAATTTGAAAAAAGTTGAAATTTTTTTTTTCTGGACTTAGAAAATTTTCACACATGTCTCAGACTTCCAGAGAGGGGAGCATGTCTATAAGCGCATCCGATTTCAGTTCCAGAGCGTTTCACCCGATGAGTCCTTCATACTTAGTCGTTTTTTGGAAAAATTTTCACTTTTTGAAAATTTCACTTTTTTGTGAAAATCTCCGCTAAATGAGGTTATAGAATGTTAGAGGGCATCCCAGGAGGGCTCCAAATGTGTGGGTAAAATATATATCCCTTGGGGGGAAATTTGAAAAAAGTTGAAAACATTTTTTTTTTCTGGACTTAGAAAATTTTCACACATGTCTCAGACTTCCAGAGAGGGGAGCATGTCTATAAGCGCATCCGATTTCAGTTCCAGAGCGTTTCACCCGATGAGTCCTTCATACTTAGTCATTTTTTGGAAAAATTTTCACTTTTTGAAAATTTCACTTTTTTGTGAAAATCTCCACTAAATGAGGTTATAGCATGTTAGAGGGCATCCCAGGAGGGCTCCAAATGTGTGGGTAAAATATATATCCCTTGGGGGGAAATTTGAAAAAAAGTTGAAAAAAATTTTTTTTCTGGACTTAGAAAATTTTCACACATGTCTCAGACTTCCAGAGAGGGGAGCATGTCAGTGCTCGCATCCGATTTCAGTTCCAGAGCGATTCACCCGATGAGTCCTTCATACTTAGTTGTTTTTTGCAAAAGTTCTGACTTTTTGAAAATTTCACTTTTTTGTGAAAATCTCTGCTAAATGAGGTTATAGTGTGTTAGAGGGCATCCCAGGAGGGCTCCAAATGTGTGGGTAAAATATATATCCCTTGGGGGAAATTTGAAAAAAAGTTGAAAATTTTTTTTTTTCTGGACTTAGAAAATTTTCACACATGTCTCAGACTTCCAGAGAGGGGAGCATGTCAGTGCGCGCATCCGATTTCAGTTCCAGAGCGATTCACCCGATGAGTCCTTCATACTTATTCGTTTTTTGCAAAATTTCTGACTTTTTGAAAATTTCACTTTTTTGTGAAAATCTCTGCTAAATTAGGTTATTGTATGTTAGAGGGCATCCCAGGAGGGCTCCAAATGTGTGGGTAAAATATATATCCCTTGGGGGGAAATTTGAAAAAAAGTTGAAAAAAATTTTTTTTTCTTTACTTAGAAAATTTTCACACATGTCTCCGACTTCCAGAGAGGGGAGCATGTCAGTGCGCGCATCCGATTTCAGTTCCAGAGCGATTCACCCGATGAGTCCTTCATACTTAGTCGTTTTTTGAAAAATTTCTGACTTTTTGAAAATTTCACTTTTTTGTGAAAATCTCCGCTAAATGAGGTTATAGTATGTTAGAGGGCATCCCAGGAGGGCTCAAAATGTGTGGGTAAAATATATATCCCTTGGGGGGAAATTTGAAAAATAGTTGAAAAAATTTTTTTTTCTGGACTTAGAAAATTTTCACACATGTCTCAGACTTCCAGAGAGGGGAGCATGTCAGTGCGCGCATCCGATTTCAGTTCCAGAGCGATTCACCCGATGAGTCCTTCATACTTAGTCATTTTTTTGCAAAATTTCTGACTTTTTGAAAATTTAACTTTTTTGTGAAAATCTCTGCTAAATGAGGTTATAGTATGTTAGAGGGCATCCCAGGAGGGCTCCAAATGTGTGGGTAAAATATATATCCCTTGGGGGGAAATTTGAAAAAAAGTTGAAAAAAATTTTTTTTCTAGACTTAGAAAATTTTCACACATGTCTCAGACTTCCAGAGAGGGGAGCATGTCTGTAAGCGCATCCGATTTCAGTTCCAGAGCGTTTCACTCAATGAGTCCTTCATACTTAGTCGTTTTTTGCAAAATTTCTGACTTTTTGAAAATTTCACTTTTTTGTGAAAATCTCCGCTAATTAGGTTATAGTATGTTAGAGGGCATCCCAGTAGGGCTCCAAATGTGTGGGTAAAATATATATCCCTTGGGGGGAAATTTGAAAAAAAGTTGAAAAATTTTTTTTTCTGGACTTAGAAAATTTTCACACATGTCTCAGACCTCCAGAGAGGGGAGCATGTCAGTGCACGCATCCGATTTCAGTTCCAGAGCGATTCACCCAATGAGTCCTTCATACTTAGTCGTTTTTTGCAAAATTTCTGACTTTTTGAAAATTTCACTTTTTTGTGAAAATCTCCGCTAAAAGAGGTTATAGTATGTTAGAGGGCATCCCAGGAGGGCTCCAAATGTGTGGGTAAAATATATATCCCTTGGGGGGAAATTTGAAAAAAAGTTGAAAAAAGTTTTTTTTCTGGACTTAGAAAATTGTCACACACGTCTCAGACTTCCAGAGAGGGGAGCATGTCAGTGCGCTCATCCGATTTCATTTCCAGAGTGATTCACCCGATGAGTCCTTCATACTTAGTCGTTTTTTGCAAAATTTCTGACGTTTTGAAAATTTCACATTTTTGTGAAAATCTCCGCTAAATGAGGTTATAGTATGTTAGAGGGCATCCCAGGAGGGCTCCAAATGTGTGGGTAAAAAATATATCCCTTGGGGGGAAATTTGAAAAAAAGTTGAAAATTATTTTTTTTCTATTCTTAGAAAATTTTCACACATGTCTCAGACTTCCAGAGAGGGGAGCATGTCTGTAAGCGCATCCGATTTCAGTTCCAGAGCGTTTCACCCAATGAGTCCTTCATACTTAGTCGTTTTTTGCAAAATTTCTGACTTTTTGAAAATTTCACTTTTTTGTGAAAATCTCCGCTAAATGAGGTTATAGTATGTTAGAGGGCATCCCAGTAGGGCTCCAAATGTGTGGGTAAAATATTCATCCCTTGGGGGGAAATTTGAAAAAAAGTTGAAAAATTTTTTTTTTCTGGACTTAGAAAATTTTCACACATGTCTCAGACTGCCAGAGAGGGGAGCATGTCAGTGCGCACATCCGATTTCAGTTCCAGAGCGTTTCACCTGATGAGTCCTTCATATTTAGTCATTTTTTGCAAAATTTCTGACTTTTTGAAAATTTCACTTTTTTGTGAAAATCTCCGCTAATTAGGTTATAGTATGTTAGAGGGCATCCCAGTAGGGCTCCAAATGTGTGGGTAAAATATATATCCCTTGGGGGGAAATTTGAAAAAAAGTTGAAAAAATTTTTTTTCTGGACTTAGAAAATTTTCACACATGTCTCAGACCTCCAGAGAGGGGAGCATGTCAGTGCACGCATCCGATTTCAGTTCCAGAGCGATTCACCCAATGAGTCCTTCATACTTAGTCGTTTTTTGAAAAATTTCTGACTTTTTGAAAATTTCACTTTTTTGTGAAAATCTCCGCTAAAAGAGGTTATAGTATGTTAGAGGGCATCCCAGGAGGGCTCCAAATGTGTGGGTAAAATATATATCCCTTGGGGGGAAATTTGAAAAAAGTTGAAAACATTTTTTTTTTCTGGACTTAGAAAATTTTCACACATGTCTCAGACTTCCAGAGAGGGGAGCATGTCAGTGCGCGCATCCGATTTCAGTTCCAGAGCGATTCACCCGATGAGTCCTTCATACTTAGTCGTTTTTTGCAAAATTTCTAACTTTTTGAAAATTTCACTTTTTTGTGAAAATCTCTGCTAAATGAGGTTATAGTATGTTAGAGGGCATCCCAGGAGGGCTCCAAATGTGTGGGTAAAATATATATCCCTTGGGGGAAGGTTGAAAAAAAGTTGAAAAAATTTTTTTTTCTGTACTTAGAAAATTTTCACACATGTCTCAGACTTCCAGAGAGGGGAGCATGTTTATAAGCGCATCCGATTTCAGTTCCAGAGCGTTTCACCCGATGAGTCCTTCATACTTAGTCATTTTTTGGAAAAATTTTCACTTTTTGAAAATTTCACTTTTTTGTGAAAATCTCCGCTAAATGAGGTTATAGTATGTTAGAGGGCATCCCAGGAGGGCTCCAAATGTGTGGGTAAAATACATATCCCTTGGGGGGAAATTTGAAAAAAAGTAGAAAAAATTTTTTTTTCTGGACTTAGAAAATTTTCACACATGTCTCAGACTTCCAGAGAGGGGAGCATGTCAGTGCGCGCATCCGATTTCAGTTCCAGAGCGTTTCACCCAATGAGTCCTTCATATTTAGTCATTTTTTCAAAATTTCTGACTTTTTGAAAATTTCACTTTTTTGTGAAAATCTCCGCTAAATGAGGTTATAGTATGTTAGAGGGCATCCCAGGAGGGCTCCAAATGTGTGGGTAAAATATATATCCCTTGGGGGGAAATTTGAAAAAAAGTTGAATTTTTTTTTTTTTCTGGACTTAGAAAATTTAAACACATGTCTCAGACTTCCAGACAGGGGAGCATGTCAGTGCGCACATCCGATTTCAGTTCCAGAGCGATTCACCCGATGAGTCCTTCATACTTAGTCATTTTTTGCAAAATTTCTGACTTTTTGAAAATTTCACTTTTTTGTGAAAATCTCCGCTAAATGAGGTTATAGTATGTTAGAGGGCATCCCAGGAGGGCTCCAAATGTGTGGGTAAAATATATATCCCTTGGGGGGAAATTTGAAAAAAAGTTGAAAAAAATGTTTTTTCTGGACTTAGAAAATTTTCACACATGTCTCAGACTTCCAGAGAGGGGAGCATGTCAGTGCGCGCATCCGATTTCATTTCCAGAGCGATTCACCCGATGAGTCCTTCAAACTTCGTTGTTTTTTGCAAAATTTCTGACTTTTTGAAAATTTCACTTTTTTGTGAAAATCTCCGCTAAATGAGGTTATAGTATGTTAGAGGGCATCCCAGGAGGGCTCCAAATGTGTGGGTAAAATATATATCCCTTAGAAGGAAATTTGAAAAAAAGTTGAATAATTTTTTTTTTTCTGGACTTAGAAAATTTTCACACATGTCTCAGACTGCCAGAGAGGGGAGCATGTCAGTGCGCGCATCCGATTTCAGTTCCAGAGCGATTCACCCGATGAGTCCTTCATACTTAGTCGTTTTTTGCAAAATTTCTAACTTTTTGAAAATTTCACTTTTTTGTGAAAATCTCTGCTAAATGAGGTTATAGTATGTTAGAGGGCATCCCAGGAGGGCTCCAAATGTGTGGGTAAAATATATATCCCTTGGGGGAAGGTTGAAAAAAAGTTGAAAAAATTTTTTTTTCTGGACTTAGAAAATTTTCACACATGTCTCAGACTTCCAGAGAGGGGAGCATGTCTATAAGCGCATCCGATTTCAGTTCCAGAGCGTTTCACCCGATGAGTCCTTCATACTTAGTCATTTTTTGGAAAAATTTTCACTTTTTGAAAATTTCACTTTTTTGTGAAAATCTCCGCTAAATGAGGTTATAGTATGTTAGAGGGCATCCCAGGAGGGCTCAAAATGTGTGGGTAAAATATATATCCCTTGGGGGGAAATTTGAAAAATAGTTGAAAAAATTTTTTTTTCTGGACTTAGAAAATTTTCACACATGTCTCAGACTTCCAGAGAGGGGAGCATGTCAGTGCGCGCATCCGATTTCAGTTCCAGAGCGATTCACCCGATGAGTCCTTCATACTTAGTCATTTTTTTGCAAAATTTCTGACTTTTTGAAAATTTAACTTTTTTGTGAAAATCTCTGCTAAATGAGGTTATAGTATGTTAGAGGGCATCCCAGGAGGGCTCCAAATGTGTGGGTAAAATATATATCCCTTGGGGGGAAATTTGAAAAAAAGTTGAAAAAAATTTTTTTTCTAGACTTAGAAAATTTTCACACATGTCTCAGACTTCCAGAGAGGGGAGCATGTCTGTAAGCGCATCCGATTTCAGTTCCAGAGCGTTTCACTCAATGAGTCCTTCATACTTAGTCGTTTTTTGCAAAATTTCTGACTTTTTGAAAATTTCACTTTTTTGTGAAAATCTCCGCTAATTAGGTTATAGTATGTTAGAGGGCATCCCAGTAGGGCTCCAAATGTGTGGGTAAAATATATATCCCTTGGGGGGAAATTTGAAAAAAAGTTGAAAAATTTTTTTTTCTGGACTTAGAAAATTTTCACACATGTCTCAGACCTCCAGAGAGGGGAGCATGTCAGTGCACGCATCCGATTTCAGTTCCAGAGCGATTCACCCAATGAGTCCTTCATACTTAGTCGTTTTTTGCAAAATTTCTGACTTTTTGAAAATTTCACTTTTTTGTGAAAATCTCCGCTAAAAGAGGTTATAGTATGTTAGAGGGCATCCCAGGAGGGCTCCAAATGTGTGGGTAAAATATATATCCCTTGGGGGGAAATTTGAAAAAAAGTTGAAAAAAGTTTTTTTTCTGGACTTAGAAAATTGTCACACACGTCTCAGACTTCCAGAGAGGGGAGCATGTCAGTGCGCTCATCCGATTTCATTTCCAGAGCGATTCACCCGATGAGTCCTTCATACTTAGTCGTTTTTTGCAAAATTTCTGACGTTTTGAAAATTTCACATTTTTGTGAAAATCTCCGCTAAATGAGGTTATAGTATGTTAGAGGGCATCCCAGGAGGGCTCCAAATGTGTGGGTAAAAAATATATCCCTTGGGGGGAAATTTGAAAAAAAGTTGAAAATTATTTTTTTTCTATTCTTAGAAAATTTTCACACATGTCTCAGACTTCCAGAGAGGGGAGCATGTCTGTAAGCGCATCCGATTTCAGTTCCAGAGCGTTTCACCCAATGAGTCCTTCATACTTAGTCGTTTTTTGCAAAATTTCTGACTTTTTGAAAATTTCACTTTTTTGTGAAAATCTCCGCTAAATGAGGTTATAGTATGTTAGAGGGCATCCCAGTAGGGCTCCAAATGTGTGGGTAAAATATTCATCCCTTGGGGGGAAATTTGAAAAAAATTTGAAAAATTTTTTTTTTCTGGACTTAGAAAATTTTCACACATGTCTCAGACTGCCAGAGAGGGGAGCATGTCAGTGCGCACATCCGATTTCAGTTCCAGAGCGTTTCACCTGATGAGTCCTTCATATTTAGTCATTTTTTGCAAAATTTCTGACTTTTTGAAAATTTCACTTTTTTGTGAAAATCTCCGCTAATTAGGTTATAGTATGTTAGAGGGCATCCCAGTAGGGCTCCAAATGTGTGGGTAAAATATATATCCCTTGGGGGGAAATTTGAAAAAAAGTTGAAAAAATTTTTTTTCTGGACTTAGAAAATTTTCACACATGTCTCAGACCTCCAGAGAGGGGAGCATGTCAGTGCACGCATCCGATTTCAGTTCCAGAGCGATTCACCCAATGAGTCCTTCATACTTAGTCGTTTTTTGAAAAATTTCTGACTTTTTGAAAATTTCACTTTTTTGTGAAAATCTCCGCTAAAAGAGGTTATAGTATGTTAGAGGGCATCCCAGGAGGGCTCCAAATGTGTGGGTAAAATATATATCCCTTGGGGGGAAATTTGAAAAAAGTTGAAAACATTTTTTTTTTCTGGACTTAGAAAATTTTCACACATGTCTCAGACTTCCAGAGAGGGGAGCATGTCAGTGCGCGCATCCGATTTCAGTTCCAGAGCGATTCACCCGATGAGTCCTTCATACTTAGTCGTTTTTTGCAAAATTTCTAACTTTTTGAAAATTTCACTTTTTTGTGAAAATCTCTGCTAAATGAGGTTATAGTATGTTAGAGGGCATCCCAGGAGGGCTCCAAATGTGTGGGTAAAATATATATCCCTTGGGGGAAGGTTGAAAAAAAGTTGAAAAAATTTTTTTTTCTGTACTTAGAAAATTTTCACACATGTCTCAGACTTCCAGAGAGGGGAGCATGTTTATAAGCGCATCCGATTTCAGTTCCAGAGCGTTTCACGCGATGAGTCCTTCATACTTAGTCATTTTTTGGAAAAATTTTCACTTTTTGAAAATTTCACTTTTTTGTGAAAATCTCCGCTAAATGAGGTTATAGTATGTTAGAGGGCATCCCAGGAGGGCTCCAAATGTGTGGGTAAAATACATATCCCTTGGGGGGAAATTTGAAAAAAAGTAGAAAAAATTTTTTTTTCTGGACTTAGAAAATTTTCACACATGTCTCAGACTTCCAGAGAGGGGAGCATGTCAGTGCGCGCATCCGATTTCAGTTCCAGAGCGTTTCACCCAATGAGTCCTTCATATTTAGTCATTTTTTCAAAATTTCTGACTTTTTGAAAATTTCACTTTTTTGTGAAAATCTCCGCTAAATGAGGTTATAGTATGTTAGAGGGCATCCCAGGAGGGCTCCAAATGTGTGGGTAAAATATATATCCCTTGGGGGGAAATTTGAAAAAAAGTTGAATTTTTTTTTTTTTCTGGACTTAGAAAATTTAAACACATGTCTCAGACTTCCAGACAGGGGAGCATGTCAGTGCGCACATCCGATTTCAGTTCCAGAGCGATTCACCCGATGAGTCCTTCATACTTAGTCATTTTTTGCAAAATTTCTGACTTTTTGAAAATTTCACTTTTTTGTGAAAATCTCCGCTAAATGAGGTTATAGTATGTTAGAGGGCATCCCAGGAGGGCTCCAAATGTGTGGGTAAAATATATATCCCTTGGGGGGAAATTTGAAAAAAAGTTGAAAAAAATGTTTTTTCTGGACTTAGAAAATTTTCACACATGTCTCAGACTTCCAGAGAGGGGAGCATGTCAGTGCGCGCATCCGATTTCATTTCCAGAGCGATTCACCCGATGAGTCCTTCAAACTTCGTTGTTTTTTGCAAAATTTCTGACTTTTTGAAAATTTCACTTTTTTGTGAAAATCTCCGCTAAATGAGGTTATAGTATGTTAGAGGGCATCCCAGGAGGGCTCCAAATGTGTGGGTAAAATATATATCCCTTAGAAGGAAATTTGAAAAAAAGTTGAATAATTTTTTTTTTTCTGGACTTAGAAAATTTTCACACATGTCTCAGACTGCCAGAGAGGGGAGCATGTCAGTGCGCGCATCCGATTTCAGTTCCAGAGCGATTCACCCGATGAGTCCTTCATACTTAGTCGTTTTTTGCAAAATTTCTAACTTTTTGAAAATTTCACTTTTTTGTGAAAATCTCTGCTAAATGAGGTTATAGTATGTTAGAGGGCATCCCAGGAGGGCTCCAAATGTGTGGGTAAAATATATATCCCTTGGGGGAAGGTTGAAAAAAAGTTGAAAAAATTTTTTTTTCTGGACTTAGAAAATTTTCACACATGTCTCAGACTTCCAGAGAGGGGAGCATGTCTATAAGCGCATCCGATTTCAGTTCCAGAGCGTTTCACCCGATGAGTCCTTCATACTTAGTCATTTTTTGGAAAAATTTTCACTTTTTGAAAATTTCACTTTTTTGTGAAAATCTCCGCTAAATGAGGTTATAGTATGTTAGAGGGCATCCCAGGAGGGCTCCAAATGTGTGGGTAAAATACATATCCCTTGGGGGGAAATTTGAAAAAAAGTTGAAAAAATTTTTTTTTCTGGACTTAGAAAATTTTCACACATGTCTCAGACTTCCAGAGAGGGGAGCATGTCAGTGCGCGCATCCGATTTCAGTTCCAGAGCGTTTCACCCAATGAGTCCTTCATATTTAGTCATTTTTTGCAAAATTTCTGACTTTTTGAAAATTTCACTTTTTTGTGAAAATCTCCGCTAAATGAGGTTATAGTATGTTAGAGGGCATCCCAGGAGGGCTCCAAATGTGTGGGTAAAATATATATCCCTTGGGGGGAAATTTGAAAAAAAGTTGAATTTTTTTTTTTTCTGGACTTAGAAAATTTAAACACATGTCTCAGACTTCCAGAGAGGGGAGCATGTCAGTGCTCGCATCCGATTTCAGTTCCAGAGCGATTCACCCGATGAGTCCTTCATACTTAGTTGTTTTTTGCAAAAGTTCTGACTTTTTGAAAATTTCACTTTTTTGTGAAAATCTCTGCTAAATGAGGTTATAGTGTGTTAGAGGGCATCCCAGGAGGGCTCCAAATGTGTGGGTAAAATATATATCCCTTGGGGGAAATTTGAAAAAAAGTTGAAAAATTTTTTTTTTCTGGACTTAGAAAATTTTCACACATGTCTCAGACTTCCAGAGAGGGGAGCATGTCAGTGCGCGCATCCGATTTCAGTTCCAGAGCGATTCACCCGATGAGTCCTTCATACTTATTCGTTTTTTGCAAAATTTCTGACTTTTTGAAAATTTCACTTTTTTGTGAAAATCTCTGCTAAATTAGGTTATTGTATGTTAGAGGGCATCCCAGGAGGGCTCCAAATGTGTGGGTAAAATATATATCCCTTGGGGGGAAATTTGAAAAAAAGTTGAAAAAAATTTTTTTTTCTTTACTTAGAAAATTTTCACACATGTCTCCGACTTCCAGAGAGGGGGGCATGTCAGTGCGCGCATCCGATTTCAGTTCCAGAGCGATTCACCCGATGAGTCCTTCATACTTAGTCGTTTTTTGAAAAATTTCTGACTTTTTGAAAATTTCACTTTTTTGTGAAAATCTCCGCTAAATGAGGTTATAGTATGTTAGAGGGCATCCCAGGAGGGCTCAAAATGTGTGGGTAAAATATATATCCCTTGGGGGGAAATTTGAAAAAAAGTTGAAAATTTTTTTTTCTGGACTTAGAAAATTTTCACACATGTCTCAGACTGCCAGAGAGGGGAGCATGTCAGTGCGCACATCCGATTTCAGTTCCAGAGCGTTTCACCCGATGAGTCCTTCATATTTAGTCATTTTTTGCAAAATTTCTGACTTTTTGAAAATTTCACTTTTTTGTGAAAATCTCCGCTAAATGAGGTTATAGTATGTTAGAGGGCATCCCAGGAGGGCTCCAAATGTGTGGGTAAAATATATATCCCTTGGGGGGAAATTTGAACAAAAAGATGAAAAAAAATTTTTTTCTTTACTTAGAAAATTTTCACACATGTCTCCGACTTCCAGAGAGGGGAGCATGTCAGTGCGCGCATCCGATTTCAGTTCCAGAGCGATTCACCCGATGAGTCCTTCATACTTAGTCGTTTTTTGAAAAATTTCTGACTTTTTGAAAATTTCACTTTTTTGTGAAAATCTCCGCTAAATGAGGTTATAGTATGTTAGAGGGCATCCCAGGAGGGCTCAAAATGTGTGGGTAAAATATATATCCCTTGGGGGGAAATTTGAAAAAAAGTTGAAATGTTTTTTTTTTCTGGACTTAGAAAATTTAAACACATGTCTCAGACTTCCAGAGAGGGGAGCATGTCAGTGCGCACATCCGATTTCAGTTCCAGAGCGATTCACCCGATGAGTCCTTCATACTTAGTTGTTTTTCCAAAATTTCTGACTTTTTGAAAATTTCACTTTTTTGTGAAAATCTCCGCTAAATGAGGTTATAGTATGTTAGAGGGCATCCCAGGAGGGCTCCAAATGTGTGGGTAAAAAATATATCCCTTGGGGGGAAATTTGAAAAAAGTTGAACATTTTTTTTTTCTGGTCTTAGAAAATTTTCACACATGTCTCAGACTTCCAGAGAGGGGAGCATGTCAGTGCGCGCATCCGATTTCAGTTCCAGAGCGATTCACCAGAGGAGTCCTTCATACTTAGTCATTTTTTGGAAAAATTTTCACCTTTTGAAAATTTCACTTTTTTGTGAAAATCTCCGCTAAATGAGGTTATAGTATGTTAGAGGGCATCCCAGGAGGGCTCCAAATGTGTGGGTAAAATATATATCCCTTGGGGGGAAATTTGAAAAAAAGTTGAAAAAAATTTTTTTTCTGGACTTAGAAAATTTTCACACATGTCTCAGACTTCCAGAGAGGGGAGCATGTCAGTGCGCGCATCCGATTTCAGTTCCAGGGCGATTCACCCGATGAGTCCTTCAAACTTCGTTGTTTTTTGCAAAATTTCTGACTTTTTGAAAATTTCACTTTTTTGTGAAAATCTCCACTAAATGAGGTTATAGTATGTTAGAGGGCATCCCAGGAGGGCTCCAAATGTGTGGGTAAAATATATATCCCTTAGAAGGAAATTTGAAAAAAAGTTGAATAATTTTTTTTTCTGGACTTAGAAAATTTTCACACATGTCTCAGACTGCCAGAGAGGGGAGCATGTCAGTGCGCGCATCCGATTTCAGTTCCAGAGCGATTCACCCGATGAGTCCTTCATACTTAGTCGTTTTTTGCAAAATTTCTGACTTTTTAAAAATTTCACTTTTTTGTGAAAATCTCCGCTAAATGAGGTTATAGAATGTTAGAGGGCATCCCAGGAGGGCTCCAAATGTGTGGGTAAAATATATATCCCTTGGGGGGAAATTTGAAAAAAAGTTGAAAAAAATTTTTTTTTCTTTACTTAGAAAATTTTCACACATGTCTCCGACTTCCAGAGAGGGGAGCATGTCAGTGCGCGCATCCGATTTCAGTTCCAGAGCGATTCACCCGATGAGTCCTTCATACTTAGTCGTTTTTTGAAAAATTTCTGACTTTTTGAAAATTTCACTTTTTTGTGAAAATCTCCGCTAAATGAGGTTATAGTATGTTAGAGGGCATCCCAGGAGGGCTCAAAATGTGTGGGTAAAATATATATCCCTTGGGGGGAAATTTGAAAAATAGTTGAAAAAATTTTTTTTTCTGGACTTAGAAAATTTTCACACATGTCTCAGACTTCCAGAGAGGGGAGCATGTCAGTGCGCGCATCCGATTTCAGTTCCAGAGCGATTCACCCGATGAGTCCTTCATACTTAGTCATTTTTTTGCAAAATTTCTGACTTTTTGAAAATTTAACTTTTTTGTGAAAATCTCTGCTAAATGAGGTTATAGTATGTTAGAGGGCATCCCAGGAGGGCTCCAAATGTGTGGGTAAAATCTATATCCTTGGGGGGAAATTTGAAAAAAAGTTGAAAAAATTTTTTTTTCTGGACTTAGAAAATTTAAACACATGTCTCAGACTTCCAGAGAGGGGAGCATGTCAGTGCGCGCATCCGATTTCAGTTTCAGAGCGATTCACCCGATGAGTCCTTCATACTTAGTCGTTTTTTGCAAAATTTCTGACTTTTTGAAAATTTCACTTTTTTATGAAAATCTCCGCTAAATGAGGTTATAGTATGTTAGAGGGCATCCCAGGAGGGCTCCAAATGTGTGGGTAAAATATATATCCCTTGGGGGGAAATTTGAAAAAAAGTTGAAATGTTTTTTTTTTCTGGACTTAGAAAATTTAAACACATGTCTCAGACTTCCAGAGAGGGGAGCATGTCAGTGCGCACATCCGATTTCAGTTCCAGAGCGATTCACCCGATGAGTCCTTCATACTTAGTTGTTTTTCCAAAATTTCTGACTTTTTGAAAATTTCACTTTTTTGTGAAAATCTCCGCTAAATGAGGTTATAGTATGTTAGAGGGCATCCCAGGAGGGCTCCAAATGTGTGGGTAAAAAATATATCCCTTGGGGGGAAATTTGAAAAAAGTTGAACATTTTTTTTTTCTGGTCTTAGAAAATTTTCACACATGTCTCAGACTTCCAGAGAGGGGAGCATGTCAGTGCGCGCATCCGATTTCAGTTCCAGAGCGATTCACCAGAGGAGTCCTTCATACTTAGTCATTTTTTGGAAAAATTTTCACCTTTTGAAAATTTCACTTTTTTGTGAAAATCTCCGCTAAATGAGGTTATAGTATGTTAGAGGGCATCCCAGGAGGGCTCCAAATGTGTGGGTAAAATATATATCCCTTGGGGGGAAATTTGAAAAAAAGTTGAAAAAAATTTTTTTTCTGGACTTAGAAAATTTTCACACATGTCTCAGACTTCCAGAGAGGGGAGCATGTCAGTGCGCGCATCCGATTTCAGTTCCAGGGCGATTCACCCGATGAGTCCTTCAAACTTCGTTGTTTTTTGCAAAATTTCTGACTTTTTGAAAATTTCACTTTTTTGTGAAAATCTCCACTAAATGAGGTTATAGTATGTTAGAGGGCATCCCAGGAGGGCTCCAAATGTGTGGGTAAAATATATATCCCTTAGAAGGAAATTTGAAAAAAAGTTGAATAATTTTTTTTTCTGGACTTAGAAAATTTTCACACATGTCTCAGACTTCCAGAGAGGGGAGCATGTCAGTGCGCGCATCCGATTTCAGTTCCAGAGCGATTCACCCGATGAGTCCTTCATACTTAGTCGTTTTTTGCAAAATTTCTGACTTTTTAAAAATTTCACTTTTTTGTGAAAATCTCCGCTAAATGAGGTTATAGAATGTTAGAGGGCATCCCAGGAGGGCTCCAAATGTGTGGGTAAAATATATATCCCTTGGGGGGAAATTTGAAAAAAAGTTGAAAAAAATTTTTTTTTCTTTACTTAGAAAATTTTCACACATGTCTCCGACTTCCAGAGAGGGGAGCATGTCAGTGCGCGCATCCGATTTCAGTTCCAGAGCGATTCACCCGATGAGTCCTTCATACTTAGTCGTTTTTTGAAAAATTTCTGACTTTTTGAAAATTTCACTTTTTTGTGAAAATCTCCGCTAAATGAGGTTATAGTATGTTAGAGGGCATCCCAGGAGGGCTCAAAATGTGTGGGTAAAATATATATCCCTTGGGGGGAAATTTGAAAAATAGTTGAAAAAAATTTTTTTTCTGGACTTAGAAAATTTTCACACATGTCTCAGACTTCCAGAGAGGGGAGCATGTCAGTGCGCGCATCCGATTTCAGTTCCAGAGCGATTCACCCGATGAGTCCTTCATACTTAGTCATTTTTTTGCAAAATTTCTGACTTTTTGAAAATTTAACTTTTTTGTGAAAATCTCTGCTAAATGAGGTTATAGTATGTTAGAGGGCATCCCAGGAGGGCTCCAAATGTGTGGGTAAAATCTATATCCTTGGGGGGAAATTTGAAAAAAAGTTGAAAAAATTTTTTTTTCTGGACTTAGAAAATTTAAACACATGTCTCAGACTTCCAGAGAGGGGAGCATGTCAGTGCGCGCATCCGATTTCAGTTTCAGAGCGATTCACCCGATGAGTCCTTCATACTTAGTCGTTTTTTGCAAAATTTCTGACTTTTTGAAAATTTCACTTTTTTATGAAAATCTCCGCTAAATGAGGTTATAGTATGTTAGAGGGCATCCCAGGAGGGCTCCAAATGTGTGGGTAAAATATATATCCCTGGTGGGAAATTTGAAAAAAAGTTGAAAAATTTTTTTTTCTTGACTTAGAAAATTTTCACACATGTCTCAGACTTCCAGAGAGGGGAGCATGTCAGTGCTCGCATCCGATTTCAGTTCCAGAGCGATTCACCCGATGAGTCCTTCATACTTAGTTGTTTTTTGCAAAAGTTCTGACTTTTTGAAAATTTCACTTTTTTGTGAAAATCTCTGCTAAATGAGGTTATAGTATGTTAGAGGGCATCCCAGTAGGGCTCCAAATGTGTGGGTAAAATATATATCCCTTGGGGGGAAATTTGAACAAAAAGATGAAAAAAATTTTTTTTCTTGACTTAGAAAATTTTCACATATGTCTCAGACTTCCAGAGAGGGGAGCATGTCAGTGCGCGCATCCGATTTCAGTTCCAGAGCGTTTCACCCGATGAGTCCTTCATATTTAGTCATTTTTTGCAAAATTTCTGACTTTTTGAAAATTTCACTTTTTTGTGAAAATCTCCGCTAAATGAGGTTATAGTATGTTAGAGGGCATCCCAGGAGGGCTCCAAATGTGTGGGTAAAATATATATCCCTTGGGGGGAAATTTGAAAAAAAGTTGAAAAATATTTTTTTTCTGGTCTTAGAAAATTTTCACACATGTCTCAGACTTCCAGAGAGGGGAGCATGTCAGTGCGCGCATCCGATTTCAGTTCCAGAGTGATTCACCCGAGGAGTCCTTCATACTTAGTCGTTTTTTGGAAAAATTTTCACTTTTTGAAAATTTCACTTTTTTGTGAAAATCTCCGCTAAATGAGGTTATAGTATGTTAGAGGGCATCCCAGGAGGGCTCCAAATGTGTGGGTAAAATATATATCCCTTGGGGGGAAATTTGAACAAAAGTTGAAATTTTTTTTTTTTCTGGACTTAGAAAATTTAAACACATGTCTCAGACTTCCAGAGAGGGGAGCATGTCAGTGCGCACATCCGATTTCAGTTCCAGAGCGATTCACCCGATGAGTCCTTCATACTTAGTCATTTTTTGCAAAATTTCTGACTTTTTGAAAATTTCACTTTTTTGTGAAAATCTCCGCTAAATGAGGTTATAGTCTGTTAGAGGGCATCCCAGGAGGGCTCCAAATGTGTGGGTAAAATATATATCCCTTGGGGGGAAATTTGAAAAAAGTTGAAAAAAATGTTTTTTCTGGACTTAGAAAATTTTCACACATGTCTCAGACTTCCAGAGAGGGGAGCATGTCAGTGCGCGCATCCGATTTCATTTCCAGAGCGATTCACCCGATGAGTCCTTCATACTTAGTCGTTTTTCCAAAATTTCTGACTTTTTGAAAATTTAACTTTTTTGTGAAAATCTCCGCTAAATGAGGTTATAGTATGTTAGAGGGCATCCCAGGAGGGCTCCAAATGTGTGGGTAAAAAATATATCCCTTGGGGGGAAATTTGAAAAAAGTTGAACATTTTTTTTTTCTGGTCTTAGAAAATTTTCACACATGTCTCAGACTTCCAGAGAGGGGAGCATGTCAGTGCGCGCATCCGATTTCAGTTCCAGAGCGATTCACCAGAGGAGTCCTTCATACTTAGTCATTTTTTGGAAAAATTTTCACCTTTTGAAAATTTCACTTTTTTGTGAAAATCTCCGCTAAATGAGGTTATAGTATGTTAGAGGGCATCCCAGGAGGGCTCCAAATGTGTGGGTAAAATATATATCCCTTGGGGGGAAATTTGAAAAAAAGTTGAAAAAAATTTTTTTTCTGGACTTAGAAAATTTTCACACATGTCTCAGACTTCCAGAGAGGGGAGCATGTCAGTGCGCGCATCCGATTTCAGTTCCAGGGCGATTCACCCGATGAGTCCTTCAAACTTCGTTGTTTTTTGCAAAATTTCTGACTTTTTGAAAATTTCACTTTTTTCTGAAAATCTCCACTAAATGAGGTTATAGTATGTTAGAGGGCATCCCAGGAGGGCTCCAAATGTGTGGGTAAAATATATATCCCTTAGAAGGAAATTTGAAAAAAAGTTGAATAATTTTTTTTTCTGGACTTAGAAAATTTTCACACATGTCTCAGACTGCCAGAGAGGGGAGCATGTCAGTGCGCGCATCCGATTTCAGTTCCAGAGCGATTCACCCGATGAGTCCTTCATACTTAGTCGTTTTTTGCAAAATTTCTGACTTTTTAAAAATTTCACTTTTTTGTGAAAATCTCCGCTAAATGAGGTTATAGAATGTTAGAGGGCATCCCAGGAGGGCTCCAAATGTGTGGGTAAAATATATATCCCTTGGGGGGAAATTTGAAAAAAGTTGAAATTTTTTTTTTCTGGACTTAGAAAATTTTCACACATGTCTCAGACTTCCAGAGAGGGGAGCATGTCTATAAGCGCATCCGATTTCAGTTCCAGAGCGTTTCACCCGATGAGTCCTTCATACTTAGTCATTTTTTGGAAAAATTTTCACTTTTTGAAAATTTCACTTTTTTGTGAAAATCTCCACTAAATGAGGTTATAGTATGTTAGAGGGCATCCCAGGAGGGCTCCAAATGTGTGGGTAAAATATATTTCCCTTGGGGGGAAATTTGAAAAAAAGTTGAAAAAATTTTTTTTTCTGGACTTAGAAAATTTTCACACATGTCTCAGACTTCCAGAGAGGGGAGCATGTCAGTGCTCGCATCCGATTTCAGTTCCAGAGCGATTCACCCGATGAGTCCTTCATACTTAGTTGTTTTTTGCAAAAGTTCTGACTTTTTGAAAATTTCACTTTTTTGTGAAAATCTCTGCTAAATGAGGTTATAGTATGTTAGAGGGCATCCCAGTAGGGCTCCAAATGTGTGGGTAAAATATATATCCCTTGGGGGGAAATTTGAAAAAAAGTTGAAAATTTTTTTTTCTGGACTTAGAAAATTTTCACACATGTCTCAGACTGCCAGAGAGGGGAGCATGTCAGTGCGCACATCCGATTTCAGTTCCAGAGCGTTTCACCCGATGAGTCCTTCATATTTAGTCATTTTTTGCAAAATTTCTGACTTTTTGAAAATTTCACTTTTTTGTGAAAATCTCCGCTAAATGAGGTTATAGTATGTTAGAGGGCATCCCAGGAGGGCTCCAAATGTGTGGGTAAAATATATATCCCTTGGGGGGAAATTTGAACAAAAAGATGAAAAAAATTTTTTTTCTGGACTTAGAAAATTTTCACATATGTCTCAGACTTCCAGAGAGGGGAGCATGTCAGTGCGCGCATCCGATTTCAGTTCCAGAGCGTTTCACCCGATGAGTCCTTCATATTTAGTCATTTTTTGCAAAATTTCGGACTTTTTGAAAATTTCACTTTTTTGTGAAAATCTCCGCTAAATGAGGTTATAGTATGTTAGAGGGCATCCCAGGAGGGCTCCAAATGTGTGGGTAAAATATATATCCCATGGGGGGAAATTTGAAAAAAAGTTGAAAAATTTTTTTTTTCTGGTCTTAGAAAATTTTCACACATGTCTCAGACTGCCAGAGAGGGGAGCATGTCAGTGCGCGCATCCGATTTCAGTTCCAGAGCGATTCACCCGATGAGTCCTTCATACTTAGTCGTTTTTTGCAAAATTTCTGACTTTTTAAAAATTTCACTTTTTTGTGAAAATCTCCGCTAAATGAGGTTATAGAATGTTAGAGGGCATCCCAGGAGGGCTCCAAATGTGTGGGTAAAATATATATCCCTTGGGGGGAAATTTGAAAAAAGTTGAAATTTTTTTTTTCTGGACTTAGAAAATTTTCACACATGTCTCAGACTTCCAGAGAGGGGAGCATGTCTATAAGCGCATCCGATTTCAGTTCCAGAGCGTTTCACCCGATGAGTCCTTCATACTTAGTCATTTTTTGGAAAAATTTTCACTTTTTGAAAATTTCACTTTTTTGTGAAAATCTCCACTAAATGAGGTTATAGTATGTTAGAGGGCATCCCAGGAGGGCTCCAAATGTGTGGGTAAAATATATATCCCTTGGGGGGAAATTTGAAAAAAAGTTGAAAAAATTTTTTTTTCTGGACTTAGAAAATTTTCACACATGTCTCAGACTTCCAGAGAGGGGAGCATGTCAGTGCTCGCATCCGATTTCAGTTCCAGAGCGATTCACCCGATGAGTCCTTCATACTTAGTTGTTTTTTGCAAAAGTTCTGACTTTTTGAAAATTTCACTTTTTTGTGAAAATCTCTGCTAAATGAGGTTATAGTATGTTAGAGGGCATCCCAGTAGGGCTCCAAATGTGTGGGTAAAATATATATCCCTTGGGGGGAAATTTGAAAAAAAGTTGAAAATTTTTTTTTCTGGACTTAGAAAATTTTCACACATGTCTCAGACTGCCAGAGAGGGGAGCATGTCAGTGCGCACATCCGATTTCAGTTCCAGAGCGTTTCACCCGATGAGTCCTTCATATTTAGTCATTTTTTGCAAAATTTCTGACTTTTTGAAAATTTCACTTTTTTGTGAAAATCTCCGCTAAATGAGGTTATAGTATGTTAGAGGGCATCCCAGGAGGGCTCCAAATGTGTGGGTAAAATATATATCCCTTGGGGGGAAATTTGAACAAAAAGATGAAAAAAATTTTTTTTCTGGACTTAGAAAATTTTCACATATGTCTCAGACTTCCAGAGAGGGGAGCATGTCAGTGCGCGCATCCGATTTCAGTTCCAGAGCGTTTCACCCGATGAGTCCTTCATATTTAGTCATTTTTTGCAAAATTTCGGACTTTTTGAAAATTTCACTTTTTTGTGAAAATCTCCGCTAAATGAGGTTATAGTATGTTAGAGGGCATCCCAGGAGGGCTCCAAATGTGTGGGTAAAATATATATCCCTTGGGGGGAAATTTGAAAAAAAGTTGAAAAATTTTTTTTTTCTGGTCTTAGAAAATTTTCACACATGTCTCAGACTTCCAGAGAGGGGAGCATGTCAGTGCGCGCATCCGATTTCAGTTCCAGAGTGATTCACCCGAGGAGTCCTTCATACTTAGTCGTTTTTTGGAAAAATTTTCACTTTTTGAAAATTTCACTTTTTTGTGAAAATCTCCGCTAAATGAGGTTATAGTATGTTAGAGGGCATCCCAGGAGGGCTCCAAATGTGTGGGTAAAATATATATCCCTTGGGGGGAAATTTGAACAAAAAGATGAAAAAAATTTTTTTTCTGGACTTAGAAAATTTTCACACATGGCTCAGACTTCCAGAGAGGGGAGCATGTCAGTGCGCACATCCGATTTCAGTTCCAGAGCGTTTCACCCGATGAGTCCTTCATATTTAGTCATTTTTTGCAAAATTTCTGACTTTTTGAAAATTTCACTTTTTTGTGAAAATCTCCGCTAAATGAGGTTATAGTATGTTAGAGGGCATCCCAGGAGGGCTCCAAATGTGTGGGTAAAATATATATCCCTTGGGGGGAAATTTGAAAAAAAGTTGAATTTTTTTTTTTTTCTGGACTTAGAAAATTTAAACACATGTCTCAGACTTCCAGAGAGGGGAGCATGTCAGTGCGCACATCCGATTTCAGTTCCAGAGCGATTCACCCGATGAGTCCTTCATACTTAGTCATTTTTTGCAAAATTTCTGACTTTTTGAAAATTTCACTTTTTTGTGAAAATCTCCGCTAAATGAGGTTATAGTCTGTTAGAGGGCATCCCAGGAGGGCTCCAAATGTGTGGGTAAAATATATATCCCTTGGGGGGAAATTTGAAAAAAGTTGAAAAAAATGTTTTTTCTGGACTTAGAAAATTTTCACACATGTCTCAGACTTCCAGAGAGGGGAGCATGTCAGTGCGCGCATCCGATTTCATTTCCAGAGCGATTCACCCGATGAGTCCTTCATACTTAGTCGTTTTTCCAAAATTTCTGACTTTTTGAAAATTTCACTTTTTTGTGAAAATCTCCGCTAAATGAGGTTATAGTATGTTAGAGGGCATCCCAGGAGGGCTCCAAATGTGTGGGTAAAAAATATATCCCTTGGGGGGAAATTTGAAAAAAGTTGAACATTTTTTTTTTCTGGTCTTAGAAAATTTTCACACATGTCTCAGACTTCCAGAGAGGGGAGCATGTCAGTGCGCGCATCCGATTTCAGTTCCAGAGCGATTCACCAGAGGAGTCCTTCATACTTAGTCATTTTTTGGAAAAATTTTCACCTTTTGAAAATTTCACTTTTTTGTGAAAATCTCCGCTAAATGAGGTTATAGTATGTTAGAGGGCATCCCAGGAGGGCTCCAAATGTGTGGGTAAAATATATATCCCTTGGGGGGAAATTTGAAAAAAAGTTGAAAAAAATTTTTTTTCTGGACTTAGAAAATTTTCACACATGTCTCAGACTTCCAGAGAGGGGAGCATGTCAGTGCGCGCATCCGATTTCAGTTCCAGGGCGATTCACCCGATGAGTCCTTCAAACTTCGTTGTTTTTTGCAAAATTTCTGACTTTTTGAAAATTTCACTTTTTTGTGAAAATCTCCACTAAATGAGGTTATAGTATGTTAGAGGGCATCCCAGGAGGGCTCCAAATGTGTGGGTAAAATATATATCCCTTAGAAGGAAATTTGAAAAAAAGTTGAATAATTTTTTTTTCTGGACTTAGAAAATTTTCACACATGTCTCAGACTGCCAGAGAGGGGAGCATGTCAGTGCGCGCATCCGATTTCAGTTCCAGAGCGATTCACCCGATGAGTCCTTCATACTTAGTCGTTTTTTGCAAAATTTCTGACTTTTTAAAAATTTCACTTTTTTGTGAAAATCTCCGCTAAATGAGGTTATAGAATGTTAGAGGGCATCCCAGGAGGGCTCCAAATGTGTGGGTAAAATATATATCCCTTGGGGGAAATTTGAAAAAAAGTTGAAAATTTTTTTTTTTCTGGACTTAGAAAATTTTCACACATGTCTCAGACTTCCAGAGAGGGGAGCATGTCAGTGCGCGCATCCGATTTCAGTTCCAGAGCGATTCACCCGATGAGTCCTTCATACTTATTCGTTTTTTGCAAAATTTCTGACTTTTTGAAAATTTCACTTTTTTGTGAAAATCTCTGCTAAATTAGGTTATTGTATGTTAGAGGGCATCCCAGGAGGGCTCCAAATGTGTGGGTAAAATATATATCCCTTGGGGGGAAATTTGAAAAAAAGTTGAAAAAAATTTTTTTTTCTTTACTTAGAAAATTTTCACACATGTCTCCGACTTCCAGAGAGGGGAGCATGTCAGTGCGCGCATCCGATTTCAGTTCCAGAGCGATTCACCCGATGAGTCCTTCATACTTAGTCATTTTTTTGCAAAATTTCTGACTTTTTGAAAATTTAACTTTTTTGTGAAAATCTCTGCTAAATGAGGTTATAGTATGTTAGAGGGCATCCCAGGAGGGCTCCAAATGTGTGGGTAAAATCTATATCCTTGGGGGGAAATTTGAAAAAAAGTTGAAAAAATTTTTTTTTCTGGACTTAGAAAATTTAAACACATGTCTCAGACTTCCAGAGAGGGGAGCATGTCAGTGCGCGCATCCGATTTCAGTTTCAGAGCGATTCACCCGATGAGTCCTTCATACTTAGTCGTTTTTTGCAAAATTTCTGACTTTTTGAAAATTTCACTTTTTTATGAAAATCTCCGCTAAATGAGGTTATAGTATGTTAGAGGGCATCCCAGGAGGGCTCCAAATGTGTGGGTAAAATATATATCCCTGGTGGGAAATTTGAAAAAAAGTTGAAAAATTTTTTTTTCTTGACTTAGAAAATTTTCACACATGTCTCAGACTTCCAGAGAGGGGAGCATGTCAGTGCTCGCATCCGATTTCAGTTCCAGAGCGATTCACCCGATGAGTCCTTCATACTTAGTTGTTTTTTGCAAAAGTTCTGACTTTTTGAAAATTTCACTTTTTTGTGAAAATCTCTGCTAAATGAGGTTATAGTATGTTAGAGGGCATCCCAGTAGGGCTCCAAATGTGTGGGTAAAATATATATCCCTTGGGGGGAAATTTGAAAAAAAGTTGAAAATTTTTTTTTTCTGGACTTAGAAAATTTTCACACATGTCTCAGACTGCCAGAGAGGGGAGCATGTCAGTACGCACATCCGATTTCAGTTCCAGAGCGTTTCACCCGATGAGTCCTTCATATTTAGTCATTTTTTGCAAAATTTCTGACTTTTTGAAAATTTCACTTTTTTGTGAAAATCTCCGCTAAATGAGGTTATAGTATGTTAGAGGGCATCCCAGGAGGGCTCCAAATGTGTGGGTAAAATATATATCCCTTGGGGGGAAATTTGAACAAAAAGATGAAAAAAAATTTTTTTCTGGACTTAGAAAATTTTCACACATGTCTCAGACTTCCAGAGAGGGGAGCATGTCAGTGCGCGCATCCGATTTCAGTTCCAGAGCGTTTCACCCGATGAGTCCTTCATATTTAGTCATTTTTTGCAAAATTTCTGACTTTTTGAAAATTTCACTTTTTTGTGAAAATCTCCGCTAAATGAGGTTATAGTATGTTAGAGGGCATCCCAGGAGGGCTCCAAATGTGTGGGTAAAATATATATCCCTTGGGGGGAAATTTGAAAAAAAGTTGAAATTTTTTTTTTTTCTGGACTTAGAAAATTTAAACACATGTCTCAGACTTCCAGAGAGGGGAGCATGTCAGTGCGCACATCCGATTTCAGTTCCAGAGCGATTCACCCGATGAGTCCTTCATACTTAGTCATTTTTTGCAAAATTTCTGACTTTTTGAAAATTTCACTTTTTTGTGAAAATCTCCGCTAAATGAGGTTATAGTATGTTAGAGGGCATCCCAGGAGGGCTCCAAATGTGTGGGTAAAATATATATCCCTTGGGGGGAAATTTGAAAAAAAGTTGAAAAAAATGTTTTTTCTGGACTTAGAAAATTTTCACACATGTCTCAGACTTCCAGAGAGGGGAGCATGTCAGTGCGCGCATCCGATTTCATTTCCAGAGCGATTCACCCGATGAGTCCTTCATACTTAGTCGTTTTTCCAAAATTTCTGACTTTTTGAAAATTTCACTTTTTTGTGAAAATCTCCGCTAAATGAGGTTATAGTATGTTAGAGGGCATCCCAGGAGGGCTCCAAATGTGTGGGTAAAATATATATCCCTTGGGGGGAAATTTGAAAAAAAGTTGAAAAAAAATTTTTTTCTGGACTTAGAAAATTTTCACACATGTCTCAGACTTCCAGAGAGGGGAGCATGTCAGTGCGCACATCCGATTTCAGTTCCAGAGCGATTCACCCGATGAGTCCTTCATACTTCGTTGTTTTTTGCAAAATTTCTGACTCTTTTGAAAATTTCACTTTTTTGTGAAAATCTCCGCTAAATGAGGTTATAGTATGTTAGAGGGCATCCCAGGAGGGCTCCAAATGTGTGGGTAAAATATATATCCCTTGGGGGGAAATTTGAAAAAAAGTTGAAAATTTTTTTTTTCTGGTCTTAGAAAATTTTCACACATGTCTCAGACTTCCAGAGAGGGGAGCATGTCAGTGCACGCATCCGATTTCAGTTCCAGAGTGATTCACCCGAGGAGTCCTTCATACTTAGTCGTTTTTTGGAAAAATTTTCACTTTTTGAAAATTTCACTTTTTTGTGAAAATCTCCGCTAAATGAGGTTATAGTATGTTAGAGGGCATCCCAGGAGGGCTCCAAATGTGTGGGTAAAATATATATCCCTTGGGGGGAAATTTGAACAAAAAGATGAAAAAATATTTTTTTCTGGACTTAGAAAATTTTCACACATGTCACAGACTTCCAGAGAGGGGAGCATGTCAGTGCGCGCATCCGATTTCCGTTCCAGAGTGTTTCACCCGATGAGTCCTTCAAACTTCGTTGTTTTTTGCAAAATTTCTGACTTTTTGAAAATTTCACTTTTTTGTGAAAATCTCCGCTAAATGAGGTTATAGTATGTTAGAGGGCATCCCAGGAGGGCTCCAAATGTGTGGGTAAAATATATATCCCTTAGAAGGAAATTTGAAAAAAAATTGAATAATTTTTTTTTCTGGACTTAGAAAATTTTCACACATGTCTCAGACTGCCAGAGAGGGGAGCATGTCAGTGCGCGCATCCGATTTCAGTTCCAGAGCGATTCACCCGATGAGTCCTTCATACTTAGTCGTTTTTTGCAAAATTTCTGACTTTTTAAAAATTTCACTTTTTTGTGAAAATCTCCGCTAAATGAGGTTATAGAATGTTAGAGGGCATCCCAGGAGGGCTCCAAATGTGTGGGTAAAATATATATCCCTTGGGGGGAAATTTGAAAAAAGTTGAAATTTTTTTTTTCTGGACTTAGAAAATTTTCACACATGTCTCAGACTTCCAGAGAGGGGAGCATGTCTATAAGCGCATCCGATTTCAGTTCCAGAGCGTTTCACCCGATGAGTCCTTCATACTTAGTCGTTTTTTGGAAAAATTTTCACTTTTTGAAAATTTCACTTTTTTGTGAAAATCTCCGCTAAATGAGGTTATAGAATGTTAGAGGGCATCCCAGGAGGGCTCCAAATGTGTGGGTAAAATATATATCCCTTGGGGGGAAATTTGAAAAAAGTTGAAAACATTTTTTTTTTCTGGACTTAGAAAATTTTCACACATGTCTCAGACTTCCAGAGAGGGGAGCATGTCAGTGCGCGCATCCGATTTCAGTTCCAGAGCGATTCACCCGATGAGTCCTTCATACTTAGTCATTTTTTGCAAAATTTCTAACTTTTTGAAAATTTCACTTTTTTGTGAAAATCTCTGCTAAATAAGGTTATAGTATGTTAGAGGGCATCCCAGGAGGGCTCCAAATGTGTGGGTAAAATATATATCCCTTGGGGGAAGGTTGAAAAAAAGTTGAAAATTTTTTTTTTTCTGGACTTAGAAAATTTTCACACATGTCTCAGACTTCCAGAGAGGGGAGCATGTCTATAAGCGCATCCGATTTCAGTTCCAGAGCGTTTCACCTGATGAGTCCTTCATACTTAGTCATTTTTTGGAAAAATTTTCACTTTTTGAAAATTTCACTTTTTTGTGAAAATCTCCGCTAAATGAGGTTATAGTATGTTAGAGGGCATCCCAGGAGGGCTCCAAATGTGTGGGTAAAATATATATCCCTTGGAGGGAAATTTGAAAAAAAGTTGAAAAAAATTTTTTTTCTGGACTTAGAAAATTTTCACACATGTCTCAGACTTCCAGAGAGGGGAGCATGTCAGTGCTCGCATCCGATTTCAGTTCCAGAGCGATTCACCCGATGAGTCCTTCATACTTAGTTGTTTTTTGCAAAAGTTCTGACTTTTTGAAAATTTCACTTTTTTGTGAAAATCTCTGCTAAATGAGGTTATAGTATGTTAGAGGGCATCCCAGGAGGGCTCCAAATGTGTGGGTAAAATATATATCCCTTGGGGGAAATTTGAAAAAAAGTTGAAAATTTTTTTTTTCTGGACTTAGAAAATTTTCACACATGTCTCAGACTTCCAGAGAGGGGAGCATGTCAGTGCGCGCATCCGATTTCAGTTCCAGAGCCATTCACCCGATGAGTCCTTCATACTTATTCGTTTTTTGCAAAATTTCTGACTTTTTGAAAATTTCACTTTTTTGTGAAAATCTCTGCTAAATTAGGTTATAGTATGTTAGAGGGCATCCCAGGAGGGCTCCAAATGTGTGGGTAAAATATATATCCCTTGGGGGGAAATTTGAAAAAAGTTGAAATTTTTTTTTTCTGGACTTAGAAAATTTTCACACATGTCTCAGACTTCCAGAGAGGGGAGCATGTCAGTGCGCGCATCCGATTTCAGTTCCAGAGCGTTTCACCCGATGAGTCCTTCATATTTAGTCATTTTTTGCAAAATTTCTGACTTTTTGAAAATTTCACTTTTTTGTGAAAATCTCCGCTAAATGAGGTTATAGTATGTTAGAGGGCATCCCAGGAGGGCTCCAAATGTGTGGGTAAAATATATATCCCTTGGGGGGAAATTTGAAAAAAAGTTGAAAAATTTTTTTTTTCTGGTCTTAGAAAATTTTCACACATGTCTCAGACTTCCAGAGAGGGGAGCATGTCAGTGCGCGCATCCGATTTCAGTTCCAGAGTGATTCACCCGAGGAGTCCTTCATACTTAGTCGTTTTTTGGAAAAATTTTCACTTTTTGAAAATTTCACTTTTTTGTGAAAATCTCCGCTAAATGAGGTTATAGTATGTTAGAGGGCATCCCAGGAGGGCTCCAAATGTGTGGGTAAAATATATATCCCTTGGGGGGAAATTTGGACAAAAAGATGAAAAAATTTTTTTTTCTGGACTTAGAAAATTTTCACACATGTCTCAGACTTCCAGAGAGGGGAGCATGTCAGTGCGCGCCTCCGATTTCAGTTCCAGAGCGTTTCACCCAATGAGTCCTTCATATTTAGTCATTTTTTGCAAAATTTCTGACTTTTTGAAAATTTCACTTTTTTGTGAAAATCTCCGCTAAATGAGGTTATAGTATGTTAGAGGGCATCCCAGGAGGGCTCCAAATGTGTGGGTAAAATATATATCCCTTGGGGGGAAATTTGAAAAAAAGTTGAAATTTTTTTTTTTTCTGGACTTAGAAAATTTAAACACATGTCTCAGACTTCCAGAGAGGGGAGCATGTCAGTGCGCACATCCGATTTCAGTTCCAGAGCGATTCACCCGATGAGTCCTTCATACTTAGTCATTTTTTGCAAAATTTCTGACTTTTTGAAAATTTCACTTTTTTGTGAAAATCTCCGCTAAATGAGGTTATAGTATGTTAGAGGGCATCCCAGGAGGGCTCCAAATGTGTGGGTAAAATATATATCCCTTGGGGGGAAATTTGAAAAAAAGTTGAAAAAAATGTTTTTTCTGGACTTAGAAAATTTTCACACATGTCTCAGACTTCCAGAGAGGGGAGCATGTCAGTGCGCGCATCCGATTGCATTTCCAGAGCGATTCACCCGATGAGTCCTTCATACTTAGTTGTTTTTTGCAAAATTTCTGACTTTTTGAAAATTTCACTTTTTTGTGAAAATCTCCGCTAAATGAGGTTATAGTATGTTAGAGGGCATCCCAGGAGGGCTCCAAATGTGTGGGTAAAAAATATATCCCTTGGGGGGAAATTTGAAAAAAGTTGAAAATTTTTTTTTTTCTGGTCTTAGAAAATTTTCACACATGTCTCAGACTTCCAGAGAGGGGAGCATGTAAGTGCGCGCATCCGATTTCAGTTCCAGAGCGATTCACCAGAGGAGTCCTTCATACTTAGTCATTTTTTGGAAAATTTTTCACTTTTTGAAAATTTCACTTTTTTGTGAAAATCTCCACTAAATGAGGTTATAGTATGTTAGAGGGCATCCCAGGAGGGCTCCAAATGTGTGGGTAAAATATATATCCCTTGGGGGGAAATTTGAAAAAAAGTTGAAAAAATTTTTTTTTCTGGACTTAGAAAATTTTCACACATGTCTCAGACTTCCAGAGAGGGGAGCATGTCAGTGCGCGCATCCGATTTCAGTTCCAGAGCGATTCACCCGATGAGTCCTTCATACTTCGTTGTTTTTTGCAAAATTTCTGACTCTTTTGAAAATTTCACTTTTTTGTGAAAATCTCCGCTAAATGAGGTTATAGTATGTTAGAGGGCATCCCAGGAGGGCTCCAAATGTGTGGGTAAAATATATATCCCTTGGGGGGAAATTTGAACAAAAAGATGAAAAAATATTTTTTTCTGGACTTAGAAAATTTTCACACATGTCACAGACTTCCAGAGAGGGGAGCATGTCAGTGCGCGCATCCGATTTCCGTTCCAGAGTGTTTCACCCGATGAGTCCTTCAAACTTCGTTGTTTTTTGCAAAATTTCTGACTTTTTGAAAATTTCACTTTTTTGTGAAAATCTCCGCTAAATGAGGTTATAGTATGTTAGAGGGCATCCCAGGAGGGCTCCAAATGTGTGGGTAAAATATATATCCCTTAGAAGGAAATTTGAAAAAAAATTGAATAATTTTTTTTTCTGGACTTAGAAAATTTTCACACATGTCTCAGACTGCCAGAGAGGGGAGCATGTCAGTGCGCGCATCCGATTTCAGTTCCAGAGCGATTCACCCGATGAGTCCTTCATACTTAGTCGTTTTTTGCAAAATTTCTGACTTTTTAAAAATTTCACTTTTTTGTGAAAATCTCCGCTAAATGAGGTTATAGAATGTTAGAGGGCATCCCAGGAGGGCTCCAAATGTGTGGGTAAAATATATATCCCTTGGGGGGAAATTTGAAAAAAGTTGAAATTTTTTTTTTCTGGACTTAGAAAATTTTCACACATGTCTCAGACTTCCAGAGAGGGGAGCATGTCTATAAGCGCATCCGATTTCAGTTCCAGAGCGTTTCACCCGATGAGTCCTTCATACTTAGTCGTTTTTTGGAAAAATTTTCACTTTTTGAAAATTTCACTTTTTTGTGAAAATCTCCGCTAAATGAGGTTATAGAATGTTAGAGGGCATCCCAGGAGGGCTCCAAATGTGTGGGTAAAATATATATCCCTTGGGGGGAAATTTGAAAAAAGTTGAAAACATTTTTTTTTTCTGGACTTAGAAAATTTTCACACATGTCTCAGACTTCCAGAGAGGGGAGCATGTCAGTGCGCGCATCCGATTTCAGTTCCAGAGCGATTCACCCGATGAGTCCTTCATACTTAGTCGTTTTTTGCAAAATTTCTAACTTTTTGAAAATTTCACTTTTTTGTGAAAATCTCTGCTAAATAAGGTTATAGTATGTTAGAGGGCATCCCAGGAGGGCTCCAAATGTGTGGGTAAAATATATATCCCTTGGGGGAAGGTTGAAAAAAAGTTGAAAATTTTTTTTTTTCTGGACTTAGAAAATTTTCACACATGTCTCAGACTTCCAGAGAGGGGAGCATGTCTATAAGCGCATCCGATTTCAGTTCCAGAGCGTTTCACCCGATGAGTCCTTCATACTTAGTCATTTTTTGGAAAAATTTTCACTTTTTGAAAATTTCACTTTTTTGTGAAAATCTCCGCTAAATGAGGTTATAGTATGTTAGAGGGCATCCCAGGAGGGCTCCAAATGTGTGGGTAAAATATATATCCCTTGGAGGGAAATTTGAAAAAAAGTTGAAAAAAATTTTTTTTCTGGACTTAGAAAATTTTCACACATGTCTCAGACTTCCAGAGAGGGGAGCATGTCAGTGCTCGCATCCGATTTCAGTTCCAGAGCGATTCACCCGATGAGTCCTTCATACTTAGTTGTTTTTTGCAAAAGTTCTGACTTTTTGAAAATTTCACTTTTTTGTGAAAATCTCTGCTAAATGAGGTTATAGTATGTTAGAGGGCATCCCAGGAGGGCTCCAAATGTGTGGGTAAAATATATATCCCTTGGGGGAAATTTGAAAAAAAGTTGAAAATTTTTTTTTTCTGGACTTAGAAAATTTTCACACATGTCTCAGACTTCCAGAGAGGGGAGCATGTCAGTGCGCGCATCCGATTTCAGTTCCAGAGCCATTCACCCGATGAGTCCTTCATACTTATTCGTTTTTTGCAAAATTTCTGACTTTTTGAAAATTTCACTTTTTTGTGAAAATCTCTGCTAAATTAGGTTATAGTATGTTAGAGGGCATCCCAGGAGGGCTCCAAATGTGTGGGTAAAATATATATCCCTTGGGGGGAAATTTGAAAAAAGTTGAAATTTTTTTTTTCTGGACTTAGAAAATTTTCACACATGTCTCAGACTTCCAGAGAGGGGAGCATGTCAGTGCGCGCATCCGATTTCAGTTCCAGAGCGTTTCACCCGATGAGTCCTTCATATTTAGTCATTTTTTGCAAAATTTCTGACTTTTTGAAAATTTCACTTTTTTGTGAAAATCTCCGCTAAATGAGGTTATAGTATGTTAGAGGGCATCCCAGGAGGGCTCCAAATGTGTGGGTAAAATATATATCCCTTGGGGGGAAATTTGAAAAAAAGTTGAAAATTTTTTTTTTCTGGTCTTAGAAAATTTTCACACATGTCTCAGACTTCCAGAGAGGGGAGCATGTCAGTGCACGCATCCGATTTCAGTTCCAGAGTGATTCACCCGAGGAGTCCTTCATACTTAGTCGTTTTTTGGAAAAATTTTCACTTTTTGAAAATTTCACTTTTTTGTGAAAATCTCCGCTAAATGAGGTTATAGTATGTTAGAGGGCATCCCAGGAGGGCTCCAAATGTGTGGGTAAAATATATATCCCTTGGGGGGAAATTTGAACAAAAAGATGAAAAAATATTTTTTTCTGGACTTAGAAAATTTTCACACATGTCACAGACTTCCAGAGAGGGGAGCATGTCAGTGCGCGCATCCGATTTCCGTTCCAGAGTGTTTCACCCGATGAGTCCTTCAAACTTCGTTGTTTTTTGCAAAATTTCTGACTTTTTGAAAATTTCACTTTTTTGTGAAAATCTCCGCTAAATGAGGTTATAGAATGTTAGAGGGCATCCCAGGAGGGCTCCAAATGTGTGGGTAAAATATATATCCCTTAGAAGGAAATTTGAAAAAAAATTGAATAATTTTTTTTTCTGGACTTAGAAAATTTTCACACATGTCTCAGACTGCCAGAGAGGGGAGCATGTCAGTGCGCGCATCCGATTTCAGTTCCAGAGCGATTCACCCGATGAGTCCTTCATACTTAGTCGTTTTTTGCAAAATTTCTGACTTTTTAAAAATTTCACTTTTTTGTGAAAATCTCCGCTAAATGAGGTTATAGAATGTTAGAGGGCATCCCAGGAGGGCTCCAAATGTGTGGGTAAAATATATATCCCTTGGGGGGAAATTTGAAAAAAGTTGAAATTTTTTTTTTCTGGACTTAGAAAATTTTCACACATGTCTCAGACTTCCAGAGAGGGGAGCATGTCTATAAGCGCATCCGATTTCAGTTCCAGAGCGTTTCACCCGATGAGTCCTTCATACTTAGTCGTTTTTTGGAAAAATTTTCACTTTTTGAAAATTTCACTTTTTTGTGAAAATCTCCGCTAAATGAGGTTATAGTATGTTAGAGGGCATCCCAGGAGGGCTCCAAATGTGTGGGTAAAATATATATCCCTTGGGGGGAAATTTGAAAAAAAGTTGAAAAATTTTTTTTTTCTGGTCTTAGAAAATTTTCACACATGTCTCAGACTTCCAGAGAGGGGAGCATGTCAGTGCGCGCATCCGATTTCAGTTCCAGAGTGATTCACCCGAGGAGTCCTTCATACTTAGTCGTTTTTTGGAAAAATTTTCACTTTTTGAAAATTTCACTTTTTTGTGAAAATCTCCGCTAAATGAGGTTATAGTATGTTAGAGGGCATCCCAGGAGGGCTCCAAATGTGTGGGTAAAATATATATCCCTTGGGGGGAAATTTGGACAAAAAGATGAAAAAATTTTTTTTTCTGGACTTAGAAAATTTTCACACATGTCTCAGACTTCCAGAGAGGGGAGCATGTCAGTGCGCGCCTCCGATTTCAGTTCCAGAGCGTTTCACCCAATGAGTCCTTCATATTTAGTCATTTTTTGCAAAATTTCTGACTTTTTGAAAATTTCACTTTTTTGTGAAAATCTCCGCTAAATGAGGTTATAGTATGTTAGAGGGCATCCCAGGAGGGCTCCAAATGTGTGGGTAAAATATATATCCCTTGGGGGGAAATTTGAAAAAAAGTTGAAATTTTTTTTTTTTCTGGACTTAGAAAATTTAAACACATGTCTCAGACTTCCAGAGAGGGGAGCATGTCAGTGCGCACATCCGATTTCAGTTCCAGAGCGATTCACCCGATGAGTCCTTCATACTTAGTCATTTTTTGCAAAATTTCTGACTTTTTGAAAATTTCACTTTTTTGTGAAAATCTCCGCTAAATGAGGTTATAGTATGTTAGAGGGCATCCCAGGAGGGCTCCAAATGTGTGGGTAAAAAATATATCCCTTGGGGGGAAATTTGAAAAAAGTTGAAAATTTTTTTTTTTCTGGTCTTAGAAAATTTTCACACATGTCTCAGACTTCCAGAGAGGGGAGCATGTAAGTGCGCGCATCCGATTTCAGTTCCAGAGCGATTCACCAGAGGAGTCCTTCATACTTAGTCATTTTTTGGAAAATTTTTCACTTTTTGAAAATTTCACTTTTTTGTGAAAATCTCCACTAAATGAGGTTATAGTATGTTAGAGGGCATCCCAGGAGGGCTCCAAATGTGTGGGTAAAATATATATCCCTTGGGGGGAAATTTGAAAAAAAGTTGAAAAAATTTTTTTTTCTGGACTTAGAAAATTTTCACACATGTCTCAGACTTCCAGAGAGGGGAGCATGTCAGTGCGCGCATCCGATTTCAGTTCCAGAGCGATTCACCCGATGAGTCCTTCATACTTCGTTGTTTTTTGCAAAATTTCTGACTCTTTTGAAAATTTCACTTTTTTGTGAAAATCTCCGCTAAATGAGGTTATAGTATGTTAGAGGGCATCCCAGGAGGGCTCCAAATGTGTGGGTAAAATATATATCCCTTGGAAGGAAATTTGAAAAAAAGTTGAATAATTTTTTTTTTCTGGACTTAGAAAATTTCCACACATGTCTCAGACTGCCAGAGAGGGGAGCATGTCAGTGCGCACATCCGATTTCAGTTCCAGAGCGTTTCACCCGATGAGTCCTTCATATTTAGTCATTTTTTGCAAAATTTCTGACTTTTTGAAAATGTCACTTTTTTGTGAAAATCTCCGCCAAATGCGGTTATAGTATGTTAGAGGGCATCCCAGGAGGGCTCCAAATGTGTGGGTAAAATATATATCCCTTGGGGGGAAATTTGAAAAAAAGTTGAAAATTTTTTTTTTCTGGTCTTAGAAAATTTTAACACATGTCTCAGACTTCCAGAGAGGGGAGCATGTCAGTGCGCGCATCCGATTTCAGTTCCAGAGTGATTCACCCGAGGAGTCCTTCATACTTAGTCGTTTTTTGGAAAAATTTTCACTTTTTGAAAATTTCACTTTTTTGTGAAAATCTCCGCTAAATGAGGTTATAGTATGTTAGAGGGCATCCCAGGAGGGCTCCAAATGTGTGGGTAAAATATATATCCCTTGGGGGGAAATTTGAACAAAAAGATGAAAAAATATTTTTTTCTGGACTTAGAAAATTTTCACACATGTCACAGACTTCAAGAGAGGGGAGCATGTCTGTGCGCGCATCCGATTTCAGTTCCAGAGTGTTTCACCCGATGAGTCCTTCATATTTAGTCATTTTTTGCAAAATTTCTGACTTTTTGAAAATTTCACTTTTTTGTGAAAATCTCCGCTAAATGAGGTTATAGTATGTTAGAGGGCATCCCAGGAGGGCTCCAAATGTGTGGGTAAAATATATATCCCTTTGGGGGAAATTTGAAAAAAAGTTGAAAAAATTTTTTTTTCTGGACTTAGAAAATTTTCACACATGTCTCAGACTTCCAGAGAGGGGAGCATGTCAGTGCGCGCATCCGATTTCAGTTCCAGAGCGATTCACCCGATGAGTCCTTCAAACTTCGTTGTTTTTTGCAAAATTTCTGACTTTTTGAAAATTTCACTTTTTTGTGAAAATCTCCGCTAAATGAGGTTATAGTATGTTAGAGGGCATCCCAGGAGGGCTCCAAATGTGTTGGTAAAATATATATCCCTTAGAAGGAAATTTGAAAAAAAGTTGAATAATTTTTTTTTTCTGGACTTAGAAAATTTTCACACATGTCTCAGACTGCCAGAGAGGGGAGCATGTCAGTGCGCGCATCCGATTTCAGTTCCAGAGCGATTCACCCGATGAGTCCTTCATACTTAGTCGTTTTTTGGAAAAATTTTCACTTTTTGAAAATTTCACTTTTTTGTGAAAATCTCCGCTAAATGAGGTTATAGAATGTTAGAGGGCATCCCAGGAGGGCTCCAAATGTGTGGGTAAAATATATATCCCTTGGGGGGAAATTTGAAAAAAGTTGAAAACATTTTTTTTTTCTGGACTTAGAAAATTTTCACACATGTCTCAGACTTCCAGAGAGGGGAGCATGTCAGTGCGCGCATCCGATTTCAGTTCCAGAGCGATTCACCCGATGAGTCCTTCATACTTAGTCGTTTTTTGCAAAATTTCTAACTTTTTGAAAATTTCACTTTTTTGTGAAAATCTCTGCTAAATGAGGTTATAGTATGTTAGAGGGCATCCCAGGAGGGCTCCAAATGTGTGGGTAAAATATATATCCCTTGGGGGAAGGTTGAAAAAAAGTTGAAAAATTTTTTTTTTCTGGACTTAGAAAATTTTCACACATGTCTCAGACTTCCAGAGAGGGGAGCATGTCTATAAGCGCATCCGATTTCAGTTCCAGAGCGTTTCACCCGATGAGTCCTTCATACTTAGTCATTTTTTGGAAAAATTTTCACTTTTTGAAAATTTCACTTTTTTGTGAAAATCTCCGCTAAATGAGGTTATAGAATGTTAGAGGGCATCCCAGGAGGGCTCCAAATGTGTGGGTAAAATATATATCCCTTGGGGGGAAATTTGAAAAAAGTTGAAAACATTTTTTTTTTCTGGACTTAGAAAATTTTCACACATGTCTCAGACTTCCAGAGAGGGGAGCATGTCAGTGCGCGCATCCGATTTCAGTTCCAGTGCGATTCACCCGATGAGTCCTTCATACTTAGTCGTTTTTTGCAAAATTTCTAACTTTTTGAAAATTTCACTTTTTTGTGAAAATCTCTGCTAAATGAGGTTATAGTATGTTAGAGGGCATCCCAGGAGGGCTCCAAATGTGTGGGTAAAATATATATCCCTTGGGGGAAGGTTGAAAAAAAGTTGAAAAATTTTTTTTTTCTGGACTTAGAAAATTTTCACACATGTCTCAGACTTCCAGAGAGGGGAGCATGTCTATAAGCGCATCCGATTTCAGTTCCAGAGCGTTTCACCCGATGAGTCCTTCATACTTAGTCATTTTTTGGAAAAATTTTCACTTTTTGAAAATTTCACTTTTTTGTGAAAATCTCCGCTAAATGAGGTTATAGTATGTTAGAGGGCATCCCAGGAGGGCTCCAAATGTGTGGGTAAAATATATATCCCTTGGGGGGAAATTTGAAAAAAAGTTGAAAAAATTTTTTTTTCTGGACTTAGAAAATTTTCACACATGTCTCAGACTTCCAGAGAGGGGAGCATGTCAGTGCTCGCATCCGATTTCAGTTCCAGAGCGATTCACCCGATGAGTCCTTCATACTTAGTTGTTTTTTGCAAAAGTTCTGACTTTTTGAAAATTTCACTTTTTTGTGAAAATCTCTGCTAAATGAGGTTATAGTATGTTAGAGGGCATCCCAGGAGGGCTCCAAATGTGTGGGTAAAATATATATCCCTTGGGGGAAATTTGAAAAAAAGTTGAAAATTTTTTTTTTTCTGGACTTACAAAATTTTCACACATGTCTCAGACTTCCAGAGAGGGGAGCATGTCAGTGCGCGCATCCGATTTCAGTTCCAGAGCGATTCACCCGATGAGTCCTTCATACTTATTCGTTTTTTGCAAAATTTCTGACTTTTTGAAAATTTCACTTTTTTGTGAAAATCTCTGCTAAATTAGGTTATAGTATGTTAGAGGGCATCCCAGGAGGGCTCCAAATGTGTGGGTAAAATATATATCCCTTGGGGGGAAATTTGAAAAAAGTTGAAATTTTTTTTTTCTGGACTTAGAAAATTTTCACACATGTCTCAGACTTCCAGAGAGGGGAGCATGTCAGTGCTCGCATCCGATTTCAGTTCCAGAGCGATTCACCTGATGAGTCCTTCATACTTAGTTGTTTTTTGCAAAAGTTCTGACTTTTTGAAAATTTCACTTTTTTGTGAAAATCTCTGCTAAATGAGGTTATAGTATGTTAGAGGGCATCCCAGGAGGGCTCCAAATGTGTGGGTAAAATATATATCCCTTGGGGGAAATTTGAAAAAAAGTTGAAAATTTTTTTTTTTCTGGACTTAGAAAATTTTCACACATGTCTCAGACTTCCAGAGAGGGGAGCATGTCAGTGCGCGCATCCGATTTCAGTTCCAGAGCGATTCACCCGATGAGTCCTTCATACTTATTCGTTTTTTGCAAAATTTCTGACTTTTTGAAAATTTCACTTTTTTGTGAAAATCTCTGCTAAATTAGGTTATAGAATGTTAGAGGGCATCCCAGGAGGGCTCCAAATGTGTGGGTAAAATATATATCCCTTGGGGGGAAATTTGAAAAAAGTTGAAATTTTTTTTTTCTGGACTTAGAAAATTTTCACACATTTCTCAGACTTCCAGAGAGGGGAGCATGTCTATAAGCGAATCCGATTTCAGTTCCAGAGCGTTTCACCCGATGAGTCCTTCATACTTAGTCGTTTTTTGGAAAAATTTTCACTTTTTGAAAATTTCACTTTTTTGTGAAAATCTCCGCTAAATGAGGTTATAGTATGTTAGAGGGCATCCCAGGAGGGCTCCAAATGTGTGGGTAAAATATATATCCCTTGGGGGGAAATTTGAACAAAAAGATGAAAAAAATTTTTTTTCTGGACTTAGAAAATTTTCACATATGTCTCAGACTTCCAGAGAGGGGAGCATGTCAGTGCGCGCATCCGATTTCAGTTCCAGAGCGTTTCACCCGATGAGTCCTTCATATTTAGTCATTTTTTGCAAAATTTCTGACTTTTTGAAAATTTCACTTTTTTGTTAAAATCTCCGCTAAATGAGGTTATAGTATGTTAGAGGGCATCCCAGGAGGGCTCCAAATGTGTGGGTAAAATATATATCCCTTGGGGGGAAATTTGAAAAAAAGTTGAAAAATTTTTTTTTTCTGGTCTTAGAAAATTTTCACACATGTCTCAGACTTCCAGAGAGGGGAGCATGTCAGTGCGCGCATCCGATTTCAGTTCCAGAGTGATTCACCCGAGGAGTCCTTCATACTTAGTCGTTTTTTGGAAAAATTTTCACTTTTTGAAAATTTCACTTTTTTGTGAAAATCTCCGCTAAATGAGGTTATAGTATGTTAGAGGGCATCCCAGGAGGGCTCCAAATGTGTGGGTAAAATATATATCCCTTGGGGGGAAATTTGAACAAAAAGATGAAAAAACTTTTTTTTCTGGACTTAGAAAATTTTCACACATGTCTCAGACTTCCAGAGAGGGGAGCATGTCAGTGCGCGCCTCCGATTTCAGTTCCAGAGCGTTTCACCCAATGAGTCCTTCATATTTAGTCATTTTTTGCAAAATTTCTGACTTTTTGAAAATTTCACTTTTTTGTGAAAATCTCCGCTAAATGAGGTTATAGTATGTTAGAGGGCATCCCAGGAGGGCTCCAAATGTGTGGGTAAAATATATATCCCTTGGGGGGAAATTTGAAAAAAAGTTGAAATTTTTTTTTTTTCTGGACTTAGAAAATGTAAACACATGTCTCAGACTTCCAGAGAGGGGAGCATGTCAGTGCGCACATCCGATTTCAGTTCCAGAGCGATTCACCCGATGAGTCCTTCATACTTAGTCATTTTTTGCAAAATTTCTGACTTTTTGAAAATTTCACTTTTTTGTGAAAATCTCCGCTAAATGAGGTTATAGTATGTTAGAGGGCATCCCAGGAGGGCTCCAAATGTGTGGGTAAAATATATATCCCTTGGGGGGAAATTTGAAAAAAAGTTGAAAAAAATGTTTTTTCTGGACTTAGAAAATTTTCACACATGTCTCAGACTTCCAGAGAGGGGAGCATGTCAGTGCGCGCATCCGATTGCATTTCCAGAGCGATTCACCCGATGAGTCCTTCATACTTAGTCGTTTTTTGCAAAATTTCTGACTTTATGAAAATTTCACTTTTTTGTGAAAATCTCCGCTAAATGAGGTTATAGTATGTTAGAGGGCATCCCAGGAGGGCTCCAAATGTGTGGGTAAAAAATATATCCCTTGGGGGGAAATTTGAAAAAAGTTGAAAATTTTTTTTTTTCTGGTCTTAGAAAATTTTCACACATGTCTCAGACTTCCAGAGAGGGGAGCATGTAAGTGCGCGCATCCGATTTCAGTTCCAGAGCGATTCACCAGAGGAGTCCTTCATACTTAGTCATTTTTTGGAAAATGTTTCACTTTTTGAAAATTTCACTTTTTTGTGAAAATCTCCGCTAAATGAGGTTATAGTATGTTAGAGGGCATCCCAGGAGGGCTCCAAATGTGTGGGTAAAATATATATCCCTTGGGGGGAAATTTGAAAAAAAGTTGAAAAAATTTTTTTTTCTGGACTTAGAAAATTTTCACACATGTCTCAGACTTCCAGAGAGGGGAGCATGTCAGTGCGCGCATCCGATTTCAGTTCCAGAGCGATTCACCCGATGAGTCCTTCATACTTCGTTGTTTTTTGCAAAATTTCTGACTCTTTTGAAAATTTCACTTTTTTGTGAAAATCTCCGCTAAATGAGGTTATAGTATGTTAGAGGGCATCCCAGGAGGGCTCCAAATGTGTGGGTAAAATATATATCCCTTGGAAGGAAATTTGAAAAAAACTTGAATAATTTTTTTTTTCTGGACTTAGAAAATTTCCACACATGTCTCAGACTGCCAGAGAGGGGAGCATGTCAGTGCGCACATCCGATTTCAGTTCCAGAGCGTTTCACCCGATGAGTCCTTCATATTTAGTCATTTTTTGCAAAATTTCGGACTTTTTGAAAATGTCACTTTTTTGTGAAAATCTCCGCCAAATGCGGTTATAGTATGTTAGAGGGCATCCCAGGAGGGCTCCAAATGTGTGGGTAAAATATATATCCCTTGGGGGGAAATTTGAAAAAAAGTTGAAAATTTTTTTTTCTGGTCTTAGAAAATTTTCACACATGTCTCAGACTTCCAGAGAGGGGAGCATGTCAGTGCGCGCATCCGATTTCAGTTCCAGAGTGATTCACCCGAGGAGTCCTTCATACTTAGTCGTTTTTTGGAAAAATTTTCACTTTTTGAAAATTTCACTTTTTTGTGAAAATCTCCGCTAAATGAGGTTATAGTATGTTAGAGGGCATCCCAGGAGGGCTCCAAATGTGTGGGTAAAATATATATCCATTGGGGGGAAATTTGAAAAAAAGTTGAAAAAATATTTTTTTCTGGACTTAGAAAATTTTCACACATGTCTCAGACTTCCAGAGAGGGGAGCATGTCAGTGCGCGCATCCGATTTCAGTTCCAGAGCGATTCACCCGATGAGTCCTTCATACTTCGTTGTTTTTTGCAAAATTTCTGACTCTTTTGAAAATTTCACTTTTTTGTGAAAATCTCCGCTAAATGAGGTTATAGTATGTTAGAGGGCATCCCAGGAGGGCTCCAAATGTGTGGGTAAAATATATATCCCTTGGAAGGAAATTTGAAAAAAAGTTGAATAATTTTTTTTTTCTGGACTTAGAAAATTTCCACACATGTCTCAGACTGCCAGAGAGGGGAGCATGTCAGTGCGCACATCCGATTTCAGTTCCAGAGCGTTTCACCCGATGAGTCCTTCATATTTAGTCATTTTTTGCAAAATTTCGGACTTTTTGAAAATGTCACTTTTTTGTGAAAATCTCCGCCAAATGCGGTTATAGTATGTTAGAGGGCATCCCAGGAGGGCTCCAAATGTGTGGGTAAAATATATATCCCTTGGGGGGAAATTTGAAAAAAAGTTGAAAAATTTTTTTTTCTGGTCTTAGAAAATTTTCACACATGTCTCAGACTTCCAGAGAGGGGAGCATGTCAGTGCGCGCATCCGATTTCAGTTCCAGAGTGATTCTCCCGAGGAGTCCTTCATACTTAGTCGTTTTTTGGAAAAATTTTCACTTTTTGAAAATTTCACTTTTTTGTGAAAATCTCCGCTAAATGAGGTTATAGTATGTTAGAGGGCATCCCAGGAGGGCTCCAAATGTGTGGGTAAAATATATATCCCTTGGGGGGAAATTTGAAAAAAAGTTGAAAAAATTTTTTTTTCTGGACTTAGAAAATTTTCACACATGTCTCAGACTTCCAGAGAGGGGAGCATGTCAGTGCGCGCATCCGATTTCAGTTCCAGAGCGATTCACCCGATGAGTCCTTCATACTTCGTTGTTTTTTGCAAAATTTCTGACTCTTTTGAAAATTTCACTTTTTTGTGAAAATCTCCGCTAAATGAGGTTATAGTATGTTAGAGGGCATCCCAGGAGGGCTCCAAATGTGTGGGTAAAATATATATCCCTTGGAAGGAAATTTGAAAAAAACTTGAATAATTTTTTTTTTCTGGACTTAGAAAATTTCCACACATGTCTCAGACTGCCAGAGAGGGGAGCATGTCAGTGCGCACATCCGATTTCAGTTCCAGAGCGTTTCACCCGATGAGTCCTTCATATTTAGTCATTTTTTGCAAAATTTCGGACTTTTTGAAAATGTCACTTTTTTGTGAAAATCTCCGCCAAATGCGGTTATAGTATGTTAGAGGGCATCCCAGGAGGGCTCCAAATGTGTGGGTAAAATATATATCCCTTGGGGGGAAATTTGAAAAAAAGTTGAAAATTTTTTTTTCTGGTCTTAGAAAATTTTCACACATGTCTCAGACTTCCAGAGAGGGGAGCATGTCAGTGCGCGCATCCGATTTCAGTTCCAGAGTGATTCACCCGAGGAGTCCTTCATACTTAGTCGTTTTTTGGAAAAATTTTCACTTTTTGAAAATTTCACTTTTTTGTGAAAATCTCCGCTAAATGAGGTTATAGTATGTTAGAGGGCATCCCAGGAGGGCTCCAAATGTGTGGGTAAAATATATATCCCTTGGGGGGAAATTTGAAAAAAAGTTGAAAAAATATTTTTTTCTGGACTTAGAAAATTTTCACACATGTCTCAGACTTCCAGAGAGGGGAGCATGTCAGTGCGCGCATCCGATTTCAGTTCCAGAGCGATTCACCCGATGAGTCCTTCATACTTCGTTGTTTTTTGCAAAATTTCTGACTCTTTTGAAAATTTCACTTTTTTGTGAAAATCTCCGCTAAATGAGGTTATAGTATGTTAGAGGGCATCCCAGGAGGGCTCCAAATGTGTGGGTAAAATATATATCCCTTGGAAGGAAATTTGAAAAAAAGTTGAATAATTTTTTTTTTCTGGACTTAGAAAATTTCCACACATGTCTCAGACTGCCAGAGAGGGGAGCATGTCAGTGCGCACATCCGATTTCAGTTCCAGAGCGTTTCACCCGATGAGTCCTTCATATTTAGTCATTTTTTGCAAAATTTCGGACTTTTTGAAAATGTCACTTTTTTGTGAAAATCTCCGCCAAATGCGGTTATAGTATGTTAGAGGGCATCCCAGGAGGGCTCCAAATGTGTGGGTAAAATATATATCCCTTGGGGGGAAATTTGAAAAAAAGTTGAAAAATTTTTTTTTCTGGTCTTAGAAAATTTTCACACATGTCTCAGACTTCCAGAGAGGGGAGCATGTCAGTGCGCGCATCCGATTTCAGTTCCAGAGTGATTCTCCCGAGGAGTCCTTCATACTTAGTCGTTTTTTGGAAAAATTTTCACTTTTTGAAAATTTCACTTTTTTGTGAAAATCTCCGCTAAATGAGGTTATAGTATGTTAGAGGGCATCCCAGGAGGGCTCCAAATGTGTAGGTAAAATATATATCCCTTGGGGGGAAATTTGAACAAAAAGATGAAAAAATATTTTTTTCTGGACTTAGAAAATTTTCACACATGTCACAGACTTCCAGAGAGGGGAGCATGTCAGTGCGCGCATCCGATTTCAGTTCCAGAGTGTTTCACCCGATGAGTCCTTCATATTTAGTCATTTTTTGCAAAATATCTGACTTTTTGAAAATTTCACTTTTTTGTGAAAATCTCCGCTAAATGAGGTTATAGTATGTTAGAGGGCATCCCAGGAGGGCTCCAAATGTGTGGGTAAAATATATATCCCTTTGGGGGAAGTTTGAAAAAAAGTTGAAAAAATTTTTTTTTCTGGACTTAGAAAATTTTCACACATGTCTCAGACTTCCAGAGAGGGGAGCATGTCAGTGCGCGCATCCGATTTCAGTTCCAGAGCGATTCACCCGATGAGTCCTTCAAACTTCGTTGTTTTTTGCAAAATTTCTGACTTTTTGAAAATTTCACTTTTTTGTGAAAATCTCCGCTAAATGAGGTTATAGTATGTTAGAGGGCATCCCAGGAGGGCTTCAAATGTGTGAGTAAAATATATATCCCTTAGAAGGAAATTTGAAAAAAAGTTGAATAATTTTTTTTTTCTGGACTTAGAAAATTTTCACACATGTCTCAGACTTCCAGAGAGGGGAGCATGTCTATAAGCGCATCCGATTTCAGTTCCAGAGCGTTTCACCCGATGAGTCCTTCATACTTAGTCATTTTTTGGAAAAATTTTCACTTTTTGAAAATTTCACTTTTTTGTGAAAATCTCCGCTAAATGAGGTTATAGTATGTTAGAGGACATCCCAGGAGGGCTCCAAATGTGTGGGTAAAATATATATCCCTTGGGGGGAAATTTGAAAAAAAGTTGAAAAAAATTTTTTTTTTCTGGACTTAGAAAATTTTCACACATGTCTCAGACTTCCAGAGAGGGGAGCATGTCAGTGCTCGCATCCGATTTCAGTTCCAGAGCGATTCACCCGATGAGTCCTTCATACTTAGTTGTTTTTTGCAAAAGTTCTGACTTTTTGAAAATTTCACTTTTTTGTGAAAATCTCTGCTAAATGAGGTTATAGTATGTTAGAGGGCATCCCAGGAGGGCTCCAAATGTGTGGGTAAAATATATATCCCTTGGGGGAAATTTGAAAAAAAGTTGAAAATTTTTTTTTTTTGGACTTAGAAAATTTTCACACATGTCTCAGACTTCCAGAGAGAGGAGCATGTCAGTGCGCGCATCCGATTTCAGTTCCAGAGCGATTCACCCGATGAGTCCTTCATACTTATTAGTTTTTTGCAAAATTTCTGACTTTTTGAAAATTTCACTTTTTTGTGAAAATCTCTGCTAAATTAGGTTATAGTATGTTAGAGGGCATCCCAGGAGGGCTCCAAATGTGTGGGTAAAATATATATCCCTTGGGGGTAAATTTGAAAAAAGTTGAAATTTTTTTTTTCTGGACTTAGAAAATTTTCACACATTTCTCAGACTTCCAGAGAGGGGAGCATGTCTATAAGCGAATCCGATTTCAGTTCCAGAGCGTTTCACCCGATGAGTCCTTCATACTTAGTCGTTTTTTGGAAAAATTTTCACTTTTTGAAAATTTCACTTTTTTGTGAAAATCTCCGCTAAATGAGGTTATAGAATGTTAGAGGACATCCCAGGAGGGCTCCAAATGTGTGGGTAAAATATATATCCCTTGGGGGGAAATTTGAAAAAAGTTGAAAACATTTTTTTTTTCTGGACTTAGAAAATTTTCACACATGTCTCAGACTTCCAGAGAGGGGAGCATGTCAGTGCGCGCATCCGATTTCAGTTCCAGAGCGATTCACCCGAGGAGTCCTTCATACTTAGTCGTTTTTTGGAAAAATTTTCACTTTTTGAAAATTTCACTTTTTTGTGAAAATCTCCGCTAAATGAGGTTATAGTATGTTAGAGGGCATCCCAGGAGGGCTCCAAATGTGTGGGTAAAATATATATCCCTTGGGGGGAAATTTGAAAAAAAGTTGAAAAAATTTTTTTTTCTGGACTTAGAAAATTTTCACACATGTCTCAGACTTCCAGAGAGGGGAGCATGTCAGTGCGCGCATCCGATTTCAGTTCCAGAGCGATTCACCCGATGAGTCCTTCAAACTTCGTTGTTTTTTGCAAAATTTCTGACTTTTTGAAAATTTCACTTTTTTGTGAAAATCTCCGCTAAATGAGGTTATAGTATGTTAGAGGGCATCCCAGGAGGGCTCCAAATGTGTGGGTAAAATATATATCCCTTAGAAGGAAATTTGAAAAAAAGTTGAATAATTTTTTTTTTCTGGACTTAGAAAATTTTCACACATGTCTCAGACTGCCAGAGAGGGGAGCATGTCGGTGCGCGCATCCGATTTCAGTTCCAGAGCGATTCACCCGATGAGTCCTTCATACTTAGTCGTTTTTTGCAAAATTTCTGACTTTTTGAAAATTTCACTTTTTTGTGAAAATCTCCGCTAAATGAGGTTATAGAATGTTAGAGGGCATCCCAGGAGGGCTCCAAATGTGTGGGTAAAATATATATCCCTTGGGGGGAAATTTGAAAGAAGTTGAATTTTTTTTTTTCTGGACTTAGAAAATTTTCACACATGTCTCAGACTTCCAGAGAGGGGAGCATGTCTATAAGCGCATCCGATTTCAGTTCCAGAGCGTTTCACCCGATGAGTCCTTCATACTTAGTCGTTTTTTGGAAAAATTTTCACTTTTTGAAAATTTCACTTTTTTGTGAAAATCTCCGCTAAATGAGGTTATAGAATGTTAGAGGGCATCCCAGGAGGGCTCCAAATGTGTGGGTAAAATATATATCCCTTGGGGGGAAATTTGAAAAAAGTTGAAAACATTTTTTTTTTCTGGACTTAGAAAATTTTCACACATGTCTCAGACTTCCAGAGAGGGGAGCATGTCAGTGCGCGCATCCGATTTCAGTTCCAGAGCGATTCACCCGATGAGTCCTTCATACTTAGTCGTTTTTTGCAAAATTTCTGACTTTTTGAAAATTTCACTTTTTTGTGAAAATCTCTGCTAAATGAGGTTATAGTATGTTAGAGGGCATCCCAGGAGGGCTCCAAATGTGTGGGTAAAATATATATCCCTTGGGGGAAGGTTGAAAAAAAGTTGAAAAATTTTTTTTTTCTGGACTTAGAAAATTTTCACACATGTCTCAGACTTCCAGAGAGGGGAGCATGTCTATAAGCGCATCCGATTTCAGTTCCAGAGCGTTTCACCCGATGAGTCCTTCATACTTAGTCGTTTTTTGGAAAAATTTTCACTTTTTGAAAATTTCACTTTTTTGTGAAAATCTCCGCTAAATGAGGTTATAGAATGTTAGAGGGCATCCCAGGAGGGCTCCAAATGTGTGGGTAAAATATATATCCCTTAGAAGGAAATTTGAAAAAAAGTTGAATAATTTTTTTTTTCTGGACTTAGAAAATTTTCACACATGTCTCAGACTTCCAGAGAGGGGAGCATGTCTATAAGCGCATCCGATTTCAGTTCCAGAGCGTTTCACCCGATGAGTCCTTCATACTTAGTCATTTTTTGGAAAAATTTTCACTTTTTGAAAATTTCACTTTTTTGTGAAAATCTCCGCTAAATGAGGTTATAGTATGTTAGAGGGCATCCCAGGAGGGCTCCAAATGTGTGGGTAAAATATATATCCCTTGGGGGGAAATTTGAAAAAAAGTTGAAAAAAATTTTTTTTCTGGACTTAGAAAATTTTCACACATGTCTCAGACTTCCAGAGAGGGGAGCATGTCAGTGCGCGCATCCGATTTCAGTTCCAGAGCGATTCACCCGATGAGTCCTTCAAACTTCGTTGTTTTTTGCAAAATTTCTGACTTTTTGAAAATTTCACTTTTTTGTGAAAATCTCCGCTAAATGAGGTTATAGTATGTTAGAGGGCATCCCAGGAGGGCTCCAAATGTGTGGGTAAAATATATATCCCTTAGAAGGAAATTTGAAAAAAAGTTGAATAATTTTTTTTTTCTGGACTTAGAAAATTTTCACACATGTCTCAGACTGCCAGAGAGGGGAGCATGTCGGTGCGCGCATCCGATTTCAGTTCCAGAGCGATTCACCCGATGAGTCCTTCATACTTAGTAGTTTTTTGCAAAATTTCTGACTTTTTGAAAATTTCACTTTTTTGTGAAAATCTCCGCTAAATGAGGTTATAGAATGTTAGAGGGCATCCCAGGAGGGCTCCAAATGTGTGGGTAAAATATATATCCCTTGGGGGGAAATTTGAAAGAAGTTGAAATTTTTTTTTTCTGGACTTAGAAAATTTTCACACATGTCTCAGACTTCCAGAGAGGGGAGCATGTCTATAAGCGCATCCGATTTCAGTTCCAGAGCGTTTCACCCGATGAGTCCTTCATACTTAGTCGTTTTTTGGAAAAATTTTCACTTTTTGAAAATTTCACTTTTTTGTGAAAATCTCCGCTAAATGAGGTCATAGAATGTTAGAGGGCATCCCAGGAGGGCTCCAAATGTGTGGGTAAAATATATATCCCTTGGGGGGAAATTTGAAAAAAGTTGAAAACATTTTTTTTTTCTGGACTTAGAAAATTTTCACACATGTCTCAGACTTCCAGAGAGGGGAGCATGTCAGTGCGCGCATCCGATTTCAGTTCCAGAGCGATTCACCCGATGAGTCCTTCATACTTAGTCGTTTTTTGCAAAATTTCTGACTTTTTGAAAATTTCACTTTTTTGTGAAAATCTCTGCTAAATGAGGTTATAGTATGTTAGAGGGCATCCCAGGAGGGCTCCAAATGTGTGGGTAAAATATATATCCCTTGGGGGAAGGTTGAAAAAAAGTTGAAAAATTTTTTTTTTCTGGACTTAGAAAATTTTCACACATGTCTCAGACTTCCAGAGAGGGGAGCATGTCTATAAGCGCATCCGATTTCAGTTCCAGAGCGTTTCACCCGATGAGTCCTTCATACTTAGTCGTTTTTTGGAAAAATTTTCACTTTTTGAAAATTTCACTTTTTTGTGAAAATCTCCGCTAAATGAGGTTATAGAATGTTAGAGGGCATCCCAGGAGGGCTCCAAATGTGTGGGTAAAATATATATCCCTTAGAAGGAAATTTGAAAAAAAGTTGAATAATTTTTTTTTTCTGGACTTAGAAAATTTTCACACATGTCTCAGACTTCCAGAGAGGGGAGCATGTCTATAAGCGCATCCGATTTCAGTTCCAGAGCGTTTCACCCGATGAGTCCTTCATACTTAGTCATTTTTTGGAAAAATTTTCACTTTTTGAAAATTTCACTTTTTTGTGAAAATCTCCGCTAAATGAGGTTATAGTATGTTAGAGGGCATCCCAGGAGGGCTCCAAATGTGTGGGTAAAATATATATCCCTTGGGGGGAAATTTGAAAAAAAGTTGAAAAAAATTTTTTTTCTGGACTTAGAAAATTTTCACACATGTCTCAGACTTCCAGAGAGGGGAGCATGTCAGTGCTCGCATCCGATTTCAGTTCCAGAGCGATTCACCCGATGAGTCCTTCATACTTAGTTGTTTTTTGCAAAAGTTCTGACTTTTTGAAAATTTCACTTTTTTGTGAAAATCTCTGCTAAATGAGGTTATAGTATGTTAGAGGGCATCCCAGGAGGGCTCCAAATGTGTGGGTAAAATATATATCCCTTGGGGGAAATTTGAAAAAAAGTTGAAAATTTTTTTTTTTTTGGACTTAGAAAATTTTCACACATGTCTCAGACTTCCAGAGAGGGGAGCATGTCAGTGCGCGCATCCGATTTCAGTTACAGAGCGATTCACCCGATGAGTCCTTCATACTTATTAGTTTTTTGCAAAATTTCTGACTTTTTGAAAATTTCACTTTTTTGTGAAAATCTCTGCTAAATTAGGTTATAGTATGTTAGAGGGCATCCCAGGAGGGCTCCAAATGTGTGGGTAAAATATATATCCCTTGGGGGTAAATTTGAAAAAAGTTGAAATTTTTTTTTTCTGGACTTAGAAAATTTTCACACATTTCTCAGACTTCCAGAGAGGGGAGCATGTCTAGAAGCGAATCCGATTTCAGTTCCAGAGCGTTTCACCCGATGAGTCCTTCATACTTAGTCGTTTTTTGGAAAAATTTTCACTTTTTGAAAATTTCACTTTTTTGTGAAAATCTCCGCTAAATGAGGTTATAGAATGTTAGAGGACATCCCAGGAGGGCTCCAAATGTGTGGGTAAAATATATATCCCTTGGGGGGAAATTTGAAAAAAAGTTGAAAAAATTTTTTTTTCTGGACTTAGAAAATTTTCACACATGTCTCAGACTTCCAGAGAGGGGAGCATGTCAGTGCGCGCATCCGATTTCAGTTCCAGAGCGATTCACCCGATGAGTCCTTCAAACTTCGTTGTTTTTTGCAAAATTTCTGACTTTTTGAAAATTTCACTTTTTTGTGAAAATCTCCGCTAAATGAGGTTATAGTATGTTAGAGGGCATCCCAGGAGGGCTCCAAATGTGTGGGTAAAATATATATCCCTTAGAAGGAAATTTGAAAAAAAGTTGAATAATTTTTTTTTTCTGGACTTAGAAAATTTTCACACATGTCTCAGACTGCCAGAGAGGGGAGCATGTCAGTGCGCGCATCCGATTTCAGTTCCAGAGCGATTCACCCGATGAGTCCTTCAAACTTCGTTGTTTTTTGCAAAATTTCTGACTTTTTGAAAATTTCACTTTTTTGTGAAAACCTCCGCTAAATGAGGTTATAGAATGTTAGAGGGCATCCCAGGAGGGCTCCAAATGTTTGGGTAAAATATATATCCCTTGGGGGGAAATTTGAAAGAAGTTGAAATTTTTTTTTTCTGGACTTAGAAAATTTTCACACATGTCTCAGACTTCCAGAGGGGGGAGCATGTCTATAAGCGCATCCGATTTCAGTTCCAGAGCGTTTCACCCGATGAGTCCTTCATACTTAGTCGTTTTTTGGAAAAATTTTCACTTTTTGAAAATTTCACTTTTTTGTGAAAATCTCCGCTAAATGAGGTTATAGAATGTTAGAGGGCATCCCAGGAGGGCTCCAAATGTGTGGGTAAAATATATATCCCTTGGGGGGAAATTTGAAAAAAGTTGAAAACATTTTTTTTTTCTGGACTTAGAAAATTTTCACACATGTCTCAGACTTCCAGAGAGGGGAGCATGTCAGTGCGCGCATCCGATTTCAGTTCCAGAGCGATTCACCCGATGAGTCCTTCATACTTAGTCGTTTTTTGCAAAATTTCTGACTTTTTGAAAATTTCACTTTTTTGTGAAAATCTCTGCTAAATGAGGTTATAGTATGTTAGAGGGCATCCCAGGAGGGCTCCAAATGTGTGGGTAAAATATATATCCCTTGGGGGAAGGTTGAAAAAAAGTTGAAAAATTTTTTTTTTCTGGACTTAGAAAATTTTCACACATGTCTCAGACTTCCAGAGAGGGGAGCATGTCTATAAGCGCATCCGATTTCAGTTCCAGAGCGTTTCACCCGATGAGTCCTTCATACTTAGTCGTTTTTTGGAAAAATTTTCACTTTTTGAAAATTTCACTTTTTTGTGAAAATCTCCGCTAAATGAGGTTATAGAATGTTAGAGGGCATCCCAGGAGGGCTCCAAATGTGTGGGTAAAATATATATCCCTTGGGGGGAAATTTGAAAAAAGTTGAAAACATTTTTTTTTCTGGACTTAGAAAATTTTCACACATGTCTCAGACTTCCAGAGAGGGGAGCATGTCAGTGCGCGCATCCGATTTCAGTTCCAGAGCGATTCACCCGATGAGTCCTTCAAACTTCGTTGTTTTTTGCAAAATTTCTGACTTTTTGAAAATTTCACTTTTTTTGTGAAAATCTCCGCTAAATGAGGTTATGGTATGTTAGAGGGCATCCCAGGAGGGCTCAAAATGTGTGGGTAAAATATATATCCCTTGGGGGGAAATTTGAAAAAAGTTGAAATTTTTTTTTCTGGACTTAGAAAATTTTCACACATTTCTCAGACTTCCAGAGAGGGGAGCATGTCTATAAGCGAATCCGACTTCAGTTCCAGAGCGTTTCACCCGATGAGTCCTTCATACTTAGTCGTTTTTTGGAAAAATTTTCACTTTTTGAAAATTTCACTTTTTTGTGAAAATCTCCGCTAAATGAGGTTATAGTATGTTAGAGGGCATCCCAGGAGGGCTCCAAATGTGTGGGTAAAATATATATCCCTTGGGGGGAAATTTGAAAAAAGTTGAAAACATTTTTTTTTTCTGGACTTAGAAAATTTTCACACATGTCTCAGACTTCCAGAGAGGGGAGCATGTCAGTGCGCGCATCCGATTTCAGTTCCAGAGCGATTCACCCGATGAGTCCTTCATACTTAGTCGTTTTTTGGAAAAATTTTCACTTTTTGAAAATTTCACTTTTTTGTGAAAATCTCCGCTAAATGAGGTTATAGTATGTTAGAGGGCATCCCAGGAGAGCTCCAAATGTGTGGGTAAAATATATATCCCTTGGGGGGAAATTTGAAAAAAGTTGAAAAAAATTTTTTTTTCTTTACTTAGAAATTTTTCACACATGTCTCAGACTTCCAGAGAGGGGAGAATGTCAGTGCGCGCATCCGATTTCAGTTCCAGAGCGATTCACCCGATGTGTCCTTCATACTTAGTCGTTTTTTGCAAAATTTCTGACTTTTTGAAAATTTAACTTTTTTGTGAAAATCTCTGCTAAATGAGGTTATAGTATGTTAGAGGGCTTACCAGGAGGGCTCCAAATGTGTTGGTAAAATCTATATCCTTGGGGGGAAATTTGAAAAAAAGTTGAAAAATTTTTTTTTTCTGGACTTAGAAAATTTAAACACATGTCTCAGACTTCCAGAGAGGGGAGCATGTCAGTGCGCGCATCCGATTTCAGTTTCAGAGCGATTCACCCGATGAGTCCTTCATACTTAGTCATTTTTTGCTAAATTTCTGACTTTTTGAAAATTTCACTTTTTATGAAAATCTCCGCTAAATGAGGTTATAGTATGTTAGAGGGCATCCCAGGAGGGCTCCAAATGTGTGGGTAAAATATATATCCATTGTGGGAAATTTGAAAAAAAGTTGAAAAATTTTTTTTTCTTGACTTAGAAAATTTTCACACATGTCTCAGACTTCCAGAGAGGGGAGCATGTCAGTGCTCGCATCCGATTTCAGTTCCAGAGCGATTCACCCGATGAGTCCTTCATACTTAGATGTTTTTTGCAAAAGTTCTGACTTTTTGAAAATTTCACTTTTTTGTGAAAATCTCTGCTAAATGAGGTTATAGTATGTTAGAGGGCATCCCAGGAGGGCTCCAAATGTGTGGGTAAAATATATATCCCGGGGGGGGAAATTTGAAAAAAGTTGAAATTTTTTTTTTCTGGACTTAGAAAATTTTCACACATTTCTCAGACTTCCAGAGAGGGGAGCATGTCTATAAGCGAATCCGATTTCAGTTCCAGAGCGTTTCACCCGATGAGTCCTTCATACTTAGTCGTTTTTTGGAAAAATTTTCACTTTTTGAAAATTTCACTTTTTTGTGAAAATCTCCGCTAAATGAGGTTATAGTATGTTAGAGGGCATCCCAGGAGAGCTCCAAATGTGTGGGTAAAATATATATCCCTTGGGGGGAAATTTGAAAAAAGTTGAAAAAAATTTTTTTTTCTTTACTTAGAAATTTTTCACACATGTCTCAGACTTCCAGATAGGGGAGCATGTCAGTGCGCGCATCCGATTTCAGTTCCAGAGCGATTCACCCGATGAGTCCTTCATACTTAGTCGTTTTTTGAAAAATTTCTGACTTTTTGAAAATTTCACTTTTTTGTGAAAATCTCCGCTAAATGAGGTTATAGTATGTTAGAGGGCATCCCAGGAGGGCTCAAAATGTGTGGGTAAAATATATATCCATTGGGGGGAAATTTGAAAAAAGTTGAAATTTTTTTTTCTGGACTTAGGAAATTTTCACACATTTCTCAGACTTCCAGAGAGGGGAGCATGTCTATAAGCGAATCCGACTTCAGTTCCAGAGCGTTTCACCCGATGAGTCCTTCATACTTAGTCGTTTTTTGGAAAAATTTTCACTTTTTGAAAATTTCACTTTTTTGTGAAAATCTCCGCTAAATGAGGTTATAGTATGTTAGAGGGCATCCCAGGAGAGCTCCAAATGTGTGGGTAAAATATATATCCCTTGGGGGGAAATTTGAAAAAAGTTGAAAAAAATTTTTTTTTCTTTACTTAGAAATTTTTCACACATGTCTCAGACTTCCAGAGAGGGGAGCATGTCAGTGCGCGCATCCGATTTCAGTTCCAGAGCGATTCACCCGAGGAGTCCTTCATACTTAGTCGTTTTTTGGAAAAATTTTCACTTTTTGAAAATTTCACTTTTTTGTGAAAATCTCCGCTAAATGAGGTTATAGAATGTTAGAGGGCATCCCAGGAGGGCTCCAAATGTGTGGGTAAAATATATATCCCTTGGGGGAAATTTGAAAAAATGTTGAAAAATTTTTTTTTTCTGGACTTAGAAAATTTTCACACATGTCTCAGACTTCCAGAGAGGGGAGCATGTCTATAAGCGCATCCGATTTCAGTTCCAGAGCGTTTCACCCGAGGAGTCCTTCATACTTAGTCGTTTTTTGGAAAAATTTTCACTTTTTGAAAATTTCACTTTTTTGTGAAAATCTCCGCTAAATGAGGTTATAGTATGTTAGAGGGCATCCCAGGAGGGCTCCAAATGTGTGGGTAAAATATATATCCCTTGAGGGGAAATTTGAAAAAAAGTTGAAAAAATTTTTTTTTCTGGACTTAGAAAATTTTCACACATGTCTCAGACTTCCAGAGAGGGGAGCATGTCAGTGCGCGCATCCGATTTCAGTTCCAGAGCGATTCAACCGATGTGTCCTTCATACTTAGTCGTTTTTTGCAAAATTTCTGACTTTTTGAAAATTTAACTTTTTTGTGAAAATCTCTGCTAAATGAGGTTATAGTATGTTAGAGGGCATACCAGGAGGGCTCCAAATGTGTTGGTAAAATCTATATCCTTGGGGGGAAATTTGAAAAAAAGTTGAAAATTTTTTTTTTTCTGGACTTAGAAAATTTAAACACATGTCTCAGACTTCCAGAGAGGGGAGCATGTCAGTGCGCGCATCCGATTTCAGTTTCAGAGCGATTCACCCGATGAGTCCTTCATACTTAGTCGTTTTTTGCTAAATTTCTGACTTTTTGAAAATTTCACTTTTTTATGAAAATCTCCGCTAAATGAGGTTATAGTATGTTAGTGGGCATCCCAGGAGGGCTCCAAATGTGTGGGTAAAATATATATCCCTTGTGGGAAATTTGAAAAAAAGTTGAAAAATTTTTTTTTCTTGACTTAGAAAATTTTCACACATGTCTCAGACTTCCAGAGAGGGGAGCATGTCAGTGCTCGCATCCGATTTCAGTTCCAGAGCGATTCACCCGATGAGTCCTTCATACTTAGTTGTTTTTTGCAAAAGTTCTGACTTTTTGAAAATTTCACTTTTTTGTGAAAATCTCTGCTAAATGAGGTTATAGTATGTTAGAGGGCATCCCAGGAGGGCTCCAAATGTGTGGGTAAAATATATATCCCTTGGGGGGAAATTTGAAAAAAGTTGAAATTTTTTTTTTCTGGACTTAGAAAATTTTCACACATTTCTCAGACTTCCAGAGAGGGGAGCATGTCTATAAGCGAATCCGATTTCAGTTCCAGAGCGTTTCACCCGATGAGTCCTTCATACTTAGTCGTTTTTTGGAAAAATTTTCACTTTTTGAAAATTTCACTTTTTTGTGAAAATCTCCGCTAAATGAGGTTATAGTATGTTAGAGGGCATCCCAGGAGGGCTCCAAATGTGTGGGTAAAATATATATCCCTGGTGGGAAATTTGAAAAAAAGTTGAAAAATTTTTTTTTCTTGACTTAGAAAATTTTCACACATGTCTCAGACTTCCAGAGAGGGGAGCATGTCAGTGCTCGCATCCGATTTCAGTTCCAGAGCGATTCACCCGATGAGTCCTTCATACTTAGTTGTTTTTTGCAAAAGTTCTGACTTTTTGAAAATTTCACTTTTTTGTGAAAATCTCTGCTAAATGAGGTTATAGTATGTTAGAGGGAATCCCAGGAGGGCTCCAAATGTGTGGGTAAAATATATATCCCTTGGGGGGAAATTTGAAAAAAAGTTGAAAAAATTTTTTTTACTGGACTTAGAAAATTTTCACACATGTCTCAGACTTCCAGAGAGGGGAGCATGTCAGTGCGCGCATCCGATTTCAGTTCCAGAGCGATTCACCCGATGAGTCCTTCATACTTATTCGTTTTTTGCAAAATTTCTGACTTTTTGAAAATTTCACTTTTTTGTAAAAATCTCTGCTAAATTAGGTTATAGTATGTTAGAGGGCATCCCAGGAGGGCTCCAAATGTGTGGGTAAAATATATATCCCTTGGGGGGAAATTTGAAAAAAGTTGAAATTTTTTTTTCTGGACTTAGGAAATTTTCACACATTTCTCAGACTTCCAGAGAGGGGAGCATGTCTATAAGCGAATCCGACTTCAGTTCCAGAGCGTTTCACCCGATGAGTCCTTCATACTTAGTCGTTTTTTGGAAAAATTTTCACTTTTTGAAAATTTCACTTTTTTGTGAAAATCTCCGCTAAATGAGGTTATAGTATGTTAGAGGGCATCCCAGGAGAGCTCCAAATGTGTGGGTAAAATATATATCCCTTGGGGGGAAATTTGAAAAAAGTTGAAAAAAATTTTTTTTTCTTTACTTAGAAATTTTTCACACATGTCTCAGACTTCCAGAGAGGGGAGCATGTCAGTGCGCGCATCCGATTTCAGTTCCAGAGCGATTCACCCGAGGAGTCCTTCATACTTAGTCGTTTTTTGGAAAAATTTTCACTTTTTGAAAATTTCACTTTTTTGTGAAAATCTCCGCTAAATGAGGTTATAGAATGTTAGAGGGCATCCCAGGAGGGCTCCAAATGTGTGGGTAAAATATATATCCCTTGGGGGAAATTTGAAAAAATGTTGAAAAATTTTTTTTTTCTGGACTTAGAAAATTTTCACACATGTCTCAGACTTCCAGAGAGGGGAGCATGTCTATAAGCGCATCCGATTTCAGTTCCAGAGCGTTTCACCCGAGGAGTCCTTCATACTTAGTCGTTTTTTGGAAAAATTTTCACTTTTTGAAAATTTCACTTTTTTGTGAAAATCTCCGCTAAATGAGGTTATAGTATGTTAGAGGGCATCCCAGGAGGGCTCCAAATGTGTGGGTAAAATATATATCCCTTGAGGGGAAATTTGAAAAAAAGTTGAAAAAATTTTTTTTTCTGGACTTAGAAAATTTTCACACATGTCTCAGACTTCCAGAGAGGGGAGCATGTCAGTGCGCGCATCCGATTTCAGTTCCAGAGCGATTCAACCGATGTGTCCTTCATACTTAGTCGTTTTTTGCAAAATTTCTGACTTTTTGAAAATTTAACTTTTTTGTGAAAATCTCTGCTAAATGAGGTTATAGTATGTTAGAGGGCATACCAGGAGGGCTCCAAATGTGTTGGTAAAATCTATATCCTTGGGGGGAAATTTGAAAAAAAGTTGAAAATTTTTTTTTTTCTGGACTTAGAAAATTTAAACACATGTCTCAGACTTCCAGAGAGGGGAGCATGTCAGTGCGCGCATCCGATTTCAGTTTCAGAGCGATTCACCCGATGAGTCCTTCATACTTAGTCGTTTTTTGCTAAATTTCTGACTTTTTGAAAATTTCACTTTTTTATGAAAATCTCCGCTAAATGAGGTTATAGTATGTTAGTGGGCATCCCAGGAGGGCTCCAAATGTGTGGGTAAAATATATATCCCTTGTGGGAAATTTGAAAAAAAGTTGAAAAATTTTTTTTTCTTGACTTAGAAAATTTTCACACATGTCTCAGACTTCCAGAGAGGGGAGCATGTCAGTGCTCGCATCCGATTTCAGTTCCAGAGCGATTCACCCGATGAGTCCTTCATACTTAGTTGTTTTTTGCAAAAGTTCTGACTTTTTGAAAATTTCACTTTTTTGTGAAAATCTCTGCTAAATGAGGTTATAGTATGTTAGAGGGCATCCCAGGAGGGCTCCAAATGTGTGGGTAAAATATATATCCCTTGGGGGGAAATTTGAAAAAAGTTGAAATTTTTTTTTTCTGGACTTAGAAAATTTTCACACATTTCTCAGACTTCCAGAGAGGGGAGCATGTCTATAAGCGAATCCGATTTCAGTTCCAGAGCGTTTCACCCGATGAGTCCTTCATACTTAGTCGTTTTTTGGAAAAATTTTCACTTTTTGAAAATTTCACTTTTTTGTGAAAATCTCCGCTAAATGAGGTTATAGTATGTTAGAGGGCATCCCAGGAGGGCTCCAAATGTGTGGGTAAAATATATATCCCTGGTGGGAAATTTGAAAAAAAGTTGAAAAATTTTTTTTTCTTGACTTAGAAAATTTTCACACATGTCTCAGACTTCCAGAGAGGGGAGCATGTCAGTGCTCGCATCCGATTTCAGTTCCAGAGCGATTCACCCGATGAGTCCTTCATACTTAGTTGTTTTTTGCAAAAGTTCTGACTTTTTGAAAATTTCACTTTTTTGTGAAAATCTCTGCTAAATGAGGTTATAGTATGTTAGAGGGAATCCCAGGAGGGCTCCAAATGTGTGGGTAAAATATATATCCCTTGGGGGGAAATTTGAAAAAAAGTTGAAAAAATTTTTTTTACTGGACTTAGAAAATTTTCACACATGTCTCAGACTTCCAGAGAGGGGAGCATGTCAGTGCGCGCATCCGATTTCAGTTCCAGAGCGATTCACCCGATGAGTCCTTCATACTTATTCGTTTTTTGCAAAATTTCTGACTTTTTGAAAATTTCACTTTTTTGTAAAAATCTCTGCTAAATTAGGTTATAGTATGTTAGAGGGCATCCCAGGAGGGCTCCAAATGTGTGGGTAAAATATATATCCCTTGGGGGGAAATTTGAAAAAAGTTGAAATTTTTTTTTTCTGGACTTAGAAAATTTTCACACATTTCTCAGACTTCCAGAGAGGGGAGCATGTCTATAAGCGAATCCGATTTCAGTTCCAGAGCGTTTCACCCGATGAGTCCTTCATACTTAGTCGTTTTTTGGAAAAATTTTCACTTTTTGAAAATTTCACTTTTTTGTGAAAATCTCCGCTAAATGAGGTTATAGTATGTTAGAGGGCATCCCAGGAGAGCTCCAAATGTGTGGGTAAAATATATATCCCTTGGGGGGAAATTTGAAAAAAGTTGAAAAAAATTTTTTTTTCTTTACTTAGAAATTTTTCACACATGTCTCAGACTTCCAGAGAGGGGAGCATGTCAGTGCGCGCATCCGATTTCAGTTCCAGAGCGATTCACCCGAGGAGTCCTTCATACTTAGTCGTTTTTTGGAAAAATTTTCACTTTTTGAAAATTTCACTTTTTTGTGAAAATCTCCGCTAAATGAGGTTATAGAATGTTAGAGGGCATCCCAGGAGGGCTCCAAATGTGTGGGTAAAATATATATCCCTTGGGGGAAATTTGAAAAAATGTTGAAAAATTTTTTTTTTCTGGACTTAGAAAATTTTCACACATGTCTCAGACTTCCAGAGAGGGGAGCATGTCTATAAGCGCATCCGATTTCAGTTCCAGAGCATTTCACCCGAGGAGTCCTTCATACTTAGTCGTTTTTTGGAAAAATTTTCACTTTTTGAAAATTTCACTTTTTTGTGAAAATCTCCGCTAAATGAGGTTATAGTATGTTAGAGGGCATCCCAGGAGGGCTCCAAATGTGTGGGTAAAATATATATCCCTTGAGGGGAAATTTGAAAAAAAGTTGAAAAAATTTTTTTTTCTGGACTTAGAAAATTTTCACACATGTCTCAGACTTCCAGAGAGGGGAGCATGTCAGTGCGCGCATCCGATTTCAGTTCCAGAGCGATTCACCCGATGTGTCCTTCATACTTAGTCGTTTTTTGCAAAATTTCTGACTTTTTGAAAATTTAACTTTTTTGTGAAAATCTCTGCTAAATGAGGTTATAGTATGTTAGAGGGCATACCAGGAGGGCTCCAAATGTGTTGGTAAAATCTATATCCTTGGGGGGAAATTTGAAAAAAAGTTGAAAAATTTTTTTTTTCTGGACTTAGAAAATTTAAACACATGTCTCAGACTTCCAGAGAGGGGAGCATGTCAGTGCGCGCATCCGATTTCAGTTTCAGAGCGATTCACCCGATGAGTCCTTCATACTTAGTCGTTTTTTGCTAAATTTCTGACTTTTTGAAAATTTCACTTTTTTATGAAAATCTCCGCTAAATGAGGTTATAGTATGTTAGAGGGCATCCCAGGAGGGCTCCAAATGTGTGGGTAAAATATATATCCCTTGTGGGAAATTTGAAAAAAAGTTGAAAAATTTTTTTTTCTTGACTTAGAAAATTTTCACACATGTCTCAGACTTCCAGAGAGGGGAGCATGTCAGTGCTCGCATCCGATTTCAGTTCCAGAGCGATTCACCCGATGAGTCCTTCATACTTAGTTGTTTTTTGCAAAAGTTCTGACTTTTTGAAAATTTCACTTTTTTGTGAAAATCTCTGCTAAATGAGGTTATAGTATGTTAGAGGGCATCCCAGGAGGGCTCCAAATGTGTGGGTAAAATATATATCCCTTGGGGGGAAATTTGAAAAAAAGTTGAAAAATTTTTTTTTACTGGACTTAGAAAATTTTCACACATGTCTCAGACTTCCAGAGAGGGGAGCATGTCTATAAGCGAATCCGATTTCAGTTCCAGAGCGTTTCACCCGATGAGTCCTTCATACTTAGTCGTTTTTTGGAAAAATTTTCACTTTTTGAAAATTTCACTTTTTTGTGAAAATCTCCGCTAAATGAGGTTATAGAATGTTAGAGGGCATCCCAGGAGGGCTCCAAATGTGTGGGTAAAATATATATCCCTTGGGGGAAATTTGAAAAAAAGTTGAAAAATTTTTTTTTTCTGGACTTAGAAAATTTTCACACATGTCTCAGACTTCCAGAGAGGGCAGCATGTCTATAAGCGCATCCGATTTCAGTTCCAGAGCGTTTCACCCGAGGAGTCCTTCATACTTAGTCGTTTTTTGGAAAAATTTTCACTTTTTGAAAATTTCACTTTTTTGTGAAAATCTCCGCTAAGTGAGGTTATAGTATGTTAGAGGGCATCCCAGGAGGGCTCCAAATGTGTGGGTAAAATATATATCCCTTGAGGGGAAATTTGAAAAAAAGTTGAAAAAATTTTTTTTTCTGGACTTAGAAAATTTTCACACATGTCTCAGACTTCCAGAGAGGGGAGCATGTCAGTGCGCGCATCCGATTTCAGTTCCAGAGCGATTTACCCGATGAGTCCTTCATACTTAGTCATTTTTTGAAAAATTTCTGACTTTTTGAAAATTTCACTTTTTTGTGAAAATCTCCGCTAAATGAGGTTATAGTATGTTAGAGGGCATCCCAGGAGGGCTCCAAATGTGTGGGTAAAATATATATCCCTGGTGGGAAATTTGAAAAAAAGTTGAAAAATTTTTTTTTCTTGACTTAGAAAATTTTCACACATGTCTCAGACTTCCAGAGAGGGGAGCATGTCAGTGCTCGCATCCGATTTCAGTTCCAGAGCGATTCACCCGATGAGTCCTTCATACTTAGTTGTTTTTTGCAAAAGTTCTGACTTTTTGAAAATTTCACTTTTTTGTGAAAATCTCTGCTAAATGAGGTTATAGTATGTTAGAGGGCATCCCAGGAGGGCTCCAAATGTGTGGGTAAAATATATATCCCTTGAGGGGAAATTTGAAAAAAAGTTGAAAAAATTTTTTTTTCTGGACTTAGAAAATTTTCACACATGTCTCAGACTTCCAGAGAGGGGAGCATGTCAGTGCGCGCATCCGATTTCAGTTCCAGAGCGATTCACCCGATGTGTCCTTCATACTTAGTCGTTTTTTGCAAAATTTCTGACTTTTTGAAAATTTAACTTTTTTGTGAAAATCTCTGCTAAATGAGGTTATAGTATGTTAGAGGGCATACCAGGAGGGCTCCAAATGTGTTGGTAAAATCTATATCCTTGGGGGGAAATTTGAAAAAAAGTTGAAAATTTTTTTTTTTCTGGACTTAGAAAATTTAAACACATGTCTCAGACTTCCAGAGAGGGGAGCATGTCAGTGCGCGCATCCGATTTCAGTTTCAGAGCGATTCACCCGATGAGTCCTTCATACTTAGTCGTTTTTTGCTAAATTTCTGACTTTTTGAAAATTTCACTTTTTTATGAAAATCTCCGCTAAATGAGGTTATAGTATGTTAGTGGGCATCCCAGGAGGGCTCCAAATGTGTGGGTAAAATATATATCCCTTGTGGGAAATTTGAAAAAAAGTTGAAAAATTTTTTTTTCTTGACTTAGAAAATTTTCACACATGTCTCAGACTTCCAGAGAGGGGAGCATGTCAGTGCTCGCATCCGATTTCAGTTCCAGAGCGATTCACCCGATGAATCCTTCATACTTAGTTGTTTTTTGCAAAAGTTCTGACTTTTTGAAAATTTCACTTTTTTGTGAAAATCTCTGCTAAATGAGGTTATAGTATGTTAGAGGGCATCCCAGGAGGGCTCCAAATGTGTGGGTAAAATATATATCCCTTGAGGGGAAATTTGAAAAAAAGTTGAAAAAATTTTTTTTTCTGGACTTAGAAAATTTTCACACATGTCTCAGACTTCCAGAGAGGGGAGCATGTCAGTGCGCGCATCCGATTTCAGTTCCAGAGCGATTCACCCGATGAGTCCTTCATACTTAGTCGTTTTTTGCAAAATTTCTGACTTTTTGAAAATTTCACTTTTTTGTGAAAATCTCTGCTAAATGAGGTTATAGTATGTTAGAGGGCATCCCAGGAGGGCTCCAAATGTGTGGGTAAAATATATATCCCTTGGGGGGAAATTTGAAAAAAGTTGAAATTTTTTTTTTCTGGACTTAGAAAATTTTCACACATTTCTCAGACTTCCAGAGAGGGGAGCATGTCAGTGCGCGCATCCGATTTCAGTTTCAGAGCGATTCACCCGATGAGTCCTTCATACTTAGTCGTTTTTTGCTAAATTTCTGACTTTTTGAAAATTTCACTTTTTTGTGAAAATCTCCGCTAAATGAGGTTATAGTATGTTAGAGGGCATCCCAGGAGGGCTCCAAATGTGTGGGTAAAATATATATCCCTGGTGGGAAATTTGAAAAAAAGTTGAAAAATTTTTTTTTCTTGACTTAGAAAATTTTCACACATGTCTCAGACTTCCAGAGAGGGGAGCATGTCAGTGCTCGCATCCGATTTCAGTTCCAGAGCGATTCACCCGATGAGTCCTTCATACTTAGTTGTTTTTTGCAAAAGTTCTGACTTTTTGAAAATTTCACTTTTTTGTGAAAATCTCTGCTAAATGAGGTTATAGTATGTTAGAGGGAATCCCAGGAGGGCTCCAAATGTGTGGGTAAAATATATATCCCTTGGGGGGAAATTTGAAAAAAAGTTGAAAAAATTTTTTTTACTGGACTTAGAAAATTTTCACACATGTCTCAGACTTCCAGAGAGGGGAGCATGTCAGTGCGCGCATCCGATTTCAGTTCCAGAGCGATTCACCCGATGAGTCCTTCATACTTATACTTAAAAAGTGAAATTTTCAAAAAGTCAGAAATTTTGCAAAAAATGACTAAATATGAAGGACTCATCGGGTGAAATGCTCTGGAACTGAAATCGGATGCGCGCACTGACATGCTCCCCACTCTGGAAGTCTGAGACATGTGTGAAAATTTTCTAAGTCCAGAAAAAAAAATTTTTTCAACTTTTTTCAAATTTCACCCCAAGGGATAAATATTTTACCCACACATTTGGAGCCCTCCTGGGATGCCCTCTAACATACTATAACCTCATTTAGCGGAGATTTTCACAAAAAAAGTGAAATTTTCAAAAAGTGAAAATTTTTCCAAAAAACGACTAAGTATGAAGGACTCCTCGGGTGAATCGCTCTGGAACTGAAATCGGATGCGCGCACTGACATGCTCCCCTCTCTGGAAGTCTGAGACATGTGTGAAAATTTTCTAAGAATAGAAAAAAAAAAATTTTCAACTTTTTTTCAAATTTCCCCCCAAGGGATATATTTTTTACCCACACATTTGGAGCCCTCCTGGGATGCCCTCTAACATACTATAACCTCATTTAGCGGAGATTTTCACAAAAAAGTGAAATTTTCAAAAAGTCAGAAATTTTGCAAAAAACGACTAAGTATGAAGGACTCATCGGGTGAATCGCTCTGGAAATGAAATCGGATGCGCGCACTGACATGCTCCCCTCTCTGGAAGTCTGAGACATGTGTGAAAATTTTCTAAGTCCAGAAAAAAAAAAATTATTCAACTTTTTTTCAAATTTCCCCCCAAGGGATATATATTTTACACACACATTTGGAACCCTACTGGGATGCCCTCTAACATACTATAACCTCATTTAGCGGAGATTTTCACAAAAAAGTGAAATTTTTAAAAAGTCAGAAATTTTTTCAAAAAATGACTAAATATGAAGGACTCATCGGGTGAATCGCTCTGGAACTGAAATCGGTTGCGCGCTCTGACATGCTCCCCTCTCTGGAAGTCTGAGACATGTGTGAAAATTTTCTAAGTCCAGAAAAAAAAAATTTTTCAACTTTTTTTCAAATTTCCCCCCAAGGGATATATATTTTACCCACACATTTTGAGCCCTCCTGGGGTGCCCTCTAACATACTATAACCTCATTTAGCGGAGATTTTCACAAAAAAGTGAAATTTTCAAAAAGTGAATTTTTTTCCAAAAAAAGACTAAGTATGAAGGACTCATTGGGTGAAACGCTCTGGAACTGAAATCGGATGCGCTTACAGACATGCTCCCCTCTCTGGAAGTCTGAGACATGTGTGAAAATTTTCTAAGTCCAGAAAAAAAAAATTTTTTCAACTTTTTTTCAAATTTCCCCCGAAGGGATATATATTTTACCCACACATTTGGAGCCCTCCTGGGATGCCCTCTAACATACTATAACCTCATTTAGCGGAGATTTTCACAAAAAAGTGAAATTTTCAAAAAGTCAGAAATTTTGCAAAAAACAACTAAGTATGAAGGACTCATCGGGTGAATCGCTCTGGAACTGAAATCGGTTGCGCGCTCTGACATGCTCCCCTCTCTGGAAGTCTGAGACATGTGTGAAAATTTTCTAAGTCCAGAAAAAAAAAATTTTTCAACTTTTTTTCAAATTTCCCCCCAAGGGATTTATATTTTACCCACACATTTTGAGCCCTCCTGGGGTGCCCTCTAACATACTATAACCTCATTTAGCGGAGATTTTCACAAAAAAGTGAAATTTTCAAAAAGTTAATTTTTTTCCAAAAAAAGACTAAGTATGAAGGACTCATTGGGTGAAACGCTCTGGAACTGAAATCGGATGCGCTTACAGACATGCTCCCCTCTCTGGAAGTCTGAGACATGTGTGAAAATTTTCTAAGTCCAGGAAAAAAAAATTTTTTCAACTTTTTTTCAAATTTCCTTCCAAGGGATATATATTTTACCCACACATTTGGAGCCCTCTTGGGATGCCCTCTAACATACTATAACCTCATTTAGCGGAGATTTTCACAAAAAAGTGAAATTTTCAAAAAGTCAGAAATTTTGCAAAAAATGACTAAATATGAAGGACTCATCGGGTGAAACGCTCTGGAACTGAAATCGGATGCGCGCACTGACATGCTCCCCACTCTGGAAGTCTGAGACATGTGTGAAAATTTTCTAAGTCCAGAAAAAAAAAATTTTTCAACTTTTTTTCAAATTTCCTTCCAAGGGATATATATTTTACCCACACATTTGGAGCCCTCTTGGGATGCCCTCTAACATACTATAACCTCATTTAGCGGAGATTTTCACAAAAAAGTGAAATTTTCAAAAAGTGAAAATTTTTCCAAAAAACGACTAAGTATGAAGGACTCCTCGGGTGAATCGCTCTGGAACTGAAATCGGATGCGCGCACTGACATGCTCCCTTCTCTGGAAGTCTGAGACATGTGTGAAAATTTTCTAAGTCCAGAAAAAAAAAATTTTTCAACTTTTTTTCAAATTTCCCCCCAAGGGATATATATTTTACCCACACATTTGGGGCCCTCCTGGGATGCCCTCTAACATACTATAACCTCATTTAGCGGAGATTTTCACAAAAAAGTGAAATTTTCAAAAAGTCAGAAATTTTGCAAAAAATGACTAAATATGAAGGACTCATCGGGTGAAATGCTCTGGAACTGAAATCGGATGCGCGCACTGACATGTTCCCCACTCTGGAAGTCTGAGACATGTGTGAAAATTTTCTAAGTCCAGAAAAAAAAATGTTTTCAACTTTTTTTCAAATTTCCACCCAAGGGATATATATTTTACCCACACATTTGGAGCCCTCCTGGGATGCCCTCTAACATACTATAACCTCATTTAGCGGAGATTTTCACAAAAAAAGTGAAATTTTCAAAAAGTGAAAATTTTTCCAAAAAACGACTAAGTATGAAGGACTCCTCGGGTGAATCGCTCTGCAACTGAAATCGGATGCGCGCACTGACATGCTCCCCTCTCTGGAAGTCTGAGACATGTGTGAAAATTTTCTAAGAATAGAAAAAAAAAAATTTTCAACTTTTTTTCAAATTTCCCCCCAAGGGATATATTTTTTACCCACACATTTGGAGCCCTCCTGGGATGCCCTCTAACATACTATAACCTCATTTAGCGGAGATTTTCACAAAAAAGTGACATTTTCAAAAAGTCAGAAATTTTGCAAAAAACGACTAAGTATGAAGGACTCATCGGGTGAATCGCTCTGGAACTGAAATCGGATGCGTGCACTGACATGCTCCCCTCTCTGGAAGTCTGAGACATGTGTGAAAATTTTCTAAGTCCAGAAAAAAAAAAATTATTCAACTTTTTTTCAAATTTCCCCCCAAGGGATATATATTTTACACACACATTTGGAGCCCTACTGGGATGCCCTCTAACATACTATAACCTCATTTAGCGGAGATTTTCACCAAAAAGTGAAATTTTCAAAAAGTCAGAAATTTTCTAAAAAACGACTAAGTATGAAGGACTCATCAGGTGAATCGCTCTGGAACTGATATCGGATGCGCGCACTGACATGCTCCCCTCTCTGGAAGTCTGAGACATGTGTGAAAATTTTCTAAGTCCAGAAAAAAAAAATTTTTCAACTTTTTTTCAAATTTCCCCCCAAGGGATATATATTTTACCCACACATTTTGAGCCCCCCTGGGGTGCCCTCTAACATACTATAACCTCATTTAGCGGAGATTTTCACAAAAAAGTGAAATTTTCAAAAAGTGAATTTTTTTCCAAAAAAAGACTAAGTATGAAGGACTCATTGGGTGAAACGCTCTGGAACTGAAATCGGATGCGCTTACAGACATGCTCCCCTCTCTGGAAGTCTGAGACATGTGTGAAAATTTTCTAAGTCCAGAAAAAAAAATTTTTTTCAACTTTTTTTCAAATTTCCCCCCAAGGGATATATATTTTACCCACACATTTGGAGCCCTCCTGGGATGCCCTCTAACATACTATAACCTCATTTAGCGGAGATTTTCACAAAAAAGTGAAATTTTCAAAAAGTCAGAAATTTTGCAAAAAACAACTAAGTATGAAGTACTCATCGGGTGAATCGCTCTGTAACTGAAATCGGTTGCGCGCTCTGACATGCTCCCCTCTCTGGAAGTCTGAGACATGTGTGAAAATTTTCCAAGTCCAGATAAAAAAAAATTTTTTCAACTTTTTTTCAAATTTCCTCCCAAGGGATATATATTTTACCCACACATTTGGAGCCCTCCTGGGATGCCCTCTAACATACTATAACCTAATTTAGCGGAGATTTTCACAAAAAAAGTGAAATTTTCAAAAAGTGAAAATTTTTCCAAAAAACGACTAAGTATGAAGGACTCCTCGGGTGAATCGCTCTGGAACTGAAATCGGATGCGCGCACTGACATGCTCCCCTCTCTGGAAGTCTGAGACATGTGTGAAAATTTTCTAAGAATAGAAAAAAAAAAATTTTCAACTTTTTTTCAAATTTCCCCCCAAGGGATATATTTTTTACCCACACATTTGGAGCCCTCCTGGGATGCCCTCTAACATACTATAACCTCATTTAGCGGAGATTTTCACAAAAAAGTGACATTTTCAAAAAGTCAGAAATTTTGCAAAAAACGACCAAGTATGAAGGACTCATCGGGTGAATCGCTCTGGAACTGAAATCGGATGCGTGCACTGACATGCTCCCCTCTCTGGAAGTCTGAGACATGTGTGAAAATTTTCTAAGTCCAGAAAAAAAAAAATTATTCAACTTTTTTTCAAATTTCCCCCCAAGGGATATATATTTTACACACACATTTGGAGCCCTACTGGGATGCCCTCTAACATACTATAACCTCATTTAGCGGAGATTTTCACCAAAAAGTGAAATTTTCAAAAAGTCAGAAATTTTCTAAAAAACGACTAAGTATGAAGGACTCATCAGGTGAATCGCTCTGGAACTGATATCGGATGCGCGCACTGACATGCTCCCCTCTCTGGAAGTCTGAGACATGTGTGAAAATTTTCTAAGTCCAGAAAAAAAAAATTTTTCAACTTTTTTTCAAATTTCCCCCCAAGGGATATATATTTTACCCACACATTTTGAGCCCCCCTGGGGTGCCCTCTAACATACAAAACCTCATTTAGCGGAGATTTTCACAAAAAAGTGAAATTTTCAAAAAGTGAATTTTTTTCCAAAAAAAGACTAAGTATGAAGGACTCATTGGGTGAAATGCTCTGGAACTGAAATCGGATGCGCTTACAGACATGCTCCCCTCTCTGGAAGTCTGAGACATGTGTGAAAATTTTCTAAGTCCAGAAAAAAAAATTTTTTCAACTTTTTTTCAAATTTCCTTCCAAGGGAAATATATTTTACCCACACATTTGGAGCCCTCTTGGGATGCCCTCTAACATACTATAACCTCATTTAGCGGAGATTTTCACAAAAAAGTGAAATTTTCAAAAAGTGAAAATTTTTCCAAAAAACGACTAAGTATGAAGGACTCCTCGGGTGAATCGCTCTGGAACTGAAATCGGATGCGCGCACTGACATGCTCCCTTCTCTGGAAGTCTGAGACATGTGTGAAAATTTTCTAAGTCCAGAAAAAAAAAATTTTTCAACTTTTTTTCAAATTTCCCCCCAAGGGATATATATTTTACCCACACATTTGGGGCCCTCCTGGGATGCCCTCTAACATACTATAACCTCATTTAGCGGAGATTTTCACAAAAAAGTGAAATTTTCAAAAAGTCAGAAATTTTGCAAAAAATGACTAAATATGAAGGACTCATCGGGTGAAATGCTCTGGAACTGAAATCGGATGCGCGCACTGACATGTTCCCCACTCTGGAAGTCTGAGACATGTGTGAAAATTTTCTAAGTCCAGAAAAAAAAATTTTTTCAACTTTTTTTCAAATTTCCACCCAAGGGATATATTTTTTACCCACACATTTGGAGCCCTCCTGCTATGCCCTCTAACATACTATAACCTCATTTAGCGGAGATTTTCACAAAAAAGTGACATTTTCAAAAAGTCAGAAATTTTGCAAAAAACGACTAAGTATGAAGGACTCATCGGGTGAATCGCTCTGGAACTGAAATCGGATGCGTGCACTGACATGCTCCCCTCTCTGGAAGTCTGAGACATGTGTGAAAATTTTCTAAGTCCAGAAAAAAAAAAATTATTCAACTTTTTTTCAAATTTCCCCCCAAGGGATCTATATTTTACACACACATTTGGAGCCCTACTGGGATGCCCTCTAACATACTATAACCTCATTTAGCGGAGATTTTCACCAAAAAGTGAAATTTTCAAAAAGTCAGAAATTTTCTAAAAAACGACTAAGTATGAAGGACTCATCAGGTGAATCGCTCTGGAACTGATATCGGATGCGCGCACTGACATGCTCCCCTCTCTGGAAGTCTGAGACATGTGTGAAAATTTTCTAAGTCCAGAAAAAAAAAATTTTTCAACTTTTTTTCAAATTTCCCCCCAAGGGATATATATTTTACCCACACATTTTGAGCCCCCCTGGGGTGCCCTCTAACATACTATAACCTCATTTAGCGGAGATTTTCACAAAAAAGTGAAATTTTCAAAAAGTGAATTTTTTTCCAAAAAAAGACTAAGTATGAAGGACTCATTGGGTGAAACGCTCTGGAACTGAAATCGGATGCGCTTACAGACATGCTCCCCTCTCTGGAAGTCTGAGACATGTGTGAAAATTTTCTAAGTCCAGAAAAAAAAATTTTTTTCAACTTTTTTTCAAATTTCCCCCCAAGGGATATATATTTTACCCACACATTTGGAGCCCTCCTGGGATGCCCTCTAACATACTATAACCTCATTTAGCGGAGATTTTCACAAAAAAGTGAAATTTTCAAAAAGTCAGAAATTTTGCAAAAAACAACTAAGTATGAAGTACTCATCGGGTGAATCGCTCTGTAACTGAAATCGGTTGCGCGCTCTGACATGCTCCCCTCTCTGGAAGTCTGAGACATGTGTGAAAATTTTCCAAGTCCAGAAAAAAAAATTTTTTCAACTTTTTTTCAAATTTGCCCCCAAGGGATATATATTTTACCCACACATTTGGAGCCCTCCTGGGATGCCCTCTAACATACTATAACCTCATTTAGCGGAGATTTTCACAAAAAAGTGAAATTTTCAAAAAGTCAGAAATTTTGCAAAAAACGACTAAGTATGAAGGACTCATCGGGTGATTCGCTCTGGAACTGAAATCGGATGTGCGCACTGACATGCTCCCCTCTCTGGAAGTCTGAGACATGTGTGAAAATTTTCTAAGTCCAGAAAAAAAATTTTTTTCAACTTTTTTTCAAATTTCCCCCCAAGGGATATATATTTTACCCACACATTTGGAGCCCTCCTGGGATGCCCTCTAACATACTATAACCTCATTTAGCGGAGAATTTCACAAAAAAGTGAAATTTTCAAAAAGTCAGAAATTTTGCAAAAAATGACTAAATATGAAGGACTCATCGGGTGAAACGCTCTGGAACTGAAATCGGATGCGCGCACTGACATGCTCCCCACTCTGGAAGTCTGAGACATGTGTGAAAATTTTCTAAAGTCCAGAAAAAAAAATTTTTTCAACTTTTTTTCAAATTTCCCCCCAAGGGATATATATTTTACCCACACATTTGGAGCCCTACTGGGATGCCCTCTAACATACTATAACCTCATTTAGCGGAGATTTTCACAAAAAAGTGAAATTTTCAAAAAGTGAATTTTTTTCCAAAAAAAGACTAAGTATGAAGGACTCATTGGGTGAAACGCTCTGGAACTGAAATCGGATGCGCTTACAGACATGCTCCCCTCTCTGGAAGTCTGAGACATGTGTGAAAATTTTCTAAGTCCAGAAAAAAAAAATTTTTCAACTTTTTTTCAAATTTCCCCCCAAGGGATATATATTTTACCCACAAATTTTGAGCCCTCCTGGGATGCCCTCTAACATACTATAACCTCATTTAGCGGAGATTTTCACAAAAAAGTGAAATTTTCAAAAAGTCAGAAATTTTGCAAAAAACAACTAAGTATGAAGGACTCATCGGGTGAATTGCTCTGGAACTGAAATCGGTTGCGCGCTCTGACATGCTCCCCTCTCTGGAAGTCTGAGATATGTGTGAAAATTTTCTAAGTCCAGAAAAAAAAAAATGTTCAACTTTTTTTCAAATTTCCCCCCAAGGGATATATATTTTACCCACACATTTGGAGCCCTCCTGGGATGCCCTCTAACATACTATAACCTCATTTAGCGGAGATTTTCACAAAAAAGTGAAATTTTCAAAAAGTCAGAAATTTTGCAAAAAACGTTTAAGTATGAAGGACTCATCGGGTGAATCGCTCTGGAAATGAAATCGGATGCGTGCACTGACATGCTCCCCTCTCTGGAAGTCTGAGACATGTGTGAAAATTTTCTAAGTCCAGAAAAAAAAAATTTTTCAACTTTTTTTCAAATTTCCCCCCAAGGGATATATATTTTACCCACACATTTGGAGCCCTCCTGGGATGCCCTCTAACATACTATAACCTCATTTAGCGGAGATTTTCACAAAAAAGTGAAATTTTCAAAAAGTGAAAATTTTTCCAAAAAACGACTAAGTATGAAGGACTCCTCGGGTGAATCGCTCTGGAACTGTAATTGGATGCGCGCACTGACATGCTCCCCTCTCTGGAAGTCTGAGACATGTGTGAAAATTTTCTAAGTCCAGAAAAAAAATTTTTTTCAACTTTTTTCAAATTTCCCCCCAAGGGATATATATTTTACCCACACATTTTGAGCCCTCCTGGGATGCCCTCTAACATACTATAACCTCATTTAGCGGAGATTTTCACAAAAAAGTGAAATTTTCAAAAAGTCAGAAATTTTGCAAAAAACAACTAAGTATGAAGGACTCATCGGGTGAATTGCTTCGGAACTGAAATCGGATGCGCTCACTGACATGCTCCCCTCTCTGGAAGTCTGAGACATGTGTGAAAATTTTCTAAGTCCAGAAAAAAAAAAATTCAACTTTTTTTCAAATTTCCCCCCAAGGGATATATATTTTACCCACACATTTGGAGCCCTCCTGGGATGCCCTCTAACATACTATAACCTCATTTAGCGGAGATTTTCACAAAATAGTGAAATTTTCAAAAAGTCAGAAATTTTGCAAAAAACGACTAAGTATGAAGGACTCATCGGGTGAATCGCTCTGGAACTGAAATCGGATGCGCGCACTGACATGCTCCCCTCTCTGGAAGTCTGAGACATGTGTGAAAATTTTCTAAGTCCAGAGAAAAAAATTTTTTCAACTTTTTTTCAAATTTCCCCCCAAGGGATATATATTTTACCCACACATTTGGAGCCCTCCTGGGATGCCCTCTAACATACTATAACCTCATTTAGCGGAGATTTTCACAAAAAAGTGAAATTTTCAAAAAGTCAGAAATTTTGCAAAAAATGACTAAATATGAAGGACTCATCGGGTGAAACGCTCTGGAACTGAAATCGGATGCGCGCACTGACATGCTCCCCTCTCTGGAAGTCTGAGACATGTGTGAAAATTTTCTAAGTCCAGAAAAAAAAAATTTTTCAACTTTTTTTCAAATTTCCCCCCAAGGGATATATATTTTACCCACACATTTGGAGCCCTCCTGGGATGCCCTCTAACATACTATAACCTCATTTAGCGGAGATTTTCACAAAAAAGTGAAATTTTCAAAAAGTGAAAATTTTTCCAAAAAACGACTAAGTATGAAGGACTCCTCGGGTGAATCGCTCTGGAACTGAAATCGGATGCGCGCACTGACATGCTCCCCTCTCTGGAAGTCTGAGACATGTGTGAAAATTTTCTAAGTCCAGAAAAAAAATTTTTTTCAACTTTTTTTCAAATTTCCCCCCAAGGGATATATATTTTACCCACACATTTGGAGCCCTCCTGGGATGCCCTCTAACATACTATAACCTCATTTAGCGGAGATTTTCACAAAAAAGTGAAATTTTCAAAAAGTGAAAATTTTTCCAAAAAACGACTAAGTATGAAGGACTCCTCGGGTGAATCGCTCTGGAACTGAAATCGGATGCGCGCACTGACATGCTCCCCTCTCTGGAAGTCTGAGACATGTGTGAAAATTTTCTAAGACCAGAAAAAAAAAATTTTCAACTTTTTTTCAAATTTCCCCCCAATGGATATATTTTTTACCCACACATTTGGAGCCCTCCTGGGATGCCCTCTAACAAACTATAACCTCATTTAGCGGAGATTTTCACAAAAAAGTGAAATTTTCAAAAAGTCAGAAATTTTGTAAAAAACGACTAAGTATGAAGGACTCATCGGGTGAATCGCTCTGGAAATGATTTCGGATGCGCGCACTGACATGCTCCCCTCTCTGGCAGTCTGAGACATGTGTGAAAATTTTCTAAGTCCAGAAAAAAAAAATTTTTCAACTTTTTTTCAAATTTCCCCCCAAGGGATATATATTTTACCCACACATTTGGAGCCCTACTGGGATGCCCTCTAACATACTATAACCTCATTTAGCGGAGATTTTCAAAAAAAAGTGAAATTTTCAAAAAGTCAGAAATTTTGCAAAAAACGACTAAGTATGAAGGACTCATCGGGTGAATCGCTCTGGAACTGAAATCGGATGCGCGCACTGACATGCTCCCCTGTCTGGAAGTCTGAGACATGTGTGAAAATTTTCTAAGTCTAGAAAAAAAATTTTTTTCAACTTTTTTTCAAATTTCCCCCCAAGGGATATATATTTTACCCACACATTTGGAGCCCTCCTGGGATGCCCTCTAACATACTATAACCTCATTTAGCGGAGATTTTCACAAAAAAGAGAAATTTTCAAAAAGTGAAAATTTTTCCAAAAAAAGACTAAGTATGAAGGACTCATCGGGTGAAACGCTCTGGAACTGAAATCGGATGCGCTTATAGACATGCTCCCCTCTCTGGAAGTCTGAGACATGTGTGAAAATTTTCTAAGTCCAGAAAAAAAAAAATTTTCAACTTTTTTTCAAATTTCCCCCAAGGGATATATATTTTACCCACACATTTGGAGCCCTCCTGGGATGCCCTCTAACATACTATAACCTCATTTAGCAGAGATTTTCACAAAAAAGTGAAATTTTCAAAAAGTCAGAAATTTTGCAAAAAACGACTAAGTATGAAGGACTCATCGGGTGAATCGCTCTGGAACTGAAATCGGATGCGCGCACTGACATGCTCCCCTCTCTGGAAGTCTGAGACATGTGTGAAAATTTTCTAAGTCCAGAAAAAAAAATTTTTTTCAACTTTTTTCAAATTTCCCCCCAAGGGATATATATTTTACCCACACATTTGGAGCTCTCCTGGGATGCCCTCTAACATACTATAACCTCATTTAGCGGAGATTTTCACAAAAAAGTGAAATTTTCAAAAAGTGAAAATTTTTCCAAAAAACGACTAAGTATGAAGGACTCATCGGTTGAAACGCTCTGGAACTGAAATCGGATTCGCTTATAGACATGCTCCCCTCTCTGGAAGTCTGAGACATGTGTGAAAAATTTTTTTCAACTTTTTTCAAATTTCCCCCCAAGGGATATATATTTTACCCACACATTTGGAGCCCTCCTGGGATGCCCTCTAACATACTATAACCTAATTTAGCAGAGATTTTCACAAAAAAGTGAAATTTTCAAAAAGTCAGAAATTTTGCAAAAAACGAATAAGTATGAAGGACTCATCGGGTGAATCGCTCTGGAACTGAAATCGGATGCGCGCACTGACATGCTCCCCTCTCTGGAAGTCTGAGACAAGTGTGAAGATTTTCTAAGTCCAGAAAAAAAAAATTTTTCAACTTTTTTTCAAATTTCCCCCAAGGGATATATATTTTACCCACACATTTGGAGCCCTCCTGGGATGCCCTCTAACATACTATAACCTCATTTAGCAGAGATTTTCACAAAAAAGTGAAATTTTCAAAAAGTCAGAACTTTTGCAAAAAACAACTAAGTATGAAGGACTCATCGGGTGAATCGCTCTGGAACTGAAATCGGATGCGAGCACTGACATGCTCCCCTCTCTGGAAGTCTGAGACATGTGTGAAAATTTTCTAAGTCAAGAAAAAAAAATTTTTCAACTTTTTTTCAAATTTCCCACAAGGGATATATATTTTACCCACACATTTGGAGCCCTCCTGGGATGCCCTCTAACATACTATAACCTCATTTAGCGGAGATTTTCATAAAAAAGTGAAATTTTCAAAAAGTCAGAAATTTAGCAAAAAACGACTAAGTATGAAGGACTCATCGGGTGAATCGCTCTGAAACTGAAATCGGATGCGCGCACTGACATGCTCCCCTCTCTGGAAGTCTGAGACATGTGTGAAAATTTTCTAAGTCCCGAAAAAAAAATTTTTTCAACTTTTTTTCAAATTTCCCCTCAAGGGATATATATTTTACCCACACATTTGGAGCCCTCCTGGGATGCCCTCTAACATACTATAACCTCATTTAGCGGAGATTTTCACAAAAAAGTGAAATTTTCAAAAAGTGAAAATTTTTCCAAAAAACGACTAAGTATGAAGGACTCCTCGGGTGAAACGCTCTGGAACTGAAATCGGATGCGCTTATAGACATGCTCCCCTCTCTGGAAGTCTGAGACATGTGTGAAAATTTTCTAAGTCCAGAAAAAAAAAATTTTTCAACTTTTTTTCAAATTTCCCCCAAGGGATATATATTTTACCCACACATTTGGAGCCCTCCTGGGATGCCCTCTAACATACTATAACCTCATTTAGCAGAGATTTTCACAAAAAAGTGAAATTTTCAAAAAGTCAGAACTTTTGCAAAAAACAACTAAGTATGAAGGACTCATCGGGTGAATCGCTCTGGAACTGAAATCGGATGCGAGCACTGACATGCTCCCCTCTCTGGAAGTCTGAGACATGTGTGAAAATTTTCTAAGTCAAGAAAAAAAAATTTTTCAACTTTTTTTCAAATTTCCCACAAGGGATATATATTTTACCCACACATTTGGAGCCCTCCTGGGATGCCCTCTAACATACTATAACCTCATTTAGCGGAGATTTTCATAAAAAAGTGAAATTTTCAAAAAGTCAGAAATTTAGCAAAAAACGACTAAGTATGAAGGACTCATCGGGTGAATCGCTCTGAAACTGAAATCGGATGCGCGCACTGACATGCTCCCCTCTCTGGAAGTCTGAGACATGTGTTAAATTTTCTAAGTCCAGAAAAAAAAAATTTTTCAACTTTTTTTCAAATTTCCCCCCAAGGATATAGATTTTACCAACACATTTGGAGCCCTCCTGGTATGCCCTCTAACATACTATAACCTCATTTAGCAGAGATTTTCACAAAAAAGTTAAATTTTCAAAAAGTCAGAAATTTTGCAAAAAACGACTAAGTATGAAGGACACATCGGGTGAATCGCTCTGGAACTGAAATCGGATGCGCGCACTGACATGCTCCCCTCTCTGGAAGTCTGAGACATGTGTGAAAATTTTCTAAGTCCAGAAAAAAAAAATTTTTCAACTTTTTTTCAAATTTCCCCTCAAGGGATATATATTTTACCCACACATTTGGAGCCCTCCTGGGATGCCCTCTAACATACTATAACCTCATTTAGCGGAGATTTTCACAAAAAAGTGAAATTTTCAAAAAGTGAAAATTTTTCCAAAAAACGACTAAGTATGAAGGACTCCTCGGGTGAAATGCTCTGGAACTGAAATCGGATGCGCTTATAGACATGCTCCCCTCTCTGGAAGTCTGAGACATGTGTGAAAATTTTCTAAGTCCAGAAAAAAAAAATTTTTCAACATTTTTTCAAATTTCCCCCAAGGGATATATATTTTACCCACACATTTGGAGCCCTCCTGGGATGCCCTCTAACATTCTATAACCTCATTTAGCGGAGATTTTCACAAAAAAGTGAAATTTTCAAAAAGTGAAAATTTTTCCAAAAAACGACTAAGTATGAAGGACTCCTCGGGTGAATCGCTCTGGAACTGAAATCGGATGCGCGCACTGACATGCTCCCCTCTCTGGAAGTCTGAGACATGTGTGAAAAATTTCTAAGTAAAGAAAAAAAAATTTTTTTCAACTTTTTTCAAATTTCCCCCCAAGGGATATATATTTTACCCACACATTTGGAGCTCTCCTGGGATGCCCTCTAACATACTATAACCTCATTTAGCGGAGATTTTCACAAAAAAGTGAAATTTTCAAAAAGTGAAAATTTTTCCAAAAAACGACTAAGTATGAAGGACTCATCGGGTGAAACGCTCTGGAACTGAAATCGGATTCGCTTATAGACATGCTCCCCTCTCTGGAAGTCTGAGAAATGTGTGAAAATTTTCTAAGTCCAGAAAAAAAAAATTTCAACTTTTTTCAAATTTCCCCCCAAGGGATATATATTTTACCCACACATTTGGAGCCCTCCTGGGATGCCCTCGAACATTCTATAACCTCATTTAGCGGAGATTTTCACAAAAAAGTGAAATTTTCAAAAAGTGAAAATTTTTCCCAAAAACGACTAAGTATGAAGGACTCCTCGGGTGAATCGCTCTGGAACTGAAATTGGATGCGCGCACTGACATGCTCCCCTCTCTGGAAGTCTGAGACATGTGTGAAAATTTTCTAAGTCCAGAAAAAAAAATTTTTTCAACTTTTTTTCAAATTTCCCCCCAAGGGATATATTTTTTACCCACACATTTTGAGCCCTCCTGGGATGCCCTCTAACATACTATAACCTCATTTAGCGGAGATTTTCACAAAAAAGTGAAATTTTCAAAAAGTCAGAAATTTTTCAAAAAACGACTAAGTATGAAGGACTCATCGGGTGAATCGCTCTGGAACTGAAATCGGATGCGCGCACTGACATGCTCCCCTCTCTGGAAGTCTGAGACATGTGTGAAAATTTTCTAAGTCCAGAAAAAAAAAATTTTTTCAACTTTTTTCAAATTTCCCCCCAAGGGATATATATTTTACCCACACATTTGGAGCTCTCCTGGGATGCCCTCTAACATACTATAACCTCATTTAGCGGAGATTTTCACAAAAAAGTGAAATTTTCAAAAAGTGAAAATTTTTCCAAAAAACGACTAAGTATGAAGGACTCATCGGTTGAAACGCTCTGGAACTGAAATCGGATTCGCTTATAGACATGCTCCCCTCTCTGGAAGTCTGAGACATGTGTGAAAATTTTCTAAGTCCAGAAAAAAAAATTTTCAACTTTTTTCAAATTTCCCCCCAAGGGATATATATTTTACCCACACATTTGGAGCCCTCCTGGGATGCCCTCTAACATACTATAACCTCATTTAGCAGAGATTTTCACAAAAAAGTGAAATTTTCAAAAAGTCAGAACTTTTGCAAAAAACAACTAAGTATGAAGGACTCATCGGGTGAATCGCTCTGGAACTGAAATCGGATGCGAGCACTGACATGCTCCCCTCTCTGGAAGTCTGAGACATGTGTGAAAATTTTCTAAGTCCAGAAAAAAAAAATTTTTCAACTTTTTTTCAAATTTCCCCCCAAGGGATATATATTTTACCCACACATTTTGAGCCCTCCTGGGATGCCCTCTAACATACTATAACCTCATTTAGCGGAGATTTTCACAAAAAAGTGAAATTTTCAAAAAGTCAGAAATTTTTCAAAAAACGACTAAGTATGAAGGACTCATCGGGTGAATCGCTCTGGAACTGAAATCGGATGCGCGCACTGACATGCTCCCCTCTCTGGAAGTCTGACACATGTGTGAAAATTTTCTAAGTCCAGAAAAAAAAATTTTTTTCAACTTTTTTCAAATTTCCCCCCAAGGGATATATATTTTACCCACACATTTGGAGCTCTCCTGGGATGCCCTCTAACATACTATAACCTAATTTAGCGGAGATTTTCACAAAAAAGTGAAATTTTCAAAAAGTCAGAAATTTTTCAAAAAATGACTAAGTATGAAGGACTCATCGGGTGAATCGCTCTGGAACTGAAATCGGATGCGCGCACTGACATGCTCCCCTCTCTGGAAGTCTGAGACATGTGTGAAAATTTTCTAAGTCCAGAAAAAAAAATTTTTTCAACTTTTTTTCAAATTTCCCCTCAAGGGATATATATTTTACCCACACATTTGGAGCCCTCCTGGGATGCCCTCTAACATACTATAACCTCACTTAGCGGAGATTTTCACAAAAAAGTGAAATTTTCAAAAAGTGAAAATTTTTCCAAAAAACGACTAAGTATGAAGGACTCCTCGGGTGAAACGCTCTGGAACTGAAATCGGATGCGCTTATAGACATGCTGCCCTCTCTGGAAGTCTGAGACATGTGTGAAAATTTTCTAAGTCCAGAAAAAAAAAATTTTTCAACTTTTTTTCAAATTTCCCCCAAGGGATATATATTTTACCCACACATTTGGAGCCCTCCTGGGATGCCCTCTAACATTCTATAACCTCATTTAGCGGAGATTTTCACAAAAAAGTGAAATTTTCAAAAAGTGAAAATTTTTCCAAAAAACGACTAAGTATGAAGGACTCATCGGGTGAAACGCTCTGGAACTGAAATCGGATTCGCTTATAGACATGCTCCCCTCTCTGGAAGTCTGAGAAATGTGTGAAAATTTTCTAAGTCCAGAAAAAAAAAATTTCAACTTTTTTCAAATTTCCCCCCAAGGGATATATATTTTACCCACACATTTGGAGCCCTCCTGGGATGCCCTCTAACATACTATAACCTAATTTAGCAGAGATTTTTACAAAAAAGTGAAATTTTCAAAAAGTCAGAAATTTTGCAAAAAACGAATAAGTATGAAGGACTCATCGGGTGAATCGCTCTGGAACTGAAATCGGATGCGCGCACTGACATGCTCCCCTCTCTGGAAGTCTGAGACATGTGTGAAAATTTTCTAAGTCCAGTAAAAAAAAATTTTTCAACTTTTTTTCAAATTTCCCCCCAAGGGATATATATTTTACCCACACATTTGGAGCCCTCCTGGGATGCCCTCTAACATACTATAACCTCATTTAGCAGAGATTTTCACAAAAAAGTGAAATTTTCAAAAAGTCAGAACTTTTGCAAAAAACAACTAAGTATGAAGGACTCATCGGGTGAATCGCTCTGGAACTGAAATCGGATGCGAGCACTGACATGCTCCCCTCTCTGGAAGTCTGAGACATGTGTGAAAATTTTCTAAGTCAAGAAAAAAAAATTTTTCAACTTTTTTTCAAATTTCCCACAAGGGATATATATTTTACCCACACATTTGGAGCCCTCCTGGGATGCCCTCTAACATACTATAACCTCATTTAGCGGAGATTTTCATAAAAAAGTGAAATTTTCAAAAAGTCAGAAATTTAGCAAAAAACGACTAAGTATGAAGGACTCATCGGGTGAATCGCTCTGAAACTGAAATCGGATGCGCGCACTGACATGCTCCCCTCTCTGGAAGTCTGAGACATGTGTTTAAATTTTCTAAGTCCAGAAAAAAAAAATTTTTCAACTTTTTTTCAAATTTCCCCCCAAGGATATAGATTTTACCAACACATTTGGAGCCCTCCTGGTATGCCCTCTAACATACTATAACCTCATTTAGCAGAGATTTTCACAAAAAAGTTAAATTTTCAAAAAGTCAGAAATTTTGCAAAAAACGACTAAGTATGAAGGACACATCGGGTGAATCGCTCTGGAACTGAAATCGGATGCGCGCACTGACATGCTCCCCTCTCTGGAAGTCTGAGACATGTGTGAAAATTTTCTAAGTCCAGAAAAAAAAATTTTTTCAACTTTTTTTCAAATTTCCCCTCAAGGGATATATATTTTACCCACACATTTGGAGCCCTCCTGGGATGCCCTCTAACATACTATAACCTCATTTAGCGGAGATTTTCACAAAAAAGTGAAATTTTCAAAAAGTGAAAATTTTTCCAAAAAACGACTAAGTATGAAGGACTCCTCGGGTGAAATGCTCTGGAACTGAAATCGGATGCGCTTATAGACATGCTCCCCTCTCTGGAAGTCTGAGACATGTGTGAAAATTTTCTAAGTCCAGAAAAAAAAAATTTTTCAACATTTTTTCAAATTTCCCCCAAGGGATATATATTTTACCCACACATTTGGAGCCCTCCTGGGATGCCCTCTAACATTCTATAACCTCATTTAGCGGAGATTTTCACAAAAAAGTGAAATTTTCAAAAAGTGAAAATTTTTCCAAAAAACGACTAAGTATGAAGGACTCCTCGGGTGAATCGCTCTGGAACTGAAATCGGATGCGCGCACTGACATGCTCCCCTCTCTGGAAGTCTGAGACATGTGTGAAAAATTTCTAAGTAAAGAAAAAAAAATTTTTTTCAACTTTTTTCAAATTTCCCCCCAAGGGATATATATTTTACCCACACATTTGGAGCTCTCCTGGGATGCCCTCTAACATACTATAACCTCATTTAGCGGAAAAAATTTTTTTTTCTGGACTTAGAAAATTTTCACACATGTCTCAGACTTCCAGAGAGGGGAGCATGTCAGTGCACGCATCCGATTTCAGTTCCAGAGCGATTCACCCGATGAGTCCTTCATACTTAGTCGTTTTTTGCAAAATTTCTGACTTTTTGAAAATTTCACTTTTTTGTGAAAATCTCCGCTAAAAGAGGTTATAGTATGTTAGAGGGCATCCCAGGAGGGCTCCAAATGTGTGGGTAAAATATATATCCCTTGGGGGGAAATTTGAAAAAAAGTTGAAAAAAATTTTTTTTCTGGACTTAGAAAATTTTCACACATGTCTCAGACTGCCAGAGAGGGGAGAATGTCAGTGCGCACATCCGATTTCATTTCCAGAGCGATTCACCCGATGAGTCCTTCATACTTAAACGTTTTTTGCAAAATTTCTGACTTTTTGAAAATTTCACTTTTTTGTGAAAATCTCCGCTAAATGAGGTTATAGTATGTTAGAGGGCATCCCAGGAGGGCTCAAAATGTGTGGGTAAAATATATATCCCTTGGGGGGAAATTTGAAAAAAAGTTGAAAAATTTTTTTTTTCTGGACTTAGAAAATTTTCACACATGTCTCAGACTTCCAGAGAGGGGAGCATGTCTGTAAGCGCATCCGATTTCAGTTCCAGAGCGTTTCACCCAATGAGTCCTTCATACTTAGTCTTTTTTTGGAAAAAAATTCACTTTTTGAAAATTTCACTTTTTTGTGAAAATCTCCGCTAAATGAGGTTATAGTATGTTAGAGGGCACCCCAGGAGGGCTCAAAATGTGTGGGTAAAATATATATCCCTTGGGGGGAAATTTGAAAAAAAGTTGAAAATTTTTTTTTTTCTGGACTTAGAAAATTTTCACACATGTCTCAGACTTCCAGAGAGGGGAGCATGTCAGTGCGCGCATCCGATATCAGTTCCAGAGCGATTCACCTGATGAGTCCTTCATACTTAGTCTTTTTTTGCAAAATTTCTGACTTTTTGAAAATTTCACTTTTTTGTGAAAATCTCCGCTAAATGAGGTTATAGTATGTTAGAGGGCATCCCAGTAGGGCTCCAAATGTGTGGGTAAAATATATATCCCTTGGGGGGAAATTTGAAAAAAAGTTGAAAAATTTTTTTTTTCTGGACTTTAGAAAATTTTCACACATGTCTCAGACTTCCAGAGTGGGGAGCATGTCAGTGCGCGCATCCGATTTCAGTTCCAGAGCGTTTCACCCGATGAGTCCTTCATATTTAGTCATTTTTTGCAAAATTTCTGACTTTTTGAAAATTTCACTTTTTTGTGAAAATCTCCGCTAAATGAGGTTATAGTATGTTAGAGGGCATCCCAAGAGGGCTCCAAATGTGTGGGTAAAATATATATCCTTTGGAAGGAAATTTGAAAAAAAGTTGAAAAAATTTTTTTTTCTGGACTTGGAAAATTTTCACACATGTCTCAGACTTCCAGAGAGGGGAGCATGTCAGAGCGCGCAACCGATTTCAGTTACAGAGCGATTCACCCGATGAGTCCTTCATACTTAGTTGTTTTTTGCAAAATTTCTGACTTTTTGAAAATTTCACTTTTTTGTGAAAATCTCCGCTAAATGAGGTTATAGTATGTTAGAGGGCATCCCAGGAGGGCTCCAAATGTGTGGGTAAAAAATATATCCCTTGGGGGGAAATTTGAAAAAAAGTTGAAAATTTTTTTTTTTCTATTCTTAGAAAATTTTCACACATGTCTCAGACTTCCAGAGAGGGGAGCATGTCAGTGCGCGCATCCGATTTCAGTTCCAGAGCGATTCACCCGAGGAGTCCTTCATACTTAGTCGTTTTTTGGAAAAATTTTCACTTTTTGAAAATTTCACTTTTTTGTGAAAATCTCCGCTAAATGAGGTTATAGTATGTTAGAGGGCATCCCAGTAGGGCTCCAAATGTGTGGGTAAAATATATATCCCTTGGGGGGAAATTTGAAAAAAAGTTGAAAAATTTTTTTTTTCTGGACTTAGAAAATTTTCACACATGTCTCAGACTTCCAGAGAGGGGAGCATGTCAGAGCGCGCAACCGATTTCAGTTACAGAGCGATTCACCCGATGAGTACTTCATACTTAGTCGTTTTTTGCAAAATATCTGACTTTTTGAAAATTTCACTTTTTTGTGAAAATCTCCGCAAAATGAGGTTATAGTATGTTAGAGGGCATCCCAGGAGGGCTCCAAATGTGTGGGTAAAAAATATATACCTTGGGGGGAAATTTGAAAAAAAGTTGAAAATTTTTTTTTTTCTATTCTTAGAAAATTTTCACACATGTCTCAGACTTCCAGAGAGGGGAGCATGTCAGTGCGCGCATCCGATTTCAGTTCCAGAGCGATTCACCCGAGGAGTCCTTCATACTTAGTCGTTTTTTGGAAAAATTTTCACTTTTTGAAAATTTCACTTTTTTGTGAAAATCTCCGCTAAATGAGGTTATAGTATGTTAGAGGGCATCCCAGTAGGGCTCCAAATGTGTGGGTAAAATATATATCCCTTGGGGGGAAATTTGAAAAAAAGTTGAAAAATTTTTTTTTTCTGGACTTAGAAAATTTTCACACATGTCTCAGACTTCCAGAGAGGGGAGCATGTCAGAGCGCGCAACCGATTTCAGTTACAGAGCGATTCACCCGATGAGTACTTCATACTTAGTCGTTTTTTGCAAAATATCTGACTTTTTGAAAATTTCACTTTTTTGTGAAAATCTCCGCAAAATGAGGTTATAGTATGTTAGAGGGCATCCCAGGAGGGCTCCAAATGTGTGGGTAAAAAATATATACCTTGGGGGGAAATTTGAAAAAAAGTTGAAAATTTTTTTTTTTCTATTCTTAGAAAATTTTCACACATGTCTCAGACTTCCAGAGAGGGGAGCATGTCAGTGCGCGCATCCGATTTCAGTTCCAGAGCGATTCACCCGAGGAGTCCTTCATACTTAGTCGTTTTTTGGAAAAATTTTCACTTTTTGAAAATTTCACTTATTTTGTGAAAATCTCCGCTAAATGAGGTTATAGTATGTTAGAGGGCATCCCAGGAGGGCTCCAAATGTGTGGGTAAAATATATATCCCTTGGGGGGAAATTTGAAAAAAAGTTGAAAAAATTGTTTTTTCTGGACTTGGAAAATTTTCACACATGTCTCAGACTTCCAGAGAGGGGAGCATGTCAGAGCGCGCAACCGATTTCAGTTACAGAGCGATTCACCCGATGAGTACTTCATACTTAGTTGTTTTTTGCAAAATTTCTGACTTTTTGAAAATTTCACTTTTTTGTGAAAATCTCCGCTAAATGAGGTTATAGTATGTTAGAGGGTATCCCAGGAGGGCTCCAAATGTGTGGGTAAAATATATATCCCTTGGGGGGAAATTTGAAAAAAAGTTGAAAAAAATTTTTTTTTCTGGACTTAGAAAAAATGTGATGAAAGCTGGCCGGTGGGTGCAGCTCTCTGGCGCCCCCTTACCTCTCAGGTCAGTCAAGGTACTGCACCTAGAGAAAGTAGTGCCAGGTAGCTGCAACCAGCGCAGGGAACACGGTAGTGTGTTATCCCTTCAACGTCACTACACAGCACAACTCGCTAGCGCCCTCTTAGCCTCAGGTCAGTCAAGGAACTGCACCTAGGATAAGCGGTCGCCAGAGAGACTGTCCTGTAACCTACTGGGTATCGGGGCCCTCTGTAGTGAGGGCGGTATATATATCTTCCTTGGCCGCGCCAGGAATATATATATCTGAACCTCCGACCGTCACTACTAGCCTTCCCCAATCCCCAGTTGGTATGCTGCCACCAGTCCCTATTTTAGATATACGCCCAGTCCGTGAATGGGCCTATATCGGGTCAGGAACCAACCCTGGGTAGCGTTTTTGGCTTGAGCCGAGCTCACACGGACGTGCGTTCGTTATGCAGAATAAAAGGCAGGCCCACAATTACTTGAGGTAATTGATTATAATAATACACTAGATACACGATATACAACTAAATATACACAGGTATAAGGTCAGGCTAAACTATACAACAATGGAATACAACACACAGAATCACCACAGCATATCAGTTACCGGTTTCTTGATTTTCTTGTGACGCAGGGAGAGGATTCTGCGATCGCAGGCACGGTTCTTTGTTACAGGCTGAGGCCTACCACCGCATGGTCAAACTGCTCCTCCCCTTGGTGGCCTCAGCTGGTGCTCAGATGTTCAGCACACCACTCTTGGGTCAAGACTGACTTGTCTCTTGTCTGTCCTGCTATCTTACCTGCCCCGTCCCGCCCACTGCTGGTGAGGTCAGCTGGCTCAGTCTCCACCCTCAGGTCTAACTTCGATCAGAAGCCCAAATTCTATGGAACCCAATAACTTCTTCTGGGATGGTCTCATGATACCCCCAGGGGTTCCCATGGATTCGGGCCGCCGTAACCGACCTTTTGATATCAATTATGATACCATACGGTCCTCAGGAATGGCTCCGCGCTATATCTTGGCTTCCAGAGCACGTACAAACGTCTACCGCGGAGGCTTGTGTGCGCAATGGCTCCGGGACGCCGTGATATTTTTTTATTGGCCCATCCCACGCAACATGCGTGTACTATTCATGTTTCTATATCTTATGCCTCCATGCTTGTGACAGACAAAGAAACTAGTCCTATGGGACAAATGGTCAGGTACAGATAGACGAAGCACCCCCCCCTGCTGGCTGTGTTTCCTCTCGAAGTCTTTGAAGCTCCTAGCATTCAAGTGTTAAGTAGGCTTCTTATCTTACAGGAGCCTGGATGGGGGGAAACTATCTAGTTGACGTTTTAACAGAAGGTCCCAAGGGTGGGGGCTGCTGAAGTGTGGCCATCCCTGGATATGATTTATCATTACCAAGATGGCGGCTACAGGTTCATCACACCTCCCCCTATACGAGGGCGCGAGGGGGTAGCACATTCCTGTGTTCCCCCGTGCGTCCTTCTGCACCCTCCCCTTGCCGGGATAACCCGTCAGCGTTACCGTGGTCACGGCCTCTTCTGTGGCGAATGGAGAAGTGGTACTGCTGGAGAGCGAGGCTCCAGCGTAGCAACCTGCCATTCGACCCAGAGACCGTGTGTAACCAGCTGAGGGGTTTGTGGTCCGTCTCCACGGTGAAATGGCTCCCGTACAAGTAGGGCTGCAGACGCTGCAGGGCCCATACAATTGCCAGGCATTCTTTTTCCACCGTGGAGTAAGCCACCTCCCGGGGCAGTAGCTTCCTGCTCAGGTACAAGACAGGATGTTCCTGGCCTGTCGTGTTGACCTGACTTAGCACAGCACCGAGGCCAAAGTCACTGGCGTCGGTCTGTACCACAAACGGCCGGTCGAAGTCGGCAGCTTGCAGTACAGGGGAGCTACTTAGGGCGGCCTTGAGTGCCCCGAAAGCTGTCTCGCAGGCGACTGTCCAGTCGACTGCGACGGGCAGCTTCTTCTTGGTGAGGTCCGTCAGGGGCTTGGCCAGGGTGCTATAGTGTGGGACGAACCTCCTATAGTACCCGGCGGTCCCCAAGAAGGACATCACCTGCTTTTTGGTCCTAGGAGTGGGCCAGGATGCGATGGCATCCACTTTCCCCGGTTCTGGCTTCAGAACCCCCCCGCCTACCCGGTGACCCAGGTAGAGGACCTCACTCATGCCCAGCTGGCACTTTTCCGGCTTGATGGTCAAGCCTGCCCGGTGGATCCGACCGAGCACCTGCCGCAGGTGCTCTAGGTGATCCTCCCAAGTGGGACTGAAGACTGCAATTTCGTCCAAGTACGCAGCCGCGTACCCTTCAAGTCCCTCAAGCAGCTTATTGACCATCCGCTGAAAAGTGGCAGGGGCATTCTTCATGCCGAATGGCATCACTGTGGACTCGTACAGTCCAAAAGGGGTGATAAAGGCAGAGCGTTCCCTTGCCGCGGGGGTCAGAGGAATCTGCCAGTACCCCCGGCTCAGATCCATGATGGTCAGGTACGTAGCCCCGGCCATCCGATCGAGCAGGTCATCGATGCGTGGTATGGGGAACGCATCGGTGGCCGTTACAGCGTTGAGCCCCCGGTAGTCCACGCAGAACCGTGTAGTTCGGTCCTTCTTTGGAACGAGGACTACAGGCGAGGCCCACGCGCTGCTGGATGCCTGGATCACCCCCAGCTTCAGCATCTCGTCTATCTCTTGGCGCATGTTTCCCTGCACCTCGAAAGAGACCCGATATGCTGAACGCCGGATCGGCGGGTGATCGCCAGTGTCCACGTCGTGGACAGCCATCTCAGTCCTTCCGGGCAGGCTGCTGAACAGCCCCCGGAAGGGGTGCAGGGTGGTCCCCAGCTGGGACCGTTGGTCCTCCGTGAGCTGGTGGCCAACCCCCGCATCCTCGATGGACCCACCCGCCTTGGCTTGGGTGAGCAGATCCAGGAGGGTTTCTACCTCTCCTTCCTCGGGAAGGTTGCACACTGGGTGGGCAGTCGCTTCCCGCTCATGATGAGCCTTCATCATGTTCACGTGGAAGGCCTTCCTCCTTCCACGGGCGTGATCCAGGGTGACCAGATAGGTGACGGCATTGAGTTTCTGGTGCACGAAGTAGGGACCTTCCCAGGCTGCCTGAAGCTTGTTCTGTGGTACGGGGACCAGTACCCACACCTTTTGACCCACCTGGTAGGTCCTCTCACAAGCATTCTGGTCGTACCACCGCTTCTGGTCGGCCTGGGCCTGGGCCATATTGTCCTGCACCAGCTTTGCCAAGGCCATCATCCTGTCCCGGTGGCGCACGACATACTCGATAACCGACACCTCGGGGGTGGCCAAATCCCCTTCCCATGCTTCCTTCACCAGAGCCAGGGGGCCCCATACCCGTCGCCCGTACAGGAGCTCAAAGGGGGAGAACCCCGTTGAGGCCTGCGGAACCTCCCGGTAAGCAAATAGGAGGTGTGGGAGGTAACGCTCCCAGTCTCTCCCGTGGGAGTCGACCAACATCTTAAGCATCTGCTTTAAGGTGCCATTGAACCGCTCACACAGGCCATTAGTCTGTGGGTGATACGGGCTGGCCACCAGATGTTGCACCTGCATTTGCTTACAGAGGGACTCCATCAGCCGCGACATGAACTGGGTCCCTCGGTCGGTGAGCATTTCTTGGGGGAAACCCACTCTGGAGAAGATCTCCAGTAAGGCGGTAGCCACCTTGTCGGCCCGAATGGACGACAAAGCTACCGCTTCCGGGTACCGGGTGGCATAGTCCACTACCGTGAGTATGAAGCATTTCCCGGAGTGGCTGGGAGTGGACAGAGGTCCAATAAGATCCACAGCGACCCTCGAGAAAGGCTCTTCGATGATTGGCAGAGTTACCAGTGGGGCTTTGGGGCGCGGCCCCACCTTCCCCACCCTCTGACAGGTGTCACACGAACGGCAGTAGGCACCCACCGCGGCTCCCATCCCAGGCCAGTAGAAATGCTGAGCTATCCTGGCCTTGGTTTTAGCGATCCCTAGGTGTCCGGCCATCGGAATCTCGTGTGCGATCCGCAACAATTCCGCCCTGAACGGATAGGGTACCACTAACTGTCGGTCCCTGGGCCACGCCTCCGGTGAACCCTGCTGGACCGTTACCCGGTACAGCCGTCCCTGGTCCCAGACCACACGCTCGCAGTCTGACTCCATGGGAGGCTGTGCCGCCTGTTCCTTGAGAGCTTTCAGGCTGTCGTCTGCTTCCAACGCAGCCTGAAATTCCTGACTTGATGTGGCCAGAATCGACGAAACTGCCACATCCTCCGTCAGCCCCTCCGGGCATGTCACCTGGCCGCTGTCTGACCCGGCAGACACTTGGTCAGAAGTGGGGAAGCCGTCGGACCTCTGCAAGGCTCCTTGGGCTCCGGCGCTCCCACGCCTGGTGACAGCGGCTATGACCGCTGTGACCGTGGGTAGTGCCTGCTTCCCCTCTGTTTCTGACCAAGCCGCCCGATCAGGCAGGCTTCCTAGGCCTTTGGACATCTCGGATGTGGGGAACTCCTGCCCTGGGGTCTTACCTGGCGGCTCCTCTCTTGGGACACCCCCACCTCCCATGGCCTGTTCCTCCCCCTGCAGTGGGCCTATACTCAGCAGCCTGGATACCCCTGGGAGCCCTACACTGCCGGTAGCTGCCCCCCTCTCCATCCCTGAGCTTCCCTCTACAGAATCCTGCCCGCCCCCTCCCTCACCGGAGGACAAGAGGTCACGGCACGCCGGCTGAGCGCCTCTGCGGGCATCCCCACACTCCCCACCTGCTTTCACTAACCCTGTTTGTGTTGTGTCTGTGCAGGTGTTACCCTCAGGTTTCACTCCCTCCTCCTCAGCAGGACACACACTACATACAACATGGTTGGCATTAGCAGCAGACAAATCAATACACTCTTGGGGGGCCGAACTTGGGGGTTCAGAGGGTACATACTGCGATACTAGACGCCCCAAGTCGGTCCCTAATAAAACATTTGCGGGAATATTTGGCGTTACTCCCACCTCCCGCATCCCCCTTCCGGCACCCCAGTCCAAATACACCATGGCAACGGGAAGTGCCGGCTCCACGCCTCCAACCCCGGAGACGGAAAGAGTCTTTCCTGGTACCAAGTCCTGGGGGGACACCACCTCAGGCCGTACCAGTGTTCGTTCAGCGCCCGTGTCCCGCAGTCCCATGACCGCAGAACGGCCTATGGTGACGGGTTGGATGTTGTCCAGGGACCTACCACCACCCCCTCCCACACACAAAACATTGGGCGCTCTCTGGGACTGGGATGGGGTCTTTTGGCGCTGGGGACACTCAGCCCTAAAGTGTCCTGGTTTGTTGCATAGATGACAACGTCTTACGTCTGGTCCTTGCCTGGAGAGGGCAACAGGGGGATACACCCCTTGTGTTCTAGGGGCCGGGGAAACAGGGGCATGACTGGGCTTACCCCCTCTCCAGGTGCTGCTGGCAGACTTCTTCAGCTCAGGCGCCCTGTTATTGGCATACTCGTCTGCCAGGGCGGCTGTAGCAGAAGCCCCTGTTGGTTTTCGGTCACGGAGGAACTGTCGGAGGTCCTCTGGGCAGTTCCACAAGAACTGCTCCGTGACGAACAGTTCCTGGACCTCCTGGCGGGTAGTAAGCGCTAGACCCGAGGTCCAGTGCTCTGCGGCTCTCAACAGCGCCCGCATATGATCGGTCCAGGTGTCCTTGGGGCCACGCAGCAGGCTCCGGAACTTCTGGCGGTACGACTCGGGAGTGAGGTTGTACTGCCGGATCAGGGCCCGCTTGATGCAGTCGTAGTTCTGTACCTCCCCGGCAGGTAAGTCCCCCAAGGCATCCAGGGACTTACCCCTCAAACGGGGGGTCAGGTATCTGGCCCACTGATCCCGGGCCAGATGGTGCTGAAGACAGGTCCGTTCAAATGCCACCAGAAAGGAGTCCAGGTCCCCATCCTTCTCCAGTAGAGGGAAGTCCTCAGCTCGGACTTTGGACGACTTGGTCTCCTGATGGGTTGGTTGCTCTAGCGGAAGCCCCCGCTGGGCCAGGTCCAGTTGGTGCTGGCGCTCCGCAGCTCGCTCTGCACGCTCCGCAACCTCCCGGCGCTCTGCAGCTTCACGCTCCGCAGCCTCCCGGCGCTCTGCAGCTTCACGCTCCGCAGCCCGCTCCGCAGCCCGCTCCGCAGCCCGCTCTGCACGCTCCTCCTCCGCTGCCTTCTCTGATGCTGCCAGGAGGGTTTTGTAGACGGCATCGCCATGAGACTGGAGACTTGCCATAGCCGCTTGTAAAAGGGCTTGTGATCTGGACAGGCTGGGCTGGGTAGGTGGTGGGCAGCCCACTGCGGGACCGTATACTGGGGACTGGCTCCCTGAGGTGCCCGGGCTGGACTCCTCCTCGCCATGAGTAACAATGTCCTCCCCTCCTGCCACACGGACCGTAGCATTAGCCTCTTGCAGGGTCTTGCTCCTGGTGCCGTCTGCCATCTTGGTAACCGACACCGCTGCAACCCTGAGTTTGCACACACCTTGTTATACTTTTAGCCTGACCGTCTAACGTTGGGCTGACCTTAAGACTCCAGCAGTGGAAGTTACCACTGGCAGTCTTTAGTGCCTGGGAGTAGGGGTCCCACAACACTATTATTCTGCAATCCCACCGCTCTGCCACCAATGTGATGAAAGCCGGCCGGTGGGTGCAGCTCTCTGGCGCCCCCTTACCTCTCAGGTCAGTCAAGGTACTGCACCTAGAGAAAGTAGTGCCAGGTAGCTGCAACCAGCGCAGGGAACACGGTAGTGTGTTATCCCTTCAACGTCACTACACAGCACAACTCGCTAGCGCCCTCTTAGCCTCAGGTCAGTCAAGGAACTGCACCTAGGATAAGCGGTCACCAGAGAGACTGTCCTGTAACCTACTGGGTATCGGGGCCCTCTGTAGTGAGGGCGGTATATATATCTTCCTTGGCCGCGCCAGGAATATATATATCTGAACCTCCGACCGTCACTACTAGCCTTCCCCAATCCCCAGTTGGTATGCTGCCACCAGTCCCTATTTTAGATATACGCCCAGTCCGTGAATGGGCCTATATCGGGTCAGGAACCAACCCTGGGTAGCGTTTTTGGCTTGAGCCGAGCTCACACGGACGTGCGTTCGTTATGCAGAATAAAAGGCAGGCCCACAATTACTTGAGGTAATTGATTATAATAATACACTAGATACACGATATACAACTAAATATACACAGGTATAAGGTCAGGCTAAACTATACAACAATGGAATACAACACACAGAATCACCACAGCATATCAGTTACCGGTTTCTTGATTTTCTTGTGACGCAGGGAGAGGATTCTGCGATCGCAGGCACGGTTCTTTGTTACAGGCTGAGGCCTACCACCGCATGGTCAAACTGCTCCTCCCCTTGGTGGCCTCAGCTGGTGCTCAGATGTTCAGCACACCACTCTTGGGTCAAGACTGACTTGTCTCTTGTCTGTCCTGCTATCTTACCTGCCCCGTCCCGCCCACTGCTGGTGAGGTCAGCTGGCTCAGTCTCCACCCTCAGGTCTAACTTCGATCAGAAGCCCAAATTCTATGGAACCCAATAACTTCTTCTGGGATGGTCTCATGATACCCCCAGGGGTTCCCATGGATTCGGGCCGCCGTAACCGACCTTTTGATATCAATTATGATACCATACGGTCCTCAGGAATGGCTCCGCGCTATATCTTGGCTTCCAGAGCACGTACAAACGTCTACCGCGGAGGCTTGTGTGCGCAATGGCTCCGGGACGCCGTGATATTTTTTTATTGGCCCATCCCACGCAACATGCGTGTACTATTCATGTTTCTATATCTTATGCCTCCATGCTTGTGACAGACAAAGAAACTAGTCCTATGGGACAAATGGTCAGGTACAGATAGACGAAGCACCCCCCCCTGCTGGCTGTGTTTCCTCTCGAAGTCTTTGAAGCTCCTAGCATTCAAGTGTTAAGTAGGCTTCTTATCTTACAGGAGCCTGGATGGGGGGAAACTATCTAGTTGACGTTTTAACAGAAGGTCCCAAGGGTGGGGGCTGCTGAAGTGTGGCCATCCCTGGATATGATTTATCATTACCAAGATGGCGGCTACAGGTTCATCACAGAGGGTATCCCAGGAGGGCTCCAAATGTGTGGGTAAAATATATATCCCTTGGGGGGAAATTTGAAAAAAAGTTGAAAAAAATTTTTTTTTCTGGACTTAGAAAATTTTCACACATGTCTCAGACTTCCAGAGAGGGGAGCATGTCTGTAAGCGCATCCGATTTCAGTTCCAGAGCATTTCACCCAATGAGTCCTTCATACTTAGTCTTTTTTTGGAAAAAAATTCACTTTTTGAAAATTTCACTTTTTTGTGAAAATCTCCGCTAAATGAGGTTATAGTATGTTAGAGGGCACCCCAGGGGGGCTCAAAATGTGTGGGTAAAATATATATCCCTTGGGGGGAAATTAGAAAAAAAGTTGAAAAATTTTTTTTTTCTGGACTTAGAAAATTTTCACACATGTCTCAGACTTCCAGAGAGGGGAGCATGTCAGTGCGCGCATCCGATATCAGTTCCAGAGCGATTCACCTGATGAGTCCTTCATACTTAGTCGTTTTTTAGAAAATTTCTGACTTTTTGAAAATTTCACTTTTTGGTGAAAATCTCCGCTAAATGAGGTTATAGTATGTTAGAGGGCATCCCAGTAGGGCTCCAAATGTGTGTGTAAAATATATATCCCTTGGGGGGAAATTTGAAAAAAAGTTGAATAATTTTTTTTTTTCTGGACTTAGAAAATTTTCACACATGTCTCAGACTTCCAGAGAGGGGAGCATGTCAGTGCGCGCATCCGATTTCATTTCCAGAGCGATTCACCCGATGAGTCCTTCATACTTAGTCGTTTTTTGCAAAATTTCTGACTTTTTGAAAATTTCACTTTTTTGTGAAAATCTCCGCTAAATGAGGTTATAGTATGTTAGAGGGCATCCCAGGAGGGCTCCAAATGTGTGGGTAAAAAATATATCCCTTGGGGGGAAATTTGAAAAAAAGTTGAAAATTTTTTTTTTTCTATTCTTAGAAAATTTTCACACATGTCTCAGACTTCCAGAGAGGGGAGCATGTCAGTGCGCGATTCTGATTTCAGTTCCAGAGCGATTCACCCGAGGAGTCCTTCATACTTAGTCGTTTTTTGGAAAAATTTTCACTTTTTGAAAATTTCACTTTTTTTGTGAAAATCTCCGCTAAATGAGGTTATAGTATGTTAGAGGGCATCCCAGGAGGGTCCAAATGTGTGGGTAAAATATATATCCCTTGGGGGGAAATTTGAAAAAAAGTTGAAAAAATTTTTTTTTCTGGACTTAGAAAATTTTCACACATGTCTCAGACTTCCAGAGTGGGGAACATGTCAGTGCGCGCATCCGATTTCAGTTCCAGAGCATTTCACCCGATGAGTCCTTCATATTTAGTCATTTTTTGCAAAATTTCTGACTTTTTGAAAATTTCACTTTTTTGTGAAAATCTCCGCTAAATGAGGTTATAGTATGTTAGAGGGCATCCCAGGAGGGCTCCAAATGTGTGGGTAAAATATATATCCCTTGGGGGGAAATTTGAAAAAAAGTTGAAAAATTTTTTTTTTCTGGACTTAGAAAATTTTCACACATGTCTCAGACTTCCAGAGAAGGGAGCATGTCAGTGTGCGCATCCGATTTCAGTTCCAGAGCGATTCACCCGAGGAGTCCTTCATACTTAGTCGTTTTTTGGAAAAATTTTCACTTTTTGAAAATTTCACTTTTTTGTGAAAATCTCCGCTAAATGAGGTTATAGTATGTTAGAGGGCATCCCAGGAGGGCTCCAAATGTGTGGGTAAAATAGATATCACTTGGGGGGAAATTTGAAAAAAAGTTGAAAAAAATTTTTTTTTCTGGACTTAGAAAATTTTCACACATGTCTCAGACTTCCAGAGAGGGGAGCATGTCTGTAAGCGCATCCGATTTCAGTTCCAGAGCATTTCACCCAATGAGTCCTTCATACTTAGTCTTTTTTTGGAAAAAAATTCACTTTTTGAAAATTTCACTTTTTTGTGAAAATCTCCGCTAAATGAGGTTATAGTATGTTAGAGGGCATCCCAGTAGGGCTCCAAATGTGTGGGTAAAATATATATCCCTTGGGGGGAAATTTGAAAAAAAGTTGAAAACATTTTTTTTTCTGGACTTAGAAAATTTTCACACATGTCTCAGACTTCCAGAGTGGGGAGCATGTCAGTGCGCGCATCCGATTTCAGTTCCAGAGCGTTTCACCCGATGAGTCCTTCATATTTAGTCATTTTTTGCAAAATTTCTGACTTTTTGAAAATTTCACTTTTTTGTGAAAATCTCCGCTAAATGAGGTTATAGTATGTTAGAGGGCATCCCAGGAGGGCTCCAAATGTGTGGGTAAAATATATATCCCTTGGGGGGAAATTTGAAAAAAAGTTGAAAAAATTTTTTTTTTCTGGACTTAGAAAATTTTCACACATGTCTCAGACTTCCAGAGAGGGGAGCATGTCTGTAAGCGCATCCGATTTCAGTTCCAGAGCGTTTCACCCAATGAGTCCTTCATACTTAGTCTTTTTTTGGAAAAAAATTAACTTTTTGAAAATTTCACTTTTTTGTGAAAATCTCCGCTAAATGAGGTTATAGTATGTTAGAGGGCACCCCAGGAGGGCTCAAAATGTGTGGGTAAAATATAAATCCCTTGGGGGGAAATTTGAAAAAAAGTTGAAAAATTTTTTTTTTCTGGACTTAGAAAATTTTCACACATGTCTCAGACTTCCAGAGAGGGGAGCATGTCAGTGCGCGCATCCGATATCAGTTCCAGAGCGATTCACCTGATGAGTCCTTCATACTTAGTCGTTTTTTAGAAAATTTCTGACTTTTTGAAAATTTCACTTTTTTGTGAAAATCTCCGCTAAATGAGGTTATAGTATGTTAGAGGGCATCCCAGTAGGGCTCCAAATGTGTGTGTAAAATATATATCCCTTGGGGGGAAATTTGAAAAAAAGTTGAATAATTTTTTTTTTTCTGGACTTAGAAAATTTTCACACATGTCTCAGACTTCCAGAGAGGGGAGCATGTCAGTGCGCGCATCCGATTTCATTTCCAGAGCGATTCACCCGATGAGTCCTTCATACTTAGTCGTTTTTTGCAAAATTTCTGACTTTTTGAAAATTTCACTATTTTGTGAAAATCTCCGCTAAATGAGGTTATAGTATGTTAGAGGGCATCCCAGGAGGGCTCCAAATGTGTGGGTAAAAAATATATCCCTTGGGGGGAAATTTGAAAAAAAGTTGAAAATTTTTTTTTTTCTGGACTTAGAAAATTTTCACACATGTCTCAGACTTCCAGAGAGGGGAGCATGTCTGTAAGCGCATCCGATTTCAGTTCCAGAGCGTTTCACCCAATGAGTCCTTCATACTTAGTCTTTTTTTGGAAAAAAATTAACTTTTTGAAAATTTCACTTTTTTGTGAAAATCTCCGCTAAATGAGGTTATAGTATGTTAGAGGGCACCCCAGGAGGGCTCAAAATGTGTGGGTAAAATATATATCCCTTTGGGGGAAATTTGAAAAAAAGTTGAAAATTTTTTTTTTTCTGGACTTAGAAAATTTTCACACATGTCTCAGACTTCCAGAGAGGGGAGCATGTCAGTGCGCGCATCCGATATCAGTTCCAGAGCGATTCACCTGATGAGTCCTTCATACTTAGTCGTTTTTTAGAAAATTTCTGACTTTTTGAAAATTTCACTTTTTTGTGAAAATCTCCGCTAAATGAGGTTATAGTATGTTAGAGGGCATCCCAGTAGGGCTCCAAATGTGTGTGTAAAATATATATCCCTTGGGGGGAAATTTGAAAAAAAGTTGAATAATTTTTTTTTTTCTGGACTTAGAAAATTTTCACACATGTCTCAGACTTCCAGAGAGCGGAGCATGTCAGTGCGCGCATCCGATTTCATTTCCAGAGCGATTCACCCGATGAGTCCTTCATACTTAGTAGTTTTTTGCAAAATTTCTGACTTTTTGAAAATTTCACTTTTTTGTGAAAATCTCCGCTAAATGAGGTTATAGTATGTTAGAGGGCATCCCAGGAGGGATCCAAATGTGTGGGTAAAAAATATATCCCTTGGGGGGAAATTTGAAAAAAAGTTGAAAATTTTTTTTTTTCTATTCTTAGAAAATTTTCACACATGTCTCAGACTTCCAGAGAGGGGAGCATGTCAGTGCGCGCATCCGATTTCAGTTCCAGAGCGATTCACCCGAGGAGTCCTTCATACTTAGTCGTTTTTTGGAAAAATTTTCACTTTTTGAAAATTTCACTTTTTTGTGAAAATCTCCGCTAAATGAGGTTATAGTATGTTAGAGGGCATCCCAGGAGGGCTCCAAATGTGTGGGTAAAATATTTATCCCTTGGGGTGAAATTTGAAAAAAAGTTGAAAAAATTTTTTTTTCTGGACTTAGAAAATTTTCACACATGTCTCAGACTTCCAGAGTGGGGAGCATGTCAGTGCGCGCATCCGATTTCAGTTCCAGAGCATTTCACCCGATGAGTCCTTCATATTTAGTCATTTTTTGCAAAATTTCTGACTTTTTGAAAATTTCACTTTTTTGTGAAAATCTCCGCTAAATGAGGTTATAGTATGTTAGAGGGCATCCCAGGAGGGCTCCAAATGAGTGGGTAAAATATATATCCCTTGGGGGGAAATTTGAAAAAAAGTTGAAAATTTTTTTTTTTCTATTCTTAGAAAATTTTCACACATGTCTCAGACTTCCAGAGAGGGGAGCATGTCAGTGCGCGCATCCGATTTCAGTTCCAGAGCGATTCACCCGAGGAGTCCTTCATACTTAGTCGTTTTTTGGAAAAATTTTCACTTTTTGAAAATTTCACTTTTTTGTGAAAATCTCCGCTAAATTAGGTTATAGTATGTTAGAGGGCATCCCAAGAGGGCTCCAAATGTGTGGGTAAAATATATATCCCTTGGAAGGAAATTTGAAAAAAAGTTGAAAAAATTTTTTTTTCTGGACTTAGAAAATTTTCACACATGTCACAGACTTCCAGAGAGGGGAGCATGTCAGAGCGCGCAACCGATTTCAGTTCCAGAGCGATTCACCCGATGAGTCCTTCATACTTAGTTGTTTTTTGCAAAATTTCTGACTTTTTGAAAATTTCACTTTTTTGTGAAAATCTCCGCTAAATGAGGTTATAGTATGTTAGAGGGCATCCCAGGAGGGCTCCAAATGAGTGGGTAAAATATATATCCCTGGGGGGGAAATTTGAAAAAAAGTTGAAAAATTTTTTTTTTCTGGACTTAGAAAATTTTCACACATGTCTCAGACTTCCAGAGAAGGGAGCATGTCAGTGCGCGCATCCGATTTCAGTTCCAGAGCGATTCACCCGAGGAGTCCTTCATACTTAGTCGTTTTTTGGAAAAATTTTCACTTTTTGAAAATTTCACTTTTTTGTGAAAATCTCCGCTAAATGAGGTTATAGTATGTTAGAGGGCATCCCAGGAGGGCTCCAAATGTGTGGGTAAAATATTTATCCCTTGGGGTGAAATTTGAAAAAAAGTTGAAAAAATTTTTTTTTCTGGACTTAGAAAATTTTCACACATGTCTCAGACTTCCAGAGTGGGGAGCATGTCAGTGCGCGCATCCGATTTCAGTTCCAGAGCATTTCACCCGATGAGTCCTTCATATTTAGTCATTTTTTGCAAAATTTCTGACTTTTTGAAAATTTCACTTTTTTGTGAAAATCTCCGCTAAATGAGGTTATAGTATGTTAGAGGGCATCCCAGGAGGGCTCCAAATGAGTGGGTAAAATATATATCCCTTGGGGGGAAATTTGAAAAAAAGTTGAAAATTTTTTTTTTTCTATTCTTAGAAAATTTTCACACATGTCTCAGACTTCCAGAGAGGGGAGCATGTCAGTGCGCGCATCCGATTTCAGTTCCAGAGCGATTCACCCGAGGAGTCCTTCATACTTAGTCGTTTTTTGGAAAAATTTTCACTTTTTGAAAATTTCACTTTTTTGTGAAAATCTCCGCTAAATTAGGTTATAGTATGTTAGAGGGCATCCCAAGAGGGCTCCAAATGTGTGGGTAAAATATATATCCCTTGGAAGGAAATTTGAAAAAAAGTTGAAAAAATTTTTTTTTCTGGACTTAGAAAATTTTCACACATGTCACAGACTTCCAGAGAGGGGAGCATGTCAGAGCGCGCAACCGATTTCAGTTCCAGAGCGATTCACCCGATGAGTCCTTCATACTTAGTTGTTTTTTGCAAAATTTCTGACTTTTTGAAAATTTCACTTTTTTGTGAAAATCTCCGCTAAATGAGGTTATAGTATGTTAGAGGGCATCCCAGGAGGGCTCCAAATGAGTGGGTAAAATATATATCCCTGGGGGGGAAATTTGAAAAAAAGTTGAAAAATTTTTTTTTTCTGGACTTAGAAAATTTTCACACATGTCTCAGACTTCCAGAGAAGGGAGCATGTCAGTGCGCGCATCCGATTTCAGTTCCAGAGCGATTCACCCGAGGAGTCCTTCATACTTAGTCGTTTTTTGGAAAAATTTTCACTTTTTGAAAATTTCACTTTTTTGTGAAAATCTCCGCTAAATGAGGTTATAGTATGTTAGAGGGCATCCCAAGAGGGCTCCAAATGTGTGGGTAAAATATATATCCCTTGGAAGGAAATTTGAAAAAAAGTTGAAAAAATTTTTTTTTCTGGACTTAGAAAATTTTCACACATGTCTCAGACTTCCAGAGAGGGGAGCATGTCAGAGCGCGCAACCGATTTCAGTTCCAGAGCGATTCACCCGATGAGTCCTTCATACTTAGTTGTTTTTTGCAAAATTTCTGACTTTTTGAAAATTTCACTTTTTTGTGAAAATCTCCGCTAAATGAGGTTATAGTATGTTAGAGGGCATCCCAGGAGGGCTCCAAATGTGTGGGTAAAAAATATATCCCTTGGGGGGAAATTTGAAAAAAGTTGAAAAATTTTTTTTTTTCTATTCTTAGAAAATTTTCACACATGTCTCAGACTTCCAGAGAGGGGAGCATGTCAGTGCGCGCATCCGATTTCAGTTCCAGAGCGATTCACCCGAGGAGTCCTTCATAATTAGTCGTTTTTTGGAAAAATTTTCACTTTTTGAAAATTTCACTTTTTTTGTGAAAATCTCCGCTAAATGAGGTTATAGTATGTTAGAGGGCATCCCAGGAGGGCTCCAAATGTGTGGGTAAAATATATATCCCTTGGGGGGAAATTTGAAAAAAAGTTGAAAAAATTTTTTTTTTCTGGACTTAGAAAATTTACACACATGTCTCAGACTTCCAGAGAGGGGAGCATGTCTGTAAGCGCATCTGATTTCAGTTCCAGAGCGTTTCACCCAATGAGTCCTTCATACTTAGTCTTTTTTTGGAAAAAAATTCACTTTTTGAAAATTTCACTTTTTTGTGAAAATCTCCGCTAAATGAGGTTATAGTATGTTAGAGGGCATCCCAGGAGGGCTCCAAATGTGTGGGTAAAAAATATATCCCTTGGGGGGAAATTTGAAAAAAAGTTGAAATTTTTTTTTTTTCTATTCTTAGAAAATTTTCACACATGTCTCAGACTTCCAGAGAGGGGAGCATGTCAGTGCGCGCATCCGATTTCAGTTCCAGAGCGATTCACCCGAGGAGTCCTTCATACTTAGTCGTTTTTTGGAAAAATTTTCACTTTTTGAAAATTTCACTTTTTTTGTGAAAATCTCCGCTAAATGAGGTTATAGTATGTTAGAGGGCATCCCAGGAGGGCTCCAAATGTGTGGGTAAAATATTTATCCCTTGGGGTGAAATTTGAAAAAAGGTGAAAAATTTTTTTTTTCTGGACTTAGAAAATTTTCACACATGTCTCAGACTTCCAGAGTGGGGAGCATGTCAGTGCGCGCATCCGATTTCAGTTCCAGAGCATTTCACCCGATGAGTCCTTCATATTTAGTCATTTTTTGCAAAATTTCTGACTTTTTGAAAATTTCACTTTTTTGTGAAAATCTCCGCTAAATTAGGTTATAGTATGTTAGAGGGCATCCCAAGAGGGCTCCAAATGTGTGGGTAAAATATATATCCCTTGGAAGGAAATTTGAAAAAAAGTTGAAAAAATTTTTTTTTCTGGACTTAGAAAATTTTCACACATGTCTCAGACTTCCAGAGAGGGGAGCATGTCAGAGCGCGCAACCGATTTCAGTTCCAGAGCGATTCACCCGAGGAGTCCTTCATACTTAGTCATTTTTTGGAAAAATTTTCACTTTTTGAAAATGTCACTTTTTTGTGAAAATCTCCGCTAAATGAGGTTATAGTATGTTAGAGGGCATCCCAAGAGGGCTCCAAATGTGTGGGTAAAATATATATCCCTTGGAAGGAAATTTGAAAAAAAGTTGAAAAAATTTTTTTTTCTGGACTTAGAAAATTTTCACACATGTCTCAGACTTCCAGAGAGGGGAGCATGTCAGTGCGCGCATCCGATTTCATTTCCAGAGCGATTCACCCGATGAGTCCTTCATACTTAGTCGTTTTTTGCAAAATTTCTGACTTTTTGAAAATTTCACTTTTTTGTGAAAATCTCCGCTAAATGAGGTTATAGTATGTTAGAGGGCATCCCAGGAGGGCTCCAAATGTGTGGGTAAAATATATATCCCTTGGAAGGAAATTTGAAAAAAAGTTGAAAAAATTTTTTTTTCTGGACTTAGAAAATTTTCACACATGTCTCAGACTTCCAGAGAGGGGAGCATGTCTGTAAGCGCATCCGATTTCAGTTCCAGAGCATTTCACACAATGAGTCCTTCATACTTAGTCTTTTTTTGGAAAAAAATTCACTTTTTGAAAATTTCACTTTTTTGTGAAAATCTCCGCTAAATGAGGTTATAGTATGTTAGAGGGCATCCCAGTAGGGCTCCAAATGTGTGGGTAAAATATATATCCCTTGGGGGGAAATTTGAAAAAAAGTTGAAAAAATTTTTTTTTCTGGACTTAGAAAATTTTCACACATGTCTCAGACTTCCAGAGTGGGGAGCATGTCAGTGCGCGCATCCGATTTCAGTTCCAGAGCGTTTCACCCGATGAGTCCTTCATATTTAGTCATTTTTTGCAAAATTTCTGACTTTTTGAAAATTTCACTTTTTTGTGAAAATCTCCGCTAAATGAGGTTATAGTATGTTAGAGGGCATCCCAGTAGGGCTCCAAATGTGTGGGTAAAATATATATCCCTTGGGGGGAAATTTGAAAAAAAGTTGAAAAAAATTTTTTTTCTGGACTTAGAAAATTTTCACACATGTCTCAGACTTCCAGAGTGGGGAGCATGTCAGTGCGCGCATCCGATTTCAGTTCCAGAGCGTTTCACCCGATGAGTCCTTCATATTTAGTCATTTTTTGCAAAATTTCTGACTTTTTGAAAATTTCACTTTTTTGTGAAAATCTGCGCTAAATGAGGTTATAGTGTGTTAGAGGGCATCCCAGGAGGGCTCCAAATGTGTGGGTAAAAAATATATCCCTTGGGGGGAAATTTGAAAAAAAGTTGAAAAATTTTTTTTTTCTATTATTAGAAAATTTTCACACATGTCTCAGACTTCCAGAGAGGGGAGCATGTCAGTGCGCGCATCCGATTTCAGTTCCAGAGCGATTCACCCGAGGAGTCCTTCATACTTAGTCGTTTTTTGGAAAAATTTTCACTTTTTGAAAATTTCACTTTTTTTGTGAAAATCTCCGCTAAATGAGGTTATAGTATGTTAGAGGGCATCCCAGGAGGGCTCCAAATGTGTGGGTAAAATATATATCCCTTGGGGGGAAATTTGAAAAAAAGTTGAAAAAATTTTTTTTTTCTGGACTTAGAAAATTTTCACACATGTCTCAGACTTCCAGAGAGGGGAGCATGTCTGTAAGCGCATCTGATTTCAGTTCCAGAGCGTTTCACCCAATGAGTCCTTCATACTTAGTCTTTTTTTGGAAAAAAATTCACTTTTTGAAAATTTCACTTTTTTGTGAAAATCTCCGCTAAATGAGGTTATAGTATGTTAGAGGGCATCCCAGGAGGGCTCCAAATGTGTGGGTAAAAAATATATCCCTTGGGGGGAAATTTGAAAAAAAGTTGAAAATTTTTTTTTTTCTATTCTTAGAAAATTTTCACACATGTCTCAGACTTCCAGAGAGGGGAGCATGTCAGTGCGCGCATCCGATTTCAGTTCCAGAGCGATTCACCCGAGGAGTCCTTCATACTTAGTCGTTTTTTGGAAAAATTTTCACTTTTTGAAAATTTCACTTTTTTTGTGAAAATCTCCGCTAAATGAGGTTATAGTATGTTAGAGGGCATCCCAGGAGGGCTCCAAATGTGTGGGTAAAATATTTATCCCTTGGGGTGAAATTTGAAAAAAAGTTGAAAAAATTTTTTTTTCTGGACTTAGAAAATTTTCACACATGTCTCAGACTTCCAGAGTGGGGAGCATGTCAGTGCGCGCATCCGATTTCAGTTCCAGAGCATTTCACCCGATGAGTCCTTCATATTTAGTCATTTTTTGCAAAATTTCTGACTTTTTGAAAATTTCACTTTTTTGTGAAAATCTCCGCTAAATTAGGTTATAGTATGTTAGAGGGCATCCCAAGAGGGCTCCAAATGTGTGGGTAAAATATATATCCCTTGGAAGGAAATTTGAAAAAAAGTTGAAAAAATTTTTTTTTCTGGACTTAGAAAATTTTCACACATGTCTCAGACTTCCAGAGAGGGGAGCATGTCAGAGCGCGCAACCGATTTCAGTTCCAGAGCGATTCACCCGATGAGTCCTTCATACTTAGTTGTTTTTTGCAAAATTTCTGACTTTTTGAAAATTTCACTTTTTTGTGAAAATCTCCGCTAAATGAGGTTATAGTATGTTAGAGGGCATCCCAGGAGGGCTCCAAATGTGTGGGTAAAATATATATCCCTTGGGGGGAAATTTGAAAAAAAGTTGAAAATTTTTTTTTTTCTGGACTTAGAAAATTTTCACACATGTCTCAGACTTCCAGAGTGGGGAACATGTCAGTGCGCGCATCCGATTTCAGTTCCAGAGCATTTCACCCGATGAGTCCTTCATATTTAGTCATTTTTTGCAAAATTTCTGACTTTTTGAAAATTTCACTTTTTTGTGAAAATCTCCGCTAAATGAGGTTATAGTATGTTAGAGGGCATCCCAGGAGGGCTCCAAATGTGTGGGTAAAATATATATCCCTTGGGGGGAAATTTGAAAAAAAGTTGAAAAATTTTTTTTTTCTGGACTTAGAAAATTTTCACACATGTCTCCGACTTCCAGAGAAGGGAGCATGTCAGTGTGCGCATCCGATTTCAGTTCCAGAGCGATTCACCCGAGGAGTCCTTCATACTTAGTCGTTTTTTGGAAAAATTTTCACTTTTTGAAAATTTCACTTTTTTGTGAAAATCTCCGCTAAATGAGGTTATAGTATGTTAGAGGGCACCCCAGGAGGGCTCAAAATGTGTGGGTAAAATATAAATCCCTTGGGGGGAAATTTGAAAAAAAGTTGAAAAATTTTTTTTTTCTGGACTTAGAAAATTTTCACACATGTCTCAGACTTCCAGAGAGGGGAGCATGTCAGTGCGCGCATCCGATATCAGTTCCAGAGCGATTCACCTGATGAGTCCTTCATACTTAGTCGTTTTTTAGAAAATTTCTGACTTTTTGAAAATTTCACTTTTTTGTGAAAATCTCCGCTAAATGAGGTTATAGTATGTTAGAGGGCATCCCAGTAGGGCTCCAAATGTGTGTGTAAAATATATATCCCTTGGGGGGAAATTTGAAAAAAAGTTGAATAATTTTTTTTTTTCTGGACTTAGAAAATTTTCACACATGTCTCAGACTTCCAGAGAGGGGAGCATGTCAGTGCGCGCATCCGATTTCATTTCCAGAGCGATTCACCCGATGAGTCCTTCATACTTAGTCGTTTTTTGCAAAATTTCTGACTTTTTGAAAATTTCACTATTTTGTGAAAATCTCCGCTAAATGAGGTTATAGTATGTTAGAGGGCATCCCAGGAGGGCTCCAAATGTGTGGGTAAAAAATATATCCCTTGGGGGGAAATTTGAAAAAAAGTTGAAAATTTTTTTTTTTCTGGACTTAGAAAATTTTCACACATGTCTCAGACTTCCAGAGAGGGGAGCATGTCTGTAAGCGCATCCGATTTCAGTTCCAGAGCGTTTCACCCAATGAGTCCTTCATACTTAGTCTTTTTTTGGAAAAAAATTAACTTTTTGAAAATTTCACTTTTTTGTGAAAATCTCCGCTAAATGAGGTTATAGTATGTTAGAGGGCACCCCAGGAGGGCTCAAAATGTGTGGGTAAAATATATATCCCTTTGGGGGAAATTTGAAAAAAAGTTGAAAATTTTTTTTTTTCTGGACTTAGAAAATTTTCACACATGTCTCAGACTTCCAGAGAGGGGAGCATGTCAGTGCGCGCATCCGATATCAGTTCCAGAGCGATTCACCTGATGAGTCCTTCATACTTAGTCGTTTTTTAGAAAATTTCTGACTTTTTGAAAATTTCACTTTTTTGTGAAAATCTCCGCTAAATGAGGTTATAGTATGTTAGAGGGCATCCCAGTAGGGCTCCAAATGTGTGTGTAAAATATATATCCCTTGGGGGGAAATTTGAAAAAAAGTTGAATAATTTTTTTTTTTCTGGACTTAGAAAATTTTCACACATGTCTCAGACTTCCAGAGAGCGGAGCATGTCAGTGCGCGCATCCGATTTCATTTCCAGAGCGATTCACCCGATGAGTCCTTCATACTTAGTAGTTTTTTGCAAAATTTCTGACTTTTTGAAAATTTCACTTTTTTGTGAAAATCTCCGCTAAATGAGGTTATAGTATGTTAGAGGGCATCCCAGGAGGGATCCAAATGTGTGGGTAAAAAGTATATCCCTTGGGGGGAAATTTGAAAAAAAGTTGAAAATTTTTTTTTTTCTATTCTTAGAAAATTTTCACACATGTCTCAGACTTCCAGAGAGGGGAGCATGTCAGTGCGCGCATCCGATTTCAGTTCCAGAGCGATTCACCCGAGGAGTCCTTCATACTTAGTCGTTTTTTGGAAAAATTTTCACTTTTTGAAAATTTCACTTTTTTGTGAAAATCTCCGCTAAATGAGGTTATAGTATGTTAGAGGGCATCCCAGGAGGGCTCCAAATGTGTGGGTAAAATATTTATCCCTTGGGGTGAAATTTGAAAAAAAGTTGAAAAATTTTTTTTTTCTGGACTTAGAAAATTTTCACACATGTCTCAGACTTCCAGAGTGGGGAGCATGTCAGTGCGCGCATCCGATTTCAGTTCCAGAGCATTTCACCCGATGAGTCCTTCATATTTAGTCATTTTTTGCAAAATTTCTGACTTTTTGAAAATTTCACTTTTTTGTGAAAATCTCCGCTAAATGAGGTTATAGTATGTTAGAGGGCATCCCAGGAGGGCTCCAAATGAGTGGGTAAAATATATATCCCTTGGGGGGAAATTTGAAAAAAAGTTGAAAAATTTTTTTTTTCTATTCTTAGAAAATTTTCACACATGTCTCAGACTTCCAGAGAGGGGAGCATGTCAGTGCGCGCATCCGATTTCAGTTCCAGAGCGATTCACCCGAGGAGTCCTTCATACTTAGTCGTTTTTTGGAAAAATTTTCACTTTTTGAAAATTTCACTTTTTTGTGAAAATCTCCGCTAAATTAGGTTATAGTATGTTAGAGGGCATCCCAAGAGGGCTCCAAATGTGTGGGTAAAATATATATCCCTTGGAAGGAAATTTGAAAAAAAGTTGAAAAAATTTTTTTTTCTGGACTTAGAAAATTTTCACACATGTCACAGACTTCCAGAGAGGGGAGCATGTCAGAGCGCGCAACCGATTTCAGTTCCAGAGCGATTCACCCGATGAGTCCTTCATACTTAGTTGTTTTTTGCAAAATTTCTGACTTTTTGAAAATTTCACTTTTTTGTGAAAATCTCCGCTAAATGAGGTTATAGTATGTTAGAGGGCATCCCAGGAGGGCTCCAAATGAGTGGGTAAAATATATATCCCTGGGGGGGAAATTTGAAAAAAAGTTGAAAAATTTTTTTTTTCTGGACTTAGAAAATTTTCACACATGTCTCAGACTTCCAGAGAAGGGAGCATGTCAGTGCGCGCATCCGATTTCAGTTCCAGAGCGATTCACCCGAGGAGTCCTTCATACTTAGTCGTTTTTTGGAAAAATTTTCACTTTTTGAAAATTTCACTTTTTTGTGAAAATCTCCGCTAAATGAGGTTATAGTATGTTAGAGGGCATCCCAAGAGGGCTCCAAATGTGTGGGTAAAATATATATCCCTTGGAAGGAAATTTGAAAAAAAGTTGAAAAAATTTTTTTTTCTGGACTTAGAAAATTTTCACACATGTCTCAGACTTCCAGAGAGGGGAGCATGTCAGAGCGCGCAACCGATTTCAGTTCCAGAGCGATTCACCCGATGAGTCCTTCATACTTAGTTGTTTTTTGCAAAATTTCTGACTTTTTGAAAATTTCACTTTTTTGTGAAAATCTCCGCTAAATGAGGTTATAGTATGTTAGAGGGCATCCCAGGAGGGCTCCAAATGTGTGGGTAAAAAATATATCCCTTGGGGGGAAATTTGAAAAAAGTTGAAAAATTTTTTTTTTCTATTCTTAGAAAATTTTCACACATGTCTCAGACTTCCAGAGAGGGGAGCATGTCAGTGCGCGCATCCGATTTCAGTTCCAGAGCGATTCACCCGAGGAGTCCTTCATAATTAGTCGTTTTTTGGAAAAATTTTCACTTTTTGAAAATTTCACTTTTTTTGTGAAAATCTCCGCTAAATGAGGTTATAGTATGTTAGAGGGCATCCCAGGAGGGCTCCAAATGTGTGGGTAAAATATATATCCCTTGGGGGGAAATTTGAAAAAAAGTTGAAAAAATTTTTTTTTTCTGGACTTAGAAAATTTACACACATGTCTCAGACTTCCAGAGAGGGGAGCATGTCTGTAAGCGCATCTGATTTCAGTTCCAGAGCGTTTCACCCAATGAGTCCTTCATACTTAGTCTTTTTTTGGAAAAAAATTCACTTTTTGAAAATTTCACTTTTTTGTGAAAATCTCCGCTAAATGAGGTTATAGTATGTTAGAGGGCATCCCAGGAGGGCTCCAAATGTGTGGGTAAAAAATATATCCCTTGGGGGGAAATTTGAAAAAAAGTTGAAATTTTTTTTTTTTCTATTCTTAGAAAATTTTCACACATGTCTCAGACTTCCAGAGAGGGGAGCATGTCAGTGCGCGCATCCGATTTCAGTTCCAGAGCGATTCACCCGAGGAGTCCTTCATACTTAGTCGTTTTTTGGAAAAATTTTCACTTTTTGAAAATTTCACTTTTTTTGTGAAAATCTCCGCTAAATGAGGTTATAGTATGTTAGAGGGCATCCCAGGAGGGCTCCAAATGTGTGGGTAAAATATTTATCCCTTGGGGTGAAATTTGAAAAAAGGTGAAAAAATTTTTTTTTCTGGACTTAGAAAATTTTCACACGTCTCAGACTTCCAGAGTGGGGAGCATGTCAGTGCGCGCATCCGATTTCAGTTCCAGAGCATTTCACCCGATGAGTCCTTCATATTTAGTCATTTTTTGCAAAATTTCTGACTTTTTGAAAATTTCACTTTTTTGTGAAAATCTCCGCTAAATTAGGTTATAGTATGTTAGAGGGCATCCCAAGAGGGCTCCAAATGTGTGGGTAAAATATATATCCCTTGGAAGGAAATTTGAAAAAAAGTTGAAAAAATTTTTTTTTCTGGACTTAGAAAATTTTCACACATGTCTCAGACTTCCAGAGAGGGGAGCATGTCAGAGCGCGCAACCGATTTCAGTTCCAGAGCGATTCACCCGAGGAGTCCTTCATACTTAGTCATTTTTTGGAAAAATTTTCACTTTTTGAAAATGTCACTTTTTTGTGAAAATCTCCGCTAAATGAGGTTATAGTATGTTAGAGGGCATCCCAAGAGGGCTCCAAATGTGTGGGTAAAATATATATCCCTTGGAAGGAAATTTGAAAAAAAGTTGAAAAAATTTTTTTTTCTGGACTTAGAAAATTTTCACACATGTCTCAGACTTCCAGAGAGGGGAGCATGTCAGTGCGCGCATCCGATTTCATTTCCAGAGCGATTCACCCGATGAGTCCTTCATACTTAGTCGTTTTTTGCAAAATTTCTGACTTTTTGAAAATTTCACTTTTTTGTGAAAATCTCCGCTAAATGAGGTTATAGTATGTTAGAGGGCATCCCAGGAGGGCTCCAAATGTGTGGGTAAAATATATATCCCTTGGAAGGAAATTTGAAAAAAAGTTGAAAAAATTTTTTTTTCTGGACTTAGAAAATTTTCACACATGTCTCAGACTTCCAGAGAGGGGAGCATGTCTGTAAGCGCATCCGATTTCAGTTCCAGAGCATTTCACACAATGAGTCCTTCATACTTAGTCTTTTTTTGGAAAAAAATTCACTTTTTGAAAATTTCACTTTTTTGTGAAAATCTCCGCTAAATGAGGTTATAGTATGTTAGAGGGCATCCCAGTAGGGCTCCAAATGTGTGGGTAAAATATATATCCCTTGGGGGGAAATTTGAAAAAAAGTTGAAAAAATTTTTTTTTCTGGACTTAGAAAATTTTCACACATGTCTCAGACTTCCAGAGTGGGGAGCATGTCAGTGCGCGCATCCGATTTCAGTTCCAGAGCGTTTCACCCGATGAGTCCTTCATATTTAGTCATTTTTTGCAAAATTTCTGACTTTTTGAAAATTTCACTTTTTTGTGAAAATCTCCGCTAAATGAGGTTATAGTATGTTAGAGGGCATCCCAGTAGGGCTCCAAATGTGTGGGTAAAATATATATCCCTTGGGGGGAAATTTGAAAAAAAGTTGAAAAAAATTTTTTTTCTGGACTTAGAAAATTTTCACACATGTCTCAGACTTCCAGAGTGGGGAGCATGTCAGTGCGCGCATCCGATTTCAGTTCCAGAGCGTTTCACCCGATGAGTCCTTCATATTTAGTCATTTTTTGCAAAATTTCTGACTTTTTGAAAATTTCACTTTTTTGTGAAAATCTGCGCTAAATGAGGTTATAGTGTGTTAGAGGGCATCCCAGGAGGGCTCCAAATGTGTGGGTAAAAAATATATCCCTTGGGGGGAAATTTGAAAAAAAGTTGAAAAATTTTTTTTTTCTATTATTAGAAAATTTTCACACATGTCTCAGACTTCCAGAGAGGGGAGCATGTCAGTGCGCGCATCCGATTTCAGTTCCAGAGCGATTCACCCGAGGAGTCCTTCATACTTAGTCGTTTTTTGGAAAAATTTTCACTTTTTGAAAATTTCACTTTTTTTGTGAAAATCTCCGCTAAATGAGGTTATAGTATGTTAGAGGGCATCCCAGGAGGGCTCCAAATGTGTGGGTAAAATATATATCCCTTGGGGGGAAATTTGAAAAAAAGTTGAAAAAATTTTTTTTTTCTGGACTTAGAAAATTTTCACACATGTCTCAGACTTCCAGAGAGGGGAGCATGTCTGTAAGCGCATCTGATTTCAGTTCCAGAGCGTTTCACCCAATGAGTCCTTCATACTTAGTCTTTTTTTGGAAAAAAATTCACTTTTTGAAAATTTCACTTTTTTGTGAAAATCTCCGCTAAATGAGGTTATAGTATGTTAGAGGGCATCCCAGGAGGGCTCCAAATGTGTGGGTAAAAAATATATCCCTTGGGGGGAAATTTGAAAAAAAGTTGAAAATTTTTTTTTTTCTATTCTTAGAAAATTTTCACACATGTCTCAGACTTCCAGAGAGGGGAGCATGTCAGTGCGCGCATCCGATTTCAGTTCCAGAGCGATTCACCCGAGGAGTCCTTCATACTTAGTCGTTTTTTGGAAAAATTTTCACTTTTTGAAAATTTCACTTTTTTTGTGAAAATCTCCGCTAAATGAGGTTATAGTATGTTAGAGGGCATCCCAGGAGGGCTCCAAATGTGTGGGTAAAATATTTATCCCTTGGGGTGAAATTTGAAAAAAAGTTGAAAAAATTTTTTTTTCTGGACTTAGAAAATTTTCACACATGTCTCAGACTTCCAGAGTGGGGAGCATGTCAGTGCGCGCATCCGATTTCAGTTCCAGAGCATTTCACCCGATGAGTCCTTCATATTTAGTCATTTTTTGCAAAATTTCTGACTTTTTGAAAATTTCACTTTTTTGGGAAAATCTCCGCTAAATTAGGTTATAGTATGTTAGAGGGCATCCCAAGAGGGCTCCAAATGTGTGGGTAAAATATATATCCCTTGGAAGGAAATTTGAAAAAAAGTTGAAAAAATTTTTTTTTCTGGACTTAGAAAATTTTCACACATGTCTCAGACTTCCAGAGAGGGGAGCATGTCAGAGCGCGCAACCGATTTCAGTTCCAGAGCGATTCACCCGATGAGTCCTTCATACTTAGTTGTTTTTTGCAAAATTTCTGACTTTTTGAAAATTTCACTTTTTTGTGAAAATCTCCGCTAAATGAGGTTATAGTATGTTAGAGGGCATCCCAGGAGGGCTCCAAATGTGTGGGTAAAATATATATCCCTTGGGGGGAAATTTGAAAAAAAGTTGAAAATTTTTTTTTTTCTGGACTTATAAAATTTTCACACATGTCTCAGACTTCCAGAGAGGGGAGCATGTCTGTAAGCGCATCCGATTTCAGTTCCAGAGCATTTCACACAATGAGTCCTTCATACTTAGTCTTTTTTTGGAAAAAAATTCACTTTTTGAAAATTTCACTTTTTTGTGAAAATCTCCGCTAAATGAGGTTATAGTATGTTAGAGGGCATCCCAGTAGGGCTCCAAATGTGTGGGTAAAATATATATCCCTTGGGGGGAAATTTGAAAAAAAGTTGAAAAAATTTTTTTTTCTGGACTTAGAAAATTTTCACACATGTCTCAGACTTCCAGAGTGGGGAGCATGTCAGTGCGCGCATCCGATTTCAGTTCCAGAGCGTTTCACCCGATGAGTCCTTCATATTTAGTCATTTTTTGCAAAATTTCTGACTTTTTGAAAATTTCACTTTTTTGTGAAAATCTCCGCTAAATGAGGTTATAGTATGTTAGAGGGCATCCCAGTAGGGCTCCAAATGTGTGGGTAAAATATATATCCCTTGGGGGGAAATTTGAAAAAAAGTTGAAAAAAATTTTTTTTCTGGACTTAGAAAATTTTCACACATGTCTCAGACTTCCAGAGTGGGGAGCATGTCAGTGCGCGCATCCGATTTCAGTTCCAGAGCGTTTCACCCGATGAGTCCTTCATATTTAGTCATTTTTTGCAAAATTTCTGACTTTTTGAAAATTTCACTTTTTTGTGAAAATCTGCGCTAAATGAGGTTATAGTGTGTTAGAGGGCATCCCAGGAGGGCTCCAAATGTGTGGGTAAAAAATATATCCCTTGGGGGGAAATTTGAAAAAAAGTTGAAAAATTTTTTTTTTCTATTCTTAGAAAATTTTCACACATGTCTCAGACTTCCAGAGTGGGGAGCATGTCAGTGCGCGCATCCGATTTCAGTTCCAGAGCGTTTCACCCGATGAGTCCTTCATATTTAGTCATTTTTTGCAAAATTTCTGACTTTTTGAAAATTTCACTTTTTTGTGAAAATCTGCGCTAAATGAGGTTATAGTGTGTTAGAGGGCATCCCAGGAGGGCTCCAAATGTGTGGGTAAAAAATATATCCCTTGGGGGGAAATTTGAAAAAAAGTTGAAAAATTTTTTTTTTCTATTCTTAGAAAATTTTCACACATGTCTCAGACTTCCAGAGAGGGGAGCATGTCAGTGCGCGCATCCGATTTCAGTTCCAGAGCGATTCACCCGAGGAGTCCTTCATACTTAGTCGTTTTTTGGAAAAATTTTCACTTTTTGAAAATTTCACTTTTTTTGTGAAAATCTCCGCTAAATGAGGTTATAGTATGTTAGAGGGCATCCCAGGAGGGCTCCAAATGTGTGGGTAAAATATATATCCCTTGGGGGGAAATTTGAAAAAAAGTTGAAAAAATTTTTTTTTTCTGGACTTAGAAAATTTTCACACATGTCTCAGACTTCCAGAGAGGGGAGCATGTCTGTAAGCGCATCTGATTTCAGTTCCAGAGCGTTTCACCCAATGAGTCCTTCATACTTAGTCTTTTTTTGGAAAAAAATTCACTTTTTGAAAATTTCACTTTTTTGTGAAAATCTCCGCTAAATGAGGTTATAGTATGTTAGAGGGCATCCCAGGAGGGCTCCAAATGTGTGGGTAAAAAATATATCCCTTGGGGGGAAATTTGAAAAAAAGTTGAAAATTTTTTTTTTTCTATTCTTAGAAAATTTTCACACATGTCTCAGACTTCCAGAGAGGGGAGCATGTCAGTGCGCGCATCCGATTTCAGTTCCAGAGCGATTCACCCGAGGAGTCCTTCATACTTAGTCGTTTTTTGGAAAAATTTTCACTTTTTGAAAATTTCACTTTTTTTGTGAAAATCTCCGCTAAATGAGGTTATAGTATGTTAGAGGGCATCCCAGGAGGGCTCCAAATGTGTGGGTAAAATATTTATCCCTTGGGGTGAAATTTGAAAAAAAGTTGAAAAAATTTTTTTTTCTGGACTTAGAAAATTTTCACACATGTCTCAGACTTCCAGAGTGGGGAGCATGTCAGTGCGCGCATCCGATTTCAGTTCCAGAGCATTTCACCCGATGAGTCCTTCATATTTAGTCATTTTTTGCAAAATTTCTGACTTTTTGAAAATTTCACTTTTTTGTGAAAATCTCCGCTAAATTAGGTTATAGTATGTTAGAGGGCATCCCAAGAGGGCTCCAAATGTGTGGGTAAAATATATATCCCTTGGAAGGAAATTTGAAAAAAAGTTGAAAAAATTTTTTTTTCTGTACTTAGAAAATTTTCACACATGTCTCAGACTTCCAGAGAGGGGAGCATGTCAGAGCGCGCAACCGATTTCAGTTCCAGAGCGATTCACCCGAGGAGTCCTTCATACTTAGTTGTTTTTTGCAAAATTTCTGACTTTTTGAAAATTTCACTTTTTTGTGAAAATCTCCGCTAAATGAGGTTATAGTATGTTAGAGGGCATCCCAGGAGGGCTCCAAATGTGTGGGTAAAATATATATCCCTTGGGGGGAAATTTGAAAAAAAGTTGAAAATTTTTTTTTTTCTGGACTTAGAAAATTTTCACACATGTCTCAGACTTCCAGAGAGGGGAGCATGTCTGTAAGCGCATCCGATTTCAGTTCCAGAGCATTTCACACAATGAGTCCTTCATACTTAGTCTTTTTTTGGAAAAAAATTCACTTTTTGAAAATTTCACTTTTTTGTGAAAATCTCCGCTAAATGAGGTTATAGTATGTTAGCGGGCATCCCAGTAGGGCTCCAAATGTGTGGGTAAAATATATATCCCTTGGGGGGAAATTTGAAAAAAAGTTGAAAAAATTTTTTTTTCTGGACTTAGAAAATTTTCACACATGTCTCAGACTTCCAGAGTGGGGAGCATGTCAGTGCGCGCATCCGATTTCAGTTCCAGAGCGTTTCACCCGATGAGTCCTTCATATTTAGTCATTTTTTTGCAAAATTTCTGACTTTTTGAAAATTTCACTTTTTTGTGAAAATCTCCGCTAAATGAGGTTATAGTATGTTAGAGGGCATCCCAGTAGGGCTCCAAATGTGTGTGTAAAATATATATCCCTTGGGGGGAAATTTGAAAAAAAGTTGAATAATTTTTTTTTTTCTGGACTTAGAAAATTTTCACACATGTCTCAGACTTCCAGAGAGGGGAGCATGTCAGTGCGCGCATCCGATTTCATTTCCAGAGCGATTCACCCGATGAGTCCTTCATACTTATTCGTTTTTTGCAAAATTTCTGACTTTTTGAAAATTTCACTTTTTTGTGAAAATCTCCGCTAAATGAGGTTATAGTATGTTAGAGGGCATCCCAGGAGGGCTCCAAATGTGTGGGTAAAAAATATATCCCTTGGGGGGAAATTTGAAAAAAAGTTGAAAAATTTTTTTTTTCTATTCTTAGAAAATTTTCACACATGTCTCAGACTTCCAGAGAGGGGAGCATGTCAGTGCGCGCATCCGATTTCAGTTCCAGAGCGATTCACCCGAGGAGTCCTTCATACTTAGTCGTTTTTTGGAAAAATTTTCACTTTTTGAAAATTTCACTTTTTTTGTGAAAATCTCCGCTAAATGAGGTTATAGTATGTTAGAGGGCATCCCAGGAGGGCTCCAAATGTGTGGGTAAAATATTTATCCCTTGGGGTGAAATTTGAAAAAAAGTTGAAAAATTTTTTTTTTCTGGACTTAGAAAATTTTCACACATGTCTCAGACTTCCAGAGTGGGGAGCATGTCAGTGCGCGCATCCGATTTCAGTTCCAGAGCATTTCACCCGATGAGTCCTTCATATTTAGTCATTTTTTGCAAAATTTCTGACTTTTTGAAAATTTCACTTTTTTGTGAAAATCTCTGCTGAATTAGGTTATAGTATGTTAGAGGGCATCCCAAGAGGGCTCCAAATGTGTGGGTAAAATATATATCCCTTGGAAGGAAATTTGAAAAAAAGTTGAAAAAATTTTTTTTTCTGGACTTAGAAAATTTTCACACATGTCTCAGACTTCCAGAGAGGGGAGCATGTCAGAGCACGCAACCGATTTCAGTTCCAGAGCGATTCACCCGATGAGTCCTTCATACTTAGTTGTTTTTTGCAAAATTTCTGACTTTTTGAAAATTTCACTTTTTTGTGAAAATCTCCGCTAAATGAGGTTATAGTATGTTAGAGGGCATCCCAGGAGGGCTCCAAATGAGTGGGTAAAATATATATCCCTTGGGGGGAAATTTGAAAAAAAGTTGAAAAATTTTTTTTTTCTGGACTTAGAAAATTTTCACACATGTCTCAGACTTCCAGAGAGGGGAGCATGTCTGTAAGCGCATCCGATTTCAGTTCCAGAGCATTTCACACAATGAGTCCTTCATACTTAGTCTTTTTTTGGAAAAAATTCACTTTTTGAAAATTTCACTTTTTTGTGAAAATCTCCGCTAAATGAGGTTATAGTATGTTAGAGGGCATCCCAGTAGGGCTCCAAATGTGTGGGTAAAATATATATCCCTTGGGGTGAAATTCGAAAAAAAGTTGAAAAAATTTTTTTTTCTGGACTTAGAAAATTTTCACACATGTCTCAGACTTCCAGAGTGGGGAGCATGTCAGTGCGCGCATCCGATTTCAGTTCCAGAGCATTTCACCCGATGAGTCCTTCATATTTAGTCATTTTTTGCAAAATTTCTGACTTTTTGAAAATTTCACTTTTTTGTGAAAATCTCCGCTAAATGAGGTTATAGTATGTTAGAGGGCATCCCAGGAGGGCTCCAAATGAGTGGGTAAAATATATATCCCTTGGGGGGAAATTTGAAAAAAAGTTGAAAAATTTTTTTTTTCTGGACTTAGAAAATTTTCACACATGTCTCAGACTTCCAGAGAAGGGAGCATGTCAGTGCGCGCATCCGATTTCAGTTCCAGAGCGATTCACCCGAGGAGTCCTTCATACTTAGTCGTTTTTTGGAAAAATTTTCACTTTTTGAAAATTTCACTTTTTTGTGAAAATCTCCGCTAAATGAGGTTATAGTATGTTAGAGGGCATCCCAAGAGGGCTCCAAATGTTTGGGTAAAATATATATCCCTTGGAAGGAAATTTGAAAAAAAGTTGAAAAAATTTTTTTTTCTGGACTTAGAAAATTTTCACACATGTCTCAGACTTCCAGAGAGGGGAGCATGTCACAGCGCGCAACCGATTTCAGTTCCAGAGCGATTCACCCGATGAGTCCTTCATACTTAGTTGTTTTTTGCAAAATTTCTGACTTTTTGAAAATTTCACTTTTTTGTGAAAATCTCCGCTAAATGAGGTTATAGTATGTTAGAGGGCATCCCAGGAGGGCTCCAAATGTGTGGGTAAAATATATATCCCTTGGGGGGAAATTTGAAAAAAAGTTGAAAAATTTTTTTTTTTCTGGACTTAGAAAATTTTTACACATGTCTCAGACTTCCAGAGAGGGGAGCATGTCTGTAAGCGCATCCGATTTCAGTTCCAGAGCGTTTCACCCAATGAGTCCTTCATACTTAGTCTTTTTTTGGAAAAAAATTCACTTTTTGAAAATTTCACTTTTTTGTGAAAATCTCCGCTAAATGAGGTTATAGTATGTTAGAGGGCATCCCAGGAGGGCTCCAAATGTGTGGGTAAAAAATATATCCCTTGGGTGGAAATTTAAAAAAAGTTGAAATTTTTTTTTTTCTGGTCTTAGAAAATTTTCACACATGTCTCAGACTTCCAGAGAGGGGAGCATGTCAGTGCGCGCATCCGATTTCAGTTCCAGAGCGATTCACCCGAGAAGTCCTTCATACTTAGTCGTTTTTTGGAAAAATTTTCACTTTTTGAAAATTTCACTTTTTTGTGAAAATCTACGCTAAATTAGGTTATAGTATGTTAGAGGGCATCCCAGGAGGGCTCCAAATGTGTGGGTAAAATATATATCCCTTGGGGGGAAATTTGAAAAAAAGTTGAAAAAAATTTTTTTTCTTGACTTAGAAAATTTTCACACATGTCTCAGACTGCCAGAGAGGGGAGCATGTCAGTGCGCACATCAGATTTCATTTCCAGAGCGATTCACCCGATGAGTCCTTCATACTTAGTCGTTTTTTGCAAAATTTCCGACCTTTTGAAAATTTCACTTTTTTGTGAAAATCTCCGCTAAATGAGGTTATAGTATGTTAGAGGGCATCCCAGGAGGGCTCCAAATGTGTGGGTAAAATATATATCCCTTGGGGGGAAATTTGAAAAAAAGTTGAAAAAAATGTTTTTTTCTGGACTTAGAAAATTTTCACACATGTCTCAGACTTCCAGAGAGGGGAGTATGTCTGTAAGCGCATCCGATTTCAGTTCCAGAGCGTTTCACCCAATAAGTCCTTCATACTTAGTCGTTTTTTGCAAAATTTCTGACTTTTTGAAAATTTCACTTTTTTGTGAAAATCTCCGCTAAATGAGGTTATAGTATGATAGAGGGCATCCCAGTAGGGCTCCAAATGTGTGGGTAAAATATATATCCCTTGGGGGGAAATTTGAAAAAAAGTTGAAAATTTTTTTTTTTCTGGACTTAGGAAATTTTCACACATGTCTCAGACTTCCAGAGAGGGGAGCATGTCAGTGCGCGCATCCGATATCAGTACCGGAGCGATTCACCTGATGAGTCCTTCATACTTAGTCGTTTTTTAGAAAATTTCTGACTTTTTGAAAATTTCACTTTTTTGTGAAAATCTCCGCTAAATGAGGTTATAGTATGTTAGAGGGCATCCCAGTAGGGCTCCAAATGTGTGTGTAAAATATATATCCCTTGAGGGGAAATTTGAAAAAAAGTTGAATAATTTTTTTTTTTCTGGACTTAGAAAATTTTCACACATGTCTCAGACTTCCAGAGAGGGGAGCATGTCAGTGCGCGCATCCGATTTCAGTTCCAGAGCGATTCACCCGATGAGTCCTTCATACTTAGTCGTTTTTTGCAAAATTTCTGACTTTTTGAAAATTTCACTTTTTTGTGAAAATCTCCGCTAAATGAGGTTATAGTATGTTAGAGGGCATCACAGGAGGGCTCCAAATGTGTGGGTAAAAAATATATCCCTTGGGGGGAAATTTGAAAAAAAGTTGAAAAATTTTTTTTTTCTATTCTTAGAAAATTTTCACACATGTCTCAGACTTCCAGAGAGGGGAGCATGTCAGTGCGCGCATCCGATTTCAGTTCCAGAGCGATTCACCCGAGGAGTCCTTCATACTTAGTCGTTTTTTGGAAAAATTTTCACTTTTTGAAAATTTCACTTTTTTTGTGAAAATCTCCGCTAAATGAGGTTATAGTATGTTAGAGGGCATCCCAGTAGGGCTCCAAATGTGTGGGTAAAATATATATCCCTTGGGGGGAAATTTGAAAAAAAGTTGAAAAAATTTTTTTTTCTGGACTTAGAAAATTTTCACACATGTCTCAGACTTCCAGAGAGGGGAGCATGTCTGTAAGCGCATCTGATTTCAGTTCCAGAGCGTTTCACCCAATGAGTCCTTCATACTTAGTCTTTTTTTGGAAAAATTTTCACTTTTTGAAAATTTCACTTTTTTTGTGAAAATCTCCGCTAAATGAGGTTATAGTATGTTAGAGGGCATCCCAGGAGGGCTCCAAATGTGTGGGTAAAATATTTATCCCTTGGGGTGAAATTTGAAAAAAAGTTGAAAAAATTTTTTTTTCTGGACTTAGAAAATTTTCACACATGTCTCAGACTTCCAGAGTGGGGAGCATGTCAGTGCGCACATCAGATTTCATTTCCAGAGCGATTCACCCGATGAGTCCTTCATACTTAGTCGTTTTTTGCAAAATTTCCGACCTTTTGAAAATTTCACTTTTTTGTGAAAATCTCCGCTAAATGAGGTTATAGTATGTTAGAGGGCATCCCAGGAGGGCTCCAAATGTGTGGGTAAAATATATATCCCTTGGGGGGAAATTTGAAAAAAAGTTGAAAAAAATGTTTTTTTCTGGACTTAGAAAATTTTCACACATGTCTCAGACTTCCAGAGAGGGGAGCATGTCTGTAAGCGCATCCGATTTCAGTTCCAGAGCGTTTCACCCAATAAGTCCTTCATACTTAGTCGTTTTTTGCAAAATTTCTGACTTTTTGAAAATTTCACTTTTTTGTGAAAATCTCCGCTAAATGAGGTTATAGTATGATAGAGGGCATCCCAGTAGGGCTCCAAATGTGTGGGTAAAATATATATCCCTTGGGGGGAAATTTGAAAAAAAGTTGAAAAATTTTTTTTTTCTGGACTTAGAAAATTTTCACACATGTCTCAGACTTCCAGAGAGGGGAGCATGTCAGTGCGCGCATCCGATATCAGTACCGGAGCGATTCACCTGATGAGTCCTTCATACTTAGTCGTTTTTTAGAAAATTTCTGACTTTTTGAAAATTTCACTTTTTTGTGAAAATCTCCGCTAAATGAGGTTATAGTATGTTAGAGGGCATCCCAGTAGGGCTCCAAATGTGTGTGTAAAATATTTATCCCTTGAGGGGAAATTTGAAAAAAAGTTGAATAATTTTTTTTTTTCTGGACTTAGAAAATTTTCACACATGTCTCAGACTTCCAGAGAGGGGAGCATGTCAGTGCGCGCATCCGATTTCAGTTCCAGAGCGATTCACCCGAGGAGTCCTTCATACTTAGTCGTTTTTTGGAAAAATTTTCACTTTTTGAAAATTTCACTTTTTTTGTGAAAATCTCCGCTAAATGAGGTTATAGTATGTTAGAGGGCATCCCAGTAGGGCTCCAAATGTGTGGGTAAAATATATATCCCTTGGGGGGAAATTTGAAAAAAAGTTGAAAAAAATTTTTTTTCTGGACTTAGAAAATTTTCACACATGTCTCAGACTTCCAGAGAGGGGAGCATGTCTGTAAGCGCATCTGATTTCAGTTCCAGAGCGTTTCACCCAATGAGTCCTTCATACTTAGTCTTTTTTTGGAAAAATTTTCACTTTTTGAAAATTTCACTTTTTTTGTGAAAATCTCCGCTAAATGAGGTTATAGTATGTTAGAGGGCATCCCAGGAGGGCTCCAAATGTGTGGGTAAAATATTTATCCCTTGGGGTGAAATTTGAAAAAAAGTTGAAAAAATTTTTTTTTCTGGACTTAGAAAATTTTCACACATGTCTCAGACTTCCAGAGTGGGGAGCATGTCAGTGCGCGCATCCGATTTCAGTTCCAGAGCATTTCACCCGATGAGTCCTTCATATTTAGTCATTTTTTGCAAAATTTCTGACTTTTTGAAAATTTCACTTTTTTGTGAAAATCTCCGCTAAATTAGGTTATAGTATGTTAGAGGGCATCCCAAGAGGGCTCCAAATGTGTGGGTAAAATATATATCCCTTGGAAGGAAATTTGAAAAAAAGTTGAAAAAATTTTTTTTTCTGGACTTAGAAAATTTTCACACATGTCTCAGACTTCCAGAGAGGGGAGCATGTCACAGCGCGCAACCGATTTCAGTTCCAGAGCGATTCACCCGATGAGTCCTTCATACTTAGTTGTTTTTTGCAAAATTTCTGACTTTTTGAAAATTTCACTTTTTTGTGAAAATCTCCGCTAAATTAGGTTATAGTATGTTAGAGGGCATCCCAGGAGGGCTCCAAATGAGTGGGTAAAATATATATCCCTTGGGGGGAAATTTGAAAAAAAGTTGAAAAATTTTTTTTTTCTGGACTTAGAAAATTTTCACACATGTCTCAGACTTCCAGAGAAGGGAGCATGTCAGTGCGCGCATCCGATTTCAGTTCCAGAGCGATTCACCCGAGGAGTCCTTCATACTTAGTCGTTTTTTGGAAAAATTTTCACTTTTTGAAAATTTCACTTTTTTGTGAAAATCTACGCTAAATGAGGTTATAGTATGTTAGAGGGCATCCCAGGAGGGCTCCAAATGTGTGGGTAAAATATATATCCCTTGGGGGGAAATTTTGAAAAAAAGTTGAAAAATTTTTTTTTTCTGGACTTAGAAAATTTTCACACATGTCTCAGACTTCCAGAGAGGGGAGCATGTCAGTGCACGCATCCGATTTCAGTTCCAGAGCGATTCACCCGATGAGTCCTTCATACTTAGTCGTTTTTTGCAAAATTTCTGACTTTTTGAAAATTTCAGTTTTTTGTGAAAATCTCCGCTAAAAGAGGTTATAGTATGTTAGAGGGCATCCCAGGAGGGCTCCAAATGTGTGGGTAAAATATATATCCCTTGGGGGGAAATTTGAAAAAAAGTTGAAAAAATTTTTTTTTCTTGACTTAGAAAATTTTCACACATGTCTCAGACTTCCAGAGAGGGGAGCATGTCTGTAAGCGCATCCGATTTCAGTTCCAGAGCGTTTCACCCAATAAGTCCTTCATACTTAGTTGTTTTTTGCAAAATTTCTGACTTTTTGAAAATTTCACTTTTTTGTGAAAATCTCCGCTAAATGAGGTTATAGTATGTTAGAGGGCATCCCAGGAGGGCTCCAAATGTGTGGGTAAAATATATATCCCTTGGGGGGAAATTTGAAAAAAAGTTGAAAATTTTTTTTTTTCTGGACTTAGAAAATTTTCACACATGTCTCAGACTTCCAGAGAGGGGAGCATGTCTGTAAGCGCATCCGATTTCAGTTCCAGAGCATTTCACCCAATGAGTCCTTCATACTTAGTCTTTTTTTGGAAAAAAATTCACTTTTTGAAAATTTCACTTTTTTGTGAAAATCTCCGCTAAATGAGGTTATAGTATGTTAGAGGGCATCCCAGGAGGGCTCCAAATGTGTGGGTAAAAAATATATCCCTTGGGGGGAAATTTGAAAAAAGTTGAAAATTTTTTTTTTTCTGGTCTTAGAAAATTTTCACACATGTCTCAGACTTCCAGAGAGGGGAGCATGTCAGTGCGCGCATCCGATTTCAGTTCCAGAGCGATTCACCCGAGGAGTCCTTCATACTTAGTCGTTTTTTGGAAAAATTTTCACTTTTTGAAAATTTCACTTTTTTTGTGAAAATCTCCGCTAAATGAGGTTATAGTATGTTAGAGGGCATCCCAGGAGGGCTCCAAATGAGTGGGTAAAATATATATCCCTTGGGGGGAAATTTGAAAAAAAGTTGAAAAATTTTTTTTTTCTGGACTTAGAAAATTTTCACACATGTCTCAGACTTCCAGAGAAGGGAGCATGTCAGTGCGCGCATCCGATTTCAGTTCCAGAGCGATTCACCCGATGAGTCCTTCATACTTAGTTGTTTTTTGCAAAATTTCTGACTTTTTGAAAATTTCACTTTTTTGTGAAAATCTCCGCTAAATGAGGTTATAGTATGTTAGAGGGCATCCCAGGAGGGCTCCAAATGTGTGGGTAAAATATATATCCCTTGGGGGGAAATTTGAAAAAAAGTTGAAAATTTTTTTTTTTCTGGACTTAGAAAATTTTCACACATGTCTCAGACTTCCAGAGAGGGGAGCATGTCTGTAAGCGCATCCGATTTCAGTTCCAGAGCATTTCACCCAATGAGTCCTTCATACTTAGTCTTTTTTTGGAAAAAAATTCACTTTTTGAAAATTTCACTTTTTTGTGAAAATCTCCGCTAAATGAGGTTATAGTATGTTAGAGGGCATCCCAGTAGGGCTCCAAATGTGTGGGTAAAATATATATCCCTTGGGGGGAAATTTGAAAAAAAGTTGAAAAAATTTTTTTTTCTGGACTTAGAAAATTTTCACACATGTCTCAGACTTCCAGAGTGGGGAGCATGTCAGTGCGCGCATCCGATTTCAGTTCCAGAGCGTTTCACCCGATGAGTCCTTCATATTTAGTCATTTTTTGCAAAATTTCTGACTTTTTGAAAATTTCACTTTTTTGTGAAAATCTCCGCTAAATGAGGTTATAGTATGTTAGAGGGCATCCCAGGAGGGCTCCAAATGTGTGGGTAAAATATATATCCCTTGGGGGGAAATTTGAAAAAAAGTTGAAAAATTTTTTTTTTTCTGGACTTAGAAAATTTTCACACATGTCTCAGACTTCCAGAGAGGGGAGCATGTCTGTAAGCGCATCCGATTTCAGTTCCAGAGCGTTTCACCCAATGAGTCCTTCATACTTAGTCTTTTTTTGGAAAAAAATTCACTTTTTGAAAATTTCACTTTTTTGTGAAAATCTCCGCTAAATGAGGTTATAGTATGTTAGAGGGCATCCCAGGAGGGCTCCAAATGTGTGGGTAAAAAATATATCCCTTGGGTGGAAATTTAAAAAAAGTTGAAAATTTTTTTTTTCTGGTCTTAGAAAATTTTCACACATGTCTCAGACTTCCAGAGAGGGGAGCATGTCAGTGCGCGCATCCGATTTCAGTTCCAGAGCGATTCACCCGAGAAGTCCTTCATACTTGGTCGTTTTTTGGAAAAATTTTCACTTTTTGAAAATTTCACTTTTTTGTGAAAATCTACGCTAAATGAGGTTATAGTATGTTAGAGGGCATCCCAGGAGGGCTCCAAATGTGTGGGTAAAATATATATCCCTTGGGGGGAAATTTTGAAAAAAAGTTGAAAAATTTTTTTTTTCTGGACTTAGAAAATTTTCACACATGTCTCAGACTTCCAGAGAGGGGAGCATGTCAGTGCACGCATCCGATTTCAGTTCCAGAGCGATTCACCCGATGAGTCCTTCATACTTAGTCGTTTTTTGCAAAATTTCTGACTTTTTGAAAATTTCAGTTTTTTGTGAAAATCTCCGCTAAAAGAGGTTATAGTATGTTAGAGGGCATCCCAGGAGGGCTCCAAATGTGTGGGTAAAATATATATCCCTTGGGGGGAAATTTGAAAAAAAGTTGAAAAAAATTTTTTTTCTTGACTTAGAAAATTTTCACACATGTCTCAGACTGCCAGAGAGGGGAGCATGTCAGTGCGCACATCAGATTTCATTTCCAGAGCGATTCACCCGATGAGTCCTTCATACTTAGTCGTTTTTTGCAAAATTTCCGACCTTTTGAAAATTTCACTTTTTTGTGAAAATCTCCGCTAAATGAGGTTATAGTATGTTAGAGGGCATCCCAGGAGGGCTCCAAATGTGTGGGTAAAATATATATCCCTTGGGGGGAAATTTGAAAAAAAGTTGAAAAAAATGTTTTTTTCTGGACTTAGAAAATTTTCACACATGTCTCAGACTTCCAGAGAGGGGAGCATGTCTGTAAGCGCATCCGATTTCAGTTCCAGAGCGTTTCACCCAATAAGTCCTTCATACTTAGTCGTTTTTTGCAAAATTTCTGAGTTTTTGAAAATTTCACTTTTTTGTGAAAATCTCCGCTAAATGAGGTTATAGTATGATAGAGGGCATCCCAGTAGGGCTCCAAATGTGTGGGTAAAATATATATCCCTTGGGGGGAAATTTGAAAAAAAGTTGAAAAATTTTTTTTTTCTGGACTTAGAAAATTTTCACACATGTCTCAGACTTCCAGAGAGGGGAGCATGTCAGTGCGCGCATCCGATATCAGTACCGGAGCTATTCACCTGATGAGTCCTTCATACTTAGTCGTTTTTTAGAAAATTTCTGACTTTTTGAAAATTTCACTTTTTTGTGAAAATCTCCGCTAAATGAGGTTATAGTATGTTAGAGGGCATCCCAGTAGGGCTCCAAATGTGTGTGTAAAATATATATCCCTTGAGGGGAAATTTGAAAAAAAGTTGAATAATTTTTTTTTTTCTGGACTTAGAAAATTTTCACACATGTCTCAGACTTCCAGAGAGGGGAGCATGTCAGTGCGCGCATCCGATTTCAGTTCCAGAGCGATTCACCCGATGAGTCCTTCATACTTAGTCGTTTTTTGCAAAATTTCTGACTTTTTGAAAATTTCACTTTTTTGTGAAAATCTCCGCTAAATGAGGTTATAGTATGTTAGAGGGCATCACAGGAGGGCTCCAAATGTGTGGGTAAAAAATATATCCCTTGGGGGGAAATTTGAAAAAAAGTTGAAAAATTTTTTTTTTCTATTCTTAGAAAATTTTCACACATGTCTCAGACTTCCAGAGAGGGGAGCATGTCAGTGCGCGCATCCGATTTCAGTTCCAGAGCGATTCACCCGAGGAGTCCTTCATACTTAGTCGTTTTTTGGAAAAATTTTCACTTTTTGAAAATTTCACTTTTTTTGTGAAAATCTCCGCTAAATGAGGTTATAGTATGTTAGAGGGCATCCCAGGAGGGCTCCAAATGAGTGGGTAAAATATATATCCCTTGGGGGGAAATTTGAAAAAAAGTTGAAAAATTTTTTTTTTCTGGACTTAGAAAATTTTCACACATGTCTCAGACTTCCAGAGAAGGGAGCATGTCAGTGCGCGCATCCGATTTCAGTTCCAGAGCGATTCACCCGATGAGTCCTTCATACTTAGTTGTTTTTTGCAAAATTTCTGACTTTTTGAAAATTTCACTTTTTTGTGAAAATCTCCGCTAAATGAGGTTATAGTATGTTAGAGGGCATCCCAGGAGGGCTCCAAATGTGTGGGTAAAATATATATCCCTTGGGGGGAAATTTGAAAAAAAGTTGAAAAATTTTTTTTTTTCTGGACTTGGAAAATTTTCACACATGTCTCAGACTTCCAGAGAGGGGAGCATGTCTGTAAGCGCATCCGATTTCAGTTCCAGAGCGTTTCACCCAATGAGTCCTTCATACTTAGTCTTTTTTTGGAAAAAAATTCACTTTTTGAAAATTTCACTTTTTTGTGAAAATCTCCGCTAAATGAGGTTATAGTATGTTAGAGAGCATCCCAGGAGGGCTCCAAATGTGTGGGTAAAAAATATATCCCTTGGGTGGAAATTTAAAAAAAGTTGAAAATTTTTTTTTTTCTGGTCTTAGAAAATTTTCACACATGTCTCAGACTTCCAGAGAGGGGAGCATGTCAGTGCGCGCATCCGATTTCAGTTCCAGAGCGATTCACCCGAGAAGTCCTTCATACTTAGTCGTTTTTTGGAAAAATTTTCACTTTTTGAAAATTTCACTTTTTTGTGAAAATCTACGCTAAATGAGGTTATAGTATGTTAGAGGGCATCCCAGGAGGGCTCCAAATGTGTGGGTAAAATATATATCCCTTGGGGGGAAATTTTGAAAAAAAGTTGAAAAATTTTTTTTTTCTGGACTTAGAAAATTTTCACACATGTCTCAGACTTCCAGAGAGGGGAGCATGTCAGTGCACGCATCCGATTTCAGTTCCAGAGCGATTCACCCGATGAGTCCTTCATACTTAGTCGTTTTTTGCAAAATTTCTGACTTTTTGAAAATTTCAGTTTTTTGTGAAAATCTCCGCTAAAAGAGGTTATAGTATGTTAGAGGGCATCCCAGGAGGGCTCCAAATGTGTGGGTAAAATATATATCCCTTGGGGGGAAATTTGAAAAAAAGTTGAAAAAATTTTTTTTTCTTGACTTAGAAAATTTTCACACATGTCTCAGACTGCCAGAGAGGGGAGCATGTCAGTGCGCACATCAGATTTCATTTCCAGAGCGATTCACCCGATGAGTCCTTCATACTTAGTCGTTTTTTGCAAAATTTCCGACCTTTTGAAAATTTCACTTTTTTGTGAAAATCTCCGCTAAATGAGGTTATAGTATGTTAGAGGGCATCCCAGGAGGGCTCCAAATGTGTGGGTAAAATATATATCCCTTGGGGGGAAATTTGAAAAAAAGTTGAAAAAAATGTTTTTTTCTGGACTTAGAAAATTTTCACACATGTCTCAGACTTCCAGAGAGGGGAGCATGTCTGTAAGCGCATCCGATTTCAGTTCCAGAGCGTTTCACCCAATAAGTCCTTCATACTTAGTCGTTTTTTGCAAAATTTCTGACTTTTTGAAAATTTCACTTTTTTGTGAAAATCTCCGCTAAATGAGGCTATAGTATGATAGAGGGCATCCCAGTAGGGCTCCAAATGTGTGGGTAAAATATATATCCCTTGGGGGGAAATTTGAAAAAAAGTTGAAAAATTTTTTTTTTCTGGACTTAGAAAATTTTCACACATGTCTCAGACTTCCAGAGAGGGGAGCATGTCAGTGCGCGCATCCGATATCAGTACCGGAGCGATTCACCTGATGAGTCCTTCATACTTAGTCGTTTTTTAGAAAATTTCTGACTTTTTGAAAATTTCACTTTTTTGTGAAAATCTCCGCTAAATGAGGTTATAGTATGTTAGAGGGCATCCCAGTAGGGCTCCAAATGTGTGTGTAAAATATATATCCCTTGAGGGGAAATTTGAAAAAAAGTTGAATAATTTTTTTTTTTCTGGACTTAGAAAATTTTCACACATGTCTCAGACTTCCAGAGAGGGGAGCATGTCAGTGCGCGCATCCGATTTCAGTTCCAGAGCGATTCACCCGATGAGTCCTTCATACTTAGTCGTTTTTTGCAAAATTTCTGACTTTTTGAAAATTTCACTTTTTTGTGAAAATCTCCGCTAAATGAGGTTATAGTATGTTAGAGGGCATCACAGGAGGGCTCCAAATGTGTGGGTAAAAAATATATCCCTTGGGGGGAAATTTGAAAAAAAGTTGAAAAATTTTTTTTTTCTATTCTTAGAAAATTTTCACACATGTCTCAGACTTCCAGAGAGGGGAGCATGTCAGTGCGCGCATCCGATTTCAGTTCCAGAGCGATTCACCCGAGGAGTCCTTCATACTTAGTCGTTTTTAGGAAAAATTTTCACTTTTTGAAAATTTCACTTTTTTGTGAAAATCTCCGCTAAATGAGGTTATAGTATGTTAGAGGGCATCCCAAGAGGGCTCCAAATGTGTGGGTAAAATATATATCCCTTGGAAGGAAATTTGAAAAAAGTTGAAAAAATTTTTTTTTCTGGACTTAGAAAATTTTCACACATGTCTCAGACTTCAAGAGAGGGGAGCATGTCAGAGCGCGCAACCGATTTCAGTTCCAGAGCGATTCACCCGATGAGTCCTTCATACTTAGTTGTTTTTTGCAAAATTTCTGACTTTTTGAAAATTTCACTTTTTTGTGAAAATCTCCGCTAAATGAGGTTATAGTATGTTAGAGGGCATCCCAGGAGGGCTCCAAATGTGTGGGTAAAATATATATCCCTTGGGGGGAAATTTGAAAAAAAGTTGAAAAAATTTTTTTTTTCTGGACTTAGAAAATTTTCACACATGTCTCAGACTTCCAGAGAGGGGAGCATGTCTGTAAGAGCATCCGATTTCAGTTCCAGAGCGTTTCACCCAATGAGTCCTTCATACTTAGTCTTTTTTTGGAAAAAAATTCACTTTTTGAAAATTTCACTTTTTTGTGAAAATCTCCGCTAAATGAGGTTATAGTATGATAGAGGGCATCCCAGTAGGGCTCCAAATGTGTGGGTAAAATATATATCCCTTGGGGGGAAATTTGAAAAAAAGTTGAAAAATTTTTTTTTTCTGGACTTAGAAAATTTTCACACATGTCTCAGACTTCCAGAGAGAGGAGCATGTCAGTGCGCGCATCCGATATCAGTACCAGAGCGATTCACCTGATGAGTCCTTCATACTTAGTCGTTTTTTAGAAAATTTCTGACTTTTTGAAAATTTCACTTTTTTGTGAAAATCTCCGCTAAATGAGGTTATAGTATGTTAGAGGGCATCCCAGTAGGGCTCCAAATGTGTGTGTAAAATATATATCCCTTGGGGGGAAATTTGAAAAAAAGTTGAATAATTTTTTTTTTTCTGGACTTAGAAAATTTTCACACATGTCTCAGACTTCCAGAGAGGGGAGCATGTCAGTGCGCGCATCCGATTTCAGTTCCAGAGCGATTCACCCGATGAGTCCTTCATACTTAGTCGTTTTTTGCAAAATTTCTGACTTTTTGAAAATTTCACTTTTTTGTGAAAATCTCCGCTAAATGAGGTTATAGTATGTTAGAGGGCATCCCAGGAGGGCTCCAAATGTGTGGGTAAAAAATATATCCCTTGGGGGGAAATTTGAAAAAAAGTTGAAATTTTTTTTTTTTCTATTCTTAGAAAATTTTCACACATGTCTCAGACTTCCAGAGAGGGGAGCATGTCAGTGCGCGCATCCGATTTCAGTTCCAGAGCGATTCACCCGAGGAGTCCTTCATACTTAGTCGTTTTTTGGAAAAATTTTCACTTTTTGAAAATTTCACTTTTTTTGTGAAAATCTCCGCTTAATGAGGTTATAGTATGTTAGAGGGCATCCCAGGAGGGCTCCAAATGTGTGGGTAAAATATATATCCCTTGGGGGGAAATTTGAAAAAAAGTTGAAAAAATTTTTTTTTCTGGACTTAGAAAATTTTCACACATGTCTCAGACTTCCAGAGTGGGGAGCATGTCAGTGCGCGCATCCGATTTCAGTTCCAGAGCGTTTCACCCGATGAGTCCTTCATATTTAGTCATTTTTTGCAAAATTTCTGACTTTTTGAAAATTTCACTTTTTTGTGAAAATCTCCGCTAAATGAGGTTATAGTATGTTAGAGGGCATCCCAGGAGGGCTCCAAATGTGTGGGTAAAATATATATCCCTTGGGGGGAAATTTGAAAAAAAGTTGAAAATTTTTTTTTTTCTGGACTTAGAAAATTTTCACACATGTCTCAGACTTCCAGAGAAGGGAGCATGTCAGTGCTCGCATCCGATTTCAGTTCCAGAGCGATTCACCCGAGGAGTCCTTCATACTTAGTCGTTTTTTGGAAAAATTTTCACTTTTTGAAAATTTCACTTTTTTGTGAAAATCTCCGCTAAATGAGGTTATAGTATGTTAGAGGGCATCCCAAGAGGGCTCCAAATGTGTGGGTAAAATATATATCCCTTGGAAGGAAATTTGAAAAAAGTTGAAAAAATTTTTTTTTCTGGACTTACAAAATTTTCACACATGTCTCAGACTTCCAGAGAGGGGAGCATGTCAGAGCGCGCAACCGATTTCAGTTCCAGAGCGATTCACCCGATGAGTCCTTCATACTTAGTTGTTTTTTGCAAAATTTCTGACTTTTTGAAAATTTCACTTTTTTGTGAAAATCTCCGCTAAATGAGATTATAGTATGTTAGAGGGCATCCCAGGAGGGCTCCAAATGTGTGGGTAAAATATATATCCCTTGGGGGGAAATTTGAAAAAAAGTTGAAAAAAATTTTTTTTTCTGGACTTAGAAAATTTTCACACATGTCTCAGACTTCCAGAGAGGGGAGCATGTCTGTAAGCGCATCCGATTTCAGTTCCAGAGCGTTTCACCCAATGAGTCCTTCATACTTAGTCTTTTTTTGGAAAAAAATTCACTTTTTGAAAATTTCACTTTTTTGTGAAAATCTCCGCTAAATGAGGTTATAGTATGTTAGAGGGCATCCCAGTAGGGCTCCAAATGTGTGGGTAAAATATATATCCCTGGGGGGAAATTTGAAAAAAAGTTGAAAAATTTTTTTTTTCTGGACTTAGAAAATTTTCACACATGTCTCAGACTTCCAGAGTGGGGATCATGTCAGTGCGCGCATCCGATTTCAGTTCCAGAGCGTTTCACCCGATGAGTCCTTCATATTTAGTCATTTTTTGCAAAATTTCTGACTTTTTGAAAATTTCACTTTTTTGTGAAAATCTCCACTAAATGAGGTTATAGTATGTTAGAGGGCATCCCAGGAGGGCTCCAAATGTGTGGGTAAAATATATATCCCTTGGGGGGAAATTTGAAAAAAAGTTGAAAAAAATTTTTTTTCTGGACTTAGAAAATTTTCACACATGTCTCAGACTTCCAGAGAGGGGAGCATGTCAGTGCGCACATCCGATTTCAGTTCCAGAGCGAATCACCCGATGAGTCCTTCATACTTAGTCGTTTTTTGGAAAAATTTTCACTTTTTGAAAATTTCACTTTTTTGTGAAAATCTCCGCTAAATGAGGTTAAAGTATGTTAGAGGGCACGCCAGGAGGGCTCAAAATGTGTGTGTAAAATATATATCCCTTGGGGGAAATTTGAAAAAAAGTTGAATAATTTTTTTTTTTCTGGACTTAGAAAATTTTCACACATGTCTCAGACTTACAGAGAGGGGAGCATGTCAGTGCGCGCATCCGATTTCATTTCCAGAGCGATTCACCCGATGAGTCCTTCATACTTAGTCGTTTTTTGCAAAATTTCTGACTTTTCGAAAATTTCACTTTTTGTGAAAATCTCCACTAAATGAGGTTATAGTATGTTAGAGGGCATCCCAGGAGGGCTCCAAATGTGTGGGTAAAATATATATCCCTTTGAAGGAAATTTGAAAAAAAGTTGAAAAAAATTTTTTTTCTGGACTTAGAAAATTTTCACACATGTCTCAGACTTCCAGAGAGGGGAGCATGTCAGTGCGCGCATCCGATTTCATTTCCAGAGCGATTCACCCGATGAGTCCTTCATACTTAGTCGTTTTTTGCAAAATTTTCACTTTTTGAAAATTTCACTTTTTTGTGAAAATCTCCGCTAAATGAGGTTATAGTATGTTAGAGGGCATCCCAGGAGGGCTCCAAATGTGTGGGTAAAATATATATCCCTTGGGGGGAAATTTGAAAAAAAGTTGAAAAAAATTTTTTTTCTGGACTTAGAAAATTTTCACACATGTCTCAGACTTCCAGAGAGGGGAGCATGTCAGTGCGCACATCAGATTTCATTTCCAGAGCGATTCACCCGATGAGTCCTTCATACTTAGTCGTTTTTTGCAAAATTTCCGACCTTTTGAAAATTTCACTTTTTTGTGAAAATCTCCGCTAAATGAGGTTATAGTATGTTAGAGGGCATCCCAGGAGGGCTCCAAATGTGTGGGTAAAATATATATCCCTTGGGGGGAAATTTGAAAAAAAGTTGAAAAAAATTTTTTTTCTGGACTTAGAAAATTTTCACACATGTCTCAGACTTCCAGAGAGGGGAGCATGTCAGTGCGCGCATCCGATTTCAGTTCCAGAGCGTTTCACCCGATGAGTCCTTCATATTTAGTCATTTTTTGCAAAATTTCTGACTTTTTGAAAATTTCACTTTTTTGTGAAAATCTCCGCTAAATGAGGTTATAGTATGTTAGAGGGCATCCCAGGAGGGCTCCAAATGTGTGGGTAAAATATATATCCCTTGGGGGGAAATTTGAAAAAAAGTTGAAAAAATTTTTTTTTCTTGACTTAGAAAATTTTCACACATGTCTCAGACTGCCAGAGAGGGGAGCATGTCAGTGCGCACATCCGATTTCAGTTCCAGAGCGATTCACCCGATGAGTCCTTCATACTTAGTCGTTTTTTGCAAAAATTCTGACTTTTTGAAAATTTCACTTTTTTGTGAAAATCTCCGCTAAATGAGGTTATAGTATGATAGAGGGCATCCCAGTAGGGCTCCAAATGTGTGGGTAAAAAATATATCCCTTGGGGGGAAATTTGAAAAAAGTTGAAAATTTTTTTTTTTCTGGTCTTAGAAAATTTTCACACATGTCTCAGACTTCCAGAGAGGGGAGCATGTCAGTGCGCGCATCCGATTTCAGTTCCAGAGCGATTCACCCGAGGAGTCCTTCATACTTAGTCGTTTTTTGGAAAAATTTTCACTTTTTGAAAATTTCACTTTTTTGTGAAAATCTCTGCTAAATGAGGTTATAGTATGTTAGAGGGCATCCCAGGAGGGCTCCAAATGTGTGGGTAAAATATATATCCCTTGGGGGGAAATTTGAAAAAAAGTTGAAAAAAATTTTTTTTCTGGACTTAGAAAATTTTCACACATGTCTCAGACTTCCAGAGAGGGGAGCATGTCTGTAAGCGCATCCGATTTCAGTTCCAGAGCGTTTCACCCGATGAGTCCTTCATATTTAGTCGTTTTTAGCAAAATTTCTGACTTTTTGAAAATTTCACTTTTTTGTGAAAATCTCCGCTAAAAGAGGTTATAGTATGTTAGAGGGCATCCCAGGAGGGCTCCAAATGTGTGGGTAAAATATATATCCCTTGGGGGGAAATTTGAAAAAAAGTTGAAAAAATTTTTTTTTCTTGACTTAGAAAATTTTCACACATGTCTCAGACTGCCAGAGAGGGGAGCATGTCAGTGCGCACATCAGATTTCATTTCCAGAGCGATTCACCCGATGAGTCCTTCATACTTAGTCGTTTTTTGCAAAATTTCCGACCTTTTGAAAATTTCACTTTTTTGTGAAAATCTCCGCTAAATGAGGTTATAGTATGTTAGAGGGCATCCCAGGAGGGCTCCAAATGTGTGGGTAAAATATATATCCCTTGGGGGGAAATTTGAAAAAAAGTTGAAAAAAATTTTTTTTCTGGACTTAGAAAATTTTCACACATGTCTCAGACTTCCAGAGAGGGGAGCATGTCAGTGCGTGCATCCGATTTCAGTTCCAGAGCGTTTCACCCGATGAGTCCTTCATATTTAGTCATTTTTTGCAAAATTTCTGACTTTTTGAAAATTTCACTTTTTTGTGAAAATCTCCGCTAAATGAGGTTATAGTATGTTAGAGGGCATCCCAGGAGGGCTCCAAATGTGTGGGTAAAATATATATCCCTTGGGGGGAAATTTGAAAAAAAGTTGAAAAAATTTTTTTTTCTGGACTTAGAAAATTTTCACACATGTCTCAGACTTCCAGAGAGGGGAGCATGTCAGTGCACGCATCCGATTTCAGTTCCAGAGCGATTCACCCGATGAGTCCTTCATACTTAGTCGTTTTTTGCAAAATTTCTGACTTTTTGAAAATTTCACTTTTTTGTGAAAATCTCTGCTAAAAGAGGTTATAGTATGTTAGAGGGCATCTCAGGAGGGCTCCAAATGTGTGGGTAAAATATATATCCCTTGGGGGGAAATTTGAAAAAAAGTTGAAAAAATTTTTTTTTCTGGACTTAGAAAATTTTCACACATGTCTCAGACTTCCAGAGAAGGGAGCATGTCAGTGCGCGCATCCGATTTCAGTTCCAGAGCGATTCACCCGATGAGTCCTTCATACTTAGTTGTTTTTTGCAAAATTTCTGACTTTTTGAAAATTTCACTTTTTTGTGAAAATCTCCGCTAAATGAGGTTATAGTATGTTAGAGGGCATCCCAGGAGGGCTCCAAATGTGTGGGTAAAATATATATCCCTTGGGGGGAAATTTGAAAAAAAGTTGAAAAAAATGTTTTTTTCTGGACTTAGAAAATTTTCACACATGTCTCAGACTTCCAGAGAGGGGAGCATGTCTGTAAGCGCATCCGATTTCAGTTCCAGAGCGTTTCACCCAATAAGTCCTTCATACTTAGTCGTTTTTTGCAAAATTTCTGACTTTTTGAAAATTTCACTTTTTTGTGAAAATCTCCGCTAAATGAGGTTATAGTATGATAGAGGGCATCCCAGTAGGGCTCCAAATGTGTGGGTAAAATATATATCCCTTGGGGGGAAATTTGAAAAAAAGTTGAAAATTTTTTTTTTTCTGGACTTAGAAAATTTTCACACATGTCTCAGACTTCCAGAGAAGGGAGCATGTCAGTGCTCGCATCCGATTTCAGTTCCAGAGCGATTCACCCGAGGAGTCCTTCATACTTAGTCGTTTTTTGGAAAAATTTTCACTTTTTGAAAATTTCACTTTTTTGTGAAAATCTCCGCTAAATGAGGTTATAGTATGTTAGAGGGCATCCCAAGAGGGCTCCAAATGTGTGGGTAAAATATATATCCCTTGGAAGGAAATTTGAAAAAAGTTGAAAAAATTTTTTTTTCTGGACTTACAAAATTTTCACACATGTCTCAGACTTCCAGAGAGGGGAGCATGTCAGAGCGCGCAACCGATTTCAGTTCCAGAGCGATTCACCCGATGAGTCCTTCATACTTAGTTGTTTTTTGCAAAATTTCTGACTTTTTGAAAATTTCACTTTTTTGTGAAAATCTCCGCTAAATGAGATTATAGTATGTTAGAGGGCATCCCAGGAGGGCTCCAAATGTGTGGGTAAAATATATATCCCTTGGGGGGAAATTTGAAAAAAAGTTGAAAAAAATTTTTTTTTCTGGACTTAGAAAATTTTCACACATGTCTCAGACTTCCAGAGAGGGGAGCATGTCTGTAAGCGCATCCGATTTCAGTTCCAGAGCGTTTCACCCAATGAGTCCTTCATACTTAGTCTTTTTTTGGAAAAAAATTCACTTTTTGAAAATTTCACTTTTTTGTGAAAATCTCCGCTAAATGAGGTTATAGTATGTTAGAGGGCATCCCAGTAGGGCTCCAAATGTGTGGGTAAAATATATATCCCTGGGGGGAAATTTGAAAAAAAGTTGAAAAATTTTTTTTTTCTGGACTTAGAAAATTTTCACACATGTCTCAGACTTCCAGAGTGGGGATCATGTCAGTGCGCGCATCCGATTTCAGTTCCAGAGCGTTTCACCCGATGAGTCCTTCATATTTAGTCATTTTTTGCAAAATTTCTGACTTTTTGAAAATTTCACTTTTTTGTGAAAATCTCCACTAAATGAGGTTATAGTATGTTAGAGGGCATCCCAGGAGGGCTCCAAATGTGTGGGTAAAATATATATCCCTTGGGGGGAAATTTGAAAAAAAGTTGAAAAAAATTTTTTTTCTGGACTTAGAAAATTTTCACACATGTCTCAGACTTCCAGAGAGGGGAGCATGTCAGTGCGCACATCCGATTTCAGTTCCAGAGCGAATCACCCGATGAGTCCTTCATACTTAGTCGTTTTTTGGAAAAATTTTCACTTTTTGAAAATTTCACTTTTTTGTGAAAATCTCCGCTAAATGAGGTTAAAGTATGTTAGAGGGCACGCCAGGAGGGCTCAAAATGTGTGTGTAAAATATATATCCCTTGGGGGAAATTTGAAAAAAAGTTGAATAATTTTTTTTTTTCTGGACTTAGAAAATTTTCACACATGTCTCAGACTTACAGAGAGGGGAGCATGTCAGTGCGCGCATCCGATTTCATTTCCAGAGCGATTCACCCGATGAGTCCTTCATACTTAGTCGTTTTTTGCAAAATTTCTGACTTTTCGAAAATTTCACTTTTTGTGAAAATCTCCACTAAATGAGGTTATAGTATGTTAGAGGGCATCCCAGGAGGGCTCCAAATGTGTGGGTAAAATATATATCCCTTTGAAGGAAATTTGAAAAAAAGTTGAAAAAAATTTTTTTTCTGGACTTAGAAAATTTTCACACATGTCTCAGACTTCCAGAGAGGGGAGCATGTCAGTGCGCGCATCCGATTTCATTTCCAGAGCGATTCACCCGATGAGTCCTTCATACTTAGTCGTTTTTTGCAAAATTTTCACTTTTTGAAAATTTCACTTTTTTGTGAAAATCTCCGCTAAATGAGGTTATAGTATGTTAGAGGGCATCCCAGGAGGGCTCCAAATGTGTGGGTAAAATATATATCCCTTGGGGGGAAATTTTGAAAAAAAGTTGAAAAATTTTTTTTTTCTGGACTTAGAAAATTTTCACACATGTCTCAGACTTCCAGAGAGGGGAGCATGTCAGTGCACGCATCCGATTTCAGTTCCAGAGCGATTCACCCGATGAGTCCTTCATACTTAGTCGTTTTTTGCAAAATTTCTGACTTTTTGAAAATTTCACTTTTTTGTGAAAATCTCCGCTAAAAGAGGTTATAGTATGTTAGAGGGCATCCCAGGAGGGCTCCAAATGTGTGGGTAAAATATATATCCCTTGGGGGGAAATTTGAAAAAAAGTTGAAAAAATTTTTTTTTCTTGACTTAGAAAATTTTCACACATGTCTCAGACTGCCAGAGAGGGGAGCATGTCAGTGCACACATCCGATTTCAGTTCCAGAGCGTTTCACCCGATGAGTCCTTCATATTTAGTCATTTTTTGCAAAATTTCTGACTTTTTGAAAATTTCACTTTTTTGTGAAAATCTCCGCTAAATGAGGTTATAGTATGTTAGAGGGCATCCCAGGAGGGCTCCAAATGTGTGGGTAAAATATATATCCCTTGGGGGGAAATTTGAAAAAAAGTTGAAAAAAATTTTTTTTCTGGACTTAGAAAATTTTCACACATGTCTCAGACTTCCAGAGAGGGGAGCATGTCAGTGCGCACATCAGATTTCATTTCCAGAGCGATTCACCCGATGAGTCCTTCATACTTAGTCGTTTTTTGCAAAATTTCCGACCTTTTGAAAATTTCACTTTTTTGTGAAAATCTCCGCTAAATGAGGTTATAGTATGTTAGAGGGCATCCCAGGAGGGCTCCAAATGTGTGGGTAAAATATATATCCCTTGGGGGGAAATTTGAAAAAAAGTTGAAAAAAATTTTTTTTCTGGACTTAGAAAATTTTCACACATGTCTCAGACTTCCAGAGAGGGGAGCATGTCAGTGCGCGCATCCGATTTCAGTTCCAGAGCGTTTCACCCGATGAGTCCTTCATATTTAGTCATTTTTTGCAAAATTTCTGACTTTTTGAAAATTTCACTTTTTTGTGAAAATCTCCGCTAAATGAGGTTATAGTATGTTAGAGGGCATCCCAGGAGGGCTCCAAATGTGTGGGTAAAATATATATCCCTTGGGGGGAAATTTGAAAAAAAGTTGAAAAAATTTTTTTTTCTTGACTTAGAAAATTTTCACACATGTCTCAGACTGCCAGAGAGGGGAGCATGTCAGTGCGCACATCCGATTTCAGTTCCAGAGCGATTCACCCGATGAGTCCTTCATACTTAGTCGTTTTTTGCAAAAATTCTGACTTTTTGAAAATTTCACTTTTTTGTGAAAATCTCCGCTAAATGAGGTTATAGTATGATAGAGGGCATCCCAGTAGGGCTCCAAATGTGTGGGTAAAAAATATATCCCTTGGGGGGAAATTTGAAAAAAGTTGAAAATTTTTTTTTTTCTGGTCTTAGAAAATTTTCACACATGTCTCAGACTTCCAGAGAGGGGAGCATGTCAGTGCGCGCATCCGATTTCAGTTCCAGAGCGATTCACCCGAGGAGTCCTTCATACTTAGTCGTTTTTTGGAAAAATTTTCACTTTTTGAAAATTTCACTTTTTTGTGAAAATCTCTGCTAAATGAGGTTATAGTATGTTAGAGGGCATCCCAGGAGGGCTCCAAATGTGTGGGTAAAATATATATCCCTTGGGGGGAAATTTGAAAAAAAGTTGAAAAAAATTTTTTTTCTGGACTTAGAAAATTTTCACACATGTCTCAGACTTCCAGAGAGGGGAGCATGTCTGTAAGCGCATCCGATTTCAGTTCCAGAGCGTTTCACCCGATGAGTCCTTCATATTTAGTCGTTTTTAGCAAAATTTCTGACTTTTTGAAAATTTCACTTTTTTGTGAAAATCTCCGCTAAAAGAGGTTATAGTATGTTAGAGGGCATCCCAGGAGGGCTCCAAATGTGTGGGTAAAATATATATCCCTTGGGGGGAAATTTGAAAAAAAGTTGAAAAAATTTTTTTTTCTTGACTTAGAAAATTTTCACACATGTCTCAGACTGCCAGAGAGGGGAGCATGTCAGTGCGCACATCAGATTTCATTTCCAGAGCGATTCACCCGATGAGTCCTTCATACTTAGTCGTTTTTTGCAAAATTTCCGACCTTTTGAAAATTTCACTTTTTTGTGAAAATCTCCGCTAAATGAGGTTATAGTATGTTAGAGGGCATCCCAGGAGGGCTCCAAATGTGTGGGTAAAATATATATCCCTTGGGGGGAAATTTGAAAAAAAGTTGAAAAAAATTTTTTTTCTGGACTTAGAAAATTTTCACACATGTCTCAGACTTCCAGAGAGGGGAGCATGTCAGTGCGTGCATCCGATTTCAGTTCCAGAGCGTTTCACCCGATGAGTCCTTCATATTTAGTCATTTTTTGCAAAATTTCTGACTTTTTGAAAATTTCACTTTTTTGTGAAAATCTCCGCTAAATGAGGTTATAGTATGTTAGAGGGCATCCCAGGAGGGCTCCAAATGTGTGGGTAAAATATATATCCCTTGGGGGGAAATTTGAAAAAAAGTTGAAAAAATTTTTTTTTCTGGACTTAGAAAATTTTCACACATGTCTCAGACTTCCAGAGAGGGGAGCATGTCAGTGCACGCATCCGATTTCAGTTCCAGAGCGATTCACCCGATGAGTCCTTCATACTTAGTCGTTTTTTGCAAAATTTCTGACTTTTTGAAAATTTCACTTTTTTGTGAAAATCTCTGCTAAAAGAGGTTATAGTATGTTAGAGGGCATCTCAGGAGGGCTCCAAATGTGTGGGTAAAATATATATCCCTTGGGGGGAAATTTGAAAAAAAGTTGAAAAAATTTTTTTTTCTGGACTTAGAAAATTTTCACACATGTCTCAGACTTCCAGAGAAGGGAGCATGTCAGTGCGCGCATCCGATTTCAGTTCCAGAGCGATTCACCCGATGAGTCCTTCATACTTAGTTGTTTTTTGCAAAATTTCTGACTTTTTGAAAATTTCACTTTTTTGTGAAAATCTCCGCTAAATGAGGTTATAGTATGTTAGAGGGCATCCCAGGAGGGCTCCAAATGTGTGGGTAAAATATATATCCCTTGGGGGGAAATTTGAAAAAAAGTTGAAAAAAATGTTTTTTTCTGGACTTAGAAAATTTTCACACATGTCTCAGACTTCCAGAGAGGGGAGCATGTCTGTAAGCGCATCCGATTTCAGTTCCAGAGCGTTTCACCCAATAAGTCCTTCATACTTAGTCGTTTTTTGCAAAATTTCTGACTTTTTGAAAATTTCACTTTTTTGTGAAAATCTCCGCTAAATGAGGTTATAGTATGATAGAGGGCATCCCAGTAGGGCTCCAAATGTGTGGGTAAAATATATATCCCTTGGGGGGAAATTTGAAAAAAAGTTGAAAAAAATTTTTTTTCTGGACTTAGAAAATTTTCACACATGTCTCAGACTTCCAGAGAGGGGAGCATGTCAGTGCGCGCATCCGATTTCAGTTCCAGAGCGTTTCACCCGATGAGTCCTTCATATTTAGTCATTTTTTGCAAAATTTCTGACTTTTTGAAAATTTCACTTTTTTGTGAAAATCTCCGCTAAATGAGGTTATAGTATGTTAGAGGGCATCCCAGGAGGGCTCCAAATGTGTGGGTAAAATATATATCCCTTGGGGGGAAATTTGAAAAAAAGTTGAAAAAATTTTTTTTTCTGGACTTAGAAAATTTTCACACATGTCTCAGACTTCCAGAGAGGGGAGCATGTCAGTGCACGCATCCGATTTCAGTTCCAGAGCGATTCACCCGATGAGTCCTTCATACTTAGTCGTTTTTTGCAAAATTTCTGACTTTTTGAAAATTTCACTATTTTGTGAAAATCTCTGCTAAAAGAGGTTATAGTATGTTAGAGGGCATCCCAGGAGGGCTCCAAATGTGTGGGTAAAATATATATCCCTTGGGGGGAAATTTGAAAAAAAGTTGAAAAATTTTTTTTTTCTGGACTTAGAAAATTTTCACACATGTCTCAGACTTCCAGAGAAGGGAGCATGTCAGTGCGCGCATCCGATTTCAGTTCCAGAGCGATTCACCCGATGAGTCCTTCATACTTAGTTGTTTTTTGCAAAATTTCTGACTTTTTGAAAATTTCACTTTTTTGTGAAAATCTCCGCTAAATGAGGTTATAGTATGTTAGAGGGCATCCCAGGAGGGCTCCAAATGTGTGGGTAAAATATATATCCCTTGGGGGGAAATTTGAAAAAAAGTTGAAAAAAATTTTTTTTTCTGGACTTAGAAAATTTTCACACATGTCTCAGACTTCCAGAGAGGGGAGCATGTCTGTAAGCGCATCCGATTTCAGTTCCAGAGCGTTTCACCCAATAAGTCCTTCATACTTAGTCGTTTTTTGCAAAATTTCTGACTTTTTGAAAATTTCACTTTTTTTAGAAAATCTCCGCTAAATGAGGTTATAGTATGATAGAGGGCATCCCAGTAGGGCTCCAAATGTGTGGGTAAAATATATATCCCTTGGGGGGAAATTTGAAAAAAAGTTGAAAAAATTTTTTTTTCTTGACTTAGAAAATTTTCACACATGTCTCAGACTGCCAGAGAGGGGAGCATGTCAGTGCGCACATCCGATTTCAGTTCCAGAGCGATTCACCCGATGAGTCCTTCATACTTAGTTGTTTTTTGCAAAATTTCTGACTTTTTGAAAATTTCACTTTTTTGTGAAAATCTCCGCTAAATGAGGTTATAGTATGTTAGAGGGCATCCCAGGAGGGCTCAAAATGTGTGGGTAAAATATATATCCCTGGGGGGGAAATTTGAAAAAAAGTTGAAAAAATTTTTTTTTCTGGACTTAGAAAATTTTCACACATGTCTCAGACTGCCAGAGAGGGGAGCATGTCAGTGCGCACATCCGATTTCAGTTCCAGAGCGTTTCACCCGATGAGTCCTTCATATTTAGTCATTTTTTGCAAAATTTCTGACTTTTTGAAAATTTCACTTTTTTGTGAAAATCTCCGCTAAATGAGGTTATAGTATGTTAGAGGGCATCCCAGGAGGGCTCCAAATGTGTGGGTAAAAAATATATCCCTTGGGTGGAAATTTGAAAAAAGTTGAAAAATTTTTTTTTTCTGGTCTTAGAAAATTTTCACACATGTCTCAGACTTCCAGAGAGGGGAGCATGTCAGTGCGCGCATCCGATTTCAGTTCCAGAGCGATTCACCCGAGGAGTCCTTCATACTTAGTCGTTTTTTGGAAAAATTTTCACTTTTTGAAAATTTCACTTTTTTGTGAAAATCTCTGCTAAATGAGGTTATAGTATATTAGAGGGCATCCCAGGAGGGCTCCAAATGTGTGGGTAAAATATATATCCCTTGGGGGGAAATTTGAAAAAAAGTTGAAAAAAATTTTTTTTCTTCACTTAGAAAATTTTCACACATGTCTCAGACTGCCAGAGAGGGGAGCATGTCAGTGCGCACATCCGATTTCAGTTCCAGAGCGATTCACCCGATGAGTCCTTCATACTTAGTTGTTTTTTGCAAAATTTCTGACTTTTTGAAAATTTCACTTTTTTGTGAAAATCTCCGCTAAATGAGGTTATAGTATGTTAGAGGGCATCCCAGGAGGGCTCAAAATGTGTGGGTAAAATATATATCCCTGGGGGGGAAATTTGAAAAAAAGTTGAAAAAATTTTTTTTTCTGGACTTAGAAAATTTTCACACATGTCTCAGACTGCCAGAGAGGGGAGCATGTCAGTGCGCACATCCGATTTCAGTTCCAGAGCGTTTCACCCGATGAGTCCTTCATATTTAGTCATTTTTTGCAAAATTTCTGACTTTTTGAAAATTTCACTTTTTTGTGAAAATCTCCGCTAAATGAGGTTATAGTATGTTAGAGGGCATCCCAGGAGGGCTCCAAATGTGTGGGTAAAAAATATATCCCTTGGGTGGAAATTTGAAAAAAGTTGAAAAATTTTTTTTTTCTGGTCTTAGAAAATTTTCACACATGTCTCAGACTTCCAGAGAGGGGAGCATGTCAGTGCGCGCATTCGATTTCAGTTCCAGAGCGATTCACCCGAGGAGTCCTTCATACTTAGTCGTTTTTTGCAAAAATTCTGACTTTTTGAAAATTTCACTTTTTTGTGAAAATCTCCGCTAAATGAGGTTATAGTATGATAGAGGGCATCCCAGTAGGGCTCCAAATGTGTGGGTAAAAAATATATCCCTTGGGGGGAAATTTGAAAAAAGTTGAAAATTTTTTTTTTTCTGGTCTTAGAAAATTTTCACACATGTCTCAGACTTCCAGAGAGGGGAGCATGTCAGTGCGCGCATCCGATTTCAGTTCCAGAGCGATTCACCCGAGGAGTCCTTCATACTTAGTCGTTTTTTGGAAAAATTTTCACTTTTTGAAAATTTCACTTTTTTGTGAAAATCTCTGCTAAATGAGGTTATAGTATGTTAGAGGGCATCCCAGGAGGGCTCCAAATGTGTGGGTAAAATATATATCCCCTGGGGGGAAATTTGAAAAAAAGTTGAAAAAAATTTTTTTTCTGGACTTAGAAAATTTTCACACATGTCTCAGACTTCCAGAGAGGGGAGCATGTCAGTGCACGCATCCGATTTCAGTTCCAGAGCGATTCACCCGATGAGTCCTTCATACTTAGTCGTTTTTTGCAAAATTTCTGACTTTTTGAAAATTTCACTTTTTTGTGAAAATCTCCGCTAAAAGAGGTTATAGTATGTTAGAGGGCATCCCAGGAGGGCTCCAAATGTGTGGGTAAAATATATATCCCTTGGGGGGAAATTTGAAAAAAAGTTGAAAAATTTTTTTTTTCTGGACTTAGAAAATTTTCACACATGTCTCAGACTGCCAGAGAGGGGAGCATGTCAGTGCACACATCCGATTTCAGTTCCAGAGCGTTTCACCCGATGAGTCTTTCATATTTAGTCATTTTTTGCAAAATTTCTGACTTTTTGAAAATTTCACTTTTTTGTGAAAATCTCCGCTAAATGAGGTTATAGTATGTTAGAGGGCATCCCAGGAGCGCTCCAAATGTGTGGGTAAAATATATATCCCTTGGGGGGAAATTTGAAAAAAAGTTGAAAAAATTTTTTTTTCTGGACTTAGAAAATTTTCACACATGTCTCAGACTTCCAGAGAGGGGAGCATGTCAGTGCGCGCATCCGATTTCATTTCCAGAGCGATTCACCCGATGAGTCCTTCATACTTAGTCGTTTTTTGCAAAATTTCTGACTTTTTGAAAATTTCACATTTTTGCGAAAATCTCCGCTAAATGAGGTTATAGTATGTTAGAGGGCATCCCAGGAGGGCTCCAAATGTGTGGGTAAAAAATATATCCCTTGGGGGGAAATTTGAAAAAAGTTGAAAATTTTTTTTTTTCTGGTCTTAGAAAATTTTCACACATGTCTCAGACTTCCAGAGAGGGGAGCATGTCAGTGCGCGCATCCGATTTCAGTTCCAGAGCGATTCACCCGAGGAGTCCTTCATACTTAGTCGTTTTTTGGAAAAATTTTCACTTTTTGAAAATTTCACTTTTTTGTGAAAATCTCCGCTAAATGAGGTTATAGTATGTTAGAGGGCATCCCAGGAGGGCTCCAAATGTGTGGGTAAAATATATATCCCTTGGGCGGAAATTTGAAAAAAGTTGAAAAAAATTTTTTTTCTGGACTTAGAAAATTTTCACACATGTCTCAGACTTCCAGAGAGGGGAGCATGTCTGTAAGCGCATCCGATTTCAGTTCCAGAGCGTTTCACCCAATGAGTCCTTTATACTTAGTCTTTTTATGGAAAAAAATTCACTTTTTGAAAATTTCACTTTTTTGTGAAAATCTCCGCTAAATGAGGTTATAGTATGTTAGAGGGCATCCCAGGAGGGCTCAAAATGTGTGGGTAAAATATATATCCCTTGGGGGGAAATTTGAAAAAAAGTTGAAAAAAATTTTTTTTCTGGACTTAGAAAATTTTCACACATGTCTCAGACTTCCAGAGAGGGGAGCATGTCAGTGCGCGCATCCGATTTCAGTTCCAGAGCGATTCACCCGAGGAGTCCTTCATACTTAGTCGTTTTTTGGAAAAATTTTCACTTTTTGAAAATTTCACTTTTTTGTGAAAATCTCTGCTAAATGAGGTTATAGTATGTTAGAGGGCATCCCAGGAGGGCTCCAAATGTGTGGGTAAAATATATATCCCTTGGGGGGAAATTTGAAAAAAAGTTGAAAAAATTTTTTTTTCTGGACTTAGAAAATTTTCACACATGTCTCAGACTTCCAGAGAGGGGAGCATGTCTGTAAGCGCATCCGATTTCAGTTCCAGAGCGTTTCACCCGATGAGTCCTTCATATTTAGTCGTTTTTTGCAAAATTTCTGACTTTTTGAAAATTTCACTTTTTTGTGAAAATCTCCGCTAAAAGAGGTTATAGTATGTTAGAGGGCATCCCAGGAGGGCTCCAAATGTGTGGGTAAAATATATATCCCTTGGGGGGAAATTTGAAAAAAAGTTGAAAAAAAAATTTTTTCTGGACTTAGAAAATTTTCACACATGTCTCAGACTTCCAGAGAGGGGAGCATGTCAGTGCGCGCATCCGATTTCAGTTCCAGAGCGTTTCACCCGATGAGTCCTTCATATTTAGTCATTTTTTGCAAAATTTCTGACTTTTTGAAAATTTCACTTTTTTGTGAAAATCTCCGCTAAATGAGGTTATAGTATGTTAGAGGGCATCCCAGTAGGGCTCCAAATGTGTGGGTAAAAAATATATCCCTTGGGGGGAAATTTGAAAAAAGTTGAAATTTTTTTTTTTTCTGGTCTTAGAAAATTTTCACACATGTCTCAGACTTCCAGAGAGGGGAGCATGTCAGTGCGCGCATCCGATTTCAGTTCCAGAGCGATTCACCCGAGGAGTCCTTCATACTTAGTCGTTTTTTGGAAAAATTTTCACTTTTTGAAAATTTCACTTTTTTGTGAAAATCTCTGCTAAATGAGGTTATAGTATGTTAGAGGGCATCCCAGGAGGGCTCCAAATGTGTGGGTAAAATATATATCCCTTGGGGGGAAATTTGAAAAAAGTTGAAAAAAATTTTTTTTCTGGACTTAGAAAATTTTCACACATGTCTCAGACTTCCAGAGAGGGGAGCATGTCAGTGCATGCATCCGATTTCAGTTCCAGAGCGATTCACCCGATGAGTCCTTCATACTTAGTCGTTTTTTGCCAAATTTCTGACCTTTTGAAAATTTCACATTTTTGTGAAAATCTCCGCTAAATGAGGTTATAGTATGTTAGAGGGCATCCCAGTAGGGCTCCAAATGTGTGGGTAAAATATATATCCCTTGGGGGGAAATTTGAAAAAAAGTTGAAAAATTTTTTTTTTCTGGACTTAGAAAATTTTCACACATGTCTCAGACTGCCAGAGAGGGGAGCATGTCAGTGCACACATCCGATTTCAGTTCCAGAGCGTTTCACCCGATGAGTCCTTCATATTTAGTCATTTTTTGCAAAATTTCTGACTTTTTGAAAATTTCACTTTTTTGTGAAAATCTCCGCTAAATGAGGTTATAGTATGTTAGAGGGCATCCCAGGAGCGCTCCAAATGTGTGGGTAAAATATATATCCCTTGGGGGGAAATTTGAAAAAAAGTTGAAAAAAAATTTTTTTCTGGACTTAGAAAATTTTCACACATGTCTCAGACTTCCAGAGAGGGGAGCATGTCAGTGCGCGCATTCGATTTCATTTCCAGAGCGATTCACCCGATGAGTCCTTCATACTTAGTCGTTTTTTGCAAAATTTCTGACTTTTTGAAAATTTCACATTTTTGCGAAAATCTCCGCTAAATGAGGTTATAGTATGTTAGAGGGCATCCCAGGAGGGCTGCAAATGTGTGGGTAAAAAATATATCCCTTGGGGGGAAATTTGAAAAAAGTTGAAAATTTTTTTTTTTCTGGTCTTAGAAAATTTTCACACATGTCTCAGACTTCCAGAGAGGGGAGCATGTCAGTGCGCGCATCCGATTTCAGTTCCAGAGCGATTCACCCGAGGAGTCCTTCATACTTAGTCGTTTTTTGGAAAAATTTTCACTTTTTGAAAATTTCACTTTTTTGTGAAAATCTCCGCTAAATGAGGTTATAGTATGTTAGAGGGCATCCCAGGAGGGCTCCAAATGTGTGGGTAAAATATATATCCCTTGGGGGGAAATTTGAAAAAAGTTGAAAAAAATTTTTTTTCTGGACTTAGAAAATTTTCACACATGTCTCAGACTTCCAGAGAGGGGAGCATGTCTGTAAGCGCATCCGATTTCAGTTCCAGAGCGTTTCACCCAATGAGTCCTTTATACTTATTCTTTTTTTGGAAAAAAATTCACTTTTTGAAAATTTCACTTTTTTGTGAAAATCTCCGCTAAATGAGGTTATAGTATGTTAGAGGGCATCCCAGGAGGGCTCAAAATGTGTGGGTAAAATATATATCCCTTGGGGGGAAATTTGAAAAAAAGTTGAAAAAAATTTTTTTTCTGGACTTAGAAAATTTTCACACATGTCTCAGACTTCCAGAGAGGGGAGCATGTCTGTAAGCGCATCCGATTTCAGTTCCAGAGCGATTCACCCGAGGAGTCCTTCATACTTAGTCGTTTTTTGGAAAAATTTTCACTTTTTGAAAATTTCACTTTTTTGTGAAAATCTCTGCTAAATGAGGTTATAGTATGTTAGAGGGCATCCCAGGAGGGCTCCAAATGTGTGGGTAAAATATATATCCCTTGGGGGGAAATTTGAAAAAAAGTTGAAAAAAATTTTTTTTCTGGACTTAGAAAATTTTCACACATGTCTCAGACTTCCAGAGAGGGGAGCATGTCTGTAAGCGCATCCGATTTCAGTTCCAGAGCGTTTCACCCGATGAGTCCTTCATATTTAGTCGTTTTTTGCAAAATTTCTGACTTTTTGAAAATTTCACTTTTTTGTGAAAATCTCCGCTAAAAGAGGTTATAGTATGTTAGAGGGCATCCCAGGAGGGCTCCAAATGTGTGGGTAAAATATATATCCCTTGGGGGGAAATTTGAAAAAAAGTTGAAAAAATTTTTTTTTCTTGACTTAGAAAATTTTCACACATGTCTCAGACTGCCAGAGAGGGGAGCATGTCAGTGCGCACATCAGATTTCATTTCCAGAGCGATTCACCCGATGAGTCCTTCATACTTAGTCGTTTTTTGCAAAATTTCCGACCTTTTGAAAATTTCACTTTTTTGTGAAAATCTCCGCTAAATGAGGTTATAGTATGTTAGAGGGCATCCCAGGAGGGCTCCAAATGTGTGGGTAAAATATATATCCCTTGGGGGGAAATTTGAAAAAAAGTTGAAAAAAATTTTTTTTCTGGACTTAGAAAATTTTCACACATGTCTCAGACTTCCAGAGAGGGGAGCATGTCAGTGCGCGCATCCGATTTCAGTTCCAGAGCGTTTCACCCGATGAGTCCTTCATATTTAGTCATTTTTTGCAACATTTCTGACTTTTTGAAAATTTCACTTTTTTGTGAAAATCTCCGCTAAATGAGGTTATAGTATGTTAGAGGGCATCCCAGGAGGGCTCCAAATGTGTGGGTAAAATATATATCCCTTGGGGGGAAATTTGAAAAAAAGTTGAAAAAATTTTTTTTTCTGGACTTAGAAAATTTTCACACATGTCTCAGACTTCCAGAGAGGGGAGCATGTCAGTGCACGCATCCGATTTCAGTTCCAGAGCGATTCACCCGATGAGTCCTTCATACTTAGTCGTTTTTTGCAAAATTTCTGACTTTTTGAAAATTTCACTTTTTTGTGAAAATCTCTGCTAAAAGAGGTTATAGTATGTTAGAGGGCATCCCAGGAGGGCTCCAAATGTGTGGGTAAAATATATATATCCCTTGGAGGGAAATTTGAAAAAAAGTTGAAAAAATTTTTTTTTCTGGACTTAGAAAATTTTCACACATGTCTCAGACTGCCAGAGAGGGGAGCATGTCAGTGCGCACATCCGATTTCAGTTCCAGAGCGATTCACCCGATGAGTCCTTCATACTTAGTTGTTTTTTGCAAAATTTCTGACTTTTTGAAAATTTCACTTTTTTGTGAAAATCTCCGCTAAATGAGGTTACAGTATGTTAGAGGGCATCCCAGGAGGGCTCAATATGTGTGGGTAAAATATATATCCCTTGGGGGGAAATTTGAAAAAAAGTTGAAAAAATTTTTTTTTCTGGACTTAGAAAATTTTCACACATGTCTCAGACTTCCAGAGAAGGGAGCATGTCAGTGCGCGCATCCGATTTCAGTTCCAGAGCGATTCACCCGATGAGTCCTTCATACTTAGTTGTTTTTTGCAAAATTTCTGACTTTTTGAAAATTTCACTTTTTTGTGAAAATCTCCGCTAAATGAGGTTATAGTATGTTAGAGGGCATCCCAGGAGGGCTCCAAATGTGTGGGTAAAATATATATCCCTTGGGGGGAAATTTGAAAAAAAGTTGAAAAAAATGTTTTTTTCTGGACTTAGAAAATTTTCACACATGTCTCAGACTTCCAGAGAGGGGAGCATGTCTGTAAGCGCATCCGATTTCAGTTCCAGAGCGTTTCACCCAATAAGTCCTTCATACTTAGTCGTTTTTTGCAAAATTTCTGACTTTTTGAAAATTTCACTTTTTTGTGAAAATCTCCGCTAAATGAGGTTATAGTATGATAGAGGGCATCCCAGTAGGGCTCCAAATGTGTGGGTAAAATATATATCCCTTGGGGGGAAATTTGAAAAAAAGTTGAAAAAATTTTTTTTTCTGGACTTAGAAAATTTCCACACATGTCTCAGACTGCCAGAGAGGGGAGCATGTCAGTGCACACATCCGACTTCAGTTCCAGAGCGTTTCACCCGATGAGTCCTTCATATTTAGTCATTTTTTGCAAAATTTCTGACTTTTTGAAAATTTCACTTTTTTGTGAAAATCTCCGCTAAATGAGGTTATAGTATGTTAGAGGGCATCCCAGGAGGGCTCCAAATGTGTGGGTAAAATATATATCCCTTGGGGGGGAATTTGAAAAAAAGTTGAAAAAAATTTTTTTTCTGGACTTAGAAAATTTTCACACATGTCTCAGACTGCCAGAGAGGGGAGCATGTCAGTGCGCACATCCGATTTCAGTTCCAGAGCGTTTCACCCGATGAGTCCTTCATATTTAGTCATTTTTTGCCAAATTTCTGACTTTTTGAAAATTTCACTTTTTTGTGAAAATCTCCGCTAAATGAGGTTATAGTATGTTAGAGGGCATCCCAGGAGGGCTCCAAATGTGTGGGTAAAAAATATATCCCTTGGGTGGAAATTTGAAAAAAGTTGAAAAATTTTTTTTTTCTGGTCTTAGAAAATTTTCACACATGTCTCAGACTTCCAGAGAGGGGAGCATGTCAGTGCGCGCATCCGATTTCAGTTCCAGAGCGATTCACCCGATGAGTCCTTCATACTTAGTCGTTTTTTGCAAAATTTCTGACTTTTTGAAAATTTCACTTTTTTGTGAAAATCTCCGCTAAAAGAGGTTATAGTATGTTAGAGGGCATCCCAGGAGGGCTCCAAATGTGTGGGTAAAATATATATCCCTTGGGGGGAAATTTGAAAAAAAGTTGAAAAAATTTTTTTTTCTTGACTTAGAAAATTTTCACACATGTCTCAGACTGCCAGAGAGGGGAGCATGTCAGTGCGCACATCAGATTTCATTTCCAGAGCGATTCACCCGATGAGTCCTTCATACTTAGTCGTTTTTTGCAAAATTTCCGACCTTTTGAAAATTTCACTTTTTTGTGAAAATCTCCGCTAAATGAGGTTATAGTATGTTAGAGGGCATCCCAGGAGGGCTCCAAATGTGTGGGTAAAATATATATCCCTTGGGGGGAAATTTGAAAAAAAGTTGAAAAAAATTTTTTTTCTGGACTTAGAAAATTTTCACACATGTCTCAGACTTCCAGAGAGGGGAGCATGTCAGTGCGCGCATCCAATTTCAGTTCCAGAGCGTTTCACCCGATGAGTCCTTCATATTTAGTCATTTTTTGCAAAATTTCTGACTTTTTGAAAATTTCACTTTTTTGTGAAAATCTCCGCTAAATGAGGTTATAGTATGTTAGAGGGCATCCCAGGAGGGCTCCAAATGTGTGGGTAAAATATATATCCCTTGGGGGGAAATTTGAAAAAAAGTTGAAAAATTTTTTTTTTCTGGACTTAGAAAATTTTCACACATGTCTCAGACTTCCAGAGAAGGGAGCATGTCAGTGCGCGCATCCGATTTCAGTTCCAGAGCGAATCACCCGATGAGTCCTTCATACTTAGTTGTTTTTTGCAAAATTTCTGACTTTTTGAAAATTTCACTTTTTTGTGAAAATCTCCGCTAAATGAGGTTATAGTATGTTAGAGGGCATCCCAGGAGGGCTCCAAATGTGTGGGTAAAATATATATCCCTTGGGGGGAAATTTGAAAAAAAGTTGAAAAAATTTTTTTTTCTTGACTTAGAAAATTTTCACACATGTCTCAGACTGCCAGAGAGGGGAGCATGTCAGTGCGCACATCAGATTTCATTTCCAGAGCGATTCACCCGATGAGTCCTTCATACTTAGTCGTTTTTTGCAAAATTTCCGACCTTTTGAAAATTTCACTTTTTTGTGAAAATCTCCGCTAAATGAGGTTATAGTATGTTAGAGGGAATCCCAGGAGGGCTCCAAATGTGTGGGTAAAATATATATCCCTTGGGGGGAAATTTGAAAAAAAGTTGAAAAAATTTTTTTTTCTGGACTTAGAAAATTTTCACACATGTCTCAGACTTCCAGAGAGGGGAGCATGTCAGTGCGTGCATCCGATTTCAGTTCCAGAGCGTTTCACCCGATGAGTCCTTCATATTTAGTCATTTTTTGCAAAATTTCTGACTTTTTGAAAATTTCACTTTTTTGTGAAAATCTCCGCTAAATGAGGTTATAGTATGTTAGAGGGCATCCCAGGAGGGCTCCAAATGTGTAGGTAAAATATATATCCCTTGGGGGGAAATTTGAAAAAAAGTTGAAAAAAATTTTTTTTCTGGACTTAGAAAATTTTCACACATGTCTCAGACTTCCAGAGAGGGGAGCATGTCAGTGCACGCATCCGATTTCAGTTCCAGAGCGATTCACCCGATGAGTCCTTCATACTTAGTCGTTTTTTGCAAAATTTCTGACTTTTTGAAAATTTCACTTTTTTGTGAAAATCTCTGCTAAAAGAGGTTATAGTATGTTAGAGGGCATCCCAGGAGGGCTCCAAATGTGTGGGTAAAATATATATATCCCTTGGGGGGAAATTTGAAAAAAAGTTGAAAAAAATTTTTTTTCTGGACTTAGAAAATTTTCACACATGTCTCAGACTTCCAGAGAGGGGAGCATGTCAGTGCGCGCATCCGATTTCAGTTCCAGAGCGTTTCACCCGATGAGTCCTTCATATTTAGTCATTTTTTGCAAAATTTCTGACTTTTTGAAAATTTCACTTTTTTGTGAAAATCTCCGCTAAATGAGGTTATAGTATGTTAGAGGGCATCCCAGGAGGGCTCCAAATGTGTGGGTAAAATATATATCCCTTGGGGGGAAATTTGAAAAAAAGTTGAAAAAATTTTTTTTTCTGGACTTAGAAAATTTTCACACATGTCTCAGACTTCCAGAGAGGGGAGCATGTCAGTGCACGCATCCGATTTCAGTTCCAGAGCGATTCACCCGATGAGTCCTTCATACTTAGTCGTTTTTTGCAAAATTTCTGACTTTTTGAAAATTTCACTTTTTTGTGAAAATCTCTGCTAAAAGAGGTTATAGTATGTTAGAGGGCATCCAAGGAGGGCTCCAAATGTGTGGGTAAAATATATATATCCCTTGGGGGGAAATTTGAAAAAAAGTTGAAAAAATTTTTTTTTCTGGACTTAGAAAATTTTCACACATGTCTCAGACTGCCAGAGAGGGGAGCATGTCAGTGCGCACATCCGATTTCAGTTCCAGAGCGATTCACCCGATGAGTCCTTCATACTTAGTTGTTTTTTGCAAAATTTCTGACTTTTTGAAAATTTCACTTTTTTGTGAAAATCTCCGCTAAATGAGGTTATAGTATGTTAGAGGGCATCCCAGGAGGGCTCAAAATGTGTGGGTAAAATATATATCCCTTGGGGGGAAATTTGAAAAAAAGTTGAAAAAATTTTTTTTTCTGGACTTAGAAAATTTTCACACATGTCTCAGACTTCCAGAGAAGGGAGCATGTCAGTGCGCGCATCCGATTTCAGTTCCAGAGCGATTCACCCGATGAGTCCTTCATACTTAGTTGTTTTTTGCAAAATTTCTGACTTTTTGAAAATTTCACTTTTTTGTGAAAATCTCCGCTAAATGAGGTTATAGTATGTTAGAGGGCATCCCAGGAGGGCTCCAAATGTGTGGGTAAAATATATATCCCTTGGGGGGAAATTTGAAAAAAAGTTGAAAAAAATGTTTTTTTCTGGACTTAGAAAATTTTCACACATGTCTCAGACTTCCAGAGAGGGGAGCATGTCTGTAAGCGCATCCGATTTCAGTTCCAGAGCGTTTCACCCAATAAGTCCTTCATACTTAGTCGTTTTTTGCAAAATTTCTGACTTTTTGAAAATTTCACTTTTTTGTGAAAATCTCCGCTAAATGAGGTTATAGTATGATAGAGGGCATCCCAGTAGGGCTCCAAATGTGTGGGTAAAATATATATCCCTTGGGGGGAAATTTGAAAAAAAGTTGAAAAATTTTTTTTTTCTGGACTTAGAAAATTTCCACACATGTCTCAGACTGCCAGAGAGGGGAGCATGTCAGTGCACACATCCGATTTCAGTTCCAGAGCGTTTCACCCGATGAGTCCTTCATATTTAGTCATTTTTTGCAAAATTTCTGACTTTTTGAAAATTTCACTTTTTTGTGAAAATCTCCGCTAAATGAGGTTATAGTATGTTAGAGGGCATCCCAGGAGGGCTCCAAATGTGTGGGTAAAATATATATCCCTTGGGGGGAAATTTGAAAAAAAGTTGAAAAAAATTTTTTTTCTGGACTTAGAAAATTTTCACACATGTCTCAGACTGCCAGAGAGGGGAGCATGTCAGTGCGCACATCCGATTTCAGTTCCAGAGCGTTTCACCCTATGAGTCCTTCATATTTAGTCATTTTTTGCAAAATTTCTGACTTTTTGAAAATTTCACTTTTTTGTGAAAATCTCCGCTAAATGAGGTTATAGTATGTTTGAGGGCATCCCAGGAGGGCTCCAAATGTGTGGGTAAAAAATATATCCCTTGGGTGGAAATTTGAAAAAAGTTGAAAAATTTTTTTTTTCTGGTCTTAGAAAATTTTCACACATGTCTCAGACTTCCAGAGAGGGGAGCATGTCAGTGCGCGCATCCGATTTCAGTTCCAGAGCGATTCACCCGAGGAGTCCTTCATACTTAGTCGTTTTTTGGAAAAATTTTCACTTTTTGAAAATTTCACTTTTTTGTGAAAATCTCTGCTAAATGAGGTTATAGTATGTTAGAGGGCATCCCAGGAGGGCTCCAAATGTGTGGGTAAAATATATATCCCTTGGGGGGAAATTTGAAAAAAAGTTGAAAAAAATTTTTTTTCTGGACTTAGAAAATTTTCACACATGTCTCAGACTTCCAGAGAGGGGAGCATGTCAGTGCACGCATCCGATTTCAGTTCCAGAGCGATTCACCCGATGAGTCCTTCATACTTAGTCGTTTTTTGCAAAATTTCTGACTTTTTGAAAATTTCACTTTTTTGTGAAAATCTCCGCTAAAAGAGGTTATAGTATGTTAGAGGGCATCCCAGGAGGGCTCCAAATGTGTGGGTAAAATATATATCCCTTGGGGGGAAATTTGAAAAAAAGTTGAAAAATTTTTTTTTTCTTGACTTAGAAAATTTTCACACATGTCTCAGACTGCCAGAGAGGGGAGCATGTCAGTGCGCACATCCGATTTCAGTTCCAGAGCGATTCACCCGATGAGTCCTTCATACTTAGTTGTTTTTTGCAAAATTTCTGACTTTTTGAAAATTTCACTTTTTTATGAAAATCTCCGCTAAATGAGGTTATAGTATGTTAGAGGGCATCCCAGGAGGGCTCAAAATGTGTGGGTAAAATATATATCCCTGGGGGGGAAATTTGAAAAAAAGTTGAAAAAATTTTTTTTTCTGGACTTAGAAAATTTTCACACATGTCTCAGACTGCCAGAGAGGGGAGCATGTCAGTGCGCACATCCGATTTCAGTTCCAGAGCGTTTCACCCGATGAGTCCTTCATATTTAGTCATTTTTTGCAAAATTTCTGACTTTTTGAAAATTTCACTTTTTTGTGAAAATCTCCGCTAAATGAGGTTATAGTATGTTAGAGGGCATCCCAGGAGGGCTCCAAATGTGTGGGTAAAAAATATATCCCTTGGGTGGAAATTTGAAAAAAGTTGAAAAATTTTTTTTTTCTGGTCTTAGAAAATTTTCACACATGTCTCAGACTTCCAGAGAGGGGAGCATGTCAGTGCGCGCATCCGATTTCAGTTCCAGAGCGATTCACCCGAGGAGTCCTTCATACTTAGTCGTTTTTTGCAAAATTTCTGACTTTTTGAAAATTTCACTTTTTTGTGAAAATCTCCGCTAAATGAGGTTATAGTATGATAGAGTGCATCCCAGTAGGGCTCCAAATGTGTGGGTAAAAAATATATCCCTTGGGGGGAAATTTGAAAAAAGTTGAAAAATTTTTTTTTTCTGGTCTTAGAAAATTTTCACACATGTCTCAGACTTCCAGAGAGGGGAGCATGTCAGTGCGCGCATCCGATTTCAGTTCCAGAGCGATTCACCCGAGGAGTCCTTCATACTTAGTCGTTTTTTGGAAAAATTTTCACTTTTTGAAAATTTCACTTTTTTGTGAAAATCTCTGCTAAATGAGGTTATAGTATGTTAGAGGGCATCCCAGGAGGGCTCCAAATGTGTGGGTAAAATATATATCCCTTGGGGGGAAATTTGAAAAAAAGTTGAAAAAAATTTTTTTTCTGGACTTAGAAAATTTTCACACATGTCTCAGACTTCCAGAGAGGGGAGCATGTCAGTGCGCGCATCCGATTTCAGTTCCAGAGCGATTCACCCGAGGAGTCCTTCATACTTAGTCGTTTTTTGGAAAAATTTTCACTTTTTGAAAATTTCACTTTTTTGTGAAAATCTCTGCTAAATGAGGTTATAGTATGTTAGAGGGCATCCCAGGAGGGCTCCAAATGTGTGGGTAAAATATATATCCCTTGGGGGGAAATTTGAAAAAAAGTTGAAAAAAATTTTTTTTCTGGACTTAGAAAATTTTCACACATGTCTCAGACTTCCAGAGAAGGGAGCATGTCAGTGCACGCATCCGATTTCAGTTCCAGAGCGATTCACCCGATGAGTCCTTCATACTTAGTCGTTTTTTGCAAAATTTCTGACTTTTTGAAAATTTCACTTTTTTGTGAAAATCTCCGCTAAAAGAGGTTATAGTATGTTAGAGGGCATCCCAGGAGGGCTCCAAATGTGTGGGTAAAATATATATCCCTTGGGGGGAAATTTGAAAAAAAGTTGAAAAAATTTTTTTTTCTTGACTTAGAAAATTTTCACACATGTCTCAGACTGCCAGAGAGGGGAGCATGTCAGTGCGCACATCCGATTTCAGTTCCAGAGCGATTCACCCGATGAGTCCTTCATACTTAGTTGTTTTTTGCAAAATTTCTGACTTTTTGAAAATTTCACTTTTTTGTGAAAATCTCCGCTAAATGAGGTTATAGTATGATAGAGTGCATCCCAGTAGGGCTCCAAATGTGTGGGTAAAAAATATATCCCTTGGGGGGAAATTTGAAAAAAGTTGAAAAATTTTTTTTTTCTGGTCTTAGAAAATTTTCACACATGTCTCAGACTTCCAGAGAGGGGAGCATGTCAGTGCGCGCATCCGATTTCAGTTCCAGAGCGATTCACCCGAGGAGTCCTTCATACTTAGTCGTTTTTTGGAAAAATTTTCACTTTTTGAAAATTTCACTTTTTTGTGAAAATCTCTGCTAAATGAGGTTATAGTATGTTAGAGGGCATCCCAGGAGGGCTCCAAATGTGTGGGTAAAATATATATCCCTTGGGGGGAAATTTGAAAAAAAGTTGAAAAAAATTTTTTTTCTGGACTTAGAAAATTTTCACACATGTCTCAGACTTCCAGAGAGGGGAGCATGTCAGTGCACGCATCCGATTTCAGTTCCAGAGCGATTCACCCGATGAGTCCTTCATACTTAGTCGTTTTTTGCAAAATTTCTGACTTTTTGAAAATTTCACTTTTTTGTGAAAATCTCCGCTAAAAGAGGTTATAGTATGTTAGAGGGCATCCCAGGAGGGCTCCAAATGTGTGGGTAAAATATATATCCCTTGGGGGGAAATTTGAAAAAAAGTTGAAAAAATTTTTTTTTCTTGACTTAGAAAATTTTCACACATGTCTCAGACTGCCAGAGAGGGGAGCATGTCAGTGCGCACATCCGATTTCAGTTCCAGAGCGATTCACCCGATGAGTCCTTCATACTTAGTTGTTTTTTGCAAAATTTCTGACTTTTTGAAAATTTCACTTTTTTATGAAAATCTCCGCTAAATGAGGTTATAGTATGTTAGAGGGCATCCCAGGAGGGCTCAAAATGTGTGGGTAAAATATATATCCCTGGGGGGGAAATTTGAAAAAAAGTTGAAAAAATTTTTTTTTCTGGACTTAGAAAATTTTCACACATGTCTCAGACTGCCAGAGAGGGGAGCATGTCAGTGCGCACATCCGATTTCAGTTCCAGAGCGTTTCACCCGATGAGTCCTTCATATTTAGTCATTTTTTGCAAAATTTCTGACTTTTTGAAAATTTCACTTTTTTGTGAAAATCTCCGCTAAATGAGGTTATAGTATGTTAGAGGGCATCCCAGGAGGGCTCCAAATGTGTGGGTAAAAAATATATCCCTTGGGTGGAAATTTGAAAAAAGTTGAAAAATTTTTTTTTTCTGGTCTTAGAAAATTTTCACACATGTCTCAGACTTCCAGAGAGGGGAGCATGTCAGTGCGCGCATCCGATTTCAGTTCCAGAGCGAGTCACCCGAGGAGTCCTTCATACTTAGTCGTTTTTTGGAAAAATTTTCACTTTTTGAAAATTTCACTTTTTTGTGAAAATCTCTGCTAAATGAGGTTATAGTATGTTAGAGGGCATCCCAGGAGGGCTCCAAATGTGTGGGTAAAATATATATCCCTTGGGGGGAAATTTGAAAAAAAGTTGAAAAAAATTTTTTTTCTGGACTTAGAAAATTTTCACACATGTCTCAGACTTCCAGAGAGGGGAGCATGTCAGTGCACGCATCCGATTTCAGTTCCAGAGCGATTCACCCGATGAGTCCTTCATACTTAGTCGTTTTTTGCAAAATTTCTGACTTTTTGAAAATTTCACTTTTTTGTGAAAATCTCCGCTAAAAGAGGTTATAGTATGTTAGAGGGCATCCCAGGAGGGCTCCAAATGTGTGGGTAAAATATATATCCCTTGGGGGGAAATTTGAAAAAAAGTTGAAAAAATTTTTTTTTCTTGACTTAGAAAATTTTCACACATGTCTCAGACTGCCAGAGAGGGGAGCATGTCAGTGCGCACATCCGATTTCAGTTCCAGAGCGATTCACCCGATGAGTCCTTCATACTTAGTTGTTTTTTGCAAAATTTCTGACTTTTTGAAAATTTCACTTTTTTGTGAAAATCTCCACTAAATGAGGTTATAGTATGTTAGAGGGCATCCCAGGAGGGCTCAAAATGTGTGGGTAAAATATGTATCCCTTGGGGGGAAATTTGAAAAAAAGTTGAAAAAAATGTTTTTTTCTGGACTTAGAAAATTTTCACACATGTCTCAGACTTCCAGAGAGGGGAGCATGTCTGTAAGCGCATCCGATTTCAGTTCCAGAGCGTTTCACCCAATAAGTCCTTCATACTTAGTCGTTTTTGCAAAAATTCTGACTTTTTGAAAATTTCACTTTTTTGTGAAAATCTCCGCTAAATGAGGTTATAGTATGATAGAGGGCATCCCAGTAGGGCTCCAAATGTGTGGGTAAAAAATATATCCCTTGGGGGGAAATTTGAAAAAAGTTGAAATTTTTTTTTTTTCTGGTCTTAGAAAATTTTCACACATGTCTCAGACTTCCAGAGAGGGGAGCATGTCAGTGCGCGCATCCGATTTCAGTTCCAGAGCGATTCACCCGAGGAGTCCTTCATACTTAGTCGTTTTTTGGAAAAATTTTCACTTTTTGAAAATTTCACTTTTTTGTGAAAATCTCTGCTAAATGAGGTTATAGTATGTTAGAGGGCATCCCAGGAGTGCTCAAAATGTGTGGGTAAAATATATATCCCTTGGGGGGAAATTTGAAAAAAAGTTGAAAAAAATTTTTTTTCTGGACTTAGAAAATTTTCACACATGTCTCAGACTTCCAGAGAGGGGAGCATGTCAGTGCACGCATCCGATTTCAGTTCCAGAGCGATTCACCCGATGAGTCCTTCATACTTAGTCGTTTTTTGCAAAATTTCTGACTTTTTGAAAATTTCACTTTTTTGTGAAAATCTCCGCTAAAAGAGGTTATAGTATGTTAGAGGGCATCCCAGGAGGGCTCCAAATGTGTGGGTAAAATATATATCCCTTGGGGGGAAATTTGAAAAAAAGTTGAAAAATTTTTTTTTTCTTGACTTAGAAAATTTTCACACATGTCTCAGACTTCCAGAGAGGGGAGCATGTCAGTGCGCGCATCCGATTTCAGTTCCAGAGCGATTCACCCGATGAGTCCTTCATACTTAGTCATTTTTTGCCAAATTTCTGACTTTTTGAAAATTTCACTTTTTTGTGAAAATCTCCGCTAAATGAGGTTATAGTATGTTAGAGGGCATCCCAGTAGGGCTCCAAATGTGTGGGTAAAATATATATCCCTTGGGGGGAAATTTGAAAAAAAGTTGAAAAATTTTTTTTTTCTGGACTTAGAAAATTTTCACACATGTCTCAGACTGCCAGAGAGGGGAGCATGTCAGTGCACACATCCGATTTCAGTTCCAGAGCGTTTCACCCGATGAGTCCTTCATATTTAGTCATTTTTTGCAAAATTTCTGACTTTTTGAAAATTTCACTTTTTTGTGAAAATCTCCGCTAAATGAGGTTATAGTTAGTGTTGAGCGATACCTTCCGATATCAGGAAATATCGTATCGGATTGGATCGGGCCGATACCCAAAAAGTATCGGATATCGCCGATTCCGATACCGGAAACCAATGCAAGTCAATGGGACACAAATATCGGAATGAAAATAAACCCTTTCTTTCCTTGTAGGTTAATTCTACATGAAGTAAAACAACTAAGAATAATGTAGAATGACATGAAAAGCCGGCAATTCATCAGCGGCATACACCGGTACCCGACAATTTACAACAGAAAGAATAGAGCTTCACACATAGATTAGATAGATAGAAACATGTCAGTCACATATATATGAAGTACAGTGACAGTGTTGCTTACTGTACTTGTCATTTAGTGTAAAGGATTTATTAAAAAAAATATTAGTGTTTTCGTGCACCGTCTCTTTAAAAAAGACGGCCGGCAATTCAGCATCTGTACCCGACAATTTATAACAGACAGAATAGAGCTTCACACATAGATTAGATAGATAGAAACATGTCAGTCACATATATAAGAAGTACAGTGACAGTGTTGCTTACAGAACTTGTCATTTAGTGTAAAGGATTTATTTAAAAAAATAATAGTGTTTTCATGCACCGTCTCTTTAAGAAAGCCGGCCGGCAATTCAGCATCTGTACCCGACAATTTAGAACAGAAAGAATAGAGAATCACACATAGATTAGATAGATAGAAACATGTCAGTCACATATATATGAAGTACAGTGACAGTGTTGATTACTGTACTTGTCATTTAGTGTTAAAATAAAGGATTTATTTAAAAAAAAATTGGCGTGGGGTTCCCCTTAATTTTAGGCTCTAGCGGAGGTTAAGCAGACAGCTGGGGCAAATGTTTGAAGCCTGGGAAGGGGGTAATACCCACGGAGCTTCCCAGGCTACTAATATCAGCCCCCAGCTGAATACCTAGCCTTTACTAGCTATTAAAATGGGGGACCCCCCCAAAAAAATGACGTGGGGTCCCCCCTAATTTAATAGCTAGCACAGGCTAGGCAGACAGCTGGGGGCTGATATTAATAGCCCAGGAAGGGTGCCATGAATATTGGCCCCCTCCCAGGCTAGAAACACCAGCCGTCAGCCGCCCCAGAAATGGCGCATCCATAGGATGCGCCAATTCTGGCACTTAGCCTCGCTCTTCCACGCTGCCCTGGTGCGGTGGCAGGGGGTAATAGGGTTGGGGTTGATGTCAGCTTATAATGCCAGCTGACATCAAGCCCAGGTTAGTAATGGAGAGGCGTCTATAAGACACCCCCATTACTAACCCCATAGTCAAAGTTAAAAGAAAACACAAACACCCAGAGTAAAGTCCTTTAATTGAAATAAAGACACAATTCTTTATTGTTCTAAATTAAACCATACTTACCATCACGCCCATTCCAGCTGAAGCCAACGATCTCCTGCAATAAAAGAAAAATAATAAAGCAACCTCATCCTTACCTTTCGATGGTTCCCAGGACAGCTCCAGCTCTGCTACATCGAGATGACAGGCTGGACCGCAGCAGAAAGCTGCCATCCAGCCTGTCATCCCGCAGACACTGAGAAGCGCAGGCATGCTTGCGCTCCTCAGTGTCTCTCTGTGACGTCATCCAGATGAGCCGAGTTCATGTCCAATGAACTCAGCTCACCTCATGCACGTCACTGACAGCGTGGGAAAATTCTCCTGCACTCAGCGCTTCAGCGTGAGAATTCTCCCACGCTGTCAGTGACATACATGAGGTGAGGTCATGTCCAATGAACTCAGCTCACCTCATGCACGTCACTGACAGCGTGGGAAAATTCTCACGCTGAAGTGCTGAGTGCAGGAGAATTTTCCCACGCTGTCAGTGACGTACATGAAGTGAGCGGAGTTCATTGGACATGACCTCGGCTCATCTGGATGCCGTCACAGCCAGACACTGAGGAGTGGAAGTATGCCTGCGCTTCTCAGTGTCTGCGGGATGACAGGATGGATGGCAGCGTTCTGCTGCGGTCCAGCCTGTCATCTCGATGTAGCAGAGCTGAAGCTGTCGTGGGAGCCATGGAAAGGTAAGGATGAGGTTGCTTTATTATTTTACTTTTATTGCAGGAGATCGTTGGCTTCAGCTGGAATGGGCGTGGTGGTAAGTATGGTTTAATTTAGAACAATAAAGAATTGTGTGTTTATTTCAATTAAAGGACTTTTTTCTGGGTGTTGTGTTTTTTTAAATACTTTACTAGAAATTCATGGTGGTCATGTCTAATATTGGCGTGACCCCATGAATTTTGGGCTTAGGGCCAGCTGATAATGCCAAGCTGGCCTTAACCCCTTTATTACCCAGTGAGCCACCGCACCAGGGCCCTGGATGAGTTGGGTACAGCGCCAGAAGATGGCGCTTCTATGAACGCGCCATTTTCTGGGGCGGCTGCGGACTGCAATTTGCAGCGGGGGTGGCCCAGAAAGCTTGGGTCTCCCTGCGCTGCGGATTCCAGCCCCCAGCTGCCTAGTTGTATCTGGCTGGGCACAAAAATAGGGCGAAGCCCCACGCATTTTTTTTTAAAATTATTTCATGAAATTCATGGAATAATTAAGAAAAAAAGGGCTTCCCTATATTGTTGTGTCCAACCAGGTACAAATAGGCAGCTGGTGGTTGGGGGCAGCCCATTCCTGCCTGCTGTACCTGGCTGGACACAAATATAGTGCGAAGCCCCACGTCAATTTTTTTTTAATTATTTCATGAAATAATTTTTTTAAAAAAGGGCTTCCCTATATTGTTGTGTCCGGCCAGGTACAAATAGGCAGCTGGTGGTTGGGGGCAGCCTGTTCCTGCCTGCTGTACCTGGCTGGACACAAATATAGGGCGAAGCCCCACGTCAATTTTTTTTAAAATAAGTCCTTTATTTTAACACTAAATGACATTTGAGGAGTTAATAAAGATGCAGTCCCTAAATTATTATTTATTTTTTAATTAATTTTTCCCAAAACTTTTGACGTGGGCTTCGCCATATTTTTGTATGCCAGCCAGGTGCAGCATCCAGCTTCTATGAACGCGCCATTTTCCGGGGTGGCTGCGCACTGCAATTTTCAGCGGGGGGAGGGGGGGGGGCAGAAAGCTTGGGCCTCCCTGCGCTGCAGATTCCATCCCCCAGCTGCCTAGTTGTACCTGGCTGGACACAAAAATAGGGAGAAGCTTCACGTATTTTTTTTTTTAAATTATTTCATGAAATTCATGAAATAATTAAGAAAAAAAGGGCTTCCCTATATTGTTGTGTCCAACCAGGTACAAATAGGCAGCTGGTGGTTGGGGGCAGCCCGTTCCTGCCTGCTGTACCTGGCTGGACACAAATATAGTGCGAAGCCCCACGTCAATTTTTTTTAAATCATTTCAGGAAATTCATGAAATAATTTAAAAAAATTGATGTGGGGCTTCGCCCTATATTTGTGTCCAGTCAGGTACAGCAGGCAGGAACGGGCTGCCCCCAACCACCAGCAGCCTATTTGTACCTAGCCGGACACAACAATATAGGGAAGCCCTTTTTTTCTGAATTATTCCATGAATTTCATGAATTTAAAAAAAAAAAAATGTGGAGCTTCGCCCTATTTTTGTGTCCAGCCAGGTAGAACTAGGCAGCTGGGGGCTGGAATCTGCAGCGCAGGGAGGCCCAAGCTTTCTGGGCCCCACCCGCTGCAAATTGCAGTCCGCAGCCGCCCCGGAAAATGGCGCGTTCATAGAAGCGCCATCTTCTGGCGCTGTACCCAACTCATCCAGGGCCCTGATGCGGTGGCTCACTGGGTAATAAAGGGGTTAAGGCCAGCTTGGCATTATCAGCTGGCCCTAAGCCCGAAATTCATGGGGTCACGCCAATATTAGACATGACCACCATGAATTTCTAGTAAAGTATTTAAAAAAAACACAAACACCCAGAAAAAAGTCCTTTAATTGAAATAAACACACAATTCTTTATTGTTCTAAATTAAACCATACTTACCATCACGCCCATTCCAGCTGAAGCCAACGATCTCCTGCAATAAAAGAAAAATAATAAAGCAACCTCATCCTTACCTTTCCATGGCTCCCACGACGGCTCCAGCTCTGCTACATCGAGATGACAGGCTGGACCGCAGCAGAACGCTGCCATCCAGCCTGTCATCCCGCAGACACTGAGAAGCGCAGGCATACTTCCACTCCTCAGTGTCTGGCTGTGACGGCATCCAGATGAGCCGACAATGAACTCGGCTCACCTCATGTACGTCACTGACAGCGTGGGAGAATTCTCCTGCACTCAGCGCTTCAGCGTGAGAATTTTCCCACGCTGTCAGTGACGTGCATGAGGTGAGGTCATGTCCCATGAACTCGGCGCACCTCATGCACGTCACTGACAGCGTGGGAGAATTCTCACGCTGAAGCGCTGAGTGCAGGAGAATTTTCCCACGCTGTCAGTGACGTGCATGAGGTGAGCTGAGTTCATTGGACATGACCTCGGCTCATCTGGATGACGTCACAGAAAGACACTGAGGAGCGCAAGCATGCCTGCGCTTCTCAGTGTCCGCGGGATGACAGGCTGGATGGCAGCGTTCTGCTGCGGTCCAGCCTGTCATCTCGATGTAGCAGAGCTGAAGCTGTCCTGGGAACCATGGAAAGGTAAGGATGAGGTTGCTTTATTATTTTACTTTTATTGCAGGAGATCGTTGGCTTCAGCTGGAATGGGTGTGGCGGTAAGTATGGTTTAATTTAGAACAATAAAGAATTGTGTCTTTATTTCAATTAAAGGACTTTTTTCTGGGTGTTTGTGTTTTTTTTAAATACTTTACTAGAAATTCATGGCGGTCATGTCTAATATTGGCGTGACCCCATGAATTTCGGGCTTAGGGCCAGCTGATAATGCCAAGCTGGCCTTAACCCCTTTATTACCCAGTGAGCCACCGCACCAGGGCCCTGGATGAGTTGGGTACAGCGCCAGAAGATGGCGCTTCTATGAACGCGCCATTTTCCGGGGCGGCTGCGGACTGCAATTTGCAGCGGGTGGGACCCAGAAAGCTTGGGTCTCCCTGCGCTGCAGATTCCAGCCCCCAGCTGCCTAGTTGTACCTGGCTGGACACAAAAATAGGGCGAAGCGCCACACATTTTTTTTTTTAATTATTTCATGAAATTCATGGAATAATTAAGAAAAAAAGGGCTTCCCTATATTGTTGTGTCCGGCTAGGTACAAATAGGCAGCTGGTGGTTGGGGGCAGCCCGTTCCTGCCTGCTGTACCTGGCTGGACACAATTATAGGGCGAAGCCCCACATAATTTTTTTTTAATTATTTCATGAATTTCCTGAAATAATTAAAAAAAAATTGACGTGGGGCTTCACACTATATTTGTGTCCAGCCAGGTACAGCAGGCAGGAACGGGCTGCCCCCAACCACCAGCTGCCTATTTGTACCTAGCCGGACACAACAATATAGGGAAGCCCTTTTTTTCTTAATTATTCCATGAATTTCATGAAATAATTAAAAAAAAACGTGGAGCTTCTCCCTATTTTTGTGTCCAGCCAGGTACAACTAGGCAGCTGGGGGATGGAATCTGCAGCGCAGGGAGGCCCAAGCTTTTTGCCCTCCCCCCCCCCGCTGAAAATTGCAGTCCGCGGCCGCCCCGGAAAATGGCGCGTTCATAGAAGCTGGATGCTGTACCTGGCTGGCATACAAAAATATGGCGAAGCCCACGTCAAAAGTTTTGGGAAAAATTTATTAAAAAATAAATAATAATTTAGGGACTGCATCTTTATTAAGTCCTCAAATGTCATTTAGTGTTAAAATAAAGGATTTATTTAAAAAAAAAATGGCGTGGGATCCCCCATAATTTTAGTCTCTAGCGGAGGTTAAGCAGACGGCTGGGGCAGATGTTTGAAGCCTGGGAAGGGGGTAAAACCCACGGAGCTTCCCAGGCTACTAATATCAGCCCCCAGTTGAATACCTAGCCTTTACTAGCTATTAAAATGGGGGACCCCCCAAAAAAAAATGACGTGGGGTCCCCTCTATTTTAATAGCTAGCAAAGGCTAGGCAGACAGCTGGGGGCTGATATTAATAGCTCAGGAAGGGTGCCATGAATATTGGCCCCCTCCCAGGCTAGAAACACCAGCCGTCAGCCGCCCCAGAAATGGCGCATCCATAGGATGCGCCAATTCTGGCACTTAGCCTCGCTCTTCCACGCTGCCCTGGTGCGGTGGCAGGGGGTAATAGTGGTGGGGTTCATGTCAGCGCCAGCTGCCATGAAGCCCAGGTTAGTAATGATGGCCGTCTATATGACACCCCCATTACTAACCTACAAAGTGTTAAAAAGAAAAAACACACTACACCCAGAAAAAAATAATTTATTTGAAATAAAACACCATTTTATTTAATTCTTAGTTTACTAAAAAAAAAATAGTTACCTGTCCACGTTCCTGCGCTGATCTCCCATGCACAGCTGTCACATCTGGAGATGGTGACAGCTGTGCATGGCTGCTGTAAGCTCACGCTGCCGGGAACACGTCCGCTCCCGGCAGCGGGAGCCACTGACTGAGGTCACCGGAGTGCATTCAGGCAGCGCAGCTCCGGAGACCTCCTTTACGGCAGTGCTGTACCGTGGGAATTTCTCACGATACAGCAGTGCCGTAAAGGAGCTAACCGGAGCAGCGCTGCCTGAACTCCGGTGAACCCTTACGGCCCCGTCATTCTAGCGGCGGCAGCGGTTCAGAGCGGTCACATTCTATGTGGCTGCTCTGAACTGGAGATCTTCGTGGGACACTCGTGGACTACTACGGAGGGGTAAGGATAAGGTTGTGGTTTATTATTTTATATTTTATTACAGGAGATCGATGGCTTCGGGGAATTAGGTGTCTTGGTGAGTATAGGTGTAGTTTTTTATTTTTTACTTTATTTTAGGTGGCGATCGGCGGGGACAGGTAATGTATGAACTAATTTCTTTTAGGTAACCACTGGCCACCAATGACATGTATCTAACATTTATTGGGGACACAGTAGGGCAATTTAAATAGCAGGATCAGGCTGATGGGAACTACTGCTCCCATCGAGCTGATCCTGCTGGCAGGAGTGGACGGGGGACAGACATAGGCCGATGGGAGTAGTAGTGTCACATCGGCCTATGTCTGCCCGCACACACACCCGCACACACACCCGCACACACACACCCCGCACACACACCCGCACACACACCCCGCACACACACACACCCCGCACACACTAATCATGACGGGTCCGGGAGGTGAGGCTGACCTGTGCGACCGTGGGAAAGTTCATGTGAGTTCATGCAATGCAGTCAAGCATGAACTCACATGAACCCTCTGAGGGCACCGCGGCTACTTCAAATGAACAGCTGATCGGCATCACCTGATACCTCAGCTGTTCATTTGAAATAACCGGCGGGAAAGCGCAGCACAGAACGGGAAAGCCGGCGGTGAAGTCTTTTCACTGCCGGCTTCCCCGCCCGGGTCCTTCGCTCCTTGGTGCTGCGCTCCCCGCCCGGTCCTAATTTACGATCGGGATGGGAGGTGGCGAGGGGAGCGGAGGATCGGGGTGGGAGGCTGCGGGGAAGCAGTATGGGGCTGCGTGATTGTTTAAAAGCCGGCGGCTTTTTACCGCGCGCCGGCTTTTAAACAATCAGGAGAATTCTCCCACGCTGGGATTGCATTCTGATGACAAGCTGGATCGCAGCTGAGCACTGCCATCCAGCTTGTCATCCTTCAGAGACACTGCAGAGCGCAGGCATTATGGGAACTTCCGATTCCGGTATTCGATATTATAAAAGTATCGGAATTAAGTATCGGAATTCCGATACAGTGAATATCGGCCGATACCCGATATTTCAGTATCGGAATGCTCAACACTAGTTATAGTATGTTAGAGGGCATCCCAGGAGCGCTCCAAATGTGTGGGTAAAATATATATCCCTTGGGGGGAAATTTGAAAAAAAGTTGAAAAAAAATTTTTTTCTGGACTTAGAAAATTTTCACACATGTCTCAGACTTCCAGAGAGGGGAGCATGTCAGTGCACGCATCCGATTTCAGTTCCAGAGCGATTCACCCGATGAGTCCTTCATACTTAGTCGTTTTTTGCAAAATTTCTGACTTTTTGAAAATTTCACTTTTTTGTGAAAATCTCCGCTAAAAGAGGTTATAGTATGTTAGAGGGCATCCCAGGAGGGCTCCAAATGTGTGGGTAAAATATATATCCCTTGGGGGGAAATTTGAAAAAAAGTTGAAAAAATTTTTTTTTCTTGACTTAGAAAATTTTCACACATGTCTCAGACTTCCAGAGAGGGGAGCATGTCAGTGCGCGCATCCGATTTCAGTTCCAGAGCGATTCACCCGATGAGTCCTTCATACTTAGTCATTTTTTGCCAAATTTCTGACTTTTTGAAAATTTCACTTTTTTGTGAAAATCTCCGCTAAATGAGGTTATAGTATGTTAGAGGGCATCCCAGTAGGGCTCCAAATGTGTGGGTAAAATATATATCCCTGGGGGGAAATTTGAAAAAAAGTTGAAAAATTTTTTTTTTCTGGACTTAGAAAATTTTCACACATGTCTCAGACTGCCAGAGAGGGGAGCATGTCAGTGCACACATCCGATTTCAGTTCCAGAGCGTTTCACCCGATGAGTCCTTCATATTTAGTCATTTTTTGCAAAATTTCTGACTTTTTGAAAATTTCACTTTTTTGTGAAAATCTCCGCTAAATGAGGTTATAGTATGTTAGAGGGCATCCCAGGAGCGCTCCAAATGTGTGGGTAAAATATATATCCCTTGGGGGGAAATTTGAAAAAAAGTTGAAAAAAATTTTTTTTCTGGACTTAGAAAATTTTCACACATGTCTCAGACTTCCAGAGAGGGGAGCATGTCAGTGCGCGCATCCGATTTCAGTTCCAGAGCGATTCACCCGATGAGTCCTTCATACTTAGTCGTTTTTTGCAAAAATTTCTGACTTTTTGAAAATTTCACATTTTTGCGAAAATCTCCGCTAAATGAGGTTATAGTATGTTAGAGGGCATTCCAGGAGGGCTCCAAATGTGTGGGTAAAAAATATATCCCTTGGGGGGAAATTTGAAAAAAGTTGAAAATTTTTTTTTTTCTGGTCTTAGAAAATTTTCACACATGTCTCAGACTTCCAGAGAGGGGAGCATGTCAGTGCGCGCATCCGATTTCAGTTCCAGAGCGATTCACCCGAGGAGTCCTTCATACTTAGTCGTTTTTTGGAAAAATTTCCACTTTTTGAAAATTTCACTTTTTTGTGAAAATCTCCGCTAAATGAGGTTATAGTATGTTAGAGGGCATCCCAGGAGGGCTCAAAATGTGTGGGTAAAATATATATCCCTTGGGGGGAAATTTGAAAAAAAGTTGAATAAAATTTTTTTTCTGGACTTAGAAAATTTTCACACATGTCTCAGACTTCCAGAGAGGGGAGCATGTCAGTGCGCGCATCCGATTTCAGTTCCAGAGCGATTCACCCGAGGAGTCCTTCATACTTAGTCGTTTTTTGGAAAAATTTTCACTTTTTGAAAATTTCACTTTTTTGTGAAAATCTCCGCTAAATGAGGTTATAGTATGTTAGAGGGCATCCCAGGAGGGCTCAAAATGTGTGGGTAAAATATATATCCCTTGGGGGGAAATTTGAAAAAAAGTTGAAAAAAATTTTTTTTCTGGACTTAGAAAATTTTCACACATGTCTCAGACTTCCAGAGAGGGGAGCATGTCAGTGCGCGCATCCGATTTCAGTTCCAGAGCGATTCACCCGATGAGTCCTTCATACTTAGTCGTTTTTTGCCAAATTTCTGACTTTTTGAAAATTTCACTTTTTTGTGAAAATCTCCGCTAAATGAGGTTATAGTATGTTAGAGGGCATCCCAGTAGGGCTCCAAATGTGTGGGTAAAATATATATCCCTTGGGGGGAAATTTGAAAAAAAAGTTGAAAAATTTTTTTTTTCTGGACTTAGAAAATTTTCACACATGTCTCAGACTGCCAGAGAGGGGAGCATGTCAGTGCACACATCCGATTTCAGTTCCAGAGCGTTTCACCCGATGAGTCCTTCATATTTAGTCATTTTTTGCAAAATTTCTGACTTTTTGAAAATTTCACTTTTTTGTGAAAATCTCCGCTAAATGAGGTTATAGTATGTTAGAGGGCATCCCAGGAGCGCTCCAAATGTGTGGGTAAAATATATATCCCTTGGGGGGAAATTTGAAAAAAAGTTGAAAAAAATTTTTTTTCTGGACTTAGAAAATTTTCACACATGTCTCAGACTTCCAGAGAGGGGAGCATTTCAGTGCGCGCATCCGATTTCATTTCCAGAGCGATTCACCCGATGAGTCCTTCATACTTAGTCGTTTTTTGCAAAATTTCTGACTTTTTGAAAATTTCACTTTTTTGCGAAAATCTCCGCTAAATGAGGTTATAGTATGTTAGAGGGCATCCCAGGAGGGCTCCAAATGTGTGGGTAAAATATATATCCCTTGGGGGGAAATTTGAAAAAAAGTTGAAAAAAATTTTTTTTCTGGACTTAGAAAATTTTCACACATGTCTCAGACTTCCAGAGAGGGGAGCATGTCTGTAAGCGCATCCGATTTCAGTTCCAGAGCGTTTCACCCAATGAGTCCTTCATACTTAGTCTTTTTTTGGAAAAAAATTCACTTTTTGAAAATTTCACTTTTTTGTGAAAATCTCCGCTAAATGAGGTTATAGTATGTTAGAGGGCATCCCAGTAGGGCTCCAAATGTGTGGGTAAAATATATATCCCTTGGGGGGAAATTTGAAAAAAAAGTTGAAAAATTTTTTTTTTCTGGACTTAGAAAATTTTCACACATGTCTCAGACTTCCAGAGAGGGGAGCATGTCAGTGCGCGCATCCGATTTCAGTTCCAGAGCGATTCACCCGATGAGTCCTTCATACTTAGTCGTTTTTTGCAAAATTTCTGACTTTTTGAAAATTTCACTTTTTTGTGAAAATCTCTGCTAAATGAGGTTATAGTATGTTAGAGGGCATCTCAGGGGGGCTCCAAATGTGTGGGTAAAAAATATATCCGTTGGGGGGAAATTTGAAAAAAAGTTGAACATTTTTTTTTTCTGGTCTTAGAAAATTTTCACACATGTCTCAGACTTCCAGAGAGGGGAGCATGTCAGTGCGCGCATCCGATTTCAGTTCCAGAGCGATTCACCCGATGAGTCCTTCATACTTAGTCGTTTTTTGCAAAATTTCTGACTTTTTGAAAATTTCACTTTTTTGTGAAAATCTCCGCTAAATGAGGTTATAGTATGTTAGAGGGCATCTCAGGGGGGCTCCAAATGTGTGGGTAAAAAATATATCCGTTGGGGGGAAATTTGAAAAAAAGTTGAAAATTTTTTTTTTTCTGGTCTTAGAAAATTTTCACACATGTCTCAGACTTCCAGAGAGGGGAGCATGTCAGTGCGCGCATCCGATTTCAGTTCCAGAGCGATTCACCCGACGAGTACTTCATACTTAGTCGTTTTTTTAAAAAATTTTCACTTTTTGAAAATTTCACTTTTTTGTGAAAATCTCCGCTAAATGAGGTTATAGTATGTTAGAGGGCATCCCAGGAGGGCTCCAAATGTGTGGGTAAAATATATATCCCTTGGGGGGAAATTTGAAAAAAAGTTGAAAAAAATTTTTTTTCTGGACTTAGAAAATTTTCACACATGTCTCAGACTTCCAGAGAGGGGAGCATGTCAGTGCGCGCTTCCGATTTCAGTTCCAGGGCGATTCACCCGATGAGTCCTTCATACTTAGTCGTTTTTTGCAAAATTTCTGACTTTTTGAAAATTTCACTTTTTTGTGAAAATCTCCGCTAAAAGAGGTTATAGTATGTTAGAGGGCATCCCAGGAGTGCTCCAAATGTGTGGGTAAAATATATATCCCTTGGGGGGAAATGTGAAAAAAAGTTTAAGAAATTTTTTTTTCTGGACTTAGAAAATTTTCACACATGTCTCAGACTTCCAGAAAGGGGAGCATGTCAGTGCGTGCATCCGATTTCAGTTCCAGAGCGATTCACCCGATGAGTCCTTCATATTTAGTCATTTTTTGCAAAATTTCTGACTTTTTGAAAATTTCACTTTTTTGTGAAAATCTCTGCTAAATGAGGTTATAGGATGTTAGAGGGCATCCCAGGAGGGCTCCAAATGTGTGGGTAAAATATATATCCCTTGGGGGGAAATTTGAAAAAAAGTTGAATAATTTTTTTTTCTGGACTTAGAAAATTTTCACACATGTCTCAGACTTCCAAGAGGGGAGCATGTCAGTGCGCGCATCCGATTTCAGTTCCAGAGCGATTCACCCGATGCGTCCTTCATACTTAGTCGTTTTTTGCAAAATTTCTGACTTTTTGAAAATTTCACTTTTTTGTGAAAATCTCCGCGAAATGAGGTTATAGTATGTTAGAGGGCATCCCAGGAGGGCTCCAAATGTGTGGGTAAAATATATATCCCTTGGGGGGAAATTTGAAAAAAAGTTGAAAAAATTTTTTTTTCTGGACTTAGAAAATTTAAACACATGTCTCAGACTTCCAGAGAGGGGAGCATGTCAGTGCGTGCATCCGATTTCAGTTCCAGAGCGATTCACCCGATGAGTCCTTCATATTTAGTCATTTTTTGCGAAATTTCTGACTTTTTGAAAATTTCACTTTTTTGTGAAAATCTCCGCTAAATGAGGTTATAGGATGTTAGAGGGCATCCCAGGAGGGCTCCAAATGTGTGGGTAAAATATATATCCCTTGGGGGGAAATTTGAAAAAAAGTTGAAAAAATTTTTTTTTCTGGACTTAGAAAATTTAAACACATGTCTCAGACTTCCAGAGAGGGGAGCATGTCAGTGCGTGCATCCGATTTCAGTTCCAGAGCGATTCACCCGATGAGTCCTTCATATTTAGTCATTTTTTGCGAAATTTCTGACTTTTTGAAAATTTCACTTTTTTGTGAAAATCTCCGCTAAATGAGGTTATAGGATGTTAGAGGGCATCCCAGGAGGGCTCCAAATGTGTGGGTAAAATATATATCCCTTGGGGGGAAATTTGAAAAAAAGTTGAATAATTTTTTTTTCTGGACTTAGAAAATTTTCACACATGTCTCAGACTTCCAGAGAGGGGAGCATGTCAGTGCACGCATCCGATTTCAGTTCCAGAGCGATACACCCGATGAGTCCTTCATACTTAGTCGTTTTTTGCAAAATTTCTGACTTTTTGAAAATTTCAATTTTTGTGAAAATCTCCGCTAAATGAGGTTATAGTAAGTTAGAGGGCATCCCAGGAGGGCTCCAAATGTGTGGGTAAAATATATATCCCTTGGGGGGAAATTTGAAAAAAAGTTGAATAATATTTTTTTCTGGACTTAGAAAATTTTCACACATGTCTCAGACTTCCAGAGAGGGGAGCATGTCAGTGTGCGCATCCGATTTCAGTTCCAGAGCGATTCACCCGATGAGTCCTTCATACTTAGTCGTTTTTTGCAAAATTTCTGACTTTTTAAAAATTTCACTTTTTTGTGAAAATCTCCGCTAAATGAGGTTATAGTATGTTAGAGGGCATCCCAGGAGGGCTCCAAATGTGTGGGTAAAATATATATCCCTTGGGGGGAAATTTGAAAAAAAGTTGAATAATTTTTTTTTCTGGACTTAGAAAATTTTCACACATGTCTCAGACTTCCAGAGAGGGGAGCATGTCAGTGCGCGCATCCGATTTCAGTTCCAGAGCGATTCACCCGATGAGTCCTTCATACTTAGTCATTTTTGCAAAATTTCTGACTTTTTGAAAATTTCACTTTTTTGTGAAAATCTCCGCTAAATGAGGTTATAGTATGTTAGAGGGCACCCCAGGAGGGCTCCAAATGTGTGGGTAAAATATATATCCCTTGGGGGGAAATTTGAAAAAAAGTTGAAAAACATTTTTTTTCTGGACTTAGAAAATTTAAACACATGTCTCAGACTTCCAGAGAGGGGAGCATGTCAGTGCGTGCATCCGATTTCAGTTCCAGAGCGATTCACCCGATGAGTCCTTCATATTTAGTCATTTTTTGCAAAATTTCTGACTTTTTGAAAATTTCACTTTTTTGTGAAAATCTCCGCTAAATGAGGTTATAGTATGTTAGAGGGCATCCCAGGAGGGCTCCAAATGTGTGGGTAAAATATATATCCCTTGGGGGGAAATTTGAAAAAAAGTTGAAAAAATTTTTTTTTCTGGACTTAGAAAATTTTCACACATGTCTCAGACTTCCAGAGAGTGGAGCATGTCAGTGCGTGCATCTGATTTCAGTTCCAGAGCGATTCACCAGATGAGTCCTTCATATTTAGTCATTTTTTGCAAAATTTCTGACTTTTTGAAAATTTCACTTTTTTGTGAAAATCTCCGCTAAATGAGGTTATAGTATGTTAGAGGGCATCCCAGGAGGGCTCCAAATGTGTGGGTAAAATATATATCCCTTTTTGGGAAATTTGAAAAAAAGTTGAAAAACAATTTTTTTTCTGGACTTAGAAAATTTAAACACATGTCTCAGTCTTCCAGAGAGGGAAGCATGTCAGTGCGCGCATCCGATTTCAGTTCCAGAGCGTTTCACCCGATGAGTCCTTCATATTTAGTCATTTTTTGCAAAATTTCTGACTTTTTGAAAATTTCACTTTTTTGTGAAAATCTCCGCTAAATGAGGTTATAGTATGTTAGAGGGCATCCCAGGAGGGCTCCAAATGTGTGGGTAAAATATATATCCCTTGGGGGGAAATTTGAAAAAAAGTTGAATAATTTTTTTTTTCTGGACTTAGAAAATTTTCACACATGTCTCAGACTTCCAGAGAGGGGAGCATGTCAGTGCGCGCATCCGATTTCAGTTCCAGAGCGATTCACCCGATGAGTCCTTCATACTTAGTCGTTTTTTGCAAAATTTCTGACTTTTTGAAAATTTCACTTTTTTGTGAAAATCTCCGCTAAAAGAGGTTATAGTATGTTAGAGGGCATCCCAGGAGGGCTCCAAATGTGTGGGTAAAATATATATCCCTTGGGGGGAAATTTGAAAAAAAGTTGAAAAAATTTTTTTTTCTGGACTTTGAAAATTTTCACACATGTCTCAGACTTCCAGAGAGGGGAGCATGTCAGTGCGCGTATCCGATTTCAGTTCCAGAGCGTTTCACCCGATGAGTCCTTCATATTTAGTCATTTTTTGCAAAATTTCTGACTTTTTGAAAATTTCACTTTTTTGTGAAAATCTCTGCTAAATGAGGTTATAGTATGTTAGAGGGCATCCCAGGAGGGCTCCAAATGTGTGGGTAAAATATATATCCCTTGGGGGAAATTTGAAAAAAAGTTGAAAAATTTTTTTTTTCTGGACTTAGAAAATTTAAACACATGTCTCAGACTTCCAGAGAGGGGAGCATGTCAGTGCGTGCATCCGATTTCAGTTCCAGAGCGATTCACCCGATGAGTCCTTCATATTTAGTCATTTTTTGCGAAATTTCTGACTTTTTGAAAATTTCACTTTTTTGTGAAAATCTCCGCTAAATGAGGTTATAGGATGTTAGAGGGCATCCCAGGAGGGCTCCAAATGTGTGGGTAAAATATATATCCCTTGGGGGGAAATTTGAAAAAAAGTTGAAAAAATTTTTTTTTCTGGACTTAGAAAATTTAAACACATGTCTCAGACTTCCAGAGAGGGGAGCATGTCAGTGCGTGCATCCGATTTCAGTTCCAGAGCGATTCACCCGATGAGTCCTTCATATTTAGTCATTTTTTGCGAAATTTCTGACTTTTTGAAAATTTCACTTTTTTGTGAAAATCTCCGCTAAATGAGGTTATAGGATGTTAGAGGGCATCCCAGGAGGGCTCCAAATGTGTGGGTAAAATATATATCCCTTGGGGGGAAATTTGAAAAAAAGTTGAATAATTTTTTTTTCTGGACTTAGAAAATTTTCACACATGTCTCAGACTTCCAGAGAGGGGAGCATGTCAGTGCACGCATCCGATTTCAGTTCCAGAGCGATACACCCGATGAGTCCTTCATACTTAGTCGTTTTTTGCAAAATTTCTGACTTTTTGAAAATTTCAATTTTTGTGAAAATCTCCGCTAAATGAGGTTATAGTAAGTTAGAGGGCATCCCAGGAGGGCTCCAAACGTGTGGGTAAAATATATATCCCTTGGGGGGAAATTTGAAAAAAAGTTGAATAATATTTTTTTCTGGACTTAGAAAATTTTCACACATGTCTCAGACTTCCAGAGAGGGGAGCATGTCAGTGTGCGCATCCGATTTCAGTTCCAGAGCGATTCACCCGATGAGTCCTTCATACTTAGTCGTTTTTTGCAAAATTTCTGACTTTTTGAAAATTTCACTTTTTTGTGAAAATCTCCGCTAAATGAGGTTATAGTATGTTAGAGGGCATCCCAGGAGGGCTCCAAATGTGTGGGTAAAATATATATCCCTTGGGGGGAAATTTGAAAAAAAGTTGAATAATTTTTTTTTCTGGACTTAGAAAATTTTCACACATGTCTCAGACTTCCAGAGAGGGGAGCATGTCAGTGCGCGCATCCGATTTCAGTTCCAGAGCGATTCACCCGATGAGTCCTTCATACTTAGTCATTTTTGCAAAATTTCTGACTTTTTGAAAATTTCACTTTTTTGTGAAAATCTCCGCTAAATGAGGTTATAGTATGTTAGAGGGCATCCCAGGAGGGCTCCAAATGTGTGGGTAAAATATATATCCCTTGGGGGGAAATTTGAAAAAAAGTTGAAAAACATTTTTTTTCTGGACTTAGAAAATTTAAACACATGTCTCAGACTTCCAGAGAGGGGAGCATGTCAGTGCGTGCATCCGATTTCAGTTCCAGAGCGATTCACCCGATGAGTCCTTCATATTTAGTCATTTTTTGCAAAATTTCTGACTTTTTGAAAATTTCACTTTTTTGTGAAAATCTCCGCTAAATGAGGTTATAGTATGTTAGAGGGCATCCCAGGAGGGCTCCAAATGTGTGGGTAAAATATATATCCCTTGGGGGGAAATTTGAAAAAAAGTTGAAAAAATTTTTTTTTCTGGACTTAGAAAATTTTCACACATGTCTCAGACTTCCAGAGAGTGGAGCATGTCAGTGCGTGCATCCGATTTCAGTTCCAGAGCGATTCACCCGATGAGTCCTTCATATTTAGTCATTTTTTGCAAAATTTCTGACTTTTTGAAAATTTCACTTTTTTGTGAAAATCTCCGCTAAATGAGGTTATAGTATGTTAGAGGGCATCCCAGGAGGGCTCCAAATGTGTGGGTAAAATATATATCCCTTTTTGGGAAATTTGAAAAAAAGTTGAAAAACAATTTTTTTTCTGGACTTAGAAAATTTAAACACATGTCTCAGTCTTCCAGAGAGGGAAGCATGTCAGTGCGCGCATCCGATTTCAGTTCCAGAGCGTTTCACCCGATGAGTCCTTCATATTTAGTCATTTTTTGCAAAATTTCTGACTTTTTGAAAATTTCACTTTTTTGTGAAAATCTCCGCTAAATGAGGTTATAGTATGTTAGAGGGCATCCCAGGAGGGCTCCAAATGTGTGGGTAAAATATATATCCCTTGGGGGGAAATTTGAAAAAAAGTTGAATAATTTTTTTTTTCTGGACTTAGAAAATTTTCACACATGTCTCAGACTTCCAGAGAGGGGAGCATGTCAGTGCGCGCATCCGATTTCAGTTCCAGAGCGATTCACCCGATGAGTCCTTCATACTTAGTCGTTTTTTGCAAAATTTCTGACTTTTTGAAAATTTCACTTTTTTGTGAAAATCTCCGCTAAAAGAGGTTATAGTATGTTAGAGGGCATCCCAGGAGGGCTCCAAATGTGTGGGTAAAATATATATCCCTTGGGGGGAAATTTGAAAAAAAGTTGAAAAAATTTTTTTTTCTGGACTTTGAAAATTTTCACACATGTCTCAGACTTCCAGAGAGGGGAGCATGTCAGTGCGCGCATCCGATTTCAGTTCCAGAGCGTTTCACCCGATGAGTCCTTCATATTTAGTCATTTTTTGCAAAATTTCTGACTTTTTGAAAATTTCACTTTTTTGTGAAAATCTCTGCTAAATGAGGTTATAGTATGTTAGAGGGCATCCCAGGAGGGCTCCAAATGTGTGGGTAAAATATATATCCCTTGGGGGAAATTTGAAAAAAAGTTGAAAAAATTTTTTTTTCTGGACTTAGAAAATTTTCACACATGTCTCAGACTTCCAGAGAGGGGAGCATGTCAGTGCGCGCATCCGATTTCAGTTCCAGAGCGATTCACCCGATGAGTCCTTCATACTTAGTCGTTTTTTGCAAAATTTCTGACTTTTTGAAAATGTCACTTTTTTGTGAAAATCTCCGCTAAAAGAGGTTATAGTATGTTAGAGGGCATCCCAGGAGGGCTCCAAATGTGTGGGTAAAATATATATCCCTTGGGGGGAAATTTGAAAAAAAGTTGAAAAAATTTTTTTTTCAGGACTTAGAAAATTTTCACACATGTCTCAGACTTCCAGAGAGGGGAGCATGTCAGTGCGCGCATCCGATTTCAGTTCCAGAGCGATTCACCCGATGAGTCCTTCATACTTAGTCGTTTTTTGCAAAATTTCTGACTTTTTGAAAATTTCACTTTTTTGTGAAAATCTCCGCTAAAAGAGGTTATAGTATGTTAGAGGGCATCCCAGGAGGGCTCCAAATGTGTGGGTAAAATATATATCCCTTGGGGGGAAATTTGAAAAAAAGTTGAAAAAATTTTTTTTTCTGGACTTTGAAAATTTTCACACATGTCTCAGACTTCCAGAGAGGGGAGCATGTCAGTGCGCGTATCCGATTTCAGTTCCAGAGCGTTTCACCCGATGAGTCCTTCATATTTAGTCATTTTTTGCAAAATTTCTGACTTTTTGAAAATTTCACTTTTTTGTGAAAATCTCTGCTAAATGAGGTTATAGTATGTTAAAGGGCATCCCAGGAGGGCTCCAAATGTGTGGGTAAAATATATATCCCTTGGGGGAAATTTGAAAAAAAGTTGAAAAAATTTTTTTTTCTGGACTTAGAAAATTTTCACACATGTCTCAGACTTCCAGAGAGGGGAGCATGTCAGTGCGCGCATCCGATTTCAGTTCCAGAGCGATTCACCCGATGAGTCCTTCATACTTAGTCGTTTTTTGCAAAATTTCTGACTTTTTGAAAATGTCACTTTTTTGTGAAAATCTCCGCTAAAAGAGGTTATAGTATGTTAGAGGGCATCCCAGGAGGGCTCCAAATGTGTGGGTAAAATATATATCCCTTGGGGGGAAATTTGAAAAAAAGTTGAAAAAATTTTTTTTTCAGGACTTAGAAAATTTTCACACATGTCTCAGACTTCCAGAGAGGGGAGCATGTCAGTGCGCGCATCCGATTTCAGTTCCAGAGCGATTCACCCGATGAGTCCTTCATACTTCGTCGTTTTTTGCAAAATTTCTGACTTTTTGAAAATGTCACTTTTTTGTGAAAATCTCCGCTAAAAGAGGTTATAGTATGTTAGAGGGCATCCCAGGAGGGCTCCAAATGTGTGGGTAAAATATATATCCCTTGGGGGGAAATTTGAAAAAAAGTTGAAAAAATTTTTTTTTCAGGACTTAGAAAATTTTCACACATGTCTCAGACTTCCAGAGAGGGGAGCATGTCAGTGCGCGCATCCGATTTCAGTTCCAGAGCGATTCACCCGATGAGTCCTTCATACTTCGTCGTTTTTTGCAAAATTTCTGACTTTTTGAAAATTTCACTTTTTTGTGAAAATCTTTGCTAAATGAGGTTATAGTATGTTAGAGGGCATCCCAGGAGGGCTCCAAATGTGTGGGTAAAATATATATCCCTTGGGGGGAAATTTGAAAAAAAGTTGAAAAACAATTTTTTTTCTGGACTTAGAAAATTTAAACACATGTCTCAGTCTTCCAGAGAGGGAAGCATGTCAGTGCGCGCATCCGATTTCAGTTCCAGAGCGTTTCACCCGATGAGTCCTTCATATTTAGTCATTTTTTGCAAAATTTCTGACTTTTTGAAAATTTCACTTTTTTGTGAAAATCTCTGCTAAATGAGGTTATAGTATGTTAGAGGGCATCCCAGGAGGGCTCCAAATGTGTGGGTAAAATATATATCCCTTGGGGGGAAATTTGAAAAAAAGTTGAAAAAAATTTTTTTTCTGGACTTAGAAAATTTTCACACATGTCTCAGACTTCCAGAGAGGGGAGCATGTCAATGCACGCATCCGATTTCAGTTCCAGAGCGGTTCACCTGATGAGTCCTTCATACTTAGTCGTTTTTTGCAAAATTTCTGACTTTTTGAAAATGTCACTTTTTTGTGAAAATCTCCGGTAAAAGAGGTTATAGTATGTTAGAGGGCATCCCAGGAGGGCTCCAAATGTGTGGGTAAAATATATATCCCTTGGGGGGAAATTTGAAAAAAAGTTGAAAAATTTTTTTTTTCTGGACTTAGAAAATTTTCACACATGTCTCAGACTTCCAGAGAGGGGAGCATGTCAGTGCGCGCATCCGATTTCAGTTCCAGAGTGATTCACCCGATGAGTACTTCATACTTCGTCGTTTTTTGCAAAATTTCTGACTTTTTGAAAATTTCACTTTTTTGTGAAAATCTTTGCTAAATGAGGTTATAGTATGTTAGAGGGCATCCCAGGAGGGCTCCAAATGTGTGGGTAAAATATATATCCCTTGGAGGGAAATTTGAAAAAAGTTTAAAAAATTTTTTTTTCTGGACTTAGAAAATTTAAACACATGTCTCAGACTTACAGAGAGGGGAGCATGTCAGTGCGTGCATCCGATTTCAGTTCCAGAGCGATTCACCCGATGAGTCCTTCATATTTAGTCATTTTTTGCAAAATTTCTGACTTTTTGAAAATGTCACTTTTTTGTGAAAATCTCCGCTAAATGAGGTTATAGTATGTTAGAGGGCATCCCAGGAGGTCTCCAAATGTGTGGGTAAAATATATATCCCTTGGGGGGAAATTTGAAAAAAAGTTGAATAATTTTTTTTTTCTGGACTTAGAAAATTTTCACACATGTCTCAGACTTCCAGAGAGGGGAGCATGTCAGTGCGCGCATCCGATTTCAGTTCCAGAGCGATTCACCCGATGAGTCCTTCATACTTAGTCGTTTTTTGCAAAATTTCTGACTTTTTGAAAATTTCACTTTTTTGTGAAAATCTCCGCTAAAAGAGGTTATAGTATGTTAGAGGGCATCCCAGGAGGGCTCCAAATGTGTGGGTAAAATATATATCCCTTGGGGGGAAATTTAAAAAAAAGTTGAAAAAATTTTTTTTTCTGGACTTTGAAAATTTTCACACATGTCTCAGACTTCCAGAGAGGGGAGCATGTCAGTGCGCGTATCCGATTTCAGTTCCAGAGCGTTTCACCCGATGAGTCCTTCATATTTAGTCATTTTTTGCAAAATTTCTGACTTTTTGAAAATTTCACTTTTTTGTGAAAATCTCTGCTAAATGAGGTTATAGTATGTTAGAGGGCATCCCAGGAGGGCTCCAAATGTGTGGGTAAAATATATATCCCTTGGGGGAAATTTGAAAAAAAGTTGAAAAAATTTTTTTTTCTGGACTTAGAAAATTTTCACACATGTCTCAGACTTCCAGAGAGGGGAGCATGTCAGTGCGCGCATCCGATTTCAGTTCCAGAGCGATTCACCCGATGAGTCCTTCATACTTAGTAGTTTTTTGCAAAATTTCTGACTTTTTGAAAATGTCACTCTTTTGTGAAAATCTCCGCTAAAAGAGGTTATAGTATGTTAGAGGGCATCCCAGGAGGGCTCCAAATGTGTGGGTAAAATATATATCCCTTGGGGGGAAATTTGAAAAAAAGTTGAAAAAATTTTTTTTTCAGGACTTAGAAAATTTTCACACATGTCTCAGACTTCCAGAGAGGGGAGCATGTCAGTGCGCGCATCCGATTTCAGTTCCAGAGCGATTCACCCGATGAGTCCTTCATACTTCGTCGTTTTTTGCAAAATTTCTGACTTTTTGAAAATTTCACTTTTTTGTGAAAATCTTTGCTAAATGAGGTTATAGTATGTTAGAGGGCATCCCAGGAGGGCTCCAAATGTGTGGGTAAAATATATATCCCTTGGGGGGAAATTTGAAAAAAAGTTGAAAAACAATTTTTTTTCTGGACTTAGAAAATTTAAACACATGTCTCAGTCTTCCAGAGAGGGAAGCATGTCAGTGCGCGCATCCGATTTCAGTTCCAGAGCGTTTCACCCGATGAGTCCTTCATATTTAGTCATTTTTTGCAAAATTTCTGACTTTTTGAAAATTTCACTTTTTTGTGAAAATCTCTGCTAAATGAGGTTATAGTATGTTAGAGGGCATCCCAGGAGGGCTCCAAATGTGTGGGTAAAATATATATCCCTTGGGGGGAAATTTGAAAAAAAGTTGAAAAAAATTTTTTTTCTGGACTTAGAAAATTTTCACACATGTCTCAGACTTCCAGAGAGGGGAGCATGTCAATGCACGCATCCGATTTCAGTTCCAGAGCGGTTCACTTGATGAGTCCTTCATACTTAGTCGTTTTTTGCAAAATTTCTGACTTTTTGAAAATGTCACTTTTTTGTGAAAATCTCCGGTAAAAGAGGTTATAGTATGTTAGAGGGCATCCCAAGAGGGCTCCAAATGTGTGGGTAAAATATATATCCCTTGGGGGGAAATTTGAAAAAAAGTTGAAAAATTTTTTTTTTCTGGACTTAGAAAATTTTCACACATGTCTCAGACTTCCAGAGAGGGGAGCATGTCAGTGCGCGCATCCGATTTCAGTTCCAGAGCGATTCACCCGATGAGTCCTTCATACTTAGTCGTTTTTTGCAAAATTTCTGACTTTTTGAAAATTTCACTTTTTTTGTGAAAATCTCTGCTAAATGAGGTTATAGTATGTTATAGGGCATCCCAGGAGGGCTCCAAATGTGTGGGTAAAATATATATCCCTTGGGGGGAAATTTGAAAAAAAGTTGAAAAAATTTTTTTTTCTGGACTTAGAAAATTTTCACACATGTCTCAGACTTCCAGAGAGGGGAGCATGTCAGTGCGCGCATCCGATTTCAGTTCCAGAGTGATTCACCCGATGAGTACTTCATATTTAGTCATTTTTTGCAAAATTTCTGACTTTTTGAAAATTTCAATTTTTGTGAAAATCTCCGCTAAATGAGGTTATAGTAAGTTAGAGGGCATCCCAGGAGGGCTCCAAATGTGTGGGTAAAATATATATCCCTTGGGGGGAAATTTGAAAAAAAGTTGAATAATTTTTTTTTCTGGACTTAGAAAATTTTCACACATGTCTCAGACTTCCAGAGAGGGGAGCATGTCAGTGCGCGCATCCGATTTCAGTTCCAGAGCGATTCACCCGATGAGTCCTTCATACTTAGTCGTTTTTTGCAAAATTTCTGACTTTTTGAAAATTTCACTTTTTTGTGAAAATCTCCGCTAAATGAGGTTATAGTATGTTAGAGGGCATCCCAGGAGGGCTCCAAATGTGTGGGTAAAATATATATCCCTTGGGGGGAAATTTGAAAAAAAGTTGAAAAATTTTTTTTTTCTGGACTTAGAAAATTTAAACACATGTCTCAGACTTCCAGAGAGGGGAGCATGTCAGTGCGTGCATCCGATTTCAGTTCCAGAGCGATTCACCCGATGAGTCCTTCATATTTAGTCATTTTTTGCAAAATTTCTGACTTTTTGAAAATGTCACTTTTTTGTGAAAATCTCCGCTAAATGAGGTTATAGTATGTTAGAGGGCATCCCAGGAGGGCTCCAAGTGTGTGGGTAAAATATATATCCCTTGAGGGGAAATTTGAAAAAAAGTTGAAAAAATTTTTTTTTCTGGACTTTGAAAATTTTCACACATGTCTCAGACTTCCAGAGAGGGGAGCATGTCAGTGCGCGTATCCGATTTCAGTTCCAGAGCGTTTCACCCGATGAGTCCTTCATACTTAGTCGTTTTTTGCAAAATTTCTGACTTTTTGAAAATGTCACTTTTTTGTGAAAATCTCCGCTAAAAGAGGTTATAGTATGTTAGAGGGCATCCCAGGAGGGCTCCAAATGTGTGGGTAAAATATATATCCCTTGGGGGGAAATTTGAAAAAAAGTTGAAAAAATTTTTTTTTCAGGACTTAGAAAATTTTCACACATGTCTCAGACTTCCAGAGAGGGGAGCATGTCAGTGCGCGCATCCGATTTCAGTTCCAGAGCGATTCACCCGATGAGTCCTTCATACTTAGTCGTTTTTTGCAAAATTTCTGACTTTTTGAAAATTTCACTTTTTTGTGAAAATCTCCGCTAAAAGAGGTTATAGTATGTTAGAGGGCATCCCAGGAGGGCTCCAAATGTGTGGGTAAAATATATATCCCTTGGGGGGAAATTTAAAAAAAAGTTGAAAAAATTTTTTTTTCTGGACTTTGAAAATTTTCACACATGTCTCAGACTTCCAGAGAGGGGAGCATGTCAGTGCGCGTATCCGATTTCAGTTCCAGAGCGTTTCACCCGATGAGTCCTTCATATTTAGTCATTTTTTGCAAAATTTCTGACTTTTTGAAAATTTCACTTTTTTGTGAAAATCTCTGCTAAATGAGGTTATAGTATGTTAGAGGGCATCCCAGGAGGGCTCCAAATGTGTGGGTAAAATATATATCCCTTGGGGGAAATTTGAAAAAAAGTTGAAAAAATTTTTTTTTCTGGACTTAGAAAATTTTCACACATGTCTCAGACTTCCAGAGAGGGGAGCATGTCAGTGCGCGCATCCGATTTCAGTTCCAGAGCGATTCACCCGATGAGTCCTTCATACTTAGTCGTTTTTTGCAAAATTTCTGACTTTTTGAAAATTTCACTTTTTTGTGAAAATCTTTGCTAAATGAGGTTATAGTATGTTAGAGGGCATCCCAGGAGGGCTCCAAATGTGTGGGTAAAATATATATCCCTTGGGGGGAAATTTGAAAAAAAGTTGAAAAACAATTTTTTTTCTGGACTTAGAAAATTTAAACACATGTCTCAGTCTTCCAGAGAGGGAAGCATGTCAGTGCGCGCATCCGATTTCAGTTCCAGAGCGTTTCACCCGATGAGTCCTTCATATTTAGTCATTTTTTGCAAAATTTCTGACTTTTTGAAAATTTCACTTTTTTGTGAAAATCTCTGCTAAATGAGGTTATAGTATGTTAGAGGGCATCCCAGGAGGGCTCCAAATGTGTGGGTAAAATATATATCCCTTGGGGGGAAATTTGAAAAAAAGTTGAAAAAAATTTTTTTTCTGGACTTAGAAAATTTTCACACATGTCTCAGACTTCCAGAGAGGGGAGCATGTCAATGCACGCATCCGATTTCAGTTCCAGAGCGGTTCACTTGATGAGTCCTTCATACTTAGTCGTTTTTTGCAAAATTTCTGACTTTTTGAAAATGTCACTTTTTTGTGAAAATCTCCGGTAAAAGAGGTTATAGTATGTTAGAGGGCATCCCAAGAGGGCTCCAAATGTGTGGGTAAAATATATATCCCTTGGGGGGAAATTTGAAAAAAAGTTGAAAAATTTTTTTTTTCTGGACTTAGAAAATTTTCACACATGTCTCAGACTTCCAGAGAGGGGAGCATGTCAGTGCGCGCATCCGATTTCAGTTCCAGAGCGATTCACCCGATGAGTCCTTCATACTTAGTCGTTTTTTGCAAAATTTCTGACTTTTTGAAAATTTCACTTTTTTTGTGAAAATCTCTGCTAAATGAGGTTATAGTATGTTATAGGGCATCCCAGGAGGGCTCCAAATGTGTGGGTAAAATATATATCCCTTGGGGGGAAATTTGAAAAAAAGTTGAAAAAATTTTTTTTTCTGGACTTAGAAAATTTTCACACATGTCTCAGACTTCCAGAGAGGGGAGCATGTCAGTGCGCGCATCCGATTTCAGTTCCAGAGTGATTCACCCGATGAGTACTTCATATTTAGTCATTTTTTGCAAAATTTCTGACTTTTTGAAAATTTCAATTTTTGTGAAAATCTCCGCTAAATGAGGTTATAGTAAGTTAGAGGGCATCCCAGGAGGGCTCCAAATGTGTGGGTAAAATATATATCCCTTGGGGGGAAATTTGAAAAAAAGTTGAATAATTTTTTTTTCTGGACTTAGAAAATTTTCACACATGTCTCAGACTTCCAGAGAGGGGAGCATGTCAGTGCGCGCATCCGATTTCAGTTCCAGAGCGATTCACCCGATGAGTCCTTCATACTTAGTCGTTTTTTGCAAAATTTCTGACTTTTTGAAAATTTCACTTTTTTGTGAAAATCTCCGCTAAATGAGGTTATAGTATGTTAGAGGGCATCCCAGGAGGGCTCCAAATGTGTGGGTAAAATATATATCCCTTGGGGGGAAATTTGAAAAAAAGTTGAAAAATTTTTTTTTTCTGGACTTAGAAAATTTAAACACATGTCTCAGACTTCCAGAGAGGGGAGCATGTCAGTGCGTGCATCCGATTTCAGTTCCAGAGCGATTCACCCGATGAGTCCTTCATATTTAGTCATTTTTTGCAAAATTTCTGACTTTTTGAAAATGTCACTTTTTTGTGAAAATCTCCGCTAAATGAGGTTATAGTATGTTAGAGGGCATCCCAGGAGGGCTCCAAATGTGTGGGTAAAATATATATCCCTTGAGGGGAAATTTGAAAAAAAGTTGAAAAAATTTTTTTTTCTGGACTTTGAAAATTTTCACACATGTCTCAGACTTCCAGAGAGGGGAGCATGTCAGTGCGCGTATCCGATTTCAGTTCCAGAGCGTTTCACCCGATGAGTCCTTCATATTTAGTCATTTTTTGCAAAATTTCTGACTTTTTGAAAATTTCACTTTTTTGTGAAAATCTCTGCTAAATGAGGTTATAGTATGTTAAAGGGCATCCCAGGAGGGCTCCAAATGTGTGGGTAAAATATATATCCCTTGGGGGAAATTTGAAAAAAAGTTGAAAAAATTTTTTTTTCTGGACTTAGAAAATTTTCACACATGTCTCAGACTTCCAGAGAGGGGAGCATGTCAGTGCGCGCATCCGATTTCAGTTCCAGAGCGATTCATCCGATGAGTCCTTCATACTTAGTCGTTTTTTGCAAAATTTCTGACTTTTTGAAAATGTCACTTTTTTGTGAAAATCTCCGCTAAAAGAGGTTATAGTATGTTAGAGGGCATCCCAGGAGGGCTCCAAATGTGTGGGTAAAATATATATCCCTTGGGGGGAAATTTGAAAAAAAGTTGAAAAAATTTTTTTTTCAGGACTTAGAAAATTTTCACACATGTCTCAGACTTCCAGAGAGGGGAGCATGTCAGTGCGCGCATCCGATTTCAGTTCCAGAGCGATTCACCCGATGAGTCCTTCATACTTAGTCGTTTTTTGCAAAATTTCTGACTTTTTGAAAATTTCACTTTTTTGTGAAAATCTCCGCTAAAAGAGGTTATAGTATGTTAGAGGGCATCCCAGGAGGGCTCCAAATGTGTGGGTAAAATATATATCCCTTGGGGGGAAATTTAAAAAAAAGTTGAAAAAATTTTTTTTTCTGGACTTTGAAAATTTTCACACATGTCTCAGACTTCCAGAGAGGGGAGCATGTCAGTGCGCGTATCCGATTTCAGTTCCAGAGCGTTTCACCCGATGAGTCCTTCATATTTAGTCATTTTTTGCAAAATTTCTGACTTTTTGAAAATTTCACTTTTTTGTGAAAATCTCTGCTAAATGAGGTTATAGTATGTTAGAGGGCATCCCAGGAGGGCTCCAAATGTGTGGGTAAAATATATATCCCTTGGGGGAAATTTGAAAAAAAGTTGAAAAAATTTTTTTTTCTGGACTTAGAAAATTTTCACACATGTCTCAGACTTCCAGAGAGGGGAGCATGTCAGTGCGCGCATCCGATTTCAGTTCCAGAGCGATTCACCCGATGAGTCCTTCATACTTAGTCGTTTTTTGCAAAATTTCTGACTTTTTGAAAATTTCACTTTTTTGTGAAAATCTTTGCTAAATGAGGTTATAGTATGTTAGAGGGCATCCCAGGAGGGCTCCAAATGTGTGGGTAAAATATATATCCCTTGGGGGGAAATTTGAAAAAAAGTTGAAAAACAATTTTTTTTCTGGACTTAGAAAATTTAAACACATGTCTCAGTCTTCCAGAGAGGGAAGCATGTCAGTGCGCGCATCCGATTTCAGTTCCAGAGCGTTTCACCCGATGAGTCCTTCATATTTAGTCATTTTTTGCAAAATTTCTGACTTTTTGAAAATTTCACTTTTTTGTGAAAATCTCTGCTAAATGAGGTTATAGTATGTTAGAGGGCATCCCAGGAGGGCTCCAAATGTGTGGGTAAAATATATATCCCTTGGGGGGAAATTTGAAAAAAAGTTGAAAAAAATTTTTTTTCTGGACTTAGAAAATTTTCACACATGTCTCAGACTTCCAGAGAGGGGAGCATGTCAATGCACGCATCCGATTTCAGTTCCAGAGCGGTTCACTTGATGAGTCCTTCATACTTAGTCTTTTTTTGCAAAATTTCTGACTTTTTGAAAATGTCACTTTTTTGTGAAAATCTCCGGTAAAAGAGGTTATAGTATGTTAGAGGGCATCCCAGGAGGGCTCCAAATGTGTGGGTAAAATATATATCCCTTGGGGGGAAATTTGAAAAAAAGTTGAAAAATTTTTTTTTTCTGGACTTAGAAAATTTTCACACATGTCTCAGACTTCCAGAGAGGGGAGCATGTCAGTGCGCGCATCCGATTTCAGTTCCAGAGCGATTCACCCGATGAGTCCTTCATACTTAGTCGTTTTTTGCAAAATTTCTGACTTTTTGAAAATTTCACTTTTTTTGTGAAAATCTCTGCTAAATGAGGTTATAGTATGTTATAGGGCATCCCAGGAGGGCTCCAAATGTGTGGGTAAAATATATATCCCTTGGGGGGAAATTTGAAAAAAAGTTGAAAAAATTTTTTTTTCTGGACTTAGAAAATTTTCACACATGTCTCAGACTTCCAGAGAGGGGAGCATGTCAGTGCGCGCATCCGATTTCAGTTCCAGAGTGATTCACCCGATGAGTACTTCATATTTAGTCATTTTTTGCAAAATTTCTGACTTTTTGAAAATTTCAATTTTTGTGAAAATCTCCGCTAAATGAGGTTATAGTAAGTTAGAGGGCATCCCAGGAGGGCTCCAAATGTGTGGGTAAAATATATATCCCTTGGGGGGAAATTTGAAAAAAAGTTGAATAATTTTTTTTTCTGGACTTAGAAAATTTTCACACATGTCTCAGACTTCCAGAGAGGGGAGCATGTCAGTGCGCGCATCCGATTTCAGTTCCAGAGCGATTCACCCGATGAGTCCTTCATACTTAGTCGTTTTTTGCAAAATTTCTGACTTTTTGAAAATTTCACTTTTTTGTGAAAATCTCCGCTAAATGAGGTTATAGTATGTTAGAGGGCATCCCAGGAGGGCTCCAAATGTGTGGGTAAAATATATATCCCTTGGGGGGAAATTTGAAAAAAAGTTGAAAAATTTTTTTTTTCTGGACTTAGAAAATTTAAACACATGTCTCAGACTTCCAGAGAGGGGAGCATGTCAGTGCGTGCATCCGATTTCAGTTCCAGAGCGATTCACCCGATGAGTCCTTCATATTTAGTCATTTTTTGCAAAATTTCTGACTTTTTGAAAATGTCACTTTTTTGTGAAAATCTCCGCTAAATGAGGTTATAGTATGTTAGAGGGCATCCCAGGAGGTCTCCAAATGTGTGGGTAAAATATATATCCCTTGGGGGGAAATTTGAAAAAAAGTTGAATAATTTTTTTTTTCTGGACTTAGAAAATTTTCACACATGTCTCAGACTGCCAGAGAGGGGAGCATGTCAGTGCGCACATCCGATTTCAGTTCCAGAGCGATTCACCCGATGAGTCCTTCATACTTAGTCGTTTTTTGCAAAATTTCTGACTTTTTGAAAATTTCACTTTTTTGTGAAAATCTCCGCTAAATGAGGTTATAGTATGTTAGAGGGCATCCCAGGAGGGCTCCAAATGTGTGGGTAAAATATATATCCCTTGGGGGGAAATTTGAAAAAAAGTTGAAAAATTTTTTTTTTCTGGACTTAGAAAATTTAAACACATGTCTCAGACTTCCAGAGAGGGGAGCATGTCAGTGCGTGCATCCGATTTCAGTTCCAGAGCGATTCACCCGATGAGTCCTTCATATTTAGTCATTTATTGCAAAATTTCTGACTTTTTGAAAATTTCACTTTTTTGTGAAAATCTCCGCTAAATGAGGTTATAGTATGTTAGAGGGCATCCCAGGAGGGCTCCAAATGTGTGGGTAAAATATATATCCCTTGGGGGGAAATTTGAAAAAAAGTTGAAAACATTTTTTTTTCTGGACTTAGAAAATTTTCACACATGTCTCAGACTTCCAGAGAGTGGAGCATGTCAGTGCGTGCATCCGATTTCAGTTCCAGAGCGATTCACCCGATGAGTCCTTCATATTTAGTCATTTTTTGCAAAATTTCTGACTTTTTGAAAATTTCACTTTTTTGTGAAAATCTCCGCTAAATGAGGTTATAGTATGTTAGAGGGCATCCCAGGAGGGCTCCAAATGTGTGGGTAAAATATATATCCCTTGGGGGGAAATTTGAAAAAAAGTTGAATAATTTTTTTTTTCTGGACTTAGAAAATTTTCACACATGTCTCAGACTTCCAGAGAGGGGAGCATGTCAGTGCGCGCATCCGATTTCAGTTCCAGAGCGATTCACCCGATGAGTCCTTCATACTTAGTCGTTTTTTGCAAAATTTCTGACTTTTTGAAAATTTCACTTTTTTGTGAAAATCTCCGCTAAAAGAGGTTATAGTATGTTAGAGGGCATCCCAGGAGGGCTCCAAATGTGTGGGTAAAATATATATCCCTTGGGGGGAAATTTGAAAAAAAGTTGAAAAAATTTTTTTTTCTGGACTTTGAAAATTTTCACACATGTCTCAGACTTCCAGAGAGGGGAGCATGTCAGTGCGCGTATCCGATTTCAGTTCCAGAGCGTTTCACCCGATGAGTCCTTCATATTTAGTCATTTTTTGCAAAATTTCTGACTTTTTGAAAATTTCACTTTTTTGTGAAAATCTCTGCTAAATGAGGTTATAGTATGTTAGAGGGCATCCCAGGAGGGCTCCAAATGTGTGGGTAAAATATATATCCCTTGGGGGGAAATTTGAAAAAAAGTTGAAAACATTTTTTTTTCTGGACTTAGAAAATTTTCACACATGTCTCAGACTTCCAGAGAGTGGAGCATGTCAGTGCGTGCATCCGATTTCAGTTCCAGAGCGATTCACCCGATGAGTCCTTCATATTTAGTCATTTTTTGCAAAATTTCTGACTTTTTGAAAATTTCACTTTTTTGTGAAAATCTCCGCTAAATGAGGTTATAGTATGTTAGAGGGCATCCCAGGAGGGCTCCAAATGTGTGGGTAAAATATATATCCCTTGGGGGGAAATTTGAAAAAAAGTTGAATAATTTTTTTTTTCTGGACTTAGAAAATTTTCACACATGTCTCAGACTTCCAGAGAGGGGAGCATGTCAGTGCGCGCATCCGATTTCAGTTCCAGAGCGATTCACCCGATGAGTCCTTCATACTTAGTCGTTTTTTGCAAAATTTCTGACTTTTTGAAAATTTCACTTTTTTGTGAAAATCTCCGCTAAAAGAGGTTATAGTATGTTAGAGGGCATCCCAGGAGGGCTCCAAATGTGTGGGTAAAATATATATCCCTTGGGGGGAAATTTGAAAAAAAGTTGAAAAAATTTTTTTTTCTGGACTTTGAAAATTTTCACACATGTCTCAGACTTCCAGAGAGGGGAGCATGTCAGTGCGCGTATCCGATTTCAGTTCCAGAGCGTTTCACCCGATGAGTCCTTCATATTTAGTCATTTTTTGCAAAATTTCTGACTTTTTGAAAATTTCACTTTTTTGTGAAAATCTCTGCTAAATGAGGTTATAGTATGTTAGAGGGCATCCCAGGAGGGCTCCAAATGTGTGGGTAAAATATATATCCCTTGGGGGAAATTTGAAAAAAAGTTGAAAAAATTTTTTTTTCTGGACTTAGAAAATTTTCACACATGTCTCAGACTTCCAGAGAGGGGAGCATGTCAGTGCGCGCATCCGATTTCAGTTCCAGAGCGATTCACCCGATGAGTCCTTCATACTTAGTCGTTTTTTGCAAAATTTCTGACTTTTTGAAAATGTCACTTTTTTGTGAAAATCTCCGCTAAAAGAGGTTATAGTATGTTAGAGGGCATCCCAGGAGGGCTCCAAATGTGTGGGTAAAATATATATCCCTTGGGGGGAAATTTGAAAAAAAGTTGAAAAACAATTTTTTTTCTGGACTTAGAAAATTTAAACACATGTCTCAGTCTTCCAGAGAGGGAAGCATGTCAGTGCGCGCATCCGATTTCAGTTCCAGAGCGTTTCACCCGATGAGTCCTTCATATTTAGTCATTTTTTGCAAAATTTCTGACTTTTTGAAAATTTCACTTTTTTGTGAAAATCTCTGCTAAATGAGGTTATAGTATGTTAGAGGGCATCCCAGGAGGGCTCCAAATGTGTGGGTAAAATATATATCCCTTGGGGGGAAATTTGAAAAAAAGTTGAAAAAATTTTTTTTTCTGGACTTAGAAAATTTTCACACATGTCTCAGACTTCCAGAGAGGGGAGCATGTCAATGCGCGCATCCGATTTCAGTTCCAGAGCGGTTCACCTGATGAGTCCTTCATACTTAGTCGTTTTTTGCAAAATTTCTGACTTTTTGAAAATGTCACTTTTTTGTGAAAATCTCCGGTAAAAGAGGTTATAGTATGTTAGAGGGCATCCCAGGAGGGCTCCAAATGTGTGGGTAAAATATATATCCCTTGGGGGGAAATTTGAAAAAAAGTTGAAAATTTTTTTTTTTCTGGACTTAGAAAATTTTCACACATGTCTCAGACTTCCAGAGAGGGGAGCATGTCAGTGCGCGCATCCGATTTCAGTTCCAGAGCGATTCACCCGATGAGTCCTTCATACTTAGTCGTTTTTTGCAAAATTTCTGACTTTTTGAAAATTTCACTTTTTTTGTGAAAATCTCTGCTAAATGAGGTTATAGTATGTTATAGGGCATCCCAGGAGGGCTCCAAATGTGTGGGTAAAATATATATCCCTTGGGGGGAAATTTGAAAAAAAGTTGAAAAAAATTTTTTTTCTGGACTTAGAAAATTTTCACACATGTCTCAGACTTCCAGAGAGGGGAGCATGTCAGTGCGCGCATCCGATTTCAGTTCCAGAGTGATTCACCCGATGAGTACTTCATACTTTGTCGTTTTTTGCAAAATTTCTGACTTTTTGAAAATTTCACTTTTTTGTGAAAATCTTTGCTAAATGAGGTTATAGTATGTTAGAGGGCATCCCAGGAGGGCTCCAAATGTGTGGGTAAAATATATATCCCTTGGAGGGAAATTTGAAAAAAGTTTAAAAAATTTTTTTTTCTGGACTTAGAAAATTTTCACACATGTCTCAGACTGCCAGAGAGGGGAGCATGTCAGTGCGCACATCCGATTTCAGTTCCAGAGCGTTTCACCCGATGAGTCCTTCATATTTAGTCATTTTTTGCAAAATTTCTGACTTTTTGAAAATTTCACTTTTTTTGTGAAAATCTCCGCTAAATGAGGTTATAGTATGTTAGAGGGCATCCCAGGAGGGCTCCAAATGTGTGGGTAAAATATATATCCCTTGGGGGGAAATTTGAAAAAAGTTGAATAATTTTTTTTTTCTGGACTTAGAAAATTTTCACACATATCTCAGACTGCCAGAGAGGGGAGCATGTCAGTGCGCACATCCGATTTCAGTTCCAGAGCGATTCACCCGATGAGTACTTCATACTTTGTCGTTTTTTGCAAAATTTCTGACTTTTTGAAAATGTCACTTTTTTGTGAAAATCTCCGCTAAAAGAGGTTATAGTATGTTAGAGGGCATCCCAGGAGGGCTCCAAATGTGTGGGTAAAATATATATCCCTTGGGGGGAAATTTGAAAAAAAGTTGAAAAAAATTTTTTTTCAGGACTTAGAAAATTTTCACACATGTCTCAGACTTCCAGAGAGGGGAGCATGTCAGTGCGCGCATCCGATTTCAGTTCCAGAGCGATTCACCCGATGAGTCCTTCATACTTCGTCGTTTTTTGCAAAATTTCTGACTTTTTGAAAATTTCACTTTTTTGTGAAAATCTTTGCTAAATGAGGTTATAGTATGTTAGAGGGCATCCCAGGAGGGCTCCAAATGTGTGGGTTAAATATATATCCCTTGGGGGGAAATTTGAAAAAAAGTTGAAAAACAATTTTTTTTCTGGACTTAGAAAATTTAAACACATGTCTCAGTCTTCCAGAGAGGGAAGCATGTCAGTGCGCGCATCCGATTTCAGTTCCAGAGCGTTTCACCCGATGAGTCCTTCATATTTAGTCATTTTTTGCAAAATTTCTGACTTTTTGAAAATTTCACTTTTTTGTGAAAATCTCTGCTAAATGAGGTTATAGTATGTTAGAGGGCATCCCAGGAGGGCTCCAAATGTGTGGGTAAAATATATATCCCTTGGGGGGAAATTTGAAAAAAAGTTGAAAAAATTTTTTTTTCTGGACTTAGAAAATTTTCACACATGTCTCAGACTTCCAGAGAGGGGAGCATGTCAATGCGCGCATCCGATTTCAGTTCCAGAGCGGTTCACCTGATGAGTCCTTCATACTTAGTCGTTTTTTGCAAAATTTCTGACTTTTTGAAAATGTCACTTTTTTGTGAAAATCTCCGGTAAAAGAGGTTATAGTATGTTAGAGGGCATCCCAGGAGGGCTCCAAATGTGTGGGTAAAATATATATCCCTTGGGGGGAAATTTGAAAAAAAGTTGAAAATTTTTTTTTTTCTGGACTTAGAAAATTTTCACACATGTCTCAGACTTCCAGAGAGGGGAGCATGTCAGTGCGCGCATCCGATTTCAGTTCCAGAGCGATTCACCCGATGAGTCCTTCATACTTAGTCGTTTTTTGCAAAATTTCTGACTTTTTGAAAATTTCACTTTTTTTGTGAAAATCTCTGCTAAATGAGGTTATAGTATGTTATAGGGCATCCCAGGAGGGCTCCAAATGTGTGGGTAAAATATATATCCCTTGGGGGGAAATTTGAAAAAAAGTTGAAAAAATTTTTTTTTCTGGACTTAGAAAATTTTCACACATGTCTCAGACTTCCAGAGAGGGGAGCATGTCAGTGCGCGCATCCGATTTCAGTTCCAGAGTGATTCACCCGATGAGTACTTCATACTTTGTCGTTTTTTGCAAAATTTCTGACTTTTTGAAAATTTCACTTTTTTGTGAAAATCTCCACTAAATGAGGTTATAGTATGTTAGAGGGCATCCCAGGAGGGCTCCAAATGTGTGGGTAAAATATATATCCCTTGGGGGGAAATTTGAAAAAAAGTTGAAAAACATTTTTTTTCTGGACTTAGAAAATTTAAACACATGTCTCAGACTTCCAGAGAGGGGAGCATGTCAGTGCGTGCATCTGATTTCAGTTCCAGAGCGATTCACCCGATGAGTCCTTCATATTTAGTCATTTTTTGCAAAATTTCTGACTTTTTGAAAATTTCACTTTTTTGTGAAAATCTCCGCTAAATGAGGTTATAGTATGTTAGAGGGCATCCCAGGAGGGCTCCAAATGTGTGGGTAAAATATATATCCCTTGGGGGGAAATTTGAAAAAAAGTTGAAAAAATTTTTTTTTCTGGACTTAGAAAATTTTCACACATGTCTCAGACTTCCAGAGAGTGGAGCATGTCAGTGCGTGCATCCGATTTCAGTTCCAGAGCGATTCACCCGATGAGTCCTTCATATTTAGTCATTTTTTGCAAAATTTCTGACTTTTTGAAAATTTCACTTTTTTGTGAAAATCTCCGCTAAATGAGGTTATAGTATGTTAGAGGGCATCCCAGGAGGGCTCCAAATGTGTGGGTAAAATATATATCCCTTGGGGGGAAATTTGAAAAAAAGTTGAATAATTTTTTTTTTCTGGACTTAGAAAATTTTCACACATGTCTCAGACTTCCAGAGAGGGGAGCATGTCAATGCGCGCATCCGATTTCAGTTCCAGAGCGGTTCACCTGATGAGTCCTTCATACTTAGTCGTTTTTTGCAAAATTTCTGACTTTTTGAAAATGTCACTTTTTTGTGAAAATCTCCGGTAAAAGAGGTTATAGTATGTTAGAGGGCATCCCAGGAGGGCTCCAAATGTGTGGGTAAAATATATATCCCTTGGGGGGAAATTTGAAAAAAAGTTGAAAATTTTTTTTTTTCTGGACTTAGAAAATTTTCACACATGTCTCAGACTTCCAGAGAGGGGAGCATGTCAGTGCGCGCATCCGATTTCAGTTCCAGAGCGATTCACCCGATGAGTCCTTCATACTTAGTCGTTTTTTGCAAAATTTCTGACTTTTTGAAAATTTCACTTTTTTTGTGAAAATCTCTGCTAAATGAGGTTATAGTATGTTATAGGGCATCCCAGGAGGGCTCCAAATGTGTGGGTAAAATATATATCCCTTGGGGGGAAATTTGAAAAAAAGTTGAAAAAATTTTTTTTTCTGGACTTAGAAAATTTTCACACATGTCTCAGACTTCCAGAGAGGGGAGCATGTCAGTGCGCGCATCCGATTTCAGTTCCAGAGTGATTCACCCGATGAGTACTTCATACTTTGTCGTTTTTTGCAAAATTTCTGACTTTTTGAAAATTTCACTTTTTTGTGAAAATCTTTGCTAAATGAGGTTATAGTATGTTAGAGGGCATCCCAGGAGGGCTCCAAATGTGTGGGTAAAATATATATCCCTTGGAGGGAAATTTGAAAAAAGTTTAAAAAATTTTTTTTTCTGGACTTAGAAAATTTTCACACATGTCTCAGACTGCCAGAGAGGGGAGCATGTCAGTGCGCACATCCGATTTCAGTTCCAGAGCGTTTCACCCGATGAGTCCTTCATATTTAGTCATTTTTTGCAAAATTTCTGACTTTTTGAAAATTTCACTTTTTTTGTGAAAATCTCCGCTAAATGAGGTTATAGTATGTTAGAGGGCATCCCAGGAGGGCTCCAAATGTGTGGGTAAAATATATATCCCTTGGGGGGAAATTTGAAAAAAGTTGAATAATTTTTTTTTTCTGGACTTAGAAAATTTTCACACATATCTCAGACTGCCAGAGAGGGGAGCATGTCAGTGCACACATCCGATATCAGTTCCAGAGCGATTCACCCTATGAGTCCTTCATACTTAGTCGTTTTTTGCAAAATTTCTGACTTTTTGAAAATTTCACTTTTTTGTGAAAATCTTTGCTAAATGAGGTTATAGTATGTTAGAGGGCATCCCAGGAGGGCTCCAAATGTGTGGGTAAAATATATATCCCTTGGGGGGAAATTTGAAAAAAAGTTGAAAAACATTTTTTTTCTGGACTTAGAAAATTTAAACACATGTCTCAGACTTCCAGAGAGGGGAGCATGTCAGTGCGTGCATCTGATTTCAGTTCCAGAGCGATTCACCCGATGAGTCCTTCATATTTAGTCATTTTTTGCAAAATTTCTGACTTTTTGAAAATTTCACTTTTTTGTGAAAATCTCCGCTAAATGAGGTTATAGTATGTTAGAGGGCATCCCAGGAGGGCTCCAAATGTGTGGGTAAAATATATATCCCTTGGGGGGAAATTTGAAAAAAAGTTGAAAAAATTTTTTTTTCTGGACTTAGAAAATTTTCACACATGTCTCAGACTTCCAGAGAGTGGAGCATGTCAGTGCGTGCATCCGATTTCAGTTCCAGAGCGATTCACCCGATGAGTCCTTCATATTTAGTCATTTTTTGCAAAATTTCTGACTTTTTGAAAATTTCACTTTTTTGTGAAAATCTCCGCTAAATGAGGTTATAGTATGTTAGAGGGCATCCCAGGAGGGCTCCAAATGTGTGGGTAAAATATATATCCCTTGGGGGGAAATTTGAAAAAAAGTTGAATAATTTTTTTTTTCTGGACTTAGAAAATTTTCACACATGTCTCAGACTTCCAGAGAGGGGAGCATGTCAGTGCGCGCATCCGATTTCAGTTCCAGAGCGATTCACCCGATGAGTCCTTCATACTTAGTCGTTTTTTGCAAAATTTCTGACTTTTTGAAAATTTCACTTTTTTGTGAAAATCTCCGCTAAAAGAGGTTATAGTATGTTAGAGGGCATCCCAGGAGGGCTCCAAATGTGTGGGTAAAATATATATCCCTTGGGGGGAAATTTGAAAAAAAGTTGAAAAAATTTTTTTTTCTGGACTTTGAAAATTTTCACACATGTCTCAGACTTCCAGAGAGGGGAGCATGTCAGTGCGCGTATCCGATTTCAGTTCCAGAGCGTTTCACCCGATGAGTCCTTCATATTTAGTCATTTTTTGCAAAATTTCTGACTTTTTGAAAATGTCACTTTTTTGTGAAAATCTCCGCTAAAAGAGGTTATAGTATGTTAGAGGGCATCCCAGGAGGGCTCCAAATGTGTGGGTAAAATATATATCCCTTGGGGGGAAATTTGAAAAAAAGTTGAAAAAAATTTTTTTTCAGGACTTAGAAAATTTTCACACATGTCTCAGACTTCCAGAGAGGGGAGCATGTCAGTGCGCGCATCCGATTTCAGTTCCAGAGCGTTTCACCCGATGAGTCCTTCATATTTAGTCATTTTTTGCAAAATTTCTGACTTTTTGAAAATTTCACTTTTTTGTGAAAATCTCTGCTAAATGAGGTTATAGTATGTTAGAGGGCATCCCAGGAGGGCTCCAAATGTGTGGGTAAAATATATATCCCTTGGGGGGAAATTTGAAAAAAAGTTGAAAAAATTTTTTTTTCTGGACTTAGAAAATTTTCACACATGTCTCAGACTTCCAGAGAGGGGAGCATGTCAATGCGCGCATCCGATTTCAGTTCCAGAGCGGTTCACCTGATGAGTCCTTCATACTTAGTCGTTTTTTGCAAAATTTCTGACTTTTTGAAAATGTCACTTTTTTGTGAAAATCTCCGGTAAAAGAGGTTATAGTATGTTAGAGGGCATCCCAGGAGGGCTCCAAATGTGTGGGTAAAATATATATCCCTTGGGGGGAAATTTGAAAAAAAGTTGAAAATTTTTTTTTTTCTGGACTTAGAAAATTTTCACACATGTCTCAGACTTCCAGAGAGGGGAGCATGTCAGTGCGCGCATCCGATTTCAGTTCCAGAGCGATTCACCCGATGAGTCCTTCATACTTAGTCGTTTTTTGCAAAATTTCTGACTTTTTGAAAATTTCACTTTTTTTGTGAAAATCTCTGCTAAATGAGGTTATAGTATGTTATAGGGCATCCCAGGAGGGCTCCAAATGTGTGGGTAAAATATATATCCCTTGGGGGGAAATTTGAAAAAAAGTTGAAAAAATTTTTTTTTCTGGACTTAGAAAATTTTCACACATGTCTCAGACTTCCAGAGAGGGGAGCATGTCAGTGCGCGCATCCGATTTCAGTTCCAGAGTGATTCACCCGATGAGTACTTCATACTTTGTCGTTTTTTGCAAAATTTCTGACTTTTTGAAAATTTCACTTTTTTGTGAAAATCTTTGCTAAATGAGGTTATAGTATGTTAGAGGGCATCCCAGGAGGGCTCCAAATGTGTGGGTAAAATATATATCCCTTGGAGGGAAATTTGAAAAAAGTTTAAAAAATTTTTTTTTCTGGACTTAGAAAATTTTCACACATGTCTCAGACTGCCAGAGAGGGGAGCATGTCAGTGCGCACATCCGATTTCAGTTCCAGAGCGTTTCACCCGATGAGTCCTTCATATTTAGTCATTTTTTGCAAAATTTCTGACTTTTTGAAAATTTCACTTTTTTTGTGAAAATCTCCGCTAAATGAGGTTATAGTATGTTAGAGGGCATCCCAGGAGGGCTCCAAATGTGTGGGTAAAATATATATCCCTTGGGGGGAAATTTGAAAAAAGTTGAATAATTTTTTTTTTCTGGACTTAGAAAATTTTCACACATATCTCAGACTGCCAGAGAGGGGAGCATGTCAGTGCGCACATCCGATTTCAGTTCCAGAGCGATTCACCCTATGAGTCCTTCATACTTAGTCGTTTTTTGCAAAATTTCTGACTTTTTGAAAATTTCACTTTTTTGTGAAAATCTTTGCTAAATGAGGTTATAGTATGTTAGAGGGCATCCCAGGAGGGCTCCAAATGTGTGGGTAAAATATATATCCCTTGGGGGGAAATTTGAAAAAAAGTTGAAAAAATTTTTTTTTCTGGACTTAGAAAATTTTCACACATGTCTCAGACTTCCAGAGAGGGGAGCATGTCAGCGCGCGCATCTGATTTCAGTTCCAGAGCGATTCACCCGATGAGTCCTTCATACTTAGTCGTTTTTTGCAAAATTTCTGACTTTTTGAAAATTTCACTTTTTTGTGAAAATCTCCGCTAAATGAGGTTATAGTATGTTAGAGGGCATCCCAGGAGGGCTCCAAATGTGTGGGTAAAATATATATCCCTTGGGGGGAAATTTGAAAAAAAGTTGAAAAAATTTTTTTTTCTGGACTTAGAAAATTTTCACACATGTCTCAGACTTCCAGAGAGGGGAGTATGTCAGTGCGCGCATCCGATTTCAGTTCCAGAGCGTTTCACCCGATGAGTCCTTCATATTTAGTCATTTTTTGCAAAATTTCTGACTTTTTGAAAATTTCACTTTTTTGTGAAAATCTCTGCTAAATGAGGTTATAGTATGTTAGAGGGCATCCCAGGAGGGCTCCAGATGTGTGGGTAAAATATATATCCCTTGGGGGGAAATTTGAAAAAAAGTTGAAAAACAAATTTTTTTCTGGACTTAGAAAATTTAAACACGTCTCAGACTTCCAGAGAGGGGAGCATGTCAGTGCGTGCATCCGATTTCAGTTCCAGAGTGATTCACCCGATGAGTCCTTCATATTTAGTCATTTTTTGCAAAATTTCTGACTTTTTGTAAATTTCACTTTTTTGTGAAAATCTCCGCTAAATGAGGTTATAGTATGTTAGAGGGCATCCCAGGAGGGCTCCAAATGTGTGGGTAAAATATATATCCCTTGGGGGGAAATTTGAAAAAAAGTTGAAAATTTTTTTTTTTCTGGACTTAGAAAATTTTCACACATGTCTCAGACTTCCAGAGAGGGGAGCATGTCAGTGCGCGCATCCGATTTCAGTTCCAGAGCGATTCACCCAATGAGTCCTTCATACTTAGTCGTTTTTTAGAAAAATTTTCACTTTTTGAAAATTTCACTTTTTTGTGAAAATCTCCGCTAAATGAGGTTATAGTATGTTAGAGAGCATCCCAGGAGGGCTCCAAATGTGTGGGTAAAATATATATCCCTTGGGGGGAAATTTGAAAAAAGTTGAATAATTTTTTTTTCTGGACTTAGAAAATTTTCACACATGTCTCAGACTTCCAGAGAGGGGAGCATGTCAGTGCGCGCATCCGATTTTAGTTCCAGAGCGATTCACCTGATGAGTCCTTCATACTTAGTCGTTTTTTGCAAAATTTCTGACTTTTTGAAAATTTCACTTTTTTGTGAAAATCTCCGCTAAATGAGGTTATAGTATGTTAGAGGGCATCCCAGGAGGGCTCCAAATGTGTGGGTAAAATATATATCCCTTGGGGGGAAATTTGAAAAAAAGTTGAAAAAATTTTTTTTTCTGGACTTAGAAAATTTTCACACATGTCTCAGACTGCCAGAGAGGGGAGCATGTCAGTGCGCACATCCGATTTCAGTTCCAGAGCGTTTCACCCGATGAGTCCTTCATATTTAGTCATTTTTTGCAAAATTTCTGACTTTTTGAAAATTTCACTTTTTTTGTGAAAATCTCCGCTAAATGAGGTTATAGTATGTTAGAGGGCATCCCAGGAGGGCTCCAAATGTGTGGGTAAAATATATATCCCTTGGGGGGAAATTTGAAAAAAGTTGAATAATTTTTTTTTTCTGGACTTAGAAAATTTTCACACATATCTCAGACTGCCAGAGAGGGGAGCATGTCAGTGCGCACATCCGATTTCAGTTCCAGAGCGATTCACCCGATGAGTCCTTCATACTTAGTCGTTTTTTGCAAAATTTCTGACTTTTTGAAAATTTCACTTTTTTGTAAAAATCTTTGCTAAATGAGGTTATAGTATGTTAGAGGGCATCCCAGGAGGGCTCCAAATGTGTGGGTAAAATATATATCCCTTGGGGGAAAATTTGAAAAAAAGTTGAAAAAATGTTTTTTTCTGGACTTAGAAAATTTTCACACATGTCTCAGACTTCCAGAGAGGGGAGCATGTCAGCGCTCGCATCCGATTTCAGTTCCAGAGCGATTCACCCGATGAGTCCTTCATACTTAGTCGTTTTTTGCAAAATTTCTGACTTTTTGAAAATTTCACTTTTTTGTGAAAATCTCTGCTAAATGAGGTTATAGTATGTTAGAGGGCATCCCAGGAGGGCTCCAAATGTGTGGGTAAAATATATATCCCTTGGGGGGAAATTTGAAAAAAAGTTGAAAAAATTTTTTTTTCTGGACTTAGAAAATTTTCACACATGTCTCAGACTTCCAGAGAGGGGAGTATGTCAGTGCGCGCATCCGATTTCAGTTCCAGAGCGTTTCACCCGATGAGTCCTTCATATTTAGTCATTTTTTGCAAAATTTCTGACTTTTTGAAAATTTCACTTTTTTGTGAAAATCTCTGCTAAATGAGGTTATAGTATGTTAGAGGGCATCCCAGGAGGGCTCCAGATGTGTGGGTAAAATATATATCCCTTGGGGGGAAATTTGAAAAAAAGTTGAAAAACAAATTTTTTTCTGGACTTAGAAAATTTAAACACGTCTCAGACTTCCAGAGAGGGGAGCATGTCAGTGCGTGCATCCGATTTCAGTTCCAGAGCGATTCACCCGATAAGTCCTTCATATTTAGTCATTTTTTGCAAAATTTCTGACTTTTTGAAAATTTCACTTTTTTGTGAAAATCTCCGCTAAATGAGGTTATAGTATGTTAGAGGGCATCCCAGGAGGGCTCCAAATGTGTGGGTAAAATATATATCCCTTGGGGGGAAATTTGAAAAAAAGTTGAAAAAATTTTTTTTTCTGGACTTAGAAAATTTTCACACATGTCTCAGACTTCCAGAGAGGGGAGCATGTCAGTGCGCGCATCTGATTTCAGTTCCAGAGCGATTCACCCAATGAGTCCTTCATACTTAGTCGTTTTTTAGAAAAATTTTCACTTTTTGAAAATTTCACTTTTTTGTGAAAATCTCCGCTAAATGAGGTTATAGTATGTTAGAGGGCATCCCAGGAGGGCTCCAAATGTGTGGGTAAAATATATATCCCTTGGGGGGAAATTTGAAAAAAAGTTGAAAAAATTTTTTTTTCTGGACTTAGAAAATTTTCACACATGTCTCAGACTTCCAGAGAGGGGAGTATGTCAGTGCGCGCATCCGATTTCAGTTCCAGAGCGTTTCACCCGATGAGTCCTTCATATTTAGTCATTTTTTGCAAAATTTCTGACTTTTTGAAAATTTCACTTTTTTGTGAAAATCTCTGCTAAATGAGGTTATAGTATGTTAGAGGGCATCCCAGGAGGGCTCCAGATGTGTGGGTAAAATATATATCCCTTGGGGGGAAATTTGAAAAAAAGTTGAAAAACAAATTTTTTTCTGGACTTAGAAAATTTAAACACGTCTCAGACTTCCAGAGAGGGGAGCATGTCAGTGCGTGCATCCGATTTCAGTTCCAGAGCGATTCACCCGATGAGTCCTTCATATTTAGTCATTTTTTGCAAAATTTCTGACTTTTTGAAAATTTCACTTTTTTGTGAAAATCTCCGCTAAATGAGGTTATAGTATGTTAGAGGGCATCCCAGGAGGGCTCCAAATGTGTGGGTAAAATATATATCCCTTGGGGGGAAATTTGAAAAAAAGTTGAAAAAATTTTTTTTTCTGGACTTAGAAAATTTTCACACATGTCTCAGACTTCCAGAGAGGGGAGCATGTCAGTGCGCGCATCCGATTTCAGTTCCAGAGCGATTCACCCAATGAGTCCTTCATACTTAGTCGTTTTTTGGAAAAATTTTCACTTTTTGAAAATTTCACTTTTTTGTGAAAATCTCCGCTAAATGAGGTTATAGTATGTTAGAGAGCATCCCAGGAGGGCTCCAAATGTGTGGGTAAAATATATATCCCTTGGGGGGAAATTTGAAAAAAAGTTGAATAATTTTTTTTTCTGGACTTAGAAAATTTTCACACATGTCTCAGACTTCCAGTGAGGGGAGCATGTCAGTGCGCGCATCCGATTTCAGTTCCAGAGCGATTCACCCGATGAGTCCTTCATACTTAGTCGTTTTTTGCAAAATTTCTGACTTTTTGAAAATTTCACTTTTTTGTGAAAATCTCCGCTAAATGAGGTTATAGTATGTTAGAGGGCATCCCAGGAGGGCTCCAAATGTGTGGGTAAAATATATATCCCTTGGGGGAAATTTGAAAAAAAGTTGAAAATTTTTTTTTTCTGGACTTAGAAAATTTTCACACATGTCTCAGACTTCCAGAGAGGGGAGCATGTCTATATGCGTGTCCGATTTTAGTTCCAGAGCGTTTCACCCGATGAGTCCTTCATACTTAGTCGTTTTTTGCAAAATTTCTGACTTTTTGAAAATTTCACTTTTTTGTGAAAATCTTTGCTAAATGAGGTTATAGTATGTTAGAGGGCATCCCAGGAGGGCTCCAAATGTGTGGGTAAAATATATATCCCTTGGGGGAAATTTGAAAAAAAGTTGAAAATTTTTTTTTTCTGGACTTAGAAAATTTTCACACATGTCTCAGACTTCCAGAGAGGGGAGCATGTCTATAAGCGCATCCGATTTCAGTTCCAGAGCGTTTCACCCGATGAGTCCTTCATACTTAGTCGTTTTTTGGAAAAATTTTCACTTTTTGAAAATTTCACTTTTTTGTGAAAATCTACGCTAAATGAGGTTATAGTATGTTAGAGGGCATCCCAGGAGGGCTCCAAATGTGTGGGTAAAATATATATCCCTTGGGGGGAAATTTGAAAAAAAGTTGAATAATTTTTTTTTCTGGACTTAGAAAATTTTCACACATGTCTCAGACTTCCAGAGAGGGGAGCATGTCAGTGCACGCATCCGATTTCAGTTCCAGAGCGATTCACCCGATGAGTCCTTCATACTTAGTCGTTTTTTGCAAAATTTCTGACTTTTTGAAAATTTCACTTCTTTGTGAAAATCTTTGCTAAATGAGGTTATAGTATGTTAGAGGGCATCCCAGGAGGGCTCCAAATGTGTGGGTAAAATATATATCCCTTGGGGGGAAATTTGAAAAAAGTTGAATAATTTTTTTTTTCTGGACTTAGAAAATTTTCACACATATCTCAGACTGCCAGAGAGGGGAGCATGTCAGTGCGCACATCCGATTTCAGTTCCAGAGCGATTCACCCGATGAGTCCTTCATACTTAGTCGTTTTTTGCAAAATTTCTGACTTTTTGAAAATTTCACTTTTTTGTGAAAATCTCCACTAAATGAGGTTATAGTATGTTAGAGGGCATCCCAGGAGGGCTCCAAATGTGTGGGTAAAATATATATCCCTTGGGGGGAAATTTGAAAAAAAGTTGAAAAAATGTTTTTTTCTGGACTTAGAAAATTTTCACACATGTCTCAGACTGCCAGAGAGGGGAGCATGTCAGTGCGCACATCCGATTTCAGTTCCAGAGCGTTTCACCCGATGAGTCCTTCATATTTAGTCATTTTTTGCAAAATTTCTGACTTTTTGAAAATTTCACTTTTTTGTGAAAATCTCTGCTAAATGAGGTTATAGTATGTTAGAGGGCATCCCAGGAGGGCTCCAGATGTGTGGGTAAAATATATATCCCTTGGGGGGAAATTTGAAAAAAAGTTGAAAAACAAATTTTTTTCTGGACTTAGAAAATTTAAACACGTCTCAGACTTCCAGAGAGGGGAGCATGTCAGTGCGTGCATCCGATTTCAGTTCCAGAGCGATTCACCCGATAAGTCCTTCATATTTAGTCATTTTTTGCAAAATTTCTGACTTTTTGAAAATTTCACTTTTTTGTGAAAATCTCTGCTAAATGAGGTTATAGTATGTTAGAGGGCATCCCAGGAGGGCTCCAAATGTGTGGGTAAAATATATATCCCTTGGGGGGAAATTTGAAAAAAAGTTGAAAAAATTTTTTTTTCTGGACTTAGAAAATTTTCACACATGTCTCAGACTTCCAGAGAGGGGAGCATGTCAGTGCGCGCATCCGATTTCAGTTCCAGAGCGATTCACCCAATGAGTCCTTCATACTTAGTCGTTTTTTAGAAAAATTTTCACTTTTTGAAAATTTCACTTTTTTGTGAAAATCTCCGCTAAATGAGGTTATAGTATGTTAGAGGGCATCCCAGGAGGGCTCCAAATGTGTGGGTAAAATATATATCCCTTGGGGGGAAATTTGAAAAAAAGTTGAAAAAAATTTTTTTTCTGGACTTAGAAAATTTTCACACATGTCTCAGACTTCCAGAGAGGGGAGTATGTCAGTGCGCGCATCCGATTTCAGTTCCAGAGCGTTTCACCCGATGAGTCCTTCATATTTAGTCATTTTTTGCAAAATTTCTGACTTTTTGAAAATTTCACTTTTTTGTGAAAATCTCTGCTAAATGAGGTTATAGTATGTTAGAGGGCATCCCAGGAGGGCGCCAGATGTGTGGGTAAAATATATATCCCTTGGGGGGAAATTTGAAAAAAAGTTGAAAAACAAATTTTTTTCTGGACTTAGAAAATTTAAACACGTCTCAGACTTCCAGAGAGGGGAGCATGTCAGTGCGTGCATCCGATTTCAGTTCCAGAGCGATTCACCCGATGAGTCCTTCATATTTAGTCATTTTTTGCAAAATTTCTGACTTTTTGAAAATTTCACTTTTTTGTGAAAATCTCCGCTAAATGAGGTTATAGTATGTTAGAGGGCATCCCAGGAGGGCTCCAAATGTGTGGGTAAAATATATATCCCTTGGGGGGAAATTTGAAAAAAAGTTGAAAAAATTTTTTTTTCTGGACTTAGAAAATTTTCACACATGTCTCAGACTTCCAGAGAGGGGAGCATGTCAGTGCGCGCATCCGATTTCAGTTCCAGAGCGATTCACCCAATGAGTCCTTCATACTTAGTCGTTTTTTGGAAAAATTTTCACTTTTTGAAAATTTCACTTTTTTGTGAAAATCTCCGCTAAATGAGGTTATAGTATGTTAGAGAGCATCCCAGGAGGGCTCCAAATGTGTGGGTAAAATATATATCCCTTGGGGGGAAATTTGAAAAAAAGTTGAATAATTTTTTTTTCTGGACTTAGAAAATTTTCACACATGTCTCAGACTTCCAGAGAGGGGAGCATGTCAGTGCGCGCATCCGATTTCAGTTCCAGAGCGATTCACCCGATGAGTCCTTCATACTTAGTCGTTTTTTGCAAAATTTCTGACTTTTTGAAAATTTCACTTTTTTGTGAAAATCTCCGCTAAATGAGGTTATAGTATGTTAGAGGGCATCCCAGGAGGGCTCCAAATGTGTGGGTAAAATATATATCCCTTGGGGGAAATTTGAAAAAAAGTTGAAAATTTTTTTTTTCTGGACTTAGAAAATTTTCACACATGTCTCAGACTTCCAGAGAGGGGAGCATGTCTATATGCGTGTCCGATTTTAGTTCCAGAGCGTTTCACCCGATGAGTCCTTCATACTTAGTCGTTTTTTGCAAAATTTCTGACTTTTTGAAAATTTCACTTTTTTGTGAAAATCTTTGCTAAATGAGGTTATAGTATGTTAGAGGGCATCCCAGGAGGGCTCCAAATGTGTGGGTAAAATATATATCCCTTGGGGGAAATTTGAAAAAAAGTTGAAAATTTTTTTTTTCTGGACTTAGAAAATTTTCACACATGTCTCAGACTTCCAGAGAGGGGAGCATGTCTATAAGCGCATCCGATTTCAGTTCCAGAGCGTTTCACCCGATGAGTCCTTCATACTTAGTCGTTTTTTGGAAAAATTTTCACTTTTTGAAAATTTCACTTTTTTGTGAAAATCTACGCTAAATGAGGTTATAGTATGTTAGAGGGCATCCCAGGAGGGCTCCAAATGTGTGGGTAAAATATATATCCCTTGGGGGGAAATTTGAAAAAAAGTTGAATAATTTTTTTTTCTGGACTTAGAAAATTTTCACACATGTCTCAGACTTCCAGAGAGGGGAGCATGTCAGTGCACGCATCCGATTTCAGTTCCAGAGCGATTCACCCGATGAGTCCTTCATACTTAGTCGTTTTTTGCAAAATTTCTGACTTTTTGAAAATTTCACTTCTTTGTGAAAATCTTTGCTAAATGAGGTTATAGTATGTTAGAGGGCATCCCAGGAGGGCTCCAAATGTGTGGGTAAAATATATATCCCTTGGGGGGAAATTTGAAAAAAGTTGAAAAAAATTTTTTTTATGGACTTAGAAAATTTTCACACATGTCTCAGACTTCCAGAGAGGGGAGCATGTCAGTGCGCGCATCCGATTTCAGTTCCAGAGCGTTTCACCCGATGAGTCCTTCATATTTAGTCATTTTTTGCAAAATTTCTGACTTTTTGAAAATTTCACTTTTTTTGTGAAAATCTCTGCTAAATGAGGTTATAGTATGTTAGAGGGCATCCCAGGAGGGCTCCAAATGTGTGGGTAAAATATATATCCCTTGGGGGGAAATTTGAAAAAAGTTGAATAATTTTTTTTTTCTGGACTTAGAAAATTTTCACACATATCTCAGACTGCCAGAGAGGGGAGCATGTCAGTGCGCACATCCGATTTCAGTTCCAGAGCGATTCACCCGATGAGTCCTTCATACTTAGTCGTTTTTTGCAAAATTTCTGACTTTTTGAAAATTTCACTTTTTTGTGAAAATCTCCACTAAATGAGGTTATAGTATGTTAGAGGGCATCCCAGGAGGGCTCCAAATGTGTGGGTAAAATATATATCCCTTGGGGGGAAATTTGAAAAAAAGTTGAAAAAATTTTTTTTTCTGGACTTAGAAAATTTTCACACATGTCTCAGACTTCCAGAGAGGGGAGCATGTCAGTGCGCGCATCCGATTTCAGTTCCAGAGCGTTTCACCCGATGAGTCCTTCATATTTAGTCATTTTTTGCAAAATTTCTGACTTTTTGAAAATTTCACTTTTTTGTGAAAATCTCTGCTAAATGAGGTTATAGTATGTTAGAGGGCATCCCAGGAGGGCTCCAGATGTGTGGGTAAAATATATATCCCTTGGGGGGAAATTTGAAAAAAAGTTGAAAAACAAATTTTTTTCTGGACTTAGAAAATTTAAACACATGTCTCAGACTTCCAGAGAGGGGAGCATGTCAGTGCGTGCATCCGATTTCAGTTCCAGAGCGATTCACCCGATGAGTCCTTCATATTTAGTCATTTTTTGCAAAATTTCTGACTTTTTGAAAATTTCACTTTTTTGTGAAAATCTCCGCTAAATGAGGTTATAGTATGTTAGAGGGCATCCCAGGAGGGCTCCAAATGTGTGGGTAAAATATATATCCCTTGGGGGGAAATTTGAAAAAAGTTGAATAATTTTTTTTTCTGGACTTAGAAAATTTTCACACATGTCTCAGACTTCCAGAGAGGGGAGCATGTCAGTGCACGCATCCGATTTCAGTTCCAGAGCGATTCACCCGATGAGTCCTTCATACTTAGTCGTTTTTTGCAAAATTTCTGACTTTTTGAAAATTTCACTTTTTTGTGAAAATCTCCGCTAAATGAGGTTATAGTATGTTAGAGGGCATCCCAGGAGGGCTCCAAATGTGTGGGTAAAATATATATCCCTTGGGGGGAAATTTGAAAAAAAGTTGAAAAATTTTTTTTTTCTGGACTTAGAAAATTTTCACACATGTCTCAGACTTCCAGAGAGGGGAGCATGTCAGTGCGCGCATCCGATTTCAGTTCCAGAGCGATTCACCCGATGAGTCCTTCATACTTAGTCGTTTTTTGCAAAATTTCTGACTTTTTGAAAATTTAACTTTTTTGTGAAAATCTCCGCTAAATGAGGTTATAGTATGTTAGAGGGCATCCCAGGAGGGCTCCAAATGTGTGGGTAAAATATATATCCCTTGGGGGGAAATTTGAAAAAAAGTTGAAAAAATTTTTTTTTCTGGACTTAGAAAATTTTCACACATGTCTCAGACTTCCAGAGAGGGGAGCATGTCAGTGCGCGCATCCGATTTCAGTTCCAGAGCGTTTCACCCGATGAGTCCTTCATATTTAGTCATTTTTTGCAAAATTTCTGACTTTTTGAAAATTTCACTTTTTTGTGAAAATCTCTGCTAAATGAGGTTATAGTATGTTAGAGGGCATCCCAGGAGGGCTCCAGATGTGTGGGTAAAATATATATCCCTTGGGGGGAAATTTGAAAAAAAGTTGAAAAACAAATTTTTTTCTGGACTTAGAAAATTTAAACACATGTCTCAGACTTCCAGAGAGGGGAGCATGTCAGGGCGTGCATCCGATTTCAGTTCCAGAGCGATTCACCCGATGAGTCCTTCATATTTAGTCATTTTTTGCAAAATTTCTGACTTTTTGAAAATTTCACTTTTTTGTGAAAATCTCCGCTAAATGAGGTTATAGTATGTTAGAGGGCATCCCAGGAGGGCTCCAAATGTGTGGGTAAAATATATATCCCTTGGGGGGAAATTTGAAAAAAAGTTGAATAATTTTTTTTTCTGGACTTAGAAAATTTTCACACATGTCTCAGACTTCCAGAGAGGGGAGCATGTCTATAAGCGCATCCGATTTCAGTTCCAGAGCGTTTCACCCGATGAGTCCTTCATACTTAGTCGTTTTTTGGAAAAATTTTCATTTTTTGAAAATTTCACTTTTTTGTGAAAATCTCCGCTAAATGAGGTTATAGTATGTTAGAGGGCATCCCAGGAGGGCTCCAAATGTGTGGGTAAAATATATATCCCTTGGGGGGAAATTTGAAAAAAGTTGAATAATTTTTTTTTTCTGGACTTAGAAAATTTTCACACATATCTCAGACTGCCAGAGAGGGGAGCATGTCAGTGCGCACATCCGATTTCAGTTCCAGAGCGATTCACCCGATGAGTCCTTCATACTTAGTCGTTTTTTGCAAAATTTCTGACTTTTTGAAAATTTCACTTTTTTGTGAAAATCTTTGCTAAATGAGGTTATAGTATGTTAGAGGGCATCCCAGGAGGGCTCCAAATGTGTGGGTAAAATATATATCCCTTGGGGGAAATTTGAAAACAAGTTGAAAAAAATTTTTTTTATGGACTTAGAAAATTTTCATACATGTCTCAGACTTCCAGAGAGGGGAGCATGTCAGTGCGCGCATCCGATTTCAGTTCCAGAGCGATTCACCCGATGAGTCCTTCATACTTAGTCGTTTTTTGCAAAATTTCTGACTTTTTGAAAATTTCACTTTTTTGTGAAAATCTCCGCTAAATGAGGTTATAGTATGTTAGAGGGCATCCCAGGAGGGCTCCAAATGTGTGGGTAAAATATATATCCCTTGGGGGGAAATTTGAAAAAAAGTTGAATAATTTTTTTTTCTGGACTTAGAAAATTTTCACACATGTCTCAGACTTCCAGAGAGGGGAGCATGTCAGTGCGCGCATCCGATTTCAGTTCCAGAGCGATTCACCCGATGAGTCCTTCATACTTAGTCGTTTTTTGCAAAATTTCGGACATTTTGAAAATTTCACTTTTTTGTGAAAATCTCCGCTAAATGAGGTTATAGTATGTTAGAGGGCATCCCAGGAGGGCTCCAAATGTGTGGGTAAAATATATATCCCTTGGGGGGAAATTTGAAAAAAAGTTGAAAAAATGTTTTTTTCTGGACTTAGAAAATTTTCACACATATCTCAGACTGCCAGAGAGGGGAGCATGTCAGTGCGCACATCCGATTTCAGTTCCAGAGCGATTCACCCTATGAGTCCTTCATACTTAGTCGTTTTTTGCAAAATTTCTGACTTTTTGAAAATTTCACTTTTTTGTGAAAATCTTTGCTAAATGAGGTTATAGTATGTTAGAGGGCATCCCAGGAGGGCTCCAAATGTGTGGGTAAAATATATATCCCTTGGGGGGAAATTTGAAAAAAAGTTGAAAAAATTTTTTTTTCTGGACTTAGAAAATTTTCACACATGTCTCAGACTTCCAGAGAGGGGAGCATGTCAGCGCGCGCATCTGATTTCAGTTCCAGAGCGATTCACCCGATGAGTCCTTCATACTTAGTCGTTTTTTGCAAAATTTCTGACTTTTTGAAAATTTCACTTTTTTGTGAAAATCTCCGCTAAATGAGGTTATAGTATGTTAGAGGGCATCCCAGGAGGGCTCCAAATGTGTGGGTAAAATATATATCCCTTGGGGGGAAATTTGAAAAAAAGTTGAAAAAATTTTTTTTTCTGGACTTAGAAAATTTTCACACATGTCTCAGACTTCCAGAGAGGGGAGTATGTCAGTGCGCGCATCCGATTTCAGTTCCAGAGCGTTTCACCCGATGAGTCCTTCATATTTAGTCATTTTTTGCAAAATTTCTGACTTTTTGAAAATTTCACTTTTTTGTGAAAATCTCTGCTAAATGAGGTTATAGTATGTTAGAGGGCATCCCAGGAGGGCTCCAGATGTGTGGGTAAAATATATATCCCTTGGGGGGAAATTTGAAAAAAAGTTGAAAAACAAATTTTTTTCTGGACTTAGAAAATTTAAACACGTCTCAGACTTCCAGAGAGGGGAGCATGTCAGTGCGTGCATCCGATTTCAGTTCCAGAGTGATTCACCCGATGAGTCCTTCATATTTAGTCATTTTTTGCAAAATTTCTGACTTTTTGTAAATTTCACTTTTTTGTGAAAATCTCCGCTAAATGAGGTTATAGTATGTTAGAGGGCATCCCAGGAGGGCTCCAAATGTGTGGGTAAAATATATATCCCTTGGGGGGAAATTTGAAAAAAAGTTGAAAATTTTTTTTTTTCTGGACTTAGAAAATTTTCACACATGTCTCAGACTTCCAGAGAGGGGAGCATGTCAGTGCGCGCATCCGATTTCAGTTCCAGAGCGATTCACCCAATGAGTCCTTCATACTTAGTCGTTTTTTAGAAAAATTTTCACTTTTTGAAAATTTCACTTTTTTGTGAAAATCTCCGCTAAATGAGGTTATAGTATGTTAGAGAGCATCCCAGGAGGGCTCCAAATGTGTGGGTAAAATATATATCCCTTGGGGGGAAATTTGAAAAAAGTTGAATAATTTTTTTTTCTGGACTTAGAAAATTTTCACACATGTCTCAGACTTCCAGAGAGGGGAGCATGTCAGTGCGCGCATCCGATTTTAGTTCCAGAGCGATTCACCTGATGAGTCCTTCATACTTAGTCGTTTTTTGCAAAATTTCTGACTTTTTGAAAATTTCACTTTTTTGTGAAAATCTCCGCTAAATGAGGTTATAGTATGTTAGAGGGCATCCCAGGAGGGCTCCAAATGTGTGGGTAAAATATATATCCCTTGGGGGGAAATTTGAAAAAAAGTTGAAAAAATTTTTTTTTCTGGACTTAGAAAATTTTCACACATGTCTCAGACTGCCAGAGAGGGGAGCATGTCAGTGCGCACATCCGATTTCAGTTCCAGAGCGTTTCACCCGATGAGTCCTTCATATTTAGTCATTTTTTGCAAAATTTCTGACTTTTTGAAAATTTCACTTTTTTTGTGAAAATCTCCGCTAAATGAGGTTATAGTATGTTAGAGGGCATCCCAGGAGGGCTCCAAATGTGTGGGTAAAATATATATCCCTTGGGGGGAAATTTGAAAAAAGTTGAATAATTTTTTTTTTCTGGACTTAGAAAATTTTCACACATATCTCAGACTGCCAGAGAGGGGAGCATGTCAGTGCGCACATCCGATTTCAGTTCCAGAGCGATTCACCCGATGAGTCCTTCATACTTAGTCGTTTTTTGCAAAATTTCTGACTTTTTGAAAATTTCACTTTTTTGTAAAAATCTTTGCTAAATGAGGTTATAGTATGTTAGAGGGCATCCCAGGAGGGCTCCAAATGTGTGGGTAAAATATATATCCCTTGGGGGAAAATTTGAAAAAAAGTTGAAAAAATGTTTTTTTCTGGACTTAGAAAATTTTCACACATGTCTCAGACTTCCAGAGAGGGGAGCATGTCAGCGCGCGCATCCGATTTCAGTTCCAGAGCGATTCACCCGATGAGTCCTTCATACTTAGTCGTTTTTTGCAAAATTTCTGACTTTTTGAAAATTTCACTTTTTTGTGAAAATCTCTGCTAAATGAGGTTATAGTATGTTAGAGGGCATCCCAGGAGGGCTCCAAATGTGTGGGTAAAATATATATCCCTTGGGGGGAAATTTGAAAAAAAGTTGAAAAAATTTTTTTTTCTGGACTTAGAAAATTTTCACACATGTCTCAGACTTCCAGAGAGGGGAGTATGTCAGTGCGCGCATCCGATTTCAGTTCCAGAGCGTTTCACCCGATGAGTCCTTCATATTTAGTCATTTTTTGCAAAATTTCTGACTTTTTGAAAATTTCACTTTTTTGTGAAAATCTCTGCTAAATGAGGTTATAGTATGTTAGAGGGCATCCCAGGAGGGCTCCAGATGTGTGGGTAAAATATATATCCCTTGGGGGGAAATTTGAAAAAAAGTTGAAAAACAAATTTTTTTCTGGACTTAGAAAATTTAAACACGTCTCAGACTTCCAGAGAGGGGAGCATGTCAGTGCGTGCATCCGATTTCAGTTCCAGAGCGATTCACCCGATAAGTCCTTCATATTTAGTCATTTTTTGCTAAATTTCTGACTTTTTGAAAATTTCACTTTTTTGTGAAAATCTCCGCTAAATGAGGTTATAGTATGTTAGAGGGCATCCCAGGAGGGCTCCAAATGTGTGGGTAAAATATATATCCCTTGGGGGGAAATTTGAAAAAAAGTTGAAAAAATTTTTTTTTCTGGACTTAGAAAATTTTCACACATGTCTCAGACTTCCAGAGAGGGGAGCATGTCAGTGCGCGCATCTGATTTCAGTTCCAGAGCGATTCACCCAATGAGTCCTTCATACTTAGTCGTTTTTTAGAAAAATTTTCACTTTTTGAAAATTTCACTTTTTTGTGAAAATCTCCGCTAAATGAGGTTATAGTATGTTAGAGGGCATCCCAGGAGGGCTCCAAATGTGTGGGTAAAATATATATCCCTTGGGGGGAAATTTGAAAAAAAGTTGAAAAAATTTTTTTTTCTGGACTTAGAAAATTTTCACACATGTCTCAGACTTCCAGAGAGGGGAGTATGTCAGTGCGCGCATCCGATTTCAGTTCCAGAGCGTTTCACCCGATGAGTCCTTCATATTTAGTCATTTTTTGCAAAATTTCTGACTTTTTGAAAATTTCACTTTTTTGTGAAAATCTCTGCTAAATGAGGTTATAGTATGTTAGAGGGCATCCCAGGAGGGCTCCAGATGTGTGGGTAAAATATATATCCCTTGGGGGGAAATTTGAAAAAAAGTTGAAAAACAAATTTTTTTCTGGACTTAGAAAATTTAAACACGTCTCAGACTTCCAGAGAGGGGAGCATGTCAGTGCGTGCATCCGATTTCAGCTCCAGAGCGATTCACCCGATGAGTCCTTCATATTTAGTCATTTTTTGCAAAATTTCTGACTTTTTGAAAATTTCACTTTTTTGTGAAAATCTCCGCTAAATGAGGTTATAGTATGTTAGAGGGCATCCCAGGAGGGCTCCAAATGTGTGGGTAAAATATATATCCCTTGGGGGGAAATTTGAAAAAAAGTTGAAAAAATTTTTTTTTCTGGACTTAGAAAATTTTCACACATGTCTCAGACTTCCAGAGAGGGGAGCATGTCAGTGCGCGCATCCGATTTCAGTTCCAGAGCGATTCACCCAATGAGTCCTTCATACTTAGTCGTTTTTTGGAAAAATTTTCACTTTTTGAAAATTTCACTTTTTTGTGAAAATCTCCGCTAAATGAGGTTATAGTATGTTAGAGAGCATCCCAGGAGGGCTCCAAATGTGTGGGTAAAATATATATCCCTTGGGGGGAAATTTGAAAAAAAGTTGAATAATTTTTTTTTCTGGACTTAGAAAATTTTCACACATGTCTCAGACTTCCAGTGAGGGGAGCATGTCAGTGCGCGCATCCGATTTCAGTTCCAGAGCGATTCACCCGATGAGTCCTTCATACTTAGTCGTTTTTTGCAAAATTTCTGACTTTTTGAAAATTTCACTTTTTTGTGAAAATCTCCGCTAAATGAGGTTATAGTATGTTAGAGGGCATCCCAGGAGGGCTCCAAATGTGTGGGTAAAATATATATCCCTTGGGGGAAATTTGAAAAAAAGTTGAAAATTTTTTTTTTCTGGACTTAGAAAATTTTCACACATGTCTCAGACTTCCAGAGAGGGGAGCATGTCTATATGCGTGTCCGATTTTAGTTCCAGAGCGTTTCACCCGATGAGTCCTTCATACTTAGTCGTTTTTTGCAAAATTTCTGACTTTTTGAAAATTTCACTTTTTTGTGAAAATCTTTGCTAAATGAGGTTATAGTATGTTAGAGGGCATCCCAGGAGGGCTCCAAATGTGTGGGTAAAATATATATCCCTTGGGGGAAATTTGAAAAAAAGTTGAAAATTTTTTTTTTCTGGACTTAGAAAATTTTCACACATGTCTCAGACTTCCAGAGAGGGGAGCATGTCTATAAGCGCATCCGATTTCAGTTCCAGAGCGTTTCACCCGATGAGTCCTTCATACTTAGTCGTTTTTTGGAAAAATTTTCACTTTTTGAAAATTTCACTTTTTTGTGAAAATCTACGCTAAATGAGGTTATAGTATGTTAGAGGGCATCCCAGGAGGGCTCCAAATGTGTGGGTAAAATATATATCCCTTGGGGGGAAATTTGAAAAAAAGTTGAATAATTTTTTTTTCTGGACTTAGAAAATTTTCACACATGTTTCAGACTTCCAGAGAGGGGAGCATGTCAGTGCACGCATCCGATTTCAGTTCCAGAGCGATTCACCCGATGAGTCCTTCATACTTAGTCGTTTTTTGCAAAATTTCTGACTTTTTGAAAATTTCACTTCTTTGTGAAAATCTTTGCTAAATGAGGTTATAGTATGTTAGAGGGCATCCCAGGAGGGCTCCAAATGTGTGGGTAAAATATATATCCCTTGGGGGGAAATTTGAAAAAAGTTGAATAATTTTTTTTTTCTGGACTTAGAAAATTTTCACACATATCTCAGACTGCCAGAGAGGGGAGCATGTCAGTGCGCACATCCGATTTCAGTTCCAGAGCGATTCACCCGATGAGTCCTTCATACTTAGTCGTTTTTTGCAAAATTTCTGACTTTTTGAAAATTTCACTTTTTTGTGAAAATCTCCACTAAATGAGGTTATAGTATGTTAGAGGGCATCCCAGGAGGGCTCCAAATGTGTGGGTAAAATATATATCCCTTGGGGGGAAATTTGAAAAAAAGTTGAAAAAATGTTTTTTTCTGGACTTAGAAAATTTTCACACATGTCTCAGACTGCCAGAGAGGGGAGCATGTCAGTGCGCACATCCGATTTCAGTTCCAGAGCGTTTCACCCGATGAGTCCTTCATATTTAGTCATTTTTTGCAAAATTTCTGACTTTTTGAAAATTTCACTTTTTTGTGAAAATCTCTGCTAAATGAGGTTATAGTATGTTAGAGGGCATCCCAGGAGGGCTCCAGATGTGTGGGTAAAATATATATCCCTTGGGGGGAAATTTGAAAAAAAGTTGAAAAACAAATTTTTTTCTGGACTTAGAAAATTTAAACACGTCTCAGACTTCCAGAGAGGGGAGCATGTCAGTGCGTGCATCCGATTTCAGTTCCAGAGCGATTCACCCGATAAGTCCTTCATATTTAGTCATTTTTTGCAAAATTTCTGACTTTTTGAAAATTTCACTTTTTTGTGAAAATCTCTGCTAAATGAGGTTATAGTATGTTAGAGGGCATCCCAGGAGGGCTCCAAATGTGTGGGTAAAATATATATCCCTTGGGGGGAAATTTGAAAAAAAGTTGAAAAAATTTTTTTTTCTGGACTTAGAAAATTTTCACACATGTCTCAGACTTCCAGAGAGGGGAGCATGTCAGTGCGCGCATCCGATTTCAGTTCCAGAGCGATTCACCCAATGAGTCCTTCATACTTAGTCGTTTTTTAGAAAAATTTTCACTTTTTGAAAATTTCACTTTTTTGTGAAAATCTCCGCTAAATGAGGTTATAGTATGTTAGAGGGCATCCCAGGAGGGCTCCAAATGTGTGGGTAAAATATATATCCCTTGGGGGGAAATTTAAAAAAAAGTTGAAAAAAATTTTTTTTCTGGACTTAGAAAATTTTCACACATGTCTCAGACTTCCAGAGAGGGGAGTATGTCAGTGCGCGCATCCGATTTCAGTTCCAGAGCGTTTCACCCGATGAGTCCTTCATATTTAGTCATTTTTTGCAAAATTTCTGACTTTTTGAAAATTTCACTTTTTTGTGAAAATCTCTGCTAAATGAGGTTATAGTATGTTAGAGGGCATCCCAGGAGGGCGCCAGATGTGTGGGTAAAATATATATCCCTTGGGGGGAAATTTGAAAAAAAGTTGAAAAACAAATTTTTTTCTGGACTTAGAAAATTTAAACACGTCTCAGACTTCCAGAGAGGGGAGCATGTCAGTGCGTGCATCCGATTTCAGTTCCAGAGCGATTCACCCGATGAGTCCTTCATATTTAGTCATTTTTTGCAAAATTTCTGACTTTTTGAAAATTTCACTTTTTTGTGAAAATCTCCGCTAAATGAGGTTATAGTATGTTAGAGGGCATCCCAGGAGGGCTCCAAATGTGTGGGTAAAATATATATCCCTTGGGGGGAAATTTGAAAAAAAGTTGAAAAAATTTTTTTTTCTGGACTTAGAAAATTTTCACACATGTCTCAGACTTCCAGAGAGGGGAGCATGTCAGTGCGCGCATCCGATTTCAGTTCCAGAGCGATTCACCCAATGAGTCCTTCATACTTAGTCGTTTTTTGGAAAAATTTTCACTTTTTGAAAATTTCACTTTTTTGTGAAAATCTCCGCTAAATGAGGTTATAGTATGTTAGAGAGCATCCCAGGAGGGCTCCAAATGTGTGGGTAAAATATATATCCCTTGGGGGGAAATTTGAAAAAAAGTTGAATAATTTTTTTTTCTGGACTTAGAAAATTTTCACACATGTCTCAGACTTCCAGAGAGGGGAGCATGTCAGTGCGCGCATCCGATTTCAGTTCCAGAGCGATTCACCCGATGAGTCCTTCATACTTAGTCGTTTTTTGCAAAATTTCTGACTTTTTGAAAATTTCACTTTTTTGTGAAAATCTCCGCTAAATGAGGTTATAGTATGTTAGAGGGCATCCCAGGAGGGCTCCAAATGTGTGGGTAAAATATATATCCCTTGGGGGAAATTTGAAAAAAAGTTGAAAATTTTTTTTTTCTGGACTTAGAAAATTTTCACACATGTCTCAGACTTCCAGAGAGGGGAGCATGTCAGTGCACGCATCCGATTTCAGTTCCAGAGCGATTCACCCGATGAGTCCTTCATACTTAGTCGTTTTTTGCAAAATTTCTGACTTTTTGAAAATTTCACTTCTTTGTGAAAATCTTTGCTAAATGAGGTTATAGTATGTTAGAGGGCATCCCAGGAGGGCTCCAAATGTGTGGGTAAAATATATATCCCTTGGGGGGAAATTTGAAAAAAGTTGAAAAAAATTTTTTTTATGGACTTAGAAAATTTTCACACATGTCTCAGACTTCCAGAGAGGGGAGCATGTCAGTGCGCGCATCCGATTTCAGTTCCAGAGCGTTTCACCCGATGAGTCCTTCATATTTAGTCATTTTTTGCAAAATTTCTGACTTTTTGAAAATTTCACTTTTTTTGTGAAAATCTCTGCTAAATGAGGTTATAGTATGTTAGAGGGCATCCCAGGAGGGCTCCAAATGTGTGGGTAAAATATATATCCCTTGGGGGGAAATTTGAAAAAAGTTGAATAATTTTTTTTTTCTGGACTTAGAAAATTTTCACACATATCTCAGACTGCCAGAGAGGGGAGCATGTCAGTGCGCACATCCGATTTCAGTTCCAGAGCGATTCACCCGATGAGTCCTTCATACTTAGTCGTTTTTTGCAAAATTTCTGACTTTTTGAAAATTTCACTTTTTTGTGAAAATCTCCACTAAATGAGGTTATAGTATGTTAGAGGGCATCCCAGGAGGGCTCCAAATGTGTGGGTAAAATATATATCCCTTGGGGGGAAATTTGAAAAAAAGTTGAAAAAATTTTTTTTTCTGGACTTAGAAAATTTTCACACATGTCTCAGACTTCCAGAGAGGGGAGCATGTCAGTGCGCGCATCCGATTTCAGTTCCAGAGCGTTTCACCCGATGAGTCCTTCATATTTAGTCATTTTTTGCAAAATTTCTGACTTTTTGAAAATTTCACTTTTTTGTGAAAATCTCTGCTAAATGAGGTTATAGTATGTTAGAGGGCATCCCAGGAGGGCTCCAGATGTGTGGGTAAAATATATATCCCTTGGGGGGAAATTTGAAAAAAAGTTGAAAAACAAATTTTTTTCTGGACTTAGAAAATTTAAACACATGTCTCAGACTTCCAGAGAGGGGAGCATGTCAGTGCGTGCATCCGATTTCAGTTCCAGAGCGATTCACCCGATGAGTCCTTCATATTTAGTCATTTTTTGCAAAATTTCTGACTTTTTGAAAATTTCACTTTTTTGTGAAAATCTCCGCTAAATGAGGTTATAGTATGTTAGAGGGCATCCCAGGAGGGCTCCAAATGTGTGGGTAAAATATATATCCCTTGGGGGGAAATTTGAAAAAAGTTGAATAATTTTTTTTTCTGGACTTAGAAAATTTTCACACATGTCTCAGACTTCCAGAGAGGGGAGCATGTCAGTGCACGCATCCGATTTCAGTTCCAGAGCGATTCACCCGATGAGTCCTTCATACTTAGTCGTTTTTTGCAAAATTTCTGACTTTTTGAAAATTTCACTTTTTTGTGAAAATCTCCGCTAAATGAGGTTATAGTATGTTAGAGGGCATCCCAGGAGGGCTCCAAATGTGTGGGTAAAATATATATCCCTTGGGGGGAAATTTGAAAAAAAGTTGAAAAATTTTTTTTTTCTGGACTTAGAAAATTTTCACACATGTCTCAGACTTCCAGAGAGGGGAGCATGTCAGTGCGCGCATCCGATTTCAGTTCCAGAGCGATTCACCCGATGAGTCCTTCATACTTAGTCGTTTTTTGCAAAATTTCTGACTTTTTGAAAATTTAACTTTTTTGTGAAAATCTCCGCTAAATGAGGTTATAGTATGTTAGAGGGCATCCCAGGAGGGCTCCAAATGTGTGGGTAAAATATATATCCCTTGGGGGGAAATTTGAAAAAAAGTTGAAAAAATTTTTTTTTCTGGACTTAGAAAATTTTCACACATGTCTCAGACTTCCAGAGAGGGGAGCATGTCAGTGCGCGCATCCGATTTCAGTTCCAGAGCGTTTCACCCGATGAGTCCTTCATATTTAGTCATTTTTTGCAAAATTTCTGACTTTTTGAAAATTTCACTTTTTTGTGAAAATCTCTGCTAAATGAGGTTATAGTATGTTAGAGGGCATCCCAGGAGGGCTCCAGATGTGTGGGTAAAATATATATCCCTTGGGGGGAAATTTGAAAAAAAGTTGAAAAACAAATTTTTTTCTGGACTTAGAAAATTTAAACACATGTCTCAGACTTCCAGAGAGGGGAGCATGTCAGGGCGTGCATCCGATTTCAGTTCCAGAGCGATTCACCCGATGAGTCCTTCATATTTAGTCATTTTTTGCAAAATTTCTGACTTTTTGAAAATTTCACTTTTTTGTGAAAATCTCCGCTAAATGAGGTTATAGTATGTTAGAGGGCATCCCAGGAGGGCTCCAAATGTGTGGGTAAAATATATATCCCTTGGGGGGAAATTTGAAAAAAAGTTGAATAATTTTTTTTTCTGGACTTAGAAAATTTTCACACATGTCTCAGACTTCCAGAGAGGGGAGCATGTCTATAAGCGCATCCGATTTCAGTTCCAGAGCGTTTCACCCGATGAGTCCTTCATACTTAGTAGTTTTTTGGAAAAATTTTCATTTTTTGAAAATTTCACTTTTTTGTGAAAATCTCCGCTAAATGAGGTTATAGTATGTTAGAGGGCATCCCAGGAGGGCTCCAAATGTGTGGGTAAAATATATATCCCTTGGGGGGAAATTTGAAAAAAGTTGAATAATTTTTTTTTTCTGGACTTAGAAAATTTTCACACATATCTCAGACTGCCAGAGAGGGGAGCATGTCAGTGCGCACATCCGATTTCAGTTCCAGAGCGATTCACCCGATGAGTCCTTCATACTTAGTCGTTTTTTGCAAAATTTCTGACTTTTTGAAAATTTCACTTTTTTGTGAAAATCTTTGCTAAATGAGGTTATAGTATGTTAGAGGGCATCCCAGGAGGGCTCCAAATGTGTGGGTAAAATATATATCCCTTGGGGGAAATTTGAAAACAAGTTGAAAAAAATTTTTTTTATGGACTTAGAAAATTTTCATACATGTCTCAGACTTCCAGAGAGGGGAGCATGTCAGTGCGCGCATCCGATTTCAGTTCCAGAGCGATTCACCCGATGAGTCCTTCATACTTAGTCGTTTTTTGCAAAATTTCTGACTTTTTGAAAATTTCACTTTTTTGTGAAAATCTCCGCTAAATGAGGTTATAGTATGTTAGAGGGCATCCCAGGAGGGCTCCAAATGTGTGGGTAAAATATATATCCCTTGGGGGGAAATTTGAAAAAAAGTTGAATAATTTTTTTTTCTGGACTTAGAAAATTTTCACACATTTCTCAGACTTCCAGAGAGGGGAGCATGTCAGTGCGCGCATCCGATTTCAGTTCCAGAGCGATTCACCCGATGAGTCCTTCATACTTAGTCGTTTTTTGCAAAATTTCGGACATTTTGAAAATTTCACTTTTTTGTGAAAATCTCCGCTAAATGAGGTTATAGTATGTTAGAGGGCATCCCAGGAGGGCTCCAAATGTGTGGGTAAAATATATATCCCTTGGGGGGAAATTTGAAAAAAAGTTGAAAAAATGTTTTTTTCTGGACTTAGAAAATTTTCACACATGTCTCAGACTGCCAGAGAGGGGAGCATGTCAGTGCGCACATCCGATGTCAGTTCCAGAGCGTTTCACCCGATGAGTCCTTCATATTTAGTCATTTTTTGCAAAATTTCTGACTTTTTGAAAATTTCACTTTTTTTGTGAAAATCTCCGCTAAATGAGGTTATAGTATGTTAGAGGGCATCCCAGGAGGGCTCCAAATGTGTGGGTAAAATATATATCCCTTGGGGGGAAATTTGAAAAAAGTTGAATAATTTTTTTTTTCTGGACTTAGAAAATTTTCACACATATCTCAGACTGCCAGAGAGGGGAGCATGTCAGTGCGCACATCCGATTTCAGTTCCAGAGCGATTCACCCGATGAGTCCTTCATACTTAGTCGTTTTTTGCAAAATTTCTGACTTTTTGAAAATTTCACTTTTTTGTGAAAATCTTTGCTAAATGAGGTTATAGTATGTTAGAGGGCATCCCAGGAGGGCTCCAAATGTGTGGGTAAAATATATATCCCTTGTGGGGAAATTTGAAAAAAAGTTGAAAAAATTTTTTTTTCTGGACTTAGAAAATTTTCACACATGTCTCAGACTTCCAGAGAGGGGAGCATGTCAGTGCGCGCATCCGATTTCAGTTCCAGAGCGATTCACCCGATGAGTCCTTCATACTTAGTCGTTTTTTGCAAAATTTCTGACTTTTTGAAAATTTCACTTTTTTGTGAAAATCTCCGCTAAATGAGGTTATAGTATGTTAGAGGGCATCCCAGGAGGCTCCAAATGTGTGGGTAAAATATATATCCCTTGGGGGGAAATTTGAAAAAAAGTTGAATAATTTTTTTTTCTGGACTTAGAAAATTTTCACACGTGTCTCAGACTTCCAGAGAGGGGAGCATGTCAGTGCGCGCATCCGATTTCAGTTCCAGAGCGATTCACCCGATGAGTCCTTCATACTTAGTCGTTTTTTGCAAAATTTCTGACATTTTGAAAATTTCACTTTTTTGTGAAAATCTCCGCTAAATGAGGTTATAGTATGTTAGAGGGCATCCCAGGAGGGCTCCAAATGTGTGGGTAAAATATATATCCCTTGGGGGGAAATTTGAAAAAAGTTGAATAATTTTTTTTTTCTGGACTTAGAAAATTTTCACACATGTCTCAGACTGCCAGAGAGGGGAGCATGTCAGTGCGCACATCCGATTTCAGTTCCAGAGCGTTTCACCCGATGAGTCCTTCATATTTAGTCATTTTTTGCAAAATTTCTGACTTTTTGAAAATTTCACTTTTTTTGTGAAAATCTCCGCTAAATGAGGTTATAGTATGTTAGAGGGCATCCCAGGAGGGCTCCAAATGTGTGGGTAAAATATATATCCCTTGGGGGGAAATTTGAAAAAAGTTGAATAATTTTTTTTTTCTGGACTTAGAAAATTTTCACACATATCTCAGACTGCCAGAGAGGGGAGCATGTCAGTGCGCACATCCGATTTCAGTTCCAGAGCGATTCACCCGATGAGTCCTTCATACTTAGTCGTTTTTTGCAAAATTTCTGACTTTTTGAAAATTTCACTTTTTTGTGAAAATCTCCGCTAAATGAGGTTATAGTATGTTAGAGGGCATCCCAGGAGGGCTCCAAATGTGTGGGTAAAATATATATCCCTTGGGGGGAAATTTGAAAAAAAGTTGAATAATTTTTTTTTCTGGACTTAGAAAATTTTCACACATGTCTCAGACTTCCAGAGAGGGGAGCATGTCAGTGCGCGCATCCGATTTCAGTTCCAGAGCGATTCACCCGATGAGTCCTTCATACTTAGTCGTTTTTTGCAAAATTTCGGACATTTTGAAAATTTCACTTTTTTGTGAAAATCTCCGCTAAATGAGGTTATAGTATGTTAGAGGGCATCCCAGGAGGGCTCCAAATGTGTGGGTAAAATATATATCCCTTGGGGGGAAATTTGAAAAAAAGTTGAAAAAATGTTTTTTTCTGGACTTAGAAAATTTTCACACATGTCTCAGACTGCCAGAGAGGGGAGCATGTCAGTGCGCACATCCGATGTCAGTTCCAGAGCGTTTCACCCGATGAGTCCTTCATATTTAGTCATTTTTTGCAAAATTTCTGACTTTTTGAAAATTTCACTTTTTTTGTGAAAATCTCCGCTAAATGAGGTTATAGTATGTTAGAGGGCATCCCAGGAGGGCTCCAAATGTGTGGGTAAAATATATATCCCTTGGGGGGAAATTTGAAAAAAGTTGAATAATTTTTTTTTTCTGGACTTAGAAAATTTTCACACATATCTCAGACTGCCAGAGAGGGGAGCATGTCAGTGCGCACATCCGATTTCAGTTCCAGAGCGATTCACCCGATGAGTCCTTCATACTTAGTCGTTTTTTGCAAAATTTCTGACTTTTTGAAAATTTCACTTTTTTGTGAAAATCTTTGCTAAATGAGGTTATAGTATGTTAGAGGGCATCCCAGGAGGGCTCCAAATGTGTGGGTAAAATATATATCCCTTGGGGGGAAATTTGAAAAAAAGTTGAATAATTTTTTTTTCTGGACTTAGAAAATTTTCACACGTGTCTCAGACTTCCAGAGAGGGGAGCATGTCAGTGCGCGCATCCGATTTCAGTTCCAGAGCGATTCACCCGATGAGTCCTTCATACTTAGTCGTTTTTTGCAAAATTTCTGACATTTTGAAAATTTCACTTTTTTGTGAAAATCTCCGCTAAATGAGGTTATAGTATGTTAGAGGGCATCCCAGGAGGGCTCCAAATGTGTGGGTAAAATATATATCCCTTGGGGGGAAATTTGAAAAAAGTTGAATAATTTTTTTTTTCTGGACTTAGAAAATTTTCACACATGTCTCAGACTTCCAGAAAGGGGAGCATGTCTATAAGCGCATCCGATTTCAGTTCCAGAGCGTTTCACCCGATGAGTCCTTCATACTTAGTCGTTTTTTGGAAAAATTTTCATTTTTTGAAAATTTCACTTTTTTGTGAAAATCTCCGCTAAATGAGGTTATAGTATGTTAGATTGCATCCCAGGAGGGCTCCAAATGTGTGGGTAAAATATATATCCCTTGGGGGGAAATTTGAAAAAAAGTTGAATAATTTTTATTTCTGGACTTAGAAAATTTTCACACATGTCTCAGACTTCCAGAGAGGGGAGCATGTCAGTGCGCGCATCCGATTTCAGTTCCAGAGCGATTCACCCGATGAGTCCTTCATACTTAGTCGTTTTTTGCAAAATTTCTGACTTTTTGAAAATTTCCCTTTTTTTGAAAATCTACGCTAAATGAGGTTATAGTATGTTAGAGGGCATCCCAGGAGGGCTCCAAATGTGTGGGTAAAATATATATCCCTTGGGGGGAAATTTGAAAAAAAGTTGAAAAAATTTTTTTTTATGGACTTAGAAAATTTTCACACATGTCTCAGACTTCCAGAGAGGGGAGCATGTCAGTGCGCGCATCCGATTTCAGTTCCAGAGCGATACACCCGATGAGTCCTTCATACTTAGTCGTTTCTTGCTAAATTTCTGACTTTTTGAAAATTTCCCTTTTTTGTGATAATCTCCGCTAACTGAGGTTATAGTATGTTAGAGGGCATCCCAGGAGGGCTCCAAATGTGTGGGTAAAATATATATCCCTTGGGGGGAAATTTGAAAAAAAGTTGAAAAATTTTTTTTTTCTGGACTTAGAAAATTTTCACACATGTCTCAGACTTCCAGAGAGGGGAGCATGTCAGTGCGCGCATCCGATTTCAGTTCCAGAGCGTTTCACCCGATGAGTCCTTCATATTTAGTCATTTTTTGCAAAATTTCTGACTTTTTGAAAATTTCACTTTTTTGTGAAAATCTCTGCTAAATGAGGTTATAGTATGTTAGAGGGCATCCCAGGAGGGCTCCAGATGTGTGGGTAAAATATGTATCCCTTGGGGGGAAATTTGAAAAAAAGTTGAAAAACAAATTTTTTTCTGGACTTAGAAAATTTAAACACATGTCTCAGACTTCCAGAGAGGGGAGCATGTCAGTGCGTGCATCCGATTTCAGTTCCAGAGCGATTCACCCGATGAGTCCTTCATACTTAGTCGTTTTTTGCAAAATTTCTGACTTTTTGAAAATTTCACTTTTTTGTGAAAATCTACGCTAAATGAGGTTATAGTATGTTAGAGGGCATCCCAGGAGGGCTCCAAATGTGTGGGTAAAACATATATCCCTTGGGGGGAAATTTGAAAAAAAGTTGAAAAAATTTTTTTTTCTGGACTTAGAAAATTTTCACACATGTCTCAGACTTCCAGAGAGGGGAGCATGTCAGTGCGCGCATCCGATTTCAGTTCCAGAGCGATTCACCCGATGAGTCCTTCATACTTAGTCGTTTTTTGCAAAATTTCTGACTTTTTGAAAATTTCACTTTTTTGTGAAAATCTTTGCTAAATGAGGTTATAGTATGTTAGAGGGCATCCCAGGAGGGCTCCAAATGTGTTGGTAAAATATATATCCCTTGGGGGGAAATTTGAAAACAAGTTGAAAAAAATTTTTTTTATGGACTTAGAAAATTTTCACACATGTCTCAGACTTCCAGAGAGGGGAGCATGTCAGTGCGCGCATCCGATTTCAGTTCCAGAGCGATTCACCCGATGAGTCCTTCATACTTAGTCGTTTTTTGCAAAATTTCTGACTTTTTGAAAATTTCACTTTTTTGTGAAAATCTCCGCTAAATGAGGTTATAGTATGTTAGAGGGCATCCCAGGAGGGCTCCAAATGTGTGGGTAAAATATATATCCCTTGGGGGGAAATTTGAAAAAAAGTTGAATAATTTTTTTTTCTGGACTTAGAAAATTTTCACACATGTCTCAGACTTCCAGAGAGGGGAGCATGTCAGTGCGCGCATCCGATTTCAGTTCCAGAGCGATTCACCCGATGAGTCCTTCATACTTAGTCGTTTTTTGCAAAATTTCGGACATTTTGAAAATTTCACTTTTTTGTGAAAATCTCCGCTAAATGAGGTTATAGTATGTTAGAGGGCATCCCAGGAGGGCTCCAAATGTGTGGGTAAAATATATATCCCTTGGGGGGAAATTTGAAAAAAAGTTGAAAAAATGTTTTTTTCTGGACTTAGAAAATTTTCACACATGTCTCAGACTGCCAGAGAGGGGAGCATGTCAGTGCGCACATCCGATTTCAGTTCCAGAGCGTTTCACCCGATGAGTCCTTCATATTTAGTCATTTTTTGCAAAATTTCTGACTTTTTGAAAATTTCACTTTTTTTGTGAAAATCTCCGCTAAATGAGGTTATAGTATGTTAGAGGGCATCCCAGGAGGGCTCCAAATGTGTGGGTAAAATATATATCCCTTGGGGGGAAATTTGAAAAAAGTTGAATAATTTTTTTTTTCTGGACTTAGAAAATTTTCACACATATCTCAGACTGCCAGAGAGGGGAGCATGTCAGTGCGCACATCCGATTTCAGTTCCAGAGCGATTCACCCGATGAGTCCTTCATACTTAGTCGTTTTTTGCAAAATTTCTGACTTTTTGAAAATTTCACTTTTTTGTGAAAATCTTTGCTAAATGAGGTTATAGTATGTTAGAGGGCATCCCAGGAGGGCTCCAAATGTGTGGGTAAAATATATATCCCTTGTGGGGAAATTTGAAAAAAAGTTGAAAAAATTTTTTTTTCTGGACTTAGAAAATTTTCACACATGTCTCAGACTTCCAGAGAGGGGAGCATGTCAGTGCGCGCATCCGATTTCAGTTCCAGAGCGATTCACCCGATGAGTCCTTCATACTTAGTCGTTTTTTGCAAAATTTCTGACTTTTTGAAAATTTCACTTTTTTGTGAAAATCTTTGCTAAATGAGGTTATAGTATGTTAGAGGGCATCCCAGGAGGGCTCCAAATGTGTGGGTAAAATATATATCCCTTGTGGGGAAATTTGAAAAAAAGTTGAAAAAAAATTTTTTTATTGACTTAGAAAATTTTCACACATGTCTCAGACTTCCAGAGAGGGGAGCATGTCAGTGCGCGCATCCGATTTCAGTTCCAGAGCGATTCACCCGATGAGTCCTTCATACTTAGTCGTTTTTTGCAAAATTTCTGACTTTTTGAAAATTTCACTTTTTTGTGAAAATCTCCGCTAAATGAGGTTATAGTATGTTAGAGGGCATCCCAGGAGGGCTCCAAATGTGTGGGTAAAATATATATCCCTTGGGGGGAAATTTGAAAAAAAGTTGAATAATTTTTTTTTCTGGACTTAGAAAATTTTCACACATGTCTCAGACTTCCAGAGAGGGGAGCATGTCAGTGCGCGCATCCGATTTCAGTTCCAGAGCGATTCACCCGATGAGTCCTTCATACTTAGTCGTTTTTTGCAAAATTTCTGACATTTTGAAAATTTCACTTTTTTGTGAAAATCTCCGCTAAATGAGGTTATAGTATGTTAGAGGGCATCCCAGGAGGGCTCCAAATGTGTGGGTAAAATATATATCCCTTGGGTGGAAATTTGAAAAAAGTTGAATAATTTTTTTTTTCTGGACTTAGAAAATTTTCACACATGTCTCAGACTGCCAGAGAGGGGAGCATGTCAGTGCGCACATCCGATTTCAGTTCCAGAGCGTTTCACCCGATGAGTCCTCCATATTTAGTCATTTTTTGCAAAATTTCTGACTTTTTGAAAATTTCACTTTTTTTGTGAAAATCTCCGCTAAATGAGGTTATAGTATGTTAGAGGGCATCCCAGGAGGGCTCCAAATGTGTGGGTAAAATATATATCCCTTGGGGGGAAATTTGAAAAAAGTTGAATAATTTTTTTTTTCTGGACTTAGAAAATTTTCACACATATCTCAGACTGCCAGAGAGGGGAGCATGTCAGTGCGCACATCCGATTTCAGTTCCAGAGCGATTCACCCGATGAGTCCTTCATACTTAGTCGTTTTTTGCAAAATTTCTGACTTTTTGAAAATTTCACTTTTTTGTGAAAATCTTTGCTAAATGAGGTTATAGTATGTTAGAGGGCATCCCAGGAGGGCTCCAAATGTGTGGGTAAAATATATATCCCTTGTGGGGAAATTTGAAAAAAAGTTGAAAAATTTTTTTTTTCTGGACTTAGAAAATTTTCACACATGTCTCAGACTTCCAGAGAGGGGAGCATGTCAGTGCGCGCATCCGATTTCAGCTCCAGAGCGATTCACCCGATGAGTCCTTCATACTTAGTCGTTTTTTGGAAAAATTTTCATTTTTTGAAAATTTCACTTTTTTGTGAAAATCTCCGCTAAATGAGGTTATAGTATGTTAGATTGCATCCCAGGAGGGCTCCAAATGTGTGGGTAAAATATATATCCCTTGGGGGGAAATTTGAAAAAAAGTTGAATAATTTTTATTTCTGGACTTAGAAAATTTTCACACATGTCTCAGACTTCCAGAGAGGGGAGCATGTCAGTGCGCGCATCCGATTTCAGTTCCAGAGCGATTCACCCGATGAGTCCTTCATACTTAGTCGCTTTTTGCAAAATTTCTGACTTTTTGAAAATTTCCCTTTTTTTGAAAATCTCTGCTAAATGAGGTTATAGTATGTTAGAGGGCATCCCAGGAGGGCTCCAGATGTGTGGGTAAAATATGTATCCCTTGGGGGGAAATTTGAAAAAAAGTTGAAAAACAAATTTTTTTCTGGACTTAGAAAATTTAAACACATGTCTCAGACTTCCAGAGAGGGGAGCATGTCAGTGCGTGCATCCGATTTCAGTTCCAGAGCGATTCACCCGATGAGTCCTTCATACTTAGTCGTTTTTTGCAAAATTTCTGACTTTTTGAAAATTTCACTTTTTTGTGAAAATCTACGCTAAATGAGGTTATAGTATGTTAGAGGGCATCCCAGGAGGGCTCCAAATGTGTGGGTAAAACATATATCCCTTGGGGGGAAATTTGAAAAAAAGTTGAAAAAATTTTTTTTTCTGGACTTAGAAAATTTTCACACATGTCTCAGACTTCCAGAGAGGGGAGCATGTCAGTGCGCGCATCCGATTTCAGTTCCAGAGCGATTCACCCGATGAGTCCTTCATACTTAGTCGTTTTTTGCAAAATTTCTGACTTTTTGAAAATTTCACTTTTTTGTGAAAATCTTTGCTAAATGAGGTTATAGTATGTTAGAGGGCATCCCAGGAGGGCTCCAAATGTGTGGGTAAAATATATATCCCTTGGGGGGAAATTTGAAAACAAGTTGAAAAAAATTTTTTTTATGGACTTAGAAAATTTTCACACATGTCTCAGACTTCCAGAGAGGGGAGCATGTCAGTGCGCGCATCCGATTTCAGTTCCAGAGCGATTCACCCGATGAGTCCTTCATACTTAGTCGTTTTTTGCAAAATTTCTGACTTTTTGAAAATTTCACTTTTTTGTGAAAATCTCCGCTAAATGAGGTTATAGTATGTTAGAGGGCATCCCAGGAGGGCTCCAAATGTGTGGGTAAAATATATATCCCTTGGGGGGAAATTTGAAAAAAAGTTGAATAATTTTTTTTTCTGGACTTAGAAAATTTTCACACATGTCTCAGACTTCCAGAGAGGGGAGCATGTCAGTGCGCGCATCCGATTTCAGTTCCAGAGCGATTCACCCGATCAGTCCTTCATACTTAGTCGTTTTTTGCAAAATTTCGGACATTTTGAAAATTTCACTTTTTTGTGAAAATCTCCGCTAAATGAGGTTATAGTATGTTAGAGGGCATCCCAGGAGGGCTCCAAATGTGTGGGTAAAATATATATCCCTTGGGGGGAAATTTGAAAAAAAGTTGAAAAATTTTTTTTTTCTGGACTTAGAAAATTTTCACACATGTCTCAGACTTCCAGAGAGGGGAGCATGTCAGTGCGCGCATCCGATTTCAGTTCCAGAGCGATTCACCCGATGAGTCCTTCATACTTAGTCGTTTTTTGCAAAATTTCTGACTTTTTGAAAATTTCACTTTTTTGTGAAAATCTTTGCTAAATGAGGTTATAGTATGTTAGAGGGCATCCCAGGAGGGCTCCAAATGTGTGGGTAAAATATATATCCCTTGTGGGGAAATTTGAAAAAAAGTTGAAAAAAATTTTTTTTATTGACTTAGAAAATTTTCACACATGTCTCAGACTTCCAGAGAGGGGAGCATGTCAGTGCGCGCATCCGATTTCAGTTCCAGAGCGATTCACCCGATGAGTCCTTCATACTTAGTCGTTTTTTGCAAAATTTCTGACTTTTTGAAAATTTCACTTTTTTGTGAAAATCTCCGCTAAATGAGGTTATAGTATGTTAGAGGGCATCCCAGGAGGGCTCCAAATGTGTGGGTAAAATATATATCCCTTGGGGGGAAATTTGAAAAAAAGTTGAATAATTTTTTTTTCTGGACTTAGAAAATTTTCACACATGTCTCAGACTTCCAGAGAGGGGAGCATGTCAGTGCGCGCATCCGATTTCAGTTCCAGAGCGATTCACCCGATGAGTCCTTCATACTTAGTCGTTTTTTGCAAAATTTCTGACATTTTGAAAATTTCACTTTTTTGTGAAAATCTCCGCTAAATGAGGTTATAGTATGTTAGAGGGCATCCCAGGAGGGCTCCAAATGTGTGGGTAAAATATATATCCCTTGGGTGGAAATTTGAAAAAAGTTGAATAATTTTTTTTTTCTGGACTTAGAAAATTTTCACACATGTCTCAGACTGCCAGAGAGGGGAGCATGTCAGTGCGCACATCCGATTTCAGTTCCAGAGCGTTTCACCCGATGAGTCCTCCATATTTAGTCATTTTTTGCAAAATTTCTGACTTTTTGAAAATTTCACTTTTTTTGTGAAAATCTCCGCTAAATGAGGTTATAGTATGTTAGAGGGCATCCCAGGAGGGCTCCAAATGTGTGGGTAAAATATATATCCCTTGGGGGGAAATTTGAAAAAGGTTGAATAATTTTTTTTTTCTGGACTTAGAAAATTTTCACACATATCTCAGACTGCCAGAGAGGGGAGCATGTCAGTGCGCACATCCGATTTCAGTTCCAGAGCGATTCACCCGATGAGTCCTTCATACTTAGTCGTTTTTTGCAAAATTTCTGACTTTTTGAAAATTTCACTTTTTTGTGAAAATCTTTGCTAAATGAGGTTATAGTATGTTAGAGGGCATCCCAGGAGGGCTCCAAATGTGTGGGTAAAATATATATCCCTTGTGGGGAAATTTGAAAAAAAGTTGAAAAATTTTTTTTTTCTGGACTTAGAAAATTTTCACACATGTCTCAGACTTCCAGAGAGGGGAGCATGTCAGTGCGCGCATCCGATTTCAGCTCCAGAGCGATTCACCCGATGAGTCCTTCATACTTAGTCATTTTTTGCAAAATTTCTGACTTTTTGAAAATTTCACTTTTTTGTGAAAATCTCCGCTAAATGAGGTTATAGTATGTTAGAGGGCATCCCAGGAGGGCTCCAAATGTGTGGGTAAAATATATATCCCTTGGGGGGAAATTTGAAAAAAAATTGAAAATTTTTTTTTTTCTGGACTTAGAAAATTTTCACACATGTCTCAGACTTCCAGAAAGGGGAGCATGTCTATAAGCGCATCCGATTTCAGTTCCAGAGCGTTTCACCCGATGAGTCCTTCATACTTAGTCGTTTTTTGGAAAAATTTTCATTTTTTGAAAATTTCACTTTTTTGTGAAAATCTCCGCTAAATGAGGTTATAGTATGTTAGATTGCATCCCAGGAGGGCTCCAAATGTGTGGGTAAAATATATATCCCTTGGGGGGAAATTTGAAAAAAAGTTGAATAATTTTTATTTCTGGACTTAGAAAATTTTCACACATGTCTCAGACTTCCAGAGAGGGGAGCATGTCAGTGCGCGCATCCGATTTCAGTTCCAGAGCGATTCACCCGATGAGTCCTTCATACTTAGTCGCTTTTTGCAAAATTTCTGACTTTTTGAAAATTTCCCTTTTTTTGAAAATCTCTGCTAAATGAGGTTATAGTATGTTAGAGGGCATCCCAGGAGGGCTCCAGATGTGTGGGTAAAATATGTATCCCTTGGGGGGAAATTTGAAAAAAAGTTGAAAAACAAATTTTTTTCTGGACTTAGAAAATTTAAACACATGTCTCAGACTTCCAGAGAGGGGAGCATGTCAGTGCGTGCATCCGATTTCAGTTCCAGAGCGATTCACCCGATGAGTCCTTCATACTTAGTCGTTTTTTGCAAAATTTCTGACTTTTTGAAAATTTCACTTTTTTGTGAAAATCTACGCTAAATGAGGTTATAGTATGTTAGAGGGCATCCCAGGAGGGCTCCAAATGTGTGGGTAAAACATATATCCCTTGGGGGGAAATTTGAAAAAAAGTTGAAAAAATTTTTTTTTCTGGACTTAGAAAATTTTCACACATGTCTCAGACTTCCAGAGAGGGGAGCATGTCAGTGCGCGCATCCGATTTCAGTTCCAGAGCGATTCACCCGATGAGTCCTTCATACTTAGTCGTTTTTTGCAAAATTTCTGACTTTTTGAAAATTTCACTTTTTTGTGAAAATCTTTGCTAAATGAGGTTATAGTATGTTAGAGGGCATCCCAGGAGGGCTCCAAATGTGTGGGTAAAATATATATCCCTTGGGGGGAAATTTGAAAACAAGTTGAAAAAAATTTTTTTTATGGACTTAGAAAATTTTCACACATGTCTCAGACTTCCAGAGAGGGGAGCATGTCAGTGCGCGCATCCGATTTCAGTTCCAGAGCGATTCACCCGATGAGTCCTTCATACTTAGTCGTTTTTTGCAAAATTTCTGACTTTTTGAAAATTTCACTTTTTTGTGAAAATCTCCGCTAAATGAGGTTATAGTATGTTAGAGGGCATCCCAGGAGGGCTCCAAATGTGTGGGTAAAATATATATCCCTTGGGGGGAAATTTGAAAAAAAGTTGAATAATTTTTTTTTCTGGACTTAGAAAATTTTCACACATGTCTCAGACTTCCAGAGAGGGGAGCATGTCAGTGCGCGCATCCGATTTCAGTTCCAGAGCGATTCACCCGATCAGTCCTTCATACTTAGTCGTTTTTTGCAAAATTTCGGACATTTTGAAAATTTCACTTTTTTGTGAAAATCTCCGCTAAATGAGGTTATAGTATGTTAGAGGGCATCCCAGGAGGGCTCCAAATGTGTGGGTAAAATATATATCCCTTGGGGGGAAATTTGAAAAAAAGTTGAAAAATTTTTTTTTTCTGGACTTAGAAAATTTTCACACATGTCTCAGACTTCCAGAGAGGGGAGCATGTCAGTGCGCGCATCCGATTTCAGTTCCAGAGCGATTCACCCGATGAGTCTTTCATACTTAGTCGTTTTTTGCAAAATTTCTGACTTTTTGAAAATTTCACTTTTTTGTGAAAATCTCTGCTAAATGAGGTTATAGTATGTTAGAGGGCATCCCAGGAGGGCTCCAGATGTGTGGGTAAAATATGTATCCCTTGGGGGGAAATTTGAAAAAAAGTTGAAAAACAAATTTTTTTCTGGACTTAGAAAATTTAAACACATGTCTCAGACTTCCAGAGAGGGGAGCATGTCAGTGCGTGCATCCGATTTCAGTTCCAGAGCGATTCACCCGATGAGTCCTTCATACTTAGTCGTTTTTTGCAAAATTTCTGACTTTTTGAAAATTTCACTTTTTTGTGAAAATCTACGCTAAATGAGGTTATAGTATGTTAGAGGGCATCCCAGGAGGGCTCCAAATGTGTGGGTAAAATATATATCCCTTGGGGGGAAATTTGAAAAAAAGTTGAATAATTTTTTTTTCTGGACTTAGAAAATTTTCACACATGTCTCAGACTTCCAGAGAGGGGAGCATGTCAGTGCGCGCATCCGATTTCAGTTCCAGAGCGATTCACCCGATCAGTCCTTCATACTTAGTCGTTTTTTGCAAAATTTCGGACATTTTGAAAATTTCACTTTTTTGTGAAAATCTCCGCTAAATGAGGTTATAGTATGTTAGAGGGCATCCCAGGAGGGCTCCAAATGTGTGGGTAAAATATATATCCCTTGGGGGGAAATTTGAAAAAAAGTTGAAAAAATGTTTTTTTCTGGATTAGAAAATTTTCACACATGTCTCAGACTGCCAGAGAGGGGAGCATGTCAGTGCGCGCATCCGATTTCAGTTCCAGAGCGATTCACCCGATGAGTCCTTCATACTTAGTCGTTTTTTGCAAAATTTCTGACTTTTTGAAAATTTCACTTTTTTGTGAAAATCTTTGCTAAATGAGGTTATAGTATGTTAGAGGGCATCCCAGGAGGGCTCCAAATGTGTGGGTAAAATATATATCCCTTGGGGGGAAATTTGAAAACAAGTTGAAAAAAATTTTTTTTATGGACTTAGAAAATTTTCACACATGTCTCAGACTTCCAGAGAGGGGAGCATGTCAGTGCGCGCATCCGATTTCAGTTCCAGAGCGATTCACCCGATGAGTCCTTCATACTTAGTCGTTTTTTGCAAAATTTCTGACTTTTTGAAAATTTCACTTTTTTGTGAAAATCTCCGCTAAATGAGGTTATAGTATGTTAGAGGGCATCCCAGGAGGGCTCCAAATGTGTGGGTAAAATATATATCCCTTGGGGGGAAATTTGAAAAAAAGTTGAATAATTTTTTTTTCTGGACTTAGAAAATTTTCACACATGTCTCAGACTTCCAGAGAGGGGAGCATGTCAGTGCGCGCATCCGATTTCAGTTCCAGAGCGATTCACCCGATCAGTCCTTCATACTTAGTCGTTTTTTGCAAAATTTCGGACATTTTGAAAATTTCACTTTTTTGTGAAAATCTCCGCTAAATGAGGTTATAGTATGTTAGAGGGCATCCCAGGAGGGCTCCAAATGTGTGGGTAAAATATATATCCCTTGGGGGGAAATTTGAAAAAAAGTTGAAAAAATGTTTTTTTCTGGACTTAGAAAATTTTCACACATGTCTCAGACTGCCAGAGAGGGGAGCATGTCAGTGCGCACATCCGATTTCAGTTCCAGAGCGTTTCACCCGATGAGTCCTTCATATTTAGTCATTTTTTGCAAAATTTCTGACTTTTTGAAAATTTCACTTTTTTTGTGAAAATCTCCGCTAAATGAGGTTATAGTATGTTAGAGGGCATCCCAGGAGGGCTCCAAATGTGTGGGTAAAATATATATCCCTTGGGGGGAAATTTGAAAAAAGTTGAATAATTTTTTTTTTCTGGACTTAGAAAATTTTCACACATATCTCAGACTGCCAGAGAGGGGAGCATGTCAGTGCGCACATCCGATTTCAGTTCCAGAGCGATTCACCCGATGAGTTCTTCATACTTAGTCGTTTTTTGCAAAATTTCTGACTTTTTGAAAATTTCACTTTTTTGTGAAAATCTTTGCTAAATGAGGTTATAGTATGTTAGAGGGCATCCCAGGAGGGCTCCAAATGTGTGGGTAAAATATATATCCCTTGGGGGGAAATTTGAAAAAAAGTTGAAAAAAATTTTTTTTCTGGACTTAGAAAATTTTCACACATGTCTCAGACTTCCAGAGAGGGGAGCATGTCAGTGCGCGCATCCGATTTCAGTTCCAGAGCGATTCACCCGATGAGTCCTTCATACTTAGTTGTTTTTTGCAAAATTTCTGACTTTTTGAAAATTTCAGTTTTTTTGTGAAAATCTTTGCTAAATGAGGTTATAGTATGTTAGAGGGCATCCCAGGAGGGCTCCAAATGTGTGGGTAAAATATATATCACTTGGGGGGAAATTTGAAAAAAAGTTGAAAAAATTTTTTTTTATGGACTTAGAAAATTTTCACACATGTCTCAGACTTCCAGAGAGGGGAGCATGTCAGTGCGCGCATCCGATTTCAGTTCCAGAGCGATTCACCCAATGAGTCCTTCATACTTAGTCGTTTTTTGCAAAATTTCTGACTTATTGAAAATTTCACTTTTTTGTGAAAATCTCCGCTAAATGAGGTTATAGTATGTTAGAGGGCATCCCAGGAGGGCTCCAAATGTGTGGGTAAAATATATATCCCTTGGGGGGAAATTTGAAAAAAAGTTGAATAATTTTTTTTTTCTGGACTTAGAAAATTTTCACACATGTCTCAGACTTCCAGAGAGGGGAGCATGTCAGTGCGCGCATCCGATTTCAGTTCCAGAGCGATTCACCCGATGAGTGCTTCATACTTAGTAGTTTTTTGCAAAATTTCTGACATTTTGAAAATTTCACTTTTTTGTGAAAATCTCCGCTAAATGAGGTTATAGTATGTTAGAGGGCATCCCAGGAGGGCTCCAAATGTGTGGGTAAAATATATATCCCTTGGGGGGAAATTTGAAAAAAGTTGAATAATTTTTTTTTTCTGGACTTAGAAAATTTTCACACATATCTCAGACTGCCAGAGAGGGGAGCATGTCAGTGCGCACATCCGATTTCAGTTCCAGAGCGATTCACCCGATGAGTCCTTCATACTTAGTCATTTTTTGCAAAATTTCTGACTTTTTGAAAATTTCACTTTTTTGTGAAAATCTTTGCTAAATGAGGTTATAGTATGTTAGAGGGCCTTCCAGGAGGGCTCCAAATGTGTGGGTAAAATATATATCCCTTGGGCGGAAATTTGAAAAAAAGTTGAAAAAATTTTTTTTTCCGGACTTAGAAAATTTTCACACATGTCTCAGACTTCCAGAGAGGGGAGCATGTCAGTGCGCACATCCGATTTCAGTTCCAGAGCGATTCACCCAATGAGTCCTTCATACTTATGTGTGGGTAAAATATATATCCCTTGGGGGGAAATTTGAAAAAAAGTTGAAAAAATTTTTTTTTCCGGACTTAGAAAATTTTCACACATGTCTCAGACTTCCAGAGAGGGGAGCATGTCAGTGCGCGCATCCGATTTCAGTTCCAGAGCGATTCACCCGATGAGTCCTTCATACTTAGTCGTTTTTTGCAAAATTTCTGACTTTTTGAAAATTTCACTTTTTTGTGAAAATCTCCGCTAAATGAGGTTATAGTATGTTAGAGGGCATCCCAGGAGGGCTCCAAATGTGTGGGTAAAATATATATCCCTTGGGGGGAAATTTGAAAAAAAGTTGAAAAAAATTTTTTTTCTGGACTTAGAAAATTTTCACACATGTCTCAGACTTCCAGAGAGGGGAGCATGTCAGTGCGCGCATCCGATTTCAGTTCCAGAGCGATTCACCCGATGAGTCCTTCATACTTAGTCGTTTTTTGCAAAATTTCTGACTTTTTGAAAATTTCACTTTTTTTGTGAAAATCTTTGCTAAATGAGGTTATAGTATGTTAGAGGGCATCCCAGGAGGGCTCCAAATGTGTGGGTAAAATATATATCCCTTGGGGGGAAATTTGAAAAAAAGTTGAAAAAATTTTTTTTTATGGACTTAGAAAATTTTCACACATATCTCAGACTTCCAGAGAGGGGAGCATGTCAGTGCGCGCATCCGATTTCAGTTCCAGAGCGATTCACCCGATGAGTCCTTCATACTTAGTCGTTTTTTGCAAAATTTCTGACTTTTTGAAAATTTCACTTTTTTGTGAAAATCTCCGCTAAGTGAGGTTATAGTATGTTAGAGGGCATCCCAGGAGGGCTCCAAATGTGTGGGTAAAATATATATCCCTTGGGGGGAAATTTGAAAAAAAGTTGAATAATTTTTTTTTTCTGGACTTAGAAAATTTTCACACATGTCTCAGACTTCAAGAGAGGGGAGCATGTCAGTGCGCGCATCCGATTTCAGTTCCAGAGCGATTCACCCGATGAGTGCTTCATACTTAGTAGTTTTTTGCAAAATTTCTGACATTTTGAAAATTTCACTTTTTTGTGAAAATCTCCGCTAAATGAGGTTATAGTATGTTAGAGGGCATCCCAGGAGGGCTCCAAATGTGTGGGTAAAATATATATCCCTTGGGGGGAAATTTGAAAAAGGTTGAATAATTTTTTTTTTCTGGACTTAGAAAATTTTCACACATATCTCAGACTGCCAGAGAGGGGAGCATGTCAGTGCGCACATCCGATTTCAGTTCCAGAGCGATTCACCCGATGAGTCCTTCATACTTAGTCATTTTTTGCAAAATTTCTGACTTTTTGAAAATTTCACTTTTTTGTGAAAATCTTTGCTAAATGAGGTTATAGTATGTTATAGGGCATCCCAGGAGGGCTCCAAATGTGTGGGTAAAATATATATCCCTTGGGCGGAAATTTGAAAAAAAGATGAAAAAATTTTTTTTTCCGGACTTAGAAAATTTTCACACATGTCTCAGACTTCCAGAGAGGGGAGCATGTCAGTGCGCGCATCCGATTTCAGTTCCAGAGCGATTCACCCAATGAGTCCTTCATACTTATGTGTGGGTAAAATATATATCCCTTGGGGGGAAATTTGAAAAAAAGTTGAAAAAAATTTTTTTTCTGGACTTAGAAAATTTTCACACATGTCTCAGACTTCCAGAGAGGGGAGCATGTCAGTGCGCGCATCCGATTTCAGTTCCAGAGCGATTCACCCGATGAGTCCTTCATACTTAGTCGTTTTTTGCAAAATTTCTGACTTTTTGAAAATTTCACTTTTTTGTTAAAATCTCCGCTAAATGAGGTTATAGTATGTTAGAGGGCATCCCAGGAGGGCTCCAAATGTGTGGGTAAAATATATATCCCTTGGGGGGAAATTTGAAAAAAAGTTGAAAAAATTTTTTTTTCTGGACTTAGAAAATTTTCACACATGTCTCAGACTTCCAGAGAGGGGAGCATGTCAGTGCGCGCATTCGATTTCAGTTCCAGAGCGTTTCACCCGATGAGTCCTTCATATTTAGTCATTTTTTGCAAAATTTCTGACTTTTTGAAAATTTCACTTTTTTGTGAAAATCTCTGCTAAATGAGTTTATAGTATGTTAGAGGGCATCCCAGGAGGGCTCCAGATGTGTGGGTAAAATATATATCCCTTGGGGGGAAATTTGAAAAAAAGTTGAAAAACAAATTTTTTTCTGGACTTAGAAAATTTAAACACATATCTCAGACTTCCAGAGAGGGGAGCATGTCAGTGCGTGCATCCGATTTCAGTTCCAGAGCGATTCACCCGATGAGTCCTTCATATTTAGTCATTTTTTGCAAAATTTCTGACTTTTTGAAAATTTCACTTTTTTGTGAAAATCTCCGCTAAATGAGGTTATAGTATGTTAGAGGGCATCCCAGGAGGGCTCCAAATGTGTGGGTAAAATATATATCCCTTGGGGGGAAATTTGAAAAAAAGTTGAAAAAATTTTTTTTTCTGGACTTAGAAAATTTTCACACATGTCTCAGACTTCCAGAGAGGGGAGCATGTCAGTGCGTGCATCCGATTTCAGTTCCAGAGCGATTCACCCAATGAGTCCTTCATACTTAGTCGTTTTTTGGAAAAATTTTCACTTTTTGAAATTTTCACTTTTTTGTGAAAATCTCCGCTAAATGAGGTTATAGTATGTTAGAGGGCATCCCAGGAGGGCTCCAAATGTGTGGGTAAAATATATATCCCTTGGGGGGAAATTTGAAAAAAAGTTGAATAATTTTTTTTTCTGGACTTAGAAAATTTTCACACATGTCTCAGACTTCCAGAGAGGGGAGCATGTCTATAAGCGCATCCGATTTCAGTTCCAGAGCGTTTCACCCGATGAGTCCTTCATACTTAGTCGTTTTTTGCAAAATTTCTGACTTTTTGAAAATTTCACTTTTTTGTGAAAATCTCCGCTAAATGAGGTTATAGTATGTTAGAGGGCATCCCAGGAGGGCTCCAAATGTGTGGGTAAAATATATATCCCTTGGGGGGAAATTTGAAAAAAAGTTGAAAAAATGTTTTTTTCTGGACTTAGAAAATTTTCACACATGTCTCAGACTGCCAGAGAGGGGAGCATGTCAGTGCGCACATCCGATTTCAGTTCCAGAGCGTTTCACCCGATGAGTCCTTCATATTTAGTCATTTTTTGCAAAATTTCTGACTTTTTGAAAATTTCACTTTTTTGTGAAAATCTACGCTAAATGAGGTTATAGTATGTTAGAGGGCATCCCAGGAGGGCTCCAAATGTGTGGGTAAAATATATATCCCTTGGGGGGAAATTTGAAAAAAAGTTGAATAATTTTTTTTTTCTGGACTTAGAAAATTTTCACACATGTCTCAGACTGCCAGAGAGGGGAGCATGTCAGTGCGCACATCCGATTTCAGTTCCAGAGCGATTCACCCGATGAGTCCTTCATACTTAGTCGTTTTTTGCAAAATTTCTGACTTTTTGAAAATTTCACTTTTTTGTGAAAATCTTTGCTAAATGAGGTTATAGTATGTTAGAGGGCATCCCAGGAGGGCTCCAAATGTGTGGGTAAAATATATATCCCTTGTGGGGAAATTTGAAAAAAAGTTGAAAAAAATTTATTTTCTAGACTTAGAAAATTTAAACACATGTCTCAGAATTCCAGAGAAGGGAGCATGTCAGTGCGTGCATCCGAATTCAGTTCCAGAGTGATTCACCCAATGAGTCCTTCATATTTAGTCATTTTTTGCAAAATTTCTGACTTTTTGAAAATTTCACTTTTTTGTGAAAATCTTCGCTAAATGAGATTATAGTATGTTAGAGGGCATCCCAGGAGGGCTCCAAATGTGTGGGTAAAATATATATCCCTTGGGGGGAAATTTGAAAAAAAGTTGAATAATTATTTTTTTCTGGACTTAGAAAATTTTCACACATGTCTCAGAGTTCCAGAGAGGGGAGCATGTCAGTGCGTGCATCCGATTTCAGTTCCAGAGCGATTCACCCTATGAGTCCTTCATATTTAGTCATTTTTTGCAAAATTTCTGACTTTTTGAAAATTTCACTTTTTTGTGAAAATCTCCGCTAAATGAGGTTATAGTATGTTAGAGGGCATCCCAGGAGGGCTCCAAATGTGTGGGTAAAATATATATCCCTTGGGGGAAAATTTGAAAAAAAGTTGAAAAAATTTTTTTTTCTGGACTTAGAAAATTTAAACACATATCTCAGACTTCCAGAGAGGGGAGCATGTCAGTGCGTGCATCCGATTTCAGTTCCAGAGCGATTCACCCGATGAGTCCTTCATATTTAGTCATTTTTTGCAAAATTTCTGACTTTTTGAAAATTTCACTTTTTTGTGAAAATCTCCGCTAAATGAGGTTATAGTATGTTAGAGGGCATCCCAGGAGGGCTCCAAATGTGTGGGTAAAATATATATCCCTTGGGGGGAAATTTGAAAAAAAGTTGAAAAATTTTTTTTTTCTGGACTTAGAAAATTTTCACACATGTCTCAGACTTCCAGAGAGGGGAGCATGTCAGTGCGCGCATCCGATTTCAGTTCCAGAGCGATTCACCCAATGAGTCCTTCATACTTGGTCGTTTTTTGGAAAAATTTTCACTTTTTGAAATTTTCACTTTTTTGTGAAAATCTCCGCTAAATGAGGTTATAGTATGTTAGAGGGCATCCCAGGAGGGCTCCAAATGTGTGGGTAAAATATATATCCCTTGGGGGGAAATTTGAAAAAAGTTGAATAATTTTTTTTTCTGGACTTAGAAAATTTTCACACATGTCTCAGACTTCCAGAGAGGGGAGCATGTCAGTGCGCGCATCCGATTTCAGTTCCAGAGCGATTCACCCGATGAGTCCTTCATACTTAGTCGTTTTTTGCAAAATTTCTGACTTTTTGAAAATTTCACTTTTTTGTGAAAATCTCCGCTAAATGAGGTTATAGTATGTTAGAGGGCATCCCAGGAGGGCTCCAAATGTGTGGGTAAAATATATATCCCTTGGGGGGAAATTTGAAAAAAAGTTAAAAAAAAATTTTTTTCTGGACTTAGAAAATTTTCACACATGTCTCAGACTTCCAGAGAGGGGAGCATGTCAGTGCGCGCATCCGATTTCAGTTCCAGAGCGATTCACCCGATGAGTCCTTCATACTTAGTCGTTTTTTGCAAAATTTCTGACTTTTTGAAAATTTCACTTTTTTGTGAAAATCTTTGCTAAATGAGGTTATAGTATGTTAGAGGGCATCCCAGGAGGGCTCCAAATGTGTGGGTAAAATATATATCCCTTGTGGGGAAATTTGAAAAAAAGTTGAAAAAAATTTATTTTCTGGACTTAGAAAATTTAAACACATGTCTCAGACTTCCAGAGAAGGGAGCATGTCAGTGCGTGCATCCGATTTCAGTTCCAGAGTGATTCACCCAATGAGTCCTTCATATTTAGTCATTTTTTGCAAAATTTCTGACTTTTTGAAAATTTCACTTTTTTGTGAAAATCTCCGCTAAATGAGATTATAGTATGTTAGAGGGCATCCCAGGAGGGCTCCAAATGTGTGGGTAAAATATATATCCCTTGGGGGGAAATTTGAAAAAAAGTTGAATAATTATTTTTTTCTGGACTTAGAAAATTTTCACACATGTCTCAGACTTCCAGAGAGGGGAGCATGTCAGTGCGCGCATCCGATTTCAGTTCCAGAGCGATTCACCCAATGAGTCCTTCATACTTAGTCATTTTTTGGAAAAATTTTCACTTTTTGAAAATTTCACTTTTTTGTGAAAATCTCCGCTAAATGAGGTTATAGTATGTTAGAGGGCATCCCAGGAGGGCTCCAAATGTGTGGGTAAAATATATATCCCTTGGGGGGAAATTTGAAAAAAAGTTGAATAATTTTTTTTTCTGGACTTAGAAAATTTTCACACATGTCTCAGACTTCCAGAGAGGGGAACATGTCTATAAGCGCATCCGATTTCAGTTCCAGAGCGTTTCACCCGATGAGTCCTTCATACTTAGTCGTTTTTTGCAAAATTTCTGACTTTTTGAAAATTTCACTTTTTTGTGAAAATCTCCGCTAAATGAGGTTATAGTATGTTAGAGGGCATCCCAGGAGGGCTCCAAATGTGTGGGTAAAATATATATCCCTTGGGGGGAAATTTGAAAAAAAGTTGAAAAAATGTTTTTATCTGGACTTAGAAAATTTTCACACATGTCTCAGACTGCCAGAGAGGGGAGCATGTCAGTGCGCACATCCGATTTCAGTTCCAGAGCGTTTCACCCGATGAGTCCTTCATATTTAGTCATTTTTTGCAAAATTTCTGACTTTTTAAAAATTTCACTTTTTTGTGAAAATCTACGCTAAATGAGGTTATAGTATGTTAGAGGGCATCCCAGGAGGGCTCCAAATGTGTGGGTAAAATATATATCCCTTGGGGGGAAATTTGAAAAAAAGTTGAATAATTTTTTTTTTCTGGACTTAGAAAATTTTCACACATGTCTCAGACTGCCAGAGAGGGGAGCATGTCAGTGCGCACATCCGATTTCAGTTCCAGAGCGATTCACCCGATGAGTCCTTCATACTTAGTCGTTTTTTGCAAAATTTCTGACTTTTTGAAAATTTCACTTTTTTGTGAAAATCTTTGCTAAATGAGGTTATAGTATGTTAGAGGGCATCCCAGGAGGGCTCCAAATGTGTGGGTAAAATATATATCCCTTGTTGGGAAATTTGAAAAAAAGTTGAAAAAAATTTATTTTCTGGACTTAGAAAATTTAAACACATGTCTCAGAATTCCAGAGAAGGGAGCATGTCAGTGCTTGCATCCGAATTCAGTTCCAGAGTGATTCACCCAATGAGTCCTTCATATTTAGTCATTTTTTGCAAAATTTCTGACTTTTTGAAAATTTCACTTTTTTGTGAAAATCTTCGCTAAATGAGATTATAGTATGTTAGAGGGCATCCCAGGAGGGCTCCAAATGTGTGGGTAAAATATATATCCCTTGGGGGGAAATTTGAAAAAAAGTTGAATAATTATTTTTTTCTGGACTTAGAAAATTTTCACACATGTCTCAGAGTTACAGAGAGGGGAGCATGTCAGTGCGTGCATCCGATTTCAGTTCCAGAGCGATTCACCCTATGAGTCCTTCATATTTAGTCATTTTTTGCAAAATTTCTGACTTTTTGAAAATTTCACTTTTTTGTGAAAATCTCCGCTAAATGAGGTTATAGTATGTTAGAGGGCATCCCAGGAGGGCTCCAAATGTGTGGGTAAAATATATATCCCTTGGGGGAAAATTTGAAAAAAAGTTGAAAAAAATTTTTTTTCTGGACTTAGAAAATTTAAACACATATCTCAGACTTCCAGAGAGGGGAGCATGTCAGTGCGTGCATCCGATTTCAGTTCCAGAGCGATTCACCCGATGAGTCCTTCATATTTAGTCATTTTTTGCAAAATTTCTGACTTTTTGAAAATTTCACTTTTTTGTGAAAATCTCCGCTAAATGAGGTTATAGTATGTTAGAGGGCATCCCAGGAGGGCTCCAAATGTGTGGGTAAAATATATATCCCTTGGGGGGAAATTTGAAAAAAAGTTGAAAAATTTTTTTTTTCTGGACTTAGAAAATTTTCACACATGTCTCAGACTTCCAGAGAGGGGAGCATGTCAGTGCGCGCATCCGATTTCAGTTCCAGAGCGATTCACCCAATGAGTCCTTCATACTTAGTCGTTTTTTGGAAAAATTTTCACTTTTTGAAATTTTCACTTTTTTGTGAAAATCTCCGCTAAATGAGGTTATAGTATGTTAGAGGGCATCCCAGGAGGGCTCCAAATGTGTGGGTAAAATATATATCCCTTGGGGGGAAATTTGAAAAAAGTTGAATAATTTTTTTTTCTGGACTTAGAAAATTTTCACACATGTCTCAGACTTCCAGAGAGGGGAGCATGTCAGTGCGCGCATCCGATTTCAGTTCCAGAGCGATTCACCCGATGAGTCCTTCATACTTAGTCGTTTTTTGCAAAATTTCTGACTTTTTGAAAATTTCACTTTTTTTGTGAAAATCTCCGCTAAATGAGGTTATAGTATGTTAGAGGGCATCCCAGGAGGGCTCCAAATGTGTGGGTAAAATATATATCCCTTGGGGGGAAATTTGAAAAAAAGTTTAAAAAAATTTTTTTTCTGGACTTAGAAAATTTTCACACATGTCTCAGACTTCCAGAGAGGGGAGCATGTCAGTGCGCGCATCCGATTTCAGTTCCAGAGCGATTCACCCGATGAGTCCTTCATACTTAGTCGTTTTTTGCAAAATTTCTGACTTTTTGAAAATTTCACTTTTTTGTGAAAATCTCCGCTAAATGAGGTTATAGTATGTTAGAGGGCATCCCAGGAGGGCTCCAAATGTGTGGGTAAAATATATATCCCTTGGGAGAAATTTGAAAAAAAGTTGAAAAATTTTTTTTTTCTGGACTTAGAAAATTTTCACAGATGTCTCAGACTTCCAGAGAGGGGAGCATGTCTATAAGCGCATCCGATTTCAGTTCCAGAGCGTTTCACCCGATGAGTCCTTCATACTTAGTCGTTTTTTGCAAAATTTCTGACTTTTTGAAAATTTCACTTTTTTGTGAAAATCTCCGCTAAATGAGGTTATAGTATGTTAGAGGGCATCCCAGGAGGGCTCCAAATGTGTGGGTAAAATATATATCCCTTGGGGGGAAATTTGAAAAAAAGTTGAAAAAATGTTTTTTTCTGGACTTAGAAAATTTTCACACATGTCTCAGACTGCCAGAGAGGGGAGCATGTCAGTGCGCACATCCGATTTCAGTTCCAGAGCGTTTCACCCGATGAGTCCTTCATATTTAGTCATTTTTTGCAAAATTTCTGACTTTTTGAAAATTTCACTTGTTTGTGAAAATCTACGCTAAATGAGGTTATAGTATGTTAGAGGGCATCCCAGGAGGGCTCCAAATGTGTGGGTAAAATATATATCCCTTGGGGGGAAATTTGAAAAAAAGTTGAATAATTTTTTTTTTCTGGACTTAGAAAATTTTCACACATGTCTCAGACTGCCAGAGAGGGGAGCATGTCAGTGCGCACTTCCGATTTCAGTTCCAGAGAGATTCACCCGATGAGTCCTTCATACTTAGTCGTTTTTTGCAAAATTTCTGACTTTTTGAAAATTTCACTTTTTTGTGAAAATCTTTGCTAAATGAGGTTATAGTATGTTAGAGGGCATCCCAGGAGGGCTCCAAATGTGTGGGTAAAATATATATCCCTTGTGGGGAAATTTGAAAAAAAGTTGAAAAAAATTTATTTTCTGGACTTAGAAAATTTAAACACATGTCTCAGACTTCCAGAGAAGGGAGCATGTCAGTGCGTGCATCCGATTTCAGTTCCAGAGTGATTCACCCAATGAGTCCTTCATATTTAGTCATTTTTTGCAAAATTTCTGACTTTTTGAAAATTTCACTTCTTTGTGAAAATCTCCGCTAAATGAGATTATAGTATGTTAGAGGGCATCCCAGGAGGGCTCCAAATGTGTGGGTAAAATATATATCCCTTGGGGGGAAATTTGAAAAAAAGTTGAATAATTATTTTTTTCTGGACTTAGAAAATTTTCACACATGTCTCAGACTTCCAGAGAGGGGAGCATGTCAGTGCGTGCATCCGATTTCAGTTCCAGAGCGATTCACCCTATGAGTCCTTCATATTTAGTCTTTTTTTGCAAAATTTCTGACTTTTTGAAAATTTCACTTTTTTGTGAAAATCTCCGCTAAATGAGGTTATAGTATGTTAGAGGGCATCCCAGGAGGGCTCCAAATGTGTGGGTAAAATATATATCCCTTGGGGGAAAATTTGAAAAAAAGTTGAAAAAATTTTTTTTTCTGGACTTAGAAAATTTTCACACATGTCTCAGACTTCCAGAGAGGGGAGCATGTCAGTGCGCGCATCCGATTTCAGTTCCAGAGCGATTCACCCAATGAGTCCTTCATACTTAGTCATTTTTTGGAAAAATTTTCACTTTTTGAAAATTTCACTTTTTTGTGAAAATCTCCGCTAAATGAGGTTATAGTATGTTAGAGGGCATCCCAGGAGGGCTCCAAATGTGTGGGTAAAATATATATCCCTTGGGGGGAAATTTGAAAAAAGTTGAATAATTTTTTTTTCTGGACTTAGAAAATTTTCACACATGTCTCAGACTTCCAGAGAGGGGAGCATGTCAGTGCGCGCATCTGATTTCATTTCCAGAGCGATTCACCCGATGAGTCCTTCATACTTAGTCATTTTTTGCAAAATTTCAGACTTTTTGAAAATTTCACTTTTTTGTGAAAATCTCTGCTAAATGAGGTTATAGTATGTTAGAGGGCATCCCAGGAGGGCTCCAAATGTGTGGGTAAAATATATATCCCTTGGGGGGAAATTTGAAAAAAAGTTGAAAAAATTTTTTTTTCTGGACTTAGAAAATTTTCACACATGTCTCAGACTGCCAGAGAGGGGAGCATGTCAGTGCGCACATCCGATTTCAGTTCCAGAGCGATTCACCCGATGAGTCCTTCATACTTAGTCGTTTTTTGCAAAATTTCTGACTTTTTGAAAATTTCACTTTTTTGTGAAAATCTTTGCTAAATGAGGTTATAGTATGTTAGAGGGCATCCCAGGAGGGCTCCAAATGTGTGGGTAAAATATATATCCCTTGTGGGGAAATTTGAAAAAAAGTTGAAAAAAATGTATTTTCTGGACTTAGAAAATTTAAACACATGTCTCAGACTTCCAGAGAAGGGAGCATGTCAGTGCGTGCATCCGATTTCAGTTCCAGAGTGATTCACCCAATGAATCGTTCATATTTAGTAATTTTTTGCAAAATTTCTGACTTTTTGAAAATTTCACTTTTTTGTGAAAATCTCCGCTAAATGAGGTTATAGTATGTTAGAGGGCATCCCAGGAGGGCTCCAAATGTGTGGGTAAAATATATATCCCTTGGGAGAAATTTGAAAAAAAGTTGAAAATTTTTTTTTTTCTGGACTTAGAAAATTTTCACAGATGTCTCAGACTTCCAGAGAGGGGAGCATGTCTATAAGCGCATCCGATTTCAGTTCCAGAGCGTTTCACCCGATGAGTCCTTCATACTTAGTCGTTTTTTGCAAAATTTCTGACTTTTTGAAAATTTCACTTTTTTGTGAAAATCTCCGCTAAATGAGGTTATAGTATGTTAGAGGGCATCCCAGGAGCGCTCCAAATGTGTGGGTAAAATATATATCCCTTGGGGGGAAATTTGAAAAAAAGTTGAAAAAAATTTATTTTCTGGACTTAGAAAATTTAAACACATGTCTCAGAATTCCAGAGAAGGGAGCATGTCAGTGCGTGCATCCGAATTCAGTTCCAGAGTGATTCACCCAATGAGTCCTTCATATTTAGTCATTTTTTGCAAAATTTCTGACTTTTTGAAAATTTCACTTTTTTGTGAAAATCTTCGCTAAATGAGATTATAGTATGTTAGAGGGCATCCCAGGAGGGCTCCAAATGTGTGGGTAAAATATATATCCCTTGGGGGGAAATTTGAAAAAAAGTTGAAAAATTTTTTTTTTCTGGACTTAGAAAATTTTCACAGATGTCTCAGACTTCCAGAGAGGGGAGCATGTCTATAAGCGCATCCGATTTCAGTTCCAGAGCGTTTCACCCGATGAGTCCTTCATACTTAGTCGTTTTTTGCAAAATTTCTGACTTTTTGAAAATTTCACTTTTTTGTGAAAATCTCCGCTAAATGAGGTTATAGTATGTTAGAGGGCATCCCAGGAGGGCTCCAAATGTGTGGGTAAAATATATATCCCTTGGGGGGAAATTTGAAAAAAAGTTGAAAAACAAATTTTTTTCTGGACTTAGAAAATTTAAACACATATCTCAGACTTCCAGAGAGGGGAGCATGTCAGTGCGTGCATCCGATTTCAGTTCCAGAGCGATTCACCCAATGAGTCCTTCATATTTAGTCATTTTTTGCAAAATTTCTGACTTTTTGAAAATTTCACTTTTTTGTGAAAATCTCGGCTAAATGAGGTTATAGTATGTTAGAGGGCATCCCAGGAGGGCTCCAAATGTGTGGGTAAAATATATATCCCTTGGGGGGAAATTTGAAAAAAGTTGAATAATTTTTTTTTCTGGACTTAGAAAATTTTCACACATGTCTCAGACTTCCAGAGAGGGGAGCATGTCAGTGCGCGCATCCGATTTCAGTTCCAGAGCGATTCACCCGATGAGTCCTTCATACTTAGTCGTTTTTTGCAAAATTTCTGACTTTTTGAAAATTTCACTTTTTTGTGAAAATCTCCGCTAAATGAGGTTATAGTATGTTAGAGGGCATCCCAGGAGGGCTCCAAATGTGTGGGTAAAATATATATCCCTTGGGGGGAAATTTGAAAAAAAGTTTAAAAAAATTTTTTTTCTGGACTTAGAAAATTTTCACACATGTCTCAGACTTCCAGAGAGGGGAGCATGTCAGTGCGCGCATCCGATTTCAGTTCCAGAGCGATTCACCCGATGAGTCCTTCATACTTAGTCGTTTTTTGCAAAATTTCTGACTTTTTGAAAATTTCACTTTTTTGTGAAAATCTCCGCTAAATGAGGTTAAAGTATGTTAGAGGGCATCCCAGGAGGGCTCCAAATGTGTGGGTAAAATATATATCCCTTGGGAGAAATTTGAAAAAAAGTTGAAAAATTTTTTTTCTCTGGACTTAGAAAATTTTCACAGATGTCTCAGACTTCCAGAGAGGGGAGCATGTCTATAAGCGCATCCGATTTCAGTTCCAGAGCGTTTCACCCGATGAGTCCTTCATACTTAGTCATTTTTTGGAAAAATTTTCACTTTTTGAAAATTTCACTTTTTTGTGAAAATCTCCGCTAAATGAGGTTATAGTATGTTAGAGGGCATCCCAGGAGGGCTCCAAATGTGTGGGTAAAATATATATCCCTTGGGGGAAAATTTGAAAAAAAGTTGAAAAAATTTTTTTTTCTGGACTTAGAAAATTTTCACACATGTCTCAGACTTCCAGAGAGGGGAGCATGTCAGTGCGCGCATCCGATTTCAGTTCCAGAGCGATTCACCCAATGAGTCCTTCATACTTAGTCATTTTTTGGAAAAATTTTCACTTTTTGAAAATTTCACTTTTTTGTGAAAATCTCCGCTAAATGAGGTTATAGTATGTTAGAGGGCATCCCAGGAGGGCTCCAAATGTGTGGGTAAAATATATATCCCTTGGGGGGAAATTTGAAAAAAAGTTGAAAAAATGTTTTTATCTGGACTTAGAAAATTTTCACACATGTCTCAGACTGCCAGAGAGGGGAGCATGTCAGTGCGCACATCCGATTTCAGTTCCAGAGCGTTTCACCCGATGAGTCCTTCATATTTAGTCATTTTTTGCAAAATTTCTGACTTTTTAAAAATTTCACTTTTTTGTGAAAATCTACGCTAAATGAGGTTATAGTATGTTAGAGGGCATCCCAGGAGGGCTCCAAATGTGTGGGTAAAATATATATCCCTTGGGGGGAAATTTGAAAAAAAGTTGAATAATTTTTTTTTTCTGGACTTAGAAAATTTTCACACATGTCTCAGACTGCCAGAGAGGGGAGCATGTCAGTGCGCACATCCGATTTCAGTTCCAGAGCGATTCACCCGATGAGTCCTTCATACTTAGTCGTTTTTTGCAAAATTTCTGACTTTTTGAAAATTTCACTTTTTTGTGAAAATCTTTGCTAAATGAGGTTATAGTATGTTAGAGGGCATCCCAGGAGGGCTCCAAATGTGTGGGTAAAATATATATCCCTTGTTGGGAAATTTGAAAAAAAGTTGAAAAAAATTTATTTTCTGGACTTAGAAAATTTAAACACATGTCTCAGAATTCCAGAGAAGGGAGCATGTCAGTGCTTGCATCCGAATTCAGTTCCAGAGTGATTCACCCAATGAGTCCTTCATATTTAGTCATTTTTTGCAAAATTTCTCACTTTTTGAAAATTTCACTTTTTTGTGAAAATCTTCGCTAAATGAGATTATAGTATGTTAGAGGGCATCCCAGGAGGGCTCCAAATGTGTGGGTAAAATATATATCCCTTGGGGGGAAATTTGAAAAAAAGTTGAATAATTATTTTTTTCTGGACTTAGAAAATTTTCACACATGTCTCAGAGTTCCAGAGAGGGGAGCATGTCAGTGCGTGCATCCGATTTCAGTTCCAGAGCGATTCACCCTATGAGTCCTTCATATTTAGTCATTTTTTGCAAAATTTCTGACTTTTTGAAAATTTCACTTTTTTGTGAAAATCTCCGCTAAATGAGGTTATAGTATGTTAGAGGGCATCCCAGGAGGGCTCCAAATGTGTGGGTAAAATATATATCCCTTGGGGGAAAATTTGAAAAAAAGTTGAAAAAATTTTTTTTTCTGGACTTAGAAAATTTAAACACATATCTCAGACTTCCAGAGAGGGGAGCATGTCAGTGCGTGCATCCGATTTCAGTTCCAGAGCGATTCACCCGATGAGTCCTTCATATTTAGTCATTTTTTGCAAAATTTCTGACTTTTTGAAAATTTCACTTTTTTGTGAAAATCTCCGCTAAATGAGGTTATAGTATGTTAGAGGGCATCCCAGGAGGGCTCCAAATGTGTGGGTAAAATATATATCCCTTGGGGGAAAATTTGAAAAAAAGTTGAAAAAATTTTTTTTTCTGGACTTAGAAAATTTAAACACATATCTCAGACTTCCAGAGAGGGGAGCATGTCAGTGCGCGCATCCGATTTCAGTTCCAGAGCGATTCACCCAATGAGTCCTTCATACTTAGTCGTTTTTTGGAAAAATTTTCACTTTTTGAAATTTTCACTTTTTTGTGAAAATCTCCGCTAAATGAGGTTATAGTATGTTAGAGGGCATCCCAGGAGGGCTCCAAATGTGTGGGTAAAATATATATCCCTTGGGGGGAAATTTGAAAAAAGTTGAATAATTTTTTTTTCTGGACTTAGAAAATTTTCACACATGTCTCAGACTTCCAGAGAGGGGAGCATGTCAGTGCGCGCATCCGATTTCAGTTCCAGAGCGATTCACCCGATGAGTCCTTCATACTTAGTCGTTTTTTGCAAAATTTCTGACTTTTTGAAAATTTCACTTTTTTGTGAAAATCTCCGCTAAATGAGGTTATAGTATGTTAGAGGGCATCCCAGGAGGGCTCCAAATGTGTGGGTAAAATATATATCCCTTGGGGGGAAATTTGAAAAAAAGTTTAAAAAAATTTTTTTTCTGGACTTAGAAAATTTTCACACATGTCTCAGACTTCCAGAGAGGGGAGCATGTCAGTGCGCGCATCCGATTTCAGTTCCAGAGCGATTCACCCGATGAGTCCTTCATACTTAGTCGTTTTTTGCAAAATTTCTGACTTTTTGAAAATTTCACTTTTTTGTGAAAATCTCCGCTAAATGAGGTTATAGTATGTTAGAGGGCATCCCAGGAGGGCTCCAAATGTGTGGGTAAAATATATATCCCTTGGGAGAAATTTGAAAAAAAGTTGAAAAATTTTTTTTTTCTGGACTTAGAAAATTTTCACAGATGTCTCAGACTTCCAGAGAGGGGAGCATGTCTATAAGCGCATCCGATTTCAGTTCCAGAGCGTTTCACCCGATGAGTCCTTCATACTTAGTCGTTTTTTGCAAAATTTCTGACTTTTTGAAAATTTCACTTTTTTGTGAAAATCTCCGCTAAATGAGGTTATAGTATGTTAGAGGGCATCCCAGGAGGGCTCCAAATGTGTGGGTAAAATATATATCCCTTGGGGGGAAATTTGAAAAAAAGTTGAAAAAATGTTTTTTTCTGGACTTAGAAAATTTTCACACATGTCTCAGACTGCCAGAGAGGGGAGCATGTCAGTGCGCACATCCGATTTCAGTTCCAGAGCGTTTCACCCGATGAGTCCTTCATATTTAGTCATTTTTTGCAAAATTTCTGACTTTTTGAAAATTTCACTTGTTTGTGAAAATCTACGCTAAATGAGGTTATAGTATGTTAGAGGGCATCCCAGGAGGGCTCCAAATGTGTGGGTAAAATATATATCCCTTGGGGGGAAATTTGAAAAAAAGTTGAATAATTTTTTTTTTCTGGACTTAGAAAATTTTCACACATGTCTCAGACTGCCAGAGAGGGGAGCATGTCAGTGCGCACTTCCGATTTCAGTTCCAGAGAGATTCACCCGATGAGTCCTTCATACTTAGTCGTTTTTTGCAAAATTTCTGACTTTTTGAAAATTTCACTTTTTTGTGAAAATCTTTGCTAAATGAGGTTATAGTATGTTAGAGGGCATCCCAGGAGGGCTCCAAATGTGTGGGTAAAATATATATCCCTTGTGGGGAAATTTGAAAAAAAGTTGAAAAAAATTTATTTTCTGGACTAAGAAAATTTAAACACATGTCTCAGACTTCCAGAGAAGGGAGCATGTCAGTGCGTGCATCCGATTTCAGTTCCAGAGTGATTCACCCAATGAGTCCTTCATATTTAGTCATTTTTTGCAAAATTTCTGACTTTTTGAAAATTTCACTTCTTTGTGAAAATCTCCGCTAAATGAGATTATAGTATGTTAGAGGGCATCCCAGGAGGGCTCCAAATGTGTGGGTAAAATATATATCCCTTGGGGGGAAATTTGAAAAAAAGTTGAATAATTATTTTTTTCTGGACTTAGAAAATTTTCACACATGTCTCAGACTTCCAGAGAGGGGAGCATGTCAGTGCGTGCATCCGATTTCAGTTCCAGAGCGATTCACCCTATGAGTCCTTCATATTTAGTCTTTTTTTGCAAAATTTCTGACTTTTTGAAAATTTCACTTTTTTGTGAAAATCTCCGCTAAATGAGGTTATAGTATGTTAGAGGGCATCCCAGGAGGGCTCCAAATGTGTGGGTAAAATATATATCCCTTGGGGGAAAATTTGAAAAAAAGTTGAAAAAATTTTTTTTTCTGGACTTAGAAAATTTTCACACATGTCTCAGACTTCCAGAGAGGGGAGCATGTCAGTGCGCGCATCCGATTTCAGTTCCAGAGCGATTCACCCAATGAGTCCTTCATACTTAGTCATTTTTTGGAAAAATTTTCACTTTTTGAAAATGTCACTTTTTTGTGAAAATCTCCGCTAAATGAGGTTATAGTATGTTAGAGGGCATCCCAGGAGGGCTCCAAATGTGTGGGTAAAATATATATCCCTTGGGGGGAAATTTGAAAAAAGTTGAATAATTTTTTTTTCTGGACTTAGAAAATTTTCACACATGTCTTAGACTTCCAGAGAGGGGAGCATGTCAGTGCGCGCATCTGATTTCATTTCCAGAGCGATTCACCCGATGAGTCCTTCATACTTAGTCATTTTTTGCAAAATTTCAGACTTTTTGAAAATTTCACTTTTTTGTGAAAATCTCTGCTAAATGAGGTTATAGTATGTTAGAGGGCATCCCAGGAGGGCTCCAAATGTGTGGGTAAAATATATATCCCTTGGGGGGAAATTTGAAAAAAAGTTGAAAAAATTTTTTTTTCTGGACTTAGAAAATTTTCACACATGTCTCAAACTGCCAGAGAGGGGAGCATGTCAGTGCGCACATCCGATTTCAGTTCCAGAGCGATTCACCCGATGAGTCCTTCATACTTAGTCGTTTTTTGCAAAATTTCTGACTTTTTGAAAATTTCACTTTTTTGTGAAAATCTTTGCTAAATGAGGTTATAGTATGTTAGAGGGCATCCCAGGAGGTCTCCAAATGTGTGGGTAAAATATATATCCCTTGTGGGGAAATTTGAAAAAAAGTTGAAAAAAATGTATTTTCTGGACTTAGAAAATTTAAACACATGTCTCAGACTTCCAGAGAAGGGAGCATGTCAGTGCGTGCATCCGATTTCAGTTCCAGAGTGATTCACCCAATGAATCGTTCATATTTAGTAATTTTTTGCAAAATTTCTGACTTTTTGAAAATTTCACTTTTTTGTGAAAATCTCCGCTAAATGAGGTTATAGTATGTTAGAGGGCATCCCAGGAGGGCTCCAAATGTGTGGGTAAAATATATATCCCTTGGGAGAAATTTGAAAAAAAGTTGAAAATTTTTTTTTTTCTGGACTTAGAAAATTTTCACAGATGTCTCAGACTTCCAGAGAGGGGAGCATGTCTATAAGCGCATCCGATTTCAGTTCCAGAGCGTTTCACCCGATGAGTCCTTCATACTTAGTCGTTTTTTGCAAAATTTCTGACTTTTTGAAAATTTCACTTTTTTGTGAAAATCTCCGCTAAATGAGGTTATAGTATGTTAGAGGGCATCCCAGGAGCGCTCCAAATGTGTGGGTAAAATATATATCCCTTGGGGGGAAATTTGAAAAAAAGTTGAAAAAAATTTATTTTCTGGACTTAGAAAATTTAAACACATGTCTCAGAATTCCAGAGAAGGGAGCATGTCAGTGCGTGCATCCGAATTCAGTTCCAGAGTGATTCACCCAATGAGTCCTTCATATTTAGTCATTTTTTGCAAAATTTCTGACTTTTTGAAAATTTCACTTTTTTGTGAAAATCTTCGCTAAATGAGATTATAGTATGTTAGAGGGCATCCCAGGAGGGCTCCAAATGTGTGGGTAAAATATATATCCCTTGGGGGGAAATTTGAAAAAAAGTTGAAAATTTTTTTTTTTCTGGACTTAGAAAATTTTCACACATGTCTCAGACTTCCAGAGAGGGGAGCATGTCAGTGCGCGCATCCGATTTCAGTTCCAGAGCGATTCACCCAATGAGTCCTTCATACTTAGTCGTTTTTTGGAAAAATTTTCACTTTTTGAAATTTTCACTTTTTTGTGAAAATCTCCGCTAAATGAGGTTATAGTATGTTAGAGGGCATCCCAGGAGGGCTCCAAATGTGTGGGTAAAATATATATCCCTTGGGGGGAAATTTGAAAAAAGTTGAATAATTTTTTTTTCTGGACTTAGAAAATTTTCACACATGTCTCAGACTTCCAGAGAGGGGAGCATGTCAGTGCGCGCATCCAATTTCAGTTCCAGAGCGATTCACCCGATGAGTCCTTCATACTTAGTCGTTTTTTGCAAAATTTCTGACTTTTTGAAAATTTCACTTTTTTGTGAAAATCTCCGCTAAATGAGGTTATAGTATGTTAGAGGGCATCCCAGGAGGGCTCCAAATGTGTGGGTAAAATATATATCCCTTGGGGGGAAATTTGAAAAAAAGTTTAAAAAAATTTTTTTTCTGGACTTAGAAAATTTTCACACATGTCTCAGACTTCCAGAGAGGGGAGCATGTCAGTGCGCGCATCCGATTTCAGTTCCAGAGCGATTCACCCGATGAGTCCTTCATACTTAGTCGTTTTTTGCAAAATTTCTGACTTTTTGAAAATTTCACTTTTTTGTGAAAATCTCCGCTAAATGAGGTTAAAGTATGTTAGAGGGCATCCCAGGAGGGCTCCAAATGTGTGGGTAAAATATATATCCCTTGGGAGAAATTTGAAAAAAAGTTGAAAAATTTTTTTTTTCTGGACTTAGAAAATTTTCACAGATGTCTCAGACTTCCAGAGAGGGGAGCATGTCTATAAGCGCATCCGATTTCAGTTCCAGAGCGTTTCACCCGATGAGTCCTTCATACTTAGTCGTTTTTTGCAAAATTTCTGACTTTTTGAAAATTTCACTTTTTTGTGAAAATCTCCGCTAAATGAGGTTATAGTATGTTAGAGGGCATCCCAGGAGGGCTCCAAATGTGTGGGTAAAATATATATCCCTTGGGGGGAAATTTGAAAAAAAGTTGAAAAACAAATTTTTTTCTGGACTTAGAAAATTTAAACACATATCTCAGACTTCCAGAGAGGGGAGCATGTCAGTGCGTGCATCCGATTTCAGTTCCAGAGCGATTCACCCAATGAGTCCTTCATATTTAGTCATTTTTTGCAAAATTTCTGACTTTTTGAAAATTTCACTTTTTTGTGAAAATCTCCGCTAAATGAGGTTATAGTATGTTAGAGGGCATCCCAGGAGGGCTCCAAATGTGTGGGTAAAATATATATCCCTTGGGGGGAAATTTGAAAAAAGTTGAATAATTTTTTTTTCTGGACTTAGAAAATTTTCACACATGTCTCAGACTTCCAGAGAGGGGAGCATGTCAGTGCGCGCATCCGATTTCAGTTCCAGAGCGATTCACCCGATGAGTCCTTCATACTTAGTCGTTTTTTGCAAAATTTCTGACTTTTTGAAAATTTCACTTTTTTGTGAAAATCTCCGCTAAATGAGGTTATAGTATGTTAGAGGGCATCCCAGGAGGGCTCCAAATGTGTGGGTAAAATATATATCCCTTGGGGGGAAATTTGAAAAAAAGTTTAAAAAAATTTTTTTTCTGGACTTAGAAAATTTTCACACATGTCTCAGACTTCCAGAGAGGGGAGCATGTCAGTGCGCGCATCCGATTTCAGTTCCAGAGCGATTCACCCGATGAGTCCTTCATACTTAGTCGTTTTTTGCAAAATTTCTGACTTTTTGAAAATTTCACTTTTTTGTGAAAATCTCCGCTAAATGAGGTTAAAGTATGTTAGAGGGCATCCCAGGAGGGCTCCAAATGTGTGGGTAAAATATATATCCCTTGGGAGAAATTTGAAAAAAAGTTGAAAAATTTTTTTTTTCTGGACTTAGAAAATTTTCACAGATGTCTCAGACTTCCAGAGAGGGGAGCATGTCTATAAGCGCATCCGATTTCAGTTCCAGAGCGTTTCACCCGATGAGTCCTTCATACTTAGTCGTTTTTTGCAAAATTTCTGACTTTTTGAAAATTTCACTTTTTTGTGAAAATCTCCGCTAAATGAGGTTATAGTATGTTAGAGGGCATCCCAGGAGGGCTCCAAATGTGTGGGTAAAATATATATCCCTTGGGGGGAAATTTGAAAAAAAGTTGAAAAACAAATTTTTTTCTGGACTTAGAAAATTTAAACACATATCTCAGACTTCCAGAGAGGGGAGCATGTCAGTGCGTGCATCCGATTTCAGTTCCAGAGCGATTCACCCAATGAGTCCTTCATATTTAGTCATTTTTTGCAAAATTTCTGACTTTTTGAAAATTTCACTTTTTTGTGAAAATCTCCGCTAAATGAGGTTATAGTATGTTAGAGGGCATCCCAGGAGGGCTCCAAATGTGTGGGTAAAATATATATCCCTTGGGGGGAAATTTGAAAAAAGTTGAATAATTTTTTTTTCTGGACTTAGAAAATTTTCACACATGTCTCAGACTTCCAGAGAGGGGAGCATGTCAGTGCGCGCATCCGATTTCAGTTCCAGAGCGATTCACCCGATGAGTCCTTCATACTTAGTCGTTTTTTGCAAAATTTCTGACTTTTTGAAAATTTCACTTTTTTGTGAAAATCTCCGCTAAATGAGGTTATAGTATGTTAGAGGGCATCCCAGGAGGGCTCCAAATGTGTGGGTAAAATATATATCCCTTGGGGGGAAATTTGAAAAAAAGTTTAAAAAAATTTTTTTTCTGGACTTAGAAAATTTTCACACATGTCTCAGACTTCCAGAGAGGGGAGCATGTCAGTGCGCGCATCCGATTTCAGTTCCAGAGCGATTCACCCGATGAGTCCTTCATACTTAGTCGTTTTTTGCAAAATTTCTGACTTTTTGAAAATTTCACTTTTTTGTGAAAATCTCCGCTAAATGAGGTTAAAGTATGTTAGAGGGCATCCCAGGAGGGCTCCAAATGTGTGGGTAAAATATATATCCCTTGGGAGAAATTTGAAAAAAAGTTGAAAAATTTTTTTTTTCTGGACTTAGAAAATTTTCACAGATGTCTCAGACTTCCAGAGAGGGGAGCATGTCTATAAGCGCATCCGATTTCAGTTCCAGAGCGTTTCACCCGATGAGTCCTTCATACTTAGTCGTTTTTTGCAAAATTTCTGACTTTTTGAAAATTTCACTTTTTTGTGAAAATCTCCGCTAAATGAGGTTATAGTATGTTAGAGGGCATCCCAGGAGGGCTCCAAATGTGTGGGTAAAATATATATCCCTTGGGGGGAAATTTGAAAAAAAGTTGAAAAACAAATTTTTTTCTGGACTTAGAAAATTTAAACACATATCTCAGACTTCCAGAGAGGGGAGCATGTCAGTGCGTGCATCCGATTTCAGTTCCAGAGCGATTCACCCAATGAGTCCTTCATATTTAGTCATTTTTTGCAAAATTTCTGACTTTTTGAAAATTTCACTTTTTTGTGAAAATCTCCGCTAAATGAGGTTATAGTATGTTAGAGGGCATCCCAGGAGGGCTCCAAATGTGTGGGTAAAATATATATCCCTTGGGGGGAAATTGGAAAAAAAGTTGAATAATTTTTTTTTCTGGACTTAGAAAATTTTCACACATGTCTCAGACTTCCAGAGAGGGGAGCATGTCAGTGCGCGCATCCGATTTCAGTTCCAGAGCGATTCACCCGATGAGTTCTTCATACTTAGTCGTTTTTTGCAAAATTTCTGACTTTTTGAAAATTTCACTTTTTTGTGAAAATCTCCGCTAAATGAGGTTATAGTATGTTAGAGGGCATCCCAGGAGGGCTCCAAATGTGTGGGTAAAATATATATCCCTTGGGGGGAAATTTGAAAAAAAGTTGAAAAAATGTTTTTTTCTGGACTTAGAAAATTTTCACACATGTCTCAGACTGCCAGAGAGGGGAGCATGTCAGTGCGCACATCCGATTTCAGTTCCAGAGCGTTTCACCCGATGAGTCCTTCATATTTAGTCATTTTTTGCAAAATTTCTGACTTTTTGAAAATTTCACTTGTTTGTGAAAATCTACGCTAAATGAGGTTATAGTATGTTAGAGGGCATCCCAGGAGGGCTCCAAATGTGTGGGTAAAATATATATCCCTTGGGGGGAAATTTGAAAAAAAGTTGAATAATTTTTTTTTTCTGGACTTAGAAAATTTTCACACATGTCTCAGACTGCCAGAGAGGGGAGCATGTCAGTGCGCACTTCCGATTTCAGTTCCAGAGAGATTCACCCGATGAGTCCTTCATACTTAGTCGTTTTTTGCAAAATTTCTGACTTTTTGAAAATTTCACTTTTTTGTGAAAATCTTTGCTAAATGAGGTTATAGTATGTTAGAGGGCATCCCAGGAGGGCTCCAAATGTGTGGGTAAAATATATATCCCTTGGGGGGAAATTTGAAAAAAAGTTGAATAATTATTTTTTTCTGGACTTAGAAAATTTTCACACATGTCTCAGACTTCCAGAGAGGGGAGCATGTCAGTGCGTGCATCCGATTTCAGTTCCAGAGCGATTCACCCTATGAGTCCTTCATATTTAGTCATTTTTTGCAAAATTTCTGACTTTTTGAAAATTTCACTTTTTTGTGAAAATCTCCGCTAAATGAGGTTAAAGTATGTTAGAGGGCATCCCAGGAGGGCTCCAAATGTGTGGGTAAAATATATATCCCTTGGGAGAAATTTGAAAAAAAGTTGAAAAATTTTTTTTTTCTGGACTTAGAAAATTTTCACAGATGTCTCAGACTTCCAGAGAGGGGAGCATGTCTATAAGCGCATCCGATTTCAGTTCCAGAGCGTTTCACCCGATGAGTCCTTCATACTTAGTCGTTTTTTGCAAAATTTCTGACTTTTTGAAAATTTCACTTTTTTGTGAAAATCTCCGCTAAATGAGGTTATAGTATGTTAGAGGGCATCCCAGGAGGGCTCCAAATGTGTGGGTAAAATATATATCCCTTGGGGGGAAATTTGAAAAAAAGTTGAAAAACAAATTTTTTTCTGGACTTAGAAAATTTAAACACATATCTCAGACTTCCAGAGAGGGGAGCATGTCAGTGCGTGCATCCGATTTCAGTTCCAGAGCGATTCACCCAATGAGTCCTTCATATTTAGTCATTTTTTGCAAAATTTCTGACTTTTTGAAAATTTCACTTTTTTGTGAAAATCTCCGCTAAATGAGGTTATAGTATGTTAGAGGGCATCCCAGGAGGGCTCCAAATGTGTGGGTAAAATATATATCCCTTGGGGGGAAATTTGAAAAAAGTTGAATAATTTTTTTTTCTGGACTTAGAAAATTTTCACACATGTCTCAGACTTCCAGAGAGGGGAGCATGTCAGTGCGCGCATCCGATTTCAGTTCCAGAGCGATTCACCCGATGAGTCCTTCATACTTAGTCGTTTTTTGCAAAATTTCTGACTTTTTGAAAATTTCACTTTTTTGTGAAAATCTCCGCTAAATGAGGTTATAGTATGTTAGAGGGCATCCCAGGAGGGCTCCAAATGTGTGGGTAAAATATATATCCCTTGGGGGGAAATTTGAAAAAAAGTTTAAAAAATTTTTTTTTCTGGACTTAGAAAATTTTCACACATGTCTCAGACTTCCAGAGAGGGGAGCATGTCAGTGCGCGCATCCGATTTCAGTTCCAGAGCGATTCACCCGATGAGTCCTTCATACTTAGTCGTTTTTTGCAAAATTTCTGACTTTTTGAAAATTTCACTTTTTTGTGAAAATCTCCGCTAAATGAGGTTAAAGTATGTTAGAGGGCATCCCAGGAGGGCTCCAAATGTGTGGGTAAAATATATATCCCTTGGGAGAAATTTGAAAAAAAGTTGAAAAATTTTTTTTTTCTGGACTTAGAAAATTTTCACAGATGTCTCAGACTTCCAGAGAGGGGAGCATGTCTATAAGCGCATCCGATTTCAGTTCCAGAGCGTTTCACCCGATGAGTCCTTCATACTTAGTCGTTTTTTGCAAAATTTCTGACTTTTTGAAAATTTCACTTTTTTGTGAAAATCTCCGCTAAATGAGGTTATAGTATGTTAGAGGGCATCCCAGGAGGGCTCCAAATGTGTGGGTAAAATATATATCCCTTGGGGGGAAATTTGAAAAAAAGTTGAAAAACAAATTTTTTTCTGGACTTAGAAAATTTAAACACATATCTCAGACTTCCAGAGAGGGGAGCATGTCAGTGCGTGCATCCGATTTCAGTTCCAGAGCGATTCACCCAATGAGTCCTTCATATTTAGTCATTTTTTGCAAAATTTCTGACTTTTTGAAAATTTCACTTTTTTGTGAAAATCTCCGCTAAATGAGGTTATAGTATGTTAGAGGGCATCCCAGGAGGGCTCCAAATGTGTGGGTAAAATATATATCCCTTGGGGGGAAATTGGAAAAAAAGTTGAATAATTTTTTTTTCTGGACTTAGAAAATTTTCACACATGTCTCAGACTTCCAGAGAGGGGAGCATGTCAGTGCGCGCATCCGATTTCAGTTCCAGAGCGATTCACCCGATGAGTTCTTCATACTTAGTCGTTTTTTGCAAAATTTCTGACTTTTTGAAAATTTCACTTTTTTGTGAAAATCTCCGCTAAATGAGGTTATAGTATGTTAGAGGGCATCCCAGGAGGGCTCCAAATGTGTGGGTAAAATATATATCCCTTGGGGGGAAATTTGAAAAAAAGTTGAAAAAATGTTTTTTTCTGGACTTAGAAAATTTTCACACATGTCTCAGACTGCCAGAGAGGGGAGCATGTCAGTGCGCACATCCGATTTCAGTTCCAGAGCGTTTCACCCGATGAGTCCTTCATATTTAGTCATTTTTTGCAAAATTTCTGACTTTTTGAAAATTTCACTTGTTTGTGAAAATCTACGCTAAATGAGGTTATAGTATGTTAGAGGGCATCCCAGGAGGGCTCCAAATGTGTGGGTAAAATATATATCCCTTGGGGGGAAATTTGAAAAAAAGTTGAATAATTTTTTTTTTCTGGACTTAGAAAATTTTCACACATGTCTCAGACTGCCAGAGAGGGGAGCATGTCAGTGCGCACTTCCGATTTCAGTTCCAGAGAGATTCACCCGATGAGTCCTTCATACTTAGTCGTTTTTTGCAAAATTTCTGACTTTTTGAAAATTTCACTTTTTTGTGAAAATCTTTGCTAAATGAGGTTATAGTATGTTAGAGGGCATCCCAGGAGGGCTCCAAATGTGTGGGTAAAATATATATCCCTTGGGGGGAAATTTGAAAAAAAGTTGAATAATTATTTTTTTCTGGACTTAGAAAATTTTCACACATGTCTCAGACTTCCAGAGAGGGGAGCATGTCAGTGCGTGCATCCGATTTCAGTTCCAGAGCGATTCACCCTATGAGTCCTTCATATTTAGTCATTTTTTGCAAAATTTCTGACTTTTTGAAAATTTCACTTTTTTGTGAAAATCTCCGCTAAATGAGGTTATAGTATGTTAGAGGGCATCCCAGGAGGGCTCCAAATGTGTGGGTAAAATATATATCCCTTGGGGGAAAATTTGAAAAAAAGTTGAAAAAATTTTTTTTTCTGGACTTAGAAAATTTTCACACATGTCTCAGACTTCCAGAGAGGGGAGCATGTCAGTGCGCGCATCCGATTTCAGTTCCAGAGCGATTCACCCAATGAGTCCTTCATACTTAGTCATTTTTTGGAAAAATTTTCACTTTTTGAAAATTTCACTTTTTTGTGAAAATCTCCGCTAAATGAGGTTATAGTATGTTAGAGGGCATCCCAGGAGGGCTCCAAATGTGTGGGTAAAATATATATCCCTTGGGGGGAAATTTGAAAAAAGTTGAATAATTTTTTTTTCTGGACTTAGAAAATTTTCACACATGTCTCAGACTTCCAGAGAGGGGAGCATGTCAGTGCGCGCATCCGATTTCAGTTCCAGAGCGATTCACCCGATGAGTCCTTCATACTTAGTCATTTTTTGCAAAATTTCAGACTTTTTGAAAATTTCACTTTTTTGTGAAAATCTCCGCTAAATGAGGTTATAGTATGTTAGAGGGCATCCCAGGAGGGCTCCAAATGTGTGGGTAAAATATATATCCCTTGGGGGGAAATTTGAAAAAAAGTTGAAAAAATTTTTTTTTCTGGACTTAGAAAATTTTCACACATGTCTCAGACTTCCAGAGAGGGGAGCATGTCAGTGCGTGCATCCGATTTCAGTTCCAGAGCGATTCACCCAATGAGTCCTTCATACTTAGTCATTTTTTGGAAAAATTTTCACTTTTTGAAAATTTCACTTTTTTGTGAAAATCTCCGCTAAATGAGGTTATAGTATGTTAGAGGGCATCCCAGGAGGGCTCCAAATGTGTGGGTAAAATATATATCCCTTGGGGGGAAATTTGAAAAAAGTTGAATAATTTTTTTTTCTGGACTTAGAAAATTTTCACACATGTCTCAGACTTCCAGAGAGGGGAGCATGTCAGTGCGCGCATCCGATTTCAGTTCCAGAGCGATTCACCCGATGAGTCCTTCATACTTAGTCATTTTTTGCAAAATTTCAGACTTTTTGAAAATTTCACTTTTTTGTGAAAATCTCCGCTAAATGAGGTTATAGTATGTTAGAGGGCATCCCAGGAGGGCTCCAAATGTGTGGGTAAAATATATATCCCTTGGGGGGAAATTTGAAAAAAAGTTGAAAAATTTTTTTTTTCTGGACTTAGAAAATTTTCACACATGTCTCAGACTGCCAGAGAGGGGAGCATGTCAGTGCGCACATCCGATTTCAGTTCCAGAGCGATTCACCCGATGAGTCCTTCATACTTAGTCGTTTTTTGCAAAATTTCTGACTTTTTGAAAATTTCACTTTTTTGTGAAAATCTTTGCTAAATGAGGTTATAGTATGTTAGAGGGCATCCCAGGAGGGCTCCAAATGTGTGGGTAAAATATATATCCCTTGTGGGGAAATTTGAAAAAAAGTTGAAAAAAATTTATTTTCTGGACTTAGAAAATTTAAACACATGTCTCAGACTTCCAGAGAAGGGAGCATGTCAGTGCGTGCATCCGATTTCAGTTCCAGAGTGATTCACCCAATGAATCCTTCATATTTAGTAATTTTTTGCAAAATTTCTGACTTTTTGAAAATTTCACTTTTTTGTGAAAATCTCCGCTAAATGAGATTATAGTATGTTAGAGGGCATCCCAGGAGAGCTCCAAATGTGTGGGTAAAATATATATCCCTTGGGGGGAAATTTGAAAAAAAGTTGAATAATTATTTTTTTCTGGACTTAGAAAATTTTCATACATGTCTCAGACTTCCAGAGAGGGGAGCATGTCAGTGCGCGCATCCGATTTCAGTTCCAGAGCGATTCACCCGATGAGTCCTTCATACTTAGTCGTTTTTTGCAAAATTTCTGACTTTTTGAAAATTTCACTTTTTTGTGAAAATCTCCGCTAAATGAGGTTATAGTATGTTAGAGGGCATCCCAGGAGGGCTCCAAATGTGTGGGTAAAATATATATCCCTTGGGAGAAATTTGAAAAAAAGTTGAAAAAAATTTTTTTTCTGGACTTAGAAAATTTTCACAGATGTCTCAGACTTCCAGAGAGGGGAGCATGTCTATAAGCGCATCCGATTTCAGTTCCAGAGCGTTTCACCCGATGAGTCCTTCATACTTAGTCGTTTTTTGCAAAATTTCTGACTTTTTGAAAATTTCACTTTTTTGTGAAAGTCTCCGCTAAATGAGGTTATAGTATGTTAGAGGGCATCCCAGGAGGGCTCCAAATGTGTGGGTAAAATATATATCCCTTGGGGGGAAATTTGAAAAAAAGTTGAAAAAATGTTTTTTTCTGGACTTAGAAAATTTTCACACATGTCTCAGACTGCCAGAGAGGGGAGCATGTCAGTGCGCACATCCGATTTCAGTTCCAGAGCGTTTCACCCGATGAGTCCTTCAGATTTAGTCATTTTTTGCAAAATTTCTGACTTTTTGAAAATTTCACTTTTTTGTGAAAATCTCCGCTAAATGAGGTTATAGTATGTTAGAGGGCACACCAGGGGGGCTCAAAATGTGTGGGTAAAATATATATCCCTTGGGGGGAAATTTGAAAAAAAGTTGAATAATTATTTTTTTCTGGACTTAGAAAATTTTCACACATGTCTCAGACTTCCAGAGAGGGGAGCATGTCAGTGCGCGCATCCGATTTCAGTTCCAGAGCGATTCACCCGATGAGTCCTTCATACTTAGTCGTTTTTTGCAAAATTTCTGACTTTTTGAAAATTTCACTTTTTTGTGAAAATCTCCGCTAAATGAGGTTATAGTATGTTAGAGGGCATCCCAGGAGGGCTCCAAATGTGTGGGTAAAATATATATCCCTTGGGGGGAAATTTGAAAAAAGTTGAATAATTTTTTTTTTCTGGACTTAGAAAATTTTCACACATATCTCAGACTGCCAGAGAGGGGAGCATGTCAGTGCGCACATCCGATTTCAGTTCCAGAGCGATTCACCCGATGAGTCCTTCATACTTAGTCGTTTTTTGAAAAACTTCTGACTTTTTGAAAATTTCACTTTTTTGTGAAAATCTTTGCTAAATGAGGTTATAGTATGTTAGAGGGCATCCCAGGAGGGCTCCAAATGTGTGGGTAAAATATATATCCCTTGGGCGGAAATTTGAAAAAAAGTTGAAAAAATTTTTTTTTCTGGACTTAGAAAATTTTCACACATGTCTCAGACTTCCAGAGAGGGGAGCATGTCAGTGCGCGCATCCGATTTCAGTTCCAAAGCGATTCACCCAATGAGTCCTTCATACTTATGTGTGGGTAAAATATATATCCCTTGGGGGGAAATTTGAAAAAAAGTTGAAAAACAAATTTTTTTCTGGACTTAGAAAATTTAAACACATATCTCAGACTTCCAGAGAGGGGAGCATGTCAGTGCGTGCATCCGATTTCAGTTCCAGAGCGATTCACCCGATGAGTCCTTCATATTTAGTCATTTTTTGCAAAATTTCTGACTTTTTGAAAATTTCACTTTTTTGTGAAAATCTCCGCTAAATGAGGTTATAGTATGTTAGAGGGCATCCCAGGAGGGCTCCAAATGTGTGGGTATAATATATATCCCTTGGGGGGAAATTTGAAAAAAAGTTGAAAAAATTTTTTTTTCTGGACTTAGAAAATTTTCACACATGTCTCAGACTTCCAGAGAGGGGAGCATGTCAGTGCGCGCATCCGATTTCAGTTCCAGAGCGATTCACCCAATGAGTCCTTCATACTTAGTCGTTTTTTGGAAAAATTTTCACTTTTTGAAATTTTCACTTTTTTGTGAAAATCTCCGCTAAATGAGGTTATAGTATGTTAGAGGGCATCCCAGGAGGGCTCCAAATGTGTGGGTAAAATATATATCCCTTGGGGGGAAATTGGAAAAAAAGTTGAATAATTTTTTTTTCTGGACTTAGAAAATTTTCACACATGTCTCAGACTTCCAGAGAGGGGAGCATGTCAATGCGCGCATCCGATTTCAGTTCCAGAGCGATTCACCCGATGAGTTCTTCATACTTAGTCGTTTTTTGCAAAATTTCTGACTTTTTGAAAATTTCACTTTTTTGTGAAAATCTCCGCTAAATGAGGTTATAGTATGTTAGAGGGCATCCCAGGAGGGCTCCAAATGTGTGGGTAAAATATATATCCCTTGGGGGGAAATTTGAAAAAAAGTTGAAAAAATTTTTTTTTCTGGACTTAGAAAATTTTCACACATGTCTCAGACTTCCAGAGAGGGGAGCATGTCAGTGCGCGCATCCGATTTCAGTTCCAGAGCGATTCACCCGATGAGTCCTTCATACTTAGTCGTTTTTTGCAGAATTTCTGACTTTTTGAAAATTTCACTTTTTTGTGAAAATCTCCGCTAAATGAGGTTATAGTATGTTAGAGGGCATCCCAGGAGGGCTCCAAATGTGTGGGTAAAATATATATCCCTTGGGGGGAAATTTGAAAAAAAGTTGAAAAAATTTTTTTTTCTGGACTTAGAAAATTTTCACACATGTCTCAGACTTCCAGAGAGGGGAGCATGTCAGTGCGCGCATCCGATTTCAGTTCCAGAGCGATTCACCCGATGAGTCCTTCATACTTAGTCGTTTTTTGCAAAATTTCTGACTTTTTGAAAATATCACTTTTTTGTGAAAATCTCCGCTAAATGAGGTTATAGTATGTTAGAGGGCATCCCAGGAGGGCTCCAAATGTGTGGGTAAAATATATATCCCTTGGGAGAAATTTGAAAAAAAGTTGAAAAAAATTTTTTTTCTGGACTTAGAAAATTTTCACAGATGTCTCAGACTTCCAGAGAGGGGAGCATGTCTATAAGCGCATCCGATTTCAGTTCCAGAGCGTTTCACCCGATGAGTCCTTCATACTTAGTCGTTTTTTGCAAAATTTCTGACTTTTTGAAAATTTCACTTTTTTGTGAAAGTCTCCGCTAAATGAGGTTATAGTATGTTAGAGGGCATCCCAGGAGGGCTCCAAATGTGTGGGTAAAATATATATCCCTTGGGGGGAAATTTGAAAAAAAGTTGAATAATTATTTTTTTCTGGACTTAGAAAATTTTCACACATGTCTCAGACTTCCAGAGAGGGGAGCATGTCAGTGCGCGCATCCGATTTCAGTTCCAGAGCGATTCACCCGATGAGTCCTTCATACTTAGTCGTTTTTTGCAAAATTTCTGACTTTTTGAAAATTTCACTTTTTTGTGAAAATCTCCGCTAAATGAGGTTATAGTATGTTAGAGGGCATCCCAGGAGGGCTCCAAATGTGTGGGTAAAATATATATCCCTTGGGGGGAAATTTGAAAAAAGTTGAATAATTTTTTTTTTCTGGACTTAGAAAATTTTCACACATGTCTCAGACTTCCAGAGAGGGGAGCATGTCAATGCGCGCATCCGATTTCAGTTCCAGAGCGATTCACCCGATGAGTTCTTCATACTTAGTCGTTTTTTGCAAAATTTCTGACTTTTTGAAAATTTCACTTTTTTGTGAAAATCTCCGCTAAATGAGGTTATAGTATGTTAGAGGGCATCCCAGGAGGGCTCCAAATGTGTGGGTAAAATATATATCCCTTGGGGGGAAATTTGAAAAAAAGTTGAAAAAATTTTTTTTTCTGGACTTAGAAAATTTTCACACATGTCTCAGACTTCCAGAGAGGGGAGCATGTCAGTGCGCGCATCCGATTTCAGTTCCAGAGCGATTCACCCGATGAGTCCTTCATACTTAGTCGTTTTTTGCAGAATTTCTGACTTTTTGAAAATTTCACTTTTTTGTGAAAATCTCCGCTAAATGAGGTTATAGTATGTTAGAGGGCATCCCAGGAGGGCTCCAAATGTGTGGGTAAAATATATATCCCTTGGGGGGAAATTGGAAAAAAGTTGAATAATTTTTTTTTCTGGACTTAGAAAATTTTCACACATGTCTCAGACTTCCAGAGAGGGGAGCATGTCAGTGCGCGCATCCGATTTCAGTTCCAGAGCGATTCACCCGATGAGTCCTTCATACTTAGTCGTTTTTTGCAAAATTTCTGACTTTTTGAAAATTTCACTTTTTTGTGAAAATCTCCGCTAAATGAGGTTATAGTATGTTAGAGGGCATCCCAGGAGGGCTCCAAATGTGTGGGTAAAATATATATCCCTTGGGGGGAAATTTGAAAAAAAGTTGAAAAAATTTTTTTTTCTGGACTTAGAAAATTTTCACACATGTCTCAGACTTCCAGAGAGGGGAGCATGTCAGTGCGCGCATCCGATTTCAGTTCCAGAGCGATTCACCCGATGAGTCCTTCATACTTAGTCGTTTTTTGCAAAATTTCTGACTTTTTGAAAATATCACTTTTTTGTGAAAATCTCCGCTAAATGAGGTTATAGTATGTTAGAGGGCATCCCAGGAGGGCTCCAAATGTGTGGGTAAAATATATATCCCTTGGGAGAAATTTGAAAAAAAGTTGAAAAATTTTTTTTTTCTGGACTTAGAAAATTTTCACAGATGTCTCAGACTTCCAGAGAGGGGAGCATGTCTATAAGCGCATCCGATTTCAGTTCCAGAGCGTTTCACCCGATGAGTCCTTCATACTTAGTCGTTTTTTGCAAAATTTCTGACTTTTTGAAAATTTCACTTTTTTGTGAAAGTCTCCGCTAAATGAGGTTATAGTATGTTAGAGGGCATCCCAGGAGGGCTCCAAATGTGTGGGTAAAATATATATCCCTTGGGGGGAAATTTGAAAAAAAGTTGAAAAAATGTTTTTTTCTGGACTTAGAAAATTTTCACACATGTCTCAGACTGCCAGAGAGGGGAGCATGTCAGTGCGCACATCCGATTTCAGTTCCAGAGCGTTTCACCCGATGAGTCCTTCAGATTTAGTCATTTTTTGCAAAATTTCTGACTTTTTGAAAATTTCACTTTTTTGTGAAAATCTCCGCTAAATGAGGTTATAGTATGTTAGAGGGCACCCCATGGGGGCTCAAAATGTGTGGGTAAAATATATATCCCTTGGGGGGAAATTTGAAAAAAAGTTGAAAAATTTTTTTTTTCTGGACTTAGAAAATTTTCACACATGTCTCAGACTTCCAGAGAGGGGAGAATGTCAGTGCGCGCATCCGATATCAGTTCCAGAGCGATTCACCTGATGAGTCCTTCATACTTAGTCGTTTTTTAGAAAATTTCTGACTTTTTGAAAATTTCACTTTTTGGTGAAAATCTCCGCTAAATGAGGTTATAGTATGTTAGAGGGCATCCCAGGAGGGCTCCAAATGTGTGGGTAAAATATATATCCCTTGGGGGGAAATTTGAAAAAAAGTTGAAAAAATTTTTTTTTCTGGACTTAGAAAATTTTCACACATGTCTCAGACTTCCAGAGAGGGGAGCATGTCAGTGCGCGCATCCGATTTCAGTTCCAGAGCGATTCACCCGATGAGTCCTTCATACTTAGTCGTTTTTTGCAAAATTTCTGACTTTTTGAAAATATCACTTTTTTGTGAAAATCTCCGCTAAATGAGGTTATAGTATGTTAGAGGGCATCCCAGGAGGGCTCCAAATGTGTGGGTAAAATATATATCCCTTGGGAGAAATTTGAAAAAAAGTTGAAAAATTTTTTTTTTCTGGACTTAGAAAATTTTCACAGATGTCTCAGACTTCCAGAGAGGGGAGCATGTCTATAAGCGCATCCGATTTCAGTTCCAGAGCGTTTCACCCGATGAGTCCTTCATACTTAGTCGTTTTTTGCAAAATTTCTGACTTTTTGAAAATTTCACTTTTTTGTGAAAGTCTCCGCTAAATGAGGTTATAGTATGTTAGAGGGCATCCCAGGAGGGCTCCAAATGTGTGGGTAAAATATATATCCCTTGGGGGGAAATTTGAAAAAAAGTTGAAAAAATGTTTTTTTCTGGACTTAGAAAATTTTCACACATGTCTCAGACTGCCAGAGAGGGGAGCATGTCAGTGCGCACATCCGATTTCAGTTCCAGAGCGTTTCACCCGATGAGTCCTTCATACTTAGTCGTTTTTTGGAAAAATTTTCACTTTTTGAAAATTTCACTTTTTTTGTGAAAATCTCCGCTAAATGAGGTTATAGTATGTTAGAGGGCATCCCAGGAGGGCTCCAAATGTGTGGTTAAAATATATATCCCTTGGGGGGAAATTTGAAAAAAAGTTGAAAATTTTTTTTTTTCTGGACTTAGAAAATATTCACACATGTCTCAGACTTCCAGAGTGGGGAGCATGTCAGTGCGCGCATCCGATTTCAGTTCCAGAGCATTTCACCCGATGAGTCCTTCATACTTAGTTGTTTTTTGCAAAATTTCTGACTTTTTGAAAATTTCACTTTTTTGTGAAAATCTCCGCTAAATGAGGTTATAGTATGTTAGAGGGCATCCCAGGAGGGCTCCAAATGTGTGGGTAAAATATATATCCCTTGGGGGGAAATTTGAAAAAAAGTTGAAAAATTTTTTTTTTCTGGACTTAGAAAATTTTCACACATGTCTCAGACTTCCAGAGAGGGGAGAATGTCAGTGCGCGCATCCGATATCAGTTCCAGAGCGATTCACCTGATGAGTCCTTCATACTTAGTCGTTTTTTAGAAAATTTCTGACTTTTTGAAAATTTCACTTTTTGGTGAAAATCTCCGCTAAATGAGGTTATAGTATGTTAGAGGGCATCCCAGTAGGGCTCCAAATGTGTGTGTAAAATATATATCCCTTGGGGGGAAATTTGAAAAAAAGTTGAATAATTTTTTTTTTCTGGACTTAGAAAATTTTCACACATGTCTCAGACTTCCAGAGAGGGGAGCATGTCAGTGCGCGCATCCGATTTCATTTCCAGAGCGATTCACCCGATGAGTCCTTCATACTTAATCGTTTTTTGCAAAATTTCTGACTTTTTGAAAATTTCACTTTTTTGTGAAAATCTCCGCTAAATGAGGTTATAGTATGTTAGAGGGCATCCCAGGAGGGCTCCAAATGTGTGGGTAAAAAATATATCCCTTGGGGGGAAATTTGAAAAAAAGTTGAAAATTTTTTTTTTTCTATTCTTAGAAAATTTTCACACATGTCTCAGACTTCCAGAGAGGGAAGCATGTCAGTGCGCGCATCCGATTTCAGTTCCAGAGCGATTCACCCGAGGAGTCCTTCATACTTAGTCGTTTTTTGGAAAAATTTTCACTTTTTGAAAATTTCACTTTTTTTGTGAAAATCTCCGCTAAATGAGGTTATAGTATGTTAGAGGGCATCCCAGGAGGGCTCCAAATGTGTGGTTAAAATATATATCCCTTGGGGGGAAATTTGAAAAAAAGTTGAAAAATTTTTTTTTTCTGGACTTAGAAAATATTCACACATGTCTCAGACTTCCAGAGTGGGGAGCATGTCAGTGCGCGCATCCGATTTCAGTTCCAGAGCATTTCACCCGATGAGTCCTTCATACTTAGTTGTTTTTTGCAAAATTTCTGACTTTTTGAAAATTTCACTTTTTTGTGAAAATCTCCGCTAAATGAGGTTATAGTATGTTAGAGGGCATCCCAGGAGGGCTCCAAATGTGTGGGTAAAATATATATCCCTTGGGGGGAAATTTGAAAAAAAGTTGAAAAATTTTTTTTTTTCTGGACTTAGAAAATTTTCACACATGTCTCAGACTTCCAGAGAGGGGAGCATGTCTGTAAGCGCATCCGATTTCAGTTCCAGATCATTTCACCCAATGAGTCCTTCATACTTAGTCTTTTTTTGGAAAAAAATTCACTTTTTGAAAATTTCACTTTTTTGTGAAAATCTCCGCTAAATGAGGTTATAGTATGTTAGTGGGCACCCCAGGAGGGCTCAAAATGTGTGGGTAAAATATATATCTCTTGGGGGGAAATTTGAAAAAAAGTTGAAAACATTTTTTTTTCTGGACTTAGAAAATTTTCACACATGTCTCAGACTTCCAGAGAGGGGAGCATGTCAGTGCGCGCATCCGATTTCAGTTCCAAAGCGATTCACCCAATGAGTCCTTCATACTTATGTGTGGGTAAAATATATATCCCTTGGGGGGAAATTTGAAAAAAAGTTGAAAAACAAATTTTTTTCTGGACTTAGAAAATTTAAACACATATCTCAGACTTCCAGAGAGGGGAGCATGTCAGTGCGTGCATCCGATTTCAGTTCCAGAGCGATTCACCCGATGAGTCCTTCATATTTAGTCATTTTTTGCAAAATTTCTGACTTTTTGAAAATTTCACTTTTTTGTGAAAATCTCCGCTAAATGAGGTTATAGTATGTTAGAGGGCATCCCAGGAGGGCTCCAAATGTGTGGGTAAAATATATATCCCTTGGGGGGAAATTTGAAAAAAAGTTGAAAAAAATTTTTTTTCTGGACTTAGAAAATTTTCACACATGTCTCAGACTTCCAGAGAGGGGAGCATGTCAGTGCGCGCATACGATTTCAGTTCCAGAGCGATTCACCCAATGAGTCCTTCATACTTAGTCGTTTTTTGGAAAAATTTTCACTTTTTGAAATTTTCACTTTTTTGTGAAAATCTCCGCTAAATGAGGTTATAGTATGTTAGAGGGCATCCCAGGAGGGCTCCAAATGTGTGGGTAAAATATATATCCCTTGGGGGGAAATTGGAAAAAAAGTTGAATAATTTTTTTTTCTGGACTTAGAAAATTTTCACACATGTCTCAGACTTCCAGAGAGGGGAGCATGTCAATGCGCGCATCCGATTTCAGTTCCAGAGCGATTCACCCGATGAGTTCTTCATACTTAGTCGTTTTTTGCAAAATTTCTGACTTTTTGAAAATTTCACTTTTTTGTGAAAATCTCCGCTAAATGAGGTTATAGTATGTTAGAGGGCATCCCAGGAGGGCTCCAAATGTGTGGGTAAAATATATATCCCTTGGGGGGAAATTTGAAAAAAAGTTGAAAAAATTTTTTTTTCTGGACTTAGAAAATTTTCACACATGTCTCAGACTTCCAGAGAGGGGAGCATGTCAGTGCGCGCATCCGATTTCAGTTCCAGAGCGATTCACCCGATGAGTCCTTCATACTTAGTCGTTTTTTGCAGAATTTCTGACTTTTTGAAAATTTCACTTTTTTGTGAAAATCTCCGCTAAATGAGGTTATAGTATGTTAGAGGGCATCCCAGGAGGGCTCCAAATGTGTGGGTAAAATATATATCCCTTGGGGGGAAATTGGAAAAAAAGTTGAATAATTTTTTTTTCTGGACTTAGAAAATTTTCACACATGTCTCAGACTTCCAGAGAGGGGAGCATGTCAGTGCGCGCATCCGATTTCAGTTCCAGAGCGATTCACCCGATGAGTCCTTCATACTTAGTCGTTTTTTGCAAAATTTCTGACTTTTTGAAAATTTCACTTTTTTGTGAAAATCTCCGCTAAATGAGGTTATAGTATGTTAGAGGGCATCCCAGGAGGGCTCCAAATGTGTGGGTAAAATATATATCCCTTGGGGGGAAATTTGAAAAAAAGTTGAAAAAATTTTTTTTTCTGGACTTAGAAAATTTTCACACATGTCTCAGACTTCCAGAGAGGGGAGCATGTCAGTGCGCGCATCCGATTTCAGTTCCAGAGCGATTCACCCGATGAGTCCTTCATACTTAGTCGTTTTTTGCAAAATTTCTGACTTTTTGAAAATATCACTTTTTTGTGAAAATCTCCGCTAAATGAGGTTATAGTATGTTAGAGGGCATCCCAGGAGGGCTCCAAATGTGTGGGTAAAATATATATCCCTTGGGAGAAATTTGAAAAAAAGTTGAAAAAATTTTTTTTTCTGGACTTAGAAAATTTTCACAGATGTCTCAGACTTCCAGAGAGGGGAGCATGTCTATAAGCGCATCCGATTTCAGTTCCAGAGCGTTTCACCCGATGAGTCCTTCATACTTAGTCGTTTTTTGCAAAATTTCTGACTTTTTGAAAATTTCACTTTTTTGTGAAAGTCTCCGCTAAATGAGGTTATAGTATGTTAGAGGGCATCCCAGGAGGGCTCCAAATGTGTGGGTAAAATATATATCCCTTGGGGGGAAATTTGAAAAAAAGTTGAAAAAATGTTTTTTTCTGGACTTAGAAAATTTTCACACATGTCTCAGACTGCCAGAGAGGGGAGCATGTCAGTGCGCACATCCGATTTCAGTTCCAGAGCGTTTCACCCGATGAGTCCTTCAGATTTAGTCATTTTTTGCAAAATTTCTGACTTTTTGAAAATTTCACTTTTTTGTGAAAATCTCCGCTAAATGAGGTTATAGTATGTTAGAGGGCACCCCATGGGGGCTCAAAATGTGTGGGTAAAATATATATCCCTTGGGGGGAAATTTGAAAAAAAGTTGAAAAATTTTTTTTTTCTGGACTTAGAAAATTTTCACACATGTCTCAGACTTCCAGAGAGGGGAGAATGTCAGTGCGCGCATCCGATATCAGTTCCAGAGCGATTCACCTGATGAGTCCTTCATACTTAGTCGTTTTTTAGAAAATTTCTGACTTTTTGAAAATTTCACTTTTTGGTGAAAATCTCCGCTAAATGAGGTTATAGTATGTTAGAGGGCATCCCAGTAGGGCTCCAAATGTGTGTGTAAAATATATATCCCTTGGGGGGAAATTTGAAAAAAAGTTGAATAATTTTTTTTTTCTGGACTTAGAAAATTTTCACACATGTCTCAGACTTCCAGAGAGGGGAGCATGTCAGTGCGCGCATCCGATTTCATTTCCAGAGCGATTCACCCGATGAGTCCTTCATACTTAATCGTTTTTTGCAAAATTTCTGACTTTTTGAAAATTTCACTTTTTTGTGAAAATCTCCGCTAAATGAGGTTATAGTATGTTAGAGGGCATCCCAGGAGGGCTCCAAATGTGTGGGTAAAAAATATATCCCTTGGGGGGAAATTTGAAAAAAAGTTGAAAAATTTTTTTTTTCTATTCTTAGAAAATTTTCACACATGTCTCAGACTTCCAGAGAGGGAAGCATGTCAGTGCGCGCATCCGATTTCAGTTCCAGAGCGATTCACCCGAGGAGTCCTTCATACTTAGTCGTTTTTTGGAAAAATTTTCACTTTTTGAAAATTTCACTTTTTTTGTGAAAATCTCCGCTAAATGAGGTTATAGTATGTTAGAGGGCATCCCAGGAGGGCTCCAAATGTGTGGTTAAAATATATATCCCTTGGGGGGAAATTTGAAAAAAAGTTGAAAATTTTTTTTTTTCTGGACTTAGAAAATTTTCACACATGTCTCAGACTTCCAGAGAGGGGAGAATGTCAGTGCGCGCATCCGATATCAGTTCCAGAGCGATTCACCTGATGAGTCCTTCATACTTAGTCGTTTTTTAGAAAATTTCTGACTTTTTGAAAATTTCACTTTTTGGTGAAAATCTCCGCTAAATGAGGTTATAGTATGTTAGAGGGCATCCCAGGAGGGCTCCAAATGTGTGGGTAAAATATATATCCCTTGGGGGGAAATTTGAAAAAAAGTTGAAAAATTTTTTTTTTCTGGACTTAGAAAATTTTCACACATGTCTCAGACTTCCAGAGAGGGGAGAATGTCAGTGCGCGCATCCGATATCAGTTCCAGAGCGATTCACCTGATGAGTCCTTCATACTTAGTCGTTTTTTAGAAAATTTCTGACTTTTTGAAAATTTCACTTTTTGGTGAAAATCTCCGCTAAATGAGGTTATAGTATGTTAGAGGGCATCCCAGTAGGGCTCCAAATGTGTGTGTAAAATATATATCCCTTGGGGGGAAATTTGAAAAAAAGTTGAATAATTTTTTTTTTCTGGACTTAGAAAATTTTCACACATGTCTCAGACTTCCAGAGAGGGGAGCATGTCAGTGCGCGCATCCGATTTCATTTCCAGAGCGATTCACCCGATGAGTCCTTCATACTTAATCGTTTTTTGCAAAATTTCTGACTTTTTGAAAATTTCACTTTTTTGTGAAAATCTCCGCTAAATGAGGTTATAGTATGTTAGAGGGCATCCCAGGAGGGCTCCAAATGTGTGGGTAAAAAATATATCCCTTGGGGGGAAATTTGAAAAAAAGTTGAAAATTTTTTTTTTCTATTCTTAGAAAATTTTCACACATGTCTCAGACTTCCAGAGAGGGAAGCATGTCAGTGCGCGCATCCGATTTCAGTTCCAGAGCGATTCACCCGAGGAGTCCTTCATACTTAGTCGTTTTTTGGAAAAATTTTCACTTTTTGAAAATTTCACTTTTTTTGTGAAAATCTCCGCTAAATGAGGTTATAGTATGTTAGAGGGCATCCCAGGAGGGCTCCAAATGTGTGGTTAAAATATATATCCCTTGGGGGGAAATTTGAAAAAAAGTTGAAAATTTTTTTTTTTCTGGACTTAGAAAATATTCACACATGTCTCAGACTTCCAGAGTGGGGAGCATGTCAGTGCGCGCATCCGATTTCAGTTCCAGAGCATTTCACCCGATGAGTCCTTCATACTTAGTTGTTTTTTGCAAAATTTCTGACTTTTTGAAAATTTCACTTTTTTGTGAAAATCTCCGCTAAATGAGGTTATAGTATGTTAGAGGGCATCCCAGGAGGGCTCCAAATGTGTGGGTAAAATATATATCCCTTGGGGGGAAATTTGAAAAAAAGTTGAAAAATTTTTTTTTTTCTGGACTTAGAAAATTTTCACACATGTCTCAGACTTCCAGAGAGGGGAGCATGTCTGTAAGCGCATCCGATTTCAGTTCCAGATCATTTCACCCAATGAGTCCTTCATACTTAGTCTTTTTTTGGAAAAAAATTCACTTTTTGAAAATTTCACTTTTTTGTGAAAATCTCCGCTAAATGAGGTTATAGTATGTTAGTGGGCACCCCAGGAGGGCTCAAAATGTGTGGGTAAAATATATATCTCTTGGGGGGAAATTTGAAAAAAAGTTGAAAAATTTTTTTTTTCTGGACTTAGAAAATTTTCACACATGTCTCAGACTTAAAGAGTGGGGAGCATGTCAGTGCGCGCATCCGATTTCAGTTCCAGAGCGTTTCACCCGATGAGTCCTTCATATTTAGTCATTTTTTGCAAAATTTCTGACTTTTTGAAAATTTCACTTTTTTGTGAAAATCTCCGCTAAATGAGGTTATAGTATGTTAGAGGGCATCCCAGTAGGGCTCCAAATGTGTGTGTAAAATATATATCCCTTGGGGGGAAATTTGAAAAAAAGTTGAATAATTTTTTTTTTTCTGGACTTAGAAAATTTTCACACATGTCTCAGACTTCCAGAGAGGGGAGCATGTCAGTGCGCGCATCCGATTTCATTTCCAGAGCGATTCACCCGATGAGTCCTTCATACTTAGTCGTTTTTTGCAAAATTTCTGACTTTTTGAAAATTTCACTTTTTTGTGAAAATCTCCGCTAAATGAGGTTATAGTATGTTAGAGGGCATCCCAGGAGGGCTCCAAATGTGTGGGTAAAAAATATATCCCTTGGGGGGAAATTTGAAAAAAAGTTGAAAATTTTTTTTTTTCTATTCTTAGAAAATTTTCACACATGTCTCAGACTTCCAGAGAGGGAAGCATGTCAGTGCGCGCATCCGATTTCAGTTCCAGAGCGATTCACCCGAGGAGTCCTTCATACTTAGTCGTTTTTTGGAAAAATTTTCACTTTTTGAAAATTTCACTTTTTTTGTGAAAATCTCCGCTAAATGAGGTTATAGTATGTTAGAGGGCATCCCAGGAGGGCTCCAAATGTGTGGTTAAAATGTATATCCCTTGGGGGGAAATTTGAAAAAAAGTTGAAAATTTTTTTTTTTCTGGACTTAGAAAATATTCACACATGTCTCAGACTTCCAGAGTGGGGAGCATGTCAGTGCGCGCATCCGATTTCAGTTCCAGAGCATTTCACCCGATGAGTCCTTCATACTTAGTTGTTTTTTGCAAAATTTCTGACTTTTTGAAAATTTCACTTTTTTGTGAAAATCTCCGCTAAATGAGGTTATAGTATGTTAGAGGGCATCCCAGGAGGGCTCCAAATGTGTGGGTAAAATATATATCCCTTGGGGGGAAATTTGAAAAAAAGTTGAAAAATTTTTTTTTTTCTGGACTTAGAAAATTTTCACACATGTCTCAGACTTCCAGAGAGGGGAGCATGTCTGTAAGCGCATCCGATTTCAGTTCCAGATCATTTCACCCAATGAGTCCTTCATACTTAGTCTTTTTTTGGAAAAAAATTCACTTTTTGAAAATTTCACTTTTTTGTGAAAATCTCCGCTAAATGAGGTTATAGTATGTTAGAGGGCATCCCAGTAGGGCTCCAAATGTGTGTGTAAAATATATATCCCTTGGGGGGAAATTTGAAAAAAAGTTGAATAATTTTTTTTTTTCTGGACTTAGAAAATTTTCACACATGTCTCAGACTTCCAGAGAGGGGAGCATGTCAGTGCGCGCATCCGATTTCATTTCCAGAGCGATTCACCCGATGAGTCCTTCATACTTAGTCGTTTTTTGCAAAATTTCTGACTTTTTGAAAATTTCACTTTTTTGTGAAAATCTCCGCTAAATGAGGTTATAGTATGTTAGAGGGCATCCCAGGAGGGCTCCAAATGTGTGGGTAAAAAATATATCCCTTGGGGGGAAATTTGAAAAAAAGTTGAAAAATTTTTTTTTTCTATTCTTAGAAAATTTTCACACATGTCTCAGACTTCCAGAGAGGGGAGCATGTCAGTGCGCGCATCCGATTTCAGTTCCAGAGCGATTCACCCGAGGAGTCCTTCATACTTAGTCGTTTTTTGGAAAAATTTTCACTTTTTGAAAATTTCACTTTTTTTGTGAAAATCTCCGCTAAATGAGGTTATAGTATGTTAGAGGGCATCCCAGGAGGGCTCCAAATGTGTGGGTAAAATATATATCCCTTGGGGGGAAATTTGAAAAAAAGTTGAAAAAATTTTTTTTTCTGGACTTAGAAAATTTTCACACATGTCTCAGACTTCCAGAGTGGGGAGCATGTCAGTGCGCGCATCCGATTTCAGTTCCAGAGCATTTCACCCGATGAGTCCTTCATATTTAGTCATTTTTTGCAAAATTTCTGACTTTTTGAAAATTTCACTTTTTTGTGAAAATCTCCGCTAAATGAGGTTATAGTATGTTAGAGGGCATCCCAGGAGGGCTCCAAATGTGTGGGTAAAATATATATCCCTTGGGGGGGAATTTGAAAAAAAGTTGAAAAATTTTTTTTTTCTGGACTTAGAAAATTTTCACACATGTCTCAGACTTCCAGAGAAGGGAGCATGTCAGTGCGCGCATCCGATTTCAGTTCCAGAGCGATTCACCCGAGGAGTCCTTCATACTTAGTCGTTTTTTGGAAAAATTTTCACTTTTTGAAAATTTCACTTTTTTGTGAAAATCTCCGCTAAATGAGGTTATAGTATGTTAGAGGGCATCCCAGTAGGGCTCCAAATGTGTGTGTAAAATATATATCCCTTGGGGGGAAATTTGAAAAAAAGTTGAATAATTTTTTTTTTCTGGACTTAGAAAATTTTCACACATGTCTCAGACTTCCAGAGAGGGGAGCATGTCAGTGCGCGCATCCGATTTCATTTCCAGAGCGATTCACCCGATGAGTCCTTCATACTTAGTCTTTTTTTGGAAAAAAATTCACTTTTTGAAAATTTCACTTTTTTGTGAAAATCTCCGCTAAATGAGGTTATAGTATGTTAGAGGGCATCCCAGGAGGGCTCCAAATGTGTGGGTAAAATATATATCCCTTGGGGGGAAATTTGAAAAAAAGTTGAAAAAATTTTTTTTTCTGGACTTAGAAAATTTTCACACATGTCTCAGACTTCCAGAGAGGGGAGCATGTCAGTGCGCGCATCCGATTTCATTTCCAGAGCGATTCACCCGATGAGTCCTTCATACTTAGTCGTTTTTTGCAAAATTTCTGACTTTTTGAAAATTTCACTTTTTTGTGAAAATCTCCGCTAAATGAGGTTATAGTATGTTAGAGGGCATCCCAGGAGGGCTCCAAATGTGTGGGTAAAAAATATATCCCTTGGGGGGAAATTTGAAAAAAAGTTGAAAATTTTTTTTTTTCTATTCTTAGAAAATTTTCACACATGTCTCAGACTTCCAGAGAGGGGAGCATGTCTGTAAGCGCATCCGATTTCAGTTCCAGAGCGATTCACCCGAGGAGTCCTTCATACTTAGTCGTTTTTTGGAAAAATTTTCACTTTTTGAAAATTTCACTTTTTTTGTGAAAATCTCCGCTAAATGAGGTTATAGTATGTTAGAGGGCATCCCAAGAGGGCTCCAAATGTGTGGGTAAAATATATATCCCTTGGAAGGAAATTTGAAAAAAAGTTGAAAAAATTTTTTTTTCTGGACTTAGAAAATTTTCACACATGTCTCAGACTTCCAGAGAGGGGAGCATGTCAGAGCGCGCAACCGATTTCAGTTCCAGAGCGATTCACCCGATGAGTCCTTCATACTTAGTTGTTTTTTGCAAAATTTCTGACTTTTTGAAAATTTCACTTTTTTGTGAAAATCTCCGCTAAATGAGGTTATAGTATGTTAGAGGGCATCCCAGGAGGGCTCCAAATGTGTGGGTAAAATATATATCCCTTGGGGGGAAATTTGAAAAAAAGTTGAAAATTTTTTTTTTTCTGGACTTAGAAAATTTTCACACATGTCTCAGACTTCCAGAGAAGGGAGCATGTCAGTGCGCGCATCCGATTTCAGTTCCAGAGCGATTCACCCGAGGAGTCCTTCATACTTAGTCGTTTTTTGGAAAAATTTTCACTTTTTGAAAATTTCACTTTTTTGTGAAAATCTCCGCTAAATGAGGTTATAGTTTGTTAGAGGGCATCCCAAGAGGGCTCCAAATGTGTGGGTAAAATATATATCCCTTGGAAGGAAATTTGAAAAAAAGTTGAAAAAATTTTTTTTTCTGGACTTAGAAAATTTTCACACATGTCTCAGACTTCCAGAGTGGGGAGCATGTCAGTGCGCGCATCCGATTTCAGTTCCAGAGCGTTTCACCCGATGAGTCCTTCATATTTAGTCATTTTTTGCAAAATTTCTGACTTTTTGAAAATTTCACTTTTTTGTGAAAATCTCCGCTAAATGAGGTTATAGTATGTTAGAGGGCATCCCAGGAGGGCTCCAAATGTGTGGGTAAAATATATATCCCTTGGGGGGAAATTTGAAAAAAAGTTGAAAAAAATTTTTTTTTCTGGACTTAGAAAATTTTCACACATGTCTCAGACTTCCAGAGAGGGGAGCATGTCTGTAAGCGCATCCGATTTCAGTTCCAGAGCGTTTCACCCAATGAGTCCTTCATACTTAGTCTTTTTTTGGAAAAAAATTCACTTTTTGAAAATTTCACTTTTTTGTGAAAATCTCCGCTAAATGAGGTTATAGTATGTTAGAGGGCATCCCAGTAGGGCTCCAAATGTGTGTGTAAAATATATATCCCTTGGGGGGAAATTTGAAAAAAAGTTGAATAATTTTTTTTTTCTGGACTTAGAAAATTTTCACACATGTCTCAGACTTCCAGAGAGGGGAGCATGTCAGTGCGCGCATCCGATTTCATTTGCAGAGCGATTCACCCGATGAGTCCTTCATACTTAATCGTTTTTTGCAAAATTTCTGACTTTTTGAAAATTTCACTTTTTTGTGAAAATCTCCGCTAAATGAGGTTATAGTATGTTAGAGGGCATCCCAGGAGGGCTCCAAATGTGTGGGTAAAAAATATATCCCTTGGGGGGAAATTTGAAAAAAAGTTGAAAATTTTTTTTTTTCTATTCTTAGAAAATTTTCACACATGTCTCAGACTTCCAGAGAGGGGAGCATGTCAGTGCGCGCATCCGATTTCAGTTCCAGAGCGATTCACCCGAGGAGTCCTTCATACTTAGTCGTTTTTTGGAAAAATTTTCACTTTTTGAAAATTTCACTTTTTTGTGAAAATCTCCGCTAAATGAGGTTATAGTATGTTAGAGGGCATCCCAGGAGGGCTCCAAATGTGTGGGTAAAATATATATCCCTTGGGGGGAAATTTGAAAAAAAGTTGAAAAATTTTTTTTTTTCTGGACTTAGAAAATTTTCACACATGTCTCAGACTTCCAGAGAGGGGAGCATGTCTGTAAGCGCATCCGATTTCAGTTCCAGATCATTTCACCCAATGAGTCCTTCATACTTAGTCTTTTTTTGGAAAAAAATTCACTTTTTGAAAATTTCACTTTTTTGTGAAAATCTCCGCTAAATGAGGTTATAGTATGTTAGTGGGCACCCCAGGAGGGCTCAAAATGTGTGGGTAAAATATATATCTCTTGGGGGGAAATTTGAAAAAAAGTTGAAAAATTTTTTTTTTCTGGACTTAGAAAATTTTCACACATGTCTCAGACTTAAAGAGTGGGGAGCATGTCAGTGCGCGCATCCGATTTCAGTTCCAGAGCGTTTCACCCGATGAGTCCTTCATATTTAGTCATTTTTTGCAAAATTTCTGACTTTTTGAAAATTTCACTTTTTTGTGAAAATCTCCGCTAAATGAGGTTATAGTATGTTAGAGGGCATCCCAGTAGGGCTCCAAATGTGTGTGTAAAATATATATCCCTTGGGGGGAAATTTGAAAAAAAGTTGAATAATTTTTTTTTTTCTGGACTTAGAAAATTTTCACACATGTCTCAGACTTCCAGAGAGGGGAGCATGTCAGTGCGCGCATCCGATTTCATTTCCAGAGCGATTCACCCGATGAGTCCTTCATACTTAGTCGTTTTTTGCAAAATTTCTGACTTTTTGAAAATTTCACTTTTTTGTGAAAATCTCCGCTAAATGAGGTTATAGTATGTTAGAGGGCATCCCAGGAGGGCTCCAAATGTGTGGGTAAAAAATATATCCCTTGGGGGGAAATTTGAAAAAAAGTTGAAAAATTTTTTTTTTCTATTCTTAGAAAATTTTCACACATGTCTCAGACTTCCAGAGAGGGGAGCATGTCAGTGCGCGCATCCGATTTCAGTTCCAGAGCGATTCACCCGAGGAGTCCTTCATACTTAGTCGTTTTTTGGAAAAATTTTCACTTTTTGAAAATTTCACTTTTTTTGTGAAAATCTCCGCTAAATGAGGTTATAGTATGTTAGAGGGCATCCCAGGAGGGCTCCAAATGTGTGGGTAAAATATATATCCCTTGGGGGGAAATTTGAAAAAAAGTTGAAAAAATTTTTTTTTCTGGACTTAGAAAATTTTCACACATGTCTCAGACTTCCAGAGTGGGGAGCATGTCAGTGCGCGCATCCGATTTCAGTTCCAGAGCATTTCACCCGATGAGTCCTTCATATTTAGTCATTTTTTGCAAAATTTCTGACTTTTTGAAAATTTCACTTTTTTGTGAAAATCTCCGCTAAATGAGGTTATAGTATGTTAGAGGGCATCCCAGGAGGGCTCCAAATGTGTGGGTAAAATATATATCCCTTGGGGGGGAATTTGAAAAAAAGTTGAAAAATTTTTTTTTTCTGGACTTAGAAAATTTTCACACATGTCTCAGACTTCCAGAGAAGGGAGCATGTCAGTGCGCGCATCCGATTTCAGTTCCAGAGCGATTCACCCGAGGAGTCCTTCATACTTAGTCGTTTTTTGGAAAAATTTTCACTTTTTGAAAATTTCACTTTTTTGTGAAAATCTCCGCTAAATGAGGTTATAGTATGTTAGAGGGCATCCCAGTAGGGCTCCAAATGTGTGTGTAAAATATATATCCCTTGGGGGGAAATTTGAAAAAAAGTTGAATAATTTTTTTTTTCTGGACTTAGAAAATTTTCACACATGTCTCAGACTTCCAGAGAGGGGAGCATGTCAGTGCGCGCATCCGATTTCATTTCCAGAGCGATTCACCCGATGAGTCCTTCATACTTAGTCTTTTTTTGGAAAAAAATTCACTTTTTGAAAATTTCACTTTTTTGTGAAAATCTCCGCTAAATGAGGTTATAGTATGTTAGAGGGCATCCCAGGAGGGCTCCAAATGTGTGGGTAAAATATATATCCCTTGGGGGGAAATTTGAAAAAAAGTTGAAAAAATTTTTTTTTCTGGACTTAGAAAATTTTCACACATGTCTCAGACTTCCAGAGAAGGGAGCATGTCAGTGCGCGCATCCGATTTCAGTTCCAGAGCGATTCACCCGAGGAGTCCTTCATACTTAGTCGTTTTTTGGAAAAATTTTCACTTTTTGAAAATTTCACTTTTTTGTGAAAATCTCCGCTAAATGAGGTTATAGTTTGTTAGAGGGCATCCCAAGAGGGCTCCAAATGTGTGGGTAAAATATATATCCCTTGGAAGGAAATTTGAAAAAAAGTTGAAAAAATTTTTTTTTCTGGACTTAGAAAATTTTCACACATGTCTCAGACTTCCAGAGTGGGGAGCATGTCAGTGCGCGCATCCGATTTCAGTTCCAGAGCGTTTCACCCGATGAGTCCTTCATATTTAGTCATTTTTTGCAAAATTTCTGACTTTTTGAAAATTTCACTTTTTTGTGAAAATCTCCGCTAAATGAGGTTATAGTATGTTAGAGGGCATCCCAGGAGGGCTCCAAATGTGTGGGTAAAATATATATCCCTGGGGGGGAAATTTGAAAAAAAGTTGAAAAAATTTTTTTTTTCTGGACTTAGAAAATTTTCACACATGTCTCAGACTTCCAGAGAGGGGAGCATGTCTGTAAGCGCATCCGATTTCAGTTCCAGAGCGTTTCACCCAATGAGTCCTTCATACTTAGTCTTTTTTTGGAAAAAAATTCACTTTTTGAAAATTTCACTTTTTTGTGAAAATCTCCGCTAAATGAGGTTATAGTATGTTAGAGGGCATCCCAGTAGGGCTCCAAATGTGTGTGTAAAATATATATCCCTTGGGGGGAAATTTGAAAAAAAGTTGAATAATTTTTTTTTTCTGGACTTAGAAAATTTTCACACATGTCTCAGACTTCCAGAGAGGGGAGCATGTCAGTGCGCGCATCCGATTTCATTTGCAGAGCGATTCACCCGATGAGTCCTTCATACTTAATCGTTTTTTGCAAAATTTCTGACTTTTTGAAAATTTCACTTTTTTGTGAAAATCTCCGCTAAATGAGGTTATAGTATGTTAGAGGGCATCCCAGGAGGGCTCCAAATGTGTGGGTAAAAAATATATCCCTTGGGGGGAAATTTGAAAAAAAGTTGAAAATTTTTTTTTTTCTATTCTTAGAAAATTTTCACACATGTCTCAGACTTCCAGAGAGGGGAGCATGTCAGTGCGCGCATCCGATTTCAGTTCCAGAGCGATTCACCCGAGGAGTCCTTCATACTTAGTCGTTTTTTGGAAAAATTTTCACTTTTTGAAAATTTCACTTTTTTGTGAAAATCTCCGCTAAATGAGGTTATAGTATGTTAGAGGGCATCCCAGGAGGGCTCCAAATGTGTGGGTAAAATATATATCCCTTGGGGGGAAATTTGAAAAAAAGTTGAAAAATTTTTTTTTTTCTGGACTTAGAAAATTTTCACACATGTCTCAGACTTCCAGAGAGGGGAGCATGTCTGTAAGCGCATCCGATTTCAGTTCCAGATCATTTCACCCAATGAGTCCTTCATACTTAGTCTTTTTTTGGAAAAAAATTCACTTTTTGAAAATTTCACTTTTTTGTGAAAATCTCCGCTAAATGAGGTTATAGTATGTTAGAGGGCATCCCAGGAGGGCTCCAAATGTGTGGGTAAAAAATATATCCCTTGGGGGGAAATTTGAAAAAAAGTTGAAAAATTTTTTTTTTCTATTCTTAGAAAATTTTCACACATGTCTCAGACTTCCAGAGAGGGGAGCATGTCAGTGCGCGCATCCGATTTCAGTTCCAGAGCGATTCACCCGAGGAGTCCTTCATACTTAGTCGTTTTTTGGAAAAATTTTCACTTTTTGAAAATTTCACTTTTTTTGTGAAAATCTCCGCTAAATGAGGTTATAGTATGTTAGAGGGCATCCCAGGAGGGCTCCAAATGTGTGGGTAAAATATATATCCCTTGGGGGGAAATTTGAAAAAAAGTTGAAAAAATTTTTTTTTCTGGACTTAGAAAATTTTCACACATGTCTCAGACTTCCAGAGTGGGGAGCATGTCAGTGCGCGCATCCGATTTCAGTTCCAGAGCATTTCACCCGATGAGTCCTTCATATTTAGTCATTTTTTGCAAAATTTCTGACTTTTTGAAAATTTCACTTTTTTGTGAAAATCTCCGCTAAATGAGGTTATAGTATGTTAGAGGGCATCCCAGGAGGGCTCCAAATGTGTGGGTAAAATATATATCCCTTGGGGGGGAATTTGAAAAAAAGTTGAAAAATTTTTTTTTTCTGGACTTAGAAAATTTTCACACATGTCTCAGACTTCCAGAGAAGGGAGCATGTCAGTGCGCGCATCCGATTTCAGTTCCAGAGCGATTCACCCGAGGAGTCCTTCATACTTAGTCGTTTTTTGGAAAAATTTTCACTTTTTGAAAATTTCACTTTTTTGTGAAAATCTCCGCTAAATGAGGTTATAGTATGTTAGAGGGCATCCCAGTAGGGCTCCAAATGTGTGTGTAAAATATATATCCCTTGGGGGGAAATTTGAAAAAAAGTTGAATAATTTTTTTTTTCTGGACTTAGAAAATTTTCACACATGTCTCAGACTTCCAGAGAGGGGAGCATGTCAGTGCGCGCATCCGATTTCATTTCCAGAGCGATTCACCCGATGAGTCCTTCATACTTAGTCTTTTTTTGGAAAAAAATTCACTTTTTGAAAATTTCACTTTTTTGTGAAAATCTCCGCTAAATGAGGTTATAGTATGTTAGAGGGCATCCCAGGAGGGCTCCAAATGTGTGGGTAAAATATATATCCCTTGGGGGGAAATTTGAAAAAAAGTTGAAAAAATTTTTTTTTCTGGACTTAGAAAATTTTCACACATGTCTCAGACTTCCAGAGAGGGGAGCATGTCAGTGCGCGCATCCGATTTCATTTCCAGAGCGATTCACCCGATGAGTCCTTCATACTTAGTCGTTTTTTGCAAAATTTCTGACTTTTTGAAAATTTCACTTTTTTGTGAAAATCTCCGCTAAATGAGGTTATAGTATGTTAGAGGGCATCCCAGGAGGGCTCCAAATGTGTGGGTAAAAAATATATCCCTTGGGGGGAAATTTGAAAAAAAGTTGAAAATTTTTTTTTTTCTATTCTTAGAAAATTTTCACACATGTCTCAGACTTCCAGAGAGGGGAGCATGTCTGTAAGCGCATCCGATTTCAGTTCCAGAGCGTTTCACCCAATGAGTCCTTCATACTTAGTCGTTTTTTGGAAAAATTTTCACTTTTTGAAAATTTCACTTTTTTTGTGAAAATCTCCGCTAAATGAGGTTATAGTATGTTAGAGGGCATCCCAAGAGGGCTCCAAATGTGTGGGTAAAATATATATCCCTTGGAAGGAAATTTGAAAAAAAGTTGAAAAAATTTTTTTTTCTGGACTTAGAAAATTTTCACACATGTCTCAGACTTCCAGAGAGGGGAGCATGTCAGAGCGCGCAACCGATTTCAGTTCCAGAGCGATTCACCCGATGAGTCCTTCATACTTAGTTGTTTTTTGCAAAATTTCTGACTTTTTGAAAATTTCACTTTTTTGTGAAAATCTCCGCTAAATGAGGTTATAGTATGTTAGAGGGCATCCCAGGAGGGCTCCAAATGTGTGGGTAAAATATATATCCCTTGGGGGGAAATTTGAAAAAAAGTTGAAAATTTTTTTTTTCTGGACTTAGAAAATTTTCACACATGTCTCAGACTTCCAGAGAAGGGAGCATGTCAGTGCGCGCATCCGATTTCAGTTCCAGAGCGATTCACCCGAGGAGTCCTTCATACTTAGTCGTTTTTTGGAAAAATTTTCACTTTTTGAAAATTTCACTTTTTTGTGAAAATCTCCGCTAAATGAGGTTATAGTTTGTTAGAGGGCATCCCAAGAGGGCTCCAAATGTGTGGGTAAAATATATATCCCTTGGAAGGAAATTTGAAAAAAAGTTGAAAAAATTTTTTTTTCTGGACTTAGAAAATTTTCACACATGTCTCAGACTTCCAGAGTGGGGAGCATGTCAGTGCGCGCATCCGATTTCAGTTCCAGAGCGTTTCACCCGATGAGTCCTTCATATTTAGTCATTTTTTGCAAAATTTCTGACTTTTTGAAAATTTCACTTTTTTGTGAAAATCTCCGCTAAATGAGGTTATAGTATGTTAGAGGGCATCCCAGGAGGGCTCCAAATGTGTGGGTAAAATATATATCCCTTTGGGGGGAAATTTGAAAAAAAGTTGAAAAAATTTTTTTTTTCTGGACTTAGAAAATTTTCACACATGTCTCAGACTTCCAGAGAGGGGAGCATGTCTGTAAGCGCATCCGATTTCAGTTCCAGAGCGTTTCACCCAATGAGTCCTTCATACTTAGTCTTTTTTTGGAAAAAAATTCACTTTTTGAAAATTTCACTTTTTTGTGAAAATCTCCGCTAAATGAGGTTATAGTATGTTAGAGGGCATCCCAGTAGGGCTCCAAATGTGTGTGTAAAATATATATCCCTTGGGGGGAAATTTGAAAAAAAGTTGAATAATTTTTTTTTTCTGGACTTAGAAAATTTTCACACATGTCTCAGACTTCCAGAGAGGGGAGCATGTCAGTGCGCGCATCCGATTTCATTTGCAGAGCGATTCACCCGATGAGTCCTTCATACTTAATCGTTTTTTGCAAAATTTCTGACTTTTTGAAAATTTCACTTTTTTGTGAAAATCTCCGCTAAATGAGGTTATAGTATGTTAGAGGGCATCCCAGGAGGGCTCCAAATGTGTGGGTAAAAAATATATCCCTTGGGGGGAAATTTGAAAAAAAGTTGAAAATTTTTTTTTTTCTATTCTTAGAAAATTTTCACACATGTCTCAGACTTCCAGAGAGGGGAGCATGTCAGTGCGCGCATCCGATTTCAGTTCCAGAGCGATTCACCCGAGGAGTCCTTCATACTTAGTCGTTTTTTGGAAAAATTTTCACTTTTTGAAAATTTCACTTTTTTGTGAAAATCTCCGCTAAATGAGGTTATAGTATGTTAGAGGGCATCCCAGGAGGGCTCCAAATGTGTGGTTAAAATATATATCCCTTGGGGGGAAATTTGAAAAAAAGTTGAAAAATTTTTTTTTTCTGGACTTAGAAAATATTCACACATGTCTCAGACTTCCAGAGTGGGGAGCATGTCAGTGCGCGCATCCGATTTCAGTTCCAGAGCATTTCACCCGATGAGTCCTTCATACTTAGTTGTTTTTTGCAAAATTTCTGACTTTTTGAAAATTTCACTTTTTTGTGAAAATCTCCGCTAAATGAGGTTATAGTATGTTAGAGGGCATCCCAGGAGGGCTCCAAATGTGTGGGTAAAATATATATCCCTTGGGGGGAAATTTGAAAAAAAGTTGAAAAAATTTTTTTTTTCTGGACTTAGAAAATTCTCACACATGTCTCAGACTTCCAGAGAGGGGAGCATGTCTGTAAGCGCATCCGATTTCAGTTCCAGAGCGTTTCACCCAATGAGTCCTTCATACTTAGTCTTTTTTTGGAAAAAAATTCACTTTTTGAAAATTTCACTTTTTTGTGAAAATCTCCGCTAAATGAGGTTATAGTATGTTAGAGGGCATCCCAGTAGGGCTCCAAATGTGTGTGTAAAATATATATCCCTTGGGGGGAAATTTGAAAAAAAGTTGAATAATTTTTTTTTTTCTGGACTTAGAAAATTTTCACACATGTCTCAGACTTCCAGAGAGGGGAGCATGTCAGTGCGCGCATCCGATTTCATTTCCAGAGCGATTCACCCGATGAGTCCTTCATACTTAGTCGTTTTTTGCAAAATTTCTGACTTTTTGAAAATTTCACTTTTTTGTGAAAATCTCCACTAAATGAGGTTATAGTATGTTAGAGGGCATCCCAGGAGGGCTCCAAATGTGTGGGTAAAAAATATATCCCTTGGGGGGAAATTTGAAAAAAAGTTGAAAATTTTTTTTTTTCTATTCTTAGAAAATTTTCACACATGTCTCAGACTTCCAGAGAGGGGAGCATGTCAGTGCGCGCATCCGATTTCAGTTCCAGAGCGATTCACCCGAGGAGTCCTTCATACTTAGTCGTTTTTTGGAAAAATTTTCACTTTTTGAAAATTTCACTTTTTTTGTGAAAATCTCCGCTAAATGAGGTTATAGTATGTTAGAGGGCATCCCAGGAGGGCTCCAAATGTGTGGGTAAAATATATATCCCTTGGGGGGAAATTTGAAAAAAAGTTGAAAAAAATTTTTTTTTCTGGACTTAGAAAATTTTCACACATGTCTCAGACTTCCAGAGAGGGGAGCATGTCTGTAAGCGCATCCGATTTCAGCTCCAGAGCGTTTCACCCAATGAGTCCTTCATACTTAGTCTTTTTTTGGAAAAAAATTCACTTTTTGAAAATTTCACTTTTTTGTGAAAATCTCCGCTAAATGAGGTTATAGTATGTTAGAGGGCACCCCAGGAGGGCTCAAAATGTGTGGGTAAAATATATATCCCTTGGGGGGAAATTTGAAAAAAAGTTGAAAAATTTTTTTTTTCTGGACTTAGAAAATTTTCACACATGTCTCAGACTTCCAGAGAGGGGAGCATGTCAGTGCGCGCATCCGATTTCATTTGCAGAGCGATTCACCCGATGAGTCCTTCATACTTAATCGTTTTTTGCAAAATTTCTGACTTTTTGAAAATTTCACTTTTTTGTGAAAATCTCCGCTAAATGAGGTTATAGTATGTTAGAGGGCATCCCAGGAGGGCTCCAAATGTGTGGGTAAAAAATATATCCCTTGGGGGGAAATTTGAAAAAAAGTTGAAAATTTTTTTTTTTCTATTCTTAGAAAATTTTCACACATGTCTCAGACTTCCAGAGAGGGGAGCATGTCAGTGCGCGCATCCGATTTCAGTTCCAGAGCGATTCACCCGAGGAGTCCTTCATACTTAGTCGTTTTTTGGAAAAATTTTCACTTTTTGAAAATTTCACTTTTTTGTGAAAATCTCCGCTAAATGAGGTTATAGTATGTTAGAGGGCATCCCAGGAGGGCTCCAAATGTGTGGTTAAAATATATATCCCTTGGGGGGAAATTTGAAAAAAAGTTGAAAAATTTTTTTTTTCTGGACTTAGAAAATATTCACACATGTCTCAGACTTCCAGAGTGGGGAGCATGTCAGTGCGCGCATCCGATTTCAGTTCCAGAGCATTTCACCCGATGAGTCCTTCATACTTAGTTGTTTTTTGCAAAATTTCTGACTTTTTGAAAATTTCACTTTTTTGTGAAAATCTCCGCTAAATGAGGTTATAGTATGTTAGAGGGCATCCCAGGAGGGCTCCAAATGTGTGGGTAAAATATATATCCCTTGGGGGGAAATTTGAAAAAAAGTTGAAAAAATTTTTTTTTTCTGGACTTAGAAAATTTTCACACATGTCTCAGACTTCCAGAGAGGGGAGCATGTCTGTAAGCGCATCCGATTTCAGCTCCAGAGCGTTTCACCCAATGAGTCCTTCATACTTAGTCTTTTTTTGGAAAAAAATTCACTTTTTGAAAATTTCACTTTTTTGTGAAAATCTCCGCTAAATGAGGTTATAGTATGTTAGAGGGCACCCCAGGAGGGCTCAAAATGTGTGGGTAAAATATATATCCCTTGGGGGGAAATTTGAAAAAAAGTTGAAAAATTTTTTTTTTCTGGACTTAGAAAATTTTCACACATGTCTCAGACTTCCAGAGAGGGGAGCATGTCAGTGCGCGCATCCGATTTCATTTGCAGAGCGATTCACCCGATGAGTCCTTCATACTTAATCGTTTTTTGCAAAATTTCTGACTTTTTGAAAATTTCACTTTTTTGTGAAAATCTCCGCTAAATGAGGTTATAGTATGTTAGAGGGCATCCCAGGAGGGCTCCAAATGTGTGGGTAAAAAATATATCCCTTGGGGGGAAATTTGAAAAAAAGTTGAAAATTTTTTTTTTTCTATTCTTAGAAAATTTTCACACATGTCTCAGACTTCCAGAGAGGGGAGCATGTCAGTGCGCGCATCCGATTTCAGTTCCAGAGCGATTCACCCGAGGAGTCCTTCATACTTAGTCGTTTTTTGGAAAAATTTTCACTTTTTGAAAATTTCACTTTTTTGTGAAAATCTCCGCTAAATGAGGTTATAGTATGTTAGAGGGCATCCCAGGAGGGCTCCAAATGTGTGGTTAAAATATATATCCCTTGGGGGGAAATTTGAAAAAAAGTTGAAAAATTTTTTTTTTCTGGACTTAGAAAATATTCACACATGTCTCAGACTTCCAGAGTGGGGAGCATGTCAGTGCGCGCATCCGATTTCAGTTCCAGAGCATTTCACCCGATGAGTCCTTCATACTTAGTTGTTTTTTGCAAAATTTCTGACTTTTTGAAAATTTCACTTTTTTGTGAAAATCTCCGCTAAATGAGGTTATAGTATGTTAGAGGGCATCCCAGGAGGGCTCCAAATGTGTGGGTAAAATATATATCCCTTGGGGGGAAATTTGAAAAAAAGTTGAAAAAATTTTTTTTTTCTGGACTTAGAAAATTTTCACACATGTCTCAGACTTCCAGAGAGGGGAGCATGTCTGTAAGCGCATCCGATTTCAGTTCCAGAGCATTTCACCCAATGAGTCCTTCATACTTAGTCTTTTTTTGGAAAAAAATTCACTTTTTGAAAATTTCACTTTTTTGTGAAAATCTCCGCTAAATGAGGTTATAGTATGTTAGAGGGCACCCCAGGAGGGCTCAAAATGTGTGGGTAAAATATATATCCCTTGGGGGGAAATTTGAAAAAAAGTTGAAAATTTTTTTTTTTCTGGACTTAGAAAATTTTCACACATGTCTCAGACTTCCAGAGAGGGGAGCATGTCAGTGCGCGCATCCGATATCAGTTCCAGAGCGATTCACCTGATGAGTCCTTCATACTTAGTCGTTTTTTAGAAAATTTCTGACTTTTTGAAAATTTCACTTTTTTGTGAAAATCTCCGCTAAATGAGGTTATAGTATGTTAGAGGGCATCCCAGTAGGGCTCCAAATGTGTGTGTAAAATATATATCCCTTGGGGGGAAATTTGAAAAAAAGTTGAATAATTTTTTTTTTTCTGGACTTAGAAAATTTTCACACATGTCTCAGACTTCCAGAGAGGGGAGCATGTCAGTGCGCGCATCCGATTTCAGTTCCAGAGCGTTTCACCCGATGAGTCCTTCATATTTAGTCATTTTTTGCAAAATTTCTGACTTTTTGAAAATTTCACTTTTTTGTGAAAATCTCCGCTAAATGAGGTTATAGTATGTTAGAGGGCATCCCAGGAGGGCTCCAAATGTGTGGGTAAAAAATATATCCCTTGGGGGGAAATTTGAAAAAAAGTTGAAAATTTTTTTTTTTCTATTCTTAGAAAATTTTCACACATGTCTCAGACTTCCAGAGAGGGGAGCATGTCTGTAAGCGCATCCGATTTCAGTTCCAGAGCATTTCACCCAATGAGTCCTTCATACTTAGTCTTTTTTTGGAAAAAAATTCACTTTTTGAAAATTTCACTTTTTTGTGAAAATCTCCGCTAAATGAGGTTATAGTATGTTAGTGGGCACCCCAGGAGGGCTCAAAATGTGTGGGTAAAATATATATCTCTTGGGGGGAAATTTGAAAAAAAGTTGAAAAATTTTTTTTTTCTGGACTTAGAAAATTTTCACACATGTCTCAGACTTCCAGAAAGGGGAGCATGTCAGTGCGCGCATCCGATATCAGTTCCAGAGCGATTCACCTGATGAGTCCTTCATACTTAGTCGTTTTTTGCAAAATTTCTGACTTTTTGAAAATTTCACTTTTTTGTGAAAATCTCCGCTAAATGAGGTTATAGTATGTTAGAGGGCATCCCAGTAAGGCTCCAAATGTGTGGGTAAAATATATATCCCTTGGGGGGAAATTTGAAAAAAAGTTGAAAAAATTTTTTTTTCTGGACTTAGAAAATTTTCACACATGTCTCAGACTTAAAGAGTGGGGAGCATGTCAGTGCGCGCATCCGATTTCAGTTCCAGAGCGTTTCACCCGATGAGTCCTTCATATTTAGTCATTTTTTGCAAAATTTCTGACTTTTTGAAAATTTCACTTTTTTGTGAAAATCTCCGCTAAATGAGGTTATAGTATGTTAGAGGGCATCCCAGGAGGGCTCCAAATGTGTGGGTAAAAAATATATCCCTTGGGGGGAAATTTGAAAAAAAGTTGAAAATTTTTTTTTTTCTATTCTTAGAAAATTTTCACACATGTCTCAGACTTCCAGAGAGGGGAGCATGTCAGTGCGCGCATCCGATTTCAGTTCCAGAGCGATTCACCCGAGGAGTCCTTCATACTTAGTCGTTTTTTGGAAAAATTTTCACTTTTTGAAAATTTCACTTTTTTGTGAAAATCTCCGCTAAATGAGGTTATAGTATGTTAGAGGGCATCCCAAGAGGGCTCCAAATGTGTGGGTAAAATATATATCCCTTGGAAGGAAATTTGAAAAAAAGTTGAAAAAATTTTTTTTTCTGGACTTAGAAAATTTTCACACATGTCTCAGACTTCCAGAGAGGGGAGCATGTCAGAGCGCGCAACCGATTTCAGTTCCAGAGCGATTCACCCGATGAGTCCTTCATATTTAGTCATTTTTTGCAAAATTTCTGACTTTTTGAAAATTTCACTTTTTTGTGAAAATCTCCGCTAAATGAGGTTATAGTATGTTAGAGGGCATCCCAGGAGGGCTCCAAATGTGTGGGTAAAATATATATCCCTTGGGGGGAAATTTGAAAAAAAGTTGAAAAAATTTTTTTTTTCTGGACTTAGAAAATTTTCACACATGTCTCAGACTTCCAGAGAGGGGAGCATGTCTGTAAGCGCATCCGATTTCAGTTCCAGAGCGTTTCACCCAATGAGTCCTTCATACTTAGTCTTTTTTTGGAAAAAAATTCACTTTTTGAAAATTTCACTTTTTTGTGAAAATCTCCGCTAAATGAGGTTATAGTATGTTAGAGGGCACCCCAGGAGGGCTCAAAATGTGTGGGTAAAATATATATCCCTTGGGGGGAAATTTGAAAAAAAGTTGAAAATTTTTTTTTTTCTGGACTTAGAAAATTTTCACACATGTCTCAGACTTCCAGAGAGGGGAGCATGTCAGTGCGCGCATCCGATATCAGTTCCAGAGCGATTCACCTGATGAGTCCTTCATACTTAGTCGTTTTTTAGAAAATTTCTGACTTTTTGAAAATTTCACTTTTTTGTGAAAATCTCCGCTAAATGAGGTTATAGTATGTTAGAGGGCATCCCAGTAGGGCTCCAAATGTGTGTGTAAAATATATATCCCTTGGGGGGAAATTTGAAAAAAAGTTGAATAATTTTTTTTTTTCTGGACTTAGAAAATTTTCACACATGTCTCAGACTTCCAGAGAGGGGAGCATGTCAGTGCGCGCATCCGATTTCATTTCCAGAGCGATTCACCCGATGAGTCCTTCATACTTAGTCGTTTTTTGCAAAATTTCTGACTTTTTGAAAATTTCACTTTTTTGTGAAAATCTCCGCTAAATGAGGTTATAGTATGTTAGAGGGCATCCCAGGAGGGCTCCAAATGTGTGGGTAAAATATATATCCCTTGGGAGAAATTTGAAAAAAAGTTGAAAAAATTTTTTTTTCTGGACTTAGAAAATTTTCACAGATGTCTCAGACTTCCAGAGAGGGGAGCATGTCTATAAGCGCATCCAATTTCAGTTCCAGAGCGTTTCACCCGATGCGTCCTTCATACTTAGTCGTTTTTTGCAAAATTTCTGACTTTTTGAAAATTTCACTTTTTTGTGAAAGTCTCCGCTAAATGAGGTTATAGTATGTTAGAGGGCATCCCAGGAGGGCTCAAAATGTGTGGGTAAAATATATATCCCTTGGGGGGAAATTTGAAAAAAAGTTGAAAATTTTTTTTTTTCTGGACTTAGAAAATTTTCACACATGTCTCAGACTTCCAGAGAGGGGAGCATGTCAGTGCGCGCATCCGATATCAGTTCCAGAGCGATTCACCTGATGAGTCCTTCATACTTAGTCGTTTTTTAGAAAATTTCTGACTTTTTGAAAATTTCACTTTTTTGTGAAAATCTCCGCTAAATGAGGTTATAGTATGTTAGAGGGCATCCCAGTAGGGCTCCAAATGTGTGTGTAAAATATATATCCCTTGGGGGGAAATTTGAAAAAAAGTTGAATAATTTTTTTTTTTCTGGACTTAGAAAATTTTCACACATGTCTCAGACTTCCAGAGAGGGGAGCATGTCAGTGCGCGCATCCGATTTCATTTCCAGAGCGATTCACCCGATGAGTCCTTCATACTTAGTCGTTTTTTGCAAAATTTCTGACTTTTTGAAAATTTCACTTTTTTGTGAAAATCTCCGCTAAATGAGGTTATAGTATGTTAGAGGGCATCCCAGGAGGGCTCCAAATGTGTGGGTAAAATATATATCCCTTGGGAGAAATTTGAAAAAAAGTTGAAAAAATTTTTTTTTCTGGACTTAGAAAATTTTCACAGATGTCTCAGACTTCCAGAGAGGGGAGCATGTCTATAAGCGCATCCAATTTCAGTTCCAGAGCGTTTCACCCGATGCGTCCTTCATACTTAGTCGTTTTTTGCAAAATTTCTGACTTTTTGAAAATTTCACTTTTTTGTGAAAGTCTCCGCTAAATGAGGTTATAGTATGTTAGAGGGCATCCCAGGAGGGCTCCAAATGTGTGGGTAAAATATATATCCCTTGGGGGGAAATTTGAAAAAAAGTTGAAAAAATGTTTTTTTCTGGACTTAGAAAATTTTCACACATGTCTCAGACTGCCAGAGAGGGGAGCATGTCAGTGCGCACATCCGATTTCAGTTCCAGAGCGTTTCACCCGATGAGTCCTTCAGATTTAGTCATTTTTTGCAAAATTTCTGACTTTTTGAAAATTTCACTTTTTTGTGAAAATCTCCGCTAAATGAGGTTATAGTATGTTAGAGGGCACCCCAGGGGGGCTCAAAATGTGTGGGTAAAATATATATCCCTTGGGGGGAAATTTGAAAAAAAGTTGAAAAATTTTTTTTTTCTGGACTTAGAAAATTTTCACACATGTCTCAGACTTCCAGAGAGGGGAGCATGTCAGTGCGCGCATCCGATATCAGTTCCAGAGCGATTCACCTGATGAGTCCTTCATACTTAGTCGTTTTTTAGAAAATTTCTGACTTTTTGAAAATTTCACTTTTTGGTGAAAATCTCCGCTAAATGAGGTTATAGTATGTTAGAGGGCATCCCAGTAGGGCTCCAAATGTGTGTGTAAAATATATATCCCTTGGGGGGAAATTTGAAAAAAAGTTGAATAATTTTTTTTTTCTGGACTTAGAAAATTTTCACACATGTCTCAGACTTCCAGAGAGGGGAGCATGTCAGTGCGCGCATCCGATTTCATTTCCAGAGCGATTCACCCGATGAGTCCTTCATACTTAGTCTTTTTTTGGAAAAAAATTCACTTTTTGAAAATTTCACTTTTTTGTGAAAATCTCCGCTAAATGAGGTTATAGTATGTTAGAGGGCATCCCAGGAGGGCTCCAAATGTGTGGGTAAAATATATATCCCTTGGGGGGAAATTTGAAAAAAAGTTGAAAAAATTTTTTTTTCTGGACTTAGAAAATTTTCACACATGTCTCAGACTTCCAGAGAGGGGAGCATGTCAGTGCGCGCATCCGATTTCATTTCCAGAGCGATTCACCCGATGAGTCCTTCATACTTAGTCGTTTTTTGCAAAATTTCTGACTTTTTGAAAATTTCACTTTTTTGTGAAAATCTCCGCTAAATGAGGTTATAGTATGTTAGAGGGCATCCCAGGAGGGCTCCAAATGTGTGGGTAAAAAATATATCCCTTGGGGGGAAATTTGAAAAAAAGTTGAAAATTTTTTTTTTTCTATTCTTAGAAAATTTTCACACATGTTTCAGACTTCCAGAGAGGGGAGCATGTCTGTAAGCGCATCCGATTTCAGTTCCAGAGCGTTTCACCCAATGAGTCCTTCATACTTAGTCGTTTTTTGGAAAAATTTTCACTTTTTGAAAATTTCACTTTTTTTGTGAAAATCTCCGCTAAATGAGGTTATAGTATGTTAGAGAGCATCCCAGGAGGGCTCCAAATGTGTGGGTAAAATATATATCCCTTGGGGGGAAATTTGAAAAAAAGTGGAAAAAATTTTTTTTCTGGACTTAGAAAATTTTCACACATGTCTCAGACTTCCAGAGTGGGGAGCATGTCAGTGCGCGCATCCGATTTCAGTTCCAGAGCATTTCACCCGATGAGTCCTTCATATTTAGTCATTTTTTGCAAAATTTCAGACTTTTTGAAAATTTCACTTTTTTGTGAAAATCTCCGCTAAATGAGGTTATAGTATGTTAGAGGGCATCCCAAGAGGGCTCCAAATGTGTGGGTAAAATATATATCCCTTGGAAGGAAATTTGAAAAAAAGTTGAAAAAAATTTTTTTTCTGGACTTAGAAAATTTTCACACATGTCTCAGACTTCCAGAGAGGGGAGCATGTCAGAGCGCGCAACCGATTTCAGTTCCAGAGCGATTCACCCGATGAGTCCTTCATACTTAGTTGTTTTTTGCAAAATTTCTGACTTTTTGAAAATTTCACTTTTTTGTGAAAATCTCCGCTAAATGAGGTTATAGTATGTTAGAGGGCATCCCAGGAGGGCTCCAAATGTGTGGGTAAAATATATATCCCTTGGGGGGAAATTTGAAAAAAAGTTGAAAAATTTTTTTTTTCTGGACTTAGAAAATTTTCACACATGTCTCAGACTTCCAGAGAAGGGAGCATGTCAGTGCGCGCATCCGATTTCAGTTCCAGAGCGATTCACCCGAGGAGTCCTTCATACTTAGTCGTTTTTTGGAAAAATTTTCACTTTTTGAAAATTTCACTTTTTTGTGAAAATCTCCGCTAAATGAGGTTATAGTATGTTAGAGGGCATCCCAAGAGGTCTCCAAATGTGTGGGTAAAATATATATCCCTTGGAAGGAAATTTGAAAAAAAGTTGAAAAAATTTTTTTTTCTGGACTTAGAAAATTTTCACACATGTCTCAGACTTCCAGAGTGGGGAGCATGTCAGTGCGCGCATCCGATTTCAGTTCCAGAGCGTTTCACCCGATGAGTCCTTCAGATTTAGTCATTTTTTGCAAAATTTCTGACTTTTTGAAAATTTCACTTTTTTGTGAAAATCTCCGCTAAATGAGGTTATAGTATGTTAGAGGGCATCCCAGGAGGGCTCCAAATGTGTGGGTAAAATATATATCCCTTGGGGGGAAATTTGAAAAAAAGTTGAAAATTTTTTTTTTTTCTGGACTTAGAAAATTTTCACACATGTCTCAGACTTCCAGAGAGGGGAGCATGTCTGTAAGCGCATCCGATTTCAGTTCCAGAGCGTTTCACCCAATGAGTCCTTCATACTTAGTCTTTTTTTGGAAAAAAATTCACTTTTTGAAAATTTCACTTTTTTGTGAAAATCTCCGCTAAATGAGGTTATAGTATGTTAGAGGGCATCCCAGTAGGGCTCCAAATGTGTCTATAAAATATATATCCCTTGGGGGGAAATTTGAAAAAAAGTTGAATAATTTTTTTTTTTCTGGACTTAGAAAATTTTCACACATGTCTCAGACTTCCAGAGAGGGGAGCATGTCAGTGCGCGCATCCGATTTCATTTCCAGAGCGATTCACCCGATGAGTCCTTCATACTTAGTCGTTTTTTGCAAAATTTCTGACTTTTTGAAAATTTCACTTTTTGTGAAAATCTCCACTAAATGAGGTTATAGTATGTTAGAGGGCATCCCAGGAGGGCTCCAAATGTGTGGGTAAAAAATATATCCCTTGGGGGGAAATTTGAAAAAAAGTTGAAAATTTTTTTTTTCTATTCTTAGAAAATTTTCACACATGTCTCAGACTTCCAGAGAGGGGAGCATGTCAGTGCGCGCATCCGATTTCAGTTCCAGAGCGATTCACCCGAGGAGTCCTTCATACTTAGTCGTTTTTTGGAAAAATTTTCACTTTTTGAAAATTTCACTTTTTTTGTGAAAATCTCCGCTAAATGAGGTTATAGTATGTTAGAGGGCATCCCAGGAGGGCTCCAAATGTGTGGGTAAAATATATATCCCTTGGGGGGAAATTTGAAAAAAAGTTGAAAAAATTTTTTTTTCTGGACTTAGAAAATTTTCACACATGTCTCAGACTTCCAGAGAGGGGAGCATGTCAGAGCGCGCAACCGATTTCAGTTCCAGAGCGATTCACCCGATGAGTCCTTCATATTTAGTCATTTTTTGCAAAATTTCTGACTTTTTGAAAATTTCACTTTTTTGTGAAAATCTCCGCTAAATGAGGTTATAGTATGTTAGAGGGCATCCCAGGAGGGCTCCAAATGTGTGGGTAAAATATATATCCCTTGGGGGGAAATTTGAAAAAAAGTTGAAAAAAATTTTTTTTTCTGGACTTAGAAAATTTTCACACATGTCTCAGACTTCCAGAGAGGGGAGCATGTCTGTAAGCGCATCCGATTTCAGTTCCAGAGCGTTTCACCCAATGAGTCCTTCATACTTAGTCTTTTTTTGGAAAAAAATTCACTTTTTGAAAATTTCACTTTTTTGTGAAAATCTCCGCTAAATGAGGTTATAGTATGTTAGAGGGCACCCCAGAAGGGCTCAAAATGTGTGGGTAAAATATATATCCCTTGGGGGGAAATTTGAAAAAAAGTTGAAAAATTTTTTTTTTCTGGACTTAGAAAATTTTCACACATGTCTCAGACTTCCAGAGAGGGGAGCATGTCAGTGCGCGCATCCGATTTCATTTCCAGAGCGATTCACCCGATGAGTCCTTCATACTTAATCGTTTTTTGCAAAATTTCTGACTTTTTGAAAATTTCACTTTTTTGTGAAAATCTCCGCTAAATGAGGTTATAGTATGTTAGAGGGCATCCCAGGAGGGCTCCAAATGTGTGGGTAAAAAATATATCCCTTGGGGGGAAATTTGAAAAAAAGTTGAAAATTTTTTTTTTTCTATTCTTAGAAAATTTTCACACATGTCTCAGACTTCCAGAGAGGGGAGCATGTCAGTGCGCGCATCCGATTTCAGTTCCAGAGCGATTCACCCGAGGAGTCCTTCATACTTAGTCGTTTTTTGGAAAAATTTTCACTTTTTGAAAATTTCACTTTTTTGTGAAAATCTCCGCTAAATGAGGTTATAGTATGTTAGAGGGCATCCCAGGAGGGCTCCAAATGTGTGGTTAAAATATATATCCCTTGGGGGGAAATTTGAAAAAAAGTTGAAAAATTTTTTTTTTCTGGACTTAGAAAATATTCACACATGTCTCAGACTTCCAGAGTGGGGAGCATGTCAGTGCGCGCATCCGATTTCAGTTCCAGAGCATTTCACCCGATGAGTCCTTCATACTTAGTTGTTTTTTGCAAAATCTCTGACTTTTTGAAAATTTCACTTTTTTGTGAAAATCTCCGCTAAATGAGGTTATAGTATGTTAGAGGGCATCCCAGGAGGGCTCCAAATGTGTGGGTAAAATATATATCCCTTGGGGGGAAATTTGAAAAAAAGTTGAAAAAATTTTTTTTTTCTGGACTCAGAAAATTTTCACACATGTCTCAGACTTCCAGAGAGGGGAGCATGTCTGTAAGCGCATCCGATTTCAGTTCCAGAGCATTTCACCCAATGAGTCCTTCATACTTAGTCTTTTTTTGGAAAAAAATTCACTTTTTGAAAATTTCACTTTTTTGTGAAAATCTCCGCTAAATGAGGTTATAGTATGTTAGTGGGCACCACAGGAGGGCTCCAAATGTGTGGGTAAAATATATATCCCTTGGGGGGAAATTTGAAAAAAAGTTGAAAAAATTTTTTTTTCTGGACTTAGAAAATTTTCACACATGTCTCAGACTTAAAGAGTGGGGAGCATGTCAGTGCGCGCATCCGATTTCTGTTCCAGAGCGTTTCACCCGATGAGTCCTTCATATTTAGTCATTTTTTGCAAAATTTCTGACTTTTTGAAAATTTCACTTTTTTGTGAAAATCTCCACTAAATGAGGTTATAGTATGTTAGAGGGCATCCCAAGAGGGCTCCAAATGTGTGGGTAAAATATATATCCCTTGGAAGGAAATTTGAAAAAAAGTTGAAAAAATTTTTTTTTCTGGACTTAGAAAATTTTCACACATGTCTCAGACTTCCAGAGAGGGGAGCATGTCAGAGCGCGCAACCGATTTCAGTTCCAGAGCGATTCACCCGATGAGTCCTTCATATTTAGTCATTTTTTGCAAAATTTCTGACTTTTTGAAAATTTCACTTTTTTGTGAAAATCTCCGCTAAATGAGGTTATAGTATGTTAGAGGGCATCCCAGGAGGGCTCCAAATGTGTGGGTAAAATATATATCCCTTGGGGGGAAATTTGAAAAAAAGTTGAAAAAATTTTTTTTTTCTGGACTTAGAAAATTTTCACACATGTCTCAGACTTCCAGAGAGGGGAGCATGTCTGTAAGCGCATCCGATTTCAGTTCCAGAGCGTTTCACCCAATGAGTCCTTCATACTTAGTCTTTTTTTGGAAAAAAATTCACTTTTTGAAAATTTCACTTTTATGTGAAAATCTCCGCTAAATGAGGTTATAGTATGTTAGAGGGCACCCCGGGAGGGCTCAAAATGTGTGGGTAAAATATATATCCCTTGGGGGGAAATTTGAAAAAAAGTTGAAAATTTTTTTTTTTCTGGACTTAGAAAATTTTCACACATGTCTCAGACTTCCAGAGAGGGGAGCATGTCAGTGCGCGCATCCGATTTCATTTCCAGAGCGATTCACCCGATGAGTCCTTCATACTTAGTCGTTTTTTGCAAAATTTCTGACTTTTTGAAAATTTCACTTTTTTGTGAAAGTCTCCGCTAAATGAGGTTATAGTATGTTAGAGGGCATCCCAGGAGGGCTCCAAATGTGTGGGTAAAATATATATCCCTTGGGGGGAAATTTGAAAAAAAGTTGAAAAAATGTTTTTTTCTGGACTTAGAAAATTTTCACACATGTCTCAGACTGCCAGAGAGGGGAGCATGTCAGTGCGCACATCCGATTTCAGTTCCAGAGCGATTCACCCGATGAGTCCTTCATACTTAGTTGTTTTTTGCAAAATTTCTGACTTTTTGAAAATTTCACTTTTTTGTGAAAATCTCCGCTAAATGAGGTTATAGTATGTTAGAGGGCATCCCAGGAGGGCTCCAAATGTGTGGGTAAAATATATATCCCTTGGGGGGAAATTTGAAAAAAAGTTGAAAAATTTTTTTTTTCTGGACTTAGAAAATTTTCACACATGTCTCAGACTTCCAGAGAAGGGAGCATGTCAGTGCGCGCATCCGATTTCAGTTCCAGAGCGATTCACCCGAGGAGTCCTTCATACTTAGTCGTTTTTTGGAAAAATTTTCACTTTTTGAAAATTTCACTTTTTTGTGAAAATCTCCGCTAAATGAGGTTATAGTATGTTAGAGGGCATCCCAAGAGGTCTCCAAATGTGTGGGTAAAATATATATCCCTTGGAAGGAAATTTGAAAAAAAGTTGAAAAAATTTTTTTTTCTGGACTTAGAAAATTTTCACACATGTCTCAGACTTCCAGAGTGGGGAGCATGTCAGTGCGCGCATCCGATTTCAGTTCCAGAGCGTTTCACCCGATGAGTCCTTCAGATTTAGTCATTTTTTGCAAAATTTCTGACTTTTTGAAAATTTCACTTTTTTGTGAAAATCTCCGCTAAATGAGGTTATAGTATGTTAGAGGGCATCCCAGGAGGGCTCCAAATGTGTGGGTAAAATATATATCCCTTGGGGGGAAATTTGAAAAAAAGTTGAAAATTTTTTTTTTTTCTGGACTTAGAAAATTTTCACACATGTCTCAGACTTCCAGAGAGGGGAGCATGTCTGTAAGCGCATCCGATTTCAGTTCCAGAGCGTTTCACCCAATGAGTCCTTCATACTTAGTCTTTTTTTGGAAAAAAATTCACTTTTTGAAAATTTCACTTTTTTGTGAAAATCTCCGCTAAATGAGGTTATAGTATGTTAGAGGGCATCCCAGTAGGGCTCCAAATGTGTGTATAAAATATATATCCCTTGGGGGGAAATTTGAAAAAAGTTGAATAATTTTTTTTTTTCTGGACTTAGAAAATTTTCACACATGTCTCAGACTTCCAGAGAGGGGAGCATGTCAGTGCGCGCATCCGATTTCATTTCCAGAGCGATTCACCCGATGAGTCCTTCATACTTAGTCGTTTTTTGCAAAATTTCTGACTTTTTGAAAATTTCACTTTTCGTGAAAATCTCCACTAAATGAGGTTATAGTATGTTAGAGGGCATCCCAGGAGGGCTCCAAATGTGTGGGTAAAAAATATATCCCTTGGGGGGAAATTTGAAAAAAAGTTGAAAATTTTTTTTTTCTATTCTTAGAAAATTTTCACACATGTCTCAGACTTCCAGAGAGGGGAGCATGTCAGTGCGCGCATCCGATTTCAGTTCCAGAGCGATTCACCCGAGGAGTCCTTCATACTTAGTCGTTTTTTGGAAAAATTTTCACTTTTTGAAAATTTCACTTTTTTTGTGAAAATCTCCGCTAAATGAGGTTATAGTATGTTAGAGGGCATCCCAGGAGGGCTCCAAATGTGTGGGTAAAATATATATCCCTTGGGGGGAAATTTGAAAAAAAGTTGAAAAAATTTTTTTTTCTGGACTTAGAAAATTTTCACACATGTCTCAGACTTCCAGAGAGGGGAGCATGTCAGAGCGCACAACCGATTTCAGTTCCAGAGCGATTCACCCGATGAGTCCTTCATATTTAGTCATTTTTTGCAAAATTTCTGACTTTTTGAAAATTTCACTTTTTTGTGAAAATCTCCGCTAAATGAGGTTATAGTATGTTAGAGGGCATCCCAGGAGGGCTCCAAATGTGTGGGTAAAATATATATCCCTTGGGGGGAAATTTGAAAAAAAGTTGAAAAAAATTTTTTTTTCTGGACTTAGAAAATTTTCACACATGTCTCAGACTTCCAGAGAGGGGAGCATGTCTGTAAGCGCATCCGATTTCAGTTCCAGAGCGTTTCACCCAATGAGTCCTTCATACTTAGTCTTTTTTTGGAAAAAAATTCACTTTTTGAAAATTTCACTTTTTTGTGAAAATCTCCGCTAAATGAGGTTATAGTATGTTAGAGGGCACCCCAGAAGGGCTCAAAATGTGTGGGTAAAATATATATCCCTTGGGGGGAAATTTGAAAAAAAGTTGAAAAATTTTTTTTTTCTGGACTTAGAAAATTTTCACACATGTCTCAGACTTCCAGAGAGGGGAGCATGTCAGTGCGCGCATCCGATTTCATTTCCAGAGCGATTCACCCGATGAGTCCTTCATACTTAATCGTTTTTTGCAAAATTTCTGACTTTTTGAAAATTTCACTTTTTTGTGAAAATCTCCGCTAAATGAGGTTATAGTATGTTAGAGGGCATCCCAGGAGGGCTCCAAATGTGTGGGTAAAAAATATATCCCTTGGGGGGAAATTTGAAAAAAAGTTGAAAATTTTTTTTTTTCTATTCTTAGAAAATTTTCACACATGTCTCAGACTTCCAGAGAGGGGAGCATGTCAGTGCGCGCATCCGATTTCAGTTCCAGAGCGATTCACCCGAGGAGTCCTTCATACTTAGTCGTTTTTTGGAAAAATTTTCACTTTTTGAAAATTTCACTTTTTTGTGAAAATCTCCGCTAAATGAGGTTATAGTATGTTAGAGGGCATCCCAGGAGGGCTCCAAATGTGTGGTTAAAATATATATCCCTTGGGGGGAAATTTGAAAAAAAGTTGAAAAATTTTTTTTTTCTGGACTTAGAAAATATTCACACATGTCTCAGACTTCCAGAGTGGGGAGCATGTCAGTGCGCGCATCCGATTTCAGTTCCAGAGCATTTCACCCGATGAGTCCTTCATACTTAGTTGTTTTTTGCAAAATCTCTGACTTTTTGAAAATTTCACTTTTTTGTGAAAATCTCCGCTAAATGAGGTTATAGTATGTTAGAGGGCATCCCAGGAGGGCTCCAAATGTGTGGGTAAAATATATATCCCTTGGGGGGAAATTTGAAAAAAAGTTGAAAAAATTTTTTTTTTCTGGACTCAGAAAATTTTCACACATGTCTCAGACTTCCAGAGAGGGGAGCATGTCTGTAAGCGCATCCGATTTCAGTTCCAGAGCATTTCACCCAATGAGTCCTTCATACTTAGTCTTTTTTTGGAAAAAAATTCACTTTTTGAAAATTTCACTTTTTTGTGAAAATCTCCGCTAAATGAGGTTATAGTATGTTAGTGGGCACCACAGGAGGGCTCCAAATGTGTGGGTAAAATATATATCCCTTGGGGGGAAATTTGAAAAAAAGTTGAAAAAATTTTTTTTTCTGGACTTAGAAAATTTTCACACATGTCTCAGACTTAAAGAGTGGGGAGCATGTCAGTGCGCGCATCCGATTTCTGTTCCAGAGCGTTTCACCCGATGAGTCCTTCATATTTAGTCATTTTTTGCAAAATTTCTGACTTTTTGAAAATTTCACTTTTTTGTGAAAATCTCCGCTAAATGAGGTTATAGTATGTTAGAGGGCATCCCAGGAGGGCTCCAAATGTGTGGGTAAAAAATATATCCCTTGGGGGGAAATTTGAAAAAAAGTTGAAAATTTTTTTTTTTCTATTCTTAGAAAATTTTCACACATGTCTCAGACTTCCAGAGAGGGGAGCATGTCAGTGCGCGCATCCGATTTCAGTTCCAGAGCGATTCACCCGAGGAGTCCTTCATACTTAGTCGTTTTTTGGAAAAATTTTCACTTTTTGAAAATTTCACTTTTTTGTGAAAATCTCCACTAAATGAGGTTATAGTATGTTAGAGGGCATCCCAAGAGGGCTCCAAATGTGTGGGTAAAATATATATCCCTTGGAAGGAAATTTGAAAAAAAGTTGAAAAAATTTTTTTTTCTGGACTTAGAAAATTTTCACACATGTCTCAGACTTCCAGAGAGGGGAGCATGTCAGAGCGCGCAACCGATTTCAGTTCCAGAGCGATTCACCCGATGAGTCCTTCATATTTAGTCATTTTTTGCAAAATTTCTGACTTTTTGAAAATTTCACTTTTTTGTGAAAATCTCCGCTAAATGAGGTTATAGTATGTTAGAGGGCATCCCAGGAGGGCTCCAAATGTGTGGGTAAAATATATATCCCTTGGGGGGAAATTTGAAAAAAAGTTGAAAAAATTTTTTTTTTCTGGACTTAGAAAATTTTCACACATGTCTCAGACTTCCAGAGAGGGGAGCATGTCTGTAAGCGCATCCGATTTCAGTTCCAGAGCGTTTCACCCAATGAGTCCTTCATACTTAGTCTTTTTTTGGAAAAAAATTCACTTTTTGAAAATTTCACTTTTATGTGAAAATCTCCGCTAAATGAGGTTATAGTATGTTAGAGGGCACCCCGGGAGGGCTCAAAATGTGTGGGTAAAATATATATCCCTTGGGGGGAAATTTGAAAAAAAGTTGAAAATTTTTTTTTTTCTGGACTTAGAAAATTTTCACACATGTCTCAGACTTCCAGAGAGGGGAGCATGTCAGTGCGCGCATCCGATTTCATTTCCAGAGCGATTCACCCGATGAGTCCTTCATACTTAGTCGTTTTTTGCAAAATTTCTGACTTTTTGAAAATTTCACTTTTTTGTGAAAGTCTCCGCTAAATGAGGTTATAGTATGTTAGAGGGCATCCCAGGAGGGCTCCAAATGTGTGGGTAAAATATATATCCCTTGGGGGGAAATTTGAAAAAAAGTTGAAAAAATGTTTTTTTCTGGACTTAGAAAATTTTCACACATGTCTCAGACTGCCAGAGAGGGGAGCATGTCAGTGCGCACATCCGATTTCAGTTCCAGAGCGTTTCACCCGATGAGTCCTTCAGATTTAGTCATTTTTTGCAAAATTTCTGACTTTTTGAAAATTTCACTTTTTTGTGAAAATCTCCGCTAAATGAGGTTATAGTATGTTAGAGGGCACCCCAGGGGGGCTCAAAATGTGTGGGTAAAATATATATCCCTTGGGGGGAAATTTGAAAAAAAGTTGAAAATTTTTTTTTTTCTATTCTTAGAAAATTTTCACACATGTGTCAGACTTCCAGAGAGGGGAGCATGTCTGTAAGCGCATCCGATTTCAGTTCCAGAGCGTTTCACCCAATGAGTCCTTCATACTTAGTCGTTTTTTGGAAAAATTTTCACTTTTTGAAAATTTCACTTTTTTTGTGAAAATCTCCGCTAAATGAGGTTATAGTATGTTAGAGAGCATCCCAGGAGGGCTCCAAATGTGTGGGTAAAATATATATCCCTTGGGGGGAAATTTGAAAAAAAGTTGAAAAAATTTTTTTTCTGGACTTAGAAAATTTTCACACATGTCTCAGACTTCCAGAGTGGGGAGCATGTCAGTGCGCGCATCCGATTTCAGTTCCAGAGCATTTCACCCGATGAGTCCTTCATATTTAGTCATTTTTTGCAAAATTTCAGACTTTTTGAAAATTTCACTTTTTTGTGAAAATCTCCGCTAAATGAGGTTATAGTATGTTAGAGGGCATCCCAAGAGGGCTCCAAATGTGTGGGTAAAATATATATCCCTTGGAAGGAAATTTGAAAAAAAGTTGAAAATTTTTTTTTTTTCTGGACTTAGAAAATTTTCACACATGTCTCAGACTTCCAGAGAGGGGAGCATGTCTGTAAGCGCATCCGATTTCAGTTCCAGAGCGTTTCACCCAATGAGTCCTTCATACTTAGTCTTTTTTTGGAAAAAAATTCACTTTTTGAAAATTTCACTTTTTTGTGAAAATCTCCGCTAAATGAGGTTATAGTATGTTAGAGGGCATCCCAGTAGGGCTCCAAATGTGTGTGTAAAATATATATCCCTTGGGGGGAAATTTGAAAAAAAGTTGAATAATTTTTTTTTTTCTGGACTTAGAAAATTTTCACACATGTCTCAGACTTCCAGAGAGGGGAGCATGTCAGTGCGCGCATCCGATTTCATTTCCAGAGCGATTCACCCGATGAGTCCTTCATACTTAGTCGTTTTTTGCAAAATTTCTGACTTTTTGAAAATTTCACTTTTTTGTGAAAATCTCCACTAAATGAGGTTATAGTATGTTAGAGGGCATCCCAGGAGGGCTCCAAATGTGTGGGTAAAAAATATATCCCTTGGGGGTAAATTTGAAAAAAAGTTGAAAATTTTTTTTTTTCTATTCTTAGAAAATTTTCACACATGTCTCAGACTTCCAGAGAGGGGAGCATGTCAGTGCGCGCATCCGATTTCAGTTCCAGAGCGATTCACCCGAGGAGTCCTTCATACTTAGTCGTTTTTTGGAAAAATTTTCACTTTTTGAAAATTTCACTTTTTTTGTGAAAATCTCCGCTAAATGAGGTTATAGTATGTTAGAGGGCATCCCAGGAGGGCTCCAAATGTGTGGGTAAAATATATATCCCTTGGGGGGAAATTTGAAAAAAAGTTGAAAAAATTTTTTTTTCTGGACTTAGAAAATTTTCACACATGTCTCAGACTTCCAGAGAGGGGAGCATGTCAGAGCGCGCAACCGATTTCAGTTCCAGAGCGATTCACCCGATGAGTCCTTCATATTTAGTCATTTTTTGCAAAATTTCTGACTTTTTGAAAATTTCACTTTTTTGTGAAAATCTCCGCTAAATGAGGTTATAGTATGTTAGAGGGCATCCCAGGAGGGCTCCAAATGTGTGGGTAAAATATATATCCCTTGGGGGGAAATTTGAAAAAAAGTTGAAAAAAATTTTTTTTTCTGGACTTAGAAAATTTTCACACATGTCTCAGACTTCCAGAGAGGGGAGCATGTCAGTGCGCGCATCCGATTTCATTTCCAGAGCGATTCACCCGATGAGTCCTTCATACTTAATCGTTTTTTGCAAAATTTCTGACTTTTTGAAAATTTCACTTTTTTGTGAAAATCTCCGCTAAATGAGGTTATAGTATGTTAGAGGGCATCCCAGGAGGGCTCCAAATGTGTGGGTAAAAAATATATCCCTTGGGGGGAAATTTGAAAAAAAGTTGAAAATTTTTTTTTTTCTATTCTTAGAAAATTTTCACACATGTCTCAGACTTCCAGAGAGGGGAGCATGTCAGTGCGCGCATCCGATTTCAGTTCCAGAGCGATTCACCCGAGGAGTCCTTCATACTTAGTCGTTTTTTGGAAAAATTTTCACTTTTTGAAAATTTCACTTTTTTGTGAAAATCTCCGCTAAATGAGGTTATAGTATGTTAGAGGGCATCCCAAGAGGGCTCCAAATGTGTGGGTAAAATATATATCCCTTGGAAGGAAATTTGAAAAAAAGTTGAAAAAATTTTTTTTTCTGGACTTAGAAAATTTTCACACATGTCTCAGACTTCCAGAGAGGGGAGCATGTCAGAGCGCGCAACCGATTTCAGTTCCAGAGCGATTCACCCGATGAGTCCTTCATATTTAGTCATTTTTTGCAAAATTTCTGACTTTTTGAAAATTTCACTTTTTTGTGAAAATCTCCGCTAAATGAGGTTATAGTATGTTAGAGGGCATCCCAGGAGGGCTCCAAATGTGTGGGTAAAATATATATCCCTTGGGGGGAAATTTGAAAAAAAGTTGAAAAAATTTTTTTTTTCTGGACTTAGAAAATTTTCACACATGTCTCAGACTTCCAGAGAGGGGAGCATGTCTGTAAGCGCATCCGATTTCAGTTCCAGAGCGTTTCACCCAATGAGTCCTTCATACTTAGTCTTTTTTTGGAAAAAAATTCACTTTTTGAAAATTTCACTTTTATGTGAAAATCTCCGCTAAATGAGGTTATAGTATGTTAGAGGGCACCCCGGGAGGGCTCAAAATGTGTGGGTAAAATATATATCCCTTGGGGGGAAATTTGAAAAAAAGTTGAAAATTTTTTTTTTTCTGGACTTAGAAAATTTTCACACATGTCTCAGACTTCCAGAGAGGGGAGCATGTCAGTGCGCGCATCCGATATCAGTTCCAGAGCGATTCACCTGATGAGTCCTTCATACTTAGTCGTTTTTTAGAAAATTTCTGACTTTTTGAAAATTTCACTTTTTTGTGAAAATCTCCGCTAAATGAGGTTATAGTATGTTAGAGGGCATCCCAGTAGGGCTCCAAATGTGTGTGTAAAATATATATCCCTTGGGGGGAAATTTGAAAAAAAGTTGAATAATTTTTTTTTTTCTGGACTTAGAAAATTTTCACACATGTCTCAGACTTCCAGAGAGGGGAGCATGTCAGTGCGCGCATCCGATTTCATTTCCAGAGCGATTCACCCGATGAGTCCTTCATACTTAGTCGTTTTTTGCAAAATTTCTGACTTTTTGAAAATTTCACTTTTTTGTGAAAATCTCCGCTAAATGAGGTTATAGTATGTTAGAGGGCATCCCAGGAGGGCTCCAAATGTGTGGGTAAAATATATATCCCTTGGGAGAAATTTGAAAAAAAGTTGAAAAAATTTTTTTTTCTGGACTTTGAAAATTTTCACAGATGTCTCAGACTTCCAGAGAGGGGAGCATGTCTATAAGCGCATCCAATTTCAGTTCCAGAGCGTTTCACCCGATGAGTCCTTCATACTTAGTCGTTTTTTGCAAAATTTCTGACTTTTTGAAAATTTCACTTTTTTGTGAAAGTCTCCGCTAAATGAGGTTATAGTATGTTAGAGGGCATCCCAGGAGGGCTCCAAATGTGTGGGTAAAATATATATCCCTTGGGGGGAAATTTGAAAAAAAGTTGAAAAAATGTTTTTTTCTGGACTTAGAAAATTTTCACACATGTCTCAGACTGCCAGAGAGGGGTGCATGTCAGTGCGCACATCCGATTTCAGTTCCAGAGCGTTTCACCCGATGAGTCCTTCAGATTTAGTCATTTTTTGCAAAATTTCTGACTTTTTGAAAATTTCACTTTTTTGTGAAAATCTCCGCTAAATGAGGTTATAGTATGTTAGAGGGCACCCCAGGGGGGCTCAAAATGTGTGGGTAAAATATATATCCCTTGGGGGGAAATTTGAAAAAAAGTTGAAAATTTTTTTTTTTCTATTCTTAGAAAATTTTCACACATGTCTCAGACTTCCAGAGAGGGGAGCATGTCTGTAAGCGCATCCGATTTCAGTTCCAGAGCGTTTCACCCAATGAGTCCTTCATACTTAGTCGTTTTTTGGAAAAATTTTCACTTTTTGAAAATTTCACTTTTTTTGTGAAAATCTCCGCTAAATGAGGTTATAGTATGTTAAAGAGCATCCCAGGAGGGCTCCAAATGTGTGGGTAAAATATATATCCCTTGGGGGGAAATTTGAAAAAAAGTTGAAAAAATTTTTTTTCTGGACTTAGAAAATTTTCACACATGTCTCAGACTTCCAGAGTGGGGAGCATGTCAGTGCGCGCATCCGATTTCAGTTCCAGAGCATTTCACCCGATGAGTCCTTCATATTTAGTCATTTTTTGCAAAATTTCAGACTTTTTGAAAATTTCACTTTTTTGTGAAAATCTCCGCTAAATGAGGTTATAGTATGTTAGAGGGCATCCCAAGAGGGCTCCAAATGTGTGGGTAAAATATATATCCCTTGGAAGGAAATTTGAAAAAAAGTTGAAAAAATTTTTTTTTCTGGACTTAGAAAATTTTCACACATGTCTCAGACTTCCAGAGAGGGGAGCATGTCAGAGCGCGCAACCGATTTCAGTTCCAGAGCGATTCACCCGATGAGTCCTTCATACTTAGTTGTTTTTTGCAAAATTTCTGACTTTTTGAAAATTTCACTTTTTTGTGAAAATCTCCGCTAAATGAGGTTATAGTATGTTAGAGGGCATCCCAGGAGGGCTCCAAATGTGTGGGTAAAATATATATCCCTTGGGGGGAAATTTGAAAAAAAGTTGAAAATTTTTTTTTTTCTGGACTTAGAAAATTTTCACACATGTCTCAGACTTCCAGAGAAGGGAGCATGTCAGTGCGCGCATCCGATTTCAGTTCTAGAGCGATTCACCCGATGAGTCCTTCATATTTAGTCATTTTTTGCAAAATTTCTGACTTTTTGAAAATTTCACTTTTTTGTGAAAATCTCCGCTAAATGAGGTTATAGAATGTTAGAGGGCATCCCAGTAGGGCTCCAAATGTGTGTGTAAAATATATATCCCTTGGGGGGAAATTTGAAAAAAAGTTGAATAATTTTTTTTTTTCTGGACTTAGAAAATTTTCACACATGTCTCAGACTTCCAGAGAGGGGAGCATGTCAGTGCGCGCATCCGATTTCATTTCCAGAGCGATTCACCCGATGAGTCCTTCATACTTAGTCGTTTTTTGCAAAATTTCTGACTTTTTGAAAATTTCACTTTTTTGTGAAAATCTCCGCTAAATGAGGTTATAGTATGTTAGAGGGCATCCCAGGAGGGCTCCAAATGTGTGGGTAAAATATATATCCCTTGGGAGAAATTTGAAAAAAAGTTGAAAAAATTTTTTTTTCTGGACTTTGAAAATTTTCACAGATGTCTCAGACTTCCAGAGAGGGGAGCATGTCTATAAGCGCATCCAATTTCAGTTCCAGAGCGTTTCACCCGATGAGTCCTTCATACTTAGTCGTTTTTTGCAAAATTTCTGACTTTTTGAAAATTTCACTTTTTTGTGAAAGTCTCCGCTAAATGAGGTTATAGTATGTTAGAGGGCATCCCAGGAGGGCTCCAAATGTGTGGGTAAAATATATATCCCTTGGGGGGAAATTTGAAAAAAAGTTGAAAAAATGTTTTTTTCTGGACTTAGAAAATTTTCACACATGTCTCAGACTGCCAGAGAGGGGAGCATGTCAGTGCGCACATCCGATTTCAGTTCCAGAGCGTTTCACCCGATGAGTCCTTCAGATTTAGTCATTTTTTGCAAAATTTCTGACTTTTTGAAAATTTCACTTTTTTGTGAAAATCTCCGCTAAATGAGGTTATAGTATGTTAGAGGGCATCCCAAGAGGGCTCCAAATGTGTGGGTAAAATATATATCCCTTGGAAGGAAATTTGAAAAAAAGTTGAAAAAAATTTTTTTTCTGGACTTAGAAAATTTTCACACATGTCTCAGACTTCCAGAGAAGGGAGCATGTCAGTGCGCGCATCCGATTTCAGTTCCAGAGCGATTCACCCGATGAGTCCTTCATATTTAGTCATTTTTTGCAAAATTTCTGACTTTTTGAAAATTTCACTTTTTTGTGAAAATCTCCGCTAAATGAGGTTATAGAATGTTAGAGGGCATCCCAGTAGGGCTCCAAATGTGTGTGTAAAATATATATCCCTTGGGGGGAAATTTGAAAAAAAGTTGAATAATTTTTTTTTTTCTGGACTTAGAAAATTTTCACACATGTCTCAGACTTCCAGAGAGGGGAGCATGTCAGTGCGCGCATCCGATTTCATTTCCAGAGCGATTCACCCGATGAGTCCTTCATACTTAGTCGTTTTTTGCAAAATTTCTGACTTTTTGAAAATTTCACTTTTTTGTGAAAATCTCCGCTAAATGAGGTTATAGTATGTTAGAGGGCATCCCAGGAGGGCTCCAAATGTGTGGGTAAAATATATATCCCTTGGGAGAAATTTGAAAAAAAGTTGAAAAAATTTTTTTTTCTGGACTTTGAAAATTTTCACAGATGTCTCAGACTTCCAGAGAGGGGAGCATGTCTATAAGCGCATCCAATTTCAGTTCCAGAGCGTTTCACCCGATGAGTCCTTCATACTTAGTCGTTTTTTGCAAAATTTCTGACTTTTTGAAAATTTCACTTTTTTGTGAAAGTCTCCGCTAAATGAGGTTATAGTATGTTAGAGGGCATCCCAGGAGGGCTCCAAATGTGTGGGTAAAATATATATCCCTTGGGGGGAAATTTGAAAAAAAGTTGAAAAAATGTTTTTTTCTGGACTTAGAAAATTTTCACACATGTCTCAGACTGCCAGAGAGGGGAGCATGTCAGTGCGCACATCCGATTTCAGTTCCAGAGCGTTTCACCCGATGAGTCCTTCAGATTTAGTCATTTTTTGCAAAATTTCTGACTTTTTGAAAATTTCACTTTTTTGTGAAAATCTCCGCTAAATGAGGTTATAGTATGTTAGAGGGCATCCCAAGAGGGCTCCAAATGTGTGGGTAAAATATATATCCCTTGGAAGGAAATTTGAAAAAAAGTTGAAAAAAATTTTTTTTCTGGACTTAGAAAATTTTCACACATGTCTCAGACTTCCAGAGTGGGGAGCATGTCAGTGCGCGCATCCGATTTCAGTTCCAGAGCGTTTCACCCGATGAGTCCTTCATATTTAGTCATTTTTTGCAAAATTTCTGACTTTTTGAAAATTTCACTTTTTTGTGAAAATCTCCGCTAAATGAGGTTATAGTATGTTAGAGGGCATCCCAGTAAGGCTCCAAATGTGTGGGTAAAATATATATCCCTTGGGGGGAAATTTGAAAAAAAGTTGAAAAAATTTTTTTTTCTGGACTTAGAAAATTTTCACACATGTCTCAGACTTAAAGAGTGGGGAGCATGTCAGTGCGCGCATCCGATTTCAGTTCCAGAGCGTTTCACCCGATGAGTCCTTCATATTTAGTCATTTTTTGCAAAATTTCTGACTTTTTGAAAATTTCACTTTTTTGTGAAAATCTCCGCTAAATGAGGTTATAGTATGTTAGAGGGCATCCCAGGAGGGCTCCAAATGTGTGGGTAAAAAATATATCCCTTGGGGGGAAATTTGAAAAAAAGTTGAAAATTTTTTTTTTTCTATTCTTAGAAAATTTTCACACATGTCTCAGACTTCCAGAGAGGGGAGCATGTCAGTGCGCGCATCCGATTTCAGTTCCAGAGCGATTCACCCGAGGAGTCCTTCATACTTAGTCGTTTTTTGGAAAAATTTTCACTTTTTGAAAATTTCACTTTTTTGTGAAAATCTCCGCTAAATGAGGTTATAGTATGTTAGAGGGCATCCCAAGAGGGCTCCAAATGTGTGGGTAAAATATATATCCCTTGGAAGGAAATTTGAAAAAAAGTTGAAAAAATTTTTTTTTCTGGACTTAGAAAATTTTCACACATGTCTCAGACTTCCAGAGAGGGGAGCATGTCAGAGCGCGCAACCGATTTCAGTTCCAGAGCGATTCACCCGATGAGTCCTTCATATTTAGTCATTTTTTGCAAAATTTCTGACTTTTTGAAAATTTCACTTTTTTGTGAAAATCTCCGCTAAATGAGGTTATAGTATGTTAGAGGGCATCCCAGGAGGGCTCCAAATGTGTGGGTAAAATATATATCCCTTGGGGGGAAATTTGAAAAAAAGTTGAAAAAATTTTTTTTTTCTGGACTTAGAAAATTTTCACACATGTCTCAGACTTCCAGAGAGGGGAGCATGTCTGTAAGCGCATCCGATTTCAGTTCCAGAGCGTTTCACCCAATGAGTCCTTCATACTTAGTCTTTTTTTGGAAAAAAATTCACTTTTTGAAAATTTCACTTTTATGTGAAAATCTCCGCTAAATGAGGTTATAGTATGTTAGAGGGCACCCCGGGAGGGCTCAAAATGTGTGGGTAAAATATATATCCCTTGGGGGGAAATTTGAAAAAAAGTTGAAAATTTTTTTTTTTCTGGACTTAGAAAATTTTCACACATGTCTCAGACTTCCAGAGAGGGGAGCATGTCAGTGCGCGCATCCGATATCAGTTCCAGAGCGACTCACCTGATGAGTCCTTCATACTTAGTCGTTTTTTAGAAAATTTCTGACTTTTTGAAAATTTCACTTTTTTGTGAAAATCTCCGCTAAATGAGGTTATAGTATGTTAGAGGGCATCCCAGTAGGGCTCCAAATGTGTGTGTAAAATATATATCCCTTGGGGGGAAATTTGAAAAAAAGTTGAATAATTTTTTTTTTTCTGGACTTAGAAAATTTTCACACATGTCTCAGACTTCCAGAGAGGGGAGCATGTCAGTGCGCGCATCCGATTTCATTTCCAGAGCGATTCACCCGATGAGTCCTTCATACTTAGTCGTTTTTTGCAAAATTTCTGACTTTTTGAAAATTTCACTTTTTTGTGAAAATCTCCGCTAAATGAGGTTATAGTATGTTAGAGGGCATCCCAGGAGGGCTCCAAATGTGTGGGTAAAATATATATCCCTTGGGAGAAATTTGAAAAAAAGTTGAAAAAATTTTTTTTTCTGGACTTTGAAAATTTTCACAGATGTCTCAGACTTCCAGAGAGGGGAGCATGTCTATAAGCGCATCCAATTTCAGTTCCAGAGCGTTTCACCCGATGAGTCCTTCATACTTAGTCGTTTTTTGCAAAATTTCTGACTTTTTGAAAATTTCACTTTTTTGTGAAAGTCTCCGCTAAATGAGGTTATAGTATGTTAGAGGGCATCCCAGGAGGGCTCCAAATGTGTGGGTAAAATATATATCCCTTGGGGGGAAATTTGAAAAAAAGTTGAAAAAATGTTTTTTTCTGGACTTAGAAAATTTTCACACATGTCTCAGACTGCCAGAGAGGGGAGCATGTCAGTGCGCACATCCGATTTCAGTTCCAGAGCGTTTCACCCGATGAGTCCTTCAGATTTAGTCATTTTTTGCAAAATTTCTGACTTTTTGAAAATTTCACTTTTTTGTGAAAATCTCCGCTAAATGAGGTTATAGTATGTTAGAGGGCACCCCAGGGGGGCTCAAAATGTGTGGGTAAAATATATATCCCTTGGGGGGAAATTTGAAAAAAAGTTGAAAATTTTTTTTTTTCTATTCTTAGAAAATTTTCACACATGTCTCAGACTTCCAGAGAGGGGAGCATGTCTGTAAGCGCATCCGATTTCAGTTCCAGAGCGTTTCACCCAATGAGTCCTTCATACTTAGTCGTTTTTTGGAAAAATTTTCACTTTTTGAAAATTTCACTTTTTTTGTGAAAATCTCCGCTAAATGAGGTTATAGTATGTTAAAGAGCATCCCAGGAGGGCTCCAAATGTGTGGGTAAAATATATATCCCTTGGGGGGAAATTTGAAAAAAAGTTGAAAAAATTTTTTTTCTGGACTTAGAAAATTTTCACACATGTCTCAGACTTCCAGAGTGGGGAGCATGTCAGTGCGCGCATCCGATTTCAGTTCCAGAGCATTTCACCCGATGAGTCCTTCATATTTAGTCATTTTTTGCAAAATTTCAGACTTTTTGAAAATTTCACTTTTTTGTGAAAATCTCCGCTAAATGAGGTTATAGTATGTTAGAGGGCATCCCAAGAGGGCTCCAAATGTGTGGGTAAAATATATATCCCTTGGAAGGAAATTTGAAAAAAAGTTGAAAAAATTTTTTTTTCTGGACTTAGAAAATTTTCACACATGTCTCAGACTTCCAGAGAGGGGAGCATGTCAGAGCGCGCAACCGATTTCAGTTCCAGAGCGATTCACCCGATGAGTCCTTCATACTTAGTTGTTTTTTGCAAAATTTCTGACTTTTTGAAAATTTCACTTTTTTGTGAAAATCTCCGCTAAATGAGGTTATAGTATGTTAGAGGGCATCCCAGGAGGGCTCCAAATGTGTGGGTAAAATATATATCCCTTGGGGGGAAATTTGAAAAAAAGTTGAAAATTTTTTTTTTTCTGGACTTAGAAAATTTTCACACATGTCTCAGACTTCCAGAGAAGGGAGCATGTCAGTGCGCGCATCCGATTTCAGTTCCAGAGCGATTCACCCGATGAGTCCTTCATATTTAGTCATTTTTTGCAAAATTTCTGACTTTTTGAAAATTTCACTTTTTTGTGAAAATCTCCGCTAAATGAGGTTATAGAATGTTAGAGGGCATCCCAGTAGGGCTCCAAATGTGTGTGTAAAATATATATCCCTTGGGGGGAAATTTGAAAAAAAGTTGAATAATTTTTTTTTTTCTGGACTTAGAAAATTTTCACACATGTCTCAGACTTCCAGAGAGGGGAGCATGTCAGTGCGCGCATCCGATTTCATTTCCAGAGCGATTCACCCGATGAGTTCTTCATACTTAGTCGTTTTTTGCAAAATTTCTGACTTTTTGAAAATTTCACTTTTTTGTGAAAATCTCCGCTAAATGAGGTTATAGTATGTTAGAGGGCATCCCAGGAGGGCTCCAAATGTGTGGGTAAAATATATATCCCTTGGGAGAAATTTGAAAAAAAGTTGAAAAAATTTTTTTTTCTGGACTTTGAAAATTTTCACAGATGTCTCAGACTTCCAGAGAGGGGAGCATGTCTATAAGCGCATCCAATTTCAGTTCCAGAGCGTTTCACCCGATGAGTCCTTCATACTTAGTCGTTTTTTGCAAAATTTCTGACTTTTTGAAAATTTCACTTTTTTGTGAAAGTCTCCGCTAAATGAGGTTATAGTATGTTAGAGGGCATCCCAGGAGGGCTCCAAATGTGTGGGTAAAATATATATCCCTTGGGGGGAAATTTGAAAAAAAGTTGAAAAAATGTTTTTTTCTGGACTTAGAAAATTTTCACACATGTCTCAGACTGCCAGAGAGGGGAGCATGTCAGTGCGCACATCCGATTTCAGTTCCAGAGCGTTTCACCCGATGAGTCCTTCAGATTTAGTCATTTTTTGCAAAATTTCTGACTTTTTGAAAATTTCACTTTTTTGTGAAAATCTCCGCTAAATGAGGTTATAGTATGTTAGAGGGCATCCCAAGAGGGCTCCAAATGTGTGGGTAAAATATATATCCCTTGGAAGGAAATTTGAAAAAAAGTTGAAAAAATTTTTTTTTCTGGACTTAGAAAATTTTCACACATGTCTCAGACTTCCAGAGTGGGGAGCATGTCAGTGCGCGCATCCGATTTCAGTTCCAGAGCGTTTCACCCGATGAGTCCTTCATATTTAGTCATTTTTTGCAAAATTTCTGACTTTTTGAAAATTTCACTTTTTTGTGAAAATCTCCGCTAAATGAGGTTATAGTATGTTAGAGGGCATCCCAGGAGGGCTCCAAATGTGTGGGTAAAATATATATCCCTTGGGGGGAAATTTGAAAAAAAGTTGAAAAAATTTTTTTTTTCTGGACTTAGAAAATTTTCACACATGTCTCAGACTTCCAGAGAGGGGAGCATGTCTGTAAGCGCATCCGATTTCAGTTCCAGAGCGTTTCACCCAATGAGTCCTTCATACTTAGTCTTTTTTTGGAAAAAAATTCACTTTTTGAAAATTTCACTTTTTTGTGAAAATCTCCGCTAAATGAGGTTATAGTATGTTAGAGGGCATCCCAGTAGGGCTCCAAATGTGTGTGTAAAATATATATCCCTTGGGGGGAAATTTGAAAAAAAGTTGAATAATTTTTTTTTTTCTGGACTTAGAAAATTTTCACACATGTCTCAGACTTCCAGAGAGGGGAGCATGTCAGTGCGCGCATCCGATTTCATTTCCAGAGCGATTCACCCGATGAGTCCTTCATACTTAGTCGTTTTTTGCAAAATTTCTGACTTTTTGAAAATTTCACTTTTTTGTGAAAATCTCCACTAAATGAGGTTATAGTATGTTAGAGGGCATCCCAGGAGGGCTCCAAATGTGTGGGTAAAAAATATATCCCTTGGGGGGAAATTTGAAAAAAAGTTGAAAATTTTTTTTTTTCTATTCTTAGAAAATTTTCACACATGTCTCAGACTTCCAGAGAGGGGAGCATGTCAGTGCGCGCATCCGATTTCAGTTCCAGAGCGATTCACCCGAGGAGTCCTTCATACTTAGTCGTTTTTTGGAAAAATTTTCACTTTTTGAAAATTTCACTTTTTTGTGTGAAAATCTCCGCTAAATGAGGTTATAGTATGTTAGAGGGCATCCCAGGAGGGCTCCAAATGTGTGGGTAAAATATATATCCCTTGGGGGGAAATTTGAAAAAAAGTTGAAAAAAATTTTTTTTTCTGGACTTAGAAAATTTTCACACATGTCTCAGACTTCCAGAGAGGGGAGCATGTCTGTAAGCGCATCCGATTTCAGTTCCAGAGCGTTTCACCCAATGAGTCCTTCATACTTAGTCTTTTTTTGGAAAAAAATTCACTTTTTGAAAATTTCACTTTTTTGTGAAAATCTCCGCTAAATGAGGTTATAGTATGTTAGAGGGCACCCCAGAAGGGCTCAAAATGTGTGGGTAAAATATATATCCCTTGGGGGGAAATTTGAAAAAAAGTTGAAAAATTTTTTTTTTCTGGACTTAGAAAATTTTCACACATGTCTCAGACTTCCAGAGAGGGGAGCATGTCAGTACGCGCATCCGATTTCATTTCCAGAGCGATTCACCCGATGAGTCCTTCATACTTAATCGTTTTTTGCAAAATTTCTGACTTTTTGAAAATTTCACTTTTTTGTGAAAATCTCCGCTAAATGAGGTTATAGTATGTTAGAGGGCATCCCAGGAGGGCTCCAAATGTGTGGGTAAAAAATATATCCCTTGGGGGGAAATTTGAAAAAAAGTTGAAAATTTTTTTTTTTCTATTCTTAGAAAATTTTCACACATGTCTCAGACTTCCAGAGAGGGGAGCATGTCAGTGCGCGCATCCGATTTCAGTTCCAGAGCGATTCACCCGAGGAGTCCTTCATACTTAGACGTTTTTTGGAAAAATTTTCACTTTTTGAAAATTTCACTTTTTTGTGAAAATCTCCGCTAAATGAGGTTATAGTATGTTAGAGGGCATCCCAGGAGGGCTCCAAATGTGTGGTTAAAATATATATCTCTTGGGGGGAAATTTGAAAAAAAGTTGAAAAATTTTTTTTTTCTGGACTTAGAAAATTTTCACACATGTCTCAGACTTCCAGAAAGGGGAGCATGTCAGTGCGCGCATCCGATATCAGTTCCAGAGCGATTCACCTGATGAGTCCTTCATACTTAGTCGTTTTTTGCAAAATTTCTGACTTTTTGAAAATTTCACTTTTTTGTGAAAATCTCCGCTAAATGAGGTTATAGTATGTTAGAGGGCATCCCAGTAAGGCTCCAAATGTGTGGGTAAAATATATATCCCTTGGGGGGAAATTTGAAAAAAAGTTGAAAAAATTTTTTTTTCTGGACTTAGAAAATTTTCACACATGTCTCAGACTTAAAGAGTGGGGAGCATGTCAGTGCGCGCATCCGATTTCAGTTCCAGAGCGTTTCACCCGATGAGTCCTTCATATTTAGTCATTTTTTGCAAAATTTCTGACTTTTTGAAAATTTCACTTTTTTGTGAAAATCTCCGCTAAATGAGGTTATAGTATGTTAGAGGGCATCCCAGGAGGGCTCCAAATGTGTGGGTAAAAAATATATCCCTTGGGGGGAAATTTGAAAAAAAGTTGAAAATTTTTTTTTTTCTATTCTTAGAAAATTTTCACACATGTCTCAGACTTCCAGAGAGGGGAGCATGTCAGTGCGCGCATCCGATTTCAGTTCCAGAGCGATTCACCCGAGGAGTCCTTCATACTTAGTCGTTTTTTGGAAAAATTTTCACTTTTTGAAAATTTCACTTTTTTGTGAAAATCTCCGCTAAATGAGGTTATAGTATGTTAGAGGGCATCCCAAGAGGGCTCCAAATGTGTGGGTAAAATATATATCCCTTGGAAGGAAATTTGAAAAAAAGTTGAAAAAATTTTTTTTTCTGGACTTAGAAAATTTTCACACATGTCTCAGACTTCCAGAGAGGGGAGCATGTCAGAGCGCGCAACCGATTTCAGTTCCAGAGCGATTCACCCGATGAGTCCTTCATATTTAGTCATTTTTTGCAAAATTTCTGACTTTTTGAAAATTTCACTTTTTTGTGAAAATCTCCGCTAAATGAGGTTATAGTATGTTAGAGGGCATCCCAGGAGGGCTCCAAATGTGTGGGTAAAATATATATCCCTTGGGGGGAAATTTGAAAAAAAGTTGAAACAATTTTTTTTTTCTGGACTTAGAAAATTTTCACACATGTCTCAGACTTCCAGAGAGGGGAGCATGTCAGAGCGCGCAACCGATTTCAGTTCCAGAGCGATTCACCCGATGAGTCCTTCATACTTAGTTGTTTTTTGCAAAATTTCTGACTTTTTGAAAATTTCACTTTTTTGTGAAAATCTCCGCTAAATGAGGTTATAGTATGTTAGAGGGCATCCCAGGAGGGCTCCAAATGTGTGGGTAAAATATATATCCCTTGGGGGGAAATTTGAAAAAAAGTTGAAAATTTTTTTTTTCTGGACTTAGAAAATTTTCACACATGTCTCAGACTTCCAGAGAAGGGAGCATGTCAGTGCGCGCATCCGATTTCAGTTCTAGAGCGATTCACCCGAGGAGTCCTTCATACTTAGTCGTTTTTTGGAAAAATTTTCACTTTTTGAAAATTTCACTTTTTTGTGAAAATCTCCGCTAAATGAGGTTATAGTATGTTAGAGGGCATCCCAAGAGGGCTCCAAATGTGTGGGTAAAATATATATCCCTTGGAAGGAAATTTGAAAAAAAGTTGAAAAATTTTTTTTTTCTGGACTTAGAAAATTTTCACACATGTCTCAGACTTCCAGAGTGGGGAGCATGTCAGTGCGCGCATCCGATTTCAGTTCCAGAGCGTTTCACCCGATGAGTCCTTCATATTTAGTCATTTTTTGCAAAATTTCTGACTTTTTGAAAATTTCACTTTTTTGTGAAAATCTCCGCTAAATGAGGTTATAGTATGTTAGAGGGCATCCCAGGAGGGCTCCAAATGTGTGGGTAAAATATATATCCCTTGGGGGGAAATTTGAAAAAAAGTTGAAAAAAATTTTTTTTTCTGGACTTAGAAAATTTTCACACATGTCTCAGACTTCCAGAGAGGGGAGCATGTCTGTAAGCGCATCCGATTTCAGTTCCAGAGCGTTTCACCCAATGAGTCCTTCATACTTAGTCTTTTTTTGGAAAAAAATTCACTTTTTGAAAATTTCACTTTTTTGTGAAAATCTCCGCTAAATGAGGTTATAGTATGTTAGAGGGCATCCCAGTAGGGCTCCAAATGTGTGGGTAAAATATATATCCCTTGGGGGGAAATTTGAAAAAAAGTTGAATAATTTTTTTTTTTCTGGACTTAGAAAATTTTCACACATGTCTCAGACTTCCAGAGAGGGGAGCATGTCAGTGCGCGCATCCGATTTCATTTCCAGAGCGATTCACCCGATGAGTCCTTCATACTTAGTCGTTTTTTGCAAAATTTCTGACTTTTTGAAAATTTCACTTTTTTGTGAAAATCTCCACTAAATGAGGTTATAGTATGTTAGAGGGCATCCCAGGAGGGCTCCAAATGTGTGGGTAAAAAATATATCCCTTGGGGGGAAATTTGAAAAAAAGTTGAAAATTTTTTTTTTTCTATTCTTAGAAAATTTTCACACATGTCTCAGACTTCCAGAGAGGGGAGCATGTCAGTGCGCGCATCCGATTTCAGTTCCAGAGCGATTCACCCGAGGAGTCCTTCATACTTAGTCGTTTTTTGGAAAAATTTTCACTTTTTGAAAATTTCACTTTTTTTGTGAAAATCTCCGCTAAATGAGGTTATAGTATGTTAGAGGGCATCCCAGGAGGGCTCCAAATGTGTGGGTAAAATATATATCCCTTGGGGGGAAATTTGAAAAAAAGTTGAAAAAATTTTTTTTTCTGGACTTAGAAAATTTTCACACATGTCTCAGACTTCCAGAGAGGGGAGCATGTCAGAGCGCGCAACCGATTTCAGTTCCAGAGCGATTCACCCGATGAGTCCTTCATATTTAGTCATTTTTTGCAAAATTTCTGACTTTTTGAAAATTTCACTTTTTTGTGAAAATCTCCGCTAAATGAGGTTATAGTATGTTAGAGGGCATCCCAGGAGGGCTCCAAATGTGTGGGTAAAATATATATCCCTTGGGGGGAAATTTGAAAAAAAGTTGAAAAAATTTTTTTTTTCTGGACTTAGAAAATTTTCACACATGTCTCAGACTTCCAGAGAGGGGAGCATGTCTGTAAGCGCATCCGATTTCAGTTCCAGAGCGTTTCACCCAATGAGTCCTTCATACTTAGTCTTTTTTTGGAAAAAAATTCACTTTTTGAAAATTTCACTTTTTTGTGAAAATCTCCGCTAAATGAGGTTATAGTATGTTAGAGGGCACCCCAGGAGGGCTCAAAATGTGTGGGTAAAATATATATCCCTTGGGGGGAAATTTGAAAAAAAGTTGAAAAATTTTTTTTTTCTGGACTTAGAAAATTTTCACACATGTCTCAGACTTCCAGAGAGGGGAGCATGTCAGTGCGCGCATCCGATTTCATTTCCAGAGCGATTCACCAGATGAGTCCTTCATACTTAGTCGTTTTTTGCAAAATTTCTGACTTTTTGAAAATTTCACTTTTTTGTGAAAATCTCCACTAAATGAGGTTATAGTATGTTAGAGGGCATCCCAGGAGGGCTCCAAATGTGTGGGTAAAAAATATATCCCTTGGGGGGAAATTTGAAAAAAAGTTGAAAATTTTTTTTTTTCTATTCTTAGAAAATTTTCACACATATCTCAGACTTCCAGAGAGGGGAGCATGTCAGTGCGCGCATCCGATTTCAGTTCCAGAGCGATTCACCCGAGGAGTCCTTCATACTTAGTCGTTTTTTGGAAAAATTTTCACTTTTTGAAAATTTCACTTTTTTTGTGAAAATCTCCGCTAAATAAGGTTATAGTATGTTAGAGGGCATCCCAGGAGGGCTCCAAATGTGTGGGTAAAATATATATCCCTTGGGGGGAAATTTGAAAAAAAGTTGAAAAAATTTTTTTTTCTGGACTTAGAAAATTTTCACACATGTCTCAGACTTCCAGAGAGGGGAGCATGTCAGAGCGCGCAACCGATTTCAGTTCCAGAGCGATTCACCCGATGAGTCCTTCATATTTAGTCATTTTTTGCAAAATTTCTGACTTTTTGAAAATTTCACTTTTTTGTGAAAATCTCCGCTAAATGAGGTTATAGTATGTTAGAGGGCATCCCAGGAGGGCTCCAAATGTGTGGGTAAAATATATATCCCTTGGGGGGAAATTTGAAAAAAGTTGAAAAAATTTTTTTTTCTGGACTTAGAAAATTTTCACACATGTCTCAGACTTCCAGAGAGGGGAGCATGTCAGAGCGCGCAACCGATTTCAGTTCCAGAGCGATTCACCCGATGAGTCCTTCATATTTAGTCATTTTTTGCAAAATTTCTGACTTTTTGAAAATTTCACTTTTTTGTGAAAATCTCCGCTAAATGAGGTTATAGTATGTTAGAGGGCATCCCAGGAGGGCTCCAAATGTGTGGGTAAAATATATATCCCTTGGGGGGAAATTTGAAAAAAAGTTGAAAAAAATTTTTTTTTCTGGACTTAGAAAATTTTCACACATGTCTCAGACTTCCAGAGAGGGGAGCATGTCTGTAAGCGCATCCGATTTCAGTTCCAGAGCGTTTCACCCAATGAGTCCTTCATACTTAGTCTTTTTTTGGAAAAAAATTCACTTTTTGAAAATTTCACTTTTTTGTGAAAATCTCCGCTAAATGAGGTTATAGTATGTTAGAGGGCACCCCAGGAGGGCTCAAAATGTGTGGGTAAAATATATATCCCTTGGGGGGAAATTTGAAAAAAAGTTGAAAAATTTTTTTTTTCTGGACTTAGAAAATTTTCACACATGTCTCAGACTTCCAGAGAGGGGAGCATGTCAGTGCGCGCATCCGATTTCATTTCCAGAGCGATTCACCAGATGAGTCCTTCATACTTAGTCGTTTTTTGCAAAATTTCTGACTTTTTGAAAATTTCACTTTTTTGTGAAAATCTCCACTAAATGAGGTTATAGTATGTTAGAGGGCATCCCAGGAGGGCTCCAAATGTGTGGGTAAAAAATATATCCCTTGGGGGGAAATTTGAAAAAAAGTTGAAAATTTTTTTTTTTCTATTCTTAGAAAATTTTCACACATATCTCAGACTTCCAGAGAGGGGAGCATGTCAGTGCGCGCATCCGATTTCAGTTCCAGAGCGATTCACCCGAGGAGTCCTTCATACTTAGTCGTTTTTTGGAAAAATTTTCACTTTTTGAAAATTTCACTTTTTTTGTGAAAATCTCCGCTAAATGAGGTTATAGTATGTTAGAGGGCATCCCAGGAGGGCTCCAAATGTGTGGGTAAAATATATATCCCTTGGGGGGAAATTTGAAAAATAGTTGAAAAAATTTTTTTTTCTGGACTTAGAAAATTTTCACACATGTCTCAGACTTCCAGAGAGGGGAGCATGTCAGAGCGCGCAACCGATTTCAGTTCCAGAGCGATTCACCCGATGAGTCCTTCATATTTAGTCATTTTTTGCAAAATTTCTGACTTTTTGAAAATTTCACTTTTTTGTGAAAATCTTCGCTAAATGAGGTTATAGTATGTTAGAGGGCATCCCAGGAGGGCTCCAAATGTGTGGGTAAAATATATATCCCTTGGGGGGAAATTTGAAAAAAAGTGGAAAAAAATTTTTTTTTCTGGACTTAGAAAATTTTCACACATGTCTCAGACTTCCAGAGAGGGGAGCATGTCTGTAAGCGCATCCGATTTCAGTTCCAGAGCGTTTCACCCAATGAGTCCTTCATACTTAGTCTTTTTTTGGAAAAAAAATCACTTTTTGAAAATTTCACTTTTTTGTGAAAATCTCCGCTAAATGAGGTTATAGTATGTTAGAGGGCACCCCAGGAGGGCTCAAAATCTGTGGGTAAAATATATATCCCTTGGGGGGAAATTTGAAAAAAAGTTGAAAAATTTTTTTTTTCTGGACTTAGAAAATTTTCACACATGTCTCAGACTTCCAGAGAGGGGAGCATGTCAGTGCGCGCATCCGATATCAGTTCCAGAGCGATTCACCTGATGAGTCCTTCATACTTAGTCGTTTTTTAGAAAATTTCTGACTTTTTGAAAATTTCACTTTTTTGTGAAAATCTCTGCTAAATGAGGTTATAGTATGTTAGAGGGCATCCCAGTAGGGCTCCAAATGTGTGGGTAAAATATATATCCCTTGGGGGGAAATTTGAAAAAAAGTTGAAAAAATTTTTTTTCTGGACTTAGAAAATTTTCACACATGTCTCAGACTTCCAGAGTGGGGAGCATGTCAGTGCGCGCATCCGATTTCAGTTCCAGAGCATTTCACCCGATGAGTCCTTCATATTTAGTCATTTTTTGCAAAATTTCGGACTTTTTGAAAATTTCACTTTTTTGTGAAAATCTCCGCTAAATGAGGTTATAGTATGTTAGAGGGCATCCCAAGAGGGCTCCAAATGTGTGGGTAAAATATATATCCCTTGGAAGGAAATTTGAAAAAAAGTTGAAAAATTTTTTTTTTCTGGACTTAGAAAATTTTCACACATGTCTCAGACTTCCAGAGAGGGGAGCATGTCAGTGCGCGCATCCGATTTCATTTCCAGAGCGATTCACCAGATGAGTCCTTCATACTTAGTCGTTTTTTGCAAAATTTCTGACTTTTTGAAAATTTCACTTTTTTGTGAAAATCTCCACTAAATGAGGTTATAGTATGTTAGAGGGCATCCCAGGAGGGCTCCAAATGTGTGGGTAAAAAATATATCCCTTGGGGGGAAATTTGAAAAAAAGTTGAAAATTTTTTTTTTTCTATTCTTAGAAAATTTTCACACATATCTCAGACTTCCAGAGAGGGGAGCATGTCAGTGCGCGCATCCGATTTCAGTTCCAGAGCGATTCACCCGAGGAGTCCTTCATACTTAGTCGTTTTTTGGAAAAATTTTCACTTTTTGAAAATTTCACTTTTTTTGTGAAAATCTCCGCTAAATGAGGTTATAGTATGTTAGAGGGCATCCCAGGAGGGCTCCAAATGTGTGGGTAAAATATATATCCCTTGGGGGGAAATTTGAAAAAAAGTTGAAAAAATTTTTTTTTCTGGACTTAGAAAATTTTCACACATGTCTCAGACTTCCAGAGAGGGGAGCATGTCAGAGCGCGCAACCGATTTCAGTTCCAGAGCGATTCACCCGATGAGTCCTTCATATTTAGTCATTTTTTGCAAAATTTCTGACTTTTTGAAAATTTCACTTTTTTGTGAAAATCTCCGCTAAATGAGGTTATAGTATGTTAGAGGGCACCCCAGGAGGGCTCAAAATGTGTGGGTAAAATATATATCCCTTGGGGGGAAATTTGAAAAAAAGTGGAAAAAATTTTTTTTTTTCTGGACTTAGAAAATTTTCACACATGTCTCAGACTTCCAGAGAGGGGAGCATGTCAGTGCGCGCATCCGATATCAGTTCCAGAGCGATTCACCTGATGAGTCCTTCATACTTAGTCGTTTTTTAGAAAATTTCTGACTTTTTGAAAATTTCACTTTTTTGTGAAAATCTCTGCTAAATGAGGTTATAGTATGTTAGAGGGCATCCCAGTAGGGCTCCAAATGTGTGGGTAAAATATATATCCCTTGGGGGGAAATTTGAAAAAAAGTTGAAAAAATTTTTTTTCTGGACTTAGAAAATTTTCACACATGTCTCAGACTTCCAGAGTGGGGAGCATGTCAGTGCGCGCATCCGATTTCAGTTCCAGAGCATTTCACCCGATGAGTCCTTCATATTTAGTCATTTTTTGCAAAATTTTGGACTTTTTGAAAATTTCACTTTTTTGTGAAAATCTCCGCTAAATGAGGTTATAGTATGTTAGAGGGCATCCCAAGAGGGCTCCAAATGTGTGGGTAAAATATATATCCCTTGGAAGGAAATTTGAAAAAAAGTTGAAAAATTTTTTTTTTCTGGACTTAGAAAATTTTCACACATGTCTCAGACTTCCAGAGAGGGGAGCATGTCAGAGCGCGCAACCGATTTCAGTTCCAGAGCGATTCACCCGATGAGTCCTTCATACTTAGTTGTTTTTTGCAAAATTTCTGACTTTTTGAAAATTTCACTTTTTTGTGAAAATCTCCGCTAAATGAGGTTATAGTATGTTAGAGGGCATCCCAGGAGGGCTCCAAATGTGTGGGTAAAATATATATCCCTTGGGGGGAAATTTGAAAAAAAGTTGAAAAATTTTTTTTTCTGGACTTAGAAAATTTTCACACATGTCTCAGACTTCCAGAGAAGGGAGCATGTCAGTGCGCGCATCCGATTTCAGTTCCAGAGCGATTCACCCGAGGAGTCCTTCATACTTAGTCGTTTTTTGGAAAAATTTTCACTTTTTGAAAATTTCACTTTTTTGTGAAAATCTCCGCTAAATGAGGTTATAGTATGTTAGAGGGCATCCCAAGAGGGCTCCAAATGTGTGGGTAAAATATATATCCCTTGGAAGGAAATTTGAAAAAAAGTTGAAAAAATTTTTTTTTCTGGACTTAGAAAATTTTCACACATGTCTCAGACTTCCAGAGAAGGGAGCATGTCAGTGCGCGCATCCGATTTCAGTTCCAGAGCGATTCACCCGAGGAGTCCTTCATACTTAGTCGTTTTTTGGAAAAATTTTCACTTTTTGAAAATTTCACTTTTTTGTGAAAATCTCCGCTAAATGAGGTTATAGTATGTTAGAGGGCACCCCAGGGGGGCTCAAAATGTGTGGGTAAAATATATATCCCTTGGGGGGAAATTTGAAAAAAAGTTGAAAATTTTTTTTTTTCTATTCTTAGAAAATTTTCACACATGTCTCAGACTTCCAGAGAGGGGAGCATGTCTGTAAGCGCATCCGATTTCAGTTCCAGAGCGTTTCACCCAATGAGTCCTTCATACTTAGTCTTTTTTTGGAAAAAAATTCACTTTTTGAAAATTTCACTTTTATGTGAAAATCTCCACTAAATGAGGTTATAGTATGTTAGAGGGCACCCCAGGAGGGCTCAAAATGTGTGGGTAAAATATATATCCCTTGGGGGGAAATTTGAAAAAAAGTTGAAAATTTTTTTTTTTCTGGACTTAGAAAATTTTCACACATGTCTCAGACTTCCAGAGAGGGGAGCATGTCAGTGCGCGCATCCGATATCAGTTCCAGAGCGATTCACCTGATGAGTCCTTCATACTTAGTCGTTTTTTAGAAAATTTCTGACTTTTTGAAAATTTCACTTTTTTGTGAAAATCTCCGCTAAATGAGGTTATAGTATGTTAGAGGGCATCCCAGTAGGGCTCCAAATGTGTGTGTAAAATATATATCCCTTGGGGGGAAATTTGAAAAAAAGTTGAATAATTTTTTTTTTTCTGGACTTAGAAAATTTTCACACATGTCTCAGACTTCCAGAGAGGGGAGCATGTCAGTGCGCGCATCCGATTTCATTTCCAGAGCGATTCACCCGATGAGTCCTTCATACTTAGTCGTTTTTTGCAAAATTTCTGACTTTTTGAAAATTTCACTTTTTTGTGAAAATCTCCGCTAAATGAGGTTATAGTATGTTAGAGGGCATCCCAGGAGGGCTCCAAATGTGTGGGTAAAATATATATCCCTTGGGAGAAATTTGAAAAAAAGTTGAAAAAATTTTTTTTTCTGGACTTAGAAAATTTTCACAGATGTCTCAGACTTCCAGAGAGGGGAGCATGTCTATAAGCGCATCCAATTTCAGTTCCAGAGCGTTTCACCCGATGAGTCCTTCATACTTAGTCGTTTTTTGCAAAATTTCTGACTTTTTGAAAATTTCACTTTTTTGTGAAAGTCTCCGCTAAATGAGGTTATAGTATGTTAGAGGGCATCCCAGGAGGGCTCCAAATGTGTGGGTAAAATATATATCCCTTGGGGGGAAATTTGAAAAAAAGTTGAAAAAATGTTTTTTTCTGGACTTAGAAAATTTTCACACATGTCTCAGACTGCCAGAGAGGGGAGCATGTCAGTGCGCACATCCGATTTCAGTTCCAGAGCGTTTCACCCGATGAGTCCTTCAGATTTAGTCATTTTTTGCAAAATTTCTGACTTTTTGAAAATTTCACTTTTTTGTGAAAATCTCCGCTAAATGAGGTTATAGTATGTTAGAGGGCACCCCAGGGGGGCTCAAAATGTGTGGGTAAAATATATATCCCTTGGGGGGAAATTTGAAAAAAAGTTGAAAATTTTTTTTTTTCTATTCTTAGAAAATTTTCACACATGTCTCAGACTTCCAGAGAGGGGAGCATGTCTGTAAGCGCATCCGATTTCAGTTCCAGAGCGTTTCACCCAATGAGTCCTTCATACTTAGTCGTTTTTTGGAAAAATTTTCACTTTTTGAAAATTTCACTTTTTTTGTGAAAATCTCCGCTAAATGAGGTTATAGTATGTTAGAGAGCATCCCAGGAGGGCTCCAAATGTGTGGGTAAAATATATATCCCTTGGGGGGAAATTTGAAAAAAAGTTGAAAAAATTTTTTTTCTGGACTTAGAAAATTTTCACACATGTCTCAGACTTCCAGAGTGGGGAGCATGTCAGTGCGCGCATCCGATTTCAGTTCCAGAGCATTTCACCCGATGAGTCCTTCATATTTAGTCATTTTTTGCAAAATTTCTGACTTTTTGAAAATTTCACTTTTTTGTGAAAATCTCCGCTAAATGAGGTTATAGTATGTTAGAGGGCATCCCAAGAGGGCTCCAAATGTGTGGGTAAAATATATATCCCTTGGAAGGAAATTTGAAAAAAAGTTGAAAAATTTTTTTTTTCTGGACTTAGAAAATTTTCACACATGTCTCAGACTTCCAGAGAGGGGAGCATGTCAGAGCGCGCAACCGATTTCAGTTCCAGAGCGATTCACCCGATGAGTCCTTCATACTTAGTTGTTTTTTGCAAAATTTCTGACTTTTTGAAAATTTCACTTTTTTGTGAAAATCTCCGCTAAATGAGGTTATAGTATGTTAGAGGGCATCCCAGGAGGGCTCCAAATGTGTGGGTAAAATATATATCCCTTGGGGGGAAATTTGAAAAAAAGTTGAAAAATTTTTTTTTCTGGACTTAGAAAATTTTCACACATGTCTCAGACTTCCAGAGAAGGGAGCATGTCAGTGCGCGCATCCGATTTCAGTTCCAGAGCGATTCACCCGAGGAGTCCTTCATACTTAGTCGTTTTTTGGAAAAATTTTCACTTTTTGAAAATTTCACTTTTTTGTGAAAATCTCCGCTAAATGAGGTTATAGTATGTTAGAGGGCATCCCAAGAGGGCTCCAAATGTGTGGGTAAAATATATATCCCTTGGAAGGAAATTTGAAAAAAAGTTGAAAAAATTTTTTTTTCTGGACTTAGAAAATTTTCACACATGTCTCAGACTTCCAGAGAGGGGAGCATGTCAGAGCGCGCAACCGATTTCAGTTCCAGAGCGATTCACCCGATGAGTCCTTCATATTTAGTCATTTTTTGCAAAATTTCTGACTTTTTGAAAATTTCACTTTTTTGTGAAAATCTCCGCTAAATGAGGTTATAGTATGTTAGAGGGCATCCCAGGAGGGCTCCAAATGTGTGGGTAAAATATATATCCCTTGGGGGGAAATTTGAAAAAAAGTTGAAAATTTTTTTTTTTCTATTCTTAGAAAATTTTCACACATGTCTCAGACTTCCAGAGAGGGGAGCATGTCAGTGCGCGCATCCGATTTCAGTTCCAGAGCGATTCACCCGAGGAGTCCTTCATACTTAGTCGTTTTTTGGAAAAATTTTCACTTTTTGAAAATTTCACTTTTTTGTGAAAATCTCCGCTAAATGAGGTTATAGTATGTTAGAGGGCATCCCAAGAGGGCTCCAAATGTGTGGGTAAAATATATATCCCTTGGAAGGAAATTTGAAAAAAAGTTGAAAAAATTTTTTTTTCTGGACTTAGAAAATTTTCACACATGTCTCAGACTTCCAGAGAGGGGAGCATGTCAGAGCGCGCAACCGATTTCAGTTCCAGAGCGATTCACCCGATGAGTCCTTCATATTTAGTCATTTTTTGCAAAATTTCTGACTTTTTGAAAATTTCACTTTTTTGTGAAAATCTCCGCTAAATGAGGTTATAGTATGTTAGAGGGCATCCCAGGAGGGCTCCAAATGTGTGGGTAAAATATATATCCCTTGGGGGGAAATTTGAAAAAAAGTTGAAAAAATTTTTTTTTTCTGAACTTAGAAAATTTTCACACATGTCTCAGACTTCCAGAGAGGGGAGCATGTCTGTAAGCGCATCCGATTTCAGTTCCAGAGCGTTTCACCCAATGAGTCCTTCATACTTAGTCTTTTTTTGGAAAAAAATTCACTTTTTGAAAATTTCACTTTTTTGTGAAAATCTCCGCTAAATGAGGTTCTAGTATGTTAGAGGGCACCCCAGGAGGGCTCAAAATGTGTGGGTAAAATATATATCCCTTGGGGGGAAATTTGAAAAAAAGTTGAAAATTTTTTTTTTTCTGGACTTAGAAAATTTTCACACATGTCTCAGACTTCCAGAGAGGGGAGCATGTCAGTGCTCGCATCCGATATCAGTTCCAGAGCGATTCACCTGATCAGTCCTTCATACTTAGTCGTTTTTTAGAAAATTTCTGACTTTTTGAAAATTTCACTTTTTTGTGAAAATCTCTGCTAAATGAGGTTATAGTATGTTAGAGGGCATCCCAGTAGGGCTCCAAATGTGTGGGTAAAATATATATCCCTTGGGGGGAAATTTGAAAAAAAGTTGAAAAATTTTTTTTTCTGGACTTAGAAAATTTTCACACATGTCTCAGACTTCCAGAGTGGGGAGCATGTCAGTGCGCGCATCCGATTTCAGTTCCAGAGCATTTCACCCGATGAGTCCTTCATATTTAGTCATTTTTTGCAAAATTTCGGACTTTTTGAAAATTTCACTTTTTTGTGAAAATCTCCGCTAAATGAGGTTATAGTATGTTAGAGGGCATCCCAAGAGGGCTCCAAATGTGTGGGTAAAATATATATCCCTTGGAAGGAAATTTGAAAAAAAGTTGAAAAATTTTTTTTTTCTGGACTTAGAAAATTTTCACACATGTCTCAGACTTCCAGAGAGGGGAGCATGTCAGAGCGCGCAACCGATTTCAGTTCCAGAGCGATTCACCCGATGAGTCCTTCATACTTAGTTGTTTTTTGCAAAATTTCTGACTTTTTGAAAATTTCACTTTTTTGTGAAAATCTCCGCTAAATGAGGTTATAGTATGTTAGAGGGCATCCCAGGAGGGCTCCAAATGTGTGGGTAAAATATATATCCCTTGGGGGGAAATTTGAAAAAAAGTTGAAAAATTTTTTTTTCTGGACTTAGAAAATTTTCACACATGTCTCAGACTTCCAGAGAAGGGAGCATGTCAGTGCGCGCATCCGATTTCAGTTCCAGAGCGATTCACCCGAGGAGTCCTTCATACTTAGTCGTTTTTTGGAAAAATTTTCACTTTTTGAAAATTTCACTTTTTTGTGAAAATCTCCGCTAAATGAGGTTATAGTATGTTAGAGGGCATCCCAAGAGGGCTCCAAATGTGTGGGTAAAATATATATCCCTTGGAAGGAAATTTGAAAAAAAGTTGAAAAAATTTTTTTTTCTGGACTTAGAAAATTTTCACACATGTCTCAGACTTCCAGAGAGGGGAGCATGTCAGAGCGCGCAACCGATTTCAGTTCCAGAGCGATTCACCCGATGAGTCCTTCATATTTAGTCATTTTTTGCAAAATTTCTGACTTTTTGAAAATTTCACTTTTTTGTGAAAATCTCCGCTAAATGAGGTTATAGTATGTTAGAGGGCATCCCAGGAGGGCTCCAAATGTGTGGGTAAAATATATATCCCTTGGGGGAAATTTGAAAAAAAGTTGAAAATTTTTTTTTTTCTATTCTTAGAAAATTTTCACACATGTCTCAGACTTCCAGAGAGGGGAGCATGTCAGTGCGCGCATCCGATTTCAGTTCCAGAGCGATTCACCCGAGGAGTCCTTCATACTTAGTCGTTTTTTGGAAAAATTTTCACTTTTTGAAAATTTCACTTTTTTGTGAAAATCTCCGCTAAATGAGGTTATAGTATGTTAGAGGGCATCCCAAGAGGGCTCCAAATGTGTGGGTAAAATATATATCCCTTGGAAGGAAATTTGAAAAAAAGTTGAAAAAATTTTTTTTTCTGGACTTAGAAAATTTTCACACATGTCTCAGACTTCCAGAGAGGGGAGCATGTCAGAGCGCGCAACCGATTTCAGTTCCAGAGCGATTCACCCGATGAGTCCTTCATATTTAGTCATTTTTTGCAAAATTTCTGACTTTTTGAAAATTTCACTTTTTTGTGAAAATCTCCGCTAAATGAGGTTATAGTATGTTAGAGGGCATCCCAGGAGGGCTCCAAATGTGTGGGTAAAATATATATCCCTTGGGGGGAAATTTGAAAAAAAGTTGAAAAAATTTTTTTTTTCTGGACTTAGAAAATTTTCACACATGTCTCAGACTTCCAGAGAGGGGAGCATGTCTGTAAGCGCATCCGATTTCAGTTCCAGAGCGTTTCACCCAATGAGTCCTTCATACTTAGTCTTTTTTTGGAAAAAAATTCACTTTTTGAAAATTTCACTTTTTTGTGAAAATCTCCGCTAAATGAGGTTATAGTATGTTAGAGGGCACCCCAGGAGGGCTCAAAATGTGTGGGTAAAATATATATCCCTTGGGGGGAAATTTGAAAAAAAGTTGAAAATTTTTTTTTTTCTGGACTTAGAAAATTTTCACAAATGTCTCAGACTTCCAGAGAGGGGAGCATGTCAGTGCGCGCATCCGATATCAGTTCCAGAGCGATTCACCTGATGAGTCCTTCATACTTAGTCGTTTTTTAGAAAATTTCTGACTTTTTGAAAATTTCACTTCTTTGTGAAAATCTCCGCTAAATGAGGTTATAGTATGTTAGAGGGCATCCCAGTAGGGCTCCAAATGTGTGTGTAAAATATATATCCCTTGGGGGGAAATTTGAAAAAAAGTTGAATAATTTTTTTTTTTCTGGACTTAGAAAATTTTCACACATGTCTCAGACTTCCAGAGAGGGGAGCATGTCAGTGCGCGCATCCGATTTCATTTCCAGAGCGATTCACCCGATGAGTCCTTCATACTTAGTCGTTTTTTGCAAAATTTCTGACTTTTTGAAAATTTCACTTTTTTGTGAAAATCTCCGCTAAATGAGGTTATAGTATGTTAGAGGGCATCCCAGGAGGGCTCCAAATGTGTGGGTAAAATATATATCCCTTGGGAGAAATTTGAAAAAAAGTTGAAAAAATTTTTTTTTCTGGACTTAGAAAATTTTCACAGATGTCTCAGACTTCCAGAGAGGGGAGCATGTCTATAAGCGCATCCAATTTCAGTTCCAGAGCGTTTCACCCGATGAGTCCTTCATACTTAGTCGTTTTTTGCAAAATTTCTGACTTTTTGAAAATTTCACTTTTTTGTGAAAGTCTCCGCTAAATGAGGTTATAGTATGTTAGAGGGCATCCCAGGAGGGCTCCAAATGTGTGGGTAAAATATATATCCCTTCGGGGGAAATTTGAAAAAAAGTTGAAAAAATGTTTTTTTCTGGACTTAGAAAATTTTCACACATGTCTCAGACTGCCAGAGAGGGGAGCATGTCAGTGCGCACATCCGATTTCAGTTCCAGAGCGTTTCACCCGATGAGTCCTTCAGATTTAGTCATTTTTTGCAAAATTTCTGACTTTTTGAAAATTTCACTTTTTTGTGAAAATCTCCGCTAAATGAGGTTATAGTATGTTAGAGGGCACCCCAGGGGGGCTCAAAATGTGTGGGTAAAATATATATCCCTTGGGGGGAAATTTGAAAAAAAGTTGAAAATTTTTTTTTTTCTATTCTTAGAAAATTTTCACACATGTCTCAGACTTCCAGAGAGGGGAGCATGTCTGTAAGCGCATCCGATTTCAGTTCCAGAGCGTTTCACCCAATGAGTCCTTCATACTTAGTCTTTTTTTGGAAAAAAATTCACTTTTTGAAAATTTCACTTTTATGTGAAAATCTCCACTAAATGAGGTTATAGTATGTTAGAGGGCACCCCAGGAGGGCTCAAAATGTGTGGGTAAAATATATATCCCTTGGGGGGAAATTTGAAAAAAAGTTGAAAATTTTTTTTTTTCTGGACTTAGAAAATTTTCACACATGTCTCAGACTTCCAGAGAGGGGAGCATGTCAGTGCGCGCATCCGATATCAGTTCCAGAGCGATTCACCTGATGAGTCCTTCATACTTAGTCGTTTTTTAGAAAATTTCTGACTTTTTGAAAATTTCACTTTTTTGTGAAAATCTCCGCTAAATGAGGTTATAGTATGTTAGAGGGCATCCCAGTAGGGCTCCAAATGTGTGTGTAAAATATATATCCCTTGGAAGGAAATTTGAAAAAAAGTTGAAAAAATTTTTTTTTCTGGACTTAGAAAATTTTCACACATGTCTCAGACTTCCAGAGAGGGGAGCATGTCAGAGCGCGCAACCGATTTCAGTTCCAGAGCGATTCACCCGATGAGTCCTTCATATTTAGTCATTTTTTGCAAAATTTCTGACTTTTTGAAAATTTCACTTTTTTGTGAAAATCTCCGCTAAATGAGGTTATAGTATGTTAGAGGGCATCCCAGGAGGGCTCCAAATGTGTGGGTAAAATATATATCCCTTGGGGGGAAATTTGAAAAAAAGTTGAAAATTTTTTTTTTTCTATTCTTAGAAAATTTTCACACATGTCTCAGACTTCCAGAGAGGGGAGCATGTCAGTGCGCGCATCCGATTTCAGTTCCAGAGCGATTCACCCGAGGAGTCCTTCATACTTAGTCGTTTTTTGGAAAAATTTTCACTTTTTGAAAATTTCACTTTTTTGTGAAAATCTCCGCTAAATGAGGTTATAGTATGTTAGAGGGCATCCCAAGAGGGCTCCAAATGTGTGGGTAAAATATATATCCCTTGGAAGGAAATTTGAAAAAAAGTTGAAAAAATTTTTTTTTCTGGACTTAGAAAATTTTCACACATGTCTCAGACTTCCAGAGAGGGGAGCATGTCAGAGCGCGCAACCGATTTCAGTTCCAGAGCGATTCACCCGATGAGTCCTTCATATTTAGTCATTTTTTGCAAAATTTCTGACTTTTTGAAAATTTCACTTTTTTGTGAAAATCTCCGCTAAATGAGGTTATAGTATGTTAGAGGGCACCCCAGGAGGGCTCAAAATGTGTGGGTAAAATATATATCCCTTGGGGGGAAATTTGAAAAAAAGTTGAAAATTTTTTTTTTTCTGGACTTAGAAAATTTTCACACATGTCTCAGACTTCCAGAGAGGGGAGCATGTCAGTGCGCGCATCCGATATCAGTTCCAGAGCGATTCACCTGATCAGTCCTTCATACTTAGTCGTTTTTTAGAAAATTTCTGACTTTTTGAAAATTTCACTTCTTTGTGAAAATCTCCGCTAAATGAGGTTATAGTATGTTAGAGGGCATCCCAGTAGGGCTCCAAATGTGTGTGTAAAATATATATCCCTTGGGGGGAAATTTGAAAAAAAGTTGAATAATTTTTTTTTTTCTGGACTTAGAAAATTTTCACACATGTCTCAGACTTCCAGAGAGGGGAGCATGTCAGTGCGCGCATCCGATTTCATTTCCAGAGCGATTCACCCGATGAGTCCTTCATACTTAGTCGTTTTTTGCAAAATTTCTGACTTTTTGAAAATTTCACTTTTTTGTGAAAATCTCCGCTAAATGAGGTTATAGTATGTTAGAGGGCATCCCAGGAGGGCTCCAAATGTGTGGGTAAAATATATATGCCTTGGGAGAAATTTGAAAAAAAGTTGAAAAAATTTTTTTTTCTGGACTTAGAAAATTTTCACAGATGTCTCAGACTTCCAGAGAGGGGAGCATGTCTATAAGCGCATCCAATTTCAGTTCCAGAGCGTTTCACCCGATGAGTCCTTCATACTTAGTCGTTTTTTGCAAAATTTCTGACTTTTTGAAAATTTCACTTTTTTGTGAAAGTCTCCGCTAAATGAGGTTATAGTATGTTAGAGGGCATCCCAGGAGGGCTCCAAATGTGTGGGTAAAATATATATCCCTTGGGGGGAAATTTGAAAAAAAGTTGAAAAAATGTTTTTTTCTGGACTTAGAAAATTTTCACACATGTCTCAGACTGCCAGAGAGGGGAGCATGTCAGTGCGCACATCCGATTTCAGTTCCAGAGCGTTTCACCCGATGAGTCCTTCAGATTTAGTCATTTTTTGCAAAATTTCTGACTTTTTGAAAATTTCACTTTTTTGTGAAAATCTCCGCTAAATGAGGTTATAGTATGTTAGAGGGCACCCCAGGGGGGCTCAAAATGTGTGGGTAAAATATATATCCCTTGGGGGGAAATTTGAAAAAAAGTTGAAAATTTTTTTTTTTCTATTCTTAGAAAATTTTCACACATGTCTCAGACTTCCAGAGAGGGGAGCATGTCTGTAAGCGCATCCGATTTCAGTTCCAGAGCGTTTCACACAATGAGTCCTTCATACTTAGTCTTTTTTTGGAAAAAAATTCAATTTTTGAAAATTTCACTTTTATGTGAAAATCTCCGCTAAATGAGGTTATAGTATGTTAGAGGGCACCCCAGGAGGGCTCAAAATGTGTGGGTAAAATATATATCCCTTGGGGGGAAATTTGAAAAAAAGTTGAAAATTTTTTTTTTTCTGGACTTAGAAAATTTTCACACATGTCTCAGACTTCCAGAGAGGGGAGCATGTCAGTGCGCGCATCCGATATCAGTTCCAGAGCGATTCACCTGATGAGTCCTTCATACTTAGTCGTTTTTTAGAAAATTTCTGACTTTTTGAAAATTTCACTTTTTTGTGAAAATCTCCGCTAAATGAGGTTATAGTATGTTAGAGGGCATCCCAGTAGGGCTCCAAATGTGTGTGTAAAATATATATCCCTTGGGGGGAAATTTGAAAAAAAGTTGAATAATTTTTTTTTTTCTGGACTTAGAAAATTTTCACACATGTCTCAGACTTCCAGAGTGGGGAGCATGTCAGTGCGCGCATCCGATTTCAGTTCCAGAGCGATTCACCCGAGGAGTCCTTCATACTTAGTCGTTTTTTGGAAAAATTTTCACTTTTTGAAAATTTCACTTTTTTGTGAAAATCTCCGCTAAATGAGGTTATAGTATGTTAGAGGGCATCCCAAGAGGGCTCCAAATGTGTGGGTAAAATATATATCCCTTGGAAGGAAATTTGAAAAAAAGTTGAAAAAATTTTTTTTTCTGGACTTAGAAAATTTTCACACATGTCTCAGACTTCCAGAGAGGGGAGCATGTCAGAGCGCGCAACCGATTTCAGTTCCAGAGCGATTCACCCGATGAGTCCTTCATATTTAGTCATTTTTTGCAAAATTTCTGACTTTTTGAAAATTTCACTTTTTTGTGAAAATCTCCGCTAAATGAGGTTATAGTATGTTAGAGGGCATCCCAGGAGGGCTCCAAATGTGTGGGTAAAATATATATCCCTTGGGGGGAAATTTGAAAAAAAGTTGAAAATTTTTTTTTTTCTATTCTTAGAAAATTTTCACACATGTCTCAGACTTCCAGAGAGGGGAGCATGTCAGTGCGCGCATCCGATTTCAGTTCCAGAGCGATTCACCCGAGGAGTCCTTCATACTTAGTCGTTTTTTGGAAAAATTTTCACTTTTTGAAAATTTCACTTTTTTGTGAAAATCTCCGCTAAATGAGGTTATAGTATGTTAGAGGGCATCCCAAGAGGGCTCCAAATGTGTGGGTAAAATATATATCCCTTGGAAGGAAATTTGAAAAAAAGTTGAAAAAATTTTTTTTTCTGGACTTAGAAAATTTTCACACATGTCTCAGACTTCCAGAGAGGGGAGCATGTCAGAGCGCGCAACCGATTTCAGTTCCAGAGCGATTCACCCGATGAGTCCTTCATATTTAGTCATTTTTTGCAAAATTTCTGACTTTTTGAAAATTTCACTTTTTTGTGAAAATCTCCGCTAAATGAGGTTATAGTATGTTAGAGGGCATCCCAGGAGGGCTCCAAATGTGTGGGTAAAATATATATCCCTTGGGGGGAAATTTGAAAAAAAGTTGAAAAAATTTTTTTTTTCTGAACTTAGAAAATTTTCACACATGTCTCAGACTTCCAGAGAGGGGAGCATGTCTGTAAGCGCATCCGATTTCAGTTCCAGAGCGTTTCACCCAATGAGTCCTTCATACTTAGTCTTTTTTTGGAAAAAAATTCACTTTTTGAAAATTTCACTTTTTTGTGAAAATCTCCGCTAAATGAGGTTATAGTATGTTAGAGGGCACCCCAGGAGGGCTCAAAATGTGTGGGTAAAATATATATCCCTTGGGGGGAAATTTGAAAAAAAGTTGAAAATTTTTTTTTTTCTGGACTTAGAAAATTTTCACACATGTCTCAGACTTCCAGAGAGGGGAGCATGTCAGTGCGCGCATCCGATATCAGTTCCAGAGCGATTCACCTGATCAGTCCTTCATACTTAGTCGTTTTTTAGAAAATTTCTGACTTTTTGAAAATTTCACTTCTTTGTGAAAATCTCCGCTAAATGAGGTTATAGTATGTTAGAGGGCATCCCAGTAGGGCTCCAAATGTGTGTGTAAAATATATATCCCTTGGGGGGAAATTTGAAAAAAAGTTGAATAATTTTTTTTTTTCTGGACTTAGAAAATTTTCACACATGTCTCAGACTTCCAGAGAGGGGAGCATGTCAGTGCGCGCATCCGATTTCATTTCCAGAGCGATTCACCCGATGAGTCCTTCATACTTAGTCGTTTTTTGCAAAATTTCTGACTTTTTGAAAATTTCACTTTTTTGTGAAAATCTCCGCTAAATGAGGTTATAGTATGTTAGAGGGCATCCCAGGAGGGCTCCAAATGTGTGGGTAAAATATATATGCCTTGGGAGAAATTTGAAAAAAAGTTGAAAAAATTTTTTTTTCTGGACTTAGAAAATTTTCACAGATGTCTCAGACTTCCAGAGAGGGGAGCATGTCTATAAGCGCATCCAATTTCAGTTCCAGAGCGTTTCACCCGATGAGTCCTTCATACTTAGTCGTTTTTTGCAAAATTTCTGACTTTTTGAAAATTTCACTTTTTTGTGAAAGTCTCCGCTAAATGAGGTTATAGTATGTTAGAGGGCATCCCAGGAGGGCTCCAAATGTGTGGGTAAAATATATATCCCTTGGGGGGAAATTTGAAAAAAAGTTGAAAAAATGTTTTTTTCTGGACTTAGAAAATTTTCACACATGTCTCAGACTGCCAGAGAGGGGAGCATGTCAGTGCGCACATCCGATTTCAGTTCCAGAGCGTTTCACCCGATGAGTCCTTCAGATTTAGTCATTTTTTGCAAAATTTCTGACTTTTTGAAAATTTCACTTTTTTGTGAAAATCTCCGCTAAATGAGGTTATAGTATGTTAGAGGGCACCCCAGGGGGGCTCAAAATGTGTGGGTAAAATATATATCCCTTGGGGGGAAATTTGAAAAAAAGTTGAAAAATTTTTTTTTCTATTCTTAGAAAATTTTCACACATGTCTCAGACTTCCAGAGAGGGGAGCATGTCTGTAAGCGCATCCGATTTCAGTTCCAGAGCGTTTCACACAATGAGTCCTTCATACTTAGTCTTTTTTTGGAAAAAAATTCACTTTTTGAAAATTTCACTTTTATGTGAAAATCTCCGCTAAATGAGGTTATAGTATGTTAGAGGGCACCCCAGGAGGGCTCAAAATGTGTGGGTAAAATATATATCCCTTGGGGGGAAATTTGAAAAAAAGTTGAAAATTTTTTTTTTTCTGGACTTAGAAAATTTTCACACATGTCTCAGACTTCCAGAGAGGGGAGCATGTCAGTGCGCGCATCCGATATCAGTTCCAGAGCGATTCACCTGATGAGTCCTTCATACTTAGTCGTTTTTTAGAAAATTTCTGACTTTTTGAAAATTTCACTTTTTTGTGAAAATCTCCGCTAAATGAGGTTATAGTATGTTAGAGGGCATCCCAGTAGGGCTCCAAATGTGTGTGTAAAATATATATCCCTTGGGGGGAAATTTGAAAAAAAGTTGAATAATTTTTTTTTTTCTGGACTTAGAAAATTTTCACACATGTCTCAGACTTCCAGAGAGGGGAGCATGTCAGTGCGCGCATCCGATTTCATTTCCAGAGCGATTCACCCGATGAGTCCTTCATACTTAGTCGTTTTTTGCAAAATTTCTGACTTTTTGAAAATTTCACTTTTTTGTGAAAATCTCCGCTAAATGAGGTTATAGTATGTTAGAGGGCATCCCAGGAGGGCTCCAAATGTGTGGGTAAAATATATATCCCTTGGGAGAAATTTGAAAAAAAGTTGAAAAAATTTTTTTTTCTGGACTTAGAAAATTTTCACAGATGTCTCAGACTTCCAGAGAGGGGAGCATGTCTATAAGCGCATCCAATTTCAGTTCCAGAGCGTTTCACCCGATGAGTCCTTCATACTTAGTCGTTTTTTGCAAAATTTCTGACTTTTTGAAAATTTCACTTTTTTGTGAAAGTCTCCGCTAAATGAGGTTATAGTATGTTAGAGGGCATCCCAGGAGGGCTCCAAATGTGTGGGTAAAATATATATCCCTTGGGGGGAAATTTGAAAAAAAGTTGAAAAAATGTTTTTTTCTGGACTTAGAAAATTTTCACACATGTCTCAGACTGCCAGAGAGGGGAGCATGTCAGTGCGCACATCTGATTTCAGTTCCAGAGCGTTTCACCCGATGAGTCCTTCAGATTTAGTCATTTTTTGCAAAATTTCTGACTTTTTGAAAATTTCACTTTTTTGTGAAAATCTCCGCTAAATGAGGTTATAGTATGTTAGAGGGCACCCCAGGGGGGCTCAAAATGTGTGGGTAAAATATATATCCCTTGGGGGGAAATTTGAAAAAAAGTTGAAAATTTTTTTTTTTCTATTCTTAGAAAATTTTCACACATGTCTCAGACTTCCAGAGAGGGGAGCATGTCTGTAAGCGCATCCGATTTCAGTTCCAGAGCGTTTCACCCAATGAGTCCTTCATACTTAGTCGTTTTTTGGAAAAATTTTCACTTATTGAAAATTTCACTTTTTTTGTGAAAATCTCCGCTAAATGAGGTTATAGTATGTTAGAGAGCATCCCAGGAGGGCTCCAAATGTGTGGGTAAAATATATATCCCTTGGGGGGAAATTTGAAAAAAAGTTGAAAAAATTTTTTTTCTGGACTTAGAAAATTTTCACACATGTCTCAGACTTCCAGAGTGGGGAGCATGTCAGTGCGCGCATCCGATTTCAGTTCCAGAGCATTTCACCCGATGAGTCCTTCATATTTAGTCATTTTTTGCAAAATTTCAGACTTTTTGAAAATTTCACTTTTTTGTGAAAATCTCCGCTAAATGAGGTTATAGTATGTTAGAGGGCATCCCAAGAGGGCTCCAAATGTGTGGGTAAAATATATATCCCTTGGAAGGAAATTTGAAAAAAAGTTGAAAACATTTTTTTTTCTGGACTTAGAAAATTTTCACACATGTCTCAGACTTCCAGAGAGGGGAGCATGTCAGAGCGCGCAACCGATTTCAGTTCCAGAGCGATTCACCCGATGAGTCCTTCATACTTAGTTGTTTTTTGCAAAATTTCTGACTTTTTGAAAATTTCACTTTTTTGTGAAAATCTCCGCTAAATGAGGTTATAGTATGTTAGAGGGCATCCCAGGAGGGCTCCAAATGTGTGGGTAAAATATATATCCCTTGGGGGGAAATTTGAAAAAAAGTTGAAAATTTTTTTTTTTCTGGACTTAGAAAATTTTCACACATGTCTCAGACTTCCAGAGAAGGGAGCATGTCAGTGCGCGCATCCGATTTCAGTTCCAGAGCGATTCACCCGAGGAGTCCTTCATACTTAGTCGTTTTTTGGAAAAATTTTCACTTTTTGAAAATTTCACTTTTTTGTGAAAATCTCCGCTAAATGAGGTTATAGTATGTTAGAGGGCACCCCAGGAGGGCTCAAAATGTGTGGGTAAAATATATATGCCTTGGGGGGAAATTTGAAAAAAAGTTGAAAAATTTTTTTTTTCTGGACTTAGAAAATTTTCACACATGTCTCAGACTTCCAGAGAGGGGAGCATGTCAGTGCGCGCATCCGATTTCATTTCCAGAGCGATTCACCAGATGAGTCCTTCATACTTAGTCGTTTTTTGCAAAATTTCTGACTTTTTGAAAATTTCACTTTTTTGTGAAAATCTCCACTAAATGAGGTTATAGTATGTTAGAGGGCATCCCAGGAGGGCTCCAAATGTGTGGGTAAAATATATATCCCTGGGGGGGAAATTTGAAAAAAAGTGGAAAAAAATTTTTTTTTCTGGACTTAGAAAATTTTCACACATGTCTCAGACTTCCAGAGAGGGGAGCATGTCTGTAAGCGCATCCGATTTCAGTTCCAGAGCGTTTCACCCAATGAGTCCTTCATACTTAGTCTTTTTTTGGAAAAAAATTCACTTTTTGAAAATTTCACTTTTTTGTGAAAATCTCCGCTAAATGAGGTTATAGTATGTTAGAGGGCACCCCAGGAGGGCTCAAAATGTGTGGGTAAAATATATATCCCTTGGGGGGAAATTTGAAAAAAAGTTGAAAAATTTTTTTTTTCTGGACTTAGAAAATTTTCACACATGTCTCAGACTTCCAGAGAGGGGAGCATGTCAGTGCGCGCATCCGATATCAGTTCCAGAGCGATTCACCTGATGAGTCCTTCATACTTAGTCGTTTTTTAGAAAATTTCTGACTTTTTGAAAATTTCACTTTTTTGTGAAAATCTCTGCTAAATGAGGTTATAGTATGTTAGAGGGCATCCCAGTAGGGCTCCAAATGTGTGGGTAAAATATATATCCCTTGGGGGGAAATTTGAAAAAAAGTTGAAAAAATTTTTTTTCTGGACTTAGAAAATTTTCACACATGTCTCAGACTTCCAGAGTGGGGAGCATGTCAGTGCGCGCATCCGATTTCAGTTCCAGAGCATTTCACCCGATGAGTCCTTCATATTTAGTCATTTTTTGCAAAATTTCTGACTTTTTGAAAATTTCACTTTTTTGTGAAAATCTCCGCTAAATGAGGTTATAGTATGTTAGAGGGCATCCCAAGAGGGCTCCAAATGTGTGGGTAAAATATATATCCCTTGGAAGGAAATTTGAAAAAAAGTTGAAAAATTTTTTTTTTCTGGACTTAGAAAATTTTCACACATGTCTCAGACTTCCAGAGAGGGGAGCATGTCAGAGCGCGCAACCGATTTCAGTTCCAGAGCGATTCACCCGATGAGTCCTTCATACTTAGTTGTTTTTTGCAAAATTTCTGACTTTTTGAAAATTTCACTTTTTTGTGAAAATCTCCGCTAAATGAGGTTATAGTATGTTAGAGGGCATCCCAGGAGGGCTCCAAATGTGTGGGTAAAATATATATCCCTTGGGGGGAAATTTGAAAAAAAGTTGAAAAATTTTTTTTTCTGGACTTAGAAAATTTTCACACATGTCTCAGACTTCCAGAGAAGGGAGCATGTCAGTGCGCGCATCCGATTTCAGTTCCAGAGCGATTCACCCGAGGAGTCCTTCATACTTAGTCGTTTTTTGGAAAAATTTTCACTTTTTGAAAATTTCACTTTTTTGTGAAAATCTCCGCTAAATGAGGTTATAGTATGTTAGAGGGCATCCCAAGAGGGCTCCAAATGTGTGGGTAAAATATATATCCCTTGGAAGGAAATTTGAAAAAAAGTTGAAAAAATTTTTTTTTCTGGACTTAGAAAATTTTCACACATGTCTCAGACTTCCAGAGAGGGGAGCATGTCAGAGCGCGCAACCGATTTCAGTTCCAGAGCGATTCACCCGATGAGTCCTTCATATTTAGTCATTTTTTGCAAAATTTCTGACTTTTTGAAAATTTCACTTTTTTGTGAAAATCTCCGCTAAATGAGGTCATAGTATGTTAGAGGGCATCCCAGGAGGGCTCCAAATGTGTGGGTAAAATATATATCCCTTGGGGGGAAATTTGAAAAAAAGTTGAAATTTTTTTTTTTTCTATTCTTAGAAAATTTTCACACATGTCTCAGACTTCCAGAGAGGGGAGCATGTCAGTGCGCGCATCCGATTTCAGTTCCAGAGCGATTCACCCGAGGAGTCCTTCATACTTAGTCGTTTTTTGGAAAAATTTTCACTTTTTGAAAATTTCACTTTTTTGTGAAAATCTCCGCTAAATGAGGTTATAGTATGTTAGAGGGCATCCCAAGAGGGCTCCAAATGTGTGGGTAAAATATATATCCCTTGGAAGGAAATTTGAAAAAAAGTTGAAAAAATTTTTTTTTCTGGACTTAGAAAATTTTCACACATGTCTCAGACTTCCAGAGAGGGGAGCATGTCAGAGCGCGCAACCGATTTCAGTTCCAGAGCGATTCACCCGATGAGTCCTTCATATTTAGTCATTTTTTGCAAAATTTCTGACTTTTTGAAAATTTCACTTTTTTGTGAAAATCTCCGCTAAATGAGGTTATAGTATGTTAGAGGGCATCCCAGGAGGGCTCCAAATGTGTGGGTAAAATATATATCCCTTGGGGGGAAATTTGAAAAAAAGTTGAAAAAATTTTTTTTTTCTGGACTTAGAAAATTTTCACACATGTCTCAGACTTCCAGAGAGGGGAGCATGTCTGTAAGCGCATCCGATTTCAGTTCCAGAGCGTTTCACCCAATGAGTCCTTCATACTTAGTCTTTTTTTGGAAAAAAATTCACTTTTTGAAAATTTCACTTTTTTGTGAAAATCTCCGCTAAATGAGGTTATAGTATGTTAGAGGGCACCCCAGGAGGGCTCAAAATGTGTGGGTAAAATATATATCCCTTGGGGGGAAATTTGAAAAAAAGTTGAAAATTTTTTTTTTTCTGGACTTAGAAAATTTTCACACATGTCTCAGACTTCCAGAGAGGGGAGCATGTCAGTGCGCGCATCCGATATCAGTTCCAGAGCGATTCACCTGATGAGTCCTTCATACTTAGTCGTTTTTTAGAAAATTTCTGACTTTTTGAAAATTTCACTTCTTTGTGAAAATCTCCGCTAAATGAGGTTATAGTATGTTAGAGGGCATCCCAGTAGGGCTCCAAATGTGTGTGTAAAATATATATCCCTTGGGGGGAAATTTGAAAAAAAGTTGAATAATTTTTTTTTTTCTGGACTTAGAAAATTTTCACACATGTCTCAGACTTCCAGAGAGGGGAGCATGTCAGTGCGCGCATCCGATTTCATTTCCAGAGCGATTCACCCGATGAGTCCTTCATACTTAGTCGTTTTTTGCAAAATTTCTGACTTTTTGAAAATTTCACTTTTTTGTGAAAATCTCCACTAAATGAGGTTATAGTATGTTAGAGGGCATCCCAGGAGGGCTCCAAATGTGTGGGTAAAAAATATATCCCTTGGGGGGAAATTTGAAAAAAAGTTGAAAATTTTTTTTTTTCTATTCTTAGAAAATTTTCACACATGTCTCAGACTTCCAGAGAGGGGAGCATGTCAGTGCGCGCATCCGATTTCAGTTCCAGAGCGATTCACCCGAGGAGTCCTTCATACTTAGTCGTTTTTTGGAAAAATTTTCACTTTTTGAAAATTTCACTTTTTTGTGAAAATCTCCGCTAAATGAGGTTATAGTATGATAGAGGGCATCCCAAGAGGGCTCCAAATGTGTGGGTAAAATATATATCCCTTGGAAGGAAATTTGAAAAAAAGTTGAAAAAATTTTTTTTTCTGGACTTAGAAAATTTTCACACATGTCTCAGACTTCCAGAGAGGGGAGCATGTCAGAGCGCGCAACCGATTTCAGTTCCAGAGCGATTCACCCGATGAGTCCTTCATATTTAGTCATTTTTTGCAAAATTTCTGACTTTTTGAAAATTTCACTTTTTTGTGAAAATCTCCGCTAAATGAGGTTATAGTATGTTAGAGGGCATCCCAGGAGGGCTCCAAATGTGTGGGTAAAATATATATCCCTTGGGGGGAAATTTGAAAAAAAGTTGAAAAAATTTTTTTTTTCTGGACTTAGAAAATTTTCACACATGTCTCAGACTTCCAGAGAGGGGAGCATGTCTGTAAGCGCATCCGATTTCAGTTCCAGAGCGTTTCACCCAATGAGTCCTTCATACTTAGTCTTTTTTTGGAAAAAAATTCACTTTTTGAAAATTTCACTTTTTTGTGAAAATCTCCGCTAAATGAGGTTATAGTATGTTAGAGGGCATCCCAGTAGGGCTCCAAATGTGTGGGTAAAATATATATCCCTTGGGGGGAAATTTGAAAAAAAGTTGAAAATTTTTTTTTTTCTGGACTTAGAAAATTTTCACACATGTCTCAGACTTCCAGAGAGGGGAGCATGTCAGTGCGCGCATCCGATATCAGTTCCAGAGCGATTCACCTGATGAGTCCTTCATACTTAGTCGTTTTTTAGAAAATTTCTGACTTTTTGAAAATTTCACTTCTTTGTGAAAATCTCCGCTAAATGAGGTTATAGTATGTTAGAGGGCATCCCAGTAGGGCTCCAAATGTGTGTGTAAAATATATATCCCTTGGGGGGAAATTTGAAAAAAAGTTGAATAATTTTTTTTTTTCTGGACTTAGAAAATTTTCACACATGTCTCAGACTTCCAGAGAGGGGAGCATGTCAGTGCGCGCATCCGATTTCATTTCCAGAGCGATTCACCCGATGAGTCCTTCATACTTAGTCGTTTTTTGCAAAATTTCTGACTTTTTGAAAATTTCACTTTTTTGTGAAAATCTCCACTAAATGAGGTTATAGTATGTTAGAGGGCATCCCAGGAGGGCTCCAAATGTGTGGGTAAAAAATATATCCCTTGGGGGGAAATTTGAAAAAAAGTTGAAAATTTTTTTTTTTCTATTCTTAGAAAATTTTCACACATGTCTCAGACTTCCAGAGAGGGGAGCATGTCAGTGCGCGCATCCGATTTCAGTTCCAGAGCGATTCACCCGAGGAGTCCTTCATACTTAGTCGTTTTTTGGAAAAATTTTCACTTTTTGAAAATTTCACTTTTTTTGTGAAAATCTCCGCTAAATGAGGTTATAGTATGTTAGAGGGCATCCCAGGAGGGCTCCAAATGTGTGGGTAAAATATATATCCCTTGGGGGGAAATTTGAAAAAAAGTTGAAAAAAATTTTTTTTCTGGACTTAGAAAATTTTCACACATGTCTCAGACTTCCAGAGAGGGGAGCATGTCAGAGCGCGCAACCGATTTCAGTTCCAGAGCGATTCACCCGATGAGTCCTTCATATTTAGTAATTTTTTGCAAAATTTCTGACTTTTTGAAAATTTCACTTTTTTGTGAAAATCTCCGCTAAATGAGGTTATAGTATGTTAGAGGGCATCCCAGGAGGGCTCCAAATGTGTGGGTAAAATATATATCCCTTGGGGGGAAATTTGAAAAAAAGTTGAAAAAAATTTTTTTTTCTGGACTTAGAAAATTTTCACACATGTCTCAGACTTCCAGAGAGGGGAGCATGTCTGTAAGCGCATCCGATTTCAGTTCCAGAGCGTTTCACCCAATGAGTCCTTCATACTTAGTCTTTTTTTGGAAAAAAATTCACTTTTTGAAAATTTCACTTTTTTGTGAAAATCTCCGCTAAATGAGGTTATAGTATGTTAGAGGGCATCCCAGTAGGGCTCCAAATGTGTGGGTAAAATATATATCCCTTGGGGGGAAATTTGAAAAAAAGTTGAAAATTTTTTTTTTTCTGGACTTAGAAAATTTTCACACATGTCTCAGACTTCCAGAGAGGGGAGCATGTCAGTGCGCGCATCCGATATCAGTTCCAGAGCGATTCACCTGATGAGTCCTTCATACTTAGTCGTTTTTTAGAAAATTTCTGACTTTTTGAAAATTTCACTTCTTTGTGAAAATCTCCGCTAAATGAGGTTATAGTATGTTAGAGGGCATCCCAGTAGGGCTCCAAATGTGTGTGTAAAATATATATCCCTTGGGGGGAAATTTGAAAAAAAGTTGAATAATTTTTTTTTTTCTGGACTTAGAAAATTTTCACACATGTCTCAGACTTCCAGAGAGGGGAGCATGTCAGTGCGCGCATCCGATTTCATTTCCAGAGCGATTCACCCGATGAGTCCTTCATACTTAGTCGTTTTTTGCAAAATTTCTGACTTTTTGAAAATTTCACTTTTTTGTGAAAATCTCCACTAAATGAGGTTATAGTATGTTAGAGGGCATCCCAGGAGGGCTCCAAATGTGTGGGTAAAAAATATATCCCTTGGGGGGAAATTTGAAAAAAAGTTGAAAATTTTTTTTTTTCTATTCTTAGAAAATTTTCACACATGTCTCAGACTTCCAGAGAGGGGAGCATGTCAGTGCGCGCATCCGATTTCAGTTCCAGAGCGATTCACCCGAGGAGTCCTTCATACTTAGTCGTTTTTTGGAAAAATTTTCACTTTTTGAAAATTTCACTTTTTTTGTGAAAATCTCCGCTAAATGAGGTTATAGTATGTTAGAGGGCATCCCAGGAGGGCTCCAAATGTGTGGGTAAAATATATATCCCTTGGGGGGAAATTTGAAAAAAAGTTGAAAAAAATTTTTTTTCTGGACTTAGAAAATTTTCACACATGTCTCAGACTTCCAGAGAGGGGAGCATGTCAGAGCGCGCAACCGATTTCAGTTCCAGAGCGATTCACCCGATGAGTCCTTCATATTTAGTCATTTTTTGCAAAATTTCTGACTTTTTGAAAATTTCACTTTTTTGTGAAAATCTCCGCTAAATGAGGTTATAGTATGTTAGAGGGCATCCCAGGAGGGCTCCAAATGTGTGGGTAAAATATATATCCCTTGGGGGGAAATTTGAAAAAAAGTTGAAAAAAATTTTTTTTTCTGGACTTAGAAAATTTTCACACATGTCTCAGACTTCCAGAGAGGGGAGCATGTCTGTAAGCGCATCCGATTTCAGTTCCAGAGCGTTTCACCCAATGAGTCCTTCATACTTAGTCTTTTTTTGGAAAAAAATTCACTTTTTGAAAATTTCACTTTTTTGTGAAAATCTCCGCTAAATGAGGTTATAGTATGTTAGAGGGCACCCCAGGAGGGCTCAAAATGTGTGGGTAAAATATATATCCCTTGGGGGGAAATTTGAAAAAAAGTTGAAAAATTTTTTTTTTCTGGACTTAGAAAATTTTCACACATGTCTCAGACTTCCAGAGAGGGGAGCATGTCAGTGCGCGCATCCGATTTCATTTCCAGAGCGATTCACCAGATGAGTCCTTCATACTTAGTCGTTTTTTGCAAAATTTCTGACTTTTTGAAAATTTCACTTTTTTGTGAAAATCTCCACTAAATGAGGTTATAGTATGTTAGAGGGCATCCCAGGAGGGCTCCAAATGTGTGGGTAAAAAATATATCCCTTGGGGGGAAATTTGAAAAAAAGTTGAAAATTTTTTTTTTTCTATTCTTAGAAAATTTTCACACATATCTCAGACTTCCAGAGAGGGGAGCATGTCAGTGCGCGCATCCGATTTCAGTTCCAGAGCGATTCACCCGAGGAGTCCTTCATACTTAGTCGTTTTTTGGAAAAATTTTCACTTTTTGAAAATTTCACTTTTTTTGTGAAAATCTCCGCTAAATGAGGTTATAGTATGTTAGAGGGCATCCCAGGAGGGCTCCAAATGTGTGGGTAAAATATATATCCCTTGGGGGGAAATTTGAAAAAAAGTGGAAAAAAATTTTTTTTCTGGACTTAGAAAATTTTCACACATGTCTCAGACTTCCAGAGAGGGGAGCATGTCTGTAAGCGCATCCGATTTCAGTTCCAGAGCGTTTCACCCAATGAGTCCTTCATACTTAGTCTTTTTTTGGAAAAAAATTCACTTTTTGAAAATTTCACTTTTTTGTGAAAATCTCCGCTAAATGAGGTTATAGTATGTTAGAGGGCATCCCAAGAGGGCTCCAAATGTGTGGGTAAAATATATATCCCTTGGAAGGAAATTTGAAAAAAAGTTGAAAAAATTTTTTTTTCTGGACTTAGAAAATTTTCACACATATCTCAGACTTCCAGAGAGGGGAGCATGTCAGAGCGCGCAACCGATTTCAGTTCCAGAGCGATTCACCCGATGAGTCCTTCATACTTAGTTGTTTTTTGCAAAATTTCTGACTTTTTGAAAATTTCACTTTTTTGTGAAAATCTCCGCTAAATGAGGTTATAGTATGTTAGAGGGCATCCCAGGAGGGCTCCAAATGTGTGGGTAAAATATATATCCCTTGGGGGTAAATTTGAAAAAAAGTTGAAAATTTTTTTTTTTCTGGACTTAGAAAATTTTCACACATGTCTCAGACTTCCAGAGAAGGGAGCATGTCAGTGCGCGCATCCGATTTCAGTTCCAGAGCGATTCACCCGAGGAGTCCTTCATACTTAGTCGTTTTTTGGAAAAATTTTCACTTTTTGAAAATTTCACTTTTTTGTGAAAATCTCCGCTAAATGAGGTTATAGTATGTTAGAGGGCATCCCAAGAGGGCTCCAAATGTGTGGGTAAAATATATATCCCTTGGGGGGAAATTTGAAAAAAAGTTGAAAAAATTTTTTTTTCTGGACTTAGAAAATTTTCACACATGTCTCAGACTTCCAGAGAGGGGAGCATGTCAGAGCGCGCAACCGATTTCAGTTCCTGAGCGATTCACCCGATGAGTCCTTCATATTTAGTCATTTTTTGCAAAATTTCTGACTTTTTGAAAATTTCACTTTTTTGTGAAAATCTCCGCTAAATGAGGTTATAGTATGTTAGAGGGCATCCCAGGAGGGCTCCAAATGTGTGGGTAAAATATATATCCCTTGGGGGGAAATTTGAAAAAAAGTTGAAAAAATTTTTTTTTTCTGGACTTAGAAAATTTTCACACATGTCTCAGACTTCCAGAGAGGGGAGCATGTCTGTAAGCGCATCCGATTTCAGTTCCAGAGCGTTTCACCCAATGAGTCCTTCATACTTAGTCTTTTTTTGGAAAAAAATTCACTTTTTGAAAATTTCACTTTTTTGTGAAAATCTCCGCTAAATGAGGTTATAGTATGTTAGAGGGCACCCCAGGAGGGCTCAAAATGTGTGGGTAAAATATATATCCCTTGGGGGGAAATTTGAAAAAAAGTTGAAAAATTTTTTTTTTCTGGACTTAGAAAATTTTCACACATGTCTCAGACTTCCAGAGAGGGGAGCATGTCAGTGCGCGCATCCGATTTCATTTCCAGAGCGATTCACCAGATGAGTCCTTCATACTTAGTCGTTTTTTGCAAAATTTCTGACTTTTTGAAAATTTCACTTTTTTGTGAAAATCTCCACTAAATGAGGTTATAGTATGTTAGAGGGCATCCCAGGAGGGCTCCAAATGTGTGGGTAAAAAATATATCCCTTGGGGGGAAATTTGAAAAAAAGTTGAAAATTTTTTTTTTTCTATTCTTAGAAAATTTTCACACATATCTCAGACTTCCAGAGAGGGGAGCATGTCAGTGCGCGCATCCGATTTCAGTTCCAGAGCGATTCACCCGAGGAGTCCTTCATACTTAGTCGTTTTTTGGAAAAATTTTCACTTTTTGAAAATTTCACTTTTTTTGTGAAAATCTCCGCTAAATGAGGTTATAGTATGTTAGAGGGCATCCCAGGAGGGCTCCAAATGTGTGGGTAAAATATATATCCCTTGGGGGGAAATTAGAAAAAAAGTTGAAAAAATTTTTTTTTCTGGACTTAGAAAATTTTCACACATGTCTCAGACTTCCAGAGAGGGGAGCATGTCAGAGCGCGCAACCGATTTCAGTTCCAGAGCGATTCACCCGATGAGTCCTTCATATTTAGTCATTTTTTGCAAAATTTCTGACTTTTTGAAAATTTCACTTTTTTGTGAAAATCTCCGCTAAATGAGGTTATAGTATGTTAGAGGGCATCCCAGGAGGGCTCCAAATGTGTGGGTAAAATATATATCCCTTGGGGGGAAATTTGAAAAAAAGTTGAAAAAAAATTTTTTTTCTGGACTTAGAAAATTTTCACACATGTCTCAGACTTCAAGAGAGGGGAGCATGTCTGTAAGCGCATCCGATTTCAGTTCCAGAGCGTTTCACCCAATGAGTCCTTCATACTTAGTCTTTTTTTGGAAAAAAATTCACTTTTTGAAAATTTCACTTTTTTGTGAAAATCTCCGCTAAATGAGGTTATAGTATGTTAGAGGGCACCCCAGGAGGGCTCAAAATGTGTGGGTAAAATATATATCCCTTGGGGGGAAATTTGAAAAAAAGTTGAAAATTTTTTTTTTTCTGGACTTAGAAAATTTTCACACATGTCTCAGACTTCCAGAGAGGGGAGCATGTCAGTGCGCGCATCCGATATCAGTTCCAGAGCGATTCACCTGATGAGTCCTTCATACTTAGTCGTTTTTTAGAAAATTTCTGACTTTTTGAAAATTTCACTTTTTTGTGAAAATCTCTGCTAAATGAGGTTATAGTATGTTAGAGGGCATCCCAGTAGGGCTCCAAATGTGTGGGTAAAATATATATCCCTTGGGGGGAATTTTGAAAAAAAGTTGAAAAAATTTTTTTTCTGGACTTAGAAAATTTTCACACATGTCTCAGACTTCCAGAGTGGGGAGCATGTCAGTGCGCGCATCCGATTTCAGTTCCAGAGCATTTCACCCGATGAGTCCTTCATATTTAGTCATTTTTTGCAAAATTTCTGACTTTTTGAAAATTTCACTTTTTTGTGAAAATCTCCGCTAAATGAGGTTATAGTATGTTAAAGGGCATCCCAAGAGGGCTCTAAATGTGTGGGTAAAATATATATCCCTTGGAAGGAAATTTGAAAAAAAGTTGAAAAATTTTTTTTTTCTGGACTTAGAAAATTTTCACACATGTCTCAGACTTCCAGAGAGGGGAGCATGTCAGAGCGCGCAACCGATTTCAGTTCCAGAGCGATTCACCCGATGAGTCCTTCATACTTAGTTGTTTTTTGCAAAATTTCTGACTTTTTGAAAATTTCACTTTTTTGTGAAAATCTCCGCTAAATGAGGTTATAGTATGTTAGAGGGCATCCCAGGAGGGCTCCAAATGTGTGGGTAAAATATATATCCCTTGGGGGGAAATTTGAAAAAAAGTTGAAAATTTTTTTTTTCTGGACTTAGAAAATTTTCACACATGTCTCAGACTTCCAGAGAAGGGAGCATGTCAGTGCGCGCATCCGATTTCAGTTCCAGAGCGATTCACCCGAGGAGTCCTTCATACTTAGTCGTTTTTTGGAAAAATTTTCACTTTTTGAAAATTTCACTTTTTTGTGAAAATCTCCGCTAAATGAGGTTATAGTATGTTAGAGGGCATCCCAAGAGGGCTCCAAATGTGTGGGTAAAATATATATCCCTTGGAAGGAAATTTGAAAAAAAGTTGAAAAAATTTTTTTTTCTGGACTTAGAAAATTTTCACACATGTCTCAGACTTCCAGAGAGGGGAGCATGTCAGTGCGCGCATCCGATATCAGTTCCAGAGCGATTCACCTGATGAGTCCTTCATACTTAGTCGTTTTTTAGAAAATTTCTGACTTTTTGAAAATTTCACTTTTTTGTGAAAATCTCTGCTAAATGAGGTTATAGTATGTTAGAGGGCATCCCAGTAGGGCTCCAAATGTGTGGGTAAAATATATATCCCTTGGGGGGAAATTTGAAAAAAAGTTGAAAAAATTTTTTTTCTGGACTTAGAAAATTTTCACACATGTCTCAGACTTCCAGAGTGGGGAGCATGTCAGTGCGCGCATCCGATTTCAGTTCCAGAGCATTTCACCCGATGAGTCCTTCATATTTAGTCATTTTTTGCAAAATTTCTGACTTTTTGAAAATTTCACTTTTTTGTGAAAATCTCCGCTAAATGAGGTTATAGTATGTTAGAGGGCATCCCAAGAGGGCTCCAAATGTGTGGGTAAAATATATATCCCTTGGAAGGAAATTTGAAAAAAAGTTGAAAAATTTTTTTTTTCTGGACTTAGAAAATTTTCACACATGTCTCAGACTTCCAGAGAGGGGAGCATGTCAGAGCGCGCAACCGATTTCAGTTCCAGAGCGATTCACCCGATGAGTCCTTCATACTTAGTTGTTTTTTGCAAAATTTCTGACTTTTTGAAAATTTCACTTTTTTGTGAAAATCTCCGCTAAATGAGGTTATAGTATGTTAGAGGGCATCCCAGAAGGGCTCCAAATGTGTGGGTAAAATATATATCCCTTGGGGGGAAATTTGAAAAAAAGTTGAAAAATTTTTTTTTCTGGACTTAGAAAATTTTCACACATGTCTCAGACTTCCAGAGAAGGGAGCATGTCAGAGCGCGCATCCGATTTCAGTTCCAGAGCGATTCACCCGAGGAGTCCTTCATACTTAGTCGTTTTTTGGAAAAATTTTCACTTTTTGAAAATTTCACTTTTTTGTGAAAATCTCCGCTAAATGAGGTTATAGTATGTTAGAGGGCATCCCAAGAGGGCTCCAAATGTGTGGGTAAAATATATATCCCTTGGAAGGAAATTTGAAAAAAAGTTGAAAAAATTTTTTTTTCTGGACTTAGAAAATTTTCACACATGTCTCAGACTTCCAGAGAGGGGAGCATGTCAGTGCGCGCATCCGATATCAGTTCCAGAGCGATTCACCTGATGAGTCCTTCATACTTAGTCGTTTTTTGCAAAATTTCTGACTTTTTGAAAATTTCACTTTTTTGTGAAAATCTCCGCTAAATGAGGTTATAGTATGTTAGAGGGCATCCCAGTAGGGCTCCAAATGTGTGGGTAAAATATATATCCCTTGGGGGGAAATTTGAAAATAAGTTGAAAAAATTTTTTTTTCTGGACTTAGAAAATTTTCACACATGTCTCAGACTTCCAGAGAGGGGAGCATCTCAGTGCGCGCATCCGATTTCAGTTCCAGAGCGTTTCACCCGATGAGTCCTTCATATTTAGTCATTTTTTGCAAAATTTCTGACTTTTTGAAAATTTCACTTTTTTGTGAAAATCTCCGCTAAATGAGGTTATAGTATGTTAGAGGGCATCCCAGGAGGGCTCCAAATGTGTGGGTAAAATATATATCCCTTGGGGGGAAATTTGAAAAAAAGTTGAAAAAAATTTTTTTTCTGGACTTAGAAAATTTTCACACATGTCTCAGACTGCCAGAGAGGGGAGCATGTCTGTAAGCGCATCCGATTTCAGTTCCAGAGCGTTTCACCCAATAAGTCCTTCATACTTAGTCGTTTTTTGCAAAATTTCTGACTTTTTGAAAATTTCACTTTTTTGTGAAAATCTCCGCTAAATGAGGTTATAGTATGATAGAGGGCATCCCAGGAGGGCTCCAAATGTGTGGGTAAAATATATATCCCTTGGGGGGAAATTTGAAAAAAGTTGAAAAAAATTTTTTTTTCTGGACTTAGAAAATTTCCACACATGTCTCAGACTTCCAGAGAGGGGAGCATGTCTGTAAGCGCATCCGATTTCAGTTCCAGAGCATTTCACCCAAAGAGTCCTTCATACTTAGTCTTTTTTTGGAAAAAAATTCACTTTTTGAAAATTTCACTTTTTTGTGAAAATCTCCGCTAAATGAGGTTATAGTATGTTAGAGGGCATCCCAGTAGGGCTCCAAATGTGTGTGTAAAATATATATCCCTTGGGGGGAAATTTGAAAAAAAGTTGAATAATTTTTTTTTTTCTGGACTTAGAAAATTTTCACACATGTCTCAGACTTACAGAGAGGGGAGCATGTCAGTGCGCGCATCCGATTTCATTTCCAGAGCGATTCACCCGATGAGTCCTTCATACTTAGTCGTTTTTTGCAAAATTTCTGACTTCTCAAAAATTTCACTTTTTTGTGAAAATCTCCGCTAAATGAGGTTATAGTATGTTAGAGGGCATCCCAGGAGGGCTCCAAATGTGTGGGTAAAATATATATCCCTTGGGGGGAAATTTGAAAAAAAGTTGAAAAATTTTTTTTTTCTGGACTTAGAAAATTTTCACACATGTCTCAGACTTCCAGAGTGGGGAGCATGTCAGTGCGCGCATCCGATTTCAGTTCCAGAGCGTTTCACCCGATGAGTCCTTCATATTTAGTCATTTTTTGCAAAATTTCTGACTTTTTGAAAATTTCACTTTTTTGTGAAAATCTCCCCTAAATGAGGTTATAGTATGTTAGAGGGCATCCCAGGAGGGCTCCAAATGTGTGGGTAAAATATATATCCCTTGGGGGGAAATTTGAAAAAAAGTTGAATAATTTTTTTTTTTCTGGACTTAGAAAATTTTCACACATGTCTCAGACTTACAGAGAGGGGAGCATGTCAGTGCGCGCATCCGATTTCATTTCCAGAGCGATTCACCCGATGAGTCCTTCATACTTAGTCGTTTTTTGCAAAATTTCTGACTTCTCGAAAATTTCACTTTTTTGTGAAAATCTCCGCTAAATGAGGTTATAGTATGTTAGAGGGCATCCCAGGAGGGCTCCAAATGTGTGGGTAAAATATATATCCCTTGGGGGGAAATTTGAAAAAAAGTTGAAAAATTTTTTTTTTCTGGACTTAGAAAATTTTCACACATGTCTCAGACTTCCAGAGTGGGGAGCATGTCAGTGCGCGCATCCGATTTCAGTTCCAGAGCGTTTCACCCGATGAGTCCTTCATATTTAGTCATTTTTTGCAAAATTTCTGACTTTTTGAAAATTTCACTTTTTTGTGAAAATCTCCCCTAAATGAGGTTATAGTATGTTAGAGGGCATCCCAGGAGGGCTCCAAATGTGTGGGTAAAATATATATCCCTTGGGGGGAAATTTTAAAAAAAGTTGAAAAAAATTTTTTTTCTGGACTTAGAAAATTTTCACACATGTCTCAGACTGCCAGAGAGGGGAGCATGTCAGTGCGCACATCAGATTTCAGTTCCAGAGCGATTCACCCGATGAGTCCTTCATACTTAGTCGTTTTTTGCAAAATTTCCGACCTTTTGAAAATTTCACTTTTTTGTGAAAATCTCCGCTAAATGAGGTTATAGTATGTTAGAGGGCATCCCAGGAGGGCTCCAAATGTGTGGGTAAAATATATATCCCTTGGGGGGAAATTTGAAAAAAAGTTGAAAAAAATGTTTTTTTCTGGACTTAGAAAATTTTCACACATGTCTCAGACTTCCAGAGAGGGGAGCATGTCTGTAAGCGCATCCGATTTCAGTTCCAGAGCGTTTCACCCAATAAGTCCTTCATACTTAGTCGTTTTTTGCAAAATTTCTGACTTTTTGAAAATTTCACTTTTTTGTGAAAATCTCCGCTAAATGAGGTTATAGTATGATAGAGGGCATCCCAGGAGGGCTCCAAATGTGTGGGTAAAATATATATCCCTTGGGGGGAAATTTGAAAAAAAGTTGAAAATTTTTTTTTTTCTGGACTTAGAAAATTTTCACACATGTCTCAGACTTCCAGAGAGGGGAGCATGTCAGTGCGCGCATCCGATATCAGTTCCAGAGCGATTCACCTGATGAGTCCTTCATACTTAGTCGTTTTTTAGAAAATTTCTGACTTTTTGAAAATTTCACTTTTTTGTGAAAATCTCTGCTAAATGAGGTTATAGTATGTTAGAGGGCATCCCAGTAGGGCTCCAAATGTGTGGGTAAAATATATATCCCTTGGGGGGAATTTTGAAAAAAAGTTGAAAAAATTTTTTTTCTGGACTTAGAAAATTTTCACACATGTCTCAGACTTCCAGAGTGGGGAGCATGTCAGTGCGCGCATCCGATTTCAGTTCCAGAGCATTTCACCCGATGAGTCCTTCATATTTAGTCATTTTTTGCAAAATTTCTGACTTTTTGAAAATTTCACTTTTTTGTGAAAATCTCCGCTAAATGAGGTTATAGTATGTTAGAGGGCATCCCAAGAGGGCTCTAAATGTGTGGGTAAAATATATATCCCTTGGAAGGAAATTTGAAAAAAAGTTGAAAAATTTTTTTTTTCTGGACTTAGAAAATTTTCACACATGTCTCAGACTTCCAGAGAGGGGAGCATGTCAGAGCGCGCAACCGATTTCAGTTCCAGAGCGATTCACCCGATGAGTCCTTCATACTTAGTTGTTTTTTGCAAAATTTCTGACTTTTTGAAAATTTCACTTTTTTGTGAAAATCTCCGCTAAATGAGGTTATAGTATGTTAGAGGGCATCCCAGGAGGGCTCCAAATGTGTGGGTAAAATATATATCCCTTGGGGGGAAATTTGAAAAAAAGTTGAAAAATTTTTTTTTCTGGACTTAGAAAATTTTCACACATGTCTCAGACTTCCAGAGAAGGGAGCATGTCAGTGCGCGCATCCGATTTCAGTTCCAGAGCGATTCACCCGAGGAGTCCTTCATACTTAGTCGTTTTTTGGAAAAATTTTCACTTTTTGAAAATTTCACTTTTTTGTGAAAATCTCCGCTAAATGAGGTTATAGTATGTTAGAGGGCATCCCAAGAGGGCTCCAAATGTGTGGGTAAAATATATATCCCTTGGAAGGAAATTTGAAAAAAAGTTGAAAAAATTTTTTTTTCTGGACTTAGAAAATTTTCACACATGTCTCAGACTTCCAGAGAGGGGAGCATGTCAGTGCGCGCATCCGATATCAGTTCCAGAGCGATTCACCTGATGAGTCCTTCATACTTAGTCGTTTTTTAGAAAATTTCTGACTTTTTGAAAATTTCACTTTTTTGTGAAAATCTCTGCTAAATGAGGTTATAGTATGTTAGAGGGCATCCCAGTAGGGCTCCAAATGTGTGGGTAAAATATATATCCCTTGGGGGGAAATTTGAAAAAAAGTTGAAAAAATTTTTTTTCTGGACTTAGAAAATTTTCACACATGTCTCAGACTTCCAGAGTGGGGAGCATGTCAGTGCGCGCATCCGATTTCAGTTCCAGAGCATTTCACCCGATGAGTCCTTCATATTTAGTCATTTTTTGCAAAATTTCTGACTTTTTGAAAATTTCACTTTTTTGTGAAAATCTCCGCTAAATGAGGTTATAGTATGTTAGAGGGCATCCCAAGAGGGCTCCAAATGTGTGGGTAAAATATATATCCCTTGGAAGGAAATTTGAAAAAAAGTTGAAAAATTTTTTTTTTCTGGACTTAGAAAATTTTCACACATGTCTCAGACTTCCAGAGAGGGGAGCATGTCAGAGCGCGCAACCGATTTCAGTTCCAGAGCGATTCACCCGATGAGTCCTTCATACTTAGTTGTTTTTTGCAAAATTTCTGACTTTTTGAAAATTTCACTTTTTTGTGAAAATCTCCGCTAAATGAGGTTATAGTATGTTAGAGGGCATCCCAGGAGGGCTCCAAATGTGTGGGTAAAATATATATCCCTTGGGGGGAAATTTGAAAAAAAGTTGAAAAATTTTTTTTTCTGGACTTAGAAAATTTTCACACATGTCTCAGACTTCCAGAGAAGGGAGCATGTCAGTGCGCGCATCCGATTTCAGTTCCAGAGCGATTCACCCGAGGAGTCCTTCATACTTAGTCGTTTTTTGGAAAAATTTTCACTTTTTGAAAATTTCACTTTTTTGTGAAAATCTCCGCTAAATGAGGTTATAGTATGTTAGAGGGCATCCCAAGAGGGCTCCAAATGTGTGGGTAAAATATATATCCCTTGGAAGGAAATTTGAAAAAAAGTTGAAAAAATTTTTTTTTCTGGACTTAGAAAATTTTCACACATGTCTCAGACTTCCAGAGAGGGGAGCATGTCAGTGCGCGCATCCGATATCAGTTCCAGAGCGATTCACCTGATGAGTCCTTCATACTTAGTCGTTTTTTGCAAAATTTCTGACTTTTTGAAAATTTCACTTTTTTGTGAAAATCTCCGCTAAATGAGGTTATAGTATGTTAGAGGGCATCCCAGTAGGGCTCCAAATGTGTGGGTAAAATATATATCCCTTGGGGGGAAATTTGAAAATAAGTTGAAAAAATTTTTTTTTCTGGACTTAGAAAATTTTCACACATGTCTCAGACTTCCAGAGAGGGGAGCATGTCAGTGCGCGCATCCGATTTCAGTTCCAGAGCGTTTCACCCGATGAGTCCTTCATATTTAGTCATTTTTTGCAAAATTTCTGACTTTTTGAAAATTTCACTTTTTTGTGAAAATCTCCGCTAAATGAGGTTATAGTATGTTAGAGGGCATCCCAGGAGGGCTCCAAATGTGTGGGTAAAATATATATCCCTTGGGGGGAAATTTGAAAAAAAGTTGAAAAAAATTTTTTTTCTGGACTTAGAAAATTTTCACACATGTCTCAGACTGCCAGAGAGGGGAGCATGTCTGTAAGCGCATCCGATTTCAGTTCCAGAGCGTTTCACCCAATAAGTCCTTCATACTTAGTCGTTTTTTGCAAAATTTCTGACTTTTTGAAAATTTCACTTTTTTGTGAAAATCTCCGCTAAATGAGGTTATAGTATGATAGAGGGCATCCCAGGAGGGCTCCAAATGTGTGGGTAAAATATATATCCCTTGGGGGGAAATTTGAAAAAAGTTGAAAAAAATTTTTTTTTCTGGACTTAGAAAATTTCCACACATGTCTCAGACTTCCAGAGAGGGGAGCATGTCTGTAAGCGCATCCGATTTCAGTTCCAGAGCATTTCACCCAAAGAGTCCTTCATACTTAGTCTTTTTTTGGAAAAAAATTCACTTTTTGAAAATTTCACTTTTTTGTGAAAATCTCCGCTAAATGAGGTTATAGTATGTTAGAGGGCACCCCAGGAGGGCTCAAAATGTGTGGGTAAAATATATATCTCTTGGGGGGAAATTTGAAAAAAAGTTGAAAAAATTTTTTTTTCTGGACTTAGAAAATTTTCACACATGTCTCAGACTTCCAGAGAGGGGAGCATGTCAGTGCGCGCATCCGATATCAGTTCCAGAGCGATTCACCTGATGAGTCCTTCATACTTAGTCGGTTTTTAGAAAATTTCTGACTTTTTGAAAATTTCACTTTTTTGTGAAAATCTCCGCTAAATGAGGTTATAGTATGTTAGAGGGCATCCCAGTAGGGCTCCAAATGTGTGTGTAAAATATATATCCCTTGGGGGGAAATTTGAAAAAAAGTTGAATAATTTTTTTTTTTCTGGACTTAGAAAATTTTCACACATGTCTCAGACTTACAGAGAGGGGAGCATGTCAGTGCGCGCATCCGATTTCATTTCCAGAGCGATTCACCCGATGAGTCCTTCATACTTAGTCGTTTTTTGCAAAATTTCTGACTTCTCGAAAATTTCACTTTTTTGTGAAAATCTCCGCTAAATGAGGTTATAGTATGTTAGAGGGCATCCCAGGAGGGCTCCAAATGTGTGGGTAAAATATATATCCCTTGGGGGGAAATTTGAAAAAAAGTTGAAAAATTTTTTTTTTCTGGACTTAGAAAATTTTCACACATGTCTCAGACTTCCAGAGTGGGGAGCATGTCAGTGCGCGCATCCGATTTCAGTTCCAGAGCGTTTCACCCGATGAGTCCTTCATATTTAGTCATTTTTTGCAAAATTTCTGACTTTTTGAAAATTTCACTTTTTTGTGAAAATCTCCCCTAAATGAGGTTATAGTATGTTAGAGGGCATCCCAGGAGGGCTCCAAATGTGTGGGTAAAATATATATCCCTTGGGGGGAAATTTGAAAAAAAGTTGAATAATTTTTTTTTTTCTGGACTTAGAAAATTTTCACACATGTCTCAGACTTACAGAGAGGGGAGCATGTCAGTGCGCGCATCCGATTTCATTTCCAGAGCGATTCACCCGATGAGTCCTTCATACTTAGTCGTTTTTTGCAAAATTTCTGACTTCTCGAAAATTTCACTTTTTTGTGAAAATCTCCGCTAAATGAGGTTATAGTATGTTAGAGGGCATCCCAGGAGGGCTCCAAATGTGTGGGTAAAATATATATCCCTTGGGGGGAAATTTGAAAAAAAGTTGAAAAATTTTTTTTTTCTGGACTTAGAAAATTTTCACACATGTCTCAGACTTCCAGAGTGGGGAGCATGTCAGTGCGCGCATCCGATTTCAGTTCCAGAGCGTTTCACCCGATGAGTCCTTCATATTTAGTCATTTTTTGCAAAATTTCTGACTTTTTGAAAATTTCACTTTTTTGTGAAAATCTCCCCTAAATGAGGTTATAGTATGTTAGAGGGCATCCCAGGAGGGCTCCAAATGTGTGGGTAAAATATATATCCCTTGGGGGGAAATTTTAAAAAAAGTTGAAAAAAATTTTTTTTCTGGACTTAGAAAATTTTCACACATGTCTCAGACTGCCAGAGAGGGGAGCATGTCAGTGCGCACATCAGATTTCAGTTCCAGAGCGATTCACCCGATGAGTCCTTCATACTTAGTCGTTTTTTGCAAAATTTCCGACCTTTTGAAAATTTCACTTTTTTGTGAAAATCTCCGCTAAATGAGGTTATAGTATGTTAGAGGGCATCCCAGGAGGGCTCCAAATGTGTGGGTAAAATATATATCCCTTGGGGGGAAATTTGAAAAAAAGTTGAAAAAAATGTTTTTTTCTGGACTTAGAAAATTTTCACACATGTCTCAGACTTCCAGAGAGGGGAGCATGTCTGTAAGCGCATCCGATTTCAGTTCCAGAGCGTTTCACCCAATAAGTCCTTCATACTTAGTCGTTTTTTGCAAAATTTCTGACTTTTTGAAAATTTCACTTTTTTGTGAAAATCTCCGCTAAATGAGGTTATAGTATGATAGAGGGCATCCCAGGAGGGCTCCAAATGTGTGGGTAAAATATATATCCCTTGGGGGGAAATTTGAAAAAAGTTGAAAAAAATTTTTTTTTCTGGACTTAGAAAATTTCCACACATGACTCAGACTTCCAGAGAGGGGAGCATGTCTGTAAGCGCATCCGATTTCAGTTCCAGAGCATTTCACCCAATGAGTCCTTCATACTTAGTCTTTTTTTGGAAAAAAATTCACTTTTTGAAAATTTCACTTTTTTGTGAAAATCTCCGCTAAATGAGGTTATAGTATGTTAGAGGGCACCCCAGGAGGGCTCAAAATGTGTGGGTAAAATATATATCTCTTGGGGGGAAATTTGAAAAAAAGTTGAAAAATTTTTTTTTTCTGGACTTAGAAAATTTTCACACATGTCTCAGACTTCCAGAGAGGGGAGCATGTCAGTGCGCGCATCCGATATCAGTTCCAGAGCGATTCACCTGATGAGTCCTTCATACTTAGTCGGTTTTTAGAAAATTTCTGACTTTTTGAAAATTTCACTTTTTTGTGAAAATCTCCGCTAAATGAGGTTATAGTATGTTAGAGGGCATCCCAGTAGGGCTCCAAATGTGTGTGTAAAATATATATCCCTTGGGGGGAAATTTGAAAAAAAGTTGAATAATTTTTTTTTTTCTGGACTTAGAAAATTTTCACACATGTCTCAGACTTACAGAGAGGGGAGCATGTCAGTGCGCGCATCCGATTTCATTTCCAGAGCGATTCACCCGATGAGTCCTTCATACTTAGTCGTTTTTTGCAAAATTTCTGACTTCTCGAAAATTTCACTTTTTTGTGAAAATCTCCGCTAAATGAGGTTATAGTATGTTAGAGGGCATCCCAGGAGGGCTCCAAATGTGTGGGTAAAATATATATCCCTTGGGGGGAAATTTGAAAAAAAGTTGAAAAATTTTTTTTTTCTGGACTTAGAAAATTTTCACACATGTCTCAGACTTCCAGAGTGGGGAGCATGTCAGTGCGCGCATCCGATTTCAGTTCCAGAGCGTTTCACCCGATGAGTCCTTCATATTTAGTCATTTTTTGCAAATTTTCTGACTTTTTGAAAATTTCACTTTTTTGTGAAAATCTCCCCTAAATGAGGTTATAGTATGTTAGAGGGCATCCCAGGAGGGCTCCAAATGTGTGGGTAAAATATATATCCCTTGGGGGGAAATTTTAAAAAAAGTTGAAAAAAATTTTTTTTCTGGACTTAGAAAATTTTCACACATGTCTCAGACTGCCAGAGAGGGGAGCATGTCAGTGCGCACATCAGATTTCAGTTCCAGAGCGATTCACCCGATGAGTCCTTCATACTTAGTCGTTTTTTGCAAAATTTCTGACCTTTTGAAAATTTCACTTTTTTGTGAAAATCTCCGCTAAATGAGGTTATAGTATGTTAGAGGGCATCCCAGGAGGGCTCCAAATGTGTGGGTAAAATATATATCCCTTGGGGGGAAATTTGAAAAAAAGTTGAAAAAAATGTTTTTTTCTGGACTTAGAAAATTTTCACACATGTCTCAGACTTCCAGAGAGGGGAGCATGTCTGTAAGCGCATCCGATTTCAGTTCCAGAGCGTTTCACCCAATAAGTCCTTCATACTTAGTCGTTTTTTGCAAAATTTCTGACTTTTTGAAAATTTCACTTTTTTGTGAAAATCTCCGCTAAATGAGGTTATAGTATGATAGAGGGCATCCCAGTAGGGCTCCAAATGTGTGGGTAAAATATATATCCCTTGGGGGGAAATTTGAAAAAAAGTTGAAAAATTTTTTTTTTCTGGACTTAGAAAATTTTCACACATGTCTCAGACTTCCAGAGAGGGGAGCATGTCAGTGCGCGCATCCGATATCAGTACCAGAGCGATTCACCTGATGAGTCCTTCATACTTAGTCGTTTTTTAGAAAATTTCTGACTTTTTGAAAATTTCACTTTTTTGTGAAAATCTCCGCTAAATGAGGTTATAGTATGTTAGAGGGCATCCCAGTAGGGCTCCAAATGTGTGTGTAAAATATATATCCCTTGGGGGGAAATTTGAAAAAAAGTTGAATAATTTTTTTTTTTCTGGACTTAGAAAATTTTCACACATGTCTCAGACTTCCAGAGAGGGGAGCATGTCAGTGCGCGCATCCGATTTCAGTTCCAGAGCGATTCACCCGATGAGTCCTTCATACTTAGTCGTTTTTTGCAAAATTTCTGACTTTTTGAAAATTTCACTTTTTTGTGAAAATCTCCGCTAAATGAGGTTATAGTATGTTAGAGGGCATCCCAGTAGGGCTCCAAATGTGTGGGTAAAATATATATCCCTTGGGGGGAAATTTGAAAAAAAGTTGAAAAATTTTTTTTTTCTGGACTTAGAAAATTTTCACACATGTCTCAGACTTCCAGAGTGGGGAGCATGTCAGTGCGCGCATCCGATTTCAGTTCCAGAGCGTTTCACCCGATGAGTCCTTCATATTTAGTCATTTTTTGCAAAATTTCTGACTTTTTGAAAATTTCACTTTTTTGTGAAAATCTCCGCTAAATGAGGTTATAGTATGTTAGAGGGCATCCCAGGAGGGCTCCAAATGTGTGGGTAAAATATATATCCCTTGGGGGGAAATTTGAAAAAAAGTTGAAAAAAAATTTTTTTCTGGACTTAGAAAATTTTCACACATGTCTTAGACTTCCAGAGAGGGGAGCATGTCAGTGCGCACATCCGATTTCAGTTCCAGAGCGAATCACCCGATGAGTCCTTCATACTTAGTCGTTTTTTGGAAAAATTTTCACTTTTTGAAAATTTCACTTTTTTGTGAAAATCTCCGCTAAATGAGGTTAAAGTATGTTAGAGGGCACCCCAGGAGGGCTCAAAATGTGTGGGTAAAATATATATCCCTTGGGGGGAAATTTGAAAAAAAGTTGAAAAATTTTTTTTTCTGGACTTAGAAAATTTTCACACATGTCTCAGACTTCCAGAGAGGGGAGCATGTCAGTGCGCGCATCCGATTTCATTTCCAGAGCGATTCACCCGATGAGTCCTTCATACTTAGTCGTTTTTTGCAAAATTTCTGACTTTTTGAAAATTTCACTTTTTTGTGAAAATCTCCGCTAAATGAGGTTATAGTATGTTAGAGGGCATCCCAGGAGGGCTCCAAATGTGTGGGTAAAAAATATATCCCTTGGGGGGAAATTTGAAAAAAAGTTGAAAATTTTTTTTTTTCTATTCTTAGAAAATTTTCACACATGTCTCAGACTTCCAGAGAGGGGAGCATGTCAGTGCACGCATCCGATTTCAGTTCCAGAGCGATTCACCCGAGGAGTCCTTCATACTTAGTCGTTTTTTGGAAAAATTTTCACTTTTTGAAAATTTCACTTTTTTTGTGAAAATCTCCGCTAAATGAGGTTATAGTATGTTAGAGGGCATCCCAGGAGGGCTCCAAATGTGTGGGTAAAATATATATCCCTTGGGGGGAAATTTGAAAAAAAGTTGAAAAAATTTTTTTTTCTGGACTTAGAAAATTTTCACACATGTCTCAGACTTCCAGAGTGGGGAGCATGTCAGTGCGCGCATCCGATTTCAGTTCCAGAGCATTTCACCCGATGAGTCCTTCATATTTAGTCATTTTTTGCAAAATTTCTGACTTTTTGAAAATTTCACTTTTTTGTGAAAATCTCCGCTAAATGAGGTTATAGTATGTTAGAGGGCATCCCAGGATGGCTCCAAATGTGTGGGTAAAATATATATCCCTTGGGGGGAAATTTGAAAAAAAGTTGAAAAATTTTTTTTTTCTGGACTTAGAAAATTTTCACACATGTCTCAGACTTCCAGAGAGGGGAGCATGTCAGTGCGCGCATCCGATATCAGTTCCAGAGCGATTCACCTGATGAGTCCTTCATACTTAGTCGTTTTTTAGAAAATTTCTGACTTTTTGAAAATTTCACTTTTTTGTGAAAATCTCCGCTAAATGAGGTTATAGTATGTTAGAGGGCATCCCAGTAGGGCTCCAAATGTGTGTGTAAAATATATATCCCTTGGGGGGAAATTTGAAAAAAAGTTGAATAATTTTTTTTTTTCTGGACTTAGAAAATTTTCACACATGTCTCAGACTTCCAGAGAGGGGAGCATGTCAGTGCGCGCATCCGATTTCATTTCCAGAGCGATTCACCCAATGAGTCCTTCATACTTAGTCGTTTTTTGCAAAATTTCTGACTTTTTGAAAATTTCACTTTTTTGTGAAAATCTCCGCTAAATGAGGTTATAGTATGTTAGAGGGCATCCCAGGAGGGCTCCAAATGTGTGGGTAAAAAATATATCCCTTGGGGGGAAATTTGAAAAAAAGTTGAAAATTTTTTTTTTCTATTCTTAGAAAATTTTCACACATGTCTCAGACTTCCAGAGAGGGGAGCATGTCAGTGCGCGCATCCGATTTCAGTTCCAGAGCGATTCACCCGAGGAGTCCTTCATACTTAGTCGTTTTTTGGAAAAATTTTCACTTTTTGAAAATTTCACTTTTTTTGTGAAAATCTCCGCTAAATGAGGTTATAGTATGTTAGAGGGCATCCCAGGAGGGCTCCAAATGTGTGGGTAAAATATATATCCCTTGGGGGGAAATTTGAAAAAAAGTTGAAAAAATTTTTTTTTCTGGACTTAGAAAATTTTCACACATGTCTCAGACTTCCAGAGTGGGGAGCATGTCAGTGCGCGCATCCGATTTCAGTTCCAGAGCATTTCACCCGATGAGTCTTTCATATTTAGTCATTTTTTGCAAAATTTCTGACTTTTTGAAAATTTCACTTTTTTGTGAAAATCTCCGCTAAATGAGGTTATAGTATGTTAGAGGGCATCCCAAGAGGGCTCCAAATGTGTGGGTAAAATATATATCCCTTGGAAGGAAATTTGAAAAAAAGTTGAAAAAATTTTTTTTTCTGGACTTAGAAAATTTTCACACATGTCTCAGACTTCCAGAGAGGGGAGCATGTCAGAGCGCGCAACCGATTTCAGTTCCAGAGCGATTCACCTGATGAGTCCTTCATACTTAGTTGTTTTTTGCAAAATTTCTGACTTTTTGAAAATTTCACTTTTTTGTGAAAATCTCCGCTAAATGAGGTTATAGTATGTTAGAGGGCATCCCAGGAGGGCTCCAAATGTGTGGGTAAAATATATATCCCTTGGGGGGAAATTTGAAAAAAAGTTGAAAAATTTTTTTTTTTCTGGACTTAGAAAATTTTCACACATGTCTCAGACTTCCAGAGAAGGGAGCATGTCAGTGCGCGCATCCGATTTCAGTTCCAGAGCGATTCACCCGAGGAGTCCTTCATACTTAGTCGTTTTTTGGAAAAATTTTCACTTTTTGAAAATTTCACTTTTTTGTGAAAATCTCCGCTAAATGAGGTTATAGTATGTTAGAGGGCATCCCAGTAGGGCTCCAAATGTGTGTGTAAAATATATATCCCTTGGGGGGAAATTTGAAAAAAAGTTGAATAATTTTTTTTTTTCTGGACTTAGAAAATTTTCACACATGTCTCAGACTTCCAGAGAGGGGAGCATGTCAGTGCGCGCATCCGATTTCAGTTCCAGAGCGATTCACCCGATGAGTCCTTCATACTTAGTCGTTTTTTGCAAAATTTCTGACTTTTTGAAAATTTCACTTTTTTGTGAAAATCTCCGCTAAATGAGGTTATAGTATGTTAGAGGGCATCCCAGTAGGGCTCCAAATGTGTGGGTAAAATATATATCCCTTGGGGGGAAATTTGAAAAAAAGTTGAAAAATTTTTTTTTTCTGGACTTAGAAAATTTTCACACATGTCTCAGACTTCCAGAGTGGGGAGCATGTCAGTGCGCGCATCCGATTTCAGTTCCAGAGCGTTTCACCCGATGAGTCCTTCATATTTAGTCATTTTTTGCAAAATTTCTGACTTTTTGAAAATTTCACTTTTTTGTGAAAATCTCCGCTAAATGAGGTTATAGTATGTTAGAGGGCATCCCAGGAGGGCTCCAAATGTGTGGGTAAAATATATATCCCTTGGGGGGAAATTTGAAAAAAAGTTGAAAAAAAATTTTTTTCTGGACTTAGAAAATTTTCACACATGTCTTAGACTTCCAGAGAGGGGAGCATGTCAGTGCGCACATCCGATTTCAGTTCCAGAGCGAATCACCCGATGAGTCCTTCATACTTAGTCGTTTTTTGGAAAAATTTTCACTTTTTGAAAATTTCACTTTTTTGTGAAAATCTCCGCTAAATGAGGTTAAAGTATGTTAGAGGGCACCCCAGGAGGGCTCAAAATGTGTGGGTAAAATATATATCCCTTGGGGGGAAATTTGAAAAAAAGTTGAAAAATTTTTTTTTCTGGACTTAGAAAATTTTCACACATGTCTCAGACTTCCAGAGAGGGGAGCATGTCAGTGCGCGCATCCGATTTCATTTCCAGAGCGATTCACCCGATGAGTCCTTCATACTTAGTCGTTTTTTGCAAAATTTCTGACTTTTTGAAAATTTCACTTTTTTGTGAAAATCTCCGCTAAATGAGGTTATAGTATGTTAGAGGGCATCCCAGGAGGGCTCCAAATGTGTGGGTAAAAAATATATCCCTTGGGGGGAAATTTGAAAAAAAGTTGAAAATTTTTTTTTTTCTATTCTTAGAAAATTTTCACACATGTCTCAGACTTCCAGAGAGGGGAGCATGTCAGTGCACGCATCCGATTTCAGTTCCAGAGCGATTCACCCGAGGAGTCCTTCATACTTAGTCGTTTTTTGGAAAAATTTTCACTTTTTGAAAATTTCACTTTTTTTGTGAAAATCTCCGCTAAATGAGGTTATAGTATGTTAGAGGGCATCCCAGGAGGGCTCCAAATGTGTGGGTAAAATATATATCCCTTGGGGGGAAATTTGAAAAAAAGTTGAAAAAATTTTTTTTTCTGGACTTAGAAAATTTTCACACATGTCTCAGACTTCCAGAGAGGGGAGCATGTCAGAGCGCGCAACCGATTTCAGTTCCAGAGCGATTCACCTGATGAGTCCTTCATACTTAGTTGTTTTTTGCAAAATTTCTGACTTTTTGAAAATTTCACTTTTTTGTGAAAATCTCCGCTAAATGAGGTTATAGTATGTTAGAGGGCATCCCAAGAGGGCTCCAAATGTGTGGGTAAAATATATATCCCTTGGAAGGAAATTTGAAAAAAAGTTGAAAAAATTTTTTTTTCTGGACTTAGAAAATTTTCACACATGTCTCAGACTTCCAGAGAGGGGAGCATGTCAGAGCGCGCAACCGATTTCAGTTCCAGAGCGATTCACCTGATGAGTCCTTCATACTTAGTTGTTTTTTGCAAAATTTCTGACTTTTTGAAAATTTCACTTTTTTGTGAAAATCTCCGCTAAATGAGGTTATAGTATGTTAGAGGGCATCCCAGGAGGGCTCCAAATGTGTGGGTAAAATATATATCCCTTGGGGGGAAATTTGAAAAAAAGTTGAAAAATTTTTTTTTTTCTGGACTTAGAAAATTTTCACACATGTCTCAGACTTCCAGAGAAGGGAGCATGTCAGTGCGCGCATCCGATTTCAGTTCCAGAGCGATTCACCCGAGGAGTCCTTCATACTTAGTCGTTTTTTGGAAAAATTTTCACTTTTTGAAAATTTCACTTTTTTGTGAAAATCTCCGCTAAATGAGGTTATAGTATGTTAGAGGGCATCCCAGTAGGGCTCCAAATGTGTGTGTAAAATATATATCCCTTGGGGGGAAATTTGAAAAAAAGTTGAATAATTTTTTTTTTTCTGGACTTAGAAAATTTTCACACATGTCTCAGACTTCCAGAGAGGGGAGCATGTCAGTGCGCGCATCCGATTTCAGTTCCAGAGCGATTCACCCGATGAGTCCTTCATACTTAGTCGTTTTTTGCAAAATTTCTGACTTTTTGAAAATTTCACTTTTTTGTGAAAATCTCCGCTAAATGAGGTTATAGTATGTTAGAGGGCATCCCAGTAGGGCTCCAAATGTGTGGGTAAAATATATATCCCTTGGGGGGAAATTTGAAAAAAAGTTGAAAAATTTTTTTTTTCTGGACTTAGAAAATTTTCACACATGTCTCAGACTTCCAGAGTGGGGAGCATGTCAGTGCGCGCATCCGATTTCAGTTCCAGAGCGTTTCACCCGATGAGTCCTTCATATTTAGTCATTTTTTGCAAAATTTCTGACTTTTTGAAAATTTCACTTTTTTGTGAAAATCTCCGCTAAATGAGGTTATAGTATGTTAGAGGGCATCCCAGGAGGGCTCCAAATGTGTGGGTAAAATATATATCCCTTGGGGGGAAATTTGAAAAAAAGTTGAAAAAAAATTTTTTTCTGGACTTAGAAAATTTTCACACATGTCTTAGACTTCCAGAGAGGGGAGCATGTCAGTGCGCACATCCGATTTCAGTTCCAGAGCGAATCACCCGATGAGTCCTTCATACTTAGTCGTTTTTTGGAAAAATTTTCACTTTTTGAAAATTTCACTTTTTTGTGAAAATCTCCGCTAAATGAGGTTAAAGTATGTTAGAGGGCACCCCAGGAGGGCTCAAAATGTGTGGGTAAAATATATATCCCTTGGGGGGAAATTTGAAAAAAAGTTGAAAAATTTTTTTTTCTGGACTTAGAAAATTTTCACACATGTCTCAGACTTCCAGAGAGGGGAGCATGTCAGTGCGCGCATCCGATTTCATTTCCAGAGCGATTCACCCGATGAGTCCTTCATACTTAGTCGTTTTTTGCAAAATTTCTGACTTTTTGAAAATTTCACTTTTTTGTGAAAATCTCCGCTAAATGAGGTTATAGTATGTTAGAGGGCATCCCAGGAGGGCTCCAAATGTGTGGGTAAAAAATATATCCCTTGGGGGGAAATTTGAAAAAAAGTTGAAAATTTTTTTTTTTCTATTCTTAGAAAATTTTCACACATGTCTCAGACTTCCAGAGAGGGGAGCATGTCAGTGCACGCATCCGATTTCAGTTCCAGAGCGATTCACCCGAGGAGTCCTTCATACTTAGTCGTTTTTTGGAAAAATTTTCACTTTTTGAAAATTTCACTTTTTTTGTGAAAATCTCCGCTAAATGAGGTTATAGTATGTTAGAGGGCATCCCAGGAGGGCTCCAAATGTGTGGGTAAAATATATATCCCTTGGGGGGAAATTTGAAAAAAAGTTGAAAAAATTTTTTTTTCTGGACTTAGAAAATTTTCACACATGTCTCAGACTTCCAGAGTGGGGAGCATGTCAGTGCGCGCATCCGATTTCAGTTCCAGAGCATTTCACCCGATGAGTCCTTCATATTTAGTCATTTTTTGCAAAATTTCTGACTTTTTGAAAATTTCACTTTTTTGTGAAAATCTCCGCTAAATGAGGTTATAGTATGTTAGAGGGCATCCCAGGATGGCTCCAAATGTGTGGGTAAAATATATATCCCTTGGGGGGAAATTTGAAAAAAAGTTGAAAAATTTTTTTTTTCTGGACTTAGAAAATTTTCACACATGTCTCAGACTTCCAGAGAGGGGAGCATGTCAGTGCGCGCATCCGATATCAGTTCCAGAGCGATTCACCTGATGAGTCCTTCATACTTAGTCGTTTTTTAGAAAATTTCTGACTTTTTGAAAATTTCACTTTTTTGTGAAAATCTCCGCTAAATGAGGTTATAGTATGTTAGAGGGCATCCCAGTAGGGCTCCAAATGTGTGTGTAAAATATATATCCCTTGGGGGGAAATTTGAAAAAAAGTTGAATAATTTTTTTTTTTCTGGACTTAGAAAATTTTCACACATGTCTCAGACTTCCAGAGAGGGGAGCATGTCAGTGCGCGCATCCGATTTCATTTCCAGAGCGATTCACCCAATGAGTCCTTCATACTTAGTCGTTTTTTGCAAAATTTCTGACTTTTTGAAAATTTCACTTTTTTGTGAAAATCTCCGCTAAATGAGGTTATAGTATGTTAGAGGGCATCCCAGGAGGGCTCCAAATGTGTGGGTAAAAAATATATCCCTTGGGGGGAAATTTGAAAAAAAGTTGAAAATTTTTTTTTTTCTATTCTTAGAAAATTTTCACACATGTCTCAGACTTCCAGAGAGGGGAGCATGTCAGTGCGCGCATCCGATTTCAGTTCCAGAGCGATTCACCCGAGGAGTCCTTCATACTTAGTCGTTTTTTGGAAAAATTTTCACTTTTTGAAAATTTCACTTTTTTTGTGAAAATCTCCGCTAAATGAGGTTATAGTATGTTAGAGGGCATCCCAGGAGGGCTCCAAATGTGTGGGTAAAATATATATCCCTTGGGGGGAAATTTGAAAAAAAGTTGAAAAAATTTTTTTTTCTGGACTTAGAAAATTTTCACACATGTCTCAGACTTCCAGAGTGGGGAGCATGTCAGTGCGCGCATCCGATTTCAGTTCCAGAGCATTTCACCCGATGAGTCTTTCATATTTAGTCATTTTTTGCAAAATTTCTGACTTTTTGAAAATTTCACTTTTTTGTGAAAATCTCCGCTAAATGAGGTTATAGTATGTTAGAGGGCATCCCAAGAGGGCTCCAAATGTGTGGGTAAAATATATATCCCTTGGAAGGAAATTTGAAAAAAAGTTGAAAAAATTTTTTTTTCTGGACTTAGAAAATTTTCACACATGTCTCAGACTTCCAGAGAGGGGAGCATGTCAGAGCGCGCAACCGATTTCAGTTCCAGAGCGATTCACCTGATGAGTCCTTCATACTTAGTTGTTTTTTGCAAAATTTCTGACTTTTTGAAAATTTCACTTTTTTGTGAAAATCTCCGCTAAATGAGGTTATAGTATGTTAGAGGGCATCCCAGGAGGGCTCCAAATGTGTGGGTAAAATATATATCCCTTGGGGGGAAATTTGAAAAAAAGTTGAAAAATTTTTTTTTTCTGGACTTAGAAAATTTTCACACATGTCTCAGACTTCCAGAGAAGGGAGCATGTCAGTGCGCGCATCCGATTTCAGTTCCAGAGCGATTCACCCGAGGAGTCCTTCATACTTAGTCGTTTTTTGGAAAAATTTTCACTTTTTGAAAATTTCACTTTTTTGTGAAAATCTCCGCTAAATGAGGTTATAGTATGTTAGAGGGCATCCCAAGAGGGCTCCAAATGTGTGGGTAAAATATATATCCCTTGGAAGGAAATTTGAAAAAAAGTTGAAAAAATTTTTTTTTCTGGACTTAGAAAATTTTCACACATGTCTCAGACTTCCAGAGAGGGGTGCATGTCAGAGCGCGCAACCGATTTCAGTTCCACAGCGATTCACCCGATGAGTCCTTCATACTTAGTTATTTTTTGCAAAATTTCTGACTTTTTGAAAATTTCACTTTTTTGTGAAAATCTCCGCTAAATGAGGTTATAGAATGTTAGAGGGCATCCCAGGAGGGCTCCAAATGTGTGGGTAAAATATATATCCCTTGGGGGGAAATTTGAAAAAAAGTTGAATAATTTTTTTTTTTCTGGACTTAGAAAATTTTCACACATGTCTCAGACTTACAGAGAGGGGAGCATGTCAGTGCGCGCATCCGATTTCATTTCCAGAGCGATTCACCCGATGAGTCCTTCATACTTAGTCGTTTTTTGCAAAATTTCTGACTTTTCGAAAATTTCACTTTTTTGTGAAAATCTCCGCTAAATGAGGTTATAGTATGTTAGAGGGCATCCCAGGAGGGCTCCAAATGTGTGGGTAAAATATATATCCCTTTGAAGGAAATTTGAAAAAAAGTTGAAAAAAATTTTTTTTCTGGACTTAGAAAATTTTCACACATGTCTCAGACTTCCAGAGAGGGGAGCATGTCAGTGCGCGCATCCGATTTCATTTCCAGAGCGATTCACCCGATGAGTCCTTCATACTTAGTCGTTTTTTGCAAAATTTCTGACTTTTTGAAAATTTCACTTTTTTGTGAAAATCTCCGCTAAATGAGGTTATAGTATGTTAGAGGGCATCCCAGGAGGGCTCCAAATGTGTGGGTAAAATATATATCCCTTGGAAGGAAATTTGAAAAAAAGTTGAAAAAATTTTTTTTTCTGGACTTAGAAAATTTTCACACATGTCTCAGACTTCCAGAGAGGGGAGCATGTCAGTGCGCGCATCCGATTTCAGTTCCAGAGCGATTCACCCGATGAGTCCTTCATACTTAGTCGTTTTTTGCAAAATTTCTGACTTTTTGAAAATTTCACTTTTTTGTGAAAATCTCCGCTAAATGAGGTTATAGTATGTTAGAGGGCATCCCAGGAGGGCTCCAAATGTGTGGGTAAAAAATATATCCCTTGGGGGGAAATTTGAAAAAAAGTTGAAAATTTTTTTTTTTCTATTCTTAGAAAATTTTCACACATGTCTCAGACTTCCAGAGAGGGGAGCATGTCAGTGCGCGCATCCGATTTCAGTTCCAGAGCATTTCACCCGATGAGTCCTTCATATTTAGTCATTTTTTGCAAAATTTCTGACTTTTTGAAAATTTCACTTTTTTGTGAAAATCTCCGCTAAATGAGGTTATAGTATGTTAGAGGGCATCCCAAGAGGGCTCCAAATGTGTGGGTAAAATATATATCCCTTGGAAGGAAATTTGAAAAAAAGTTGAAAAAATTTTTTTTTCTGGACTTAGAAAATTTTCACACATGTCTCAGACTTCCAGAGAGGGGTGCATGTCAGAGCGCGCAACCGATTTCAGTTCCACAGCGATTCACCCGATGAGTCCTTCATACTTAGTTATTTTTTGCAAAATTTCTGACTTTTTGAAAATTTCACTTTTTTGTGAAAATCTCCGCTAAATGAGGTTATAGAATGTTAGAGGGCATCCCAGGAGGGCTCCAAATGTGTGGGTAAAATATATATCCCTTGGGGGGAAATTTGAAAAAAAGTTGAATAATTTTTTTTTTTCTGGACTTAGAAAATTTTCACACATGTCTCGGACTTACAGAGAGGGGAGCATGTCAGTGCGCGCATCCGATTTCATTTCCAGAGCGATTCACCCGATGAGTCCTTCATACTTAGTCATTTTTTGCAAAATTTCTGACTTTTCGAAAATTTCACTTTTTTGTGAAAATCTCCGCTAAATGAGGTTATAGTATGTTAGAGGGCATCCCAGGAGGGCTCCAAATGTGTGGGTAAAATATATATCCCTTTGAAGGAAATTTGAAAAAAAGTTGAAAAAAATTTTTTTTCTGGACTTAGAAAATTTTCACACATGTCTCAGACTTCCAGAGAGGGGAGCATGTCAGTGCGCGCATCCGATTTCATTTCCAGAGCGATTCACCCGATGAGTCCTTCATACTTAGTCGTTTTTTGCAAAATTTCTGACTTTTTGAAAATTTCACTTTTTTGTGAAAATCTCCGCTAAATGAGGTTATAGTATGTTAGAGGGCATCCCAGGAGGGCTCCAAATGTGTGGGTAAAATATATATCCCTTGGAAGGAAATTTGAAAAAAAGTTGAAAAAATTTTTTTTTCTGGACTTAGAAAATTTTCACACATGTCTCAGACTTCCAGAGAGGGGAGCATGTCAGTGCGCGCATCCGATTTCAGTTCCAGAGCGATTCACCCGATGAGTCCTTCATACTTAGTCGTTTTTTGCAAAATTTCTGACTTTTTGAAAATTTCACTTTTTTGTGAAAATCTCCGCTAAATGAGGTTATAGTATGTTAGAGGGCATCCCAGGAGGGCTCCAAATGTGTGGGTAAAAAATATATCCCTTGGGGGGAAATTTGAAAAAAAGTTGAAAATTTTTTTTTTTCTATTCTTAGAAAATTTTCACACATGTCTCAGACTTCCAGAGAGGGGAGCATGTCAGTGCGCGCATCCGATTTCAGTTCCAGAGCATTTCACCCGATGAGTCCTTCATATTTAGTCATTTTTTGCAAAATTTCTGACTTTTTGAAAATTTCACTTTTTTGTGAAAATCTCCGCTAAATGAGGTTATAGTATGTTAGAGGGCATCCCAAGAGGGCTCCAAATGTGTGGGTAAAATATATATCCCTTGGAAGGAAATTTGAAAAAAAGTTGAAAAAATTTTTTTTTCTGGACTTAGAAAATTTTCACACATGTCTCAGACTTCCAGAGAGGGGAGCATGTCAGAGCGCGCAACCGATTTCAGTTCCAGAGCGATTCACCTGATGAGTCCTTCATACTTAGTTGTTTTTTGCAAAATTTCTGACTTTTTGAAAATTTCACTTTTTTGTGAAAATCTCCGCTAAATGAGGTTATAGAATGTTAGAGGGCATCCCAGGAGGGCTCCAAATGTGTGGGTAAAATATATATCCCTTGGGGGGAAATTTGAAAAAAAGTTGAAAAATTTTTTTTTTCTGGACTTAGAAAATTTTCACACATGTCTCAGACTTCCAGAGAAGGGAGCATGTCAGTGCGCGCATCCGATTTCAGTTCCAGAGGGATTCACCCGAGGAGTCCTTCATACTTAGTCGTTTTTTGGAAAAATTTTCACTTTTTGAAAATTTCACTTTTTTGTGAAAATCTCCGCTAAATGAGGTTATAGTATGTTAGAGGGCATACCAAGAGGGCTCCAAATGTGTGGGTAAAATATATATCCCTTGGAAGGAAATTTGAAAAAAAGTTGAAAAAATTTTTTTTTCTGCACTTAGAAAATTTTCACACATGTCTCAGACTTCCAGAGAGGGGAGCATGTCAGAGCGCGCAACCGATTTCAGTTCCAGAGCGATTCACCCGATGAGTCCTTCATACTTAGTTGTTTTTTGCAAAATTTCTGACTTTTTGAAAATTTCACTTTTTTGTGAAAATCTCCGCTAAATGAGGTTATAGAATGTTAGAGGGCATCCCAGGAGGGCTCCAAATGTGTGGGTAAAATATATATCCCTTGGGGGGAAATTTGAAAAAAAGTTGAAAATTTTTTTTTTCTGGACTTAGAAAATTTTCACACATGTCTCAGACTTCCAGAGAAGGGAGCATGTCAGAGCGCGCAACCGATTTCAGTTCCAGAGCGATTCACCCGATGAGTCCTTCATACTTAGTTGTTTTTTGCAAAATTTCTGACTTTTTGAAAATTTCACTTTTTTGTGAAAATCTCCGCTAAATGAGGTTATAGAATGTTAGAGGGCATCCCAGGAGGGCTCCAAATGTGTGGGTAAAATATATATCCCTTGGGGGGAAATTTGAAAAAAAGTTGAAAAATTTTTTTTTTCTGGACTTAGAAAATGTTCACACATGTCTCAGACTTCCAGAGAAGGGAGCATGTCAGTGCGCGCATCCGATTTCATTTCCAGAGCGATTCACCCGAGGAGTCCTTCATACTTAGTCGTTTTTTGCAAAATTTCTGACTTTTCGAAAATTTCACTTTTTTGTGAAAATCTCCGCTAAATGAGGTTATAGTATGTTAAAGGGCATCCCAGGAGGGCTCCAAATGTGTGGGTAAAATATATATCCCTTTGAAGGAAATTTGAAAAAAAGTTGAAAAAAATTTTTTTTCTGGACTTAGAAAATTTTCACACATGTCTCAGACTTCCAGAGAGGGGAGCATGTCAGTGCGCGCATCCGATTTCATTTCCAGAGCGATTCACCCAATGAGTCCTTCATACTTAGTCATTTTTTGCAAAATTTCTGACTTTTTGAAAATTTCACTTTTTTGTGAAAATCTCCGCTAAATGAGGTTATAGTATGTTAGAGGGCATCCCAGGAGGGCTCCAAATGTGTGGGTAAAATATATATCCCTTGGGGGGAAATTTGAAAAAAAGTTGAAAAATTTTTTTTTACTGGACTTAGAAAATTTTCACACATGTCTCAGACTTCCAGAGAAGGGAGCATGTCAGTGCGCGCATCCGATTTCAGTTCCAGAGCGATTCACCCGAGGAGTCCTTCATACTTAGTCGTTTTTTGGAAAAATTTTCACTTTTTGAAAATTTCACTTTTTTTGTGAAAATCTCCGCTAAATGAGGTTATAGTATGTTAGAGGGCATCCCAGGAGGGCTCCAAATGTGTGGGTAAAATATATATCCCTTGGGGGGAAATTTGAAAAAAAGTTGAAAAAATTTTTTTTTCTGGACTTAGAAAATTTTCACACATGTCTCAGACTTCCAGAGTGGGGAGCATGTCAGTGCGCGCATCCGATTTCAGTTCCAGAGCATTTCACCCGATGAGTCCTTCATATTTAGTCATTTTTTGCAAAATTTCTGACTTTTTGAAAATTTCACTTTTTTGTGAAAATCTCCGCTAAATGAGGTTATAGTATGTTAGAGGGCATCCCAAGAGGGCTCCAAATGTGTGGGTAAAATATATATCCCTTGGAAGGAAATTTGAAAAAAAGTTGAAAAAATTTTTTTTTCTGGACTTAGAAAATTTTCACACATGTCTCAGACTTCCAGAGAGGGGAGCATGTCAGAGCGCGCAACCGATTTCAGTTCCAGAGCGATTCACCCGATGAGTCCTTCATACTTAGTCGTTTTTTGGAAAAATTTTCACTTTTTGAAAATTTCACTTTTTTGTGAAAATCTCCGCTAAATGAGGTTATAGTATGTTAGAGGGCATCCCAAGAGGGCTCCAAATGTGTGGGTAAAATATATATCCCTTGGAAGGAAATTTGAAAAAAAGTTGAAAAAAATTTTTTTTCTGGACTTAGAAAATTTTCACACATGTCTCAGACTTCCAGAGAGGGGAGCATGTCAGTGCGCGCATCCGATTTCAGTTCCAGAGCATTTCACCCGATGAGTCCTTCATATTTAGTCATTTTTTGCAAAATTTCTGACTTTTTGAAAATTTCACTTTTTTGTGAAAATCTCCGCTAAATGAGGTTATAGTATGTTAGAGGGCATCCCAAGAGGGCTCCAAATGTGTGGGTAAAATATATATCCCTTGGAAGGAAATTTGAAAAAAAGTTGAAAAAAATTTTTTTTCTGGACTTAGAAAATTTTCACACATGTCTCAGACTTCCAGAGAGGGGAGCATGTCAGAGCGCGCAACCGATTTCAGTTCCAGAGCGATTCACCCGATGAGTCCTTCATACTTAGTTGTTTTTTGCAAAATTTCTGACTTTTTGAAAATTTCACTTTTTTGTGAAAATCTCCGCTAAATGAGGTTATAGAATGTTAGAGGGCATCCCAGGAGGGCTCCAAATGTGTGGGTAAAATATATATCCCTTGGGGGGAAATTTGAAAAAAAGTTGAAAAATTTTTTTTTTCTGGACTTAGAAAATTTTCACACATGTCTCAGAATTCCAGAGAAGGGAGCATGTCAGTGCGCGCATCCGATTTCAGTTCCAGAGCGATTCACCCGAGGAGTCCTTCATACTTAGTCGTTTTTTGGAAAAATTTTCACTTTTTGAAAATTTCACTTTTTTGTGAAAATCTCCGCTAAATGAGGTTATAGTATGTTAGAGGGCATCCCAGTAGGGCTCCAAATGTGTGGGTAAAATATATATCCCTTGGGGGGAAATTTGAAAAAAAGTTGAATAATTTTTTTTTTTCTGGACTTAGAAAATTTTCACACATGTCTCAGACTTCCAGAGAGGGGAGCATGTCAGTGCGCGCATCCGATTTCATTTCCAGAGCGATTCACCCGATGAGTCCTTCATACTTAGTCGTTTTTTGCAAAATTTCAGACTTTTTGAAAATTTCACTTTTTTGTGAAAATCTCCGCTAAATGAGGTTATAGTATGTTAGAGGGCATCCCAGGAGGGCTCCAAATGTGTGGGTAAAATATATATCCCTTGGGGGGAAATTTGAAAAAAAGTTGAAAAATTTTTTTTTTCTGGACTTAGAAAATTTTCACACATGTCTCAGACTTCCAGAGAAGGGAGCATGTCAGTGCGCGCATCCGATTTCAGTTCCAGAGCGATTCACCCGAGGAGTCCTTCATACTTAGTCGTTTTTTGGAAAAATTTTCACTTTTTGAAAATTTCACTTTTTTGTGAAAATCTCCGCTAAATGAGGTTATAGTATGTTAGAGGGCATCCCAAGAGGGCTCCAAATGTGTGGGTAAAATATATATCCTTTGGAAGGAAATTTGAAAAAAGTTGAAAAAAATTTTTTTTCTGGACTTAGAAAATTTTCACACATGTCTCAGACTTCCAGAGAGGGGAGCATGTCAGAGCGCGCAACCGATTTCAGTTCCAGAGCGATTCACCCGATGAGTCCTTCATACTTAGTTGTTTTTTGCAAAATTTCTGACATTTTGAAAATTTCACTTTTTTGTGAAAATCTCCGCTAAATGAGGTTATAGTATGTTAGAGGGCATCCCAGGAGGGCTCCAAATGTGTGGGTAAAATATATATCCCTTGGGGGGAAATTTGAAAAAAAGTTGAAAAAAATTTTTTTTTCTGGACTTAGAAAATTTTCACACATGTCTCAGACTTCCAGAGAGGGGAGCATGTCTGTAAGCGCATCCGATTTCAGTTCCAGAGCGTTTCACCCAATGAGTCCTTCATACTTAGTCTTTTTTTGGAAAAAAATTCACTTTTTGAAAATTTCACTTTTTTGTGAAAATCTCCGCTAAATGAGGTTATAGTATGTTAGAGGGCATCCCAGTAGGGCTCCAAATGTGTGGGTAAAATATATATCCCTTGGGGGGAAATTTGAAAAAAAGTTGAAAAATTTTTTTTTTCTGGACTTAGAAAATTTTCACACATGTCTCAGACTTCCAGAGTGGGGAGCATGTCAGTGCGCGCATCCGATTTCAGTTCCAGAGCGTTTCACCCGATGAGTCCTTCATATTTAGTCATTTTTTGCAAAATTTCTGACTTTTTGAAAATTTCACTTTTTTGTGAAAATCTCCGCTAAATGAGGTTATAGTATGTTAGAGGGCATCCCAGGAGGGCTCCAAATGTGTGGGTAAAATATATATCCCTTGGGGGGAAATTTGAAAAAAAGTTGAAAAAAATTTGTTTTCTGGACTTAGAAAATTTTCACACATGTCTCAGACTTCCAGAGTGGGGAGCATGTCAGTGCGCGCATCCGATTTCAGTTCCAGAGCGTTTCACCCGATGAGTCCTTCATATTTAGTCGTTTTTTGCAAAATTTCCGACCTTTTGAAAATTTCACTTTTTTGTGAAAATCTCCGCTAAATGAGGTTATAGTATGTTAGAGGGCATCCCAGGAGGGCTCCAAATGTGTGGGTAAAATATATATCCCTTGGGGGGAAATTTGAAAAAAAGTTGAAAAAAATGTTTTTTTCTGGACTTAGAAAATTTTCACACATGTCTCAGACTTCCAGAGAGGGGAGCATGTCTGTAAGCGCATCCAATTTCAGTTCCAGAGCGTTTCACCCAATAAGTCCTTCATACTTAGTCGTTTTTTGCAAAATTTCTGACTTTTTGAAAATTTCACTTTTTTGTGAAAATCTCCGCTAAATGAGGTTATAGTATGATAGAGGGCATCCCAGCAGGGCTCCAAATGTGTGGGTAAAATATATATCCCTTGGGGGGAAATTTGAAAAAAAATTGAAAAATTTTTTTTTTCTGGACTTAGAAAATTTTCACACATGTCTCAGACTTCCAGAGAGGGGAGCATGTCAGTGCGCGCATCCGATATCAGTACCAGAGCGATTCACCTGATGAGTCCTTCATACTTAGTCGTTTTTTAGAAAATTTCTGACTTTTTGAAAATTTCACTTTTTTGTGAAAATCTCCACTAAATGAGGTTATAGCATGTTAGAGGGCATCCCAGTAGGGCTCCAAATGTGTGTGTAAAATATATATCCCTTTGGGGGGAAATTTGAAAAAAAGTTGAATAATTTTTTTTTTTCTGGACATAGAAAATTTTCACACATGTCTCAGACTTCCAGAGAGGGGAGCATGTCAGTGCGCGCATCCGATTTCAGTTCGAGAGCGATTCACCCGATGAGTCCTTCATACTTAGTCGTTTTTTGCAAAATTTCTGACTTTTTGAAAATTTCACTTTTTTGTGAAAATCTCCGCTAAATGAGGTTATAGTATGTTAGAGGGCATCCCAGGAGGGCTCCAAATGTGTGCGTAAAAAATATATCCCTTGGGGGGAAATTTGAAAAAAAGTTGAAAATTTTTTTTTTCTATTCTTAGAAAATTTTCACACATGTCTCAGAATTCCAGAGAAGGGAGCATGTCAGTGCACGCATCCGATTTCAGTTCCAGAGCGATTCACCCGAGGAGTCCTTCATACTTAGTCGTTTTTTGGAAAAATTTTCACTTTTTGAAAATTTCACTTTTTTGTGAAAATCTCCGCTAAATGAGGTTATAGTATGTTAGAGGGCATCCCAGTAGGGCTCCAAATGTGTGGGTAAAATATATATCCCTTGGGGGGAAATTTGAAAAAAAGTTGAATAATTTTTTTTTTTCTGGACTTAGAAAATTTTCACACATGTCTCAGACTTCCAGAGAGGGGAGCATGTCAGTGCGCGCATCCGATTTCATTTCCAGAGCGATTCACCCGATGAGTCCTTCATACTTAGTCGTTTTTTGCAAAATTTCAGACTTTTTGAAAATTTCACTTTTTTGTGAAAATCTCCGCTAAATGAGGTTATAGTATGTTAGAGGGCATCCCAGGAGGGCTCCAAATGTGTGGGTAAAATATATATCCCTTGGGGGGAAATTTGAAAAAAAGTTGAAAAATTTTTTTTTTCTGGACTTAGAAAATTTTCACACATGTCTCAGACTTCCAGAGAAGGGAGCATGTCAGTGCGCGCATCCGATTTCAGTTCCAGAGCGATTCACCCGAGGAGTCCTTCATACTTAGTCGTTTTTTGGAAAAATTTTCACTTTTTGAAAATTTCACTTTTTTGTGAAAATCTCCGCTAAATGAGGTTATAGTATGTTAGAGGGCATCCCAAGAGGGCTCCAAATGTGTTGGTAAAATATATATCCTTTGGAAGGAAATTTGAAAAAAGTTGAAAAAAATTTTTTTTCTGGACTTAGAAAATTTTCACACATGTCTCAGACTTCCAGAGAGGGGAGCATGTCAGAGCGCGCAACCGATTTCAGTTCCAGAGCGATTCACCCGATGAGTCCTTCATACTTAGTTGTTTTTTGCAAAATTTCTGACTTTTTGAAAATTTCACTTTTTTGTGAAAATCTCCGCTAAATGAGGTTATAGTATGTTAGAGGGCATCCCAGGAGGGCTCCAAATGTGTGGGTAAAATATATATCCCTTGGGGGGAAATTTGAAAAAAAGTTGAAAAAAATTTTTTTTTCTGGACTTAGAAAATTTTCACACATGTCTCAGACTTCCAGAGAGGGGAGCATGTCTGTAAGCGCATCCGATTTCAGTTCCAGAGCGTTTCACCCAATGAGTCCTTCATACTTAGTCTTTTTTTGGAAAAAAATTCACTTTTTGAAAATTTCACTTTTTTGTGAAAATCTCCGCTAAATGAGGTTATAGTATGTTAGAGGGCATCCCAGTAGGGCTCCAAATGTGTGGGTAAAATATATATCCCTTGGGGGGAAATTTGAAAAAAAGTTGAAAAATTTTTTTTTTCTGGACTTAGAAAATTTTCACACATGTCTCAGACTTCCAGAGTGGGGAGCATGTCAGTGCGCGCATCCGATTTCAGTTCCAGAGCGTTTCACCCGATGAGTCCTTCATATTTAGTCATTTTTTGCAAAATTTCTGACTTTTTGAAAATTTCACTTTTTTGTGAAAATCTCCGCTAAATGAGGTTATAGTATGTTAGAGGGCATCCCAGGAGGGCTCCAAATGTGTGGGTAAAATATATATCCCTTGGGGGGAAATTTGAAAAAAAGTTGAAAAAAATTTGTTTTCTGGACTTAGAAAATTTTCACACATGTCTCAGACTTCCAGAGTGGGGAGCATGTCAGTGCGCGCATCCGATTTCAGTTCCAGAGCGTTTCACCCGATGAGTCCTTCATATTTAGTCGTTTTTTGCAAAATTTCCGACCTTTTGAAAATTTCACTTTTTTGTGAAAATCTCCGCTAAATGAGGTTATAGTATGTTAGAGGGCATCCCAGGAGGGCTCCAAATGTGTGGGTAAAATATATATCCCTTGGGGGGAAATTTGAAAAAAAGTTGAAAAAAATGTTTTTTTCTGGACTTAGAAAATTTTCACACATGTCTCAGACTTCCAGAGAGGGGAGCATGTCTGTAAGCGCATCCGATTTCAGTTCCAGAGCGTTTCACCCAATAAGTCCTTCATACTTAGTCGTTTTTTGCAAAATTTCTGACTTTTTGAAAATTTCACTTTTTTGTGAAAATCTCCGCTAAATGAGGTTATAGTATGATAGAGGGCATCCCAGCAGGGCTCCAAATGTGTGGGTAAAATATATATCCCTTGGGGGGAAATTTGAAAAAAAGTTGAAAAATTTTTTTTTTCTGGACTTAGAAAATTTTCACACATGTCTCAGACTTCCAGAGAGGGGAGCATGTCAGTGCGCGCATCCGATATCAGTACCAGAGCGATTCACCTGATGAGTCCTTCATACTTAGTCGTTTTTTAGAAAATTTCTGACTTTTTGAAAATTTCACTTTTTTGTGAAAATCTCCACTAAATGAGGTTATAGTATGTTAGAGGGCATCCCAGTAGGGCTCCAAATGTGTGTGTAAAATATATATCCCTTTGGGGGGAAATTTGAAAAAAAGTTGAATAATTTTTTTTTTTCTGGACATAGAAAATTTTCACACATGTCTCAGACTTCCAGAGAGGGGAGCATGTCAGTGCGCGCATCCGATTTCAGTTCGAGAGCGATTCACCCGATGAGTCCTTCATACTTAGTCGTTTTTTGCAAAATTTCTGACTTTTTGAAAATTTCACTTTTTTGTGAAAATCTCCGCTAAATGAGGTTATAGTATGTTAGAGGGCATCCCAGGAGGGCTCCAAATGTGTGCGTAAAAAATATATCCCTTGGGGGGAAATTTGAAAAAAAGTTGAAAATTTTTTTTTTCTATTCTTAGAAAATTTTCACACATGTCTCAGACTTCCAGAGAGGGGAGCATGTCAGTGCGCGCATCCGATTTCAGTTCCAGAGCGATTCACCCGAGGAGTCCTTCATACTTAGTCGTTTTTTGGAAAAATTTTCACTTTTTGAAAATTTCACTTTTTTTGTGAAAATCTCCGCTAAATGAGGTTATAGTATGTTAGAGGGCATCCCAAGAGGGCTCCAAATGTGTGGGTATAATATATATCCCTTGGAAGGAAATTTGAAAAAAGTTGAAAAAAATTTTTTTTCTGGACTTAGAAAATTTTCACACATGTCTCAGACTTCCAGAGTGGGGAGCATGTCAGTGCGCGCATTCGATTTCAGTTCCAGAGCGTTTCACCCGATGAGTCCTTCATATTTAGTCATTTTTTGCAAAATTTCTGACTTTTTGAAAATTTCACTTTTTTGTGAAAATCTCCGCTAAATGAGGTTATAGTATGTTAGAGGGCATCCCAAGAGGGCTCCAAATGTGTGGGTATAATATATATCCCTTGGAAGGAAATTTGAAAAAAGTTGAAAAAATTTTTTTTTCTGGACTTAGAAAATTTTCACACATGTCTCAGACTTCCAGAGAGGGGAGCATGTCAGAGCGCGCAACCGATTTCAGTTCCAGAGCGATTCACCCGATGAGTCCTTCATACTTAGTTGTTTTTTGCAAAATTTCTGACTTTTTGAAAATTTCACTTTTTTGTGAAAATCTCCGCTAAATGAGGTTATAGTATGTTAGAGGGCATCCCAGGAGGGCTCCAAATGTGTGGGTAAAAAATATATCCCTTGGGGGGAAATTTGAAAAAAAGTTGAAAATTTTTTTTTTTCTATTCTTAGAAAATTTTCACACATGTCTCAGACTTCCAGAGAGGGGAGCATGTCAGTGCGCGCATCCGATTTCAGTTCCAGAGCGATTCACCCGAGGAGTCCTTCATACTTAGTCGTTTTTTGCAAAATTTCTGACTTTTTGAAAATTTCACTTTTTTGTGAAAATCTCCGCTAAATGAGGTTATAGTATGTTAGAGGGCATCCCAGGAGGGCTCCAAATGTGTGGGTAAAAAATATATCCCTTGGGGGGAAATTTGAAAAAAAGTTGAAAAAAATTTTTTTTTCTGGACTTAGAAAATTTTCACACATGTCTCAGACTTCCAGAGAGGGGAGCATGTCTGTAAGCGCATCCGATTTCAGTTCCAGAGCGTTTCACCCAATGAGTCCTTCATACTTAGTCTTTTTTTGGAAAAAAATTCACTTTTTGAAAATTTCACTTTTTTGTGAAAATCTCCGCTAAATGAGGTTATAGTATGTTAGAGGGCATCCCAGTAGGGCTCCAAATGTGTGGGTAAAATATATATCCCTTGGGGGGAAATTTGAAAAAAAGTTGAAAAATTTTTTTTTTCTGGACTTAGAAAATTTTCACACATGTCTCAGACTTCCAGAGTGGGGAGCATGTCAGTGCGCGCATCCGATTTCAGTTCCAGAGCGATTCACCTGATGAGTCCTTCATACTTAGTCGTTTTTTAGAAAATTTCTGACTTTTTGAAAATTTCACTTTTTTGTGAAAATCTCCGCTAAATGAGGTTATAGTATGTTAGAGGGCATCCCAGTAGGGCTCCAAATGTGTGTGTAAAATATATATCCCTTGGGGGGAAATTTGAAAAAAAGTTGAATAATTTTTTTTTTTCTGGACTTAGAAAATTTTCACACATGTCTCAGACTTCCAGAGAGGGGAGCATGTCAGTGCGCGCATCCGATTTCATTTCCAGAGCAATTCACCCGATGAGTCCTACATACTTAGTCGTTTTTTGCAAAATTTCTGACTTTTTGAAAATTTCACTTTTTTGTGAAAATCTCCGCTAAATGAGGTTATAGTATGTTAGAGGGCATCCCAGGAGGGCTCCAAATGTGTGGGTAAAATATATATCCCTTGGGGGGAAATTTGAAAAAAAGTTGAAAAAATTTTTTTTTCTGGACTTAGAAAATTTTCACACATATCTCAGACTTCCAGAGAGGGGAGCATGTCAGTGCGCGCATCCGATTTCAGTTCCAGAGCGATTCACCCGTTGAGTCCATCATACTTAGTCGTTTTTTGCAAAATTTCTGACTTTTTGAAAATTTCACTTTTTTGTGAAAATCTCCGCTAAATGAGGTTATAGTATGTTAGAGGGCATCCCAGTAGGGCTCCAAATGTGTGGATAAAATATATATCCCTTGGGGGGAAATTTGAAAAAAAGTTGAAAAATTTTTTTTTTCTGGACTTAGAAAATTTTCACACATGTCTCAGACTGCCAGAGAGGGGAGCATGTCAGTGCGCACATCCGATTTCAGTTCCAGAGCGTTTCACCCAATGAGTCCTTCATATTTAGTCATTTTTTGCAAAATTTCTGACTTTTTGAAAATTTCACTTTCTTGTGAAAATCTCCGCTAAATGAGGTTATAGTATGTTAGAGGGCATCCCAGGAGGGCTCCAAATGTGTGGGTAAAAAATATATCCCTTGGGTGGAAATTTGAAAAAAGTTGAAATTTTTTTTTTTCTGGTCTTAGAAAATTTTCACACATGTCTCAGACTTCCAGAGAGGGGAGCATGTCAGTGCGCGCATCCGATTTCAGTTCCAGAGCGATTCACCCGAGGAGTCCTTCATACTTAGTCGTTTTTTGGAAAAATTTTCACTTTTTGAAAATTTCACTTTTTTGTGAAAATCTACGCTAAATGAGGTTATAGTATGTTAGAGGGCATCCCAGGAGGGCTCCAAATGTGTGGGTAAAATATATATCCCTTCGGGGGAAATTTTGAAAAAAAGTTGAAAATTTTTTTTTTTCTGGACTTAGAAAATTTTCACACATGTCTCAGACTTCCAGAGAGGGGAGCATGTCAGTGCACGCATCCGATTTCAGTTCCAGAGCGATTCACCCGATGAGTCCTTCATACTTAGTCGTTTTTTGCAAAATTTCTGACTTTTTGAAAATTTCACTTTTTTGTGAAAATCTCCGCTAAAAGAGGTTATAGTATGTTAGAGGGCATCCCAGGAGGGCTCCAAATGTGTGGGTAAAATATATATCCCTTGGGGGGAAATTTGAAAAAAAGTTGAAAAAATTTTTTTTTCTTGACTTAGAAAATTTTCACACATGTCTCAGACTGCCAGAGAGGGGAGCATGTCAGTGCGCACATCAGATTTCATTTCCAGAGCGATTCACCTGATGAGTCCTTCATACTTAGTCGTTTTTTGCAAAATTTCCGACCTTTTGAAAATTTCACTTTTTTGTGAAAATCTCCGCTAAATGAGGTTATAGTATGTTAGAGGGCATCCCAGGAGGGCTCCAAATGTGTGGGTAAAATATATATCCCTTGGGGGGAAATTTGAAAAAAAGTTGAAAAAAATTTTTTTTCTGGACTTAGAAAATTTTCACACATGTCTCAGACTTCCAGAGAGGGGAGCATGTCAGTGCGCGCATCCGATTTCAGTTCCAGAGCGTTTCACCCGATGAGTCCTTCATATTTAGTCATTTTTTGCAAAATTTCTGACTTTTTGAAAATTTCACTTTTTTGTGAAAATCTCCGCTAAATGAGGTTATAGTATGTTAGAGGGCATCCCAGGAGGGCTCCAAATGTGTGGGTAAAATATATATCCCTTGGGGGGAAATTTGAAAAAAAGTTGAAAAAATTTTTTTTTCTGGACTTAGAAAATTTTCACACATGTCTCAGACTTCCAGAGAGGGGAGCATGTCAGTGCGCACATCCGATTTCAGTTCCAGAGCGAATCACCCGATGAGTCCTTCATACTTAGTCGTTTTTTGGAAAAATTTTCACTTTTTGAAAATTTCACTTTTTTGTGAAAATCTCCGCTAAATGAGGTTAAAGTATGTTAGAGGGCACCCCAGGAGGGCTCCAAATGTGTGGGTAAAATATATATCCCTTGGGGGGAAATTTGAAAAAAAGTTGAAAAAATTTTTTTTTCTGGACTTAGAAAATTTTCACACATGTCTCAGACTTCCAGAGAGGGGAGCATGTCAGTGCGCGCATCCGATATCAGTTCCAGAGCGATTCACCTGATGAGTCCTTCATACTTAGTCGTTTTTTAGAAAATTTCTGACTTTTTGAAAATTTCACTTTTTTGTGAAAATCTCCGCTAAATGAGGTTATAGTATGTTAGAGGGCATCCCAGTAGGGCTCCAAATGTGTGTATAAAATATATATCCCTTGGGGGGAAATTTGAAAAAAAGTTGAATAATTTTTTTTTTTCTGGACTTAGAAAATTTTCACACATGTCTCAGACTTATAGAGAGGGGAGCATGTCAGTGCGCGCATCCGATTTCATTTCCAGAGCGATTCACCCGATGAGTCCTTCATACTTATTCGTTTTTTGCAAAATTTCTGACTTTTTGAAAATTTCACTTTTTTGTGAAAATCTCCGCTAAATGAGGTTATAGTATGTTAGAGGGCATCCCAGGAGGGCTCCAAATGTGTGGGTAAAATATATATCCCTTTGAAGGAAATTTGAAAAAAAGTTGAAAAAAATTTTTTTTCTGGACTTAGAAAATTTTCACACATGTCTCAGACTTCCAGAGAGGGGAGCATGTCAGTGCGCGCATCCGATTTCATTTCCAGAGCGTTTCACCCAATGAGTCCTTCATATTTAGTCATTTTTTGCAAAATTTCTGACTTTTTGAAAATTTCACTTTTTTGTGAAAATCTCCGCTAAATGAGGTTATAGTATGTTAGAGGGCATCCCAGGAGGGCTCAAAATGTGTGGGTAAAATATATATCCCTTGGGTGGAAATTTGAAAAAAGTTGAAATTTTTTTTTTTCTGGTCTTAGAAAATTTTCACACATGTCTCAGACTTCCAGAGAGGGGAGCATGTCAGTGCGCGCATCCGATTTCAGTTCCAGAGCGATTCACCCGAGGAGTCCTTCATACTTAGTCGTTTTTTGGAAAAATTTTCACTTTTTGAAAATTTCACTTTTTTGTGAAAATCTACGATAATGAGGTTATAGTATGTTAGAGGGCATCCCAGGAGGGCTCCAAATGTGTGGGTAAAATATATATCCCTTGGGGGGAAATTTTGAAAAAAAGTTGAAAAATTTTTTTTTTCTGGACTTAGAAAATTTTCACACATGTCTCAGACTTCCAGAGAGGGGAGCATGTCAGTGCACGCATCCGATTTCAGTTCCAGAGCGATTCACCCGATGAGTCCTTCATACTTAGTCGTTTTTTGCAAAATTTCTGACTTTTTGAAAATTTCACTTTTTTGTGAAAATCTCCGCTAAAAGAGGTTATAGTATGTTAGAGGGCATCCCAGGAGGGCTCCAAATGTGTGGGTAAAATATATATCCCTTGGGGGGAAATTTGAAAAAAAGTTGAAAAAATTTTTTTTTCTTGACTTAGAAAATTTTCACACATGTCTCAGACTGCCAGAGAGGGGAGCATGTCAGTGCGCACATCAGATTTCATTTCCAGAGCGATTCACCCGATGAGTCCTTCATACTTAGTCGTTTTTTGCAAAATTTCCGACCTTTTGAAAATTTCACTTTTTTGTGAAAATCTCCGCTAAATGAGGTTATAGTATGTTAAAGGGCATCCCAGGAGGGCTCCAAATGTGTGGGTAAAATATATATCCCTTGGGGGGAAATTTGAAAAAAAGTTGAAAAAAATTTTTTTTCTGGACTTAGAAAATTTTCACACATGTCTCAGACTTCCAGAGAGGGGAGCATGTCAGTGCGTGCATCCGATTTCAGTTCCAGAGCGTTTCACCCGATGAGTCCTTCATATTTAGTCATTTTTTGCAAAATTTCTGACTTTTTGAAAATTTCACTTTTTTGTGAAAATCTCCGCTAAATGAGGTTATAGTATGTTAGAGGGCATCCCAGGAGGGCTCCAAATGTGTGGGTAAAATATATATCCCTTGGGGGGAAATTTGAAAAAAAGTGGAAAAAATTTTTTTTTCTGGACTTAGAAAATTTTCACACATGTCTCAGACTTCCAGAGAGGGGAGCATGTCAGTGCACGCATCCGATTTCAGTTCCAGAGCGATTCACCCGATGAGTCCTTCATACTTAGTCGTTTTTTGCAAAATTTCTGACTTTTTGAAAATTTCACTTTTTTGTGAAAATCTCTGCTAAAAGAGGTTATAGTTTGTTAGAGGGCATCCCAGGAGGGCTCCAAATGTGTGGGTAAAATATATATCCCTTGGGGGGAAATTTGAAAAAAAGTTGAAAAAATTTTTTTTTCTGGACTTAGAAAATTTTCACACATGTCTCAGACTGCCAGAGAGGGGAGCATGTCAGTGCGCACATCCGATTTCAGTTCCAGAGCGATTCACCCGATGAGTCCTTCATACTTAGTTGTTTTTTGCAAAATTTCTGACTTTTTGAAAATTTCACTTTTTTGTGAAAATCTCCACTAAATGAGGTTATAGTATGTTAGAGGGCATCCCAGGAGGGCTCCAAATGTGTGGGTAAAATATATATCCCTTGGGGGGAAATTTGAAAAAAAGTTGAAAAAATTTTTTTTTCTTGACTTAGAAAATTTTCACACATGTCTCAGACTGCCAGAGAGGGGAGCATGTCAGTGCGCACATCAGATTTCATTTCCAGAGCGATTCACCCGATGAGTCCTTCATACTTAGTCGTTTTTTGCAAAATTTCCGACCTTTTGAAAATTTCACTTTTTTGTGAAAATCTCCGCTAAATGAGGTTATAGTATGTTAGAGGGCATCCCAGGAGGGCTCCAAATGTGTGGGTAAAATATATATCCCTTGGGGGGAAATTTGAAAAAAAGTTGAAAAAAATTTTTTTTCTGGACTTAGAAAATTTTCACACATGTCTCAGACTTCCAGAGAGGGGAGCATGTCAGTGCGCGCATCCGATTTCAGTTCCAGAGCGTTTCACCCGATGAGTCCTTCATATTTAGTCATTTTTTGCAAAATTTCTGACTTTTTGAAAATTTCACTTTTTTGTGAAAATCTCCGCTAAATGAGGTTATAGTATGTTAGAGGGCATCCCAGGAGGGCTCCAAATGTGTGGGTAAAATATATATCCCTTGGGGGGAAATTTGAAAAAAAGTGGAAAAAATTTTTTTTTCTGGACTTAGAAAATTTTCACACATGTCTCAGACTTCCAGAGAGGGGAGCATGTCAGTGCACGCATCCGATTTCAGTTCCAGAGCGATTCACCCGATGAGTCCTTCATACTTAGTCGTTTTTTGCAAAATTTCTGACTTTTTGAAAATTTCACTTTTTTGTGAAAATCTCTGCTAAAAGAGGTTATAGTATGTTAGAGGGCATCCCAGGAGGGCTCCAAATGTGTGGGTAAAATATATATCCCTTGGGGGGAAATTTGAAAAAAAGTTGAAAAATTTTTTTTTTCTGGACTTAGAAAATTTTCACACATGTCTCAGACTGCCAGAGAGGGGAGCATGTCAGTGCGCACATCCGATTTCAGTTCCAGAGCGATTCACCCGATGAGTCCTTCATACTTAGTTGTTTTTTGCAAAATTTCTGACTTTTTGAAAATTTCACTTTTTTGTGAAAATCTCCGCTAAATGAGGTTATAGTATGTTAGAGGGCATCCCAGGAGGGCTCAAAATGTGTGGGTAAAATATATATCCCTTGGGGGGAAATTTGAAAAAAAGTTGAAAAAAATTTTTTTTCTGGACTTAGAAAATTTTCACACATGTCTCAGACTTCCAGAGAAGGGAGCATGTCAGTGCTCGCATCCGATTTCAGTTCCAGAGCGATTCACCCGATGAGTCCTTCATACTTAGTCGTTTTTTGCAAAATTTCTGACTTTTTGAAAATTTCACTTTTTTGTGAAAATCTCTGCTAAAAGAGGTTATAGTATGTTAGAGGGCATCCCAGGAGGGCTCCAAATGTGTGGGTAAAATATATATCCCTTGGGGGGAAATTTGAAAAAAAGTTGAAAAATTTTTTTTTTCTGGACTTAGAAAATTTTCACACATGTCTCAGACTGCCAGAGAGGGGAGCATGTCAGTGCGCACATCCGATTTCAGTTCCAGAGCGATTCACCCGATGAGTCCTTCATACTTAGTTGTTTTTTGCAAAATTTCTGACTTTTTGAAAATTTCACTTTTTTGTGAAAATCTCCGCTAAATGAGGTTATAGTATGTTAGAGGGCATCCCAGGAGGGCTCAAAATGTGTGGGTAAAATATATATCCCTTGGGGGGAAATTTGAAAAAAAGTTGAAAAAATTTTTTTTTCTGGACTTAGAAAATTTTCACACATGTCTCAGACTTCCAGAGAAGGGAGCATGTCAGTGCGCGCATCCGATTTCAGTTCCAGAGCGATTCACCCGATGAGTCCTTCATATTTAGTCATTTTTTGCAAAATTTCTGACTTTTTGAAAATTTCACTTTTTTGTGAAAATCTCCGCTAAATGAGGTTATAGTATGTTAGAGGGCATCCCAGGAGGGCTCCAAATGTGTGGGTAAAATATATATCCCTTGGGGGGAAATTTGAAAAAAAGTGGAAAAAATTTTTTTTTCTGGACTTAGAAAATTTTCACACATGTCTCAGACTTCCAGAGAGGGGAGCATGTCAGTGCACGCATCCGATTTCAGTTCCAGAGCGATTCACCCGATGAGTCCTTCATACTTAGTCGTTTTTTGCAAAATTTCTGACTTTTTGAAAATTTCACTTTTTTGTGAAAATCTCTGCTAAAAGAGGTTATAGTTTGTTAGAGGGCATCCCAGGAGGGCTCCAAATGTGTGGGTAAAATATATATCCCTTGGGGGGAAATTTGAAAAAAAGTTGAAAAAATTTTTTTTTCTGGACTTAGAAAATTTTCACACATGTCTCAGACTGCCAGAGAGGGGAGCATGTCAGTGCGCACATCCGATTTCAGTTCCAGAGCGATTCACCCGATGAGTCCTTCATACTTAGTTGTTTTTTGCAAAATTTCTGACTTTTTGAAAATTTCACTTTTTTGTGAAAATCTCCACTAAATGAGGTTATAGTATGTTAGAGGGCATCCCAGGAGGGCTCCAAATGTGTGGGTAAAATATATATCCCTTGGGGGGAAATTTGAAAAAAAGTTGAAAAAATTTTTTTTTCTTGACTTAGAAAATTTTCACACATGTCTCAGACTGCCAGAGAGGGGAGCATGTCAGTGCGCACATCAGATTTCATTTCCAGAGCGATTCACCCGATGAGTCCTTCATACTTAGTCGTTTTTTGCAAAATTTCCGACCTTTTGAAAATTTCACTTTTTTGTGAAAATCTCCGCTAAATGAGGTTATAGTATGTTAGAGGGCATCCCAGGAGGGCTCCAAATGTGTGGGTAAAATATATATCCCTTGGGGGGAAATTTGAAAAAAAGTTGAAAAAAATTTTTTTTCTGGACTTAGAAAATTTTCACACATGTCTCAGACTTCCAGAGAGGGGAGCATGTCAGTGCGCGCATCCGATTTCAGTTCCAGAGCGTTTCACCCGATGAGTCCTTCATATTTAGTCATTTTTTGCAAAATTTCTGACTTTTTGAAAATTTCACTTTTTTGTGAAAATCTCCGCTAAATGAGGTTATAGTATGTTAGAGGGCATCCCAGGAGGGCTCCAAATGTGTGGGTAAAATATATATCCCTTGGGGGGAAATTTGAAAAAAAGTGGAAAAAATTTTTTTTTCTGGACTTAGAAAATTTTCACACATGTCTCAGACTTCCAGAGAGGGGAGCATGTCAGTGCACGCATCCGATTTCAGTTCCAGAGCGATTCACCCGATGAGTCCTTCATACTTAGTCGTTTTTTGCAAAATTTCTGACTTTTTGAAAATTTCACTTTTTTGTGAAAATCTCTGCTAAAAGAGGTTATAGTATGTTAGAGGGCATCCCAGGAGGGCTCCAAATGTGTGGGTAAAATATATATCCCTTGGGGGGAAATTTGAAAAAAAGTTGAAAAATTTTTTTTTTCTGGACTTAGAAAATTTTCACACATGTCTCAGACTGCCAGAGAGGGGAGCATGTCAGTGCGCACATCCGATTTCAGTTCCAGAGCGATTCACCCGATGAGTCCTTCATACTTAGTTGTTTTTTGCAAAATTTCTGACTTTTTGAAAATTTCACTTTTTTGTGAAAATCTCCGCTAAATGAGGTTATAGTATGTTAGAGGGCATCCCAGGAGGGCTCAAAATGTGTGGGTAAAATATATATCCCTTGGGGGGAAATTTGAAAAAAAGTTGAAAAAAATTTTTTTTCTGGACTTAGAAAATTTTCACACATGTCTCAGACTTCCAGAGAAGGGAGCATGTCAGTGCGCGCATCCGATTTCAGTTCCAGAGCGATTCACCCGATGAGTCCTTCATACTTAGTCGTTTTTTGCAAAATTTCTGACTTTTTGAAAATTTCACTTTTTTGTGAAAATCTCTGCTAAAAGAGGTTATAGTATGTTAGAGGGCATCCCAGGAGGGCTCCAAATGTGTGGGTAAAATATATATCCCTTGGGGGGAAATTTGAAAAAAAGTTGAAAAATTTTTTTTTTCTGGACTTAGAAAATTTTCACACATGTCTCAGACTGCCAGAGAGGGGAGCATGTCAGTGCGCACATCCGATTTCAGTTCCAGAGCGATTCACCCGATGAGTCCTTCATACTTAGTTGTTTTTTGCAAAATTTCTGACTTTTTGAAAATTTCACTTTTTTGTGAAAATCTCCGCTAAATGAGGTTATAGTATGTTAGAGGGCATCCCAGGAGGGCTCAAAATGTGTGGGTAAAATATATATCCCTTGGGGGGAAATTTGAAAAAAAGTTGAAAAAATTTTTTTTTCTGGACTTAGAAAATTTTCACACATGTCTCAGACTTCCAGAGAAGGGAGCATGTCAGTGCGCGCATCCGATTTCAGTTCCAGAGCGATTCACCCGATGAGTCCTTCATACTTAGTTGTTTTTTGCAAAATTTCTCGCTTTTTGAAAATTTCACTTTTTTGTGAAAATCTCCGCTAAATGAGGTTATAGTATGTTAGAGGGCATCCCAGGAGGGCTCCAAATGTGTGGGTAAAATATATATCCCTTGGGGGGAAATTTGAAAAAAAGTTGAAAAAATTTTTTTTTCTGGACTTAGAAAATTTTCACACATGTCTCAGACTTCCAGAGAGGGGAGCATGTCAGTGCGAACATCCGATTTCAGTTCCAGAGCGAATCACCCGATGAGTCCTTCATACTTAGTCGTTTTTTGGAAAAATTTTCACTTTTTGAAAATTTCACTTTTTTGTGAAAATCTCCACTAAATGAGGTTAAAGTATGTTAGAGGGCACCCCAGGAGGGCTCAAAATGTGTGGGTAAAATATATATCCCTTGGGGGGAAATTTGAAAAAAAGTTGAAAAATTTTTTTTTCTGGACTTAGAAAATTTTCACACATGTCTCAGACTTCCAGAGAGGGGAGCATGTCAGTGCGCGCATCCGATATCAGTTCCAGAGCGATTCACCTGATGAGTCCTTCATACTTAGTCGTTTTTTAGAAAATTTCTGACTTTTTGAAAATTTCACTTTTTTGTGAAAATCTCCGCTAAATGAGGTTATAGTATGTTAGAGGGCATCCCAGTAGGGCTCCAAATGTGTGTGTAAAATATATATCCCTTGGGGGGAAATTTGAAAAAAAGTTGAATAATTTTTTTTTTTCTGGACTTAGAAAATTTTCACACATGTCTCAGACTTACAGAGAGGGGAGCATGTCAGTGCGCGCATCCGATTTCATTTCCAGAGCGATTCACCCGATGAGTCCTTCATACTTACTCGTTTTTTGCAAAATTTCTGACTTTTCGAAAATTTCACTTTTTTGTGAAAATCTCCGCTAAATGAGGTTATAGTATGTTAGAGGGCATCCCAGGAGGGCTCCAAATGTGTGGGTAAAATATATATCCCTTTGAAGGAAATTTGAAAAAAAGTTGAAAAAAATTTTTTTTTCTGGACTTAGAAAATTTTCACACATGTCTCAGACTTCCAGAGAGGGGAGCATGTCAGTGCGCGCATCCGATTTCAGTTCCAGAGCGATTCACCCGAGGAGTCCTTCATACTTAGTCGTTTTTTGGAAAAATTTTCACTTTTTGAAAATTTCACTTTTTTGTGAAAATCTACGCTAAATGAGGTTATAGTATGTTAGAGGGCATCCCAGGAGGGCTCCAAATGTGTGGGTAAAATATATATCCCTTGGGGGGAAATTTTGAAAAAAAGTTGAAAAATTTTTTTTTTCTGGACTTAGAAAATTTTCACACATGTCTCAGACTTCCAGAGAGGGGAGCATGTCAGTGCGCGCATCCGATTTCAGTTCCAGAGCGTTTCACCCGATGAGTCCTTCATATTTAGTCATATTTTGCAAAATTTCTGACTTTTTGAAAATTTCACTTTTTTGTGAAAATCTCTGCTAAAAGAGGTTATAGTATGTTAGAGGGCATCCCAGGAGGGCTCCAAATGTGTGGGTAAAATATATATCCCTTGGGGGGAAATTTGAAAAAAAGTTGAAAAATTTTTTTTTCTGGACTTAGAAAATTTTCACACATGTCTCAGACTTCCAGAGAGGGGAGCATGTCAGTGCGCGCATCCGATATCAGTTCCAGAGCGATTCACCTGATGAGTCCTTCATACTTAGTCGTTTTTTAGAAAATTTCTGACTTTTTGAAAATTTCACTTTTTTGTGAAAATCTCCGCTAAATGAGGTTATAGTATGTTAGAGGGCATCCCAGTAGGGCTCCAAATGTGTGTGTAAAATATATATCCCTTGGGGGGAAATTTGAAAAAAAGTTGAATAATTTTTTTTTTTCTGGACTTAGAAAATTTTCACACATGTCTCAGACTTACAGAGAGGGGAGCATGTCAGTGCGCGCATCCGATTTCATTTCCAGAGCGATTCACCCGATGAGTCCTTCATACTTATTCGTTTTTTGCAAAATTTCTGACTTTTCGAAAATTTCACTTTTTTGTGAAAATCTCCGCTAAATGAGGTTATAGTATGTTAGAGGGCATCCCAGGAGGGCTCCAAATGTGTGGGTAAAATATATATCCCTTTGAAGGAAATTTGAAAAAAAGTTGAAAAAAATTTTTTTTCTGGACTTAGAAAATTTTCACACATGTCTCAGACTTCCAGAGAGGGGAGCATGTCAGTGCGCGCATCCGATTTCAGTTCCAGAGCGATTCACCCGAGGAGTCCTTCATACTTAGTCGTTTTTTGGAAAAATTTTCACTTTTTGAAAATTTCACTCTTTTGTGAAAATCTACGCTAAATGAGGTTATAGTATGTTAGAGGGCATCCCAGGAGGGCTCCAAATGTGTGGGTAAAATATATATCCCTTGGGGGGAAATTTTGAAAAAAAGTTGAAAAATTTTTTTTTTCTGGACTTAGAAAATTTTCACACATGTCTCAGACTTCCAGAGAGGGGAGCATGTCAGTGCGCGCATCCGATTTCAGTTCCAGAGCGTTTCACCCGATGAGTCCTTCATATTTTGTCATTTTTTGCAAAATTTCTGACTTTTTGAAAATTTCACTTTTTTGTGAAAATCTCTGCTAAAAGAGGTTATAGTATGTTAGAGGGCATCCCAGGAGGGCTCCAAATGTGTGGGTAAAATATATATCCCTTGGGGGGAAATTTGAAAAAAAGTTGAAAAAATTTTTTTTTCTGGACTTAGAAAATTTTCACACATGTCTCAGACTGCCAGAGAGGGGAGCATGTCAGTGCGCACATCCGATTTCAGTTCCAGAGCGATTCACCCGATGAGTCCTTCATACTTAGTTGTTTTTTACAAAATTTCTGACTTTTGAAAATTTCACTTTTTTGTGAAAATCTCCGCTAAATGAGGTTATAGTATGTTAGAGGGCATCCCAGGAGGGCTCAAAATGTGTGGGTAAAATATATATCCCTTGGGGGGAAATTTGAAAAAAAGTTGAAAAAATTTTTTTTTCTGGACTTAGAAAATTTTCACACATGTCTCAGACTTCCAGAGAAGGGAGCATGTCAGTGCGCGCATCCGATTTCAGTTCCAGAGCGATTCACCCGATGAGTCCTTCATACTTAGTTGTTTTTTGCAAAATTTCTGACTTTTTGAAAATTTCACTTTTTTGTGAAAATCTCCGCTAAATGAGGTTATAGTATGTTAGAGGGCATCCCAGGAGGGCTCCAAATGTGTGGGTAAAATATATATCCCTTGGGGGGAAATTTGAAAAAAAGTTGAAAAAAATGTTTTTTTCTGGACTTAGAAAATTTTCACACATGTCTCAGACTTCCAGAGAGGGGAGCATGTCTGTAAGCGCATCCGATTTCAGTTCCAGAGCCTTTCACCCAATAAGTCCTTCATACTTAGTCGTTTTTTGCAAAATTTCTGACTTTTTGAAAATTTCACTTTTTTGTGAAAATCTCCGCTAAATGAGGTTATAGTATGATAGAGGGCATCCCAGTAGGGCTCCAAATGTGTGGGTAAAATATATATCCCTTGGGGGGAAATTTGAAAAAAAGTTGAAAAATTTTTTTTTTCTGGACTTAGAAAATTTCCACACATGTCTCAGACTGCCAGAGAGGGGAGCATGTCAGTGCGCGCATCCGATTTCAGTTCCAGAGCGTTTCACCCGATGAGTCCTTCATATTTAGTCATTTTTTGCAAAATTTCTGACTTTTTGAAAATTTCACTTTTTTGTGAAAATCTCCGCTAAATGAGGTTATAGTATGTTAGAGGGCATCCCAGGAGGGCTCCAAATGTGTGGGTAAAATATATATCCCTTGGGGGGAAATTTGAAAAAAAGTGGAAAAAATTTTTTTTTCTGGACTTAGAAAATTTTCACACATGTCTCAGACTTCCAGAGAGGGGAGCATGTCAGTGCACGCATCCGATTTCAGTTCCAGAGCGATTCACCCGATGAGTCCTTCATACTTAGTCGTTTTTTGCAAAATTTCTGACTTTTTGAAAATTTCACTTTTTTGTGAAAATCTCTGCTAAAAGAGGTTATAGTATGTTAGAGGGCATCCCAGGAGGGCTCCAAATGTGTGGGTAAAATATATATCCCTTGGGGGGAAATTTGAAAAAAAGTTGAAAAAATTTTTTTTTCTGGACTTAGAAAATTTTCACACATGTCTCAGACTGCCAGAGAGGGGAGCATGTCAGTGCGCACATCCGATTTCAGTTCCAGAGCGATTCACCCGATGAGTCCTTCATACTTAGTTGTTTTTTGCAAAATTTCTGACTTTTTGAAAATTTCACTTTTTTGTGAAAATCTCCGCTAAATGAGGTTATAGTATGTTAGAGGGCATCCCAGGAGGGCTCAAAATGTGTGGGTAAAATATATATCCCTTGGGGGGAAATTTGAAAAAAAGTTGAAAAAAATTTTTTTTCTGGACTTAGAAAATTTTCACACATGTCTCAGACTTCCAGAGAAGGGAGCATGTCAGTGCGCGCATCCGATTTCAGTTCCAGAGCGATTCACCCGATGAGTCCTTCATACTTAGTCGTTTTTTGCAAAATTTCTGACTTTTTGAAAATTTCACTTTTTTGTGAAAATCTCTGCTAAAAGAGGTTATAGTATGTTAGAGGGCATCCCAGGAGGGCTCCAAATGTGTGGGTAAAATATATATCCCTTGGGGGGAAATTTGAAAAAAAGTTGAAAATTTTTTTTTTTCTGGACTTAGAAAATTTTCACACATGTCTCAGACTGCCAGAGAGGGGAGCATGTCAGTGCGCACATCCGATTTCAGTTCCAGAGCGATTCACCCGATGAGTCCTTCATACTTAGTTGTTTTTTGCAAAATTTCTGACTTTTTGAAAATTTCACTTTTTTGTGAAAATCTCCGCTAAATGAGGTTATAGTATGTTAGAGGGCATCCCAGGAGGGCTCAAAATGTGTGGGTAAAATATATATCCCTTGGGGGGAAATTTGAAAAAAGTTGAAAAAATTTTTTTTTCTGGACTTAGAAAATTTTCACACATGTCTCAGACTTCCAGAGAAGGGAGCATGTCAGTGCGCGCATCCGATTTCAGTTCCAGAGCGATTCACCCGATGAGTCCTTCATACTTAGTTGTTTTTTGCAAAATTTCTCGCTTTTTGAAAATTTCACTTTTTTGTGAAAATCTCCGCTAAATGAGGTTATAGTATGTTAGAGGGCATCCCAGGAGGGCTCCAAATGTGTGGGTAAAATATATATCCCTTGGGGGGAAATTTGAAAAAAAGTTGAAAAAATTTTTTTTTCTGGACTTAGAAAATTTTCACACATGTCTCAGACTTCCAGAGAGGGGAGCATGTCAGTGCGCACATCCGATTTCAGTTCCAGAGCGAATCACCCGATGAGTCCTTCATACTTAGTCGTTTTTTGGAAAAATTTTCACTTTTTGAAAATTTCACTTTTTTGTGAAAATCTCCGCTAAATGAGGTTAAAGTATGTTAGAGGGCACCCCAGGAGGGCTCAAAATGTGTGGGTAAAATATATATCCCTTGGGGGGAAATTTGAAAAAAAGTTGAAAATTTTTTTTTTCTGGACTTAGAAAATTTTCACACATGTCTCAGACTTCCAGAGAGGGGAGCATGTCAGTGCGCGCATCCGATATCAGTTCCAGAGCGATTCACCTGATGAGTCCTTCATACTTAGTCGTTTTTTAGAAAATTTCTGACTTTTTGAAAATTTCACTTTTTTGTGAAAATCTCCGCTAAATGAGGTTATAGTATGTTAGAGGGCATCCCAGTAGGGCTCCAAATGTGTGTGTAAAATATATATCCCTTGGGGGGAAATTTGAAAAAAAGTTGAATAATTTTTTTTTTCTGGACTTAGAAAATTTTCACACATGTCTCAGACTTACAGAGAGGGGAGCATGTCAGTGCGCGCATCCGATTTCATTTCCAGAGCGATTCACCCGATGAGTCCTTCATACTTATTCGTTTTTTGCAAAATTTCTGACTTTTCGAAAATTTCACTTTTTTGTGAAAATCTCCGCTAAATGAGGTTATAGTATGTTAGAGGGCATCCCAGGAGGGCTCCAAATGTGTGGGTAAAATATATATCCCTTTGAAGGAAATTTGAAAAAAAGTTGAAAAAAATTTTTTTTCTGGACTTAGAAAATTTTCACACATGTCTCAGACTTCCAGAGAGGGGAGCATGTCAGTGCGCGCATCCGATTTCATTTCCAGAGCGATTCACCTGATGAGTCCTTCATACTTAGTCGTTTTTTGCAAAATTTCTGACTTTTTGAAAATTTCACTTTTTTGTGAAAATCTCCGCTAAATGAGGTTATAGTATGTTAGAGGGCATCCCAGGAGGGCTCCAAATGTGTGGGTAAAAAATATATCCCTTGGGTGGAAATTTGAAAAAAGTTGAAATTTTTTTTTTTTCTGGTCTTAGAAAATTTTCACACATGTCTCAGACTTCCAGAGAGGGGAGCATGTCAGTGCGCGCATCCGATTTCAGTTCCAGAGCGATTCACCCGAGGAGTCCTTCATACTTAGTCGTTTTTTGGAAAAATTTTCACTTTTTGAAAATTTCACTTTTTTGTGAAAATCTCCGCTAAATGAGGTTATAGTATGTTAGAGGGCATCCCAGGAGGGCTCAAAATGTGTGGGTAAAATATATATCCCTTGGGGGGAAATTTGAAAAAAAGTTGAAAAAATTTTTTTTTCTGGACTTAGAAAATTTTCACACATGTCTCAGACTTCCAGAGAAGGGAGCATGTCAGTGCGCGCATCCGATTTCAGTTCCAGAGCGATTCACCCGATGAGTCCTTCATACTTAGTTGTTTTTTGCAAAATTTCTCGCTTTTTGAAAATTTCACTTTTTTGTGAAAATCTCCGCTAAATGAGGTTATAGTATGTTAGAGGGCATCCCAGTAGGGCTCCAAATGTGTGTGTAAAATATATATCCCTTGGGGGGAAATTTGAAAAAAAGTTGAATAATTTTTTTTTTTCTGGACTTAGAAAATTTTCACACATGTCTCAGACTTACAGAGAGGGGAGCATGTCAGTGCGCGCATCCGATTTCATTTCCAGAGCGATTCACCCGATGAGTCCTTCATACTTATTCGTTTTTTGCAAAATTTCTGACTTTTCGAAAATTTCACTTTTTTGTGAAAATCTCCGCTAAATGAGGTTATAGTATGTTAGAGGGCATCCCAGGAGGGCTCCAAATGTGTGGGTAAAATATATATCCCTTTGAAGGAAATTTGAAAAAAAGTTGAAAAAAATTTTTTTTCTGGACTTAGAAAATTTTCACACATGTCTCAGACTTCCAGAGAGGGGAGCATGTCAGTGCGCGCATCCGATTTCATTTCCAGAGCGATTCACCCGATGAGTCCTTCATACTTAGTCGTTTTTTGCAAAATTTCTGACTTTTTGAAAATTTCACTTTTTTGTGAAAATCTCCGCTAAATGAGGTTATAGTATGTTAGAGGGCATCCCAGGAGGGCTCCAAATGTGTGGGTAAAATATATATCCCTTGGGGGGAAATTTGAAAAAAAGTTGAAAAAATTTTTTTTTCTGGACTTAGAAAATTTTCACACATGTCTCAGACTGCCAGAGAGGGGAGCATGTCAGTGCGCACATCCGATTTCAGTTCCAGAGCGATTCACCCGATGAGTCCTTCATACTTAGTTGTTTTTTACAAAATTTCTGACTTTTGAAAATTTCACTTTTTTGTGAAAATCTCCGCTAAATGAGGTTATAGTATGTTAGAGGGCATCCCAGGAGGGCTCAAAATGTGTGGGTAAAATATATATCCCTTGGGGGGAAATTTGAAAAAAAGTTGAAAAAATTTTTTTTTCTGGACTTAGAAAATTTTCACACATGTCTCAGACTTCCAGAGAAGGGAGCATGTCAGTGCGCGCATCCGATTTCAGTTCCAGAGCGATTCACCCGATGAGTCCTTCATACTTAGTTGTTTTTTGCAAAATTTCTGACTTTTTGAAAATTTCACTTTTTTGTGAAAATCTCCGCTAAATGAGGTTATAGTATGTTAGAGGGCATCCCAGGAGGGCTCCAAATGTGTGGGTAAAATATATATCCCTTGGGGGGAAATTTGAAAAAAAGTTGAAAAAAATGTTTTTTTCTGGACTTAGAAAATTTTCACACATGTCTCAGACTTCCAGAGAGGGGAGCATGTCTGTAAGCGCATCCGATTTCAGTTCCAGAGCCTTTCACCCAATAAGTCCTTCATACTTAGTCGTTTTTTGCAAAATTTCTGACTTTTTGAAAATTTCACTTTTTTGTGAAAATCTCCGCTAAATGAGGTTATAGTATGATAGAGGGCATCCCAGTAGGGCTCCAAATGTGTGGGTAAAATATATATCCCTTGGGGGGAAATTTGAAAAAAAGTTGAAAAATTTTTTTTTTCTGGACTTAGAAAATTTCCACACATGTCTCAGACTGCCAGAGAGGGGAGCATGTCAGTGCACACATCCGATTTCAGTTCCAGAGCGTTTCACCCGATGAGTCCTTCATATTTAGTCATTTTTTGCAAAATTTCTGACTTTTTGAAAATTTCACTTTTTTGTGAAAATCTCCGCTAAATGAGGTTATAGTATGTTAGAGGGCATCCCAGGAGGGCTACAAATGTGTGCGTAAAATATATATCCCTTGGGGGGAAATTTGAAAAAAAGTTGAAAAAAAATTTTTTTCTGGACTTAGAAAATTTTCACACATGTCTCAGACTTCCAGAGAGGGGAGCATGTCAGTGCGCGCATCCGATTTCATTTCCAGAGCGATTCACCCGATGAGTCCTTCATACTTAGTCGTTTTTTGCAAAATTTCTGACTTTTTGAAAATTTCACTTTTTTGCGAAAATCTCCGCTAAATGAGGTTATAGTATGTTAGAGGGCATCCCAGGAGGGCTCCAAATGTGTGGGTAAAAAATATATCCCTTGGGGGAAATTTGAAAAAAGTTGAAAATTTTTTTTTTTCTGGTCTTAGAAAATTTTCACACATGTCTCAGACTTCCAGAGAGGGGAGCATGTCAGTGCGCGCATCCGATTTCAGCTCCAGAGCGATTCACCCGAGGAGTCCTTCATACTTAGTCGTTTTTTGGAAAAATTTTCACTTTTTGAAAATTTCACTTTTTTGTGAAAATCTCCGCTAAATGAGGTTATAGTATGTTAGAGGGCATCCCAGGAGGGCTCCAAATGTGTGGGTAAAATATATATCCCTTGGGGGGAAATTTGAAAAAAAGTTGAAAAATTTTTTTTTTCTGGACTTAGAAAATTTTCACACATGTCTCAGACTTCCAGAGAGGGGAGCATGTCTGTAAGCGCATCCGATTTCAGTTCCAGAGCGTTTCACCCAATGAGTCCTTCATACTTAGTCTTTTTTTGGAAAAAAAATCACTTTTTGAAAATTTCACTTTTTTGTGAAAATCTCCGCTAAATGAGGTTATAGTATGTTAGAGGGCATCCCAGGAGGGCTCAAAATGTGTGGGTAAAATATATATCCCTTGGGGGGAAATTTGAAAAAAAGTTGAAAAAATTTTTTTTTCTGGACTTAGAAAATTTTCACACATGTCTCAGACTTCCAGAGAAGGGAGCATGTCAGTGCGCGCATCCGATTTCAGTTCCAGAGCGATTCACCCGATGAGTCCTTCATACTTAGTTGTTTTTTGCAAAATTTCTGACTTTTTGAAAATTTCACTTTTTTGTGAAAATCTCCGCTAAATGAGGTTATAGTATGTTAGAGGGCATCCCAGGAGGGCTCCAAATGTGTGGGTAAAATATATATCCCTTGGGGGGAAATTTGAAAAAAAGTTGAAAAAAATGTTTTTTTCTGGACTTAGAAAATTTTCACACATGTCTCAGACTTCCAGAGAGGGGAGCATGTCTGTAAGCGCATCCGATTTCAGTTCCAGAGCCTTTCACCCAATAAGTCCTTCATACTTAGTCGTTTTTTGCAAAATTTCTGACTTTTTGAAAATTTCACTTTTTTGTGAAAATCTCCGCTAAATGAGGTTATAGTATGATAGAGGGCATCCAAGTAGGGCTCCAAATGTGTGGGTAAAATATATATCCCTTGGGGGGAAATTTGAAAAAAAGTTGAAAAATTTTTTTTTTCTGGACTTAGAAAATTTCCACACATGTCTCAGACTGCCAGAGAGGGGAGCATGTCAGTGCACACATCCGATTTCAGTTCCAGAGCGTTTCACCCGATGAGTCCTTCATATTTAGTCATTTTTTGCAAAATTTCTGACTTTTTGAAAATTTCACTTTTTTGTGAAAATCTCCGCTAAATGAGGTTATAGTATGTTAGAGGGCATCCCAGGAGGGCTACAAATGTGTGCGTAAAATATATATCCCTTGGGGGGAAATTTGAAAAAAAGTTGAAAAAAAATTTTTTTCTGGACTTAGAAAATTTTCACACATGTCTCAGACTTCCAGAGAGGGGAGCATGTCAGTGCGCGCATCCGATTTCATTTCCAGAGCGATTCACCCGATGAGTCCTTCATACTTAGTCGTTTTTTGCAAAATTTCTGACTTTTTGAAAATTTCACTTTTTTGCGAAAATCTCCACTAAATGAGGTTATAGTATGTTAGAGGGCATCCCAGGAGGGCTCCAAATGTGTGGGTAAAAAATATATCCCTTGGGGGAAATTTGAAAAAAGTTGAAAATTTTTTTTTTTCTGGTCTTAGAAAATTTTCACACATGTCTCAGACTTCCAGAGAGGGGAGCATGTCAGTGCGCGCATCCGATTTCAGCTCCAGAGCGATTCACCCGAGGAGTCCTTCATACTTAGTCGTTTTTTGGAAAAATTTTCACTTTTTGAAAATTTCACTTTTTTGTGAAAATCTCCGCTAAATGAGGTTATAGTATGTTAGAGGGCATCCCAGGAGGGCTCCAAATGTGTGGGTAAAATATATATCCCTTGGGGGGAAATTTGAAAAAAAGTTGAAAAAATTTTTTTTTCTGGACTTAGAAAATTTTCACACATGTCTCAGACTTCCAGAGAGGGGAGCATGTCTGTAAGCGCATCCGATTTCAGTTCCAGAGCGTTTCACCCAATGAGTCCTTCATACTTAGTCTTTTTTTGGAAAAAAAATCACTTTTTGAAAATTTCACTTTTTTGTGAAAATCTCCGCTAAATGAGGTTATAGTATGTTAGAGGGCATCCCAGGAGGGCTCAAAATGTGTGGGTAAAATATATATCCCTTGGGGGGAAATTTGAAAAAAAGTTGAAAAAAAATTTTTTTCTGGACTTAGAAAATTTTCACACATGTCTCAGACTTCCAGAGAGGGGAGCATGTCAGTGCGCGCATCCGATTTCAGTTCCAGAGCGATTCACCCGATGAGTCCTTCATACTTAGTCGTTTTTTGCCAAATTTCTGACTTTTTGAAAATTTCACTTTTTTGTGAAAATCTCCGCTAAATGAGGTTATAGTATGTTAGAGGGCATCCCAGTAGGGCTCCAAATGTGTGGGTAAAATATATATCCCTTGGGGGGAAATTTGAAAAAAAGTTGAAAAAAATTTTTTTTCTGGACTTAGAAAATTTTCACACATGTCTCAGACTTCCAGAGAGGGGAGCATGTCAGTGCGCGCATCCGATTTCATTTCCAGAGCGATTCACCCGATGAGTCCTTCATACTTAGTCGTTTTTTGCAAAATTTCTGACTTTTTGAAAATTTCACTTTTTTGTGAAAATCTCCGCTAAATGAGGTTATAGTATGTTAGAGGGCATCCCAGGAGGGCTCCAAATGTGTGGGTAAAATATATATCCCTTGGGGGGAAATTTGAAAAAAAGTTGAAAAAATTTTTTTTTCTGGACTTAGAAAATTTTCACACATGTCTCAGACTTCCAGAGAGGGGAGCATGTCTGTAAGCGCATCCGATTTCAGTTCCAGAGCGTTTCACCCAATGAGTCCTTCATACTTAGTCTTTTTTTGGAAAAAAAATCACTTTTTGAAAATTTCACTTTTTTGTGAAAATCTCCGCTAAATGAGGTTATAGTATGTTAGAGGGCATCCCAGGAGGGCTCAAAATGTGTGGGTAAAATATATATCCCTTCGGGGGAAATTAGAAAAAAAGTTGAAAAAATTTTTTTTTCTGGACTTAGAAAATTTTCACACATGTCTCAGACTTCCAGAGAGGGGAGCATGTCAGTGCGCGCATCCGATTTCATTTCCAGAGCGATTCACCCGATGAGTCCTTCATACTTAGTCGTTTTTTGCAAAATTTCTGACTTTTTGAAAATTTCACTTTTTTGTGAAAATCTCCGCTAAATGAGGTTATAGTATGTTAGAGGGCATCCCAGGAGGGCTCAAAATGTGTGGGTAAAATATATATCCCTTGGGGGGAAATTTGAAAAAAAGTTGAAAAAATTTTTTTTTCTGGACTTAGAAAATTTTCACACATGTCTCAGACTTCCAGAGAAGGGAGCATGTCAGTGCGCGCATCCGATTTCAGTTCCAGAGCGATTCACCCGATGAGTCCTTCATACTTAGTCGTTTTTTGCAAAATTTCTGACTTTTTGAAAATTTCACTTTTTTGCGAAAATCTCCGCTAAATGAGGTTATAGTATGTTAGAGGGCATCCCAGGAGGGCTCCAAATGTGTGGGTAAAAAATATATCCCTTGGGGGAAATTTGAAAAAAGTTGAAATTTTTTTTTTTTCTGGTCTTAGAAAATTTTCACACATGTCTCAGACTTCCAGAGAGGGGAGCATGTCAGTGCGCGCATCCGATTTCAGCTCCAGAGCGATTCACCCGAGGAGTCCTTCATACTTAGTCGTTTTTTGGAAAAATTTTCACTTTTTGAAAATTTCACTTTTTTGTGAAAATCTCCGCTAAATGAGGTTATAGTATGTTAGAGGGCATCCCAGGAGGGCTCCAAATGTGTGGGTAAAATATATATCCCTTGGGGGGAAATTTGAAAAAAAGTTGAAAAAATTTTTTTTTCTGGACTTAGAAAATTTTCACACATGTCTCAGACTTCCAGAGAGGGGAGCATGTCTGTAAGCGCATCCGATTTCAGTTCCAGAGCGTTTCACCCAATGAGTCCTTCATACTTAGTCTTTTTTTGGAAAAAAAATCACTTTTTGAAAATTTCACTTTTTTGTGAAAATCTCCGCTAAATGAGGTTATAGTATGTTAGAGGGCATCCCAGGAGGGCTCAAAATGTGTGGGTAAAATATATATCCCTTGGGGGGAAATTTGAAAAAAAGTTGAAAAAAATTTTTTTTCTGGACTTAGAAAATTTTCACACATGTCTCAGACTTCCAGAGAGGGGAGCATGTCAGTGCGCGCATCCGATTTCAGTTCCAGAGCGATTCACCCGATGAGTCCTTCATACTTAGTCGTTTTTTGCCAAATTTCTGACTTTTTGAAAATTTCACTTTTTTGTGAAAATCTCCGCTAAATGAGGTTATAGTATGTTAGAGGGCATCCCAGTAGGGCTCCAAATGTGTGGGTAAAATATATATCCCTTGGGGGGAAATTTGAAAAAAAGTTGAAAAAAATTTTTTTTCTGGACTTAGAAAATTTTCACACATGTCTCAGACTTCCAGAGAGGGGAGCATGTCAGTGCGCGCATCCGATTTCATTTCCAGAGCGATTCACCCGATGAGTCCTTCATACTTAGTCGTTTTTTGCAAAATTTCTGACTTTTTGAAAATTTCACTTTTTTGTGAAAATCTCCGCTAAATGAGGTTATAGTATGTTAGAGGGCATCCCAGGAGGGCTCAAAATGTGTGGGTAAAATATATATCCCTTGGGGGGAAATTTGAAAAAAAGTTGAAAAAATTTTTTTTTCTGGACTTAGAAAATTTTCACACATGTCTCAGACTTCCAGAGAAGGGAGCATGTCAGTGCGCGCATCCGATTTCAGTTCCAGAGCGATTCACCCGATGAGTCCTTCATACTTAGTCGTTTTTTGCAAAATTTCTGACTTTTTGAAAATTTCACTTTTTTGCGAAAATCTCCGCTAAATGAGGTTATAGTATGTTAGAGGGCATCCCAGGAGGGCTCCAAATGTGTGGGTAAAAAATATATCCCTTGGGGGAAATTTGAAAAAAGTTGAAAATTTTTTTTTTTCTGGTCTTAGAAAATTTTCACACATGTCTCAGACTTCCAGAGAGGGGAGCATGTCAGTGCGCGCATCCGATTTCAGCTCCAGAGCGATTCACCCGAGGAGTCCTTCATACTTAGTCGTTTTTTGGAAAAATTTTCACTTTTTGAAAATTTCACTTTTTTTTGAAAATCTCCGCTAAATGAGGTTATAGTATGTTAGAGGGCATCCCAGGAGGGCTCCAAATGTGTGGGTAAAATATATATCCCTTGGGGGGAAATTTGAAAAAAAGTTGAAAAAAATTTTTTTTCTGGACTTAGAAAATTTTCACACATGTCTCAGACTTCCAGAGAGGGGAGCATGTCTGTAAGCGCATCCGATTTCAGTTCCAGAGCGTTTCACCCAATGAGTCCTTCATACTTAGTCTTTTTTTGGAAAAAAAATCACTTTTTGAAAATTTCACTTTTTTGTGAAAATCTCCGCTAAATGAGGTTATAGTATGTTAGAGGGCATCCCAGGAGGGCTCAAAATGTGTGGGTAAAATATATATCCCTTGGGGGGAAATTTGAAAAAAAGTTGAAAAAAATTTTTTTTCTGGACTTAGAAAATTTTCACACATGTCTCAGACTTCCAGAGAGGGGAGCATGTCAGTGCGCGCATCCGATTTCAGTTCCAGAGCGATTCACCCGATGAGTCCTTCATACTTAGTCGTTTTTTGCCAAATTTCTGACTTTTTGAAAATTTCACTTTTTTGTGAAAATCTCCGCTAAATGAGGTTATAGTATGTTAGAGGGCATCCCAGTAGGGCTCCAAATGTGTGGGTAAAATATATATCCCTTGGGGGGAAATTTGAAAAAAAGTTGAAAAAAATTTTTTTTCTGGACTTAGAAAATTTTCACACATGTCTCAGACTTCCAGAGAGGGGAGCATGTCAGTGCGCGCATCCGATTTCATTTCCAGAGCGATTCACCCGATGAGTCCTTCATACTTAGTCGTTTTTTGCAAAATTTCTGACTTTTTGAAAATTTCACTTTTTTGTGAAAATCTCCGCTAAATGAGGTTATAGTATGTTAGAGGGCATCCCAGGAGGGCTCAAAATGTGTGGGTAAAATATATATCCCTTGGGGGGAAATTTGAAAAAAAGTTGAAAAAATTTTTTTTTCTGGACTTAGAAAATTTTCACACATGTCTCAGACTTCCAGAGAAGGGAGCATGTCAGTGCGCGCATCCGATTTCAGTTCCAGAGCGATTCACCCGATGAGTCCTTCATACTTAGTTGTTTTTTGCAAAATTTCTGACTTTTTGAAAATTTCACTTTTTTGTGAAAATCTCCGCTAAATGAGGTTATAGTATGTTAGAGGGCATCCCAGGAGGGCTCCAAATGTGTGGGTAAAATATATATCCCTTGGGGGGAAATTTGAAAAAAAGTTGAAAAAAATATTTTTTTCTGGACTTAGAAAATTTTCACACATGTCTCAGACTTCCAGAGAGGGGAGCATGTCAGTGCGCGCATCCGATTTCATTTCCAGAGCGATTCACCCGATGAGTCCTTCATACTTAGTCGTTTTTTGCAAAATTTCTGACTTTTTGAAAATTTCACTTTTTTGCGAAAATCTCCGCTAAATGAGGTTATAGTATGTTAGAGGGCATCCCAGGAGGGCTCCAAATGTGTGGGTAAAAAATATATCCCTTGGGGGAAATTTGAAAAAAGTTGAAAATTTTTTTTTTTCTGGTCTTAGAAAATTTTCACACATGTCTCAGACTTCCAGAGAGGGGAGCATGTCAGTGCGCGCATCCGATTTCAGTTCCAGAGCGATTCACCCGAGGAGTCCTTCATACTTAGTTGTTTTTTGCAAAATTTCTCGCTTTTTGAAAATTTCACTTTTTTGTGAAAATCTCCGCTAAATGAGGTTATAGTATGTTAGAGGGCATCCCAGGAGGGCTCCAAATGTGTGGGTAAAATATATATCCCTTGGGGGGAAATTTGAAAAAAAGTTGAAAAAATTTTTTTTTCTGGACTTAGAAAATTTTCACACATGTCTCAGACTTCCAGAGAGGGGAGCATGTCTGTAAGCGCATCCGATTTCAGTTCCAGAGCGTTTCACCCAATGAGTCCTTCATACTTAGTCTTTTTTTGGAAAAAAAATCACTTTTTGAAAATTTCACTTTTTTGTGAAAATCTCCGCTAAATGAGGTTATAGTATGTTAGAGGGCATCCCAGGAGGGCTCAAAATGTGTGGGTAAAATATATATCCCTTGGGGGGAAATTTGAAAAAAAGTTGAAAAAAATTTTTTTTCTGGACTTAGAAAATTTTCACACATGTCTCAGACTTCCAGAGAGGGGAGCATGTCAGTGCGCGCATCCGATTTCAGTTCCAGAGCGATTCACCCGATGAGTCCTTCATACTTAGTCGTTTTTTGCCAAATTTCTGACTTTTTGAAAATTTCACTTTTTTGTGAAAATCTCCGCTAAATGAGGTTATAGTATGTTAGAGGGCATCCCAGTAGGGCTCCAAATGTGTGGGTAAAATATATATCCCTTGGGGGGAAATTTGAAAAAAAGTTGAAAAAAAATTTTTTTCTGGACTTAGAAAATTTTCACACATGTCTCAGACTTCCAGAGAGGGGAGCATGTCAGTGCGCGCATCCGATTTCATTTCCAGAGCGATTCACCCGATGAGTCCTTCATACTTAGTCGTTTTTTGCAAAATTTCTGACTTTTTGAAAATTTCACTTTTTTGCGAAAATCTCCGCTAAATGAGGTTATAGTATGTTAGAGGGCATCCCAGGAGGGCTCCAAATGTGTGGGTAAAAAATATATCCCTTGGGGGGAAATTTGAAAAAAGTTGAAAATTTTTTTTTTTCTGGTCTTAGAAAATTTTCACACATGTCTCAGACTTCCAGAGAGGGGAGCATGTCAGTGCACGCATCCGATTTCAGTTCCAGAGCGATTCACCCGAGGAGTCCTTCATACTTAGTCGTTTTTTGGAAAAATTTTCACCTTTTGAAAATTTCACTTTTTTGTGAAAATCTCCGCTAAATGAGGTTATAGTATGTTAGAGGGCATCCCAGGAGGGCTCCAAATGTGTGGGTAAAATATATATCCCTTGGGGGGAAATTTGAAAAAAAGTTGAAAAAATTTTTTTTTCTGGATTTAGAAAATTTTCACACATGTCTCAGACTTCCAGAGAGGGGAGCATGTCTGTAAGCGCATCCGATTTCAGTTCCAGACCGTTTCACCCAATGAGTCCTTCATACTTAGTCTTTTTTTGGAAAAAAATTCACTTTTTGAAAATTTCACTTATTTGTGAAAATCTCCGCTAAATGAGGTTATAGTATGTTAGAGGGCATCCCAGGAGGGCTCAAAATGTGCGGGTAAAATATATATCCCTTGGGGGGAAATTTGAAAAAAAGTTGAAAAAAATTTTTTTTCTGGACTTAGAAAATTTTCACACATGTCTCAGACTTCCAGAGAGGGGAGCATGTCAGTGCGCGCATCCGATTTCAGTTCCAGAGCGATTCACCCGATGAGTCCTTCATACTTAGTCGTTTTTTGCCAAATTTCTGACTTTTTGAAAATTTCACTTTTTTGTGAAAATCTCCGCTAAATGAGGTTATAGTATGTTAGAGGGCATCCCAGTAGGGCTCCAAATGTGTGGGTAAAATATATATCCCTTGGGGGGAAATTTGAAAAAAAAGTTGAAAAATTTTTTTTTTCTGGACTTAGAAAATTTTCACACATGTCTCAGACTGCCAGAGAGGGGAGCATGTCAGTGCACACATCCGATTTCAGTTCCAGAGCGTTTCACCCGATGAGTCCTTCATATTTAGTCATTTTTTGCAAAATTTCTGACTTCTCGAAAATTTCACTTTTTTGTGAAAATCTCCACTAAATGAGGTTATAGTATGTTAGAGGGCATCCCAGGAGGGCTCCAAATGTGTGGGTAAAATATATATCCCTTGGGGGGAAATTTGAAAAAAAGTTGAAAAATTTTTTTTTTCTGGACTTAGAAAATTTTCACACATGTCTCAGACTTCCAGAGTGGGGAGCATGTCAGTGCGCGCATCCGATTTCAGTTCCAGAGCGTTTCACCCGATGAGTCCTTCATATTTAGTCATTTTTTGCAAAATTTCTGACTTTTTGAAAATTTCACTTTTTTGTGAAAATCTCCCCTAAATGAGATTATAGTATGTTAGAGGGCATCCCAGGAGGGCTCCAAATGTGTGGGTAAAATATATATCCCTTGGGGGGAAATTTGAAAAAAAGTTGAATAATTTTTTTTTTTCTGGACTTAGAAAATTTTCACACATGTCTCAGACTTACAGAGAGGGGAGCATGTCAGTGCGCGCATCCGATTTCATTTCCAGAGCGATTCACCCGATGAGTCCTTCATACTTAGTCGTTTTTTGCAAAATTTCTGACTTCTCGAAAATTTCACTTTTTTGTGAAAATCTCCGCTAAATGAGGTTATAGTATGTTAGAGGGCATCCCAGGAGGGCTCCAAATGTGTGGGTAAAATATATATCCCTTGGGGGGAAATTTGAAAAAAAGTTGAAAAATTTTTTTTTTCTGGACTTAGAAAATTTTCACACATGTCTCAGACTTCCAGAGTGGGGAGCATGTCAGTGCGCGCATCCGATTTCAGTTCCAGAGCGTTTCACCCGATGAGTCCTTCATATTTAGTCATTTTTTGCAAAATTTCTGACTTTTTGAAAATTTCACTTTTTTGTGAAAATCTCCCCTAAATGAGGTTATAGTATGTTAGAGGGCATCCCAGGAGGGCTCCAAATGTGTGGGTAAAATATATATCCCTTGGGGGGAAATTTTAAAAAAAGTTGAAAAAAATTTTTTTTCTGGACTTAGAAAATTTTCACACATGTCTCAGACTGCCAGAGAGGGGAGCATGTCTGTAAGCGCATCCGATTTCAGTTCCAGAGCGTTTCACCCAATAAGTCCTTCATACTTAGTCGTTTTTTGCAAAATTTCTGACTTTTTGAAAATTTCACTTTTTTGAGAAAATCTCCGCTAAATGAGGTTATAGTATGATAGAGGGCATCCCAGGAGGGCTCCAAATGTGTGGGTAAAATATATATCCCTTGGGGGGAAATTTGAAAAAAGTTGAAAAAAAAATTTTTTTCTGGACTTAGAAAATTTCCACACATGTCTCAGACTTCCAGAGAGGGGAGCATGTATGTAAGCGCATCCGATTTCAGTTCCAGAGCATTTCACCCAATGAGTCCTTCATACTTAGTCTTTTTTTGGAAAAAAATTCACTTTTTGAAAATTTCACTTTTTTGTGAAAATCTCCGCTAAATGAGGTTATAGTATGTTAGAGGGCACCCCAGGAGGGCTCAAAATGTGTGGGTAAAATATATATCTCTTGGGGGGAAATTTGAAAAAAAGTTGAAAAAATTTTTTTTTCTGGACTTAGAAAATTTTCACACATGTCTCAGACTTCCAGAGAGGGGAGCATGTCAGTGCGCGCATCCGATATCAGTTCCAGAGCGATTCACCTGATGAGTCCTTCATACTTAGTCGGTTTTTAGAAAATTTCTGACTTTTTGAAAATTTCACTTTTTTGTGAAAATCTCCGCTAAATGAGGTTATAGTATGTTAGAGGGCATCCCAGTAGGGCTCCAAATGTGTGTGTAAAATATATATCCCTTGGGGGGAAATTTGAAAAAAAGTTGAATAATTTTTTTTTTTCTGGACTTAGAAAATTTTCACACATGTCTCAGACTTACAGAGAGGGGAGCATGTCAGTGCGCGCATCCGATTTCATTTCCAGAGCGATTCACCCGATGAGTCCTTCATACTTAGTCGTTTTTTGCAAAATTTCTGACTTCTCGAAAATTTCACTTTTTTGTGAAAATCTCCGCTAAATGAGGTTATAGTATGTTAGAGGGCATCCCAGGAGGGCTCCAAATGTGTGGGTAAAATATATATCCCTTGGGGGGAAATTTGAAAAAAAGTTGAAAAATTTTTTTTTTCTGGACTTAGAAAATTTTCACACATGTCTCAGACTGCCAGAGAGGGGAGCATGTCAGTGCGCACATCAGATTTCAGTTCCAGAGCGATTCACCCGATGAGTCCTTCATATTTAGTCATTTTTTGCAAATTTTCTGACTTTTTGAAAATTTCACTTTTTTGTGAAAATCTCCCCTAAATGAGGTTATAGTATGTTAGAGGGCATCCCAGGAGGGCTCCAAATGTGTGGGTAAAATATATATCCCTTGGGGGGAAATTTTAAAAAAAGTTGAAAAAAATTTTTTTTCTGGACTTAGAAAATTTTCACACATGTCTCAGACTGCCAGAGAGGGGAGCATGTCAGTGCGCACATCAGATTTCAGTTCCAGAGCGATTCACCCGATGAGTCCTTCATACTTAGTCGTTTTTTGCAAAATTTCTGACCTTTTGAAAATTTCACTTTTTTGTGAAAATCTCCGCTAAATGAGGTTATAGTATGTTAGAGGGCATCCCAGGAGGGCTCCAAATGTGTGGGTAAAATATATATCCCTTGGGGGGAAATTTGAAAAAAAGTTGAAAAATTTTTTTTTTCTGGACTTAGAAAATTTTCACACATGTCTCAGACTTCCAGAGTGGGGAGCATGTCAGTGCGCGCATCCGATTTCAGTTCCAGAGCATTTCACCCGATGAGTCCTTCATATTTAGTCATTTTTTGCAAATTTTCTGACTTTTTGAAAATTTCACTTTTTTGTGAAAATCTCCCCTAAATGAGGTTATAGTATGTTAGAGGGCATCCCAGGAGGGCTCCAAATGTGTGGGTAAAATATATATCCCTTGGGGGGAAATTTTAAAAAAAGTTGAAAAAAATTTTTTTTCTGGACTTAGAAAATTTTCACACATGTCTCAGACTGCCAGAGAGGGGAGCATGTCAGTGCGCACATCAGATTTCAGTTCCAGAGCGATTCACCCGATGAGTCCTTCATACTTAGTCGTTTTTTGCAAAATTTCTGACCTTTTGAAAATTTCACTTTTTTGTGAAAATCTCCGCTAAATGAGGTTATAGTATGTTAGAGGGCATCCCAGGAGGGCTCCAAATGTGTGGGTAAAATATATATCCCTTGGGGGGAAATTTGAAAAAAAGTTGAAAAAAATGTTTTTTTCTGGACTTAGAAAATTTTCACACATGTCTCAGACTTCCAGAGAGGGGAGCATGTCAGTGCGCGCATCCGATTTCAGTTCCAGAGCGATTCACCCGAGGAGTCCTTCATACTTAGTCGTTTTTTGGAAAAATTTTCACTTTTTGAAAATTTCACTTTTTTTGTGAAAATCTCCGCTAAATGAGGTTATAGTATGTTAGAGGGCATCCCAGGAGGGCTCCAAATGTGTGGGTAAAATATATATCCCTTGGGGGGAAATTTGAAAAAAAGTTGAAAAAAAAATTTTTTTCTGGACTTAGAAAATTTTCACATATGTCTCAGACTTCCAGAGAGGGGAGCATGTCTGTAAGCGCATCTGATTTCAGTTCCAGAGCGTTTCACCCAATGAGTCCTTCATACTTAGTCTTTTTTTGGAAAAAAATTCCCTTTTTGAAAATTTCACTTTTTTGTGAAAATCTCCGCTAAATGAGGTTATAGTATGTTAGAGGGCATCCCAGTAGGGCTCCAAATGTGTGGGTAAAATATATATCCCTTGGGGGGAAATTTGAAAAAAAGTTGAAAAATTTTTTTTTTCTGGACTTAGAAAATTTTCACACATGTCTCAGACTTCCAGAGTGGGGAGCATGTCAGTGCGCGCATCCGATTTCAGTTCCAGAGCGTTTCACCCGATGAGTCCTTCATATTTAGTCATTTTTTGCAAAATTTCTGACTTTTTGAAAATTTCACTTTTTTGTGAAAATCTCCGCTAAATGAGGTTATAGTATGTTAGAGGGCATCCCAGGAGGGCTCCAAATGTGTGGGTAAAATATATATCCCTTGGGGGGAAATTTGAAAAAAAGTTGAAAAAAAATTTTTTTCTGGACTTAGAAAATTTTCACACATGTCTTAGACTTCCAGAGAGGGGAGCATGTCAGTGCGCACATCCGATTTCAGTTCCAGAGCGAATCACCCGATGAGTCCTTCATACTTAGTCGTTTTTTGGAAAAATTTTCACTTTTTGAAAATTTCACTTTTTTGTGAAAATCTCCGCTAAATGAGGTTAAAGTATGTTAGAGGGCACCCCAGGAGGGCTCAAAATGTGTGGGTAAAATATATATCCCTTGGGGGGAAATTTGAAAAAAACTTGAAAAATTTTTTTTTCTGGACTTAGAAAATTTTCACACATGTCTCAGACTTCCAGAGAGGGGAGCATGTCAGTGCGCGCATCCGATTTCATTTCCAGAGCGATTCACCCGATGAGTCCTTCATACTTAGTCGTTTTTTGCAAAATTTCTGACTTTTTGAAAATTTCACTTTTTTGTGAAAATCTCCGCTAAATGAGGTTATAGTATGTTAGAGGGCATCCCAGGAGGGCTCCAAATGTGTGGGTAAAAAATATATCCCTTGGGGGGAAATTTGAAAAAAAGTTGAAAATTTTTTTTTTTCTATTCTTAGAAAATTTTCACACATGTCTCAGACTTCCAGAGAGGGGAGCATGTCAGTGCACGCATCCGATTTCAGTTCCAGAGCGATTCACCCGAGGAGTCCTTCATACTTAGTCGTTTTTTGGAAAAATTTTCACTTTTTGAAAATTTCACTTTTTTTGTGAAAATCTCCGCTAAATGAGGTTATAGTATGTTAGAGGGCATCCCAGGAGGGCTCCAAATGTGTGGGTAAAATATATATCCCTTGGGGGGAAATTTGAAAAAAAGTTGAAAAATTTTTTTTTTCTGGACTTAGAAAATTTTCACACATGTCTCAGACTTCCAGAGTGGGGAGCATGTCAGTGCGCGCATCCGATTTCAGTTCCAGAGCATTTCACCCGATGAGTCCTTCATATTTAGTCATTTTTTGCAAAATTTCTGACTTTTTGAAAATTTCACTTTTTTGTGAAAATCTCCGCTAAATGAGGTTATAGTATGTTAGAGGGCATCCCAGTAGGGCTCCAAATGTGTGTGTAAAATATATATCCCTTGGGGGGAAATTTGAAAAAAAGTTGAATAATTTTTTTTTTTCTGGACTTAGAAAATTTTCACACATGTCTCAGACTTCCAGAGAGGGGAGCATGTCAGTGCGCGCATCCGATTTCAGTTCCAGAGCGATTCACCCGATGAGTCCTTCATACTTAGTCATTTTTTGCAAAATTTCTGACTTTTTGAAAATTTCACTTTTTTGTGAAAATCTCCGCTAAATGAGGTTATAGTATGTTAGAGGGCATCCCAGGATGGCTCCAAATGTGTGGGTAAAATATATATCCCTTGGGGGGAAATTTGAAAAAAAGTTGAAAAATTTTTTTTTTCTGGACTTAGAAAATTTTCACACATGTCTCAGACTTCCAGAGAGGGGAGCATGTCAGTGCGCGCATCCGATATCAGTTCCAGAGCGATTCACCTGATGAGTCCTTCATACTTAGTCGTTTTTTGGAAAAATTTTCACTTTTTGAAAATTTCACTTTTTTTGTGAAAATCTCCGCTAAATGAGGTTATAGTATGTTAGAGGGCATCCCAGGAGGGCTCCAAATGTGTGGGTAAAATATATATCCCTTGGGGGGAAATTTGAAAAAAAGTTGAAAAATTTTTTTTTTCTGGACTTAGAAAATTTTCACACATGTCTCAGACTTCCAGAGTGGGGAGCATGTCAGTGCGCGCATCCGATTTCAGTTCCAGAGCATTTCACCCGATGAGTCTTTCATATTTAGTCATTTTTTGCAAAATTTCTGACTTTTTGAAAATTTCACTTTTTTGTGAAAATCTCCGCTAAATGAGGTTATAGTATGTTAGAGGGCATCCCAAGTGGGCTCCAAATGTGTGGGTAAAATATATATCCCTTGGAAGGAAATTTGAAAAAAAGTTGAAAAAATTTTTTTTTCTGGACTTAGAAAATTTTCACACATGTCTCAGACTTCCAGAGAGGGGAGCATGTCAGAGCGCGCAACCGATGTCAGTTCCAGAGCGATTCACCCGATGAGTCCTTCATACTTAGTTGTTTTTTGCAAAGTTTCTGACTTTTTGAAAATTTCACTTTTTTGTGAAAATCTCCGCTAAATGAGGTTATAGTATGTTAGAGGGCATCCCAGGAGGGCTCCAAATGTGTGGGTAAAATATATATCCCTTGGGGGGAAATTTGAAAAAAAGTTGAAAAATTATTTTTTTTCTGGACTTAGAAAATTTTCACACATGTCTCAGACTTCCAGAGAAGGGAGCATGTCAGTGCGCGCATCCGATTTCAGTTCCAGAGCGATTCACCCGAGGAGTCCTTCATACTTAGTCGTTTTTTGGAAAAATTTTCACTTTTTGAAAATTTCACTTTTTTGTGAAAATCTCCGCTAAATGAGGTTATAGTATGTTAGAGGGCATCCCAAGAGGGCTCCAAATGTGTGGGTAAAATATATATCCCTTGGAAGGAAATTTGAAAAAAAGTTGAAAAAAAATTTTTTTCTGGACTTAGAAAATTTTCACACATGTCTCAGACTTCCAGAGAGGGGTGCATGTCAGAGCGCGCAACCGATTTCAGTTCCACAGCGATTCACCCGATGAGTCCTTCATACTTAGTTGTTTTTTGCAAAATTTCTGACTTTTTGAAAATTTCACTTTTTTGTGAAAATCTCCGCTAAATGAGGTTATAGAATGTTAGAGGGCATCCCAGGAGGGCTCCAAATGTGTGGGTAAAATATATATCCCTTGGGGGGAAATTTGAAAAAAAGTTGAATAATTTTTTTTTTTCTGGACTTAGAAAATTTTCACACATGTCTCAGACTTACAGAGAGGGGAGCATGTCAGTGCGCGCATCCGATTTCATTTCCAGAGCGATTCACCCGATGAGTCCTTCATACTTAGTCGTTTTTTGCAAAATTTCTGACTTTTCGAAAATTTCACTTTTTTGTGAAAATCTCCGCTAAATGAGGTTATAGTATGTTAGAGGGCATCCCAGGAGGGCTCCAAATGTGTGGGTAAAATATATATCCCTTTGAAGGAAATTTGAAAAAAAGTTGAAAAAAAATTTTTTTCTGGACTTAGAAAATTTTCACACATGTCTCAGACTTCCAGAGAGGGGAGCATGTCAGTGTGCGCATCCGATTTCATTTCCAGAGCGATTCACCCGATGAGTCCTTCATACTTAGTCGTTTTTTGCAAAATTTCTGACTTTTTGAAAATTTCACTTTTTTGTGAAAATCTCCGCTAAATGAGGTTATAGTATGTTAGAGGGCATCCCAGGAGGGCTCCAAATGTGTGGGTAAAATATATATCCCTTGGAAGGAAATTTGAAAAAAAGTTGAAAAAATTTTTTTTTCTGGACTTAGAAAATTTTCACACATGTCTCAGACTTCCAGAGAGGGGAGCATGTCAGTGCGCGCATCCGATTTCAGTTCCAGAGCGATTCACCCGATGAGTCCTTCATACTTAGTCGTTTTTTGCAAAATTTCTGACTTTTTCAAAATTTCACTTTTTTGTGAAAATCTCCGCTAAATGAGGTTATAGTATGTTAGAGGGCATCCCAGGAGGGCTCCAAATGTGTGGGTAAAAAATATATCCCTTGGGGGGAAATTTGAAAAAAAGTTGAAAATTTTTTTTTTTCTATTCTTAGAAAATTTTCACACATGTCTCAGACTTCCAGAGAGGGGAGCATGTCAGTGCGCGCATCCGATTTCAGTTCCAGAGCATTTCACCCGATGAGTCCTTCATATTTAGTCATTTTTTGCAAAATTTCTGACTTTTTGAAAATTTCACTTTTTTGTGAAAATCTCCGCTAAATGAGGTTATAGTATGTTAGAGGGCATCCCAAGAGGGCTCCAAATGTGTGGGTAAAATATATATCCCTTGGAAGGAAATTTGAAAAAAAGTTGAAAAAATTTTTTTTTCTGGACTTAGAAAATTTTCACACATGTCTCAGACTTCCAGAGAGGGGAGCATGTCAGAGCGCGCAACCGATTTCAGTTCCAGAGCGATTCACCCGATGAGTCCTTCATACTTAGTTGTTTTTTGCAAAATTTCTGACTTTTTGAAAATTTCACTTTTTTGTGAAAATCTCCGCTAAATGAGGTTATAGTATGTTAGAGGGCATCCCAGGAGGGCTCCAAATGTGTGGGTAAAATATATATCCCTTGGGGGGAAATTTGAAAAAAAGTTGAAAAATTTTTTTTTTCTGGACTTAGAAAATTTTCACACATGTCTCAGACTTCCAGAGAAGGGAGCATGTCAGTGCGCGCATCCGATTTCAGTTCCAGAGCGATTCACCCGAGGAGTCCTTCATACTTAGTCGTTTTTTGGAAAAATTTTCACTTTTTGAAAATTTCACTTTTTTGTGAAAATCTCCGCTAAATGAGGATATAGTATGTTAGAGGGCATCCCAAGAGGGCTCCAAATGTGTGGGTAAAATATATATCCCTTGGAAGGAAATTTGAAAAAAAGTTGAAAAAATTTTTTTTTCTGGACTTAGAAAATTTTCACACATGTCTCAGACTTCCAGAGAGGGGAGCATGTCAGAGCGCGCAACCGATTTCAGTTCCAGAGCGATTCACCTGATGAGTCCTTCATACTTAGTTGTTTTTTGCAAAATTTCTGACTTTTTGAAAATTTCACTTTTTTGTGAAAATCTCCGCTAAATGAGGTTATAGAATGTTAGAGGGCATCCCAGGAGGGCTCCAAATGTGTGGGTAAAATATATATCCCTTGGGGGGAAATTTGAAAAAAAGTTGAAAAATTTTTTTTTTCTGGACTTAGAAAATTTTCACACATGTCTCAGACTTCCAGAGAAGGGAGCATGTCAGTGCGCGCATCCGATTTCAGTTCCAGAGGGATTCACCCGAGGAGTCCTTCATACTTAGTCGTTTTTTGGAAAAATTTTCACTTTTTGAAAATTTCACTTTTTTGTGAAAATCTCCGCTAAATGAGGTTATAGTATGTTAGAGGGCATACCAAGAGGGCTCCAAATGTGTGGGTAAAATATATATCCCTTGGAAGGAAATTTGAAAAAAAGTTGAAAAAATTTTTTTTTCTGCACTTAGAAAATTTTCACACATGTCTCAGACTTCCAGAGAGGGGAGCATGTCAGAGCGCGCAACCGATTTCAGTTCCAGAGCGATTCACCCGATGAGTCCTTCATACTTAGTTGTTTTTTGCAAAATTTCTGACTTTTTGAAAATTTCACTTTTTTGTGAAAATCTCCGCTAAATGAGGTTATAGAATGTTAGAGGGCATCCCAGGAGGGCTCCAAATGTGTGGGTAAAATATATATCCCTTGGGGGGAAATTTGAAAAAAAGTTGAAAATTTTTTTTTTCTGGACTTAGAAAATTTTCACACATGTCTCAGACTTCCAGAGAAGGGAGCATGTCAGAGCGCGCAACCGATTTCAGTTCCAGAGCGATTCACCCGATGAGTCCTTCATACTTAGTTGTTTTTTGCAAAATTTCTGACTTTTTGAAAATTTCACTTTTTTGTGAAAATCTCCGCTAAATGAGGTTATAGAATGTTAGAGGGCATCCCAGGAGGGCTCCAAATGTGTGGGTAAAATATATATCCCTTGGGGGGAAATTTGAAAAAAAGTTGAAAAATTTTTTTTTTCTGGACTTAGAAAATGTTCACACATGTCTCAGACTTCCAGAGAAGGGAGCATGTCAGTGCGCGCATCCGATTTCATTTCCAGAGCGATTCACCCGAGGAGTCCTTCATACTTAGTCGTTTTTTGCAAAATTTCTGACTTTTCGAAAATTTCACTTTTTTGTGAAAATCTCCGCTAAATGAGGTTATAGTATGTTAGAGGGCATCCCAGGAGGGCTCCAAATGTGTGGGTAAAATATATATCCCTTTGAAGGAAATTTGAAAAAAAGTTGAAAAAAATTTTTTTTCTGGACTTAGAAAATTTTCACACATGTCTCAGACTTCCAGAGAGGGGAGCATGTCAGTGCGCGCATCAGATTTCATTTCCAGAGCGATTCACCCGATGAGTCCTTCATACTTAGTCGTTTTTTGCAAAATTTCTGACTTTTTGAAAATTTCACTTTTTTGTGAAAATCTCCGCTAAATGAGGTTATAGTATGTTAGAGGGCATCCCAGGAGGGCTCCAAATGTGTGGGTAAAATATATATCCCTTGGAAGGAAATTTGAAAAAAAGTTGAAAAAATTTTTTTTTCTGGACTTAGAAAATTTTCACACATGTCTCAGACTTCCAGAGAGGGGAGCATGTCAGTGCGCGCATCCGATTTCAGTTCCAGAGCGATTCACCCGATGAGTCCTTCATACTTAGTCGTTTTTTGCAAAATTTCTGACTTTTTGAAAATTTCACTTTTTTGTGAAAATCTCCGCTAAATGAGGTTATAGTATGTTAGAGGGCATCCCAGGAGGGCTCCAAATGTGTGGGTAAAATATATATCCCTTGGGGGGAAATTTGAAAAAAAGTTGAAAAATTTTTTTTTTCTGGACTTAGAAAATTTTCACACATGTCTCAGACTTCCAGAGAGGGGAGCATGTCAGTGCGCGCATCCGATATCTGTTCCAGAGTGATTCACCTGATGAGTCCTTCATACTTAGTCGTTTTTTAGAAAATTTCTGACTTTTTGAAAATTTCACTTTTTTGTGAAAATCTCCGCTAAATGAGGTTATAGTATGTTAGAGGGCATCCCAGTAGGGCTCCAAATGTGTGTGTAAAATATATATCCCTTGGGGGGAAATTTGAAAAAAAGTTGAATAATTTTTTTTTTCTGGACTTAGAAAATTTTCACACATGTCTCAGACTTCCAGAGAGGGGAGCATGTCAGTGCGCGCATCCGATTTCATTTCCAGAGCGATTCACCCAATGAGTCCTTCATACTTAGTCATTTTTTGCAAAATTTCTGACTTTTTGAAAATTTCACTTTTTTGTGAAAATCTCCGCTAAATGAGGTTATAGTATGTTAGAGGGCATCCCAGGAGGGCTCCAAATGTGTGGGTAAAAAATATATCCCTTGGGGGGAAATTTGAAAAAAAGTTGAAAATTTTTTTTTTTCTATTCTTAGAAAATTTTCACACATGTCTCAGACTACCAGAGAGGGGAGCATGTCATTGCGCGCATCCGATTTCAGTTCCAGAGCGATTCACCCGAGGAGTCCTTCATACTTAGTCATTTTTTGGAAAAATTTTCACTTTTTGAAAATTTCACTTTTTTTGTGAAAATCTCCGCTAAATGAGGTTATAGTATGTTAGAGGGCATCCCAGGAGGGCTCCAAATGTGTGGGTAAAATATATATCCCTTGGGGGGAAATTTGAAAAAAAGTTGAAAAAATTTTTTTTTCTGGACTTAGAAAATTTTCACACATGTCTCAGACTTCCAGAGTGGGGAGCATGTCAGTGCGCGCATCCGATTTCAGTTCCAGAGCATTTCACCCGATGAGTCCTTCATATTTAGTCATTTTTTGCAAAATTTCTGACTTTTTGAAAATTTCACTTTTTTGTGAAAATCTCCGCTAAATGAGGTTATAGTATGTTAGAGGGCATCCCAGGAGGGCTCCAAATGTGTGGGTAAAATATATATCCCTTGGGGGGAAATTTGAAAAAAAGTTGAAAAAATTTTTTTTCTGGACTTAGAAAATTTTCACACATGTCTCAGACTTCCAGAGAGGGGAGCATGTCTGTAAGCGCATCCGATTTCAGTTCCAGAGCATTTCACCCAATGAGTCCTTCATACTTAGTCTTTTTTTGGAAAAAAATTCACTTTTTGAAAATTTCACTTTTTTGTGAAAATCTCCGCTAAATGAGGTTATAGTATGTTAGAGGGCATCCCAGGAGGGCTCCAAATGTGTGGGTAAAATATATATCCCTTGGGGGGAAATTTGAAAAAAAGTTGAAAATTTTTTTTTTTCTGGACTTAGAAAATTTTCACACATGTCTCAGACTTCCAGAGAGGGGAGCATGTCAGTGCGCGCATCCGATATCAGTTCCAGAGCGATTCACCTGATGAGTCCTTCATACTTAGTCGTTTTTTAGAAAATTTCTGACTTTTTGAAAATTTCACTTTTTTTGTGAAAATCTCCGCTAAATGAGGTTATAGTATGTTAGAGGGCATCCCAGGAGGGCTCCAAATGTGTGGGTAAAATATATATCCCTTGGGGGGAAATTTGAAAAAAAGTTGAAAAAATTTTTTTTTCTGGACTTAGAAAATTTTCACACATGTCTCAGACTTCCAGAGTGGGGAGCATGTCAGTGCGCGCATCCGATTTCAGTTCCAGAGCATTTCACCCGATGAGTCCTTCATATTTAGTCATTTTTTGCAAAATTTCTGACTTTTTGAAAATTTCACTTTTTTGTGAAAATCTCCGCTAAATGAGGTTATAGTATGTTAGAGGGCATCCCAAGAGGGCTCCAAATGTGTGGGTAAAATATATATCCCTTGGAAGGAAATTTGAAAAAAAGTTGAAAAAATTTTTTTTTCTGGACTTAGAAAATTTTCACACATGTCTCAGACTTCCAGAGAGGGGAGCATGTCAGAGCGCGCAACCGATTTCAGTTCCAGAGCGATTCACCCGATGAGTCCTTCATACTTAGTTGTTTTTTGCAAAATTTCTGACTTTTTGAAAATTTCACTTTTTTGTGAAAATCTCCGCTAAATGAGGTTATAGAATGTTAGAGGGCATCCCAGGAGGGCTCCAAATGTGTGGGTAAAATATATATCCCTTGGGGGGAAATTTGAAAAAAAGTTGAAAAATTTTTTTTTTCTGGACTTAGAAAATTTTCACACATGTCTCAGACTTCCAGAGAAGGGAGCATGTCTGTAAGCGCATCCGATTTCAGTTCCAGAGCATTTCACCCAATGAGTCCTTCATACTTAGTCTTTTTTTGGAAAAAAATTCACTTTTTGAAAATTTCACTTTTTTGTGAAAATCTCCGCTAAATGAGGTTATAGTATGTTAGAGGGCATCCCAGGAGGGCTCCAAATGTGTGGGTAAAATATATATCCCTTGGGGGGAAATTTGAAAAAAAGTTGAAAAATTTTTTTTTTCTGGACTTAGAAAATTTTCACACATGTCTCAGACTTCCAGAGAGGGGAGCATGTCAGTGCGCGCATCCGATATCTGTTCCAGAGCGATTCACCTGATGAGTCCTTCATACTTAGTCGTTTTTTAGAAAATTTCTGACTTTTTGAAAATTTCACTTTTTTGTGAAAATCTCCGCTAAATGAGGTTATAGTATGTTAGAGGGCATCCCAGTAGGGCTCCAAATGTGTGTGTAAAATATATATCCCTTGGGGGGAAATTTGAAAAAAAGTTGAATAATTTTTTTTTTCTGGACTTAGAAAATTTTCACACATGTCTCAGACTTCCAGAGAGGGGAGCATGTCAGTGCGCGCATCCGATTTCATTTCCAGAGCGATTCACCCAATGAGTCCTTCATACTTAGTCATTTTTTGCAAAATTTCTGACTTTTTGAAAATTTCACTTTTTTGTGAAAATCTCCGCTAAATGAGGTTATAGTATGTTAGAGGGCATCCCAGGAGGGCTCCAAATGTGTGGGTAAAAAATATATCCCTTGGGGGGAAATTTGAAAAAAAGTTGAAAATTTTTTTTTTTCTATTCTTAGAAAATTTTCACACATGTCTCAGACTTCCAGAGAGGGGAGCATGTCATTGCGCGCATCCGATTTCAGTTCCAGAGCGATTCACCCGAGGAGTCCTTCATACTTAGTCATTTTTTGGAAAAATTTTCACTTTTTGAAAATTTCACTTTTTTTGTGAAAATCTCCGCTAAATGAGGTTATAGTATGTTAGAGGGCATCCCAGGAGGGCTCCAAATGTGTGGGTAAAATATATATCCCTTGGGGGGAAATTTGAAAAAAAGTTGAAAAAAAATTTTTTTCTGGACTTAGAAAATTTTCACACATGTCTCAGACTTCCAGAGTGGGGAGCATGTCAGTGCGCGCATCCGATTTCAGTTCCAGAGCATTTCACCCGATGAGTCCTTCATATTTAGTCATTTTTTGCAAAATTTCTGACTTTTTGAAAATTTCACTTTTTTGTGAAAATCTCCGCTAAATGAGGTTATAGTATGTTAGAGGGCATCCCAGGAGGGCTCCAAATGTGTGGGTAAAATATATATCCCTTGGGGGGAAATTTGAAAAAAAGTTGAAAAAATTTTTTTTCTGGACTTAGAAAATTTTCACACATGTCTCAGACTTCCAGAGAGGGGAGCATGTCTGTAAGCGCATCCGATTTCAGTTCCAGAGCATTTCACCCAATGAGTCCTTCATACTTAGTCTTTTTTTGGAAAAAAATTCACTTTTTGAAAATTTCACTTTTTTGTGAAAATCTCCGCTAAATGAGGTTATAGTATGTTAGAGGGCATCCCAGGAGGGCTCCAAATGTGTGGGTAAAATATATATCCCTTGGGGGGAAATTTGAAAAAAAGTTGAAAAATTTTTTTTTTCTGGACTTAGAAAATTTTCACACATGTCTCAGACTTCCAGAGAGGGGAGCATGTCAGTGCGCGCATCCGATATCAGTTCCAGAGCGATTCACCTGATGAGTCCTTCATACTTAGTCGTTTTTTAGAAAATTTCTGACTTTTTGAAAATTTCACTTTTTTTGTGAAAATCTCCGCTAAATGAGGTTATAGTATGTTAGAGGGCATCCCAGGAGGGCTCCAAATGTGTGGGTAAAATATATATCCCTTGGGGGGAAATTTGAAAAAAAGTTGAAAAAATTTTTTTTTCTGGACTTAGAAAATTTTCACACATGTCTCAGACTTCCAGAGTGGGGAGCATGTCAGTGCGCGCATCCGATTTCAGTTCCAGAGCATTTCACCCGATGAGTCCTTCATATTTAGTCATTTTTTGCAAAATTTCTGACTTTTTGAAAATTTCACTTTTTTGTGAAAATCTCCGCTAAATGAGGTTATAGTATGTTAGAGGGCATCCCAAGAGGGCTCCAAATGTGTGGGTAAAATATATATCCCTTGGAAGGAAATTTGAAAAAAAGTTGAAAAAATTTTTTTTTCTGGACTTAGAAAATTTTCACACATGTCTCAGACTTCCAGAGAGGGGAGCATGTCAGAGCGCGCAACCGATTTCAGTTCCAGAGCGATTCACCCGATGAGTCCTTCATACTTAGTTGTTTTTTGCAAAATTTCTGACTTTTTGAAAATTTCACTTTTTTGTGAAAATCTCCGCTAAATGAGGTTATAGAATGTTAGAGGGCATCCCAGGAGGGCTCCAAATGTGTGGGTAAAATATATATCCCTTGGGGGGAAATTTGAAAAAAAGTTGAAAAATTTTTTTTTTCTGGACTTAGAAAATTTTCACACATGTCTCAGACTTCCAGAGAAGGGAGCATGTCTGTAAGCGCATCCGATTTCAGTTCCAGAGCATTTCACCCAATGAGTCCTTCATACTTAGTCTTTTTTTGGAAAAAAATTCACTTTTTGAAAATTTCACTTTTTTGTGAAAATCTCCGCTAAATGAGGTTATAGTATGTTAGAGGGCATCCCAGGAGGGCTCCAAATGTGTGGGTAAAATATATATCCCTTGGGGGGAAATTTGAAAAAAAGTTGAAAATTTTTTTTTTTCTGGACTTAGAAAATTTTCACACATGTCTCAGACTTCCAGAGAGGGGAGCATGTCAGTGCGCGCATCCGATATCAGTTCCAGAGCGATTCACCTGATGAGTCCTTCATACTTAGTCGTTTTTTAGAAAATTTCTGACTTTTTGAAAATTTCACTTTTTTGTGAAAATCTCCGCTAAATGAGGTTATAGTATGTTAGAGGGCATCCCAGTAGGGCTCCAAATGTGTGTGTAAAATATATATCCCTTGGGGGGAAATTTGAAAAAAAGTTGAATAATTTTTTTTTTCTGGACTTAGAAAATTTTCACACATGTCTCAGACTTCCAGAGAGGGGAGCATGTCAGTGCGCGCATCCGATTTCATTTCCAGAGCGATTCACCCAATGAGTCCTTCATACTTAGTCGTTTTTTGGAAAAATTTTCACTTTTTGAAAATTTCACTTTTTTGTGAAAATCTCCGCTAAATGAGGTTATAGTATGTTAGAGGGCATCCCAAGAGGGCTCCAAATGTGTGGGTAAAATATATATCCCTTGGAAGGAAATTTGAAAAAAAGTTGAAAAAAAATTTTTTTCTGGACTTAGAAAATTTTCACACATGTCTCAGACTTCCAGAGAGGGGAGCATGTCAGTGCGCGCATCCGATTTCAGTTCCAGAGCATTTCACCCGATGAGTCCTTCATATTTAGTCATTTTTTGCAAAATTTCTGACTTTTTGAAAATTTCACTTTTTTGTGAAAATCTCCGCTAAATGAGGTTATAGTATGTTAGAGGGCATCCCAAGAGGGCTCCAAATGTGTGGGTAAAATATATATCCCTTGGAAGGAAATTTGAAAAAAAGTTGAAAAAAATTTTTTTTCTGGACTTAGAAAATTTTCACACATGTCTCAGACTTCCAGAGAGGGGAGCATGTCAGAGCGCGCAACCGATTTCAGTTCCAGAGCGATTCACCCGATGAGTCCTTCATACTTAGTTGTTTTTTGCAAAATTTCTGACTTTTTGAAAATTTCACTTTTTTGTGAAAATCTCCGCTAAATGAGGTTATAGAATGTTAGAGGGCATCCCAGGAGGGCTCCAAATGTGTGGGTAAAATATATATCCCTTGGGGGGAAATTTGAAAAAAAGTTGAAAATTTTTTTTTTTCTGGACTTAGAAAATTTTCACACATGTCTCAGAATTCCAGAGAAGGGAGCATGTCAGTGCGCGCATCCGATTTCAGTTCCAGAGCGATTCACCCGAGGAGTCCTTCATACTTAGTCGTTTTTTGGAAAAATTTTCACTTTTTGAAAATTTCACTTTTTTGTGAAAATCTCCGCTAAATGAGGTTATAGTATGTTAGAGGGCATCCCAGTAGGGCTCCAAATGTGTGGGTAAAATATATATCCCTTGGGGGGAAATTTGAAAAAAAGTTGAATAATTTTTTTTTTTCTGGACTTAGAAAATTTTCACACATGTCTCAGACTTCCAGAGAGGGGAGCATGTCAGTGCGCGCATCCGATTTCATTTCCAGAGCGATTCACCCGATGAGTCCTTCATACTTAGTCGTTTTTTGCAAAATTTCAGACTTTTTGAAAATTTCACTTTTTTGTGAAAATCTCCGCTAAATGAGGTTATAGTATGTTAGAGGGCATCCCAGGAGGGCTCCAAATGTGTGGGTAAAATATATATCCCTTGGGGGGAAATTTGAAAAAAAGTTGAAAAATTTTTTTTTTCTGGACTTAGAAAATTTTCACACATGTCTCAGACTTCCAGAGAAGGGAGCATGTCAGTGCGCGCATCCGATTTCAGTTCCAGAGCGATTCACCCGAGGAGTCCTTCATACTTAGTCGTTTTTTGGAAAAATTTTCACTTTTTGAAAATTTCACTTTTTTGTGAAAATCTCCGCTAAATGAGGTTATAGTATGTTAGAGGGCATCCCAAGAGGGCTCCAAATGTGTGGGTAAAATATATATCCCTTGGAAGGAAATTTGAAAAAAGTTGAAAAAAATTTTTTTTCTGGACTTAGAAAATTTTCACACATGTCTCAGACTTCCAGAGAGGGGAGCATGTCAGAGCGCGCAACCGATTTCAGTTCCAGAGCGATTCACCCGATGAGTCCTTCATACTTAGTTGTTTTTTGCAAAATTTCTGACTTTTTGAAAATTTCACTTTTTTGTGAAAATCTCCGCTAAATGAGGTTATAGTATGTTAGAGGGCATCCCAGGAGGGCTCCAAATGTGTGGGTAAAATATATATCCCTTGGGGAGAATTTTGAAAAAAAGTTGAAAAAAATTTTTTTTTCTGGACTTAGAAAATTTTCACACATGTCTCAGACTTCCAGAGAGGGGAGCATGTCTGTAAGCGCATCCGATTTCAGTTCCAGAGCGTTTCACCCAATGAGTCCTTCATACTTAGTCTTTTTTTGGAAAAAAATTCACTTTTTGAAAATTTCACTTTTTTGTGAAAATCTCCGCTAAATGAGGTTATAGTATGTTAGAGGGCATCCCAGTAGGGCTCCAAATGTGTGGGTAAAATATATATCCCTTGGGGGGAAATTTGAAAAAAAGTTGAAAATTTTTTTTTTTCTGGACTTAGAAAATTTTCACACATGTCTCAGACTTCCAGAGTGGGGAGCATGTCAGTGCGCGCATCCGATTTCAGTTCCAGAGCGTTTCACCCGATGAGTCCTTCATATTTAGTCGTTTTTTGCAAAATTTCCGACCTTTTGAAAATTTCACTTTTTTGTGAAAATCTCCGCTAAATGAGGTTATAGTATGTTAGAGGGCATCCCAGGAGGGCTCCAAATGTGTGGGTAAAATATATATCCCTTGGGGGGAAATTTGAAAAAAAGTTGAAAAAAATGTTTTTTTCTGGACTTAGAAAATTTTCACACATGTCTCAGACTTCCAGAGAGGGGAGCATGTCTGTAAGCGCATCCGATTTCAGTTCCAGAGCGTTTCACCCAATAAGTCCTTCATACTTAGTCGTTTTTTGCAAAATTTCTGACTTTTTGAAAATTTCACTTTTTTGTGAAAATCTCCGCTAAATGAGGTTATAGTATGATAGAGGGCATCCCAGCAGGGCTCCAAATGTGTGGGTAAAATATATATCCCTTGGGGGGAAATTTGAAAAAAAGTTGAAAAATTTTTTTTTTCTGGACTTAGAAAATTTTCACACATGTCTCAGACTTCCAGAGAGGGGAGCATGTCAGTGCGCGCATCCGATATCAGTACCAGAGCGATTCACCTGATGAATCCTTCATACTTAGTCGTTTTTTAGAAAATTTCTGACTTTTTGAAAATTTCACTTTTTTGTGAAAATCTCCGCTAAATGAGGTTATAGTATGTTAGAGGGCATCCCAGTAGGGCTCCAAATGTGTGTGTAAAATATATATCCCTTTGGGGGGAAATTTGAAAAAAAGTTGAATAATTTTTTTTTTTCTGGACATAGAAAATTTTCACACATGTCTCAGACTTCCAGAGAGGGGAGCATGTCAGTGCGCGCATCCGATTTCAGTTCCAGAGCGATTCACCCGATGAGTCCTTCATACTTAGTCGTTTTTTGCAAAATTTCTGACTTTTTGAAAATTTCACTTTTTTGTGAAAATCTCCGCTAAATGAGGTTATAGTATGTTAGAGGGCATCCCAGGAGGGCTCCAAATGTGTGGGTAAAAAATATATCCCTTGGGGGGAAATTTGAAAAAAAGTTGAAAATTTTTTTTTTTCTATTCTTAGAAAATTTTCACACATGTCTCAGACTTCCAGAGAGGGGAGCATGTCAGTGCGCGCATCCGATTTCAGTTCCAGAGCGATTCACCCGAGGAGTCCTTCATACTTAGTCGTTTTTTGGAAAAATTTTCACTTTTTGAAAATTTCACTTTTTTTGTGAAAATCTCCGCTAAATGAGGTTATAGTATGTTAGAGGGCATCCCAAGAGGGCTCCAAATGTGTGGGTATAATATATATCCCTTGGAAGGAAATTTGAAAAAAGTTGAAAAAAATTTTTTTTCTGGACTTAGAAAATTTTCACACATGTCTCAGACTTCCAGAGTGGGGAGCATGTCAGTGCGCGCATTCGATTTCAGTTCCAGAGCGTTTCACCCGATGAGTCCTTCATATTTAGTCATTTTTTGCAAAATTTCTGACTTTTTGAAAATTTCACTTTTTTGTGAAAATCTCCGCTAAATGAGGTTATAGTATGTTAGAGGGCATCCCAAGAGGGCTCCAAATGTGTGGGTATAATATATATCCCTTGGAAGGAAATTTGAAAAAAGTTGAAAAAATTTTTTTTTCTGGACTTAGAAAATTTTCACACATGTCTCAGACTTCCAGAGAGGGGAGCATGTCAGAGCGCGCAACCGATTTCAGTTCCAGAGCGATTCACCCGATGAGCCCTTCATACTTAGTTGTTTTTTGCAAAATTTCTGACTTTTTGAAAATTTCACTTTTTTGTGAAAATCTCCGCTAAATGAGGTTATAGTATGTTAGAGGGCATCCCAGGAGGGCTCCAAATGTGTGGGTAAAAAATATATCCCTTGGGGGGAAATTTGAAAAAAAGTTGAAAAATTTTTTTTTTCTGGACTTAGAAAATTTTCACACATGTCTCAGACTTCCAGAGTGGGGAGCATGTCAGTGCGCGCATCCGATTTCAGTTCCAGAGCGATTCACCTGATGAGTCCTTCATACTTAGTCGTTTTTTAGAAAATTTCTGACTTTTTGAAAATTTCACTTTTTTGTGAAAATCTCCGCTAAATGAGGTTATAGTATGTTAGAGGGCATCCCAGGAGGGCTCCAAATGTGTGGGTAAAATATATATCCCTTGGGGGGAAATTTGAAAAAAAGTTGAAAAAAATTTTTTTTCTGGACTTAGAAAATTTTCACACATATCTCAGACTTCCAGAGAGGGGAGCATGTCAGTGCGCGCATCCGATTTCAGTTCCAGAGCGATTCACCCGTTGAGTCCATCATACTTAGTCGTTTTTTGCAAAATTTCTGACTTTTTGAAAATTTCACTTTTTTGTGAAAATCTCCGCTAAATGAGGTTATAGTATGTTAGAGGGCATCCCAGGAGGGCTCCAAATGTGTGGGTAAAAAATATATCCCTTGGGTGGAAATTTGAAAAAAGTTGAAATTTTTTTTTTTCTGGTCTTAGAAAATTTTCACACATGTCTCAGACTTCCAGAGAGGGGAGCATGTCAGTGCGCGCATCCGATTTCAGTTCCAGAGCGATTCACCCGAGGAGTCCTTCATACTTAGTCGTTTTTTGGAAAAATTTTCACTTTTTGAAAATTTCACTTTTTTGTGAAAATCTACGCTAAATGAGGTTATAGTATGTTAGAGGGCATCCCAGGAGGGCTCCAAATGTGTGGGTAAAATATATATCCCTTCGGGGGAAATTTTGAAAAAAAGTTGAAAATTTTTTTTTTTCTGGACTTAGAAAATTTTCACACATGTCTCAGACTTCCAGAGAGGGGAGCATGTCAGTGCACGCATCCGATTTCAGTTCCAGAGCGATTCACCCGATGAGTCCTTCATACTTAGTCGTTTTTTGCAAAATTTCTGACTTTTTGAAAATTTCACTTTTTTGTGAAAATCTCCGCTAAAAGAGGTTATAGTATGTTAGAGGGCATCCCAGGAGGGCTCCAAATGTGTGGGTAAAATATATATCCCTTGGGGGGAAATTTGAAAAAAAGTTGAAAAAATTTTTTTTTCTTGACTTAGAAAATTTTCACACATGTCTCAGACTGCCAGAGAGGGGAGCATGTCAGTGCGCACATCAGATTTCATTTCCAGAGCGATTCACCCGATGAGTCCTTCATACTTAGTCGTTTTTTGCAAAATTTCCGACCTTTTGAAAATTTCACTTTTTTGTGAAAATCTCCGCTAAATGAGGTTATAGTATGTTAGAGGGCATCCCAGGAGGGCTCCAAATGTGTGGGTAAAATATATATCCCTTGGGGGGAAATTTGAAAAAAAGTTGAAAAAAATTTTTTTTCTGGACTTAGAAAATTTTCACACATGTCTCAGACTTCCAGAGAGGGGAGCATGTCAGTGCGCGCATCCGATTTCAGTTCCAGAGCGTTTCACCCGATGAGTCCTTCATATTTAGTCATTTTTTGCAAAATTTCTGACTTTTTGAAAATTTCACTTTTTTGTGAAAATCTCCGCTAAATGAGGTTATAGTATGTTAGAGGGCATCCCAGGAGGGCTCAAAATGTGTGGGTAAAATATATATCCCTTGGGGGGAAATTTGAAAAAAAGTTGAAAAAATTTTTTTTTCTGGACTTAGAAAATTTTCACACATGTCTCAGACTTCCAGAGAAGGGAGCATGTCAGTGCGCGCATCCGATTTCAGTTCCAGAGCGATTCACCCGATGAGTCCTTCATACTTAGTTGTTTTTTGCAAAATTTCTGACTTTTTGAAAATTTCACTTTTTTGTGAAAATCTCTGCTAAATGAGGTTATAGTATGTTAGAGGGCATCCCAGGAGGGCTCCAAATGTGTGGGTAAAATATATATCCCTTGGGGGGAAATTTGAAAAAAAGTTGAAAAATTTTTTTTTCTGGACTTAGAAAATTTTCACACATGTCTCAGACTTCCAGAGAGGGGAGCATGTCAGTGCGCGCATCCGATATCAGTTCCAGAGCGATTCACCTGATGAGTCCTTCATACTTAGTCGTTTTTTAGAAAATTTCTGACTTTTTGAAAATTTCACTTTTTTGTGAAAATCTCCGCTAAATGAGGTTATAGTATGTTAGAGGGCATCCCAGTAGGGCTCCAAATGTGTGTATAAAATATATATCCCTTGGGGGGAAATTTGAAAAAAAGTTGAATAATTTTTTTTTTTCTGGACTTAGAAAATTTTCACACATGTCTCAGACTTATAGAGAGGGGAGCATGTCAGTGCGCGCATCCGATTTCATTTCCAGAGCGATTCACCCGATGAGTCCTTCATACTTATTCGTTTTTTGCAAAATTTCTGACTTTTCGAAAATTTCACTTTTTTGTGAAAATCTCCGCTAAATGAGGTTATAGTATGTTAGAGGGCATCCCAGGAGGGCTCCAAATGTGTGGGTAAAATATATATCCCTTTGAAGGAAATTTGAAAAAAAGTTGAAAAAATTTTTTTTTCTGGACTTAGAAAATTTTCACACATGTCTCAGACTTCCAGAGAGGGGAGCATGTCAGTGCGCGCATCCGATTTCATTTCCAGAGCGTTTCACCCAATGAGTCCTTCATATTTAGTCATTTTTTGCAAAATTTCTGACTTTTTGAAAATTTCACTTTTTTGTGAAAATCTCCGCTAAATGAGGTTATAGTATGTTAGAGGGCATCCCAGGAGGGCTCCAAATGTGTGGGTAAAATATATATCCCTTGGGGGGAAATTTGAAAAAAAGTTGAAAAATTTTTTTTTTCTGGACTTAGAAAATTTTCACACATGTCTCAGACTGCCAGAGAGGGGAGCATGTCAGTGCGCACATCCGATTTCAGTTCCAGAGCGATTCACCCGATGAGTCCTTCATACTTAGTTGTTTTTTGCAAAATTTCTGACTTTTTGAAAATTTCACTTTTTTGTGAAAATCTCCGCTAAATGAGGTTATAGTATGTTAGAGGGCATCCCAGGAGGGCTCAAAATGTGTGGGTAAAATATATATCCCTTGGGGGGAAATTTGAAAAAAAGTTGAAAAAAATTTTTTTTCTGGACTTAGAAAATTTTCACACATGTCTCAGACTTCCAGAGAAGGGAGCATGTCAGTGCGCGCATCCGATTTCAGTTCCAGAGCGATTCACCCGATGAGTCCTTCATACTTAGTTGTTTTTTGCAAAATTTCTCGCTTTTTGAAAATTTCACTTTTTTGTGAAAATCTCCGCTAAATGAGGTTATAGTATGTTAGAGGGCATCCCAGGAGGGCTCCAAATGTGTGGGTAAAATATATATCCCTTGGGGGGAAATTTGAAAAAAAGTTGAAAAAATTTTTTTTTTCTGGACTTAGAAAATTTTCACACATGTCTCAGACTTCCAGAGAGGGGAGCATGTCAGTGCGCACATCCGATTTCAGTTCCAGAGCGAATCACCCGATGAGTCCTTCATACTTAGTCGTTTTTTGGAAAAATTTTCACTTTTTGAAAATTTCACTTTTTTGTGAAAATCTCCGCTAAATGAGGTTAAAGTATGTTAGAGGGCACCCCAGGAGGGCTCAAAATGTGTGGGTAAAATATATATCCCTTGGGGGGAAATTTGAAAAAAAGTTGAAAAATTTTTTTTTCTGGACTTAGAAAATTTTCACACATGTCTCAGACTTCCAGAGAGGGGAGCATGTCAGTGCGCGCATCCGATATCAGTTCCAGAGCGATTCACCTGATGAGTCCTTCATACTTAGTCGTTTTTTAGAAAATTTCTGACTTTTTGAAAATTTCACTTTTTTGTGAAAATCTCTGCTAAAAGAGGTTATAGTATGTTAGAGGGCATCCCAGGAGGGCTCCAAATGTGTGGGTAAAATATATATCCCTTGGGGGGAAATTTGAAAAAAAGTTGAAAAAATTTTTTTTTCTGGACTTAGAAAATTTTCACACATGTCTCAGACTGCCAGAGAGGGGAGCATGTCAGTGCGCACATCCGATTTCAGTTCCAGAGCGATTCACCCGATGAGTCCTTCATACTTAGTTGTTTTTTGCAAAATTTCTGACTTTTTGAAAATTTCACTTTTTTGTGAAAATCTCCGCTAAATGAGGTTATAGTATGTTAGAGGGCATCCCAGGAGGGCTCAAAATGTGTGGGTAAAATATATATCCCTTGGGGGGAAATTTGAAAAAAAGTTGAAAAAAATTTTTTTTCTGGACTTAGAAAATTTTCACACATGTCTCAGACTTCCAGAGAAGGGAGCATGTCAGTGCGCGCATCCGATTTCAGTTCCAGAGCGATTCACCCGATGAGTCCTTCATACTTAGTCGTTTTTTGCAAAATTTCTGACTTTTTGAAAATTTCACTTTTTTGTGAAAATCTCTGCTAAAAGAGGTTATAGTATGTTAGAGGGCATCCCAGGAGGGCTCCAAATGTGTGGGTAAAATATATATCCCTTGGAGGGAAATTTGAAAAAAAGTTGAAAAATTTTTTTTTTCTGGACTTAGAAAATTTTCACACATGTCTCAGACTGCCAGAGAGGGGAGCATGTCAGTGCGCACATCCGATTTCAGTTCCAGAGCGATTCACCCGATGAGTCCTTCATACTTAGTTGTTTTTTGCAAAATTTCTGACTTTTTGAAAATTTCACTTTTTTGTGAAAATCTCCGCTAAATGAGGTTATAGTATGTTAGAGGGCATCCCAGGAGGGCTCAAAATGTGTGGGTAAAATATATATCCCTTGGGGGGAAATTTGAAAAAAAGTTGAAAAAATTTTTTTTTCTGGACTTAGAAAATTTTCACACATGTCTCAGACTTCCAGAGAAGGGAGCATGTCAGTGCGCGCATCCGATTTCAGTTCCAGAGCGATTCACCCGATGAGTCCTTCATACTTAGTTGTTTTTTGCAAAATTTCTCGCTTTTTGAAAATTTCACTTTTTTGTGAAAATCTCCGCTAAATGAGGTTATAGTATGTTAGAGGGCATCCCAGGAGGGCTCCAAATGTGTGGGTAAAATATATATCCCTTGGGGGGAAATTTGAAAAAAAGTTGAAAAAATTTTTTTTTCTGGACTTAGAAAATTTTCACACATGTCTCAGACTTCCAGAGAGGGGAGCATGTCAGTGCACACATCCGATTTCAGTTCCAGAGCGAATCACCCGATGAGTCCTTCATACTTAGTCGTTTTTTAGAAAATTTCTGACTTTTTGAAAATTTCACTTTTTTGTGAAAATCTCCGCTAAATGAGGTTATAGTATGTTAGAGGGCATCCCAGTAGGGCTCCAAATGTGTGTGTAAAATATATATCCCTTGGGGGGAAATTTGAAAAAAAGTTGAATAATTTTTTTTTTTCTGGACTTAGAAAATTTTCACACATGTCTCAGACTTACAGAGAGGGGAGCATGTCAGTGCGCGCATCCGATTTCATTTCCAGAGCGATTCACCCGATGAGTCCTTCATACTTATTCGTTTTTTGCAAAATTTCTGACTTTTCGAAAATTTCACTTTTTTCTGAAAATCTCCGCTAAATGAGGTTATAGTATGTTAGAGGGCATCCCAGGAGGGCTCCAAATGTGTGGGTAAAATATATATCCCTTTGAAGGAAATTTGAAAAAAAGTTGAAAAAATTTTTTTTTCTGGACTTAGAAAATTTTCACACATGTCTCAGACTTCCAGAGTGGGGAGCATGTCAGTGCGCGCATTCGATTTCAGTTCCAGAGCGTTTCACCCGATGAGTCCTTCATATTTAGTCATTTTTTGCAAAATTTCTGACTTTTTGAAAATTTCACTTTTTTGTGAAAATCTCCGCTAAATGAGGTTATAGTATGTTAGAGGGCATCCCAAGAGGGCTCCAAATGTGTGGGTATAATATATATCCCTTGGAAGGAAATTTGAAAAAAGTTGAAAAAATTTTTTTTTCTGGACTTAGAAAATTTTCACACATGTCTCAGACTTCCAGAGAGGGGAGCATGTCAGAGCGCGCAACCGATTTCAGTTCCAGAGCGATTCACCCGATGAGCCCTTCATACTTAGTTGTTTTTTGCAAAATTTCTGACTTTTTGAAAATTTCACTTTTTTGTGAAAATCTCCGCTAAATGAGGTTATAGTATGTTAGAGGGCATCCCAGGAGGGCTCCAAATGTGTGGGTAAAAAATATATCCCTTGGGGGGAAATTTGAAAAAAAGTTGAAAAATTTTTTTTTTCTGGACTTAGAAAATTTTCACACATGTCTCAGACTTCCAGAGTGGGGAGCATGTCAGTGCGCGCATCCGATTTCAGTTCCAGAGCGATTCACCTGATGAGTCCTTCATACTTAGTCGTTTTTTAGAAAATTTCTGACTTTTTGAAAATTTCACTTTTTTGTGAAAATCTCCGCTAAATGAGGTTATAGTATGTTAGAGGGCATCCCAGGAGGGCTCCAAATGTGTGGGTAAAATATATATCCCTTGGGGGGAAATTTGAAAAAAAGTTGAAAAAAATTTTTTTTCTGGACTTAGAAAATTTTCACACATATCTCAGACTTCCAGAGAGGGGAGCATGTCAGTGCGCGCATCCGATTTCAGTTCCAGAGCGATTCACCCGTTGAGTCCATCATACTTAGTCGTTTTTTGCAAAATTTCTGACTTTTTGAAAATTTCACTTTTTTGTGAAAATCTCCGCTAAATGAGGTTATAGTATGTTAGAGGGCATCCCAGGAGGGCTCCAAATGTGTGGGTAAAAAATATATCCCTTGGGTGGAAATTTGAAAAAAGTTGAAATTTTTTTTTTTCTGGTCTTAGAAAATTTTCACACATGTCTCAGACTTCCAGAGAGGGGAGCATGTCAGTGCGCGCATCCGATTTCAGTTCCAGAGCGATTCACCCGAGGAGTCCTTCATACTTAGTCGTTTTTTGGAAAAATTTTCACTTTTTGAAAATTTCACTTTTTTGTGAAAATCTACGCTAAATGAGGTTATAGTATGTTAGAGGGCATCCCAGGAGGGCTCCAAATGTGTGGGTAAAATATATATCCCTTCGGGGGAAATTTTGAAAAAAAGTTGAAAATTTTTTTTTTTCTGGACTTAGAAAATTTTCACACATGTCTCAGACTTCCAGAGAGGGGAGCATGTCAGTGCACGCATCCGATTTCAGTTCCAGAGCGATTCACCCGATGAGTCCTTCATACTTAGTCGTTTTTTGCAAAATTTCTGACTTTTTGAAAATTTCACTTTTTTGTGAAAATCTCCGCTAAAAGAGGTTATAGTATGTTAGAGGGCATCCCAGGAGGGCTCCAAATGTGTGGGTAAAATATATATCCCTTGGGGGGAAATTTGAAAAAAAGTTGAAAAAATTTTTTTTTCTTGACTTAGAAAATTTTCACACATGTCTCAGACTGCCAGAGAGGGGAGCATGTCAGTGCGCACATCAGATTTCATTTCCAGAGCGATTCACCCGATGAGTCCTTCATACTTAGTCGTTTTTTGCAAAATTTCCGACCTTTTGAAAATTTCACTTTTTTGTGAAAATCTCCGCTAAATGAGGTTATAGTATGTTAGAGGGCATCCCAGGAGGGCTCCAAATGTGTGGGTAAAATATATATCCCTTGGGGGGAAATTTGAAAAAAAGTTGAAAAAAATTTTTTTTCTGGACTTAGAAAATTTTCACACATGTCTCAGACTTCCAGAGAGGGGAGCATGTCAGTGCGCGCATCCGATTTCAGTTCCAGAGCGTTTCACCCGATGAGTCCTTCATATTTAGTCATTTTTTGCAAAATTTCTGACTTTTTGAAAATTTCACTTTTTTGTGAAAATCTCCGCTAAATGAGGTTATAGTATGTTAGAGGGCATCCCAGGAGGGCTCAAAATGTGTGGGTAAAATATATATCCCTTGGGGGGAAATTTGAAAAAAAGTTGAAAAAATTTTTTTTTCTGGACTTAGAAAATTTTCACACATGTCTCAGACTTCCAGAGAAGGGAGCATGTCAGTGCGCGCATCCGATTTCAGTTCCAGAGCGATTCACCCGATGAGTCCTTCATACTTAGTTGTTTTTTGCAAAATTTCTGACTTTTTGAAAATTTCACTTTTTTGTGAAAATCTCTGCTAAATGAGGTTATAGTATGTTAGAGGGCATCCCAGGAGGGCTCCAAATGTGTGGGTAAAATATATATCCCTTGGGGGGAAATTTGAAAAAAAGTTGAAAAATTTTTTTTTCTGGACTTAGAAAATTTTCACACATGTCTCAGACTTCCAGAGAGGGGAGCATGTCAGTGCGCGCATCCGATATCAGTTCCAGAGCGATTCACCTGATGAGTCCTTCATACTTAGTCGTTTTTTAGAAAATTTCTGACTTTTTGAAAATTTCACTTTTTTGTGAAAATCTCCGCTAAATGAGGTTATAGTATGTTAGAGGGCATCCCAGTAGGGCTCCAAATGTGTGTATAAAATATATATCCCTTGGGGGGAAATTTGAAAAAAAGTTGAATAATTTTTTTTTTTCTGGACTTAGAAAATTTTCACACATGTCTCAGACTTATAGAGAGGGGAGCATGTCAGTGCGCGCATCCGATTTCATTTCCAGAGCGATTCACCCGATGAGTCCTTCATACTTATTCGTTTTTTGCAAAATTTCTGACTTTTCGAAAATTTCACTTTTTTGTGAAAATCTCCGCTAAATGAGGTTATAGTATGTTAGAGGGCATCCCAGGAGGGCTCCAAATGTGTGGGTAAAATATATATCCCTTTGAAGGAAATTTGAAAAAAAGTTGAAAAAATTTTTTTTTCTGGACTTAGAAAATTTTCACACATGTCTCAGACTTCCAGAGAGGGGAGCATGTCAGTGCGCGCATCCGATTTCATTTCCAGAGCGTTTCACCCAATGAGTCCTTCATATTTAGTCATTTTTTGCAAAATTTCTGACTTTTTGAAAATTTCACTTTTTTGTGAAAATCTCCGCTAAATGAGGTTATAGTATGTTAGAGGGCATCCCAGGAGGGCTCCAAATGTGTGGGTAAAATATATATCCCTTGGGGGGAAATTTGAAAAAAAGTTGAAAAATTTTTTTTTTCTGGACTTAGAAAATTTTCACACATGTCTCAGACTGCCAGAGAGGGGAGCATGTCAGTGCGCACATCCGATTTCAGTTCCAGAGCGATTCACCCGATGAGTCCTTCATACTTAGTTGTTTTTTGCAAAATTTCTGACTTTTTGAAAATTTCACTTTTTTGTGAAAATCTCCGCTAAATGAGGTTATAGTATGTTAGAGGGCATCCCAGGAGGGCTCAAAATGTGTGGGTAAAATATATATCCCTTGGGGGGAAATTTGAAAAAAAGTTGAAAAAAATTTTTTTTCTGGACTTAGAAAATTTTCACACATGTCTCAGACTTCCAGAGAAGGGAGCATGTCAGTGCGCGCATCCGATTTCAGTTCCAGAGCGATTCACCCGATGAGTCCTTCATACTTAGTTGTTTTTTGCAAAATTTCTCGCTTTTTGAAAATTTCACTTTTTTGTGAAAATCTCCGCTAAATGAGGTTATAGTATGTTAGAGGGCATCCCAGGAGGGCTCCAAATGTGTGGGTAAAATATATATCCCTTGGGGGGAAATTTGAAAAAAAGTTGAAAAAATTTTTTTTTCTGGACTTAGAAAATTTTCACACATGTCTCAGACTTCCAGAGAGGGGAGCATGTCAGTGCGCACATCCGATTTCAGTTCCAGAGCGAATCACCCGATGAGTCCTTCATACTTAGTCGTTTTTTGGAAAAATTTTCACTTTTTGAAAATTTCACTTTTTTGTGAAAATCTCCGCTAAATGAGGTTAAAGTATGTTAGAGGGCACCCCAGGAGGGCTCAAAATGTGTGGGTAAAATATATATCCCTTGGGGGGAAATTTGAAAAAAAGTTGAAAAATTTTTTTTTCTGGACTTAGAAAATTTTCACACATGTCTCAGACTTCCAGAGAGGGGAGCATGTCAGTGCGCGCATCCGATATCAGTTCCAGAGCGATTCACCTGATGAGTCCTTCATACTTAGTCGTTTTTTAGAAAATTTCTGACTTTTTGAAAATTTCACTTTTTTGTGAAAATCTCTGCTAAAAGAGGTTATAGTATGTTAGAGGGCATCCCAGGAGGGCTCCAAATGTGTGGGTAAAATATATATCCCTTGGGGGGAAATTTGAAAAAAAGTTGAAAAAATTTTTTTTTCTGGACTTAGAAAATTTTCACACATGTCTCAGACTGCCAGAGAGGGGAGCATGTCAGTGCGCACATCCGATTTCAGTTCCAGAGCGATTCACCCGATGAGTCCTTCATACTTAGTTGTTTTTTGCAAAATTTCTGACTTTTTGAAAATTTCACTTTTTTGTGAAAATCTCCGCTAAATGAGGTTATAGTATGTTAGAGGGCATCCCAGGAGGGCTCAAAATGTGTGGGTAAAATATATATCCCTTGGGGGGAAATTTGAAAAAAAGTTGAAAAAAATTTTTTTTCTGGACTTAGAAAATTTTCACACATGTCTCAGACTTCCAGAGAAGGGAGCATGTCAGTGCGCGCATCCGATTTCAGTTCCAGAGCGATTCACCCGATGAGTCCTTCATACTTAGTCGTTTTTTGCAAAATTTCTGACTTTTTGAAAATTTCACTTTTTTGTGAAAATCTCTGCTAAAAGAGGTTATAGTATGTTAGAGGGCATCCCAGGAGGGCTCCAAATGTGTGGGTAAAATATATATCCCTTGGAGGGAAATTTGAAAAAAAGTTGAAAAATTTTTTTTTTCTGGACTTAGAAAATTTTCACACATGTCTCAGACTGCCAGAGAGGGGAGCATGTCAGTGCGCACATCCGATTTCAGTTCCAGAGCGATTCACCCGATGAGTCCTTCATACTTAGTTGTTTTTTGCAAAATTTCTGACTTTTTGAAAATTTCACTTTTTTGTGAAAATCTCCGCTAAATGAGGTTATAGTATGTTAGAGGGCATCCCAGGAGGGCTCAAAATGTGTGGGTAAAATATATATCCCTTGGGGGGAAATTTGAAAAAAAGTTGAAAAAATTTTTTTTTCTGGACTTAGAAAATTTTCACACATGTCTCAGACTTCCAGAGAAGGGAGCATGTCAGTGCGCGCATCCGATTTCAGTTCCAGAGCGATTCACCCGATGAGTCCTTCATACTTAGTTGTTTTTTGCAAAATTTCTCGCTTTTTGAAAATTTCACTTTTTTGTGAAAATCTCCGCTAAATGAGGTTATAGTATGTTAGAGGGCATCCCAGGAGGGCTCCAAATGTGTGGGTAAAATATATATCCCTTGGGGGGAAATTTGAAAAAAAGTTGAAAAAATTTTTTTTTCTGGACTTAGAAAATTTTCACACATGTCTCAGACTTCCAGAGAGGGGAGCATGTCAGTGCACACATCCGATTTCAGTTCCAGAGCGAATCACCCGATGAGTCCTTCATACTTAGTCGTTTTTTAGAAAATTTCTGACTTTTTGAAAATTTCACTTTTTTGTGAAAATCTCCGCTAAATGAGGTTATAGTATGTTAGAGGGCATCCCAGTAGGGCTCCAAATGTGTGTGTAAAATATATATCCCTTGGGGGGAAATTTGAAAAAAAGTTGAATAATTTTTTTTTTTCTGGACTTAGAAAATTTTCACACATGTCTCAGACTTACAGAGAGGGGAGCATGTCAGTGCGCGCATCCGATTTCATTTCCAGAGCGATTCACCCGATGAGTCCTTCATACTTATTCGTTTTTTGCAAAATTTCTGACTTTTCGAAAATTTCACTTTTTTCTGAAAATCTCCGCTAAATGAGGTTATAGTATGTTAGAGGGCATCCCAGGAGGGCTCCAAATGTGTGGGTAAAATATATATCCCTTTGAAGGAAATTTGAAAAAAAGTTGAAAAAATTTTTTTTTCTGGACTTAGAAAATTTTCACACATGTCTCAGACTTCCAGAGAGGGGAGCATGTCAGTGCGCGCATCCGATTTCATTTCCAGAGCGATTCACCCGATGAGTCCTTCATACTTAGTCGTTTTTTGCAAAATTTCTGACTTTTTGAAAATTTCACTTTTTTGTGAAAATCTCCGCTAAATGAGGTTATAGTATGTTAGAGGGCATCCCAGGAGGGCTCCAAATGTGTGGGTAAAAAATATATCCCTTGGGTGGAAATTTGAAAAAAGTTGAAATTTTTTTTTTTTCTGGTCTTAGAAAATTTTCACACATGTCTCAGACTTCCAGAGAGGGGAGCATGTCAGTGCGCGCATCCGATTTCAGTTCCAGAGCGATTCACCCGAGGAGTCCTTCATACTTAGTCGTTTTTTGGAAAAATTTTCACTTTTTGAAAATTTCACTTTTTTGTGAAAATCTACGCTAAATGAGGTTATAGTATGTTAGAGGGCATCCCAGGAGGGCTCCAAATGTGTGGGTAAAATATATATCCCTTGGGGGGAAATTTTGAAAAAAAGTTGAAAAATTTTTTTTTTCTGGACTTAGAAAATTTTCACACATGTCTCAGACTTCCAGAGAGGGGAGCATGTCAGTGCGCGCATCCGATTTCAGTTCCAGAGCGTTTCACCCGATGAGTCCTTCATATTTAGTCATTTTTTGCAAAATTTCTGACTTTTTGAAAATTTCACTTTTTTGTGAAAATCTCTGCTAAAAGAGGTTATAGTATGTTAGAGGGCATCCCAGGAGGGCTCCAAATGTGTGGGTAAAATATATATCCCTTGGGGGGAAATTTGAAAAAAAGTTGAAAACATTTTTTTTTCTGGACTTAGAAAATTTTCACACATGTCTCAGACTGCCAGAGAGGGGAGCATGTCAGTGCGCACATCCGATTTCAGTTCCAGAGCGATTCACCCGATGAGTCCTTCATACTTAGTTGTTTTTTACAAAATTTCTGACTTTTGAAAATTTCACTTTTTTGTGAAAATCTCCGCTAAATGAGGTTATAGTATGTTAGAGGGCATCCCAGGAGGGCTCAAAATGTGTGGGTAAAATATATATCCCTTGGGGGGAAATTTGAAAAAAAGTTGAAAAAATTTTTTTTTCTGGACTTAGAAAATTTTCACACATGTCTCAGACTTCCAGAGAAGGGAGCATGTCAGTGAGCGCATCCGATTTCAGTTCCAGAGCGATTCACCCGATGAGTCCTTCATACTTAGTTGTTTTTTGCAAAATTTCTGACTTTTTGAAAATTTCACTTTTTTGTGAAAATCTCCGCTAAATGAGGTTATAGTATGTTAGAGGGCATCCCAGGAGGGCTCCAAATGTGTGGGTAAAATATATATCCCTTGGGGGGAAATTTGAAAAAAAGTTGAAAAAAATGTTTTTTTCTGGACTTAGAAAATTTTCACACATGTCTCAGACTTCCAGAGAGGGGAGCATGTCTGTAAGCGCATCCGATTTCAGTTCCAGAGCCTTTCACCCAATAAGTCCTTCATACTTAGTCGTTTTTTGCAAAATTTCTGACTTTTTGAAAATTTCACTTTTTTGTGAAAATCTCCGCTAAATGAGGTTATAGTATGATAGAGGGCATCCCAGTAGGGCTCCAAATGTGTGGGTAAAATATATATCCCTTGGGGGGAAATTTGAAAAAAAGTTGAAAATTTTTTTTTTTCTGGACTTAGAAAATTTCCACACATGTCTCAGACTGCCAGAGAGGGGAGCATGTCAGTGCGCGCATCCGATTTCAGTTCCAGAGCGTTTCACCCGATGAGTCCTTCATATTTAGTCATTTTTTGCAAAATTTCTGACTTTTTGAAAATTTCACTTTTTTGTGAAAATCTCCGCTAAATGAGGTTATAGTATGTTAGAGGGCATCCCAGGAGGGCTCCAAATGTGTGGGTAAAATATATATCCCTTGGGGGGAAATTTGAAAAAAAGTGGAAAAAATTTTTTTTTCTGGACTTAGAAAATTTTCACACATGTCTCAGACTTCCAGAGAGGGGAGCATGTCAGTGCACGCATCCGATTTCAGTTCCAGAGCGATTCACCCGATGAGTCCTTCATACTTAGTCGTTTTTTGCAAAATTTCTGACTTTTTGAAAATTTCACTTTTTTGTGAAAATCTCTGCTAAAAGAGGTTATAGTATGTTAGAGGGCATCCCAGGAGGGCTCCAAATGTGTGGGTAAAATATATATCCCTTGGGGGGAAATTTGAAAAAAAGTGGAAAAAATTTTTTTTTCTGGACTTAGAAAATTTTCACACATGTCTCAGACTGCCAGAGAGGGGAGCATGTCAGTGCGCACATCCGATTTCAGTTCCAGAGCGATTCACCCGATGAGTCCTTCATACTTAGTTGTTTTTTGCAAAATTTCTGACTTTTTGAAAATTTCACTTTTTTGTGAAAATCTCCGCTAAATGAGGTTATAGTATGTTAGAGGGCATCCCAGGAGGGCTCAAAATGTGTGGGTAAAATATATATCCCTTGGGGGGAAATTTGAAAAAAAGTTGAAAAAAATTTTTTTTCTGGACTTAGAAAATTTTCACACATGTCTCAGACTTCCAGAGAAGGGAGCATGTCAGTGCGCGCATCCGATTTCAGTTCCAGAGCGATTCACCCGATGAGTCCTTCATACTTAGTCGTTTTTTGCAAAATTTCTGACTTTTTGAAAATTTCACTTTTTTGTGAAAATCTCTGCTAAAAGAGGTTATAGTATGTTAGAGGGCATCCCAGGAGGGCTCCAAATGTGTGGGTAAAATATATATCCCTTGGGGGGAAATTTGAAAAAAAGTTGAAAATTTTTTTTTTTCTGGACTTAGAAAATTTTCACACATGTCTCAGACTGCCAGAGAGGGGAGCATGTCAGTGCGCACATCCGATTTCAGTTCCAGAGCGATTCACCCGATGAGTCCTTCATACTTAGTTGTTTTTTGCAAAATTTCTGACTTTTTGAAAATTTCACTTTTTTGTGAAAATCTCCGCTAAATGAGGTTATAGTATGTTAGAGGGCATCCCAGGAGGGCTCCAAATGTGTGGGTAAAATATATATCCCTTGGGGGGAAATTTGAAAAAAAGTTGAAAAAATTTTTTTTTCTGGACTTAGAAAATTTTCACACATGTCTCAGACTTCCAGAGAGGGGAGCATGTCAGTGCGCACATCCGATTTCAGTTCCAGAGCGAATCACCCGATGAGTCCTTCATACTTAGTCGTTTTTTGGAAAAATTTTCACTTTTTGAAAATTTCACTTTTTTGTGAAAATCTCCGCTAAATGAGGTTAAAGTATGTTAGAGGGCACCCCAGGAGGGCTCAAAATGTGTGGGTAAAATATATATCCCTTGGGGGGAAATTTGAAAAAAAGTTGAAAAATTTTTTTTTCTGGACTTAGAAAATTTTCACACATGTCTCAGACTTCCAGAGAGGGGAGCATGTCAGTGCGCGCATCCGATATCAGTTGCAGAGCGATTCACCTGATGAGTCCTTCATACTTAGTCGTTTTTTAGAAAATTTCTGACTTTTTGAAAATTTCACTTTTTTGTGAAAATCTCCGCTAAATGAGGTTATAGTATGTTAGAGGGCATCCCAGTAGGGCTCCAAATGTGTGTGTAAAATATATATCCCTTGGGGGGAAATTTGAAAAAAAGTTGAATAATTTTTTTTTTCTGGACTTAGAAAATTTTCACACATGTCTCAGACTTACAGAGAGGGGAGCATGTCAGTGCGCGCATCCGATTTCATTTCCAGAGCGATTCACCCGATGAGTCCTTCATACTTATTCGTTTTTTGCAAAATTTCTGACTTTTCGAAAATTTCACTTTTTTGTGAAAATCTCCGCTAAATGAGGTTATAGTATGTTAGAGGGCATCCCAGGAGGGCTCCAAATGTGTGGGTAAAATATATATCCCTTTGAAGGAAATTTGAAAAAAAGTTGAAAAAAATTTTTTTTCTGGACTTAGAAAATTTTCACACATGTCTCAGACTTCCAGAGAGGGGAGCATGTCAGTGCGCGCATCCGATTTCATTTCCAGAGCGATTCACCCGATGAGTCCTTCATACTTAGTTGTTTTTTGCAAAATTTCTCGCTTTTTGAAAATTTCACTTTTTTGTGAAAATCTCCGCTAAATGAGGTTATAGTATGTTAAAGGGCATCCCAGGAGGGCTCCAAATGTGTGGGTAAAATATATATCCCTTGGGGGGAAATTTGAAAAAAAGTTGAAAAAATTTTTTTTTCTGGACTTAGAAAATTTTCACACATGTCTCAGACTTCCAGAGAGGGGAGCATGTCAGTGCGCACATCCGATTTCAGTTCCAGAGCGAATCACCCGATGAGTCCTTCATACTTAGTCGTTTTTTGGAAAAATTTTCACTTTTTGAAAATTTCACTTTTTTGTGAAAATCTCCGCTAAATGAGGTTAAAGTATGTTAGAGGGCACCCCAGGAGGGCTCAAAATGTGTGGGTAAAATATATATCCCTTGGGGGGAAATTTGAAAAAAAGTTGAAAAATTTTTTTTTCTGGACTTAGAAAATTTTCACACATGTCTCAGACTTCCAGAGAGGGGAGCATGTCAGTGCGCGCATCCGATATCAGTTCCAGAGCGATTCACCTGATGAGTCCTTCATACTTAGTCGTTTTTTAGAAAATTTCTGACTTTTTGAAAATTTCACTTTTTTGTGAAAATCTCTGCTAAAAGAGGTTATAGTATGTTAGAGGGCATCCCAGGAGGGCTCCAAATGTGTGGGTAAAATATATATCCCTTGGGGGGAAATTTGAAAAAAAGTTGAAAAAATTTTTTTTTCTGGACTTAGAAAATTTTCACACATGTCTCAGACTGCCAGAGAGGGGAGCATGTCAGTGCGCACATCCGATTTCAGTTCCAGAGCGATTCACCTGATGAGTCCTTCATACTTAGTTGTTTTTTGCAAAATTTCTGACTTTTTGAAAATTTCACTTTTTTGTGAAAATCTCCGCTAAATGAGGTTATAGTATGTTAGAGGGCATCCCAGGAGGGCTCAAAATGTGTGGGTAAAATATATATCCCTTGGGGGGAAATTTGAAAAAAAGTTGAAAAAATTTTTTTTTCTGGACTTAGAAAATTTTCACACATGTCTCAGACTTCCAGAGAAGGGAGCATGTCAGTGCGCGCATCCGATTTCAGTTCCAGAGCGATTCACCCGATGAGTCCTTCATACTTAGTCGTTTTTTGCAAAATTTCTGACTTTTTGAAAATTTCACTTTTTTGTGAAAATCTCTGCTAAAAGAGGTTATAGTATGTTAGAGGGCATCCCAGGAGGGCTCCAAATGTGTGGGTAAAATATATATCCCTTGGGGGGAAATTTGAAAAAAAGTTGAAAAATTTTTTTTTTCTGGACTTAGAAAATTTTCACACATGTCTCAGACTGCCAGAGAGGGGAGCATGTCAGTGCGCACATCCGATTTCAGTTCCAGAGCTATTCACCCGATGAGTCCTTCATACTTAGTTGTTTTTTGCAAAATTTCTGACTTTTTGAAAATTTCACTTTTTTGTGAAAATCTCCGCTAAATGAGGTTATAGTATGTTAGAGGGCATCCCAGGAGGGCTCAAAATGTGTGGGTAAAATATATATCCCTTGGGGGGAAATTTGAAAAAAAGTTGAAAAAATTTTTTTTTCTGGACTTAGAAAATTTTCACACATGTCTCAGACTTCCAGAGAAGGGAGCATGTCAGTGCGCGCATCCGATTTCAGTTCCAGAGCGATTCACCCGATGAGTCCTTCATACTTAGTTGTTTTTTGCAAAATTTCTCGCTTTTTGAAAATTTCACTTTTTTGTGAAAATCTCCGCTAAATGAGGTTATAGTATGTTAGAGGGCATCCCAGGAGGGCTCCAAATGTGTGGGTAAAATATATATCCCTTGGGGGGAAATTTGAAAAAAAGTTGAAAAAATTTTTTTTTCTGGACTTAGAAAATTTTCACACATGTCTCAGACTTCCAGAGAGGGGAGCATGTCAGTGCGCACATCCGATTTCAGTTCCAGAGCGAATCACCCGATGAGTCCTTCATACTTAGTCGTTTTTTGGAAAAATTTTCACTTTTTGAAAATTTCACTTTTTTGTGAAAATCTCCGCTAAATGAGGTTAAAGTATGTTAGAGGGCACCCCAGGAGGGCTCAAAATGTGTGGGTAAAATATATATCCCTTGGGGGGAAATTTGAAAAAAAGTTGAAAAATTTTTTTTTCTGGACTTAGAAAATTTTCACACATGTCTCAGACTTCCAGAGAGGGGAGCATGTCAGTGCGCGCATCCGATATCAGTTCCAGAGCGATTCACCTGATGAGTCCTTCATACTTAGTCGTTTTTTAGAAAATTTCTGACTTTTTGAAAATTTCACTTTTTTGTGAAAATCTCCGCTAAATGAGGTTATAGTATGTTAGAGGGCATCCCAGTAGGGCTCCAAATGTGTGTGTAAAATATATATCCCTTGGGGGGAAATTTGAAAAAAAGTTGAATAATTTTTTTTTTTCTGGACTTAGAAAATTTTCACACATGTCTCAGACTTACAGAGAGGGGAGCATGTCAGTGCGCGCATCCGATTTCATTTCCAGAGCGATTCACCCGATGAGTCCTTCATACTTATTCGTTTTTTGCAAAATTTCTGACTTTTCGAAAATTTCACTTTTTTGTGAAAATCTCCGCTAAATGAGGTTATAGTATGTTAGAGGGCATCCCAGGAGGGCTCCAAATGTGTGGGTAAAATATATATCCCTTGGGGGGAAATTTTGAAAAAAAGTTGAAAAATTTTTTTTTTCTGGACTTAGAAAATTTTCACACATGTCTCAGACTTCCAGAGAGGGGAGCATGTCAGTGCGCGCATCCGATTTCAGTTCCAGAGCGTTTCACCCGATGAGTCCTTCATATTTAGTCATTTTTTGCAAAATTTCTGACTTTTTGAAAATTTCACTTTTTTGTGAAAATCTCTGCTAAAAGAGGTTATAGTATGTTAGAGGGCATCCCAGGAGGGCTCCAAATGTGTGGGTAAAATATATATCCCTTGGGGGGAAATTTGAAAAAAAGTTGAAAAAATTTTTTTTTCTGGACTTAGAAAATTTTCACACATGTCTCAGACTGCCAGAGAGGGGAGCATGTCAGTGCGCACATCCGATTTCAGTTCCAGAGCGATTCACCCGATGAGTCCTTCATACTTAGTTGTTTTTTACAAAATTTCTGACTTTTGAAAATTTCACTTTTTTGTGAAAATCTCCGCTAAATGAGGTTATAGTATGTTAGAGGGCATCCCAGGAGGGCTCAAAATGTGTGGGTAAAATATATATCCCTTGGGGGGAAATTTGAAAAAAAGTTGAAAAAATTTTTTTTTCTGGACTTAGAAAATTTTCACACATGTCTCAGACTTCCAGAGAAGGGAGCATGTCAGTGAGCGCATCCGATTTCAGTTCCAGAGCGATTCACCCGATGAGTCCTTCATACTTAGTTGTTTTTTGCAAAATTTCTGACTTTTTGAAAATTTCACTTTTTTGTGAAAATCTCCGCTAAATGAGGTTATAGTATGTTAGAGGGCATCCCAGGAGGGCTCCAAATGTGTGGGTAAAATATATATCCCTTGGGGGGAAATTTGAAAAAAAGTTGAAAAAAATGTTTTTTTCTGGACTTAGAAAATTTTCACACATGTCTCAGACTTCCAGAGAGGGGAGCATGTCTGTAAGCGCATCCGATTTCAGTTCCAGAGCCTTTCACCCAATAAGTCCTTCATACTTAGTCGTTTTTTGCAAAATTTCTGACTTTTTGAAAATTTCACTTTTTTGTGAAAATCTCCGCTAAATGAGGTTATAGTATGATAGAGGGCATCCCAGTAGGGCTCCAAATGTGTGGGTAAAATATATATCCCTTGGGGGGAAATTTGAAAAAAAGTTGAAAATTTTTTTTTTTCTGGACTTAGAAAATTTCCACACATGTCTCAGACTGCCAGAGAGGGGAGCATGTCAGTGCGCGCATCCGATTTCAGTTCCAGAGCGTTTCACCCGATGAGTCCTTCATATTTAGTCATTTTTTGCAAAATTTCTGACTTTTTGAAAATTTCACTTTTTTGTGAAAATCTCCGCTAAATGAGGTTATAGTATGTTAGAGGGCATCCCAGGAGGGCTCCAAATGTGTGGGTAAAATATATATCCCTTGGGGGGAAATTTGAAAAAAAGTGGAAAAAATTTTTTTTTCTGGACTTAGAAAATTTTCACACATGTCTCAGACTTCCAGAGAGGGGAGCATGTCAGTGCACGCATCCGATTTCAGTTCCAGAGCGATTCACCCGATGAGTCCTTCATACTTAGTCGTTTTTTGCAAAATTTCTGACTTTTTGAAAATTTCACTTTTTTGTGAAAATCTCTGCTAAAAGAGGTTATAGTATGTTAGAGGGCATCCCAGGAGGGCTCCAAATGTGTGGGTAAAATATATATCCCTTGGGGGGAAATTTGAAAAAAAGTTGAAAAAATTTTTTTTTCTGGACTTAGAAAATTTTCACACATGTCTCAGACTGCCAGAGAGGGGAGCATGTCAGTGCGCACATCCGATTTCAGTTCCAGAGCGATTCACCCGATGAGTCCTTCATACTTAGTTGTTTTTTGCAAAATTTCTGACTTTTTGAAAATTTCACTTTTTTGTGAAAATCTCCGCTAAATGAGGTTATAGTATGTTAGAGGGCATCCCAGGAGGGCTCAAAATGTGTGGGTAAAATATATATCCCTTGGGGGGAAATTTGAAAAAAAGTTGAAAAAAATTTTTTTTCTGGACTTAGAAAATTTTCACACATGTCTCAGACTTCCAGAGAAGGGAGCATGTCAGTGCGCACATCCGATTTCAGTTCCAGAGCGATTCACCCGATGAGTCCTTCATACTTAGTTGTTTTTTGCAAAATTTCTGACTTTTTGAAAATTTCACTTTTTTGTGAAAATCTCCGCTAAATGAGGTTATAGTATGTTAGAGGGCATCCCAGGAGGGCTCCAAATGTGTGGGTAAAATATATATCCCTTGGGGGGAAATTTGAAAAAAAGTTGAAAAAAATGTTTTTTTCTGGACTTAGAAAATTTTCACACATGTCTCAGACTTCCAGAGAGGGGAGCATGTCTGTAAGCGCATCCGATTTCAGTTCCAGAGCCTTTCACCCAATAAGTCCTTCATACTTAGTCGTTTTTTGCAAAATTTCTGACTTTTTGAAAATTTCACTTTTTTGTGAAAATCTCCGCTAAATGAGGTTATAGTATGATAGAGGGCATCCCAGTAGGGCTCCAAATGTGTGGGTAAAATATATATCCCTTGGGGGGAAATTTGAAAAAAAGTTGAAAATTTTTTTTTTTCTGGACTTAGAAAATTTCCACACATGTCTCAGACTGCCAGAGAGGGGAGCATGTCAGTGCGCGCATCCGATTTCAGTTCCAGAGCGTTTCACCCGATGAGTCCTTCATATTTAGTCATTTTTTGCAAAATTTCTGACTTTTTGAAAATTTCACTTTTTTGTGAAAATCTCCGCTAAATGAGGTTATAGTATGTTAGAGGGCATCCCAGGAGGGCTCCAAATGTGTGGGTAAAATATATATCCCTTGGGGGGAAATTTGAAAAAAAGTGGAAAAAATTTTTTTTTCTGGACTTAGAAAATTTTCACACATGTCTCAGACTTCCAGAGAGGGGAGCATGTCAGTGCACGCATCCGATTTCAGTTCCAGAGCGATTCACCCGATGAGTCCTTCATACTTAGTCGTTTTTTGCAAAATTTCTGACTTTTTGAAAATTTCACTTTTTTGTGAAAATCTCTGCTAAAAGAGGTTATAGTATGTTAGAGGGCATCCCAGGAGGGCTCCAAATGTGTGGGTAAAATATATATCCCTTGGGGGGAAATTTGAAAAAAAGTTGAAAAAATTTTTTTTTCTGGACTTAGAAAATTTTCACACATGTCTCAGACTGCCAGAGAGGGGAGCATGTCAGTGCGCACATCCGATTTCAGTTCCAGAGCGATTCACCCGATGAGTCCTTCATACTTAGTTGTTTTTTGCAAAATTTCTGACTTTTTGAAAATTTCACTTTTTTGTGAAAATCTCCGCTAAATGAGGTTATAGTATGTTAGAGGGCATCCCAGGAGGGCTCAAAATGTGTGGGTAAAATATATATCCCTTGGGGGGAAATTTGAAAAAAAGTTGAAAAAAATTTTTTTTCTGGACTTAGAAAATTTTCACACATGTCTCAGACTTCCAGAGAAGGGAGCATGTCAGTGCGCACATCCGATTTCAGTTCCAGAGCGATTCACCCGATGAGTCCTTCATACTTAGTCGTTTTTTGCAAAATTTCTGACTTTTTGAAAATTTCACTTTTTTGTGAAAATCTCTGCTAAAAGAGGTTATAGTATGTTAGAGGGCATCCCAGGAGGGCTCCAAATGTGTGGGTAAAATATATATCCCTTGGGGGGAAATTTGAAAAAAAGTTGAAAATTTTTTTTTTTCTGGACTTAGAAAATTTTCACACATGTCTCAGACTGCCAGAGAGGGGAGCATGTCAGTGCGCACATCCGATTTCAGTTCCAGAGCGATTCACCCGATGAGTCCTTCATACTTAGTTGTTTTTTGCAAAATTTCTGACTTTTTGAAAATTTCACTTTTTTGTGAAAATCTCCGCTAAATGAGGTTATAGTATGTTAGAGGGCATCCCAGGAGGGCTCCAAATGTGTGGGTAAAATATATATCCCTTGGGGGGAAATTTGAAAAAAAGTTGAAAAAATTTTTTTTTCTGGACTTAGAAAATTTTCACACATGTCTCAGACTTCCAGAGAGGGGAGCATGTCAGTGCGCACATCCGATTTCAGTTCCAGAGCGAATCACCCGATGAGTCCTTCATACTTAGTCGTTTTTTGGAAAAATTTTCACTTTTTGAAAATTTCACTTTTTTGTGAAAATCTCCGCTAAATGAGGTTAAAGTATGTTAGAGGGCACCCCAGGAGGGCTCAAAATGTGTGGGTAAAATATATATCCCTTGGGGGGAAATTTGAAAAAAAGTTGAAAAATTTTTTTTTCTGGACTTAGAAAATTTTCACACATGTCTCAGACTTCCAGAGAGGGGAGCATGTCAGTGCGCGCATCCGATATCAGTTGCAGAGCGATTCACCTGATGAGTCCTTCATACTTAGTCGTTTTTTAGAAAATTTCTGACTTTTTGAAAATTTCACTTTTTTGTGAAAATCTCCGCTAAATGAGGTTATAGTATGTTAGAGGGCATCCCAGTAGGGCTCCAAATATGTGTGTAAAATATATATCCCTTGGGGGGAAATTTGAAAAAAAGTTGAATAATTTTTTTTTTCTGGACTTAGAAAATTTTCACACATGTCTCAGACTTACAGAGAGGGGAGCATGTCAGTGCGCGCATCCGATTTCATTTCCAGAGCGATTCACCCGATGAGTCCTTCATACTTATTCGTTTTTTGCAAAATTTCTGACTTTTCGAAAATTTCACTTTTTTGTGAAAATCTCCGCTAAATGAGGTTATAGTATGTTAGAGGGCATCCCAGGAGGGCTCCAAATGTGTGGGTAAAATATATATCCCTTTGAAGGAAATTTGAAAAAAAGTTGAAAAAAATTTTTTTTCTGGACTTAGAAAATTTTCACACATGTCTCAGACTTCCAGAGAGGGGAGCATGTCAGTGCGCGCATCCGATTTCATTTCCAGAGCGATTCACCCGATGAGTCCTTCATACTTAGTTGTTTTTTGCAAAATTTCTCGCTTTTTGAAAATTTCACTTTTTTGTGAAAATCTCCGCTAAATGAGGTTATAGTATGTTAAAGGGCATCCCAGGAGGGCTCCAAATGTGTGGGTAAAATATATATCCCTTGGGGGGAAATTTGAAAAAAAGTTGAAAAAATTTTTTTTTCTGGACTTAGAAAATTTTCACACATGTCTCAGACTTCCAGAGAGGGGAGCATGTCAGTGCGCACATCCGATTTCAGTTCCAGAGCGAATCACCCGATGAGTCCTTCATACTTAGTCGTTTTTTGGAAAAATTTTCACTTTTTGAAAATTTCACTTTTTTGTGAAAATCTCCGCTAAATGAGGTTAAAGTATGTTAGAGGGCACCCCAGGAGGGCTCAAAATGTGTGGGTAAAATATATATCCCTTGGGGGGAAATTTGAAAAAAAGTTGAAAAATTTTTTTTTCTGGACTTAGAAAATTTTCACACATGTCTCAGACTTCCAGAGAGGGGAGCATGTCAGTGCGCGCATCCGATATCAGTTCCAGAGCGATTCACCTGATGAGTCCTTCATACTTAGTCGTTTTTTAGAAAATTTCTGACTTTTTGAAAATTTCACTTTTTTGTGAAAATCTCTGCTAAAAGAGGTTATAGTATGTTAGAGGGCATCCCAGGAGGGCTCCAAATGTGTGGGTAAAATATATATCCCTTGGGGGGAAATTTGAAAAAAAGTTGAAAAAATTTTTTTTTCTGGACTTAGAAAATTTTCACACATGTCTCAGACTGCCAGAGAGGGGAGCATGTCAGTGCGCACATCCGATTTCAGTTCCAGAGCGATTCACCCGATGAGTCCTTCATACTTAGTTGTTTTTTGCAAAATTTCTGACTTTTTGAAAATTTCACTTTTTTGTGAAAATCTCCGCTAAATGAGGTTATAGTATGTTAGAGGGCATCCCAGGAGGGCTCAAAATGTGTGGGTAAAATATATATCCCTTGGGGGGAAATTTGAAAAAAAGTTGAAAAAATTTTTTTTTCTGGACTTAGAAAATTTTCACACATGTCTCAGACTTCCAGAGAAGGGAGCATGTCAGTGCGCGCATCCGATTTCAGTTCCAGAGCGATTCACCCGATGAGTCCTTCATACTTAGTCGTTTTTTGCAAAATTTCTGACTTTTTGAAAATTTCACTTTTTTGTGAAAATCTCTGCTAAAAGAGGTTATAGTATGTTAGAGGGCATCCCAGGAGGGCTCCAAATGTGTGGGTAAAATATATATCCCTTGGGGGGAAATTTGAAAAAAAGTTGAAAAATTTTTTTTTTCTGGACTTAGAAAATTTTCACACATGTCTCAGACTGCCAGAGAGGGGAGCATGTCAGTGCGCACATCCGATTTCAGTTCCAGAGCGATTCACCCGATGAGTCCTTCATACTTAGTTGTTTTTTGCAAAATTTCTGACTTTTTGAAAATTTCACTTTTTTGTGAAAATCTCCGCTAAATGAGGTTATAGTATGTTAGAGGGCATCCCAGGAGGGCTCAAAATGTGTGGGTAAAATATATATCCCTTGGGGGGAAATTTGAAAAAAAGTTGAAAAAATTTTTTTTTCTGGACTTAGAAAATTTTCACACATGTCTCAGACTTCCAGAGAAGGGAGCATGTCAGTGCGCGCATCCGATTTCAGTTCCAGAGCGATTCACCCGATGAGTCCTTCATACTTAGTTGTTTTTTGCAAAATTTCTCGCTTTTTGAAAATTTCACTTTTTTGTGAAAATCTCCGCTAAATGAGGTTATAGTATGTTAGAGGGCATCCCAGGAGGGCTCCAAATGTGTGGGTAAAATATATATCCCTTGGGGGGAAATTTGAAAAAAAGTTGAAAAATTTTTTTTTTCTGGACTTAGAAAATTTTCACACATGTCTCAGACTGCCAGAGAGGGGAGCATGTCAGTGCGCACATCCGATTTCAGTTCCAGAGCGATTCACCCGATGAGTCCTTCATACTTAGTTGTTTTTTGCAAAATTTCTGACTTTTTGAAAATTTCACTTTTTTGTGAAAATCTCCGCTAAATGAGGTTATAGTATGTTAGAGGGCATCCCAGGAGGGCTCAAAATGTGTGGGTAAAATATATATCCCTTGGGGGGAAATTTGAAAAAAAGTTGAAAAAATTTTTTTTTCTGGACTTAGAAAATTTTCACACATGTCTCAGACTTCCAGAGAAGGGAGCATGTCAGTGCGCGCATCCGATTTCAGTTCCAGAGCGATTCACCCGATGAGTCCTTCATACTTAGTTGTTTTTTGCAAAATTTCTCGCTTTTTGAAAATTTCACTTTTTTGTGAAAATCTCCGCTAAATGAGGTTATAGTATGTTAGAGGGCATCCCAGGAGGGCTCCAAATGTGTGGGTAAAATATATATCCCTTGGGGGGAAATTTGAAAAAAAGTTGAAAAAATTTTTTTTTCTGGACTTAGAAAATTTTCACACATGTCTCAGACTTCCAGAGAGGGGAGCATGTCAGTGCGCACATCCGATTTCAGTTCCAGAGCGAATCACCCGATGAGTCCTTCATACTTAGTCGTTTTTTGGAAAAATTTTCACTTTTTGAAAATTTCACTTTTTTGTGAAAATCTCCGCTAAATGAGGTTAAAGTATGTTAGAGGGCACCCCAGGAGGGCTCAAAATGTGTGGGTAAAATATATATCCCTTGGGGGGAAATTTGAAAAAAAGTTGAAAAATTTTTTTTTCTGGACTTAGAAAATTTTCACACATGTCTCAGACTTCCAGAGAGGGGAGCATGTCAGTGCGCGCATCCGATATCAGTTCCAGAGCGATTCACCTGATGAGTCCTTCATACTTAGTCGTTTTTTAGAAAATTTCTGACTTTTTGAAAATTTCACTTTTTTGTGAAAATCTCCGCTAAATGAGGTTATAGTATGTTAGAGGGCATCCCAGTAGGGCTCCAAATGTGTGTGTAAAATATATATCCCTTGGGGGGAAATTTGAAAAAAAGTTGAATAATTTTTTTTTTTCTGGACTTAGAAAATTTTCACACATGTCTCAGACTTACAGAGAGGGGAGCATGTCAGTGCGCGCATCCGATTTCATTTCCAGAGCGATTCACCCGATGAGTCCTTCATACTTATTCGTTTTTTGCAAAATTTCTGACTTTTCGAAAATTTCACTTTTTTGTGAAAATCTCCGCTAAATGAGGTTATAGTATGTTAGAGGGCATCCCAGGAGGGCTCCAAATGTGTGGGTAAAATATATATCCCTTTGAAGGAAATTTGAAAAAAAGTTGAAAAAATTTTTTTTTCTGGACTTAGAAAATTTTCACACATGTCTCAGACTTCCAGAGAGGGGAGCATGTCAGTGCGCGCATCCGATTTCATTTCCAGAGCGATTCACCCGATGAGTCCTTCATACTTAGTCGTTTTTTGCAAAATTTCTGACTTTTTGAAAATTTCACTTTTTTGTGAAAATCTCCGCTAAATGAGGTTATAGTATGTTAGAGGGCATCCCAGGAGGGCTCCAAATGTGTGGGTAAAAAATATATCCCTTGGGTGGAAATTTGAAAAAAGTTGAAATTTTTTTTTTTTCTGGTCTTAGAAAATTTTCACACATGTCTCAGACTTCCAGAGAGGGGAGCATGTCAGTGCGCGCATCCGATTTCAGTTCCAGAGCGATTCACCCGAGGAGTCCTTCATACTTAGTCGTTTTTTGGAAAAATTTTCACTTTTTGAAAATTTCACTTTTTTGTGAAAATCTACGCTAAATGAGGTTATAGTATGTTAGAGGGCATCCCAGGAGGGCTCCAAATGTGTGGGTAAAATATATATCCCTTGGGGGGAAATTTTGAAAAAAAGTTGAAAAATTTTTTTTTTCTGGACTTAGAAAATTTTCACACATGTCTCAGACTTCCAGAGAGGGGAGCATGTCAGTGCGCGCATCCGATTTCAGTTCCAGAGCGTTTCACCCGATGAGTCCTTCATATTTAGTCATTTTTTGCAAAATTTCTGACTTTTTGAAAATTTCACTTTTTTGTGAAAATCTCTGCTAAAAGAGGTTATAGTATGTTAGAGGGCATCCCAGGAGGGCTCCAAATGTGTGGGTAAAATATATATCCCTTGGGGGGAAATTTGAAAAAAAGTTGAAAAAATTTTTTTTTCTGGACTTAGAAAATTTTCACACATGTCTCAGACTGCCAGAGAGGGGAGCATGTCAGTGCGCACATCCGATTTCAGTTCCAGAGCGATTCACCCGATGAGTCCTTCATACTTAGTTGTTTTTTACAAAATTTCTGACTTTTGAAAATTTCACTTTTTTGTGAAAATCTCCGCTAAATGAGGTTATAGTATGTTAGAGGGCATCCCAGGAGGGCTCAAAATGTGTGGGTAAAATATATATCCCTTGGGGGGAAATTTGAAAAAAAGTTGAAAAAATTTTTTTTTCTGGACTTAGAAAATTTTCACACATGTCTCAGACTTCCAGAGAAGGGAGCATGTCAGTGCGCGCATCCGATTTCAGTTCCAGAGCGATTCACCCGATGAGTCCTTCATACTTAGTTGTTTTTTGCAAAATTTCTGACTTTTTGAAAATTTCACTTTTTTGTGAAAATCTCCGCTAAATGAGGTTATAGTATGTTAGAGGGCATCCCAGGAGGGCTCCAAATGTGTGGGTAAAATATATATCCCTTGGGGGGAAATTTGAAAAAAAGTTGAAAAAAATGTTTTTTTCTGGACTTAGAAAATTTTCACACATGTCTCAGACTTCCAGAGAGGGGAGCATGTCTGTAAGCGCATCCGATTTCAGTTCCAGAGCCTTTCACCCAATAAGTCCTTCATACTTAGTCGTTTTTTGCAAAATTTCTGACTTTTTGAAAATTTCACTTTTTTGTGAAAATCTCCGCTAAATGAGGTTATAGTATGAAAGAGGGCATCCCAGTAGGGCTCCAAATGTGTGGGTAAAATATATATCCCTTGGGGGGAAATTTGAAAAAAAGTTGAAAATTTTTTTTTTTCTGGACTTAGAAAATTTCCACACATGTCTCAGACTGCCAGAGAGGGGAGCATGTCAGTGCGCGCATCCGATTTCAGTTCCAGAGCGTTTCACCCGATGAGTCCTTCATATTTAGTCATTTTTTGCAAAATTTCTGACTTTTTGAAAATTTCACTTTTTTGTGAAAATCTCCGCTAAATGAGGTTATAGTATGTTAGAGGGCATCCCAGGAGGGCTCCAAATGTGTGGGTAAAATATATATCCCTTGGGGGGAAATTTGAAAAAAAGTGGAAAAAATTTTTTTTTCTGGACTTAGAAAATTTTCACACATGTCTCAGACTTCCAGAGAGGGGAGCATGTCAGTGCACGCATCCGATTTCAGTTCCAGAGCGATTCACCCGATGAGTCCTTCATACTTAGTCGTTTTTTGCAAAATTTCTGACTTTTTGAAAATTTCACTTTTTTGTGAAAATCTCTGCTAAAAGAGGTTATAGTATGTTAGAGGGCATCCCAGGAGGGCTCCAAATGTGTGGGTAAAATATATATCCCTTGGGGGGAAATTTGAAAAAAAGTTGAAAAAATTTTTTTTTCTGGACTTAGAAAATTTTCACACATGTCTCAGACTGCCAGAGAGGGGAGCATGTCAGTGCGCACATCCGATTTCAGTTCCAGAGCGATTCACCCGATGAGTCCTTCATACTTAGTTGTTTTTTGCAAAATTTCTGACTTTTTGAAAATTTCACTTTTTTGTGAAAATCTCCGCTAAATGAGGTTATAGTATGTTAGAGGGCATCCCAGGAGGGCTCAAAATGTGTGGGTAAAATATATATCCCTTGGGGGGAAATTTGAAAAAAAGTTGAAAAAAATTTTTTTTCTGGACTTAGAAAATTTTCACACATGTCTCAGACTTCCAGAGAAGGGAGCATGTCAGTGCGCGCATCCGATTTCAGTTCCAGAGCGATTCACCCGATGAGTCCTTCATACTTAGTCGTTTTTTGCAAAATTTCTGACTTTTTGAAAATTTCACTTTTTTGTGAAAATCTCTGCTAAAAGAGGTTATAGTATGTTAGAGGGCATCCCAGGAGGGCTCCAAATGTGTGGGTAAAATATATATCCCTTGGGGGGAAATTTGAAAAAAAGTTGAAAATTTTTTTTTTTCTGGACTTAGAAAATTTTCACACATGTCTCAGACTGCCAGAGAGGGGAGCATGTCAGTGCGCACATCCGATTTCAGTTCCAGAGCGATTCACCCGATGAGTCCTTCATACTTAGTTGTTTTTTGCAAAATTTCTGACTTTTTGAAAATTTCACTTTTTTGTGAAAATCTCCGCTAAATGAGGTTATAGTATGTTAGAGGGCATCCCAGGAGGGCTCCAAATGTGTGGGTAAAATATATATCCCTTGGGGGGAAATTTGAAAAAAAGTTGAAAACATTTTTTTTTCTGGACTTAGAAAATTTTCACACATGTCTCAGACTTCCAGAGAGGGGAGCATGTCAGTGCGCACATCCGATTTCAGTTCCAGAGCGAATCACCCGATGAGTCCTTCATACTTAGTCGTTTTTTGGAAAAATTTTCACTTTTTGAAAATTTCACTTTTTTGTGAAAATCTCCGCTAAATGAGGTTAAAGTATGTTAGAGGGCACCCCAGGAGGGCTCAAAATGTGTGGGTAAAATATATATCCCTTGGGGGGAAATTTGAAAAAAAGTTGAAAAATTTTTTTTTCTGGACTTAGAAAATTTTCACACATGTCTCAGACTTCCAGAGAGGGGAGCATGTCAGTGCGCGCATCCGATATCAGTTGCAGAGCGATTCACCTGATGAGTCCTTCATACTTAGTCGTTTTTTAGAAAATTTCTGACTTTTTGAAAATTTCACTTTTTTGTGAAAATCTCCGCTAAATGAGGTTATAGTATGTTAGAGGGCATCCCAGTAGGGCTCCAAATGTGTGTGTAAAATATATATCCCTTGGGGGGAAATTTGAAAAAAAGTTGAATAATTTTTTTTTTCTGGACTTAGAAAATTTTCACACATGTCTCAGACTTACAGAGAGGGGAGCATGTCAGTGCGCGCATCCGATTTCATTTCCAGAGCGATTCACCCGATGAGTCCTTCATACTTATTCGTTTTTTGCAAAATTTCTGACTTTTCGAAAATTTCACTTTTTTGTGAAAATCTCCGCTAAATGAGGTTATAGTATGTTAGAGGGCATCCCAGGAGGGCTCCAAATGTGTGGGTAAAATATATATCCCTTTGAAGGAAATTTGAAAAAAAGTTGAAAAAAATTTTTTTTCTGGACTTAGAAAATTTTCACACATGTCTCAGACTTCCAGAGAGGGGAGCATGTCAGTGCGCGCATCCGATTTCATTTCCAGAGCGATTCACCCGATGAGTCCTTCATACTTAGTCGTTTTTTGCAAAATTTCTGACTTTTTGAAAATTTCACTTTTTTGTGAAAATCTCCGCTAAATGAGGTTATAGTATGTTAGAGGGCATCCCAGGAGGGCTCCAAATGTGTGGGTAAAATATATATCCCTTGGGGGGAAATTTGAAAAAAAGTTGAAAAATTTTTTTTTTCTGGACTTAGAAAATTTTCACACATGTCTCAGACTGCCAGAGAGGGGAGCATGTCAGTGCGCACATCCGATTTCAGTTCCAGAGCGATTCACCCGATGAGTCCTTCATACTTAGTTGTTTTTTACAAAATTTCTGACTTTTGAAAATTTCACTTTTTTGTGAAAATCTCCGCTAAATGAGGTTATAGTATGTTAGAGGGCATCCCAGGAGGGCTCAAAATGTGTGGGTAAAATATATATCCCTTGGGGGGAAATTTGAAAAAAAGTTGAAAAAATTTTTTTTTCTGGACTTAGAAAATTTTCACACATGTCTCAGACTTCCAGAGAAGGGAGCATGTCAGTGCGCGCATCCGATTTCAGTTCCAGAGCGATTCACCCGATGAGTCCTTCATACTTAGTTGTTTTTTGCAAAATTTCTGACTTTTTGAAAATTTCACTTTTTTGTGAAAATCTCCGCTAAATGAGGTTATAGTATGTTAGAGGGCATCCCAGGAGGGCTCCAAATGTGTGGGTAAAATATATATCCCTTGGGGGGAAATTTGAAAAAAAGTTGAAAAAAATGTTTTTTTCTGGACTTAGAAAATTTTCACACATGTCTCAGACTTCCAGAGAGGGGAGCATGTCTGTAAGCGCATCCGATTTCAGTTCCAGAGCCTTTCACCCAATAAGTCCTTCATACTTAGTCGTTTTTTGCAAAATTTCTGACTTTTTGAAAATTTCACTTTTTTGTGAAAATCTCCGCTAAATGAGGTTATAGTATGATAGAGGGCATCCCAGTAGGGCTCCAAATGTGTGGGTAAAATATATATCCCTTGGGGGGAAATTTGAAAAAAAGTTGAAAAATTTTTTTTTTCTGGACTTAGAAAATTTTCACACATGTCTCAGACTTCCAGAGAAGGGAGCATGTCAGTGCGCGCATCCGATTTCAGTTCCAGAGCGATTCACCCGATGAGTCCTTCATACTTAGTTGTTTTTTGCAAAATTTCTGACTTTTTGAAAATTTCACTTTTTTGTGAAAATCTCCGCTAAATGAGGTTATAGTATGTTAGAGGGCATCCCAGGAGGGCTCCAAATGTGTGGGTAAAATATATATCCCTTGGGGGGAAATTTGAAAAAAAGTTGAAAAAAATGTTTTTTTCTGGACTTAGAAAATTTTCACACATGTCTCAGACTTCCAGAGAGGGGAGCATGTCTGTAAGCGCATCCGATTTCAGTTCCAGAGCCTTTCACCCAATAAGTCCTTCATACTTAGTCGTTTTTTGCAAAATTTCTGACTTTTTGAAAATTTCACTTTTTTGTGAAAATCTCCGCTAAATGAGGTTATAGTATGATAGAGGGCATCCCAGTAGGGCTCCAAATGTGTGGGTAAAATATATATCCCTTGGGGGGAAATTTGAAAAAAAGTTGAAAAATTTTTTTTTTCTGGACTTAGAAAATTTTCACACATGTCTCAGACTGCCAGAGAGGGGAGCATGTCAGTGCACACATCCGATTTCAGTTCCAGAGCGTTTCACCCGATGAGTCCTTCATATTTAGTCATTTTTTGCAAAATTTCTGACTTTTTGAAAATTTCACTTTTTTGTGAAAATCTCCGCTAAATGAGGTTATAGTATGTTAGAGGGCATCCCAGGAGGGCTCCAAATGTGTGGGTAAAATATATATCCCTTTTGGGGGAAATTTGAAAAAAAGTTGAAAAAAATTTTTTTTCTGGACTTAGAAAATTTTCACACATGTCTCAGACTTCCAGAGAGGGGAGCATGTCAGTGCGAGCATCCGATTTCAGTTCCAGAGCGATTCACCCGAGGAGTCCTTCATACTTAGTCGTTTTTTGGAAAAATTTTCACTTTTTGAAAATTTCACTTTTTTGTGAAAATCTCCGCTAAATGAGGTTATAGTATGTTAGAGGGCATCCCAGCAGGGCTCAAAATGTGTGGGTAAAATATATATCCCTTGTGGGGAAATTTGAAAAAAAGTTGAAAAAATTTTTTTTTCTAGACTTAGAAAATTTTCACACATGTCTCAGACTTCCAGAGAGGGGAGCATGTCAGTGCGCGCATCCGATTTCATTTCCAGAGCGATTCACCCGATGAGTCCTTCATACTTAGTCGTTTTTTGCAAAATTTCTGACTTTTTGAAAATTTCACTTTTTTGTGAAAATCTCCGCTAAATGAGGTTATAGTATGTTAGAGGGCATCCCAGTAGAGCTCCAAATGTGTCGGTAAAATATATATCCTTTGGGGGGAAATTTGAAAAAAAGTTGAAAAATTTTTTTTTTCTGGATTTAGAAAATTTTCACACATGTCTCAGAATGCCAGAGAGGGGAGCATGTCAGTGCGCGCATCCGATTTCAGTTCCAGAGCGATTCACCCGATGAGTCCTTCATACTTCGTAGTTTTTTGCAAAATTTCTGACTTTTTGAAAATTTCTCTTTTTTGTGAAAATCTCCGCTAAATGAGGTTATAGTATGTTAGAGGGCATCCCAGGAGGGCTCCAAATGTGTGGGTAAAATATATATCCCTTGGCGGGAAATTTGAAAAAAAGTTGAAAAAATTTTTTTTTCTGGACTTAGAAAATTTAAATACATGTCTCAGACTTCCAGAGAGGGGAGCATGTCAGTGCGTGCATCCGATTTCAGTTCCAGAGCGATTCACCCGATGAGTCCTTCATATTTAGTCATTTTTTGCAAAATTTCTGACTTTTTGAAAATTTCACTTTTTTGTGAAAATCTCCGCTAAATGAGGTGATAGTATGTTAGAGGGCATCCCAGCAGGGCTCAAAATGTGTGGGTAAAATATATATCCCTTGCGGGGAAATTTGAAAAAAAGTTGAAAAAATTTTTTTTTCTAGACTTAGAAAATTTTCACACATGTCTCAGACTTCCAGAGAGGGGAGCATGTCAGTGCGCGCATCCGATTTCATTTCCAGAGCGATTCACCCGATGAGTCCTTCATACTTAGTCGTTTTTTGCAAAATTTCTGACTTTTTGAAAATTTCACTTTTTTGTGAAAATCTCCGCTAAATGAGGTTATAGTATGTTAGAGGGCATCCCAGTAGAGCTCCAAATGTGTCGGTAAAATATATATCCTTTGGGGGGAAATTTGAAAAAAGTTGAAAAATTTTTTTTTTCTGGACTTAGAAAATTTTCACACATGTCTCAGAATGCCAGAGAGGGGAGCATGTCAGTGCGCGCATCCGATTTCAGTTCCAGAGCGATTCACCCGATGAGTCCTTCATACTTCGTCGTTTTTTGCAAAATTTCTTGCTTTTTGAAAATTTCTCTTTTTTGTGAAAATCTCCGCTAAATGAGGTTATAGTATGTTAGAGGGCATCCCAGGAGGGCTCCAAATGTGTGGGTAAAATATATATCCCTTGGCGGGAAATTTGAAAAAAAGTTGAAAAAATTTTTTTTTCTGGACTTAGAAAATTTAAATACATGTCTCAGACTTCCAGAGAGGGGAGCATGTCAGTGCATGCATCCGATTTCAGTTCCAGAGCGATTCACCCGATGAGTCCTTCATATTTAGTCATTTTTTGCAAAATTTCTGACTTTTTGAAAATTTCACTTTTTTGTGAAAATCTCCGCTAAATGAGGTTATAGTATGTTAGAGGGCATCCCAGGAGGGCTCCAAATGTGTGGGTAAAAAATATATCCCTTGGGGGGAAATTTGAAAAAAGTTGAAAATTTTTTTTTTTCTGGTCTTAGAAAATTTTCACACATGTCTCAAACTTCCAGAGAGGGGAGCATGTCAGTGCGCGCATCCGATTTCAGTTCCAGAGCGAATCACCCGAGGAGTCCTTCATACTTAGTCATTTTTTGGAAAAATTTTCACTTTTTGAAAATTTCACTTTTTTGTGAAAATCTCCGCTAAATGAGGTTATAGTATGTTAGAGGGCATCCCAGGAGGGCTCCAAATGTGTGGGTAAAATATATATCCCTTGGGGGGAAATTTGAAAAAAAGTTGAAAAAATGTTTTTTTCTGGACTTAGAAAATTTTCACACATGTCTCAGACTTCCAGAGAGGGGAGCATGTCTGTAAGCGCATCCGATTTCAGTTCCAGAGCGTTTCACCCAATGAGTCCTTCATACTTAGTCTTTTTTTGGAAAAAAATTCACTTTTTGAAAATTTCACTTTTTTGTGAAAATCTCCGCTAAATGAGGTTATAGTATGTTAGAGGGCATCCCAGCAGGGCTCAAAATGTGTGGGTAAAATATATATCCCTTGTGGGGAAATTTGAAAAAAAGTTGAAAAATTTTTTTTTTCTAGACTTAGAAAATTTTCACACATGTCTCAGACTTCCAGAGAGGGGAGCATGTCAGTGCGCGCATCCGATTTCATTTCCAGAGCGATTCACCCGATGAGTCCTTCATACTTAGTCGTTTTTTGCAAAATTTCTGACTTTTTGAAAATTTCACTTTTTTGTGAAAATCTCCGCTAAATGAGGTTATAGTATGTTAGAGGGCATCCCAGTAGAGCTCCAAATGTGTCGGTAAAATATATATCCTTTGGGGGGAAATTTGAAAAAAAGTTGAAAAATTTTTTTTTTCTGAACTTAGAAAATTTTCACACATGTCTCACAATGCCAGAGAGGGGAGCATGTCAGTGCGCACATCCGATTTCAGTTCCAGACCGATTCACCCGATGAGTCCTTCATACTTCGTCGTTTTTTGCAAAATTTCTGACTTTTTGAAAATTTCTCTTTTTTGTGAAAATCTCCGCTAAATGAGGTTATAGTATGTTAGAGGGCATCTCAGGAGGGCTCCAAATGTGTGGGTAAAATATATATCCCTTGGCGGGAAATTTGAAAAAAAGTTGAAAAATTTTTTTTTTCTGGACTTAGAAAATTTAAATACATGTCTCAGACTTCCAGAGAGGGGAGCATGTCAGTGCGTGCATCCGATTTCAGTTCCAGAGCGATTCACCCGATGAGTCCTTCATATTTAGTCATTTTTTGCAAAATTTCTGACTTTTTGAAAATTTCACTTTTTTGTGAAAATCTCCGCTAAATGAGGTTATAGTATGTTAGAGGGCATCCCAGCAGGGCTCAAAATGTGTGGGTAAAATATATATCCCTTGCGGGGAAATTTGAAAAAAAGTTGAAAAAATTTTTTTTTCTAGACTTAGAAAATTTTCACACATGTCTCAGACTTCCAGAGAGGGGAGCATGTCAGTGCGCGCATCCGATTTCATTTCCAGAGCGATTCACCCGATGAGTCCTTCATACTTAGTCGTTTTTTGCAAAATTTCTGACTTTTTGAAAATTTCACTTTTTTGTGAAAATCTCCGCTAAATGAGGTTATAGTATGTTAGAGGGCATCCCAGTAGAGCTCCAAATGTGTCGGTAAAATATATATCCTTTGGGGGGAAATTTGAAAAAAGTTGAAAAATTTTTTTTTTCTGGACTTAGGAAATTTTCACACATGTCTCAGAATGCCAGAGAGGGGAGCATGTCAGTGCGCGCATCCGATTTCAGTTCCAGAGCGTTTCACCCGATGAGTCCTTCATACTTCGTCGTTTTTTGCAAAATTTCTGACTTTTTGAAAATTTCTCTTTTTTGTGAAAATCTCCGCTAAATGAGGTTATAGTATGTTAGAGGGCATCCCAGGAGGGCTCCAAATGTGTGGGTAAAATATATATCCCTTGGCGGGAAATTTGAAAAAAAGTTGAAAAAATTTTTTTTTCTGGACTTAGAAAATTTAAATACATGTCTCAGACTTCCAGAGAGGGGAGCATGTCAGTGCGTGCATCCGATTTCAGTTCCAGAGCGATTCACCCGATGAGTCCTTCATATTTAGTCATTTTTTGCAAAATTTCTGACTTTTTGAAAATTTCACTTTTTTGTGAAAATCTCCGCTAAATGAGGTTATAGTATGTTAGAGGGCATCCCAGCAGGGCTCAAAATGTGTGGGTAAAATATATATCCCTTGCGGGGAAATTTGAAAAAAAGTTGAAAAAATTTTTTTTTCTAGACTTAGAAAATTTTCACACATGTCTCAGACTTCCAGAGAGGGGAGCATGTCAGTGCGCGCATCCGATTTCATTTCCAGAGCGATTCACCCGATGAGTCCTTCATACTTAGTCGTTTTTTGCAAAATTTCTGACTTTTTGAAAATTTCACTTTTTTGTGAAAATCTCCGCTAAATGAGGTTATAGTATGTTAGAGGGCATCCCAGTAGAGCTCCAAATGTGTGGGTAAAATATATATCCTTTGGGGGGAAATTTGAAAAAAGTTGAAAATTTTTTTTTTTCTGGACTTAGAAAATTTTCACACATGTCTCAGAATGCCAGAGAGGGGAGCATGTCAGTGCGCGCATCCGATTTCAGTTCCAGAGCGATTCACCCGATGAGTCCTTCATACTTCGTCGTTTTTTGCAAAATTTCTGACTTTTTGAAAATTTCTCTTTTTTGTGAAAATCTCCGCTAAATGAGGTTATAGTATGTTAGAGGGCATCCCAGGAGGGCTCCAAATGTGTGGGTAAAATATATATCCCTTGGCGGGAAATTTGAAAAAAAGTTGAAAAATTTTTTTTTTCTGGACTTAGAAAATTTAAATACATGTCTCAGACTTCCAGAGAGGGGAGCATGTCAGTGCGTGCATCCGATTTCAGTTCCAGAGCGATTCACCCGATGAGTCCTTCATATTTAGTCATTTTTTGCAAAATTTCTGACTTTTTGAAAATTTCACTTTTTTGTGAAAATCTCCGCTAAAAGAGGTTATAGTATGTTAGAGGGAATCCCAGGAGGGCTCCGAATGTGTGGGTAAAATATATATCCCTTGGGGGGAAATGTGAAAAAAAGTTTAAAAATTTTTTTTTTCTGGACTTAGAAAATTTTCACACATGTCTCAGACTTCCAGAGAGGGGAGCATGTCAGTGCGCGCATCCGATTTCAATTCCAGAGCGATTCACCCGATGAGTCCTTCATACTTCGTCGTTTTTTGCAAAATTTCTGACTTTTTGAAAATTTCTCTTTTTTGTGAAAATCTCCGCTAAATGAGGTTATAGTATGTTAGAGGGCATCCCAGTAGGGCTCAAAATGTGTGGGTAAAATATATATCCCTTGGGGGGAAATTTGAAAAAAAGTTGAAAAATTTTTTTTTTCTGGACTTAGAAAATTTAAATACATGTCTCAGACTTCCAGAGAGGGGAGCATGTCAGTGCGCGCATCCGATTTCAATTCCAGAGCGATTCACCCGATGAGTCCTTCATACTTCGTCGTTTTTTGCAAAATTTCTGACTTTTTGAAAATTTCTCTTTTTTGTGAAAATCTCCGCTAAATGAGGTTATAGTATGTTAGAGGGCATCCCAGGAGGGCTCCAAATGTGTGGGTAAAATATATATCCCTTGGGGGGAAATTTGAAAAAAAGTTGAAAACATTTTTTTTTCTGGACTTAGAAAATTTAAATACATGTCTCAGACTTCCAGAGAGGGGAGCATGTCAGTGCGTGCATCCGATTTCAGTTCCAGAGCGATTCACCCGATGAGTCCTTCATATTTAGTCATTTTTTGCAAAATTTCTGACTTTTTGAAAATATCACTTTTTTGTGAAAATCTCCGCTAAATGAGGTTATAGGATGTTAGAGGGCATCCCAGGAGGGCTCCAAATGTGTGGGTAAAATATATATCCCTTGGGGGGAAATTTGAAAAAAAGTTGAATAATTTTTTTTTCTGGACTTAGAAAATTTTCACACATGTCTCAGACTTCCAGAGAGGGGAGCATGTCAGTGCACGCATCCGATTTCCGTTCCAGAGCGATTCAACCGATGAGTCCTTCATACTTAGTCGTTTTTTGCAAAATTTCTGACTTTTTGAAAATTTCACTTTTTTGTGAAAATCTCCGCTAAATGAGTTTATAGTATGTTAGAGGGCATCCCAGGAGGGCTCCAAATGTGTGGGTAAAATATATATCCCTTGGGGGGAAATTTGAAAAAAATTTGAATAATTTTTTTTTCTGGACTTAGAAAATTTTCACACATGTCTCAGACTTCCAGAGAGGGGAGCATGTCAGTGCGCGCATCCGATTTCAGTTCCAGAGCGATTCACCCGATGCGTCCTTCATACTTAGTCGTTTTTTGCAAAATTTCTGACTTTTTGAAAATTTCACTTTTTTGTGAAAATCTCCGCTAAATGAGGTTATAGTATGTTAGAGGGCATCCCAGGAGGGCTCCAAATGTGTGGGTAAAATATATATCCCTTGGGGGGAAATTTGAAAAAAAGTTGAAAAAATTTTTTTTTCTGGACTTAGAAAATTTAAACACATGTCTCAGACTTCCAGAGAGGGGAGCATGTCAGTGCGTGCATCCGATTTCAGTTCCTGAGCGATTCACCCGATGAGTCCTTCATATTTAGTCATTTTTTGCAAAATTTCTGACTTTTTGAAAATTTCACTTTTTTGTGAAAATCTCCGCTAAATGAGGTTATAGGATGTTAGAGGGCATCCCAGGAGGGCTCCAAATGTGTGGGTAAAATATATATCCCTTGGGGGGAAATTTGAAAAAAAGTTGAATAATTTTTTTTTCTGGACTTAGAAAATTTTCACACATGTCTCAGACTTCCAGAGAGGGGAGCATGTCAGTGCACGCATTCGATTTCAGTTCCAGAGCGATTCACCCGATGAGTCCTTCATACTTAGTCGTTTTTTGCAAAATTTCTGACTTTTTGAAAATTTCACTTTTTTGTGAAAATCTCCGCTAAAAGAGGTTATAGTATGTTAGAGGGCATCCCAGGAGGGCTCCAAATGTGTGGGTAAAATATATATCCCTTGGGGGGAAATGTGAAAAAAAGTTGATAAAAAAATTTTTTTTTCTGGACTTAGAAAATTTTCACACATGTCTCAGACTTCCAGAGAGGGGAGCATGTCAGTGCGCGCATCCGATTTCAATTGCAGAGCGATTCACCCGATGAGTCCTTCATACTTCGTCGTTTTTTGCAAAATTTCTGACTTTTTGAAAATTTCTCTTTTTTGTGAAAATCTCCGCTAAATGAGGTTATAGTATGTTAGAGGGCATCCCAGGAGGGCTCCAAATGTGTGGGTAAAATATATATCCCTTGGGGGGAAATTTGAAAAAAAGTTGAAAACATTTTTTTTTCTGGACTTAGAAAATTTAAATACATGTCTCAGACTTCCAGAGAGGGGAGCATGTCAGTGCGTGCATCCGATTTCAGTTCCAGAGCGATTCACCCGATGAGTCCTTCATATTTAGTCATTTTTTGCAAAATTTCTGACTTTTTGAAAATATCACTTTTTTGTGAAAATCTCCGCTAAATGAGGTTATAGGATGTTAGAGGGCATCCCAGGAGGGCTCCAAATGTGTGGGTAAAATATATATCCCTTGGGGGGAAATTTGAAAAAAAGTTGAATAATTTTTTTTTCTGGACTTAGAAAATTTTCACACATGTCTCAGACTTCCAAGAGGGGAGCATGTCAGTGCGCGCATCCGATTTCAGTTCCAGAGCGATTCACCCGATGCGTCCTTCATACTTAGTCGTTTTTTGCAAAATTTCTGACTTTTTGAAAATTTCACTTTTTTGTGAAAATCTCCGCTAAATGAGGTTATAGTATGTTAGAGGGCATCCCAGGAGGGCTCCAAATGTGTGGGTAAAATATATATCCCTTGGGGGGAAATTTGAAAAAAAGTTGAATATTTTTTTTTTCTGGACTTAGAACATTTTCACACATGTCTCAGACTTCCAGAGAGGGGAGCATGTCAGTGCACGCATCCGATTTCAGTTCCAGAGCGATTCACCCAATGAGTCCTTCATACTTAGTCGTTTTTTGCAAAATTTCTGACTTTTTGAAAATTTCACTTTTTTGTGAAAATCTCCGCTAAATGAGGTTATAGTATGTTAGAGGGCATCCCAGGAGGGCTCCAAATGTGTGGGTAAAATATATATCCCTTTGGGGGGAAATTTGAAAAAAAGTTGAATAATTTTTTTTTCTGGACTTAGAAAATTTTCACACATGTCTCAGACTTCCAAGAGGGGAGCATGTCAGTGCGCGCATCCGATTTCAGTTCCAGAGCGATTCACCCGATGCGTCCTTCATACTTAGTCGTTTTTTGCAAAATTTCTGACTTTTTGAAAATTTCACTTTTTTGTGAAAATCTCCGCTAAATGAGGTTATAGTATGTTAGAGGGCATCCCAGGAGGGCTCCAAATGTGTGGGTAAAATATACATCCCTTGGGGGGAAATTTGAAAAAAAGTTGAAAAAATTTTTTTTTCTGGACTTAGAAAATTTAAACACATGTCTCAGACTTCCAGAGAGGGGAGCATGTCAGTGCGTGCATCCGATTTCAGTTCCTGAGCGATTCACCCGATGAGTCCTTCATATTTAGTCATTTTTTGCAAAATTTCTGACTTTTTGAAAATTTCACTTTTTTGTGAAAATCTCCGCTAAATGAGGTTATAGGATGTTAGAGGGCATCCCAGGAGGGCTCCAAATGTGTGGGTAAAATATATATCCCTTGGGGGGAAATTTGAAAAAAAGTTGAATATTTTTTTTTTCTGGACTTAGAACATTTTCACACATGTCTCAGACTTCCAGAGAGGGGAGCATGTCAGTGCACGCATCCGATTTCAGTTCCAGAGCGATTCACCCAATGAGTCCTTCATACTTAGTCGTTTTTTGCAAAATTTCTGACTTTTTGAAAATTTCACTTTTTTGTGAAAATCTCCGCTAAATGAGGTTATAGTATGTTAGAGGGCATCCCAGGAGGGCTCCAAATGTGTGGGTAAAATATATATCCCTTGGGGGGAAATTTGAAAAAAAGTTGAAAAAATTTTTTTTTCTGGACTTAGAAAATTTAAACACATGTCTCAGACTTCCAGAGAGGGGAGCATGTCAGTGCATGCATCCGATTTCAGTTCCAGAGCGATTCACCCGATGAGTCCTTCATACTTCGTCGTTTTTTGCAAAATTTCTGACTTTTTGAAAATTTCTCTTTTTTGTGAAAATCTCCGCTAAATGAGGTTATAGTATGTTAGAGGGCATCCCAGGAGGGCTCCAAATGTGTGGGTAAAATATATATCCCTTGGCGGGAAATTTGAAAAAAAGTTGATAAAAAATTTTTTTCTGGACTTAGAAAATTTATATACATGTCTCAGACTTCCAGAGAGGGGAGCATGTCAGTGCGTGCATCCGATTTCAGTTCCAGAGCGATTCACCCGATGACTCCTTCATACTTAGTCGTTTTTTGCAAAATTTCTGACTTTTTGAAAATTTCACTTTTTTGTGAAAATCTCCGCTAAATGAGGTTATAGTATGTTAGAGGGCATCCCAGGAGGGCTCCAAATGTGTGGGTAAAATATATATCCCTTGGGGGGAAATTTGAAAAAAAGTTGAATAATTTTTTTTTCTGGACTTAGAAAATTTTCACACATTTCTCAGACTTCCAGAGAGGGGAGCATGTCAGTGCGCGCATCCGATTTCAGTTCCAGAGCGATTCACCCGATGAGTCCTTCATACTTAGTCATTTTTTGCAAAATTTCTGACTTTTTGAAAATTTCACTTTTTTGTGAAAATCTCCGCTAAATGAGGTTATAGTATGTTAGAGGGCATCCCAGGTGGGCTCCAAATGTGTGGGTAAAATATATATCCCTTGGGGGGAAATTTGAAAAAAAGTTGAAAAAATTTTTTTTCTGGACTTAGAAAATTTAAACACATGTCTCAGACTTCCAGAGAGGGGAGCATGTCAGTGCATGCATCCGATTTCAGTTCCAGAGCGATTCACCCGATGAGTCCTTCATACTTCGTCGTTTTTTGCAAAATTTCTGACTTTTTGAAAATTTCTCTTTTTTGTGAAAATCTCCGCTAAATGAGGTTATAGTATGTTAGAGGGCATCCCAGGAGGGCTCCAAATGTGTGGGTAAAATATATATCCCTTGGCGGGAAATTTGAAAAAAAGTTGATAAAAAATTTTTTTCTGGACTTAGAAAATTTATATACATGTCTCAGACTTCCAGAGAGGGGAGCATGTCAGTGCGTGCATCCGATTTCAGTTCCAGAGCGATTCACCCGATGACTCCTTCATACTTAGTCGTTTTTTGCAAAATTTCTGACTTTTTGAAAATTTCACTTTTTTGTGAAAATCTCCGCTAAATGAGGTTATAGTATGTTAGAGGGCATCCCAGGAGGGCTCCAAATGTGTGGGTAAAATATATATCCCTTGGGGGGAAATTTGAAAAAAAGTTGAATAATTTTTTTTTCTGGACTTAGAAAATTTTCACACATTTCTCAGACTTCCAGAGAGGGGAGCATGTCAGTGCGCGCATCCGATTTCAGTTCCAGAGCGATTCACCCGATGAGTCCTTCATACTTAGTCATTTTTTGCAAAATTTCTGACTTTTTGAAAATTTCACTTTTTTGTGAAAATCTCCGCTAAATGAGGTTATAGTATGTTAGAGGGCATCCCAGGTGGGCTCCAAATGTGTGGGTAAAATATATATCCCTTGGGGGGAAATTTGAAAAAAAGTTGAAAAATTTTTTTTTCTGGACTTAGAAAATTTAAACACATGTCTCAGACTTCCAGAGAGGGGAGCATGTCAGTGCGTGCATCCGATTTCAGTTCCAGAGCGATTCACCCGATGAGTCCTTCATATTTAGTCATTTTTTGCAAAATTTCTGACTTTTTGAAAATTTCTCTTTTTTGTGAAAATCTCCGCTAAATGAGGTTATAGTATGTTAGAGGGCATCCCAGGAGGGCTCCAAATGTGTGGGTAAAATATATATCCCTTGGCGGGAAATTTGAAAAAAAGTTGATAAAAAAAATTTTTCTGGACTTAGAAAATTTATATACATGTCTCAGACTTCCAGAGAGGGGAGCATGTCAGTGCGTGCATCCGATTTCAGTTCCAGAGCGATTCACCCGATGAGTCCTTCATACTTAGTCGTTTTTTGCAAAATTTCTGACTTTTTGAAAATTTCACTTTTTTGTGAAAATCTCCGCTAAATGAGGTTATAGTATGTTAGAGGGCATCCCAGGAGGGCTCCAAATGTGTGGGTAAAATATATATCCCTTGGGGGGAAATTTGAAGAAAAGTTGAAAAAATTTTTTTTTCTGGACTTAGAAAATTTTCACACATGTCTCAGACTTCCAGAGAGGGGAGCATGTCAGTGCGTGCATCCGATTTCAGTTCCAGAGCGATTCACCCGATGAGTCCTTCATATTTAGTCATTTTTTGCAAAATTTCTGACTTTTTGAAAATTTCACTTTTTTGTGAAAATCTCCGCTAAATGAGGTTATAGTATGTTAGAGGGCATCCCAGGAGGGCTCCAAATGTGTGGGTAAAATATATATCCCTTGGGGGGAAATTTGAAAAAAAGTTGAATAATTTTTTTTTCTGGACTTAGAAAATTTTCACACATTTCTCAGACTTCCAGAGAGGGGAGCATGTCAGTGCGCGCATCCGATTTCAGTTCCAGAGCGATTCACCCGATGAGTCCTTCATACTTAGTCATTTTTTGCAAAATTTCTGACTTTTTGAAAATTTCACTTTTTTGTGAAAATCTCCGCTAAATGAGGATATAGTATGTTAGAGGGCATCCCAGGTGGGCTCCAAATGTGTGGGTAAAATATATATCCCTTGGGGGGAAATTTGAAAAAAAGTTGAAAAACATTTTTTTTCTGGACTTAGAAAATTTAAACACATGTCTCAGACTTCCAGAGAGGGGAGCATGTCAGTGCGTGCATCCGATTTCAGTTCCAGAGCGATTCACCCGATGAGTCCTTCATATTTAGTCATTTTTTGCAAAATTTCTGACTTTTTGAAAATTTCACTTTTTTGTGAAAATCTCCGCTAAATGAGGTTATAGTATGTTAGAGGGCATCCCAGGAGGGCTCCAAATGTGTGGGTAAAATATATATCCCTTGGGGGGAAATTTGAAAAAAAGTTGAATAATTTTTTTTTTCTGGACTTAGAAAACTTTCACACATGTCTCAGACTTCCAGAGAGGGGAGCATGTCAGTGCGCGCATCCGATTTCAGTTCCAGAGCGATTCACCCGATGAGTCCTTCATACTTAGTCGTTTTTTGCAAAATTTCATACTTTTTGAAAATTTCACTTTTTTGTGAAAATCTCTGCTAAATGAGGTTATAGTATGTTAGAGGGCATCCCAGGAGGGCTCCAAATGTGTGGGTAAAATATATATCCCTTGGAGGGAAATTTGAAAAAAGTTTAAAACATTTTTTTTTCTGGACTTAGAAAATTTAAACACATGTCTCAGACTTACAGAGAGGGGAGCATGTCAGTGCGTGCATCCGATTTCAGTTCCAGAGCGATTCACCCGATGAGTCCTTCATATTTAGTCATTTTTTGCAAAATTTCTGACTTTTTGAAAATGTCACTTTTTTGTGAAAATCTCCGCTAAAAGAGGTTATAGTATGTTAGAGGGCATCCCAGGAGGGCTCCAAATGTGTGGGTAAAATATATATCCCTTGGGGGGAAATTTGAAAAAAAGTTGAAAAATTTTTTTTTTCTGGACTTAGAAAATTTTCACACATGTCTCAGACTTCCAGAGAGGGGAGCATGTCAGTGCGCGCATCCGATTTCAGTTCCAGAGCGATTCACCCGATGAGTCCTTCATACTTAGTCGTTTTTTGCAAAATTTCTGACTTTTTGAAAATTTCACTTTTTTGTGAAAATCTCCGCTAAAAGAGGTTATAGTATGTTAGAGGGCATCCCAGGAGGGCTCCAAATGTGTGGGTAAAATATATATCCCTTGGGGGGAAATTTGAAAAAAAGTTGAAAAATTTTTTTTTTCTGGACTTAGAAAATTTTCACACATGTCTCAGACTTCCAGAGAGGGGAGCATGTCAGTGCGCGCATCCGATTTCAGTTCCAGAGCGATTCACCCGATGAGTACTTCATACTTCGTCGTTTTTTGCTAAATTTCTGACTTTTTGAAAATTTCACTTTTTTGTGAAAATCTTTTCTAAATGAGGTTATAGTATGTTAGAGGGCATCCCAGGAGGGCTCCAAATGTGTGGGTAAAATATATATCCCTTGGGGGGAAATTTGAAAAAAAGTTGAAAAAATTTTTTTTTCTGGACTTAGAAAATTTTCACACATGTCTCAGACTTCCAGATAGGGGAGCATGTCAGTGCGCGCATCCGATTTCAGTTCCAGAGCGTTTCACCCAATGAGTCCTTCATATTTAGTCATTTTTTGCAAAATTTCTGACTTTTTGAAAATTTCACTTTTTTTGTGAAAATCTCTGCTAAATGAGGTTATAGTATGTTATAGGGCATCCCAGGAGGGCTCCAAATGTGTGGGTAAAATATATATCCCTTGGGGGGAAATTTGAAAAAAAGTTGAAAAAATTTTTTTTTCTGGACTTAGAAAATTTTCACACGTCTCAGACTTCCAGAGAGGGGAGCATGTCAGTGCGCACATCCGATTTCAGCTCCAGAGTGATTCACCCGATGAGTACTTCATACTACGTCGTTTTTTGCAAAATTTCTGACTTTTTGAAAATTTCACTTTTTTGTGAAAATCTTTGCTAAATGAGGTTATAGTATGTTAGAGGGCATCCCAGGAGGGCTCCAAATGTGTGGGTAAAATATATATCCCTTGGAGGGAAATTTGAAAAAAGTTTAAAAAATTTTTTTTTCTGGACTTAGAAAATTTAAACACATGTCTCAGACTTACAGAGAGGGGAGCATGTCAGTGCGTGCATCCGATTTCAGTTCCAGAGCGATTCACCCGATGAGTCCTTCATATTTAGTCATTTTTTGCAAAATTTCTGACTTTTTGAAAATTTCACTTTTTTGTGAAAATCTCCGCTAAATGAGGTTATAGTATGTTAGAGGGCATCCCAGGAGGTCTCCAAATGTGTGGGTAAAATATATATCCCTTGGGGGGAAATTTGAAAAAAAGTTGAATAATTTTTTTTTTCTGGACTTAGAAAATTTTCACACATGTCTCAGACTGCCAGAGAGGGGAGCATGTCAGTGCGCACATCCGATTTCAGTTCCAGAGCGTTTCACCCGATGAGTCCTTCATATTTAGTCATTTTTTGCAAAATTTCTGACTTTTTGAAAATTTCACTTTTTTTGTGAAAATCTCCGCTAAATGAGGTTATAGTATGTTAGAGGGCATCCCAGGAGGTCTCCAAATGTGTGGGTAAAATATATATCCCTTGGGGGGAAATTTGAAAAAAGTTGAATAATTTTTTTTTTCTGGACTTAGAAAATTTTCACACATATCTCAGACTGCCAGAGAGGGGAGCATGTCAGTGCGCGCATCCGATTTCAGTTCCAGAGCGATTCACCCAATGAGTCCTTCATACTTAGTCGTTTTTTGGAAAAATTTTCACTTTTTGAAAATTTCACTTTTTTGTGAAAATCTCCGCTAAATGAGGTTATAGTATGTTAGAGAGCATCCCAGGAGGGCTCCAAATGTGTGGGTAAAATATATATCTCTTGGGGGGAAATTTGAAAAAAAGTTGAAAAAAAAATTTTTTCTGGACTTAGAAAATTTTCACACATGTCTCAGACTTCCAGAGAGGGGAGCATGTCAGTGCACGCATCCGATTTCAGTTCCAGAGCGATTCACCCGATGAGTACTTCATACTTCGTCGTTTTTTGCAAAATTTCTGACTTTTTGAAAATTTCACTTTTTTGTGAAAATCTTTTCTAAATGAGGTTATAGTATGTTAGAGGGCATCCCAGGAGGGCTCCAAATGTGTGGGTAAAATATATATCCCTTGGAGGGAAATTTGAAAAAAGTTGAAAACATTTTTTTTTCTGGACTTAGAAAATTTAAACACATGTCTCAGACTTACAGAGAGGGGAGCATGTCAGTGCGTGCATCCGATTTCAGTTCCAGAGCGATTCACCCGATGAGTCCTTCATATTTAGTCATTTTTTGCAAAATTTCAGACTTTTTGAAAATGTCACTTTTTTGTGAAAATCTCCGCTAAAAGAGGTTATAGTATGTTAGAGGGCATCCCAGGAGGGCTCCAAATGTGTGGGTAAAATATATATCCCTTGGGGGGAAATTTGAAAAAAAGTTGAAAAAATTTTTTTTTCTGGACTTAGAAAATTTTCACACATGTCTCAGACTTCCAGAGAGGGGAGCATGTCAGTGCGCGCATCCGATTTCAGTTCCAGAGCGTTTCACCCAATGAGTCCTTCATATTTAGTCATTTTTTGCACAATTTCTGACTTTTTGAAAATTTCACTTTTTTTGTGAAAATCTCTGCTAAATGAGGTTATAGTATGTTATAGGGCATCCCAGGAGGGCTCCAAATGTGTGGGTAAAATATATATCCCTTGGGGGGAAATTTGAAAAAAAGTTGAAAAAATTTTTTTTTCTGGACTTAGAAAATTTTCACACATGTCTCAGACTTCCAGAGAGGGGAGCATGTCAGTGCGCGCATCCGATTTCAGTTCCAGAGCGTTTCACCCAATGAGTCCTTCATATTTAGTCATTTTTTGCACAATTTCTGACTTTTTGAAAATTTCACTTTTTTTGTGAAAATCTCTGCTAAATGAGGTTATAGTATGTTATAGGGCATCCCAGGAGGGCTCCAAATGTGTGGGTAAAATATATATCCCTTGGAGGGAAATTTGAAAAAAGTTTAAAAAATTTTTTTTTCTGGACTTAGAAAATTTAAACACATGTCTCAGACTTACAGAGAGGGGAGCATGTCAGTGCGTGCATCCGATTTCAGTTCCAGAGCGATTCACCCGATGAGTCCTTCATATTTAGTCATTTTTTGCAAAATTTCTGACTTTTTGAAAATTTCACTTTTTTGTGAAAATCTCCGCTAAATGAGGTTATAGTATGTTAGAGGGCATCCCAGGAGGTCTCCAAATGTGTGGGTAAAATATATATCCCTTGGGGGTAAATTTGAAAAAAGTTGAATAATTTTTTTTTTCTGGACTTAGAAAATTTTCACACATATCTCAGACTGCCAGAGAGGGGAGCATGTCAGTGCGCACATCCGATTTCAGTTCCAGAGCGATTCACCCGATGAGTCCTTCATACTTAGTCATTTTTTTGCAAAATTTCTGACTTTTTGAAAATTTCACTTTTTTTGTGAAAATCTCCGCTAAATGAGGTTATAGTATGTTAGAGGGCATCCCAGGAGGGCTCCAAATGTGTGGGTAAAATATATATCCCTTGGGGGGAAATTTGAAAAAAGTTGAATAATTTTTTTTTTCTGGACTTAGAAAATTTTCACACATATCTCAGACTGCCAGAGAGGGGAGCATGTCAGTGCGCGCATCCGATTTCAGTTCCAGAGCGATTCACCCAATGAGTCCTTCATACTTAGTCGTTTTTTGGAAAAATTTTCACTTTTTGAAAATTTCACTTTTTTGTGAAAATCTCCGCTAAATGAGGTTATAGTATGTTAGAGGGCATCCCAGGAGGGCTCCAAATGTGTGGGTAAAATATATATCCCTTGGGGGGAAATTTGAAAAAAAGTTGAAAAAATTTTTTTTTCTGGACTTAGAAAATTTTCACACATGTCTCAGACTTCCAGAGAGGGGAGCATGTCAGCGCGCGCATCCGATTTCAGTTCCAGAGCGATTCACCCGATGAGTCCTTCATACTTAGTCGTTTTTTGCAAAATTTCTGACTTTTTGAAAATGTCACTTTTTTGTGAAAATCTCCGCTAAATGAGGTTATAGTATGTTAGAGGGCATCCCAGGAGGGCTCCAAATGTGTGGGTAAAATATATATCCCTTGGGGGGAAATTTGAAAAAAAGTTGAAGAAAATTTTTTTTCTGGACTTAGAAAATTTTCACACATGTCTCAGACTTCCAGAGAGGGGAGTATGTCAGTGCGCGCATCCGATTTCAGTTCCAGAGCGATTCACCCGATGAGTCCTTCATACTTAGTCGTTTTTTGCAAAATTTCTGACTTTTTGAAAATGTCACTTTTTTGTGAAAATCTCCGCTAAATGAGGTTATAGTATGATAGAGGGCATCCCAGGAGGGCTCCAAATGTGTGGGTAAAATATATATCCCTTGGGGGGAAATTTGAAAAAAAGTTGAAAAACAAATTTTTTTCTGGACTTAGAAAATTTAAACACGTCTCAGACTTCCAGAGAGGGGAGCATGTCAGTGCGTGCATCCGATTTCAGTTCCAGAGCGATTCACCCGATGAGTCCTTCATACTTAGTCGTTTTTTGGAAAAATTTTCACTTTTTGAAAATTTCACTTTTTTATGAAAATCTACGCTAAATGAGGTTATAGTATGTTAGAGGGCATCCCAGGATGGCTCCAAATGTGTGGGTAAAATATATATCCCTTGGGGGGAAATTTGAAAAAAAGTTGAATAATTTTTTTTTCTGGACTTAGAAAATTTTCACACATGTCTCAGACTTCCAAAGAGGGGAGCATGTCAGTGCGCGCATCCGATTTCAGTTCCAGAGCGATTCACCCGATGAGTCCTTCATACTTAGTCGTTTTTTGCAAAATTTCTGACTTTTTGAAAATTTCACTTCTTTGTGAAAATCTTTGCTAAATGAGGTTATAGTATGTTAGAGGGCATCCCAGGAGGGCTCCAAATGTGTGGGTAAAATATATATCCCTTGGGGGGAAATTTGAAAAAAGTTGAAAAAATTTTTTTTTATAGACTTAGAAAATTTTCACACATGTCTCAGACTTCCAGAGAGGGGAGCATGTCAGTGAGCGCATCCGATTTCAGTTCCAGAGCGATTCACCCGATGAGTCCTTCATACTTAGTCGTTTTTTGCAAAATTTCTGACTTTTTGAAAATTTCACTTTTTTGTGAAAATCTCCGCTAAATGAGGTTATAGTATGTTAGAGGGCATCCCAGGAGGGCTCCAAATGTGTGGGTAAAATATATATCCCTTGGGGGAAAATTTGAAAAAAAGTTGAATAATTTTTTTTTCTGGACTTAGAAAATTTTCACACATGTCTCAGACTGCCAGAGAGGGGAGCATGTCAGTGCGCACATCCGATTTCAGTTCCAGAGCGTTTCACCCGATGAGTCCTTCATATTTAGTCATTTTTTGCAAAATTTCTGACTTTTTGAAAATTTCACTTTTTTTGTGAAAATCTCTGCTAAATGAGGTTATAGTATGTTAGAGGGCATCCCAGGAGGGCTCCAAATGTGTGGGTAAAATATATATCCCTTGGGGGGAAATTTGAAAAAAGTTGAATAATTTTTTTTTTCTGGACTTAGAAAATTTTCACACATATCTCAGACTGCCAGAGAGGGGAGCATGTCAGTGCGCACATTCGATTTCAGTTCCAGAGCGATTCACCCGATGAGTCCTTCATACTTAGTCGTTTTTTGCAAAATTTCTGACTTTTTGAAAATTTCACTTTTTTGTGAAAATCTACGCTAAATGAGGTTATTGTATGTTAGAGGGCATCCCAGGAGGGCTCCAGATGTGTGGGTAAAATATATATCCCTTGGGGGGAAATTTGAAAAAAAGTTGAAAAACAAATTTTTTTCTGGACTTAGAAAATTTAAACACGTCTCAGACTTCCAGAGAGGGGAGCATGTCAGTGCGTGCATCCGATTTCAGTTCCAGAGCGATTCACCCGATGAGTCCTTCATATTTAGTCATTTTTTGCAAAATTTCTGACTTTTTGAAAATTTCACTTTTTTGTGAAAATCTCCGCTAAATGAGGTTATAGTATGTTAGAGGGCATCCCAGGAGGGCTCCAAATGTGTGGGTAAAATATATATCCCTTGGGGGGAAATTTGAAAAAAAGTTGAATAATTTTTTTTTCTGGACTTAGAAAATTTTCACACATGTCTCAGACTTCCAGAGAGGGGAGCATGTCTATAAGCGCATCCGATTTCAGTTCCAGAGCGTTTCACCCGATGAGTCCTTCATATTTAGTCATTTTTTGCAAAATTTCTGACTTTTTGAAAATTTCACTTTTTTTGTGAAAATCTCCGCTAAATGAGGTTATAGTATGTTAGAGGGCATCCCAGGAGGGCTCCAAATGTGTGGGTAAAATATATATCCCTTGGGGGGAAATTTGAAAAAAGTTGAATAATTTTTTTTTTCTGGACTTAGAAAATTTTCACACATATCTCAGACTGCCAGAGAGGGGAGCATGTCAGTGCGCACATCCGATTTCAGTTCCAGAGCGATTCACCCGATGAGTCCTTCATACTTAGTCGTTTTTTGCAAAATTTCTGACTTTTTGAAAATTTCACTTTTTTGTGAAAATCTTTGCTAAATGAGGTTATAGTATGTTAGAGGGCATCCCAGGAGGGCTCCAAATGTGTGGGTAAAATATATATCCCTTGTGGGGAAATTTGAAAAAAAGTTGAAAAAATATTTTTTTCTGGACTTAGAAAATTTTCACACATGTCTCAGACTTCCAGAGAGGGGAGCATGTCAGTGCGCGCATCCGATTTCAGTTCCAGAGCGATTCACCCGATGAGTCCTTCATACTTAGTCATTTTTTGCAAAATTTCTGACTTTTTGAAAATTTCACTTTTTTGTGAAAATCTCCGCTAAATGAGGTTATAGTATGTTAGAGGGCATCCCAGGAGGGCTCCAAATGTGTGGGTAAAATATATATCCCTTGGGGGGAAATTTGAAAAAAAGTTGAATAATTTTTATTTCTGGACTTAGAAAATTTTCACACATGTCTCAGACTTCCAGAGAGGGGAGCATGTCAGTGCGCGCATCCGATTTCAGTTCCAGAGCGATTCACCCGATGAGTCCTTCATACTTAGTCGTTTTTTGCAAAATTTCTGACTTTTTGAAAATTTCCCTTTTTTTGAAAATCTACGCTAAATGAGGTTATAGTATGTTAGAGGGCATCCCAGGAGGGCTCCAAATGTGTGGGTAAAATATATATCCCTTGGGGGGAAATTTGAAAAAAAGTTTAAAAAAATTTTTTTTATGGACTTAGAAAATTTTCACACATGTCTCAGACTTCCAGAGAGGGGAGCATGTCAGTGCGCGCATCCGATTTCAGTTCCAGAGCGATACACCCGATGAGTCCTTCATTCTTAGTCGTTTCTTGCAAAATTTCTGACTTTTTGAAAATTTCCCTTTTTTGTGATAATCTCCGCTAAATGAGGTTATAGTATGTTAGAGGGCATCCCAGGAGGGCTCCAAATGTGTGGGTAAAATATATATCCCTTGGGGGGAAATTTGAAAAAAAGTTGAAAAAATTTTTTTTTCTGGACTTAGAAAATTTTCACACATGTCTCAGACTTCCAGAGAGGGGAGCATGTCAGTGCGCGCATCCGATTTCAGTTCCAGAGCGTTTCACCCGATGAGTCCTTCATACTTAGTCGTTTTTTGCAAAATTTCATACTTTTTGAAAATTTCACTTTTTTGTGAAAATCTCCGCTAAAAGAGGTTATAGTATGTTAGAGGGCATCCCAGGAGTGCTCCAAATGTGTGGGTAAAATATATATCCCTTGGGGGGAAATTTGAAAAAAAGTTGAAAAAATTTTTTTTTCTGGACTTTGAAAATTTTCACACATGTCTCAGACTTCCAGAGAGGGGAGCATGTCAGTGCGCGCATCCGATTTCAGTTCCAGAGCGATTCACCCGATGAGTCCTTCATACTTAGTCGTTTTTTGCAAAATTTCTGACTTTTTGAAAATGTCACTTTTTTGTGAAAATCTCCGCTAAAAGAGGTTATAGTATGTTAGAGGGCATCCCAGGAGGGCTCCAAATGTGTGGGTAAAATATATATCCCTTGGGGGGAAATTTGAAAAAAAGTTGAAAATTTTTTTTTTTCAGGACTTAGAAAATTTTCACACATGTCTCAGACTTCCAGAGAGGGGAGCATGTCAGTGCGCGCATCCGATTTCAGTTCCAGAGCGATTCACCCGATGAGTCCTTCATACTTAGTCGTTTTTTGCAAAATTTCTGACTTTTTGAAAATTTCACTTTTTTGTGAAAATCTTTGCTAAATGAGGTTATAGTATGTTAGAGGGCATCCCAGGAGGGCTCCAAATGTGTGGGTAAAATATATATCCCTTGGGGGGAAATTTGAAAAAAAGTTGAAAAACAAATTTTTTTCTGGACTTAGAAAATTTAAACACATGTCTCAGTCTTCCAGAGAGGGAAGCATGTCAGTGCGCGCATCCGATTTCAGTTCCAGAGCGTTTCACCCGATGAGTCCTTCATATTTAGTCATTTTTTGCAAAATTTCTGACTTTTTGAAAATTTCACTTTTTTGTGAAAATCTCTGCTAAATGAGGTTATAGTATGTTAGAGGGCATCCCAGGAGGGCTCCAAATGTGTGGGTAAAATATATATCCCTTGGGGGGAAATTTGAAAAAAAGTTGAAAAAAATTTTTTTTCTGGACTTAGAAAATTTTCACACATGTCTCAGACTTCCAGAGAGGGGAGCATGTCAGTGCGCGCATCCGATTTCAGTTCCAGAGCGTTTCACCCGATGAGTCCTTCATATTTAGTCATTTTTTGCAAAATTTCTGACTTTTTGAAAATTTCACTTTTTTGTGAACATCTCTGCTAAATGAGGTTATAGTATGTTAGAGGGCATCCCAGGAGGGCTCCAAATGTGTGGGTAAAATATATATCTCTTGGGGGGAAATTTGAAAAAAAGTTGAAAAAAATTTTTTTTCTGGACTTAGAAAATTTTCACACATGTCTCAGACTTCCAGAGAGGGGAGCATGTCAGTGAGCGCATCCGATTTCAGTTCCAGAGCGATTCACCCGATGAGTACTTCATACTTCGTCGTTTTTTGCAAAATTTCTGACTTTTTGAAAATTTCACTTTTTTGTGAAAATCTTTTCTAAATGAGGTTATAGTATGTTAGAGGGCATCCCAGGAGGGCTCCAAATGTGTGGGTAAAATATATATCCCTTGGAGGGAAATTTGAAAAAAGTTTAAAACATTTTTTTTTCTGGACTTAGAAAATTTAAACACATGTCTCAGACTTACAGAGAGGGGAGCATGTCAGTGCGTGCATCCGATTTCAGTTCCAGAGCGATTCACCCGATGAGTCCTTCATATTTAGTCATTTTTTGCAAAATTTCTGACTTTTTGAAAATGTCACTTTTTTGTGAAAATCTCCGCTAAAAGAGGTTATAGTATGTTAGAGGGCATCCCAGGAGGGCTCCAAATGTGTGGGTAAAATATATATCCCTTGGGGGGAAATTTGAAAAAAAGTTGAAAAATTTTTTTTTTCTGGACTTAGAAAATTTTCACACATGTCTCAGACTTCCAGAGAGGGGAGCATGTCAGTGCGCGCATCCGATTTCAGTTCCAGAGCGATTCACCCGATGAGTCCTTCATACTTAGTCGTTTTTTGCAAAATTTCTGACTTTTTGAAAATTTCACTTTTTTGTGAAAATCTCCGCTAAAAGAGGTTATAGTATGTTAGAGGGCATCCCAGGAGGGCTCCAAATGTGTGGGTAAAATATATATCCCTTGGGGGGAAATTTGAAAAAAAGTTGAAAATTTTTTTTTTTCTGGACTTAGAAAATTTTCACACATGTCTCAGACTTCCAGAGAGGGGAGCATGTCAGTGCGCGCATCCGATTTCAGTTCCAGAGCGATTCACCCGATGAGTACTTCATACTTCGTCGTTTTTTGCTAAATTTCTGACTTTTTGAAAATTTCACTTTTTTGTGAAAATCTTTTCTAAATGAGGTTATAGTATGTTAGAGGGCATCCCAGGAGGGCTCCAAATGTGTGGAGGGAAATTTGAAAAAAGTTTAAAAATTTTTTTTTTCTGGACTTAGAAAATTTAAACACATGTCTCAGACTTACAGAGAGGGGAGCATGTCAGTGCGTGCATCTGATTTCAGTTCCAGAGCGATTCACCCGATGAGTCCTTCATACTTAGTCGTTTTTTGCAAAATTTCTGACTTTTTGAAAATTTCACTTTTTTGTGAAAATCTCCGCTAAAAGAGGTTATAGTATGTTAGAGGGCATCCCAGGAGGGCTCCAAATGTGTGGGTAAAATATATATCCCTTGGGGGGAAATTTGAAAAAAAGTTGAAAAAATTTTTTTTTCTGGACTTAGAAAATTTTCACACATGTCTCAGACTTCCAGATAGGGGAGCATGTCAGTGCGTGCATCCGATTTCAGTTCCAGAGTGATTCACCCAATGAGTCCTTCATATTTAGTCATTTTTTGCAAAATTTCTGACTTTTTGAAAATTTCACTTTTTTGTGAAAATCTCCGCTAAATGAGATTATAGTATGTTAGAGGGCATCCCAGGAGGGCTCCAAATGTGTGGGTAAAATATATATCCCTTGGGGGGAAATTTGAAAAAAAGTTGAATAATTATTTTTTTCTGGACTTAGAAAATTTTCACACATGTCTCAGACTTCCAGAGAGGGGAGCATGTCAGTGCGTGCATCCGATTTCAGTTCCAGAGCGATTCACCCTATGAGTCCTTCATATTTAGTCATTTTTTGCAAAATTTCTGACTTTTTGAAAATTTCACTTTTTTGTTAAAATCTCCGCTAAATGAGGTTATAGTATGTTAGAGGGCATCCCAGGAGGGCTCCAAATGTGTGGGTAAAATATATATCCCTTGGGGGGAAATTTGAAAAAAAGGGGAAATTTGAAAAAAAGTTGAAAAATTTTTTTTTTCTGGACTTAGAAAATTTTCACACATGTCTCAGACTTCCAGAGAGGGGAGCATGTCAGTGCGCGCATCCGATTTCAGTTCCAGAGCGATTCACCCAATGAGTCCTTCATACTTAGTCATTTTTTGGAAAAATTTTCACTTTTTGAAAATTTCACTTTTTTGTGAAAATCTCCGCTAAATGAGGTTATAGTATGTTAGAGGGCATCCCAGGAGGGCTCCAAATGTGTGGGTAAAATATATATCCCTTGGGGGGAAATTTGAAAAAAGTTGAATAATTTTTTTTTCTGGACTTAGAAAATTTTCACACATGTCTCAGACTTCCAGAGAGGGGAGCATGTCAGTGCGCGCATCCGATTTCAGTTCCAGAGCGATTCACCCGATGAGTCCTTCATACTTAGTCGTTTTTTGCAAAATTTCAGACTTTTTGAAAATTTCACTTTTTTGTGAAAATCTCCGCTAAATGAGGTTATAGTATGTTAGAGGGCATCCCAGGAGGGCTCCAAATGTGTGGGTAAAATATATATCCCTTGGGGGGAAATTTGAAAAAAAGTTGAAAAAAAATTTTTTTCTGGACTTAGAAAATTTTCACACATGTCTCAGACTTCCAGAGAGGGGAGCATGTCTATAAGCGCATCCGATTTCAGTTCCAGAGCGTTTCACCCGATGAGTCCTTCATACTTAGTCGTTTTTTGGAAAAATTTTCACTTTTTGAAAATTTCACTTTTTTGTGAAAATCTCCGCTAAATGAGGTTATAGTATGTTAGAGGGCATCCCAGGAGGGCTCCAAATGTGTGGGTAAAATATATATCCCTTGGGGGGAAATTTGAAAAAAAGTTGAATAATTTTTTTTTCTGGACTTAGAAAATTTTCACACATGTCTCAGACTGCCAGAGAGGGGAGCATGTCAGTGCGCACATCCGATTTCAGTTCCAGAGCGTTTCACCCGATGAGTCCTTCAGATTTAGTCATTTTTTGCAAAATTTCTGACTTTTTGAAAATTTCACTTTTTTGTGAAAATCTCCGCTAAATGAGGTTATAGTATGTTAGAGGGCATCCCAGGAGGGCTCCAAATGTGTGGGTAAAATATATATCCCTTGGGGGGAAATTTGAAAAAAAGTTGAATAACTTTTTTTTTCTGGACTTAGAAAATTTTCACACATGTCTCAGACTGCCAGAGAGGGGAGCATGTCAGTGCGGACATCCGATTTCAGTTCCAGAGCGATTCACCCGATGAGTCCTTCATACTTAGTCGTTTTTTGCAAAATTTCTGACTTTTTGAAAATTTCACTTTTTTGTGAAAATCTTTGCTAAATGAGGTTATAGTATGTTAGAGGGCATCCCAGGAGGGCTCCAAATGTGAGGGTAAAATATATATCCCTTGTGGGGAAATTTGAAAAAAAGTTGAAAAAAATTTATTTTCTGGACTTAGAAAATTTAAACACATGTCTCAGACTTCCAGAGAAGGGAGCATGTCAGTGCGTGCATCCGATTTCAGTTCCAGAGCGATTCACCCAATGAGTCCTTCATATTTAGTCATTTTTTGCAAAATTTCTGACTTTTTGAAAATTTCACTTTTTTGTGAAAATCTCCGCTAAATGAGATTATAGTATGTTAGAGGGCATCCCAGGAGGGCTCCAAATGTGTGGGTAAAATATATATCCCTTGGGGGGAAATTTGAAAAAAAGTTGAATAATTATTTTTTTCTGGACTTAGAAAATTTTCACACATGTCTCAGACTTCCAGAGAGGGGAGCATGTCAGTGCGTGCATCCGATTTCAGTTCCAGAGCGATTCACCCTATGAGTCCTTCATATTTAGTCATTTTTTGCAAAATTTCTGACTTTTTGAAAATTTCACTTTTTTGTGAAAATCTCCGCTAAATTAGGTTATAGTATGTTAGAGGGCATCCCAGGAGGGCTCCAAATGTGTGGGTAAAATATATATCCCTTGGGGGGAAATTTGAAAAAAAGTTGAAAAAATTTTTTTTTCTGGACTTAGAAAATTTTCACACATGTCTCAGACTTCCAGAGAGGGGAGCATGTCAGTGCGCGCATCCGATTTCAGTTCCAGAGCGATTCACCCAATGAGTCCTTCATACTTAGTCATTTTTTGGAAAAATTTTCACTTTTTGAAAATTTCACTTTTTTGTGAAAATCTCCGCTAAATGAGGTTATAGTATGTTAGAGGGCATCCCAGGAGGGCTCCAAATGTGTGGGTAAAATATATATCCCTTGGGGGGAAATTTGAAAAAAGTTGAATAATTTTTTTTTCTGGACTTAGAAAATTTTCACACATGTCTCAGACTTCCAGAGAGGGGAGCATGTCAGTGCGCGCATCCGATTTCAGTTCCAGAGCGATTCACCCGATGAGTCCTTCATACTTAGTCGTTTTTTGCAAAATTTCAGACTTTTTGAAAATTTCACTTTTTTGTGAAAATCTCCGCTAAATGAGGTTATAGTATGTTAGAGGGCATCCCAGGAGGGCTCCAAATGTGTGGGTAAAATATATATCCCTTGGGGGGAAATTTGAAAAAAAGTTGAAAAAAAATTTTTTTCTGGACTTAGAAAATTTTCACACATGTCTCAGACTTCCAGAGAGGGGAGCATGTCTATAAGCGCATCCGATTTCAGTTCCAGAGCGTTTCACCCGATGAGTCCTTCATACTTAGTCGTTTTTTGGAAAAATTTTCACTTTTTGAAAATTTCACTTTTTTGTGAAAATCTCCGCTAAATGAGGTTATAGTATGTTAGAGGGCATCCCAGGAGGGCTCCAAATGTGTGGGTAAAATATATATCCCTTGGGGGGAAATTTGAAAAAAAGTTGAATAATTTTTTTTTCTGGACTTAGAAAATTTTCACACATGTCTCAGACTGCCAGAGAGGGGAGCATGTCAGTGCGCACATCCGATTTCAGTTCAAGAGCGTTTCACCCGATGAGTCCTTCAGATTTAGTCATTTTTTGCAAAATTTCTGACTTTTTGAAAATTTCACTTTTTTGTGAAAATCTCCGCTAAATGAGGTTATAGTATGTTAGAGGGCATCCCAGGAGGGCTCCAAATGTGTGGGTAAAATATATATCCCTTGGGGGGAAATTTGAAAAAAAGTTGAATAACTTTTTTTTTCTGGACTTAGAAAATTTTCACACATGTCTCAGACTGCCAGAGAGGGGAGCATGTCAGTGCGGACATCCGATTTCAGTTCCAGAGCGATTCACCCGATGAGTCCTTCATACTTAGTCGTTTTTTGCAAAATTTCTGACTTTTTGAAAATTTCACTTTTTTGTGAAAATCTTTGCTAAATGAGGTTATAGTATGTTAGAGGGCATCCCAGGAGGGCTCCAAATGTGAGGGTAAAATATATATCCCTTGTGGGGAAATTTGAAAAAAAGTTGAAAAAAATTTATTTTCTGGACTTAGAAAATTTAAACACATGTCTCAGACTTCCAGAGAAGGGAGCATGTCAGTGCGTGCATCCGATTTCAGTTCCAGAGCGATTCACCCAATGAGTCCTTCATATTTAGTCATTTTTTGCAAAATTTCTGACTTTTTGAAAATTTCACTTTTTTGTGAAAATCTCCGCTAAATGAGATTATAGTATGTTAGAGGGCATCCCAGGAGGGCTCCAAATGTGTGGGTAAAATATATATCCCTTGGGGGGAAATTTGAAAAAAAGTTGAATAATTATTTTTTTCTGGACTTAGAAAATTTTCACACATGTCTCAGACTTCCAGAGAGGGGAGCATGTCAGTGCGTGCATCCGATTTCAGTTCCAGAGCGATTCACCCTATGAGTCCTTCATATTTAGTCATTTTTTGCAAAATTTCTGACTTTTTGAAAATTTCACTTTTTTGTGAAAATCTCCGCTAAATTAGGTTATAGTATGTTAGAGGGCATCCCAGGAGGGCTCCAAATGTGTGGGTAAAATATATATCCCTTGGGGGGAAATTTGAAAAAAAGTTGAAAAAATTTTTTTTTCTGGACTTAGAAAATTTTCACACATGTCTCAGACTTCCAGAGAGGGGAGCATGTCAGTGCGCGCATCCGATTTCAGTTCCAGAGCGAATCACCCGATGAGTCCTTCATACTTAGTCGTTTTTTGCAAAATTTCTGACTTTTTGAAAATTTCACTTTTTTGTGAAAATCTCCGCTAAATGAGGTTATAGTATGTTAGAGGGCATCCCAGGAGGGCTCCAAATGTGTGGGTAAAATATATATCCCTTGGGGGAAATTTGAAAAAAAGTTGAAAAATTATTTTTTTCTGGACTTAGAAAATTTTCACACATGTCTCAGACTTCCAGAGAGGGGAGCATGTCAGTGCGTGCATCCGATTTCAGTTCCAGAGCGATTCACCCTATGAGTCCTTCATATTTAGTCATTTTTTGCAAAATTTCTGAATTTTTGAAAATTTCACTTTTTTGTGAAAATCTCCGCTAAATGAGGTTATAGTATGTTAGAGGGCATCCCAGGAGGGCTCCAAATGTGTGGGTAAAATATATATCCCTTGGGGGGAAATTTGAAAAAAGTTGAATAATTTTTTTTTCTGGACTTAGAAAATTTTCACACATGTCTCAGACTTCCAGAGAGGGGAGCATGTCAGTGCGTGCATCCGATTTCAGTTCCAGAGCGATTCACCCGATGAGTCCTTCATACTTAGTCGTTTTTTGCAAAATTTCAGACTTTTTGAAAATTTCACTTTTTTGTGAAAATCTCCGCTAAATTAGGTTATAGTATGTTAGAGGGCATCCCAGGAGGGCTCCAAATGTGTGGGTAAAATATATATCCCTTGGGGGGAAATTTGAAAAAAAGTTGAAAAAATTTTTTTTTCTGGACTTAGAAAATTTTCACACATGTCTCAGACTTCCAGAGAGGGGAGCATGTCAGTGCGCGCATCCGATTTCAGTTCCAGAGCGATTCACCCGATGAGTCCTTCATACTTAGTCGTTTTTTGCAAAATTTCTGACTTTTTGAAAATTTCACTTTTTTGTGAAAATCTCCGCTAAATGAGGTTATAGTATGTTAGAGGGCATCCCAGGAGGGCTCCAAATGTGTGGGTAAAATATATATCCCTTGGGGGAAATTTGAAAAAAAGTTGAAAAATTTTTTTTTTCTGGACTTAGAAAATTTTCACACATCTCTCAGACTTCCAGAGAGGGGAGCATGTCTATAAGCGCATCCGATTTCAGTTCCAGAGCGTTTCACCCGATGAGTCCTTCATACTTAGTCGTTTTTTGGAAAAATTTTCACTTTTTGAAAATTTCACTTTTTTGTGAAAATCTCCGCTAAATGAGGTTATAGTATGTTAGAGGGCATCCCAGGAGGGCTCCAAATGTGTGGGTAAAATATATATCCCTTGGGGGGAAATTTGAAAAAAAGTTGAAAAACAATTTTTTTTCTGGACTTAGAAAATTTAAACACGTCTCAGACTTCCAGAGAGGGGAGCATGTCAGTGCGTGCATCCGATTTCAGTTCCAGAGCGATTCACCCGATGAGTCCTTCATATTTAGTCATTTTTTGCAAAATTTCTGACTTTTTGAAAATTTCACTTTTTTGTGAAAATCTCCGCTAAATGAGGTTATAGTATGTTAGAGGGCATCCCAGGAGGGCTCCAAATGTGTGGGTAAAATATATATCCCTTGGGGGGAAATTTGAAAAAAAGTTGAATAATTTTTTTTTCTGGACTTAGAAAATTTTCACACATGTCTCAGACTTCCAGAGAGGGGAGCATGTCTATAAGCGCATCCGATTTCAGTTCCAGAGCGTTTCACCCGATGAGTCCTTCATATTTAGTCATTTTTTGCAAAATTTCTGACTTTTTGAAAATTTCACTTTTTTTGTGAAAATCTCCGCTAAATGAGGTTATAGTATGTTAGAGGGCATCCCAGGAGGGCTCCAAATGTGTGGGTAAAATATATATCCCTTGGGGGGAAATTTGAAAAAAGTTGAATAATTTTTTTTTTCTGGACTTAGAAAATTTTCACACATATCTCAGACTGCCAGAGAGGGGAGCATGTCAGTGCGCACATCCGATTTCAGTTCCAGAGCGATTCACCCGATGAGTCCTTCATACTTAGTCGTTTTTTGCAAAATTTCTGACTTTTTGAAAATTTCACTTTTTTGTGAAAATCTTTGCTAAATGAGGTTATAGTATGTTAGAGGGCATCCCAGGAGGGCTCCAAATGTGTGGGTAAAATATATATCCCTTGTGGGGAAATTTGAAAAAAAGTTGAAAAAATATTTTTTTCTGGACTTAGAAAATTTTCACACATGTCTCAGACTTCCAGAGAGGGGAGCATGTCAGTGCGCGCATCCGATTTCAGTTCCAGAGCGATTCACCCGATGAGTCCTTCATACTTAGTCATTTTTTGCAAAATTTCTGACTTTTTGAAAATTTCACTTTTTTGTGAAAATCTCCGCTAAATGAGGTTATAGTATGTTAGAGGGCATCCCAGGAGGGCTCCAAATGTGTGGGTAAAATATATATCCCTTGGGGGGAAATTTGAAAAAAAGTTGAATAATTTTTATTTCTGGACTTAGAAAATTTTCACACATGTCTCAGACTTCCAGAGAGGGGAGCATGTCAGTGCGCGCATCCGATTTCAGTTCCAGAGCGATTCACCCGATGAGTCCTTCATACTTAGTCGTTTTTTGCAAAATTTCTGACTTTTTGAAAATTTCCCTTTTTTTGAAAATCTACGCTAAATGAGGTTATAGTATGTTAGAGGGCATCCCAGGAGGGCTCCAAATGTGTGGGTAAAATATATATCCCTTGGGGGGAAATTTGAAAAAAAGTTTAAAAAAATTTTTTTTATGGACTTAGAAAATTTTCACACATGTCTCAGACTTCCAGAGAGGGGAGCATGTCAGTGCGCGCATCCGATTTCAGTTCCAGAGCGATACACCCGATGAGTCCTTCATTCTTAGTCGTTTCTTGCAAAATTTCTGACTTTTTGAAAATTTCCCTTTTTTGTGATAATCTCCGCTAAATGAGGTTATAGTATGTTAGAGGGCATCCCAGGAGGGCTCCAAATGTGTGGGTAAAATATATATCCCTTGGGGGGAAATTTGAAAAAAAGTTGAAAAAATTTTTTTTTCTGGACTTAGAAAATTTTCACACATGTCTCAGACTTCCAGAGAGGGGAGCATGTCAGTGCGCGCATCCGATTTCAGTTCCAGAGCGTTTCACCCGATGAGTCCTTCATATTTAGTCATTTTTTGCAAAATTTCTGACTTTTTGAAAATTTCACTTTTTTGTGAAAATCTCCGCTAAATGAGGATATAGTATGTTAGAGGGCATCCCAGGTGGGCTCCAAATGTGTGGGTAAAATATATATCCCTTGGGGGGAAATTTGAAAAAAAGTTGAAAAACATTTTTTTTCTGGACTTAGAAAATTTAAACACATGTCTCAGACTTCCAGAGAGGGGAGCATGTCAGTGCGTGCATCCGATTTCAGTTCCAGAGCGATTCACCCGATGAGTCCTTCATATTTAGTCATTTTTTGCAAAATTTCTGACTTTTTGAAAATTTCACTTTTTTGTGAAAATCTCCGCTAAATGAGGTTATAGTATGTTAGAGGGCATCCCAGGAGGGCTCCAAATGTGTGGGTAAAATATATATCCCTTGGGGGGAAATTTGAAAAAAAGTTGAATAATTTTTTTTTTCTGGACTTAGAAAACTTTCACACATGTCTCAGACTTCCAGAGAGGGGAGCATGTCAGTGCGCGCATCCGATTTCAGTTCCAGAGCGATTCACCCGATGAGTCCTTCATACTTAGTCGTTTTTTGCAAAATTTCATACTTTTTGAAAATTTCACTTTTTTGTGAAAATCTCCGCTAAAAGAGGTTATAGTATGTTAGAGGGCATCCCAGGAGTGCTCCAAATGTGTGGGTAAAATATATATCCCTTGGGGGGAAATTTGAAAAAAGTTGAATAATTTTTTTTTTCTGGACTTAGAAAATTTTCACACATATCTCAGACTGCCAGAGAGGGGAGCATGTCAGTGCGCACATCCGATTTCAGTTCCAGAGCGATTCACCCGATGAGTCCTTCATACTTAGTCGTTTTTTGCAAAATTTCTGACTTTTTGAAAATTTCACTTTTTTGTGAAAATCTTTGCTAAATGAGGTTATAGTATGTTAGAGGGCATCCCAGGAGGGCTCCAAATGTGTGGGTAAAATATATATCCCTTGTGGGGAAATTTGAAAAAAAGTTGAAAAAATATTTTTTTCTGGACTTAGAAAATTTTCACACATGTCTCAGACTTCCAGAGAGGGGAGCATGTCAGTGCGCGCATCCGATTTCAGTTCCAGAGCGATTCACCCGATGAGTCCTTCATACTTAGTCATTTTTTGCAAAATTTCTGACTTTTTGAAAATTTCACTTTTTTGTGAAAATCTCCGCTAAATGAGGTTATAGTATGTTAGAGGGCATCCCAGGAGGGCTCCAAATGTGTGGGTAAAATATATATCCCTTGGGGGGAAATTTGAAAAAAAGTTGAATAATTTTTATTTCTGGACTTAGAAAATTTTCACACATGTCTCAGACTTCCAGAGAGGGGAGCATGTCAGTGCGCGCATCCGATTTCAGTTCCAGAGCGATTCACCCGATGAGTCCTTCATACTTAGTCGTTTTTTGCAAAATTTCTGACTTTTTGAAAATTTCCCTTTTTTTGAAAATCTACGCTAAATGAGGTTATAGTATGTTAGAGGGCATCCCAGGAGGGCTCCAAATGTGTGGGTAAAATATATATCCCTTGGGGGGAAATTTGAAAAAAAGTTTAAAAAAATTTTTTTTATGGACTTAGAAAATTTTCACACATGTCTCAGACTTCCAGAGAGGGGAGCATGTCAGTGCGCGCATCCGATTTCAGTTCCAGAGCGATACACCCGATGAGTCCTTCATTCTTAGTCGTTTCTTGCAAAATTTCTGACTTTTTGAAAATTTCCCTTTTTTGTGATAATCTCCGCTAAATGAGGTTATAGTATGTTAGAGGGCATCCCAGGAGGGCTCCAAATGTGTGGGTAAAATATATATCCCTTGGGGGGAAATTTGAAAAAAAGTTGAAAAAATTTTTTTTTCTGGACTTAGAAAATTTTCACACATGTCTCAGACTTCCAGAGAGGGGAGCATGTCAGTGCGCGCATCCGATTTCAGTTCCAGAGCGTTTCACCCGATGAGTCCTTCATATTTAGTCATTTTTTGCAAAATTTCTGACTTTTTGAAAATTTCACTTTTTTGTGAAAATCTCCGCTAAATGAGGATATAGTATGTTAGAGGGCATCCCAGGTGGGCTCCAAATGTGTGGGTAAAATATATATCCCTTGGGGGGAAATTTGAAAAAAAGTTGAAAAAATTTTTTTTTCTGGACTTTGAAAATTTTCACACATGTCTCAGACTTCCAGAGAGGGGAGCATGTCAGTGCGCGTATCCGATTTCAGTTCCAGAGCGTTTCACCCGATGAGTCCTTCATATTTAGTCATTTTTTGCAAAATTTCTGACTTTTTGAAAATTTCACTTTTTTGTGAAAATCTCTGCTAAATGAGGTTATAGTATGTTAGAGGGCATCCCAGGAGGGCTCCAAATGTGTGGGTAAAATATATATCCCTTGGGGGAAATTTGAAAAAAAGTTGAAAAAATTTTTTTTTCTGGACTTAGAAAATTTTCACACATGTCTCAGACTTCCAGAGAGGGGAGCATGTCAGTGCGCGCATCCGATTTCAGTTCCAGAGCGATTCACCCGATGAGTCCTTCATACTTAGTCGTTTTTTGCAAAATTTCTGACTTTTTGAAAATTTCCCTTTTTTTGAAAATCTCCGCTAAATGAGGTTATAGTATGTTAGAGGGCATCCCAGGAGGGCTCCAAATGTGTGGGTAAAATATATATCCCTTGGGGGGAAATTTGAAAAAAAGTTGAAAAAATTTTTTTTTCTGGACTTAGAAAATTTTCACACATGTCTCAGACTTCCAGAGAGGGGAGCATGTCAGTGCGCGCATCCGATTTCAGTTCCAGAGCGTTTCACCCGATGAGTCCTTCATATTTAGTCATTTTTTGCAAAATTTCTGACTTTTTGAAAATTTCACTTTTTTGTGAAAATCTCCGCTAAATGAGGATATAGTATGTTAGAGGGCATCCCAGGTGGGCTCCAAATGTGTGGGTAAAATATATATCCCTTGGGGGGAAATTTGAAAAAAAGTTGAAAAACATTTTTTTTCTGGACTTAGAAAATTTAAACACATGTCTCAGACTTCCAGAGAGGGGAGCATGTCAGTGCGTGCATCCGATTTCAGTTCCAGAGCGATTCACCCAATGAGTCCTTCATATTTAGTCATTTTTTGCAAAATTTCTGACTTTTTGAAAATTTCACTTTTTTGTGAAAATCTCCGCTAAATGAGGTTATAGTATGTTAGAGGGCATCCCAGGAGGGCTCCAAATGTGTGGGTAAAATATATATCCCTTGGGGGGAAATTTGAAAAAAAGTTGAATAATTTTTTTTTTCTGGACTTAGAAAACTTTCACACATGTCTCAGACTTCCAGAGAGGGGAGCATGTCAGTGCGCGCATCCGATTTCAGTTCCAGAGCGATTCACCCGATGAGTCCTTCATACTTAGTCGTTTTTTGCAAAATTTCATACTTTTTGAAAATTTCACTTTTTTGTGAAAATCTCCGCTAAAAGAGGTTATAGTATGTTAGAGGGCATCCCAGGAGTGCTCCAAATGTGTGGGTAAAATATATATCCCTTGGGGGGAAATTTGAAAAAAAGTTGAAAAAATTTTTTTTTCTGGACTTTGAAAATTTTCACACATGTCTCAGACTTCCAGAGAGGGGAGCATGTCAGTGCGCGTATCCGATTTCAGTTCCAGAGCGTTTCACCCGATGAGTCCTTCATATTTAGTCATTTTTTGCAAAATTTCTGACTTTTTGAAAATTTCACTTTTTTGTGAAAATCTCTGCTAAATAAGGTTATAGTATGTTAGAGGGCATCCCAGGAGGGCTCCAAATGTGTGGGTAAAATATATATCCCTTGGGGGGAAATTTGAAAAAAAGTTGAAAAAATTTTTTTTTCTGGACTTAGAAAATTTTCACACATGTCTCAGACTTCCAGAGAGGGGAGCATGTCAGCGCGCGCATCCGATTTCAGTTCCAGAGCGATTCACCCGATGAGTCCTTCATACTTAGTCGTTTTTTGCAAAATTTCTGACTTTTTGAAAATGTCACTTTTTTGTGAAAATCTCCGCTAAATGAGGTTATAGTATGTTAGAGGGCATCCCAGGAGGGCTCCAAATGTGTGGGTAAAATATATATCCCTTGGGGGGAAATTTGAAAAAAAGTTGAAAAAAATTTTTTTTCTGGACTTAGAAAATTTTCACACATGTCTCAGACTTCCAGAGAGGGGAGTATGTCAGTGCGCGCATCCGATTTCAGTTCCAGAGCGATTCACCCGATGAGTCCTTCATACTTAGTCGTTTTTTGCAAAATTTCTGACTTTTTGAAAATGTCACTTTTTTGTGAAAATCTCCGCTAAATGAGGTTATAGTATGATAGAGGGCATCCCAGGAGGGCTCCAAATGTGTGGGTAAAATATATATCCCTTGGGGGGAAATTTGAAAAAAAGTTGAAAAACAAATTTTTTTCTGGACTTAGAAAATTTAAACACGTCTCAGACTTCCAGAGAGGGGAGCATGTCAGTGCGCGCATCCGATTTCAGTTCCAGAGCGATTCACCCGATGAGTCCTTCATACTTAGTCGTTTTTTGCAAAATTTCTGACTTTTTGAAAATTTCACTTTTTTGTGAAAATCTCCGCTAAATGAGGTTATAGTATGTTAGAGGGCATCCCAGGAGGGCTCCAAATGTGTGGGTAAAATATATATCCCTTGGGGGGAAATTTGAAAAAAAGTTGAATAATTTTTTTTTCTGGACTTAGAAAATTTTCACACATGTCTCAGACTGCCAGAGAGGGGAGCATGTCAGTGCGCACATCCGATTTCAGTTCCAGAGCGTTTCACCCGATGAGTCCTTCATATTTAGTCATTTTTTGCAAAATTTCTGACTTTTTGAAAATTTCACTTTTTTTGTGAAAATCTCTGCTAAATGAGGTTATAGTATGTTAGAGGGCATCCCAGGAGGGCTCCAAATGTGTGGGTAAAATATATATCCCTTGGGGGGAAATTTGAAAAAAGTTGAATAATTTTTTTTTTTGGACTTAGAAAATTTTCACACATATCTCAGACTGCCAGAGAGGGGAGCATGTCAGTGCGCACATTCGATTTCAGTTCCAGAGCGATTCACCCGATGAGTCCTTCATACTTAGTCGTTTTTTGCAAAATTTCTGACTTTTTGAAAATTTCACTTTTTTGTGAAAATCTACGCTAAATGAGGTTATTGTATGTTAGAGGGCATCCCAGGAGGGCTCCAGATGTGTGGGTAAAATATATATCCCTTGGGGGGAAATTTGAAAAAAAGTTGAAAAACAAATTTTTTTCTGGACTTAGAAAATTTAAACACGTCTCAGACTTCCAGAGAGGGGAGCATGTCAGTGCGTGCATCCGATTTCAGTTCCAGAGCGATTCACCCGATGAGTCCTTCATATTTAGTCATTTTTTGCAAAATTTCTGACTTTTTGAAAATTTCACTTTTTTGTGAAAATCTCCGCTAAATGAGGTTATAGTATGTTAGAGGGCATCCCAGGAGGGCTCCAAATGTGTGGGTAAAATATATATCCCTTGGGGGGAAATTTGAAAAAAAGTTGAATAATTTTTTTTTCTGGACTTAGAAAATTTTCACACATGTCTCAGACTTCCAGAGAGGGGAGCATGTCTATAAGCGCATCCGATTTCAGTTCCAGAGCGTTTCACCCGATGAGTCCTTCATATTTAGTCATTTTTTGCAAAATTTCTGACTTTTTGAAAATTTCACTTTTTTTGTGAAAATCTCCGCTAAATGAGGTTATAGTATGTTAGAGGGCATCCCAGGAGGGCTCCAAATGTGTGGGTAAAATATATATCCCTTGGGGGGAAATTTGAAAAAAGTTGAATAATTTTTTTTTTCTGGACTTAGAAAATTTTCACACATGTCTCAGACTTCCAGAGAGGGGAGCATGTCAGTGCGCGCATCCGATTTCAGTTCCAGAGCGATTCACCCGATGAGTCCTTCATACTTAGTCATTTTTTGCAAAATTTCTGACTTTTTGAAAATTTCACTTTTTTGTGAAAATCTCCGCTAAATGAGGTTATAGTATGTTAGAGGGCATCCCAGGAGGGCTCCAAATGTGTGGGTAAAATATATATCCCTTGGGGGGAAATTTGAAAAAAAGTTGAATAATTTTTATTTCTGGACTTAGAAAATTTTCACACATGTCTCAGACTTCCAGAGAGGGGAGCATGTCAGTGCGCGCATCCGATTTCAGTTCCAGAGCGATTCACCCGATGAGTCCTTCATACTTAGTCGTTTTTTGCAAAATTTCTGACTTTTTGAAAATTTCCCTTTTTTTGAAAATCTACGCTAAATGAGGTTATAGTATGTTAGAGGGCATCCCAGGAGGGCTCCAAATGTGTGGGTAAAATATATATCCCTTGGGGGGAAATTTGAAAAAAAGTTTAAAAAAATTTTTTTTATGGACTTAGAAAATTTTCACACATGTCTCAGACTTCCAGAGAGGGGAGCATGTCAGTGCGCGCATCCGATTTCAGTTCCAGAGCGATACACCCGATGAGTCCTTCATTCTTAGTCGTTTCTTGCAAAATTTCTGACTTTTTGAAAATTTCCCTTTTTTGTGATAATCTCCGCTAAATGAGGTTATAGTATGTTAGAGGGCATCCCAGGAGGGCTCCAAATGTGTGGGTAAAATATATATCCCTTGGGGGGAAATTTGAAAAAAAGTTGAAAAAATTTTTTTTTCTGGACTTAGAAAATTTTCACACATGTCTCAGACTTCCAGAGAGGGGAGCATGTCAGTGCGCGCATCCGATTTCAGTTCCAGAGCGTTTCACCCGATGAGTCCTTCATATTTAGTCATTTTTTGCAAAATTTCTGACTTTTTGAAAATTTCACTTTTTTGTGAAAATCTCCGCTAAATGAGGATATAGTATGTTAGAGGGCATCCCAGGTGGGCTCCAAATGTGTGGGTAAAATATATCTCCCTTGGGGGGAAATTTGAAAAAAAGTTGAAAAACATTTTTTTTCTGGACTTAGAAAATTTAAACACATGTCTCAGACTTCCAGAGAGGGGAGCATGTCAGTGCGTGCATCCGATTTCAGTTCCAGAGCGATTCACCCGATGAGTCCTTCATATTTAGTCATTTTTTGCAAAATTTCTGACTTTTTGAAAATTTCACTTTTTTGTGAAAATCTCCGCTAAATGAGGTTATAGTATGTTAGAGGGCATCCCAGGAGGGCTCCAAATGTGTGGGTAAAATATATATCCCTTGGGGGGAAATTTGAAAAAAAGTTGAATAATTTTTTTTTTCTGGACTTAGAAAACTTTCACACATGTCTCAGACTTCCAGAGAGGGGAGCATGTCAGTGCGCGCATCCGATTTCAGTTCCAGAGCGATTCACCCGATGAGTCCTTCATACTTAGTCGTTTTTTGCAAAATTTCATACTTTTTGAAAATTTCACTTTTTTGTGAAAATCTCCGCTAAAAGAGGTTATAGTATGTTAGAGGGCATCCCAGGAGTGCTCCAAATGTGTGGGTAAAATATATATCCCTTGGGGGGAAATTTGAAAAAAGTTGAATAATTTTTTTTTTCTGGACTTAGAAAATTTTCACACATATCTCAGACTGCCAGAGAGGGGAGCATGTCAGTGCGCACATCCGATTTCAGTTCCAGAGCGATTCACCCGATGAGTCCTTCATACTTAGTCGTTTTTTGCAAAATTTCTGACTTTTTGAAAATTTCACTTTTTTGTGAAAATCTTTGCTAAATGAGGTTATAGTATGTTAGAGGGCATCCCAGGAGGGCTCCAAATGTGTGGGTAAAATATATATCCCTTGTGGGGAAATTTGAAAAAAAGTTGAAAAAATATTTTTTTCTGGACTTAGAAAATTTTCACACATGTCTCAGACTTCCAGAGAGGGGAGCATGTCAGTGCGCGCATCCGATTTCAGTTCCAGAGCGATTCACCCGATGAGTCCTTCATACTTAGTCATTTTTTGCAAAATTTCTGACTTTTTGAAAATTTCACTTTTTTGTGAAAATCTCCGCTAAATGAGGTTATAGTATGTTAGAGGGCATCCCAGGAGGGCTCCAAATGTGTGGGTAAAATATATATCCCTTGGGGGGAAATTTGAAAAAAAGTTGAATAATTTTTATTTCTGGACTTAGAAAATTTTCACACATGTCTCAGACTTCCAGAGAGGGGAGCATGTCAGTGCGCACATCCGATTTCAGTTCCAGAGCGATTCACCCGATGAGTCCTTCATACTTAGTCGTTTTTTGCAAAATTTCTGACTTTTTGAAAATTTCCCTTTTTTTGAAAATCTACGCTAAATGAGGTTATAGTATGTTAGAGGGCATCCCAGGAGGGCTCCAAATGTGTGGGTAAAATATATATCCCTTGGGGGGAAATTTGAAAAAAAGTTTAAAAAATTTTTTTTTATGGACTTAGAAAATTTTCACACATGTCTCAGACTTCCAGAGAGGGGAGCATGTCAGTGCGCGCATCCGATTTCAGTTCCAGAGCGATACACCCGATGAGTCCTTCATTCTTAGTCGTTTCTTGCAAAATTTCTGACTTTTTGAAAATTTCCCTTTTTTGTGATAATCTCCGCTAAATGAGGTTATAGTATGTTAGAGGGCATCCCAGGAGGGCTCCAAATGTGTGGGTAAAATATATATCCCTTAGGGGGAAATTTGAAAAAAAGTTGAAAAAATTTTTTTTTCTGGACTTAGAAAATTTTCACACATGTCTCAGACTTCCAGAGAGGGGAGCATGTCAGTGCGCGCATCCGATTTCAGTTCCAGAGCGTTTCACCCGATGAGTCCTTCATATTTAGTAATTTTTTGCAAAATTTCTGACTTTTTGAAAATTTCACTTTTTTGTGAAAATCTCCGCTAAATGAGGATATAGTATGTTAGAGGGCATCCCAGGTGGGCTCCAAATGTGTGGGTAAAATATATATCCCTTGGGGGGAAATTTGAAAAAAAGTTGAAAAAATTTTTTTTTCTGGACTTTGAAAATTTTCACACATGTCTCAGACTTCCAGAGAGGGGAGCATGTCAGTGCGCGTATCCGATTTCAGTTCCAGAGCGTTTCACCCGATGAGTCCTTCATATTTAGTCATTTTTTGCAAAATTTCTGACTTTTTGAAAATTTCACTTTTTTGTGAAAATCTCTGCTAAATGAGGTTATAGTATGTTAGAGGGCATCCCAGGAGGGCTCCAAATGTGTGGGTAAAATATATATCCCTTGGGGGAAATTTGAAAAAAAGTTGAAAAAATTTTTTTTTCTGGACTTAGAAAATTTTCACACATGTCTCAGACTTCCAGAGAGGGGAGCATGTCAGTGCGCGCATCCGATTTCAGTTCCAGAGCGATTCACCCGATGAGTCCTTCATACTTAGTCGTTTTTTGCAAAATTTCTGACTTTTTGAAAATTTCCCTTTTTTTGAAAATCTACGCTAAATGAGGTTATAGTATGTTAGAGGGCATCCCAGGAGGGCTCCAAATGTGTGGGTAAAATATATATCCCTTGGGGGGAAATTTGAAAAAAAGTTTAAAAAAATTTTTTTTATGGACTTAGAAAATTTTCACACATGTCTCAGACTTCCAGAGAGGGGAGCATGTCAGTGCGCGCATCCGATTTCAGTTCCAGAGCGATTCACCCGATGAGTCCTTCATACTTAGTCGTTTTTTGCAAAATTTCTGACTTTTTGAAAATTTCCCTTTTTTTGAAAATCTACGCTAAATGAGGTTATAGTATGTTAGAGGGCATCCCAGGAGGGCTCCAAATGTGTGGGTAAAATATATATCCCTTGTGGGGAAATTTGAAAAAAAGTTGAAAAAATATTTTTTTCTGGACTTAGAAAATTTTCACACATGTCTCAGACTTCCAGAGAGGGGAGCATGTCAGTGCGCGCATCCGATTTCAGTTCCAGAGCGATTCACCCGATGAGTCCTTCATACTTAGTCATTTTTTGCAAAATTTCTGACTTTTTGAAAATTTCACTTTTTTGTGAAAATCTCCGCTAAATGAGGTTATAGTATGTTAGAGGGCATCCCAGGAGGGCTCCAAATGTGTGGGTAAAATATATATCCCTTGGGGGGAAATTTGAAAAAAAGTTGAATAATTTTTATTTCTGGACTTAGAAAATTTTCACACATGTCTCAGACTTCCAGAGAGGGGAGCATGTCAGTGCGCACATCCGATTTCAGTTCCAGAGCGATTCACCCGATGAGTCCTTCATACTTAGTCGTTTTTTGCAAAATTTCTGACTTTTTGAAAATTTCCCTTTTTTTGAAAATCTACGCTAAATGAGGTTATAGTATGTTAGAGGGCATCCCAGGAGGGCTCCAAATGTGTGGGTAAAATATATATCCCTTGGGGGGAAATTTGAAAAAAAGTTTAAAAAATTTTTTTTTATGGACTTAGAAAATTTTCACACATGTCTCAGACTTCCAGAGAGGGGAGCATTTCAGTGCGCGCATCCGATTTCAGTTCCAGAGCGATACACCCGATGAGTCCTTCATTCTTAGTCGTTTCTTGCAAAATTTCTGACTTTTTGAAAATTTCCCTTTTTTGTGATAATCTCCGCTAAATGAGGTTATAGTATGTTAGAGGGCATCCCAGGAGGGCTCCAAATGTGTGGGTAAAATATATATCCCTTAGGGGGAAATTTGAAAAAAAGTTGAAAAAATTTTTTTTTCTGGACTTAGAAAATTTTCACACATGTCTCAGACTTCCAGAGAGGGGAGCATGTCAGTGCGCGCATCCGATTTCAGTTCCAGAGCGTTTCACCCGATGAGTCCTTCATATTTAGTCATTTTTTGCAAAATTTCTGACTTTTTGAAAATTTCACTTTTTTGTGAAAATCTCCGCTAAATGAGGATATAGTATGTTAGAGGGCATCCCAGGTGGGCTCCAAATGTGTGGGTAAAATATATATCCCTTGGGGGGAAATTTGAAAAAAAGTTGAAAAAATTTTTTTTTCTGGACTTTGAAAATTTTCACACATGTCTCAGACTTCCAGAGAGGGGAGCATGTCAGTGCGCGTATCCGATTTCAGTTCCAGAGCGTTTCACCCGATGAGTCCTTCATATTTAGTCATTTTTTGCAAAATTTCTGACTTTTTGAAAATTTCACTTTTTTGTGAAAATCTCTGCTAAATGAGGTTATAGTATGTTAGAGGGCATCCCAGGAGGGCTCCAAATGTGTGGGTAAAATATATATCCCTTGGGGGAAATTTGAAAAAAAGTTGAAAAAATTTTTTTTTCTGGACTTAGAAAATTTTCACACATGTCTCAGACTTCCAGAGAGGGGAGCATGTCAGTGCGCGCATCCGATTTCAGTTCCAGAGCGATTCACCCGATGAGTCCTTCATACTTAGTCGTTTTTTGCAAAATTTCTGACTTTTTGAAAATTTCCCTTTTTTTGAAAATCTACGCTAAATGAGGTTATAGTATGTTAGAGGGCATCCCAGGAGGGCTCCAAATGTGTGGGTAAAATATATATCCCTTGGGGGGAAATTTGAAAAAAAGTTTAAAAAAATTTTTTTTATGGACTTAGAAAATTTTCACACATGTCTCAGACTTCCAGAGAGGGGAGCATGTCAGTGCGCGCATCCGATTTCAGTTCCAGAGCGATTCACCCGATGAGTCCTTCATACTTAGTCGTTTTTTGCAAAATTTCTGACTTTTTGAAAATTTCCCTTTTTTTGAAAATCTACGCTAAATGAGGTTATAGTATGTTAGAGGGCATCCCAGGAGGGCTCCAAATGTGTGGGTAAAATATATATCCCTTGGGGGGAAATTTGAAAAAAAGTTTAAAAAAATTTTTTTTATGGACTTAGAAAATTTTCACACATGTCTCAGACTTCCAGAGAGGGGAGCATGTCAGTGCGCGCATCCGATTTCAGTTCCAGAGCGATACACCCGATGAGTCCTTCATTCTTAGTCGTTTCTTGCAAAATTTCTGACTTGTTGAAAATTTCCCTTTTTTGTGATAATCTCCGCTAAATGAGGTTATAGTATGTTAGAGGGCATCCCAGGAGGGCTCCAAATGTGTGGGTAAAATATATATCCCTTGGGGGGAAATTTGAAAAAAAGTTGAAAAAATTTTTTTTTCTGGACTTAGAAAATTTTCACACATGTCTCAGACTTCCAGAGAGGGGAGCATGTCAGTGCGCGCATCCGATTTCAGTTCCAGAGCGTTTCACCCGATGAGTCCTTCATATTTAGTCATTTTTTGCAAAATTTCTGACTTTTTGAAAATTTCACTTTTTTGTGAAAATCTCCGCTAAATGAGGATATAGTATGTTAGAGGGCATCCCAGGTGGGCTCCAAATGTGTGGGTAAAATATATATCCCTTGGGGGGAAATTTGAAAAAAAGTTGAAAAACATTTTTTTTCTGGACTTAGAAAATTTAAACACATGTCTCAGACTTCCAGAGAGGGGAGCATGTCAGTGCGTGCATCCGATTTCAGTTCCAGAGCGATTCACCCAATGAGTCCTTCATATTTAGTCATTTTTTGCAAAATTTCTGACTTTTTGAAAATTTCACTTTTTTGTGAAAATCTCCGCTAAATGAGGTTATAGTATGTTAGAGGGCATCCCAGGAGGGCTCCAAATGTGTGGGTAAAATATATATCCCTTGGGGGGAAATTTGAAAAAAAGTTGAATAATTTTTTTTTTCTGGACTTAGAAAACTTTCACACATGTCTCAGACTTCCAGAGAGGGGAGCATGTCAGTGCGCGCATCCGATTTCAGTTCCAGAGCGATTCACCCGATGAGTCCTTCATACTTAGTCGTTTTTTGCAAAATTTCATACTTTTTGAAAATTTCACTTTTTTGTGAAAATCTCCGCTAAAAGAGGTTATAGTATGTTAGAGGGCATCCCAGGAGTGCTCCAAATGTGTGGGTAAAATATATATCCCTTGGGGGGAAATTTGAAAAAAAGTTGAAAAAATTTTTTTTTCTGGACTTTGAAAATTTTCACACATGTCTCAGACTTCCAGAGAGGGGAGCATGTCAGTGCGCGTATCCGATTTCAGTTCCAGAGCGTTTCACCCGATGAGTCCTTCATATTTAGTCATTTTTTGCAAAATTTCTGACTTTTTGAAAATTTCACTTTTTTGTGAAAATCTCTGCTAAATGAGGTTATAGTATGTTAGAGGGCATCCCAGGAGGGCTCCAAATGTGTGGGTAAAATATATATCCCTTGGGGGAAATTTGAAAAAAAGTTGAAAAAATTTTTTTTTCTGGACTTAGAAAATTTTCACACATGTCTCAGACTTCCAGAGAGGGGAGCATGTCAGTGCGCGCATCCGATTTCAGTTCCAGAGCGATTCACCCGATGAGTCCTTCATACTTAGTCGTTTTTTGCAAAATTTCTGACTTTTTGAAAATGTCACTTTTTTGTGAAAATCTCCGCTAAAAGAGGTTATAGTATGTTAGAGGGCATCCCAGGAGGGCTCCAAATGTGTGGGTAAAATATATATCCCTTGGGGGGAAATTTGAAAAAAAGTTGAAAAATTTTTTTTTTCAGGACTTAGAAAATTTTCACACATGTCTCAGACTTCCAGAGAGGGGAGCATGTCAGTGCGTGCATCCGATTTCAGTTCCAGAGCGATTCACCCGATGAGTCCTTCATACTTCGTCGTTTTTTGCAAAATTTCTGACTTTTTGAAAATTTCACTTTTTTGTGAAAATCTTTGCTAAATGAGGTTATAGTATGTTAGAGGGCATCCCAGGAGGGCTCCAAATGTGTGGGTAAAATATATATCCCTTGGGGGGAAATTTGAAAAAAAGTTGAAAAACAAATTTTTTTCTGGACTTAGAAAATTTAAACACATGTCTCAGTCTTCCAGAGAGGGAAGCATGTCAGTGCGCGCATCCGATTTCAGTTCCAGAGCGTTTCACCCGATGAGTCCTTCATATTTAGTCATTTTTTGCAAAATTTCTGACTTTTTGAAAATTTCACTTTTTTGTGAAAATCTCTGCTAAATAAGGTTATAGTATGTTAGAGGGCATCCCAGGAGGGCTCCAAATGTGTGGGTAAAATATATATCCCTTGGGGGGAAATTTGAAAAAAAGTTGAAAAAATTTTTTTTTCTGGACTTAGAAAATTTTCACACATGTCTCAGACTTCCAGAGAGGGGAGCATGTCAGCGCGCGCATCCGATTTCAGTTCCAGAGCGATTCACCCGATGAGTCCTTCATACTTAGTCGTTTTTTGCAAAATTTCTGACTTTTTGAAAATGTCACTTTTTTGTGAAAATCTCCGCTAAATGAGGTTATAGTATGTTAGAGGGCATCCCAGGAGGGCTCCAAATGTGTGGGTAAAATATATATCCCTTGGGGGGAAATTTGAAAAAAAGTTGAAAAAAATTTTTTTTCTGGACTTAGAAAATTTTCACACATGTCTCAGACTTCCAGAGAGGGGAGTATGTCAGTGCGCGCATCCGATTTCAGTTCCAGAGCGATTCACCCGATGAGTCCTTCATACTTAGTCGTTTTTTGCAAAATTTCTGACTTTTTGAAAATGTCACTTTTTTGTGAAAATCTCCGCTAAATGAGGTTATAGTATGATAGAGGGCATCCCAGGAGGGCTCCAAATGTGTGGGTAAAATATATATCCCTTGGGGGGAAATTTGAAAAAAAGTTGAAAAACAAATTTTTTTCTGGACTTAGAAAATTTAAACACGTCTCAGACTTCCAGAGAGGGGAGCATGTCAGTGCGCGCATCCGATTTCAGTTCCAGAGCGATTCACCCGATGAGTCCTTCATACTTAGTCGTTTTTTGCAAAATTTCTGACTTTTTGAAAATTTCACTTTTTTGTGAAAATCTCCGCTAAATGAGGTTATAGTATGTTAGAGGGCATCCCAGGAGGGCTCCAAATGTGTGGGTAAAATATATATCCCTTGGGGGGAAATTTGAAAAAAAGTTGAATAATTTTTTTTTCTGGACTTAGAAAATTTTCACACATGTCTCAGACTGCCAGAGAGGGGAGCATGTCAGTGCGCACATCCGATTTCAGTTCCAGAGCGTTTCACCCGATGAGTCCTTCATATTTAGTCATTTTTTGCAAAATTTCTGACTTTTTGAAAATTTCACTTTTTTTGTGAAAATCTCTGCTAAATGAGGTTATAGTATGTTAGAGGGCATCCCAGGAGGGCTCCAAATGTGTGGGTAAAATATATATCCCTTGGGGGGAAATTTGAAAAAAGTTGAATAATTTTTTTTTTCTGGACTTAGAAAATTTTCACACATATCTCAGACTGCCAGAGAGGGGAGCATGTCAGTGCGCACATTCGATTTCAGTTCCAGAGCGATTCACCCGATGAGTCCTTCATACTTAGTCGTTTTTTGCAAAATTTCTGACTTTTTGAAAATTTCACTTTTTTGTGAAAATCTACGCTAAATGAGGTTATTGTATGTTAGAGGGCATCCCAGGAGGGCTCCAGATGTGTGGGTAAAATATATATCCCTTGGGGGGAAATTTGAAAAAAAGTTGAAAAACAAATTTTTTTCTGGACTTAGAAAATTTAAACACGTCTCAGACTTCCAGAGAGGGGAGCATGTCAGTGCGTGCATCCGATTTCAGTTCCAGAGCGATTCACCCGATGAGTCCTTCATATTTAGTCATTTTTTGCAAAATTTCTGACTTTTTGAAAATTTCACTTTTTTGTGAAAATCTCCGCTAAATGAGGTTATAGTATGTTAGAGGGCATCCCAGGAGGGCTCCAAATGTGTGGGTAAAATATATATCCCTTGGGGGGAAATTTGAAAAAAAGTTGAATAATTTTTTTTTCTGGACTTAGAAAATTTTCACACATGTCTCAGACTTCCAGAGAGGGGAGCATGTCTATAAGCGCATCCGATTTCAGTTCCAGAGCGTTTCACCCGATGAGTCCTTCATATTTAGTCATTTTTTGCAAAATTTCTGACTTTTTGAAAATTTCACTTTTTTTGTGAAAATCTCCGCTAAATGAGGTTATAGTATGTTAGAGGGCATCCCAGGAGGGCTCCAAATGTGTGGGTAAAATATATATCCCTTGGGGGGAAATTTGAAAAAAGTTGAATAATTTTTTTTTTCTGGACTTAGAAAATTTTCACACATATCTCAGACTGCCAGAGAGGGGAGCATGTCAGTGCGCACATCCGATTTCAGTTCCAGAGCGATTCACCCGATGAGTCCTTCATGCTTAGTCGTTTTTTGCAAAATTTCTGACTTTTTGAAAATTTCACTTTTTTGTGAAAATCTTTGCTAAATGAGGTTATAGTATGTTAGAGGGCATCCCAGGAGGGCTCCAAATGTGTGGGTAAAATATATATCCCTTGTGGGGAAATTTGAAAAAAAGTTGAAAAAATATTTTTTTCTGGACTTAGAAAATTTTCACACATGTCTCAGACTTCCAGAGAGGGGAGCATGTCAGTGCGCGCATCCGATTTCAGTTCCAGAGCGATTCACCCGATGAGTCCTTCATACTTAGTCATTTTTTGCAAAATTTCTGACTTTTTGAAAATTTCACTTTTTTGTGAAAATCTCCGCTAAATGAGGTTATAGTATGTTAGAGGGCATCCCAGGAGGGCTCCAAATGTGTGGGTGAAATATATATCCCTTGGGGGGAAATTTGAAAAAAAGTTGAATAATTTTTATTTCTGGACTTAGAAAATTTTCACACATGTCTCAGACTTCCAGAGAGGGGAGCATGTCAGTGCGCGCATCCGATTTCAGTTCCAGAGCGATTCACCCGATGAGTCCTTCATACTTAGTCGTTTTTTGCAAAATTTCTGACTTTTTGAAAATTTCCCTTTTTTTGAAAATCTACGCTAAATGAGGTTATAGTATGTTAGAGGGCATCCCAGGAGGGCTCCAAATGTGTGGGTAAAATATATATCCCTTGGGGGGAAATTTGAAAAAAAGTTTAAAAAAATTTTTTTTATGGACTTAGAAAATTTTCACACATGTCTCAGACTTCCAGAGAGGGGAGCATGTCAGTGCGCGCATCCGATTTCAGTTCCAGAGCGATACACCCGATGAGTCCTTCATTCTTAGTCGTTTCTTGCAAAATTTCTGACTTTTTGAAAATTTCCCTTTTTTGTGATAATCTCCGCTAAATGAGGTTATAGTATGTTAGAGGGCATCCCAGGAGGGCTCCAAATGTGTGGGTAAAATATATATCCCTTGGGGGGAAATTTGAAAAAAAGTTGAAAAAATTTTTTTTTCTGGACTTAGAAAATTTTCACACATGTCTCAGACTTCCAGAGAGGGGAGCATGTCAGTGCGCGCATCCGATTTCAGTTCCAGAGCGTTTCACCCGATGAGTCCTTCATACTTAGTCGTTTTTTGCAAAATTTCATACTTTTTGAAAATTTCACTTTTTTGTGAAAATCTCCGCTAAAAGAGGTTATAGTATGTTAGAGGGCATCCCAGGAGTGCTCCAAATGTGTGGGTAAAATATATATCCCTTGGGGGGAAATTTGAAAAAAAGTTGAAAAAATTTTTTTTTCTGGACTTTGAAAATTTTCACACATGTCTCAGACTTCCAGAGAGGGGAGCATGTCAGTGCGCGCATCCGATTTCAGTTCCAGAGCGATTCACCCGATGAGTCCTTCATACTTAGTCGTTTTTTGCAAAATTTCGGACTTTTTGAAAATGTCACTTTTTTGTGAAAATCTCCGCTAAAAGAGGTTATAGTATGTTAGAGGGCATCCCAGGAGGGCTCCAAATGTGTGGGTAAAATATATATCCCTTGGGGGGAAATTTGAAAAAAAGTTGAAAATTTTTTTTTTTCAGGACTTAGAAAATTTTCACACATGTCTCAGACTTCCAGAGAGGGGAGCATGTCAGTGCGCGCATCCGATTTCAGTTCCAGAGCGATTCACCCGATGAGTCCTTCATACTTAGTCGTTTTTTGCAAAATTTCTGACTTTTTGAAAATTTCACTTTTTTGTGAAAATCTTTGCTAAATGAGGTTATAGTATGTTAGAGGGCATCCCAGGAGGGCTCCAAATGTGTGGGTAAAATATATATCCCTTGGGGGGAAATTTGAAAAAAAGTTGAAAAACAAATTTTTTTCTGGACTTAGAAAATTTAAACACATGTCTCAGTCTTCCAGAGAGGGAAGCATGTCAGTGCGCGCATCCGATTTCAGTTCCAGAGCGTTTCACCCGATGAGTCCTTCATATTTAGTCATTTTTTGCAAAATTTCTGACTTTTTGAAAATTTCACTTTTTTGTGAAAATCTCTGCTAAATGAGGTTATAGTATGTTAGAGGGCATCCCAGGAGGGCTCCAAATGTGTGGGTAAAATATATATCCCTTGGGGGGAAATTTGAAAAAAAGTTGAAAAAAATTTTTTTTCTGGACTTAGAAAATTTTCACACATGTCTCAGACTTCCAGAGAGGGGAGCATGTCAGTGCGCGCATCCGATTTCAGTTCCAGAGCGTTTCACCCGATGAGTCCTTCATATTTAGTCATTTTTTGCAAAATTTCTGACTTTTTGAAAATTTCACTTTTTTGTGAACATCTCTGCTAAATGAGGTTATAGTATGTTAGAGGGCATCCCAGGAGGGCTCCAAATGTGTGGGTAAAATATATATCTCTTGGGGGGAAATTTGAAAAAAAGTTGAAAAAAATTTTTTTTCTGGACTTAGAAAATTTTCACACATGTCTCAGACTTCCAGAGAGGGGAGCATGTCAGTGCGCGCATCCGATTTCAGTTCCAGAGCGATTCACCCGATGAGTACTTCATACTTCGTCGTTTTTTGCAAAATTTCTGACTTTTTGAAAATTTCACTTTTTTGTGAAAATCTTTTCTAAATGAGGTTATAGTATGTTAGAGGGCATCCCAGGAGGGCTCCAAATGTGTGGGTAAAATATATATCCCTTGGAGGGAAATTTGAAAAAAGTTTAAAACATTTTTTTTTCTGGACTTAGAAAATTTAAACACATGTCTCAGACTTACAGAGAGGGGAGCATGTCAGTGCGTGCATCCGATTTCAGTTCCAGAGCGATTCACCCGATGAGTCCTTCATATTTAGTCATTTTTTGCAAAATTTCTGACTTTTTGAAAATGTCACTTTTTTGTGAAAATCTCCGCTAAAAGAGGTTATAGTATGTTAGAGGGCATCCCAGGAGGGCTCCAAATGTGTGGGTAAAATATATATCCCTTGGGGGGAAATTTGAAAAAAAGTTGAAAAATTTTTTTTTTCTGGACTTAGAAAATTTTCACACATGTCTCAGACTTCCAGAGAGGGGAGCATGTCAGTGCGCGCATCCGATTTCAGTTCCAGAGCGATTCACCCGATGAGTCCTTCATACTTAGTCGTTTTTTGCTAAATTTCTGACTTTTTGAAAATTTCACTTTTTTGTGAAAATCTTTTCTAAATGAGGTTATAGTATGTTAGAGGGCATCCCAGGAGGGCTCCAAATGTGTGGGTAAAATATATATCCCTTGGGGGGAAATTTGAAAAAAAGTTGAAAAACAAATTTTTTTCTGGACTTAGAAAATTTAAACACATGTCTCAGTCTTCCAGAGAGGGAAGCATGTCAGTGCGCGCATCCGATTTCAGTTCCAGAGCGTTTCACCCGATGAGTCCTTCATATTTAGTCATTTTTTGCAAAATTTCTGACTTTTTGAAAATTTCACTTTTTTGTGAAAATCTCTGCTAAATGAGGTTATAGTATGTTAGAGGGCATGCCAGGAGGGCTCCAAATGTGTGGGTAAAATATATATCCCTTGGGGGGAAATTTGAAAAAAAGTTGAAAAAAATTTTTTTTCTGGACTTAGAAAATTTTCACACATGTCTCAGACTTCCAGAGAGGGGAGCATGTCAGTGCGCGCATCCGATTTCAGTTCCAGAGCGTTTCACCCGATGAGTCCTTCATATTTAGTCATTTTTTGCAAAATTTCTGACTTTTTGAAAATTTCACTTTTTTGTGAACATCTCTGCTAAATGAGGTTATAGTATGTTAGAGGGCATCCCAGGAGGGCTCCAAATGTGTGGGTAAAATATATATCTCTTGGGGGGAAATTTGAAAAAAAGTTGAAAAAAATTTTTTTTCTGGACTTAGAAAATTTTCACACATGTCTCAGACTTCCAGAGAGGGGAGCATGTCAGTGCGCGCATCCGATTTCAGTTCCAGAGCGATTCACCCGATGAGTACTTCATACTTCGTCGTTTTTTGCAAAATTTCTGACTTTTTGAAAATTTCACTTTTTTGTGAAAATCTTTTCTAAATGAGGTTATAGTATGTTAGAGGGCATCCCAGGAGGGCTCCAAATGTGTGGGTAAAATATATATCCCTTGGAGGGAAATTTGAAAAAAGTTTAAAACATTTTTTTTTCTGGACTTAGAAAATTTAAACACATGTCTCAGACTTACAGAGAGGGGAGCATGTCAGTGCGTGCATCCGATTTCAGTTCCAGAGCGATTCACCCGATGAGTCCTTCATATTTAGTCATTTTTTGCAAAATTTCTGACTTTTTGAAAATGTCACTTTTTTGTGAAAATCTCCGCTAAAAGAGGTTATAGTATGTTAGAGGGCATCCCAGGAGGGCTCCAAATGTGTGGGTAAAATATATATCCCTTGGGGGGAAATTTGAAAAAAAGTTGAAAAATTTTTTTTTTCTGGACTTAGAAAATTTTCACACATGTCTCAGACTTCCAGAGAGGGGAGCATGTCAGTGCGCGCATCCGATTTCAGTTCCAGAGCGATTCACCCGATGAGTCCTTCATACTTAGTCGTTTTTTGCAAAATTTCTGACTTTTTGAAAATTTCACTTTTTTGTGAAAATCTCCGCTAAAAGAGGTTATAGTATGTTAGAGGGCATCCCAGGAGGGCTCCAAATGTGTGGGTAAAATATATATCCCTTGGGGGGAAATTTGAAAAAAAGTTGAAAATTTTTTTTTTTCTGGACTTAGAAAATTTTCACACATGTCTCAGACTTCCAGAGAGGGGAGCATGTCAGTGCGCGCATCCGATTTCAGTTCCAGAGCGATTCACCCGATGAGTACTTCATACTTCGTCGTTTTTTGCTAAATTTCTGACTTTTTGAAAATTTCACTTTTTTGTGAAAATCTTTTCTAAATGAGGTTATAGTATGTTAGAGGGCATCCCAGGAGGGCTCCAAATGTGTGGAGGGAAATTTGAAAAAAGTTTAAAAATTTTTTTTTTCTGGACTTAGAAAATTTAAACACATGTCTCAGACTTACAGAGAGGGGAGCATGTCAGTGTGTGCATCTGATTTCAGTTCCAGAGCGATTCACCCGATGAGTCCTTCATACTTAGTCGTTTTTTGCAAAATTTCTGACTTTTTGAAAATTTCACTTTTTTGTGAAAATCTCCGCTAAAAGAGGTTATAGTATGTTAGAGGGCATCCCAGGAGGGCTCCAAATGTGTGGGTAAAATATATATCCCTTGGGGGGAAATTTGAAAAAAAGTTGAAAAAATTTTTTTTTCTGGACTTAGAAAATTTTCACACATGTCTCAGACTTCCAGATAGGGGAGCATGTCAGTGCGTGCATCCGATTTCAGTTCCAGAGTGATTCACCCAATGAGTCCTTCATATTTAGTCATTTTTTGCAAAATTTCTGACTTTTTGAAAATTTCACTTTTTTGTGAAAATCTCCGCTAAATGAGATTATAGTATGTTAGAGGGCATCCCAGGAGGGCTCCAAATGTGTGGGTAAAATATATATCCCTTGGGGGGAAATTTGAAAAAAAGTTGAATAATTATTTTTTTCTGGACTTAGAAAATTTTCACACATGTCTCAGACTTCCAGAGAGGGGAGCATGTCAGTGCGTGCATCCGATTTCAGTTCCAGAGCGATTCACCCTATGAGTCCTTCATATTTAGTCATTTTTTGCAAAATTTCTGACTTTTTGAAAATTTCACTTTTTTGTTAAAATCTCCGCTAAATGAGGTTATAGTATGTTAGAGGGCATCCCAGGAGGGCTCCAAATGTGTGGGTAAAATATATATCCCTTGGGGGGAAATTTGAAAAAAAGGGGAAATTTGAAAAAAAGTTGAAAAATTTTTTTTTTCTGGACTTAGAAAATTTTCACACATGTCTCAGACTTCCAGAGAGGGGAGCATGTCAGTGCGCGCATCCGATTTCAGTTCCAGAGCGATTCACCCAATGAGTCCTTCATACTTAGTCATTTTTTGGAAAAATTTTCACTTTTTGAAAATTTCACTTTTTTGTGAAAATCTCCGCTAAATGAGGTTATAGTATGTTAGAGGGCATCCCAGGAGGGCTCCAAATGTGTGGGTAAAATATATATCCCTTGGGGGGAAATTTGAAAAAAGTTGAATAATTTTTTTTTCTGGACTTAGAAAATTTTCACACATGTCTTAGACTTCCAGAGAGGGGAGCATGTCAGTGCGCGCATCCGATTTCAGTTCCAGAGCGATTCACCCGATGAGTCCTTCATACTTAGTCGTTTTTTGCAAAATTTCAGACTTTTTGAAAATTTCACTTTTTTGTGAAAATCTCCGCTAAATGAGGTTATAGTATGTTAGAGGGCATCCCAGGAGGGCTCCAAATGTGTGGGTAAAATATATATCCCTTGGGGGGAAATTTGAAAAAAAGTTGAAAAAAAATTTTTTTCTGGACTTAGAAAATTTTCACACATGTCTCAGACTTCCAGAGAGGGGAGCATGTCAGTGCGCGCATCCGATTTCAGTTCCAGAGCGATTCACCCGATGAGTCCTTCATACTTAGTCGTTTTTTGCAAAATTTCTGACTTTTTAAAAATTTCACTTTTTTGTGAAAATCTCCGCTAAATGAGGTTATAGTATGTTAGAGGGCATCCCAGGAGGGCTCCAAATGTGTGGGTAAAATATATATCCCTTGGGGGGAAATTTGAAAAAAAGTTGAATAATTTTTATTTCTGGACTTAGAAAATTTTCACACATGTCTCAGACTTCCAGAGAGGGGAGCATGTCAGTGCGCGCATCCGATTTCAGTTCCAGAGCGATTCACCCGATGAGTCCTTCATACTTAGTCGTTTTTTGCAAAATTTCTGACTTTTTGAAAATTTCCCTTTTTTTGAAAATCTACGCTAAATGAGGTTATAGTATGTTAGAGGGCATCCCAGGAGGGCTCCAAATGTGTGGGTAAAATATATATCCCTTGGGGGGAAATTTGAAAAAAAGTTTAAAAAAATTTTTTTTATGGACTTAGAAAATTTTCACACATGTCTCAGACTTCCAGAGAGGGGAGCATGTCAGTGCGCGCATCCGATTTCAGTTCCAGAGCGATACACCCGATGAGTCCTTCATTCTTAGTCGTTTCTTGCAAAATTTCTGACTTTTTGAAAATTTCCCTTTTTTGTGATAATCTCCGCTAAATGAGGTTATAGTATGTTAGAGGGCATCCCAGGAGGGCTCCAAATGTGTGGGTAAAATATATATCCCTTGGGGGGAAATTTGAAAAAAAGTTGAAAAAATTTTTTTTTCTGGACTTAGAAAATTTTCACACATGTCTCAGACTTCCAGAGAGGGGAGCATGTCAGTGCGCGCATCCGATTTCAGTTCCAGAGCGTTTCACCCGATGAGTCCTTCATACTTAGTCGTTTTTTGCAAAATTTCATACTTTTTGAAAATTTCACTTTTTTGTGAAAATCTCCGCTAAAAGAGGTTATAGTATGTTAGAGGGCATCCCAGGAGTGCTCCAAATGTGTGGGTAAAATATATATCCCTTGGGGGGAAATTTGAAAAAAAGTTGAAAAAATTTTTTTTTCTGGACTTTGAAAATTTTCACACATGTCTCAGACTTCCAGAGAGGGGAGCATGTCAGTGCGCGCATCCGATTTCAGTTCCAGAGCGATTCACCCGATGAGTCCTTCATACTTAGTCGTTTTTTGCAAAATTTCTGACTTTTTGAAAATGTCACTTTTTTGTGAAAATCTCCGCTAAAAGAGGTTATAGTATGTTAGAGGGCATCCCAGGAGGGCTCCAAATGTGTGGGTAAAATATATATCCCTTGGGGGGAAATTTGAAAAAAAGTTGAAAATTTTTTTTTTTCAGGACTAAGAAAATTTTCACACATGTCTCAGACTTCCAGAGAGGGGAGCATGTCAGTGCGCGCATCCGATTTCAGTTCCAGAGCGATTCACCCGATGAGTCCTTCATACTTAGTCGTTTTTTGCAAAATTTCTGACTTTTTGAAAATTTCACTTTTTTGTGAAAATCTTTGCTAAATGAGGTTATAGTATGTTAGAGGGCATCCCAGGAGGGCTCCAAATGTGTGGGTAAAATATATATCCCTTGGGGGGAAATTTGAAAAAAAGTTGAAAAACAAATTTTTTTCTGGACTTAGAAAATTTAAACACATGTCTCAGTCTTCCAGAGAGGGAAGCATGTCAGTGCGCGCATCCGATTTCAGTTCCAGAGCGTTTCACCCGATGAGTCCTCCATATTTAGTCATTTTTTGCAAAATTTCTGACTTTTTGAAAATTTCACTTTTTTGTGAAAATCTCTGCTAAATGAGGTTATAGTATGTTAGAGGGCATCCCAGGAGGGCTCCAAATGTGTGGGTAAAATATATATCCCTTGGGGGGAAATTTGAAAAAAAGTTGAAAAAAATTTTTTTTCTGGACTTAGAAAATTTTCACACATGTCTCAGACTTCCAGAGAGGGGAGCATGTCAGTGCGCGCATCCGATTTCAGTTCCAGAGCGTTTCACCCGATGAGTCCTTCATATTTAGTCATTTTTTGCAAAATTTCTGACTTTTTGAAAATTTCACTTTTTTGTGAACATCTCTGCTAAATGAGGTTATAGTATGTTAGAGGGCATCCCAGGAGGGCTCCAAATGTGTGGGTAAAATATATATCTCTTGGGGGGAAATTTGAAAAAAAGTTGAAAAAAATTTTTTTTCTGGACTTAGAAAATTTTCACACATGTCTCAGACTTCCAGAGAGGGGAGCATGTCAGTGCGCGCATCCGATTTCAGTTCCAGAGCGATTCACCCGATGAGTACTTCATACTTCGTCGTTTTTTGCAAAATTTCTGACTTTTTGAAAATTTCACTTTTTTGTGAAAATCTTTTCTAAATGAGGTTATAGTATGTTAGAGGGCATCCCAGGAGGGCTCCAAATGTGTGGGTAAAATATATATCCCTTGGAGGGAAATTTGAAAAAAGTTTAAAACATTTTTTTTTCTGGACTTAGAAAATTTAAACACATGTCTCAGACTTACAGAGAGGGGAGCATGTCAGTGCGTGCATCTGATTTCAGTTCCAGAGCGATTCACCCGATGAGTCCTTCATACTTAGTCGTTTTTTGCAAAATTTCTGACTTTTTGAAAATTTCACTTTTTTGTGAAAATCTCCGCTAAAAGAGGTTATAGTATGTTAGAGGGCATCCCAGGAGGGCTCCAAATGTGTGGGTAAAATATATATCCCTTGGGGGGAAATTTGAAAAAAAGTTGAAAAAATTTTTTTTTCTGGACTTAGAAAATTTTCACACATGTCTCAGACTTCCAGATAGGGGAGCATGTCAGTGCGTGCATCCGATTTCAGTTCCAGAGTGATTCACCCAATGAGTCCTTCATATTTAGTCATTTTTTGCAAAATTTCAGACTTTTTGAAAATTTCACTTTTTTGTGAAAATCTCCGCTAAATGAGATTATAGTATGTTAGAGGGCATCCCAGGAGGGCTCCAAATGTGTGGGTAAAATATATATCCCTTGGGGGGAAATTTGAAAAAAAGTTGAATAATTATTTTTTTCTGGACTTAGAAAATTTTCACACATGTCTCAGACTTCCAGAGAGGGGAGCATGTCAGTGCGTGCATCCGATTTCAGTTCCAGAGCGATTCACCCTATGAGTCCTTCATATTTAGTCATTTTTTGCAAAATTTCTGACTTTTTGAAAATTTCACTTTTTTGTTAAAATCTCCGCTAAATGAGGTTATAGTATGTTAGAGGGCATCCCAGGAGGGCTCCAAATGTGTGGGTAAAATATATATCCCTTGGGGGGAAATTTGAAAAAAAGGGGAAATTTGAAAAAAAGTTGAAAAATTTTTTTTTTCTGGACTTAGAAAATTTTCACACATGTCTCAGACTTCCAGAGAGGGGAGCATGTCAGTGCGCGCATCCGATTTCAGTTCCAGAGCGATTCACCCAATGAGTCCTTCATACTTAGTCATTTTTTGGAAAAATTTTCACTTTTTGAAAATTTCACTTTTTTGTGAAAATCTCCGCTAAATGAGGTTATAGTATGTTAGAGGGCATCCCAGGAGGGCTCCAAATGTGTGGGTAAAATATATATCCCTTGGGGGGAAATTTGAAAAAAGTTGAATAATTTTTTTTTCTGGACTTAGAAAATTTTCACACATGTCTCAGACTTCCAGAGAGGGGAGCATGTCAGTGCGCGCATCCGATTTCAGTTCCAGAGCGATTCACCCGATGAGTCCTTCATACTTAGTCGTTTTTTGCAAAATTTCAGACTTTTTGAAAATTTCACTTTTTTGTGAAAATCTCCGCTAAATGAGGTTATAGTATGTTAGAGGGCATCCCAGGAGGGCTCCAAATGTGTGGGTAAAATATATATCCCTTGGGGGGAAATTTGAAAAAAAGTTGAAAAAAAATTTTTTTCTGGACTTAGAAAATTTTCACACATGTCTCAGACTTCCAGAGAGGGGAGCATGTCAGTGCGCGCATCCGATTTCAGTTCCAGAGCGATTCACCCGATGAGTCCTTCATACTTAGTCGTTTTTTGCAAAATTTCTGACTTTTTAAAAATTTCACTTTTTTGTGAAAATCTCCGCTAAATGAGGTTATAGTATGTTAGAGGGCATCCCAGGAGGGCTCCAAATGTGTGGGTAAAATATATATCCCTTGGGGGAAATTTGAAAAAAAGTTGAAAAATTTTTTTTTTCTGGACTTAGAAAATTTTCACACATGTCTCAGACTTCCAGAGAGGGGAGCATGTCTATAAGCGCATCCGATTTCAGTTCCAGAGCGTTTCACCCGATGAGTCCTTCATACTTAGTCGTTTTTTGGAAAAATTTTCACTTTTTGAAAATTTCACTTTTTTGTGAAAATCTCCGCTAAATGAGGTTATAGTATGTTAGAGGGCATCCCAGGAGGGCTCCAAATGTGTGGGTAAAATATATATCCCTTGGGGGGAAATTTGAAAAAAAGTTGAATAATTTTTTTTTCTGGACTTAGAAAATTTTCACACATGTCTCAGACTGCCAGAGAGGGGAGCATGTCAGTGCGCACATCCGATTTCAGTTCCAGAGCGTTTCACCCGATGAGTCCTTCAGATTTAGTCATTTTTTGCAAAATTTCTGACTTTTTGAAAATTTCACTTTTTTGTGAAAATCTCCGCTAAATGAGGTTATAGTATGTTAGAGGGCATCCCAGGAGGGCTCCAAATGTGTGGGTAAAATATATATCCCTTGGGGGGAAATTTGAAAAAAAGTTGAATAACTTTTTTTTTCTGGACTTAGAAAATTTTCACACATATCTCAGACTGCCAGAGAGGGGAGCATGTCAGTGCGGACATCCGATTTCAGTTCCAGAGCGATTCACCCGATGAGTCCTTCATACTTAGTCGTTTTTTGCAAAATTTCTGACTTTTTGAAAATTTCACTTTTTTGTGAAAATCTTTGCTAAATGAGGTTATAGTATGTTAGAGGGCATCCCAGGAGGGCTCCAAATGTGAGGGTAAAATATATATCCCTTGTGGGGAAATTTGAAAAAAAGTTGAAAAAAATTTATTTTCTGGACTTAGAAAATTTAAACACATGTCTCAGACTTCCAGAGAAGGGAGCATGTCAGTGCGTGCATCCGATTTCAGTTCCAGAGCGATTCACCCAATGAGTCCTTCATATTTAGTCATTTTTTGCAAAATTTCTGACTTTTTGAAAATTTCACTTTTTTGTGAAAATCTCCGCTAAATGAGATTATAGTATGTTAGAGGGCATCCCAGGAGGGCTCCAAATGTGTGGGTAAAATATATATCCCTTGGGGGGAAATTTGAAAAAATTTGAATAATTATTTTTTTCTGGACTTAGAAAATTTTCACACATGTCTCAGACTTCCAGAGAGGGGAGCATGTCAGTGCGTGCATCCGATTTCAGTTCCAGAGCGATTCACCCTATGAGTCCTTCATATTTAGTCATTTTTTGCAAAATTTCTGACTTTTTGAAAATTTCACTTTTTTGTGAAAATCTCCGCTAAATTAGGTTATAGTATGTTAGAGGGCATCCCAGGAGGGCTCCAAATGTGTGGGTAAAATATATATCCCTTGGGGGGAAATTTGAAAAAAAGTTGAAAAAATTTTTTTTTCTGGACTTAGAAAATTTTCACACATGTCTCAGACTTCCAGAGAGGGGAGCATGTCAGTGCGCGCATCCGATTTCAGTTCCAGAGCGAATCACCCGATGAGTCCTTCATACTTAGTCGTTTTTTGCAAAATTTCTGACTTTTTGAAAATTTCACTTTTTTGTGAAAATCTCCGCTAAATGAGGTTATAGTATGTTAGAGGGCATCCCAGGAGGGCTCCAAATGTGTGGGTAAAATATATATCCCTTGGGGGAAATTTGAAAAAAAGTTGAAAAATTATTTTTTTCTGGACTTAGAAAATTTTCACACATGTCTCAGACTTCCAGAGAGGGGAGCATGTCAGTGCGTGCATCCGATTTCAGTTCCAGAGCGATTCACCCTATGAGTCCTTCATATTTAGTCATTTTTTGCAAAATTTCTGAATTTTTGAAAATTTCACTTTTTTGTGAAAATCTCCGCTAAATGAGGTTATAGTATGTTAGAGGGCATCCCAGGAGGGCTCCAAATGTGTGGGTAAAATATATATCCCTTGGGGGGAAATTTGAAAAAAAGTTGAAAAATTTTTTTTTCTGGACTTAGAAAATTTTCACACATGTCTCAGACTTCCAGAGAGGGGAGCATGTCAGTGCGCGCATCCGATTTCAGTTCCAGAGCGATTCACCCAATGAGTCCTTCATACTTAGTCATTTTTTGGAAAAATTTTCACTTTTTGAAAATTTCACTTTTTTGTGAAAATCTCCGCTAAATGAGGTTATAGTATGTTAGAGGGCATCCCAGGAGGGCTCCAAATGTGTGGGTAAAATATATATCCCTTGGGGGGAAATTTGAAAAAAGTTGAATAATTTTTTTTTCTGGACTTAGAAAATTTTCACACATGTCTCAGACTTCCAGAGAGGGGAGCATGTCAGTGCGTGCATCCGATTTCAGTTCCAGAGCGATTCACCCGATGAGTCCTTCATACTTAGTCGTTTTTTGCAAAATTTCAGACTTTTTGAAAATTTCACTTTTTTGTGAAAATCTCCGCTAAATTAGGTTATAGTATGTTAGAGGGCATCCCAGGAGGGCTCCAAATGTGTGGGTAAAATATATATCCCTTGGGGGGAAATTTGAAAAAAAGTTGAAAAAATTTTTTTTTCTGGACTTAGAAAATTTTCACACATGTCTCAGACTTCCAGAGAGGGGAGCATGTCAGTGCGCGCATCCGATTTCAGTTCCAGAGCGATTCACCCGATGAGTCCTTCATACTTAGTCGTTTTTTGCAAAATTTCTGACTTTTTGAAAATTTCACTTTTTTGTGAAAATCTCCGCTAAATGAGGTTATAGTATGTTAGAGGGCATCCCAGGAGGGCTCCAAATGTGTGGGTAAAATATATATCCCTTGGGGGAAATTTGAAAAAAAGTTGAAAAATTTTTTTTTTCTGGACTTAGAAAATTTTCACACATCTCTCAGACTTCCAGAGAGGGGAGCATGTCTATAAGCGCATCCGATTTCAGTTCCAGAGCGTTTCACCCGATGAGTCCTTCATACTTAGTCGTTTTTTGGAAAAATTTTCACTTTTTGAAAATTTCACTTTTTTGTGAAAATCTCCGCTAAATGAGGTTATAGTATGTTAGAGGGCATCCCAGGAGGGCTCCAAATGTGTGGGTAAAATATATATCCCTTGGGGGGAAATTTGAAAAAAAGTTGAATAATTTTTATTTCTGGACTTAGAAAATTTTCACACATGTCTCAGACTTCCAGAGAGGGGAGCATGTCAGTGCGCGCATCCGATTTCAGTTCCAGAGCGATTCACCCGATGAGTCCTTCATACTTAGTCGTTTTTTGCAAAATTTCTGACTTTTTGAAAATTTCCCTTTTTTTGAAAATCTACGCTAAATGAGGTTATAGTATGTTAGAGGGCATCCCAGGAGGGCTCCAAATGTGTGGGTAAAATATATATCCCTTGGGGGGAAATTTGAAAAAAAGTTTAAAAAAATTTTTTTTATGGACTTAGAAAATTTTCACACATGTCTCAGACTTCCAGAGAGGGGAGCATGTCAGTGCGCGCATCCGATTTCAGTTCCAGAGCGATACACCCGATGAGTCCTTCATTCTTAGTCGTTTCTTGCAAAATTTCTGACTTTTTGAAAATTTCCCTTTTTTGTGATAATCTCCGCTAAATGAGGTTATAGTATGTTAGAGGGCATCCCAGGAGGGCTTCAAATGTGTGGGTAAAATATATATCCCTTGGGGGGAAATTTGAAAAAAAGTTGAAAAAATTTTTTTTTCTGGACTTAGAAAATTTTCACACATGTCTCAGACTTCCAGAGAGGGGAGCATGTCAGTGCGCGCATCCGATTTCAGTTCCAGAGCGTTTCACCCGATGAGTCCTTCATATTTAGTCATTTTTTGCAAAATTTCTGACTTTTTGAAAATTTCACTTTTTTGTGAAAATCTCCGCTAAATGAGGATATAGTATGTTAGAGGGCATCCCAGGTGGGCTCCAAATGTGTGGGTAAAATATATATCCCTTGGGGGGAAATTTGAAAAAAAGTTGAAAAACATTTTTTTTCTGGACTTAGAAAATTTAAACACATGTCTCAGACTTCCAGAGAGGGGAGCATGTCAGTGCGTGCATCCGATTTCAGTTCCAGAGCGATTCACCCGATGAGTCCTTCATATTTAGTCATTTTTTGCAAAATTTCTGACTTTTTGAAAATTTCACTTTTTTGTGAAAATCTCCGCTAAATGAGGTTATAGTATGTTAGAGGGCATCCCAGGAGGGCTCCAAATGTGTGGGTAAAATATATATCCCTTGGGGGGAAATTTGAAAAAAAGTTGAATAATTTTTTTTTTCTGGACTTAGAAAACTTTCACACATGTCTCAGACTTCCAGAGAGGGGAGCATGTCAGTGCGCGCATCCGATTTCAGTTCCAGAGCGATTCACCCGATGAGTCCTTCATACTTAGTCGTTTTTTGCAAAATTTCATACTTTTTGAAAATTTCACTTTTTTGTGAAAATCTCCGCTTAAAGAGGTTATAGTATGTTAGAGGGCATCCCAGGAGTGCTCCAAATGTGTGGGTAAAATATATATCCCTTGGGGGGAAATTTGAAAAAAGTTGAATAATTTTTTTTTTCTGGACTTAGAAAATTTTCACACATATCTCAGACTGCCAGAGAGGGGAGCATGTCAGTGCGCACATCCGATTTCAGTTCCAGAGCGATTCACCCGATGAGTCCTTCATACTTAGTCGTTTTTTGCAAAATTTCTGACTTTTTGAAAATTTCACTTTTTTGTGAAAATCTTTGCTAAATGAGGTTATAGTATGTTAGAGGGCATCCCAGGAGGGCTCCAAATGTGTGGGTAAAATATATATCCCTTGGGGGGAAATTTGAAAAAAAGTTGAATAATTTTTATTTCTGGACTTAGAAAATTTTCACACATGTCTCAGACTTCCAGAGAGGGGAGCATGTCAGTGCGCGCATCCGATTTCAGTTCCAGAGCGATTCACCCGATGAGTCCTTCATACTTAGTCGTTTTTTGCAAAATTTCTGACTTTTTGAAAATTTCCCTTTTTTTGAAAATCTACGCTAAATGAGGTTATAGTATGTTAGAGGGCATCCCAGGAGGGCTCCAAATGTGTGGGTAAAATATATATCCCTTGGGGGGAAATTTGAAAAAAAGTTTAAAAAAATTTTTTTTATGGACTTAGAAAATTTTCACACATGTCTCAGACTTCCAGAGAGGGGAGCATGTCAGTGCGCGCATCCGATTTCAGTTCCAGAGCGATACACCCGATGAGTCCTTCATTCTTAGTCGTTTCTTGCAAAATTTCTGACTTTTTGAAAATTTCCCTTTTTTGTGATAATCTCCGCTAAATGAGGTTATAGTATGTTAGAGGGCATCCCAGGAGGGCTCCAAATGTGTGGGTAAAATATATATCCCTTGGGGGGAAATTTGAAAAAAAGTTGAAAAAATTTTTTTTTCTGGACTTAGAAAATTTTCACACATGTCTCAGACTTCCAGAGAGGGGAGCATGTCAGTGCGCGCATCCGATTTCAGTTCCAGAGCGTTTCACCCGATGAGTCCTTCATATTTAGTCATTTTTTGCAAAATTTCTGACTTTTTGAAAATTTCACTTTTTTGTGAAAATCTCTGCTAAATGAGGTTATAGTATGTTAGAGGGCATCCCAGGAGGGCTCCAAATGTGTGGGTAAAATATATATCCCTTGGGGGAAATTTGAAAAAAAGTTGAAAAAATTTTTTTTTCTGGACTTAGAAAATTTTCACACATGTCTCAGACTTCCAGAGAGGGGAGCATGTCAGTGCGCGCATCCGATTTCAGTTCCAGAGCGATTCACCCGATGAGTCCTTCATACTTAGTCGTTTTTTGCAAAATTTCTGACTTTTTGAAAATGTCACTTTTTTGTGAAAATCTCCGCTAAAAGAGGTTATAGTATGTTAGAGGGCATCCCAGGAGGGCTCCAAATGTGTGGGTAAAATATATATCCCTTGGGGGGAAATTTGAAAAAAAGTTGAAAAATTTTTTTTTTCAGGACTTAGAAAATTTTCACACATGTCTCAGACTTCCAGAGAGGGGAGCATGTCAGTGCGCGCATCCGATTTCAGTTCCAGAGCGATTCACCCGATGAGTCCTTCATACTTCGTCGTTTTTTGCAAAATTTCTGACTTTTTGAAAATTTCACTTTTTTGTGAAAATCTTTGCTAAATGAGGTTATAGTATGTTAGAGGGCATCCCAGGAGGGCTCCAAATGTGTGGGTAAAATATATATCCCTTGGGGGGAAATTTGAAAAAAAGTTGAAAAACAAATTTTTTTCTGGACTTAGAAAATTTAAACACATGTCTCAGTCTTCCAGAGAGGGAAGCATGTCAGTGCGCGCATCCGATTTCAGTTCCAGAGCGTTTCACCCGATGAGTCCTTCATATTTAGTCATTTTTTGCAAAATTTCTGACTTTTTGAAAATTTCACTTTTTTGTGAAAATCTCTGCTAAATAAGGTTATAGTATGTTAGAGGGCATCCCAGGAGGGCTCCAAATGTGTGGGTAAAATATATATCCCTTGGGGGGAAATTTGAAAAAAAGTTGAAAAAATTTTTTTTTCTGGACTTAGAAAATTTTCACACATGTCTCAGACTTCCAGAGAGGGGAGCATGTCAGTGCGCGCATCCGATTTCAGTTCCAGAGCGTTTCACCCGATGAGTCCTTCATATTTAGTCATTTTTTGCAAAATTTCTGACTTTTTGAAAATTTCACTTTTTTGTGAACATCTCTGCTAAATGAGGTTATAGTATGTTAGAGGGCATCCCAGGAGGGCTCCAAATGTGTGGGTAAAATATATATCTCTTGGGGGGAAATTTGAAAAAAAGTTGAAAAAATTTTTTTTTCTGGACTTAGAAAATTTTCACACATGTCTCAGACTTCCAGAGAGGGGAGCATGTCAGTGCGCGCATCCGATTTTAGTTCCAGAGCGATTCACCCGATGAGTACTTCATACTTCGTCGTTTTTTGCAAAATTTCTGACTTTTTGAAAATTTCACTTTTTTGTGAAAATCTTTTCTAAATGAGGTTATAGTATGTTAGAGGGCATCCCAGGAGGGCTCCAAATGTGTGGGTAAAATATATATCCCTTGGAGGGAAATTTGAAAAAAGTTTAAAACATTTTTTTTTCTGGACTTAGAAAATTTTCACACATGTCTCAGACTTCCAGAGAGGGGAGCATGTCAGTGCGCGCATCCGATTTCAGTTCCAGAGCGATTCACCCGATGAGTCCTTCATACTTAGTCGTTTTTTGCAAAATTTCTGACTTTTTGAAAATTTCACTTTTTTGTGAAAATCTCCGCTAAAAGAGGTCATAGTATGTTAGAGGGCATCCCAGGAGGGCTCCAAATGTGTGGGTAAAATATATATCCCTTGGGGGGAAATTTGAAAAAAAGTTGAAAATTTTTTTTTTTCTGGACTTAGAAAATTTTCACACATGTCTCAGACTTCCAGAGAGGGGAGCATGTCAGTGCGCGCATCCGATTTCAGTTCCAGAGCGATTCACCCGATGAGTACTTCATACTTCGTCGTTTTTTGCTAAATTTCTGACTTTTTGAAAATTTCACTTTTTTGTGAAAATCTTTTCTAAATGAGGTTATAGTATGTTAGAGGGCATCCCAGGAGGGCTCCAAATGTGTGGGTAAAATATATATCCCTTGGAGGGAAATTTGAAAAAAGTTTAAAAATTTTTTTTTTCTGGACTTAGAAAATTTAAACACATGTCTCAGACTTACAGAGAGGGGAGCATGTCAGTGCGTGCATCTGATTTCAGTTCCAGAGCGATTCACCCGATGAGTCCTTCATACTTAGTCGTTTTTTGCAAAATTTCTGACTTTTTGAAAATTTCACTTTTTTGTGAAAATCTCCGCTAAAAGAGGTTATAGTATGTTAGAGGGCATCCCAGGAGGGCTCCAAATGTGTGGGTAAAATATATATCCCTTGGGGGGAAATTTGAAAAAAAGTTGAAAATTTTTTTTTTTCTGGACTTAGAAAATTTTCACACATGTCTCAGACTTCCAGATAGGGGAGCATGTCAGTGCGTGCATCCGATTTCAGTTCCAGAGTGATTCACCCAATGAGTCCTTCATATTTAGTCATTTTTTGCAAAATTTCTGACTTTTTGAAAATTTCACTTTTTTGTGAAAATCTCCGCTAAATGAGATTATAGTATGTTAGAGGGCATCCCAGGAGGGCTCCAAATGTGTGGGTAAAATATATATCCCTTGGGGGGAAATTTGAAAAAAAGTTGAATAATTATTTTTTTCTGGACTTAGAAAATTTTCACACATGTCTCAGACTTCCAGAGAGGGGAGCATGTCAGTGCGTGCATCCGATTTCAGTTCCAGAGCGATTCACCCTATGAGTCCTTCATATTTAGTCATTTTTTGCAAAATTTCTGACTTTTTGAAAATTTCACTTTTTTGTTAAAATCTCCGCTAAATGAGGTTATAGTATGTTAGAGGGCATCCCAGGAGGGCTCCAAATGTGTGGGTAAAATATATATCCCTTGGGGGGAAATTTGAAAAAAAGGGGAAATTTGAAAAAAAGTTGAAAAATTTTTTTTTTCTGGACTTAGAAAATTTTCACACATGTCTCAGACTTCCAGAGAGGGGAGCATGTCAGTGCGCGCATCCGATTTCAGTTCCAGAGCGATTCACCCAATGAGTCCTTCATACTTAGTCATTTTTTGGAAAAATTTTCACTTTTTGAAAATTTCACTTTTTTGTGAAAATCTCCGCTAAATGAGGTTATAGTATGTTAGAGGGCATCCCAGGAGGGCTCCAAATGTGTGGGTAAAATATATATCCCTTGGGGGGAAATTTGAAAAAAGTTGAATAATTTTTTTTTCTGGACTTAGAAAATTTTCACACATGTCTCAGACTTCCAGAGAGGGGAGCATGTCAGTGCGCGCATCCGATTTCAGTTCCAGAGCATTTCACCCGATGAGTCCTTCATATTTAGTCATTTTTTGCAAAATTTCTGACTTTTTGAAAATTTCACTTTTTCGTGAAAATCTCTGCTAAATGAGTTTATAGTATGTTAGAGGGCATCCCAGGAGGGCTCCAGATGTGTGGGTAAAATATATATCCCTTGGGGGGAAATTTGAAAAAAAGTTGAAAAACAATTTTTTTTCTGGACTTAGAAAATTTAAACACATATCTCAGACTTCCAGAGAGGGGAGCATGTCAGTGCGTGCATCCGATTTCAGTTCCAGAGCGATTCACCCGATGAGTCCTTCATATTTAGTCATTTTTTGCAAAATTTCTGACTTTTTGAAAATTTCACTTTTTTGTGAAAATCTCCGCTAAATGAGGTTATAGTATGTTAGAGGGCATCCCAGGAGGGCTCCAAATGTGTGGGTAAAATATATATCCCTTGGGGGGAAATTTGAAAAAAAGTTGAATAATTTTTTTTTCTGGACTTAGAAAATTTTCACACATGTCTCAGACGGCCAGAGAGGGGAGCATGTCAGTGCGCACATCCGATTTCAGTTCCAGAGCGTTTCACCCGATGAGTCCTTCAGATTTAGTCATTTTTTGCAAAATTTCTGACTTTTTGAAAATTTCACTTTTTTGTGAAAATCTCCGCTAAATGAGGTTATAGTATGTTAGAGGGCATCCCAGGAGGGCTCCAAATGTGTGGGTAAAATATATATCCCTTGGGGGGAAATTTGAAAAAAAGTTGAATAACTTTTTTTTTCTGGACTTAGAAAATTTTCACACATGTCTCAGACTGCCAGAGAGGGGAGCATGTCAGTGCGGACATCCGATTTCAGTTCCAGAGCGATTCACCCGATGAGTCCTTCATACTTAGTCGTTTTTTGCAAAATTTCTGACTTTTTGAAAATTTCACTTTTTTGTGAAAATCTTTGCTAAATGAGGTTATAGTATGTTAGAGGGCATCCCAGGAGGGCTCCAAATGTGTGGGTAAAATATATATCCCTTGTGGGGAAATTTGAAAAAAAGTTGAAAAAAATTTATTTTCTGGACTTAGAAAATTTAAACACATGTCTCAGACTTCCAGAGAAGGGAGCATGTCAGTGCGTGCATCCGATTTCAGTTCCAGAGTGATTCACCCAATGAATCCTTCATATTTAGTCATTTTTTGCAAAATTTCTGACTTTTTGAAAATTTCACTTTTTTGTGAAAATCTCCGCTAAATGAGATTATAGTATCTTAGAGGGCATCCCAGGAGGGCTCCAAATGTGTGGGTAAAATATATATCCCTTGGGGGGAAATTTGAAAAAAAGTTGAATAATTATTTTTTTCTGGACTTAGAAAATTTTCACACATGTCTCAGACTTCCAGAGAGGGGAGCATGTCAGTGCGTGCATCCGATTTCAGTTCCAGAGCGATTCACCCTATGAGTCCTTCATATTTAGTCATTTTTTGCAAAATTTCTGAATTTTTGAAAATTTCACTTTTTTGTGAAAATCTCCGCTAAATGAGGTTATAGTATGTTAGAGGGCATCCCAGGAGGGCTCCAAATGTGTGGGTAAAATATATATCCCTTGGGGGGAAATTTGAAAAAAAGTTGAAAAATTTTTTTTTCTGGACTTAGAAAATTTTCACACATGTCTCAGACTTCCAGAGAGGGGAGCATGTCAGTGCGCGCATCCGATTTCAGTTCCAGAGCGATTCACCCAATGAGTCCTTCATACTTAGTCATTTTTTGGAAAAATTTTCACTTTTTGAAAATTTCACTTTTTTGTGAAAATCTCCGCTAAATGAGGTTATAGTATGTTAGAGGGCATCCCAGGAGGGCTCCAAATGTGTGGGTAAAATATATATCCCTTGGGGGGAAATTTGAAAAAAGTTGAATAATTTTTTTTTCTGGACTTAGAAAATTTTCACACATGTCTCAGACTTCCAGAGAGGGGAGCATGTCAGTGCGTGCATCCGATTTCAGTTCCAGAGCGATTCACCCGATGAGTCCTTCATACTTAGTCGTTTTTTGCAAAATTTCAGACTTTTTGAAAATTTCACTTTTTTGTGAAAATCTCCGCTAAATTAGGTTATAGTATGTTAGAGGGCATCCCAGGAGGGCTCCAAATGTGTGGGTAAAATATATATCCCTTGGGGGGAAATTTGAAAAAAAGTTGAAAAAAATTTTTTTTCTGGACTTAGAAAATTTTCACACATGTCTCAGACTTCCAGAGAGGGGAGCATGTCAGTGCGCGCATCCGATTTCAGTTCCAGAGCGATTCACCCGATGAGTCCTTCATACTTAGTCGTTTTTTGCAAAATTTCTGACTTTTTGAAAATTTCACTTTTTTGTGAAAATCTCCGCTAAATGAGGTTATAGTATGTTAGAGGGCATCCCAGGAGGGCTCCAAATGTGTGGGTAAAATATATATCCCTTGGGGGAAATTTGAAAAAAAGTTGAAAAATTTTTTTTTTCTGGACTTAGAAAATTTTCACACATGTCTCAGACTTCCAGAGAGGGGAGCATGTCTATAAGCGCATCCGATTTCAGTTCCAGAGCGTTTCACCCGATGAGTCCTTCATACTTAGTCGTTTTTTGGAAAAATTTTCACTTTTTGAAAATTTCACTTTTTTGTGAAAATCTCCGCTAAATGAGGTTATAGTATGTTAGAGGGCATCCCAGGAGGGCTCCAAATGTGTGGGTAAAATATATATCCCTTGGGGGGAAATTTGAAAAAAAGTTGAATAATTTTTTTTTCTGGACTTAGAAAATTTTCACACATGTCTCAGACTTCCAGATAGGGGAGCATGTCAGTGCGCGCATCCGATTTCAGTTCCAGAGCGATTCACCCGATGAGTCCTTCATACTTAGTCGTTTTTTGCAAAATTTCTGACTTTTTGAAAATTTCACTTTTTTGTGAAAATCTCCGCTAAATGAGGTTATAGTATGATAGAGGGCATCCCAGGAGGGCTCCAAATTTGTGGGTAAAATATATATCCCTTGTGGGGAAATTTGAAAAAAAGTTGAAAATTTTTTTTTTTCTGGACTTAGAAAATTTTCACACATGTCTCAGACTTCCAGAGAGGGGAGCATGTCAGTGCGCGCATCCGATTTCAGTTCCAGAGTGATTCACCCAATGAGTCCTTCATATTTAGTCATTTTTTGCAAAATTTCTGACTTTTTGAAAATTTCACTTTTTTGTGAAAATCTCCGCTAAATGAGATTATAGTATGTTAGAGGGCATCCCAGGAGGGCTCCAAATGTGTGGGTAAAATATATATCCCTTGGGGGGAAATTTGAAAAAAGTTGAATAATTATTTTTTTCTGGACTTAGAAAATTTTCACACATGTCTCAGACTTCCAGAGAGGGGAGCATGTCAGTGCGTGCATCCGATTTCAGTTCCAGAGCGATTCACCCTATGAGTCCTTCATATTTAGTCATTTTTTGCAAAATTTCTGAATTTTTGAAAATTTCACTTTTTTGTGAAAATCTCCGCTAAATGAGGTTATAGTATGTTAGAGGGCATCCCAGGAGGGCTCCAAATGTGTGGGTAAAATATATATCCCTTGGGGGGAAATTTGAAAAAAAGTTGAAAAATTTTTTTTTCTGGACTTAGAAAATTTTCACACATGTCTCAGACTTCCAGAGAGGGGAGCATGTCAGTGCGCGCATCCGATTTCAGTTCCAGAGCGATTCACCCAATGAGTCCTTCATACTTAGTCATTTTTTGGAAAAATTTTCACTTTTTGAAAATTTCACTTTTTTGTGAAAATCTCCGCTAAATGAGGTTATAGTATGTTAGAGGGCATCCCAGGAGGGCTCCAAATGTGTGGGTAAAATATATATCCCTTGGGGGGAAATTTGAAAAAAGTTGAATAATTTTTTTTTCTGGACTTAGAAAATTTTCACACATGTCTCAGACTTCCAGAGAGGGGAGCATGTCAGTGCGTGCATCCGATTTCAGTTCCAGAGCGATTCACCCTATGAGTCCTTCATATTTAGTCATTTTTTGCAAAATTTCTGAATTTTTGAAAATTTCACTTTTTTGTGAAAATCTCCGCTAAATGAGGTTATAGTATGTTAGAGGGCATCCCAGGAGGGCTCCAAATGTGTGGGTAAAATATATATCCCTTGGGGGGAAATTTGAAAAAAAGTTGAAAAATTTTTTTTTCTGGACTTAGAAAATTTTCACACATGTCTCAGACTTCCAGAGAGGGGAGCATGTCAGTGCGCGCATCCGATTTCAGTTCCAGAGCGATTCACCCAATGAGTCCTTCATACTTAGTCATTTTTTGGAAAAATTTTCACTTTTTGAAAATTTCACTTTTTTGTGAAAATCTCCGCTAAATGAGGTTATAGTATGTTAGAGGGCATCCCAGGAGGGCTCCAAATGTGTGGGTAAAATATATATCCCTTGGGGGGAAATTTGAAAAAAGTTGAATAATTTTTTTTTCTGGACTTAGAAAATTTTCACACATGTCTCAGACTTCCAGAGAGGGGAGCATGTCAGTGCGCGCATCCGATTTCAGTTCCAGAGCGATTCACCCGATGAGTCCTTCATACTTAGTCATTTTTTGCAAAATTTCAGACTTTTTGAAAATTTCACTTTTTTGTGAAAATCTCCGCTAAATTAGGTTATAGTATGTTAGAGGGCATCCCAGGAGGGCTCCAAATGTGTGGGTAAAATATATATCCCTTGGGGGGAAATTTGAAAAAAAGTTGAAAAAATTTTTTTTTCTGGACTTAGAAAATTTTCACACATGTCTCAGACTTCCAGAGAGGGGAGCATGTCAGTGCACGCATCCGATTTCAGTTCCAGAGCGATTCACCCGATGAGTCCTTCATACTTAGTCGTTTTTTGCAAAATTTCTGACTTTTTGAAAATTTCACTTTTTTGTGAAAATCTCTGCTAAATGAGGTTATAGTATGTTAGAGGGCATCCCAGGAGGGCTCCAAATGTGTGGGTAAAATATATATCCCTTGGGGGAAATTTGAAAAAAAGTTGAAAAATTTTTTTTTTCTGGACTTAGAAAATTTTCACACATGTCTCAGACTTCCAGAGAGGGGAGCATGTCTATAAGCGCATCCGATTTCAGTTCCAGAGCGATTCACCCGATGAGTCCTTCATACTTAGTCGTTTTTTGCAAAATTTCTGACTTTTTGAAAATTTCACTTTTTTGTGAAAATCTTTGCTAAATGAGGTTATAGTATGTTAGAGGGCATCCCAGGAGGGCTCCAAATGTGTGGGTAAAATATATATCCCTTGTGGGGAAATTTGAAAAAAAGTTGAAAAAATATTTTTTTCTGGACTTAGAAAATTTTCACACATGTCTCAGACTTCCAGAGAGGGGAGCATGTCAGTGCGCGCATCCGATTTCAGTTCCAGAGCGATTCACCCGATGAGTCCTTCATACTTAGTCATTTTTTGCAAAATTTCTGACTTTTTGAAAATTTCACTTTTTTGTGAAAATCTCCGCTAAATGAGGTTATAGTATGTTAGAGGGCATCCCAGGAGGGCTCCAAATGTGTGGGTAAAATATATATCCCTTGGGGGGAAATTTGAAAAAAAGTTTAAAAAAATTTTTTTTATGGACTTAGAAAATTTTCACACATGTCTCAGACTTCCAGAGAGGGGAGCATGTCAGTGCGCGCATCCGATTTCAGTTCCAGAGCGATACACCCGATGAGTCCTTCATTCTTAGTCGTTTCTTGCAAAATTTCTGACTTTTTGAAAATTTCCCTTTTTTGTGATAATCTCCGCTAAATGAGGTTATAGTATGTTAGAGGGCATCCCAGGAGGGCTCCAAATGTGTGGGTAAAATATATATCCCTTGGGGGGAAATTTGAAAAAAAGTTGAAAAAATTTTTTTTTCTGGACTTAGAAAATTTTCACACATGTCTCAGACTTCCAGAGAGGGGAGCATGTCAGTGCGCGCATCCGATTTCAGTTCCAGAGCGTTTCACCCGATGAGTCCTTCATATTTAGTCATTTTTTGCAAAATTTCTGACTTTTTGAAAATTTCACTTTTTTGTGAAAATCTCCGCTAAATGAGGATATAGTATGTTAGAGGGCATCCCAGGTGGGCTCCAAATGTGTGGGTAAAATATATATCCCTTGGGGGGAAATTTGAAAAAAAGTTGAAAAACATTTTTTTTCTGGACTTAGAAAATTTAAACACATGTCTCAGACTTCCAGAGAGGGGAGCATGTCAGTGCGTGCATCCGATTTCAGTTCCAGAGCGATTCACCCGATGAGTCCTTCATATTTAGTCATTTTTTGCAAAATTTCTGACTTTTTGAAAATTTCACTTTTTTGTGAAAATCTCTGCTAAATGAGGTTATAGTATGTTAGAGGGCATCCCAGGAGGGCTCCAAATGTGTGGGTAAAATATATATCCCTTGGGGGGAAATTTGAAAAAAACTTGAATAATTTTTTTTTTCTGGACTTAGAAAACTTTCACACATGTCTCAGACTTCCAGAGAGGGGAGCATGTCAGTGCGCGCATCCGATTTCAGTTCCAGAGCGATTCACCCGATGAGTCCTTCATACTTAGTCGTTTTTTGCAAAATTTCATACTTTTTGAAAATTTCACTTTTTTGTGAAAATCTCCGCTAAAAGAGGTTATAGTATGTTAGAGGGCATCCCAGGAGTGCTCCAAATGTGTGGGTAAAATATATATCCCTTGGGGGGAAATTTGAAAAAAAGTTGAAAAAATTTTTTTTTCTGGACTTTGAAAATTTTCACACATGTCTCAGACTTCCAGAGAGGGGAGCATGTCAGTGCGCGTATCCGATTTCAGTTCCAGAGCGTTTCACCCGATGAGTCCTTCATATTTAGTCATTTTTTGCAAAATTTCTGACTTTTTGAAAATTTCACTTTTTTGTGAAAATCTCTGCTAAATGAGGTTATAGTATGTTAGAGGGCATCCCAGGAGGGCTCCAAATGTGTGGGTAAAATATATATCCCTTGGGGGAAATTTGAAAAAAAGTTGAAAAAATTTTTTTTTCTGGACTTAGAAAATTTTCACACATGTCTCAGACTTCCAGAGAGGGGAGCATGTCAGTGCGCGCATCCGATTTCAGTTCCAGAGCGATTCACCCGATGAGTCCTTCATACTTAGTCGTTTTTTGCAAAATTTCTGACTTTTTGAAAATGTCACTTTTTTGTGAAAATCTCCGCTAAAAGAGGTTATAGTATGTTAGAGGGCATCCCAGGAGGGCTCCAAATGTGTGGGTAAAATATATATCCCTTGGGGGGAAATTTGAAAAAAAGTTGAAAAATTTTTTTTTTCAGGACTTAGAAAATTTTCACACATGTCTCAGACTTCCAGAGAGGGGAGCATGTCAGTGCGCGCATCCGATTTCAGTTCCAGAGCGATTCACCCGATGAGTCCTTCATACTTCGTCGTTTTTTGCAAAATTTCTGACTTTTTGAAAATTTCACTTTTTTGTGAAAATCTTTGCTAAATGAGGTTATAGTATGTTAGAGGGCATCCCAGGAGGGCTCCAAATGTGTGGGTAAAATATATATCCCTTGGGGGGAAATTTGAAAAAAAGTTGAAAAACAAATTTTTTTCTGGACTTAGAAAATTTAAACACATGTCTCAGTCTTCCAGAGAGGGAAGCATGTCAGTGCGCGCATCCGATTTCAGTTCCAGAGCGTTTCACCCGATGAGTCCTTCATATTTAGTCATTTTTTGCAAAATTTCTGACTTTTTGAAAATTTCACTTTTTTGTGAAAATCTCTGCTAAATAAGGTTATAGTATGTTAGAGGGCATCCCAGGAGGGCTCCAAATGTGTGGGTAAAATATATATCCCTTGGGGGGAAATTTGAAAAAAAGTTGAAAAAAATTTTTTTTCTGGACTTAGAAAATTTTCACACATGTCTCAGACTTCCAGAGAGGGGAGCATGTCAGTGCGAGCATCCGATTTCAGTTCCAGAGCGTTTCACCCGATGAGTCCTTCATATTTAGTCATTTTTTGCAAAATTTCTGACTTTTTGAAAATTTCACTTTTTTGTGAACATCTCTGCTAAATGAGGTTATAGTATGTTAGAGGGCATCCCAGGAGGGCTCCAAATGTGTGGGTAAAATATATATCTCTTGGGGGGAAATTTGAAAAAAAGTTGAAAAAATTTTTTTTTCTGGACTTAGAAAATTTTCACACATGTCTCAGACTTCCAGAGAGGGGAGCATGTCAGTGCGCGCATCCGATTTCAGTTCCAGAGCGATTCACCCGATGAGTACTTCATACTTCGTCGTTTTTTGCAAAATTTCTGACTTTTTGAAAATTTCACTTTTTTGTGAAAATCTTTTCTAAATGAGGTTATAGTATGTTAGAGGGCATCCCAGGAGGGCTCCAAATGTGTGGGTAAAATATATATCCCTTGGAGGGAAATTTGAAAAAAGTTTAAAACATTTTTTTTTCTGGACTTAGAAAATTTAAACACATGTCTCAGACTTACAGAGAGGGGAGCATGTCAGTGCGTGCATCCGATTTCAGTTCCAGAGCGATTCACCCGATGAGTCCTTCATATTTAGTCATTTTTTGCAAAATTTCTGACTTTTTGAAAATGTCACTTTTTTGTGAAAATCTCTGCTAAAAGAGGTTATAGTATGTTAGAGGGCATCCCAGGAGGGCTCCAAATGTGTGGCTAAAATATATATCCCTTGGGGAAAATTTGAAAAAAAGTTGAAAAAATTTTTTTTTCTGGACTTAGAAAATTTTCACACATGTCTCAGACTTCCAGAGAGGGGAGCATGTCAGTGCGCGCATCCGATTTCAGTTCCAGAGCGATTCACCCGATGAGTCCTTCATACTTAGTCGTTTTTTGCAAAATTTCTGACTTTTTGAAAATGTCACTTTTTTGTGAAAATCTCCGCTAAAAGAGGTTATAGTATGTTAGAGGGCATCCCAGGAGGGCTCCAAATGTGTGGGTAAAATATATATCCCTTGGGGGGAAATTTGAAAAAAAGTTGAAAAATTTTTTTTTTCAGGACTTAGAAAATTTTCACACATGTCTCAGACTTCCAGAGAGGGGAGCATGTCAGTGCGCGCATCCGATTTCAGTTCCAGAGCGATTCACCCGATGAGTCCTTCATACTTCGTCGTTTTTTGCAAAATTTCTGACTTTTTGAAAATTTCACTTTTTTGTGAAAATCTTTGCTAAATGAGGTTATAGTATGTTAGAGGGCATCCCAGGAGGGCTCCAAATGTGTGGGTAAAATATATATCCCTTGGGGGGAAATTTGAAAAAAAGTTGAAAAACAAATTTTTTTCTGGACTTAGAAAATTTAAACACATGTCTCAGTCTTCCAGAGAGGGAAGCATGTCAGTGCGCGCATCCGATTTCAGTTCCAGAGCGTTTCACCCGATGAGTCCTTCATATTTAGTCATTTTTTGCAAAATTTCTGACTTTTTGAAAATTTCACTTTTTTGTGAAAATCTCTGCTAAATAAGGTTATAGTATGTTAGAGGGCATCCCAGGAGGGCTCCAAATGTGTGGGTAAAATATATATCCCTTGGGGGGAAATTTGAAAAAAAGTTGAAAAAAATTTTTTTTCTGGACTTAGAAAATTTTCACACATGTCTCAGACTTCCAGAGAGGGGAGCATGTCAGTGCGAGCATCCGATTTCAGTTCCAGAGCGTTTCACCCGATGAGTCCTTCATATTTAGTCATTTTTTGCAAAATTTCTGACTTTTTGAAAATTTCACTTTTTTGTGAACATCTCTGCTAAATGAGGTTATAGTATGTTAGAGGGCATCCCAGGAGGGCTCCAAATGTGTGGGTAAAATATATATCTCTTGGGGGGAAATTTGAAAAAAAGTTGAAAAAATTTTTTTTTCTGGACTTAGAAAATTTTCACACATGTCTCAGACTTCCAGAGAGGGGAGCATGTCAGTGCGCGCATCCGATTTCAGTTCCAGAGCGATTCACCCGATGAGTACTTCATACTTCGTCGTTTTTTGCAAAATTTCTGACTTTTTGAAAATTTCACTTTTTTGTGAAAATCTTTTCTAAATGAGGTTATAGTATGTTAGAGGGCATCCCAGGAGGGCTCCAAATGTGTGGGTAAAATATATATCCCTTGGAGGGAAATTTGAAAAAAGTTTAAAACATTTTTTTTTCTGGACTTAGAAAATTTAAACACATGTCTCAGACTTACAGAGAGGGGAGCATGTCAGTGCGTGCATCCGATTTCAGTTCCAGAGCGATTCACCCGATGAGTCCTTCATATTTAGTCATTTTTTGCAAAATTTCTGACTTTTTGAAAATGTCACTTTTTTGTGAAAATCTCTGCTAAAAGAGGTTATAGTATGTTAGAGGGCATCCCAGGAGGGCTCCAAATGTGTGGCTAAAATATATATCCCTTGGGGGGAAATTTGAAAAAAAGTTGAAAATTTTTTTTTTCTGGACTTAGAAAATTTTCACACATGTCTCAGACTTCCAGAGAGGGGAGCATGTCAGTGCGCGCATCCGATTTCAGTTCCAGAGCGATTCACCCGATGAGTACTTCATACTTCGTCGTTTTTTGCTAAATTTCTGACTTTTTGAAAATTTCACTTTTTTGTGAAAATCTTTTCTAAATGAGGTTATAGTATGTTAGAGGGCATCCCAGGAGGGCTCCAAATGTGTGGGTAAAATATATATCCCTTGGAGGGAAATTTGAAAAAAGTTTAAAAATTTTTTTTTTCTGGACTTAGAAAATTTAAACACATGTCTCAGACTTACAGAGAGGGGAGCATGTCAGTGCGTGCATCTGATTTCAGTTCCAGAGCGATTCACCCGATGAGTCCTTCATACTTAGTCGTTTTTTGCAAAATTTCTGACTTTTTGAAAATTTCACTTTTTTGTGAAAATCTCCGCTAAAAGAGGTTATAGTATGTTAGAGGGCATCCCAGGAGGGCTCCAAATGTGTGGGTAAAATATATATCCCTTGGGGGGAAATTTGAAAAAAAGTTGAAAAATTTTTTTTTTCTGGACTTAGAAAATTTTCACACATGTCTCAGACTTCCAGATAGGGGAGCATGTCAGTGCGTGTATCCGATTTCAGTTCCAGAGTGATTCACCCAATGAGTCCTTCATATTTAGTCATTTTTTGCAAAATTTCTGACTTTTTGAAAATTTCACTTTTTTGTGAAAATCTCCGCTAAATGAGATTATAGTATGTTAGAGGGCATCCCAGGAGGGCTCCAAATGTGTGGGTAAAATATATATCCCTTGGGGGGAAATTTGAAAAAAAGTTGAATAATTATTTTTTTCTGGACTTAGAAAATTTTCACACATGTCTCAGACTTCCAGAGAGGGGAGCATGTCAGTGCGTGCATCCGATTTCAGTTCCAGAGCGATTCACCCTATGAGTCCTTCATATTTAGTCATTTTTTGCAAAATTTCTGACTTTTTGAAAATTTCACTTTTTTGTTAAAATCTCCGCTAAATGAGGTTATAGTATGTTAGAGGGCATCCCAGGAGGGCTCCAAATGTGTGGGTAAAATATATATCCCTTGGGGGGAAATTTGAAAAAAAGGGGAAATTTGAAAAAAAGTTGAAAAATTTTTTTTTTCTGGACTTAGAAAATTTTCACACATGTCTCAGACTTCCAGAGAGGGGAGCATGTCAGTGCGCGCATCCGATTTCAGTTCCAGAGCGATTCACCCAATGAGTCCTTCATACTTAGTCATTTTTTGGAAAAATTTTCACTTTTTGAAAATTTCACTTTTTTGTGAAAATCTCCGCTAAATGAGGTTATAGTATGTTAGAGGGCATCCCAGGAGGGCTCCAAATGTGTGGGTAAAATATATATCCCTTGGGGGGAAATTTGAAAAAAGTTGAATAATTTTTTTTTCTGGACTTAGAAAATTTTCACACATGTCTCAGACTTCCAGAGAGGGGAGCATGTCAGTGCGCGCATCCGATTTCAGTTCCAGAGCATTTCACCCGATGAGTCCTTCATATTTAGTCATTTTTTGCAAAATTTCTGACTTTTTGAAAATTTCACTTTTTCGTGAAAATCTCTGCTAAATGAGTTTATAGTATGTTAGAGGGCATCCCAGGAGGGCTCCAAATGTGTGGGTAAAATATATATCCCTTGGGGGGAAATTTGAAAAAAAGTTGAATAACTTTTTTTTTCTGGACTTAGAAAATTTTCACACATGTCTCAGACTGCCAGAGAGGGGAGCATGTCAGTGCGGACATCCGATTTCAGTTCCAGAGCGATTCACCCGATGAGTCCTTCATACTTAGTCGTTTTTTGCAAAATTTCTGACTTTTTGAAAATTTCACTTTTTTGTGAAAATCTTTGCTAAATGAGGTTATAGTATGTTAGAGGGCATCCCAGGAGGGCTCCAAATGTGTGGGTAAAATATATATCCCTTGTGGGGAAATTTGAAAAAAAGTTGAAAAAAATTTATTTTCTGGACTTAGAAAATTTAAACACATGTCTCAGACTTCCAGAGAAGGGAGCATGTCAGTGCGTGCATCCGATTTCAGTTCCAGAGTGATTCACCCAATGAGTCCTTCATATTTAGTCATTTTTTGCAAAATTTCTGACTTTTTGAAAATTTCACTTTTTTGTGAAAATCTCCGCTAAATGAGATTATAGTATGTTAGAGGGCATCCCAGGAGGGCTCCAAATGTGTGGGTAAAATATATATCCCTTGGGGGGAAATTTGAAAAAAAGTTGAATAATTATTTTTTTCTGGACTTAGAAAATTTTCACACATGTCTCAGACTTCCAGAGAGGGGAGCATGTCAGTGCGTGCATCCGATTTCAGTTCCAGAGCGATTCACCCTATGAGTCCTTCATATTTAGTCATTTTTTGCAAAATTTCTGAATTTTTGAAAATTTCACTTTTTTGTGAAAATCTCCGCTAAATGAGGTTATAGTATGTTAGAGGGCATCCCAGGAGGGCTCCAAATGTGTGGGTAAAATATATATCCCTTGGGGGGAAATTTGAAAAAAAGTTGAAAAATTTTTTTTTCTGGACTTAGAAAATTTTCACACATGTCTCAGACTTCCAGAGAGGGGAGCATGTCAGTGCGCGCATCCGATTTCAGTTCCAGAGCGATTCACCCAATGAGTCCTTCATACTTAGTCATTTTTTGGAAAAATTTTCACTTTTTGAAAATTTCACTTTTTTGTGAAAATCTCCGCTAAATGAGGTTATAGTATGTTAGAGGGCATCCCAGGAGGGCTCCAAATGTGTGGGTAAAATATATATCCCTTGGGGGGAAATTTGAAAAAAGTTGAATAATTTTTTTTTCTGGACTTAGAAAATTTTCACACATGTCTCAGACTTCCAGAGAGGGGAGCATGTCAGTGCGTGCATCCGATTTCAGTTCCAGAGCGATTCACCCGATGAGTCCTTCATACTTAGTCGTTTTTTGCAAAATTTCTGACTTTTTGAAAATTTCACTTTTTTGTGAAAATCTCCGCTAAATGAGGTTATAGTATGTTAGAGGGCATCCCAGGAGGGCTCCAAATGTGTGGGTAAAATATATATCCCTTGGGGGAAATTTGAAAAAAAGTTGAAAAATTTTTTTTTTCTGGACTTAGAAAATTTTCACACATGTCTCAGACTTCCAGAGAGGGGAGCATGTCTATAAGCGCATCCGATTTCAGTTCCAGAGCGTTTCACCCGATGAGTCCTTCATACTTAGTCGTTTTTTGGAAAAATTTTCACTTTTTGAAAATTTCACTTTTTTGTGAAAATCTCCGCTAAATGAGGTTATAGTATGTTAGAGGGCATCCCAGGAGGGCTCCAAATGTGTGGGTAAAATATATATCCCTTGGGGGGAAATTTGAAAAAAAGTTGAATAATTTTTTTTTCTGGACTTAGAAAATTTTCACACATGTCTCAGACTTCCAGATAGGGGAGCATGTCAGTGCGCGCATCCGATTTCAGTTCCAGAGCGATTCACCCGATGAGTCCTTCATACTTAGTCGTTTTTTGCAAAATTTCTGACTTTTTGAAAATTTCACTTTTTTGTGAAAATCTCCGCTAAATGAGGTTATAGTATGATAGAGGGCATCCCAGGAGGGCTCCAAATTTGTGGGTAAAATATATATCCCTTGGGGGGAAATTTGAAAAAAAGTTGAAAATTTTTTTTTTTCTGGACTTAGAAAATTTTCACACATGTCTCAGACTTCCAGAGAGGGGAGCATGTCAGTGCGCGCATCCGATTTCAGTTCCAGAGTGATTCACCCAATGAGTCCTTCATATTTAGTCATTTTTTGCAAAATTTCTGACTTTTTGAAAATTTCACTTTTTTGTGAAAATCTCCGCTAAATGAGATTATAGTATGTTAGAGGGCATCCCAGGAGGGCTCCAAATGTGTGGGTAAAATATATATCCCTTGGGGGGAAATTTGAAAAAAGTTGAATAATTATTTTTTTCTGGACTTAGAAAATTTTCACACATGTCTCAGACTTCCAGAGAGGGGAGCATGTCAGTGCGTGCATCCGATTTCAGTTCCAGAGCGATTCACCCTATGAGTCCTTCATATTTAGTCATTTTTTGCAAAATTTCTGAATTTTTGAAAATTTCACTTTTTTGTGAAAATCTCCGCTAAATGAGGTTATAGTATGTTAGAGGGCATCCCAGGAGGGCTCCAAATGTGTGGGTAAAATATATATCCCTTGGGGGGAAATTTGAAAAAAAGTTGAAAAATTTTTTTTTCTGGACTTAGAAAATTTTCACACATGTCTCAGACTTCCAGAGAGGGGAGCATGTCAGTGCGCGCATCCGATTTCAGTTCCAGAGCGATTCACCCAATGAGTCCTTCATACTTAGTCATTTTTTGGAAAAATTTTCACTTTTTGAAAATTTCACTTTTTTGTGAAAATCTCCGCTAAATGAGGTTATAGTATGTTAGAGGGCATCCCAGGAGGGCTCCAAATGTGTGGGTAAAATATATATCCCTTGGGGGGAAATTTGAAAAAAGTTGAATAATTTTTTTTTCTGGACTTAGAAAATTTTCACACATGTCTCAGACTTCCAGAGAGGGGAGCATGTCAGTGCGCGCATCCGATTTCAGTTCCAGAGCGATTCACCCGATGAGTCCTTCATACTTAGTCATTTTTTGCAAAATTTCAGACTTTTTGAAAATTTCACTTTTTTGTGAAAATCTCCGCTAAATTAGGTTATAGTATGTTAGAGGGCATCCCAGGAGGGCTCCAAATGTGTGGGTAAAATATATATCCCTTGGGGGGAAATTTGAAAAAAAGTTGAAAAAATTTTTTTTTCTGGACTTAGAAAATTTTCACACATGTCTCAGACTTCCAGAGAGGGGAGCATGTCAGTGCACGCATCCGATTTCAGTTCCAGAGCGATTCACCCGATGAGTCCTTCATACTTAGTCGTTTTTTGCAAAATTTCTGACTTTTTGAAAATTTCACTTTTTTGTGAAAATCTCTGCTAAATGAGGTTATAGTATGTTAGAGGGCATCCCAGGAGGGCTCCAAATGTGTGGGTAAAATATATATCCCTTGGGGGAAATTTGAAAAAAAGTTGAAAAATTTTTTTTTTCTGGACTTAGAAAATTTTCACACATGTCTCAGACTTCCAGAGAGGGGAGCATGTCTATAAGCGCATCCGATTTCAGTTCCAGAGCGATTCACCCGATGAGTCCTTCATACTTAGTCGTTTTTTGCAAAATTTCTGACTTTTTGAAAATTTCACTTTTTTGTGAAAATCTTTGCTAAATGAGGTTATAGTATGTTAGAGGGCATCCCAGGAGGGCTCCAAATGTGTGGGTAAAATATATATCCCTTGTGGGGAAATTTGAAAAAAAGTTGAAAAAATATTTTTTTCTGGACTTAGAAAATTTTCACACATGTCTCAGACTTCCAGAGAGGGGAGCATGTCAGTGCGCGCATCCGATTTCAGTTCCAGAGCGATTCACCCGATGAGTCCTTCATACTTAGTCGTTTTTTGCAAAATTTCTGACTTTTTGAAAATTTCCCTTTTTTTGAAAATCTACGCTAAATGAGGTTATAGTATGTTAGAGGGCATCCCAGGAGGGCTCCAAATGTGTGGGTAAAATATATATCCCTTGGGGGGAAATTTGAAAAAAAGTTTAAAAACATTTTTTTTATGGACTTAGAAAATTTTCACACATGTCTCAGACTTCCAGAGAGGGGAGCATGTCAGTGCGCGCATCCGATTTCAGTTCCAGAGCGATACACCCGATGAGTCCTTCATTCTTAGTCGTTTCTTGCAAAATTTCTGACTTTTTGAAAATTTCCCTTTTTTGTGATAATCTCCGCTAAATGAGGTTATAGTATGTTAGAGGGCATCCCAGGAGGGCTCCAAATGTGTGGGTAAAATATATATCCCTTGGGGGGAAATTTGAAAAAAAGTTGAAAAAATTTTTTTTTCTGGACTTAGAAAATTTTCACACATGTCTCAGACTTCCAGAGAGGGGAGCATGTCAGTGCGCGCATCCGATTTCAGTTCCAGAGCGTTTCACCCGATGAGTCCTTCATATTTAGTCATTTTTTGCAAAATTTCTGACTTTTTGAAAATTTCACTTTTTTGTGAAAATCTCCGCTAAATGAGGATATAGTATGTTAGAGGGCATCCCAGGTGGGCTCCAAATGTGTGGGTAAAATATATATCCCTTGGGGGGAAATTTGAAAAAAAGTTGAAAAACATTTTTTTTCTGGACTTAGAAAATTTAAACACATGTCTCAGACTTCCAGAGAGGGGAGCATGTCAGTACGTGCATCCGATTTCAGTTCCAGAGCGATTCACCCGATGAGTCCTTCATATTTAGTCATTTTTTGCAAAATTTCTGACTTTTTGAAAATTTCACTTTTTTGTGAAAATCTCCGCTAAATGAGGTTATAGTATGTTAGAGGGCATCCCAGGAGGGCTCCAAATGTGTGGGTAAAATATATATCCCTTGGGGGGAAATTTGAAAAAAAGTTGAATAATTTTTTTTTTCTGGACTTAGAAAACTTTCACACATGTCTCAGACTTCCAGAGAGGGGAGCATGTCAGTGCGCGCATCCGATTTCAGTTCCAGAGCGATTCACCCGATGAGTCCTTCATACTTAGTCGTTTTTTGCAAAATTTCATACTTTTTGAAAATTTCACTTTTTTGTGAAAATCTCCGCTAAAAGAGGTTATAGTATGTTAGAGGGCATCCCAGGAGTGCTCCAAATGTGTGGGTAAAATATATATCCCTTGGGGGGAAATTTGAAAAAAAGTTGAAAAAAATTTTTTTTCTGGACTTTGAAAATTTTCACACATGTCTCAGACTTCCAGAGAGGGGAGCATGTCAGTGCGCGTATCCGATTTCAGTTCCAGAGCGTTTCACCCGATGAGTACTTCATATTTAGTCATTTTTTGCAAAATTTCTGACTTTTTGAAAATTTCACTTTTTTGTGAAAATCTCTGCTAAATGAGGTTATAGTATGTTAGAGGGCATCCCAGGAGGGCTCCAAATGTGTGGGTAAAATATATATCCCTTGGGGGAAATTTGAAAAAAAGTTGAAAAAATTTTTTTTTCTGGACTTAGAAAATTTTCACACATGTCTCAGACTTCCAGAGAGGGGAGCATGTCAGTGCGCGCATCCGATTTCAGTTCCAGAGCGATTCACCCGATGAGTCCTTCATACTTAGTCGTTTTTTGCAAAATTTCTGACTTTTTGAAAATGTCACTTTTTTGTGAAAATCTCCGCTAAAAGAGGTTATAGTATGTTAGAGGGCATCCCAGGAGGGCTCCAAATGTGTGGGTAAAATATATATCCCTTGGGGGGAAATTTGAAAAAAAGTTGAAAAATTTTTTTTTTCAGGACTTAGAAAATTTTCACACATGTCTCAGACTTCCAGAGAGGGGAGCATGTCAGTGCGCGCATCCGATTTCAGTTCCAGAGCGATTCACCCGATGAGTCCTTCATACTTCGTCGTTTTTTGCAAAATTTCTGAATTTTTGAAAATTTCACTTTTTTGTGAAAATCTTTGCTAAATGAGGTTATAGTATGTTAGAGGGCATCCCAGGAGGGCTCCAAATGTGTGGGTAAAATATATATCCCTTGGGGGGAAATTTGAAAAAAAGTTGAAAAACAAATTTTTTTCTGGACTTAGAAAATTTAAACACATGTCTCAGTCTTCCAGAGAGGGAAGCATGTCAGTGCGCGCATCCGATTTCAGTTCCAGAGCGTTTCACCCGATGAGTCCTTCATATTTAGTCATTTTTTGCAAAATTTCTGACTTTTTGAAAATTTCACTTTTTTGTGAAAATCTCTGCTAAATAAGGTTATAGTATGTTAGAGGGCATCCCACGAGGGCTCCAAATGTGTGGGTAAAATATATATCCCTTGGGGGGAAATTTGAAAAAAAGTTGAAAAAAATTTTTTTTCTGGACTTAGAAAATTTTCACACATGTCTCAGACTTCCAGAGAGGGGAGCATGTCAGTGCGCGCATCCGATTTCAGTTCCAGAGCGTTTCACCCGATGAGTCCTTCATATTTAGTCATTTTTTGCAAAATTTCTGACTTTTTGAAAATTTCACTTTTTTGTGAACATCTCTGCTAAATGAGGTTATAGTATGTTAGAGGGCATCCCAGGAGGGCTCCAAATGTGTGGGTAAAATATATATCTCTTGGGGGGAAATTTGAAAAAAAGTTGAAAAAAATTTTTTTTCTGGACTTAGAAAATTTTCACACATGTCTCAGACTTCCAGAGAGGGGAGCATGTCAGTGCGCGCATCCGATTTCAGTTCCAGAGCGATTCACCCGATGAGTACTTCATACTTCGTCGTTTTTTGCAAAATTTCTGACTTTTTGAAAATTTCACTTTTTTGTGAAAATCTTTTCTAAATGAGGTTATAGTATGTTAGAGGGCATCCCAGGAGGGCTCCAAATGTGTGGGTAAAATATATATCCCTTGGAGGGAAATTTGAAAAAAGTTTAAAACATTTTTTTTTCTGGACTTAGAAAATTTAAACACATGTCTCAGACTTACAGAGAGGGGAGCATGTCAGTGCGTGCATCCGATTTCAGTTCCAGAGCGATTCACCCGATGAGTCCTTCATATTTAGTCATTTTTTGCAAAATTTCTGACTTTTTGAAAATGTCACTTTTTTGTGAAAATCTCTGCTAAAAGAGGTTATAGTATGTTAGAGGGCATCCCAGGAGGGCTCCAAATGTGTGGCTAAAATATATATCCCTTGGGGGGAAATTTGAAAAAAAGTTGAAAAATTTTTTTTTTCTGGACTTAGAAAATTTTCACACATGTCTCAGACTTCCAGAGAGGGGAGCATGTCAGTGCGCGCATCCGATTTCAGTTCCAGAGCGATTCACCCGATGAGTCCTTCATACTTAGTCGTTTTTTGCAAAATTTCTGACTTTTTGAAAATTTCACTTTTTTGTGAAAATCTCCGCTAAAAGAGGTTATAGTATGTTAGAGGGCATCCCAGGAGGGCTCCAAATGTGTGGGTAAAATATATATCCCTTGGGGGGAAATTTGAAAAAAAGTTGAAAATTTTTTTTTTTCTGGACTTAGAAAATTTTCACACATGTCTCAGACTTCCAGAGAGGGGAGCATGTCAGTGCGCGCATCCGATTTCAGTTCCAGAGCGATTCACCCGATGAGTACTTCATACTTCGTCGTTTTTTGCTAAATTTCTGACTTTTTGAAAATTTCACTTTTTTGTGAAAATCTTTTCTAAATGAGGTTATAGTATGTTAGAGGGCATCCCAGGAGGGCTCCAAATGTGTGGGTAAAATATATATCCCTTGGAGGGAAATTTGAAAAAAGTTTAAAAAATTTTTTTTTCTGGACTTAGAAAATTTAAACACATGTCTCAGACTTACAGAGAGGGGAGCATGTCAGTGCGTGCATCTGATTTCAGTTCCAGAGCGATTCACCCGATGAGTCCTTCATACTTAGTCGTTTTTTGCAAAATTTCTGACTTTTTGAAAATTTAACTTTTTTGTGAAAATCTCCGCTAAAAGAGGTTATAGTATGTTAGAGGGCATCCCAGGAGGGCTCCAAATGTGTGGGTAAAATATATATCCCTTGGGGGGAAATTTGAAAAAAAGTTGAAAAATTTTTTTTTTCTGGACTTAGAAAATTTTCACACATGTCTCAGACTTCCAGATAGGGGAGCATGTCAGTGCGTGCATCCGATTTCAGTTCCAGAGTGATTCACCCAATGAGTCCTTCATATTTAGTCATTTTTTGCAAAATTTCTGACTTTTTGAAAATTTCACTTTTTTGTGAAAATCTCCGCTAAATGAGATTATAGTATGTTAGAGGGCATCCCAGGAGGGCTCCAAATGTGTGGGTAAAATATATATCCCTTGGGGGGAAATTTGAAAAAAAGTTGAATAATTATTTTTTTCTGGACTTAGAAAATTTTCACACATGTCTCAGACTTCCAGAGAGGGGAGCATGTCAGTGCGTGCATCCGATTTCAGTTCCAGAGCGATTCACCCTATGAGTCCTTCATATTTAGTCATTTTTTGCAAAATTTCTGACTTTTTGAAAATTTCACTTTTTTGTTAAAATCTCCGCTAAATGAGGTTATAGTATGTTAGAGGGCATCCCAGGAGGGCTCCAAATGTGTGGGTAAAATATATATCCCTTGGGGGGAAATTTGAAAAAAAGGGGAAATTTGAAAAAAAGTTGAAAAATTTTTTTTTTCTGGACTTAGAAAATTTTCACACATGTCTCAGACTTCCAGAGAGGGGAGCATGTCAGTGCGCGCATCCGATTTCAGTTCCAGAGCGATTCACCCAATGAGTCCTTCATACTTAGTCATTTTTTGGAAAAATTTTCACTTTTTGAAAATTTCACTTTTTTGTGAAAATCTCCGCTAAATGAGGTTATAGTATGTTAGAGGGCATCCCAGGAGGGCTCCAAATGTGTGGGTAAAATATATATCCCTTGGGGGGAAATTTGAAAAAAGTTGAATAATTTTTTTTTCTGGACTTAGAAAATTTTCACACATGTCTCAGACTTCCAGAGAGGGGAGCATGTCAGTGCGCGCATCCGATTTCAGTTCCAGAGCATTTCACCCGATGAGTCCTTCATATTTAGTCATTTTTTGCAAAATTTCTGACTTTTTGAAAATTTCACTTTTTCGTGAAAATCTCTGCTAAATGAGTTTATAGTATGTTAGAGGGCATCCCAGGAGGGCTCCAGATGTGTGGGTAAAATATATATCCCTTGGGGGGAAATTTGAAAAAAAGTTGAAAAACAATTTTTTTTCTGGACTTAGAAAATTTAAACACATATCTCAGACTTCCAGAGAGGGGAGCATGTCAGTGCGTGCATCCGATTTCAGTTCCAGAGCGATTCAACCGATGAGTCCTTCATATTTAGTCATTTTTTGCAAAATTTCTGACTTTTTGAAAATTTCACTTTTTTGTGAAAATCTCCGCTAAATGAGATTATAGTATGTTAGAGGGCATCCCAGGAGGGCTCCAAATGTGTGGGTAAAATATATATCCCTTGGGGGGAAATTTGAAAAAAAGTTGAAAAATTTTTTTTTCTGGACTTAGAAAATTTTCACACATGTCTCAGACTTCCAGAGAGGGGAGCATGTCAGTGCGCGCATCCGATTTCAGTTCCAGAGCGATTCACCCAATGAGTCCTTCATACTTAGTCATTTTTTGGAAAAATTTTCACTTTTTGAAAATTTCACTTTTTTGTGAAAATCTCCGCTAAATGAGGTTATAGTATGTTAGAGGGCATCCCAGGAGGGCTCCAAATGTGTGGGTAAAATATATATCCCTTGGGGGGAAATTTGAAAAAAGTTGAATAATTTTTTTTTCTGGACTTAGAAAATTTTCACACATGTCTCAGACTTCCAGAGAGGGGAGCATGTCAGTGCGTGCATCCGATTTCAGTTCCAGAGCGATTCACCCGATGAGTCCTTCATACTTAGTCGTTTTTTGCAAAATTTCAGACTTTTTGAAAATTTCACTTTTTTGTGAAAATCTCCGCTAAATTAGGTTATAGTATGTTAGAGGGCATCCCAGGAGGGCTCCAAATGTGTGGGTAAAATATATATCCCTTGGGGGGAAATTTGAAAAAAAGTTGAAAAAATTTTTTTTTCTGGACTTAGAAAATTTTCACACATGTCTCAGACTTCCAGAGAGGGGAGCATGTCAGTGCGCGCATCCGATTTCAGTTCCAGAGCGATTCACCCGATGAGTCCTTCATACTTAGTCGTTTTTTGCAAAATTTCTGACTTTTTGAAAATTTCACTTTTTTGTGAAAATCTCCGCTAAATAAGGTTATAGTATGTTAGAGGGCATCCCAGGAGGGCTCCAAATGTGTGGGTAAAATATATATCCCTTGGGGGAAATTTGAAAAAAAGTTGAAAAATTTTTTTTTTCTGGACTTAGAAAATTTTCACACATGTCTCAGACTTCCAGAGAGGGGAGCATGTCTATAAGCGCATCCGATTTCAGTTCCAGAGCGTTTCACCCGATGAGTCCTTCATACTTAGTCGTTTTTTGGAAAAATTTTCACTTTTTGAAAATTTCACTTTTTTGTGAAAATCTCCGCTAAATGAGGTTATAGTATGTTAGAGGGCATCCCAGGAGGGCTCCAAATGTGTGGGTAAAATATATATCCCTTGGGGGGAAATTTGAAAAAAAGTTGAATAATTTTTTTTTCTGGACTTAGAAAATTTTCACACATGTCTCAGACGTCCAGATAGGGGAGCATGTCAGTGCGCGCATCCGATTTCAGTTCCAGAGCGATTCACCCGATGAGTCCTTCATACTTAGTCGTTTTTTGCAAAATTTCTGACTTTTTGAAAATTTCACTTTTTTGTGAAAATCTCCGCTAAATGAGGTTATAGTATGATAGAGGGCATCCCAGGAGGGCTCCAAATTTGTGGGTAAAATATATATCCCTTGGGGGGAAATTTGAAAAAAAGTTGAAAATTTTTTTTTTTCTGGACTTAGAAAATTTTCACACATGTCTCAGACTTCCAGAGAGGGGAGCATGTCAGTGCGCGCATCCGATTTCAGTTCCAGAGTGATTCACCCAATGAGTCCTTCATATTTAGTCATTTTTTGCAAAATTTCTGACTTTTTGAAAATTTCACTTTTTTGTGAAAATCTCCGCTAAATGAGATTATAGTATGTTAGAGGGCATCCCAGGAGGGCTCCAAATGTGTGGGTAAAATATATATCCCTTGGGGGGAAATTTGAAAAAAGTTGAATAATTATTTTTTTCTGGACTTAGAAAATTTTCACACATGTCTCAGACTTCCAGAGAGGGGAGCATGTCAGTGCGTGCATCCGATTTCAGTTCCAGAGCGATTCACCCTATGAGTCCTTCATATTTAGTAATTTTTTGCAAAATTTCTGAATTTTTGAAAATTTCACTTTTTTGTGAAAATCTCCGCTAAATTAGGTTATAGTATGTTAGAGGGCATCCCAGGAGGGCTCCAAATGTGTGGGTAAAATATATATCCCTTGGGGGGAAATTTGAAAAAAAGTTGAAAAAATTTTTTTTTCTGGACTTAGAAAATTTTCACACATGTCTCAGACTTCCAGAGAGGGGAGCATGTCAGTGCACGCATCCGATTTCAGTTCCAGAGCGATTCACCCGATGAGTCCTTCATACTTAGTCGTTTTTTGCAAAATTTCTGACTTTTTGAAAATTTCACTTTTTTGTGAAAATCTCTGCTAAATGAGGTTATAGTATGTTAGAGGGCATCCCAGGAGGGCTCCAAATGTGTGGGTAAAATATATATCCCTTGGGGGAAATTTGAAAAAAAGTTGAAAAATTTTTTTTTTCTGGACTTAGAAAATTTTCACACATGTCTCAGACTTCCAGAGAGGGGAGCATGTCTATAAGCGCATCCGATTTCAGTTCCAGAGCGATTCACCCGATGAGTCCTTCATACTTCGTCGTTTTTTGCAAAATTTCTGACTTTTTGAAAATTTCACTTTTTTGTGAAAATCTCCGCTAAATGAGGTTATAGTATGTTAGAGGGCATCCCAGGAGGGCTCCAAATGTGTGGGTAAAATATATATCCCTTGGGGGGGAATTTGAAAAAAAGTTGAAAATTTTTTTTTTTCTCGTCTTAGAAAATTTTCACACATGTCTCAGACTTCCAGAGAGGGGAGCATGTCAGTGCGCGCATCCGATTTCAGTTCCAGAGCGATTCACCCGATGAGTCCTTCATATTTAGTCATTTTTTGCAAAATTTCAGACTTTTTGAAAATTTCACTTTTTTGTGAAAATCTCCGCTAAATGAGGTTATAGTATGTTAGAGGGCATCCCAGGAGGGCTCCAAATGTGTGGGTAAAATATATATCCCTTGGGGGGAAATTTGAAAAAAAGTTGAAAAATTTTTTTTTTCTGGACTTAGAAAATTTTCACACATGTCTCAGACTTCCAGAGAGGGGAGCATGTCAGTGCGCGCATCCGATTTCAGTTCCAGAGCGATTCACCCGATGAGTCCTTCATACTTAGTCGTTTTTTGCAAAATTTCTGACTTTTTGAAAATTTCACTTTTTTGTGAAAATCTCCGCTAAATGAGGTTATAGTATGTTAGAGGGCATCCCAGGAGGGCTCCAAATGTGTGGGTAAAATATATATCCCTTGGGGGAAATTTGAAAAAAAGTTGAAAAATTTTTTTTTCTGGACTTAGAAAATTTTCACACATGTCTCAGACTTCCAGAGAGGGGAGCATGTCTATAAGCGCATCCGATTTCAGTTCCAGAGCGTTTCACCCGATGAGTCCTTCATACTTAGTCGTTTTTTGGAAAAATTTTCACTTTTGAAAATTTCACTTTTTTGTGAAAATCTCCGCTAAATGAGGTTATAGTATGTTAGAGGGCATCCCAGGAGGGCTCCAAATGTGTGGGTAAAATATATATCCCTTGGGGGGAAATTTGAAAAAAAGTTGAATAATTTTTTTTTCTGGACTTAGAAAATGTTCACACATGTCTCAGACTTCCAGAGAGGGGAGCATGTCAGTGCGCGCATCCGATTTCAGTTCCAGAGCGATTCACCCGATGAGTCCTTCATACTTAGTCGTTTTTTGCAAAATTTCTGACTTTTTGAAAATTTCACTTTTTTGTGAAAATCTCCGCTAAATGAGGTTATAGTATGTTAGAGGGCATCCCAGGAGGGCTCCAAATGTGTGGGTAAAATATATATCCCTTGGGGGGAAATTTGAAAAAAAGTTGAAAATTTTTTTTTTTCTGGACTTAGAAAATTTTCACACATGTCTCAGACTTCCAGAGAGGGGAGCATGTCAGTGCGCGCATCCGATTTCAGTTCCAGAGCGATTCACCCGATGAGTCCTTCATACTTAGTCATTTTTTGCAAAATTTCTGACTTTTTGAAAGTTTCACTTTTTTGTGAAAATCTCTGCTAAATGAGGTTATAGTATGTTAGAGGGCATCCCAGGAGGGCTCCAAATGTGTGGGTAAAATATATATCCCTTGGGGGGAAATTTGAAAAAAAGTTGAACATTTTTTTTTTCTGGACTTAGAAAATTTTCACACATGTCTCAGACTTCCAGAGAGGGGAGCATGTCAGTGCGCGCATCCGATTTCAGTTCCAGAGCGATTCACCCAATGAGTCCTTCATACTTAGTTATTTTTTGGAAAAATTTTCACTTTTTGAAAATTTCACTTTTTTGTGAAAATCTCCGCTAAATGAGGTTATAGTATGTTAGAGGGCATCCCAGGAGGGCTCCAAATGTGTGGGTAAAATATATATCCCTTGGGGGGAAATTTGAAAAAAGTTGAATAATTTTTTTTTCTGGACTTAGAAAATTTTCACACATGTCTCAGACTTCCAGAGAGGGGAGCATGTCTATAAGCGCATCCGATTTCAGTTCCAGAGCGTTTCACCCGATGAGTCCTTCATATTTAGTCATTTTTTGCAAAATTTCTGACTTTTTGAAAATTTCACTTTTTTGTGAAAATCTTTGCTAAATGAGGTTATAGTATGTTAGAGGGCATCCCAGGAGGGCTCCAAATGTTTGGGTAAAATATATATCCCTTGGGGGGAAATTTGAAAAAAAGTTGAAAAAATTTTTTTTTCTGGACTTAGAAAATTTTCACACATGTCTCAGACTTCCAGAGAGGGGAGCATGTCAGTGCGCGCATCCGATTTCAGTTCCAGAGCGATTCACCCGATGAGTCCTTCATATTTAGTCATTTTTTGCAAAATTTCTGACTTTTTGAAAATTTCACTTTTTTGTGAAAATCTCCGCTAAATGAGGTTATAGTATGTTAGAGGGCATCCCAGGAGGGCTCCAAATGTGTGGGTAAAATATATATCCCTTGGGGGGAAATTTGAAAAAAAGTTGAATAATTTTTTTTTTCTGGACTTAGAAAATTTTCACACATGTCTCAGACTTCCAGAGAGGGGAGCATGTCAGTGCGCGCATCCGATTTCAGTTCCAGAGCGATTCACCCGATGAGTCCTTCATACTTCGTCGTTTTTTGCAAAATTTCTGACTTTTTGAAAATTTCACTTTTTTGTGAAAATCTCCGCTAAATGAGGTTATAGTATGTTAGAGGGCATCCCAGGAGGGCTCCAAATGTGTGGGTAAAATATATATCCCTTGGGGGGGAATTTGAAAAAAAGTTGAAAATTTTTTTTTTCTCGTCTTAGAAAATTTTCACACATGTCTCAGACTTCCAGAGAGGGGAGCATGTCAGTGCGCGCATCCGATTTCAGTTCCAGAGCGATTCACCCGATGAGTCCTTCATACTTCGTCGTTTTTTGCAAAATTTCTGACTTTTTGAAAATTTCACTTTTTTGTGAAAATCTCCGCTAAATGAGGTTATAGTATGTTAGAGGGCATCCCAGGAGGGCTCCAAATGTGTGGGTAAAATATATATCCCTTGGGGGGGAATTTGAAAAAAAGTTGAAAATTTTTTTTTTTCTGGACTTAGAAAATTTTCACACATGTCTCAGACTTCCAGAGAGGGGAGCATGTCTGTAAGCGCATCCGATTTCAGTTCCAGAGAGTTTCACCCAATGAGTCCTTCATACTTAGTCTTTTTTTGGAAAAAAATTCACTTTTTGAAAATTTCACTTTTTTGTGAAAATCTCCGCTAAATGAGGTTATAGTATGTTAGAGGGCATCCCAGGAGGGCTCCAAATGTGTGGGTAAAAAATATATCCCTTGGGGGGACATTTGAAAAAAAGTTGAAAATTTTTTTTTTTCTCGTCTTAGAAAATTTTCACACATGTCTCAGACTTCCAGAGAGGGGAGCATGTTAGTGCGCGCATCCGATTTCAGTTCCAGAGCGATTCTCCCGATGAGTCCTTCATACTTCGTCGTTTTTTGCAAAATTTCTGACTTTTTGAAAATTTCACTTTTTTGTGAAAATCTCCGCTAGTTGAGGTTATAGTATGTTAGAGGGCATCCCAGGAGGGCTCCAAATGTGTGGGTAAAATATATATCCCTTGGGGAGAAATTTGAAAAAAAGTTGAAAATTTTTTTTTTCTGGACTTAGAAAATTTTCACACATGTCTCAGACTGCCAGAGAGGGGAGCATGTCAGTGCGCGCATCCGATTTCAGTTCCAGAGCGATTCACCCGATGAGTCCTTCATACTTAGTCGTTTTTTGCAAAATTTCTGACTTTTTGAAAATTTCACTTTTTTGTGAAAATCTCCGCTAAATGAGGTTATAGTATGTTAGAGGGCATCCCAGGAGGGCTCCAAATGTGTGGGTAAAATATATATCCCTTGGGGGGAAATTTGAAAAAAGTTGAAAACATTTTTTTTTCTGGACTTAGAAAATTTTCACACATGTCTCAGACTTCCAGAGAGGGGAGCATGTCAGTGCGCGCATCTGATTTCAGTTCCAGAGCGATTCACCCGATGAGTCCTTCATACTTAGTCGTTTTTTGCAAAATTTCTGACTTTTTGAAAATTTCACTTTTTTGTGAAAACCTCCGCTAAATGAGGTTATAGTATGTTAGAGGGCATCCCAGGAGGGCTCCAAATGTGTGGGTAAAATATATATCCCTTGGGGGGAAATTTGAAAAAAAGTTGAAAAAATGTTTTTTTCTGGACTTAGAAAATTTTCACACATGTCTCAGACTGCCAGAGAGGGGAGCATGTCAGTGCGCACATCCGATTTCAGTTCCAGAGCGTTTCACCCGATGAGTCCTTCATATTTAGTCATTTTTTGCAAAATTTCTGACTTTTTGAAAATTTCACTTTTTTGTGAAAATCTCCGCTAAATGAGGTTATAGTATGTTAGAGGGCATCCCAGGAGGGCTCCAAATGTGTGGGTAAAATATATATCCCTTGGAAGGAAATTTGAAAAAAAGTTGAAAAATTTTTTTTTCTGGACTTAGAGAATTTTCACACATGTCTCAGACTTCCAGAGAAGGGAGCATGTCAGTGTGCGCATCCGATTTCAGTTCCAGAGCGATTCACTTGATGAGTCCTTCATACTTAGTCGTTTTTTGCAAAATTTCTGACTTTTTGAAAATTTCACTTTTTTGTGAAAATCTCCGCTAAATGAGGTTATAGTATGTTAGAGGGCATCCCAGGAGGGCTCCAAATGTGTGGGTAAAATATATATCCCTTGGGGGGAAATTTGAAAAAAAGTTGAAAAAAATTTTTTTTCTGGACTTAGAAAATTTTCACACATGTCTCAGACTGCCAGAGAGGGGAGCATGTCAGTGCGCGCATCCGATTTCAGTTCCAGAGCGATTCACCCGATGAGTCCTTCATACTTAGTCGTTTTTTGCAAAATTTCTGACTTTTTGAAAATTTCACTTTTTTGTGAAAATCTCCGCTAAATGAGGTTATAGTATGTTAGAGGGCATCCCAGGAGGGCTCCAAATGTGTGGGTAAAATATATATCCCTTGGGGGGAAATTTGAAAAAAAGTTGAAAAATTTTTTTTTTCTGGACTTAGAAAATTTTCACACATGTCTCAGACTTCCAGAGAGGGGAGCATGTCAGTGCGCGCATCCGATTTCAGTTCCAGAGCGATTCACCCGATGAGTCCTTCATACTTAGTCATTTTTTGCAAAATTTCTGACTTTTTGAAAGTTTCACTTTTTTGTGAAAATCTCTGCTAAATGAGGTTATAGTATGTTAGAGGGCATCCCAGGAGGGCTCCAAATGTGTGGGTAAAATATATATCCCTTGGGGGGAAATTTGAAAAAAAGTTGAAAATTTTTTTTTTCTGGACTTAGAAAATTTTCACACATGTCTCAGACTTCCAGAGAGGGGAGCATGTCAGTGCGCGCATCCGATTTCAGTTCCAGAGCGATTCACCCAATGAGTCCTTCATACTTAGTTATTTTTTGGAAAAATTTTCACTTTTTGAAAATTTCACTTTTTTGTGAAAATCTCCGCTAAATGAGGTTATAGTATGTTAGAGGGCATCCCAGGAGGGCTCCAAATGTGTGGGTAAAATATATATCCCTTGGGGGGAAATTTGAAAAAAGTTGAATAATTTTTTTTTCTGGACTTAGAAAATTTTCACACATGTCTCAGACTTCCAGAGAGGGGAGCATGTCTATAAGCGCATCCGATTTCAGTTCCAGAGCGTTTCACCCGATGAGTCCTTCATATTTAGTCATTTTTTGCAAAATTTCTGACTTTTTGAAAATTTCACTTTTTTGTGAAAATCTTTGCTAAATGAGGTTATAGTATGTTAGAGGGCATCCCAGGAGGGCTCCAAATGTTTGGGTAAAATATATATCCCTTGGGGGGAAATTTGAAAAAAAGTTGAAAAAATTTTTTTTTCTGGACTTAGAAAATTTTCACACATGTCTCAGACTTCCAGAGAGGGGAGCATGTCAGTGCGCGCATCCGATTTCAGTTCCAGAGCGATTCACCCGATGAGTCCTTCATATTTAGTCATTTTTTGCAAAATTTCTGACTTTTTGAAAATTTCACTTTTTTGTGAAAATCTCCGCTAAATGAGGTTATAGTATGTTAGAGGGCATCCCAGGAGGGCTCCAAATGTGTGGGTAAAATATATATCCCTTGGGGGGGAATTTGAAAAAAAGTTGAAAATTTTTTTTTTTCTCGTCTTAGATAATTTTCACACATGTCTCAGACTTCCAGAGAGGGGAGCATGTCAGTGCGCGCATCCGATTTCAGTTCCAGAGCGATTCACCCGATGAGTCCTTCATACTTCGTCGTTTTTTGCAAAATTTCTGACTTTTTGAAAATTTCACTTTTTTCTGAAAATCTCCGCTAAATGAGGTTATAGTATGTTAGAGGGCATCCCAGGAGGGCTCCAAATGTGTGGGTAAAATATATATCCCTTGGGGGGGAATTTGAAAAAAAGTTGAAAATTTTTTTTTTTTCTGGACTTAGAAAATTTTCACACATGTCTCAGACTTCCAGAGAGGGGAGCATGTCAGTGCGCACATCCGATTTCAGTTCCAGAGCGTTTCACCCGATGAGTCCTTCATATTTAGTCATTTTTTGCAAAATTTCTGACTTTTTGAAAATTTCACTTTTTTGTGAAAATCTCCGCTAAATGAGGTTATAGTATGTTAGAGGGCATCCCAGGAGGGCTCCAAATGTGTGGGTAAAATATATATCCCTTGGGGGGAAATTTGAAAAAAAGTTGAATAATTTTTTTTTTCTGGACTTAGAAAATTTTCACACATGTCTCAGACTTCCAGAGAGGGGAGCATGTCAGTGCGCGCATCCGATTTCAGTTCCAGAGCGTTTCACCCGATGAGTCCTTCATACTTAGTCGTTTTTTGGAAAAATTTTCACTTTTTGAAAATTTCACTTTTTTGTGAAAATCTCTGCTAAATGAGGTTATAGTATGTTAGAGGGCATCCCAGGAGGGCTCCAAATGTGTGGGTAAAATATATATCCCTTGGAAGGAAATTTGAAAAAAAGTTGAAAAAATTTTTTTTCTGGACTTAGAGAATTTTCACACATGTCTCAGACTTCCAGAGAAGGGAGCATGTCAGTGTGCGCATCCGATTTCAGTTCCAGAGCGATTCACTTGATGAGTCCTTCATACTTAGTCGTTTTTTGCAAAATTTCTGACTTTTTGAAAATTTCACTTTTTTGTGAAAATCTCCGCTAAATGAGGTTATAGTATGTTAGAGGGCATCCCAGGAGGGCTCCAAATGTGTGGGTAAAATATATATCCCTTGGGGGGAAATTTGAAAAAAAGTTGAAAAAATTTTTTTTTCTGGACTTAGAAAATTTTCACACATGTCTCAGACTGCCAGAGAGGGGAGCATGTCAGTGCGCGCATCCGATTTCAGTTCCAGAGCGATTCACCCGATGAGTCCTTCATACTTAGTCGTTTTTTGCAAAATTTCTGACTTTTTGAAAATTTCACTTTTTTGTGAAAATCTCCGCTAAATGAGGTTATAGTATGTTAGAGGGCATCCCAGGAGGGCTCCAAATGTGTGGGTAAAATATATATCCCTTGGGGGGAAATTTGAAAAAAAGTTGAATAATTTTTTTTTCTGGACTTAGAAAATTTTCACACATGTCTCAGACTTCCAGAGAGGGGAGCATGTCAGTGCGCGCATCCGATTTCAGTTCCAGAGCGATTCACCCGATGAGTCCTTCATACTTAGTCGTTTTTTGCAAAATTTCTGACTTTTTGAAAATTTCACTTTTTTGTGAAAATCTCCGCTAAATGAGGTTATAGTATGTTAGAGGGCATCCCAGGAGGGCTCCAAATGTGTGGGTAAAATATATATCCCTTGGGGGGAAATTTGAAAAAAAGTTGAAAATTTTTTTTTTTCTGGACTTAGAAAATTTTCAAACATGTCTCAGACTTCCAGAGAGGGGAGCATGTCAGTGCGCGCATCCGATTTCAGTTCCAGAGCGATTCACCCGATGAGTCCTTCATACTTAGTCATTTTTTTGCAAAATTTCTGACTTTTTGAAAGTTTCACTTTTTTGTGAAAATCTCTGCTAAATGAGGTTATAGTATGTTAGAGGGCATCCCAGGAGAGCTCCAAATGTGTGGGTAAAATATATATCCCTTGGGGGGAAATTTGAAAAAAAGTTGAAAATTTTTTTTTTCTGGACTTAGAAAATTTTCACACATGTCTCAGACTTCCAGAGAGGGGAGCATGTCAGTGCGCGCATCCGATTTCAGTTCCAGAGCGATTCACCCAATGAGTCCTTCATACTTAGTTATTTTTTGGAAAATTTTTCACTTTTTGAAAATTTCACTTTTTTGTGAAAATCTCCGCTAAATGAGGTTATAGTATGTTAGAGGGCATCCCAGGAGGGCTCCAAATGTGTGGGTAAAATATATATCCCTTGGGGGGAAATTTGAAAAAAGTTGAATAATTTTTTTTTCTGGACTTAGAAAATTTTCACACATGTCTCAGACTTCCAGAGAGGGGAGCATGTCTATAAGCGCATCCGATTTCAGTTCCAGAGCGTTTCACCCGATGAGTCCTTCATATTTAGTCATTTTTTGCAAAATTTCTGACTTTTTGAAAATTTCACTTTTTTGTGAAAATCTCCGCTAAATGAGGTTATAGTATGTTAGAGGGCATCCCAGGAGGGCTCCAAATGTGTGGGTAAAATATATATCCCTTGGGGGGAAATTTGAAAAAAAGTTGAATAATTTTTTTTTTCTGGACTTAGAAAATTTTCACACATGTCTCAGACTTCCAGAGAGGGGAGCATGTCAGTGCACGCATCCGATTTCAGTTCCAGAGCGATTCACCCGATGAGTCCTTCATACTTCGTCGTTTTTTGCAAAATTTCTGACTTTTTGAAAATTTCACTTTTTTGTGAAAATCTCCGCTAAATGAGGTTATAGTATGTTAGAGGGCATCCCAGGAGGGCTCCAAATGTGTGGGTAAAATATATATCCCTTGGGGGGGAATTTGAAAAAAAGTTGAAAATTTTTTTTTTTCTCGTCTTAGAAAATTTTCACACATGTCTCAGACTTCCAGAGAGGGGAGCATGTCAGTGCGCGCATCCGATTTCAGTTCCAGAGCGATTCACCCGATGAGTCCTTCATACTTCGTCGTTTTTTGCAAAATTTCTGACTTTTTGAAAATTTCACTTTTTTGTGAAAATCTCCGCTAAATGAGGTTATAGTATGTTAGAGGGCATCCCAGGAGGGCTCCAAATGTGTGGGTAAAATATATATCCCTTGGGGGGGAATTTGAAAAAAAGTTGAAAATTTTTTTTTTTCTGGACTTAGAAAATTTTCACACATGTCTCAGACTTCCAGAGAGGGGAGCATGTCTGTAAGCGCATCCGATTTCAGTTCCAGAGAGTTTCACCCAATGAGTCCTTCATACTTAGTCTTTTTTTGGAAAAAAATTCACTTTTTGAAAATTTCACTTTTTTGTGAAAATCTCCGCTAAATGAGGTTATAGTATGTTAGAGGGCATCCCAGGAGGGCTCCAAATGTGTGGGTAAAAAATATATCCCTTGGGGGGACATTTGAAAAAAAGTTGAAAAATTTTTTTTTTCTCGTCTTAGAAAATTTTCACACATGTCTCAGACTTCCAGAGAGGGGAGCATGTTAGTGCGCGCATCCGATTTCAGTTCCAGAGCGATTCTCCCGATGAGTCCTTCATACTTCGTCGTTTTTTGCAAAATTTCTGACTTTTTGAAAATTTCACTTTTTTGTGAAAATCTCCGCTAGTTGAGGTTATAGTATGTTAGAGGGCATCCCAGGAGGGCTCCAAATGTGTGGGTAAAATATATATCCCTTGGGGAGAAATTTGAAAAAAAGTTGAAAATTTTTTTTTTCTGGACTTAGAAAATTTTCACACATGTCTCAGACTGCCAGAGATGGGAGCATGTCAGTGCGCGCATCCGATTTCAGTTCCAGAGCGATTCACCCGATGAGTCCTTCATACTTAGTCGTTTTTTGCAAAATTTCTGACTTTTTGAAAATTTCACTTTTTTGTGAAAATCTCCGCTAAATGAGGTTATAGTATGTTAGAGGGCATCCCAGGAGGGCTCCAAATGTGTGGGTAAAATATATATCCCTTGGGGGGAAATTTGAAAAAAGTTGAAAACATTTTTTTTTCTGGACTTAGAAAATTTTCACACATGTCTCAGACTTCCAGAGAGGGGAGCATGTCAGTGCGCGCATCCGATTTCAGTTCCAGAGCGATTCACCCGATGAGTCCTTCATACTTAGTCGTTTTTTGCAAAATTTCTGACTTTTTGAAAATTTCACTTTTTTGTGAAAACCTCCGCTAAATGAGGTTATAGTATGTTAGAGGGCATCCCAGGAGGGCTCCAAATGTGTGGGTAAAATATATATCCCTTGGGGGGAAATTTGAAAAAAAGTTGAAAAAATGTTTTTTTCTGGACTTAGAAAATTTTCACACATGTCTCAGACTGCCAGAGAGGGGAGCATGTCAGTGCGCACATCCGATTTCAGTTCCAGAGCGTTTCACCCGATGAGTCCTTCATATTTAGTCATTTTTTGCAAAATTTCTGACTTTTTGAAAATTTCACTTTTTTGTGAAAATCTCCGCTAAATGAGGTTATAGTATGTTAGAGGGCATCCCAGGAGGGCTCCAAATGTGTGGGTAAAATATATATCCCTTGGGGGGAAATTTGAAAAAAGTTGAAAAAAATTTTTTTTCTGGACTTAGAAAATTTAAACACATGTCTCAGACTTCCAGAGAGGGGAGCATGTCAGTGCGTGCATCCGATTTCAGTTCCAGAGCGATTCACCCAATGAGTCCTTCATATTTAGTCATTTTTTGCAAAATTTCTGACTTTTTGAAAATTTCACTTTTTTGTGAAAATCTCTGCTAAATGAGATTATAGTATGTTAGAGGGCATCCCAGGAGGGCTCCAAATGTGTGGGTAAAATATATATCCCTTGGGGGGAAATTTGAAAAAAGTTGAATAATTTTTTTTTTCTGGACTTAGAAAATTTTCACACATGTCTCAGACTTCCAGAGAGGGGAGCATGTCAGTGCGCGCATCCGATTTCAGTTCCAGAGCGTTTCACCCGATGAGTCCTTCATACTTAGTCGTTTTTTGGAAAAATTTTCACTTTTTGAAAATTTCACTTTTTTGTGAAAATCTCTGCTAAATGAGGTTATAGTATGTTAGAGGGCATCCCAGGAGGGCTCCAAATGTGTGGGTAAAATATATATCCCTTGGAAGGAAATTTGAAAAAAAGTTGAAAAAAATTTTTTTCTGGACTTAGAGAATTTTCACACATGTCTCAGACTTCCAGAGAAGGGAGCATGTCAGTGTGCGCATCCGATTTCAGTTCCAGAGCGATTCACTTGATGAGTCCTTCATACTTAGTCGTTTTTTGCAAAATTTCTGACTTTTTGAAAATTTCACTTTTTTGTGAAAATCTCCGCTAAATGAGGTTATAGTATGTTAGAGGGCATCCCAGGAGGGCTCCAAATGTGTGGGTAAAATATATATCCCTTGGGGGGAAATTTGAAAAAAAGTTGAAAAAATTTTTTTTTCTGGACTTAGAAAATTTTCACACATGTCTCAGACTGCCAGAGAGGGGAGCATGTCAGTGCGCGCATCCGATTTCAGTTCCAGAGCGATTCACCCGATGAGTCCTTCATACTTAGTCGTTTTTTGCAAAATTTCTGACTTTTTGAAAATTTCACTTTTTTGTGAAAATCTCCGCTAAATGAGGTTATAGTATGTTAGAGGGCATCCCAGGAGGGCTCCAAATGTGTGGGTAAAATATATATCCCTTGGGGGGAAATTTGAAAAAAGTTGAAAACATTTTTTTTTCTGGACTTAGAAAATTTTCACACATGTCTCAGACTTCCAGAGAGGGGAGCATGTCAGTGCGCGCATCCGATTTCAGTTCCAGAGCGATTCACCCGATGAGTCCTTCATACTTAGTCGTTTTTTGCAAAATTTCAGACTTTTTGAAAATTTCACTTTTTTGTGAAAACCTCCGCTAAATGAGGTTATAGTATGTTAGAGGGCATCCCAGGAGGGCTCCAAATGTGTGGGTAAAATATATATCCCTTGGGGGGAAATTTGAAAAAAAGTTGAAAAAATGTTTTTTTCTGGACTTAGAAAATTTTCACACATGTCTCAGACTGCCAGAGAGGGGAGCATGTCAGTGCGCACATCCGATTTCAGTTCCAGAGCGTTTCACCCGATGAGTCCTTCATATTTAGTCATTTTTTGCAAAATTTCTGACTTTTTGAAAATTTCACTTTTTTGTGAAAATCTCCGCTAAATGAGGTTATAGTATGTTAGAGGGCATCCCAGGAGGGCTCCAAATGTGTGGGTAAAATATATATCCCTTGGGGGGAAATTTGAAAAAAGTTGAAAAAAATTTTTTTTCTGGACTTAGAAAATTTTCACACATGTCTCAGACTTCCAGAGAGGGGAGCATGTCAGTGCGCGCATCCGATTTCAGTTCCAGAGCGATTCACCCGATGAGTCCTTCATACTTAGTTGTTTTTTGCAAAATTTCTGACTTTTTGAAAATTTCACTTTTTTGTGAAAATCTCCGCTAAATGAGGTTATAGTATGTTAGAGGGCATCCCAGGAGGGCTCCAAATGTGTGGGTAAAATATATATCCCTTGGGGGGAAATTTGAAAAAAAGTTGAAAATTTTTTTTTTTCTGGACTTAGAAAATTTTCACACATGTCTCAGACTTCCAGAGAGGGGAGCATGTCAGTGCGCGCATCCGATTTCAGTTCCAGAGCGATTCACCCGAGGAGTCCTTCATACTTAGTCGTTTTTTGGAAAAATTTTCACTTTTTGAAAATTTCACTTTTTTGTGAAAATCTCCGCTAAATGAGGTTATAGTATGTTAGAGGGCATCCCAGGAGGGCTCCAAATGTGTGGGTAAAATATATATCCCTTGGAAGGAAATTTGAAAAAAAGTTGAAAAAAATTTTTTTCTGGACTTAGAGAATTTTCACACATGTCTCAGACTTCCAGAGAAGGGAGCATGTCAGTGTGCGCATCCGATTTCAGTTCCAGAGCGATTCACTTGATGAGTCCTTCATACTTAGTCGTTTTTTGCAAAATTTCTGACTTTTTGAAAATTTCACTTTTTTGTGAAAATCTCCGCTAAATGAGGTTATAGTATGTTAGAGGGCATCCCAGGAGGGCTCCAAATGTGTGGGTAAAATATATATCCCTTGGGGGGAAATTTGAAAACAAGTTGAAAAAAATTTTTTTTCTGGACTTAGAAAATTTTCACACATGTCTCAGACTGCCAGAGAGGGGAGCATGTCAGTGCGCGCATCCGATTTCAGTTCCAGAGCGATTCACCCGATGAGTCCTTCATACTTAGTCGTTTTTTGCAAAATTTCTGACTTTTTGAAAATTTCACTTTTTTGTGAAAATCTCCGCTAAATGAGGTTATAGTATGTTAGAGGGCATCCCAGGAGGGCTCCAACTGTGTGGGTAAAATATATATCCCTTGGGGGGAAATTTGAAAAAAGTTGAAAACATTTTTTTTTCTGGACTTAGAAAATTTTCACACATGTCTCAGACTTCCAGAGAGGGGAGCATGTCAGTGCGCGCATCCGATTTCAGTTCCAGAGCGATTCACCCGATGAGTCCTTCATACTTAGTCGTTTTTTGCAAAATTTCTGACTTTTTGAAAATTTCACTTTTTTGTGAAAATCTCCGCTAAATGAGGTTATAGTATGTTAGAGGGCATCCCAGGAGGGCTCCAAATGTGTGGGTAAAATATATATCCCTTGGGGGGAAATTTGAAAAAAGTTGAAAAAATTTTTTTTTCTGGACTTAGAAAATTTAAACACATGTCTCAGACTTCCAGAGAGGGGAGCATGTCAGTGCGTGCATCCGATTTCAGTTCCAGAGCGATTCACCCAATGAGTCCTTCATATTTAGTCATTTTTTGCAAAATTTCTGACTTTTTGAAAATTTCACTTTTTTGTGAAAATCTCCGCTAAATGAGGTTATAGTATGTTAGAGGGCATCCCAGGAGGGCTCCAAATGTGTGGGTAAAATATATATCCCTTGGGGGGAAATTTGAAAAAAAGTTGAATAATTTTTTTTTTCTGGACTTAGAAAATTTTCACACATGTCTCAGACTTCCAGAGAGGGGAGCATGTCAGTGCGCGCATCCGATTTCAGTTCCAGAGCGATTCACCCGAGGAGTCCTTCATACTTAGTCGTTTTTTGGAAAAATTTTCACTTTTTGAAAATTTCACTTTTTTGTGAAAATCTCCGCTAAATGAGGTTATAGTATGTTAGAGGGCATCCCAGGAGGGCTCCAAATGTGTGGGTAAAATATATATCCCTTGGAAGGAAATTTGAAAAAAAGTTGAAAAAATTTTTTTTTCTGGACTTAGAAAATTTTCACACATGTCTCAGACTTCCAGAGAGGGGAGCATGTCAGTGATCGCATCCGATTTCAGTTCCAGAGCGATTCACCCGATGAGTCCTTCATACTTAGTCTTTTTTTGGAAAAAAATTCACTTTTTGAAAATTTCACTTTTTTGTGAAAATCTCCGCTAAATGAGGTTATAGTATGTTAGAGGGCATCCCAGGAGGGCTCAAAATGTGTGGGTAAAATATATATCCCTTGGGGGGAAATTTGAAAAAAAGTTGAAAAAAATTTTTTTTCTGGACTTAGAAAATTTTCACACGTCTCAGACTTCCAGAGAGGGGAGCATGTCAGTGAGCACATCCGATTTCAGTTCCAGAGCGATTCACCCGATGAGTCCTTCATACTTAGTTGTTTTTTGCAAAATTTCTGACTTTTTGAAAATTTCACTTTTTTGTGAAAATCTCCGCTAAATGAGGTTATAGTATGTTAGAGGGCATCCCAGGAGGGCTCCAAATGTGTGGGTAAAATATATATCCCTTGGGGGGAAATTTGAAAAAAAGTTGAAAATTTTTTTTTTTCTGGACTTAGAAAATTTTCACACATGTCTCAGACTTCCAGAGAGGGGAGCATGTCAGTGCGCGCATCCGATTTCAGTTCCAGAGCGATTCACCCGAGGAGTCCTTCATACTTAGTCGTTTTTTGGAAAAATTTTCACTTTTTGAAAATTTCACTTTTTTGTGAAAATCTCCGCTAAATGAGGTTATAGTATGTTAGAGGGCATCCCAGGAGGGCTCCAAATGTGTGGGTAAAATATATATCCCTTGGAAGGAAATTTGAAAAAAAGTTGAAAAAAATTTTTTTCTGGACTTAGAGAATTTTCACACATGTCTCAGACTTCCAGAGAAGGGAGCATGTCAGTGTGCGCATCCGATTTCAGTTCCAGAGCGATTCACTTGATGAGTCCTTCATACTTAGTCGTTTTTTGCAAAATTTCTGACTTTTTGAAAATTTCACTTTTTTGTGAAAATCTCCGCTAAATGAGGTTATAGTATGTTAGAGGGCATCCCAGGAGGGCTCCAAATGTGTGGGTAAAATATATATCCCTTGGGGGGAAATTTGAAAACAAGTTGAAAAAAATTTTTTTTCTGGACTTAGAAAATTTTCACACATGTCTCAGACTGCCAGAGAGGGGAGCATGTCAGTGCGCGCATCCGATTTCAGTTCCAGAGCGATTCACCCGATGAGTCCTTCATACTTAGTCGTTTTTTGCAAAATTTCTGACTTTTTGAAAATTTCACTTTTTTGTGAAAATCTCCGCTAAATGAGGTTATAGTATGTTAGAGGGCATCCCAGGAGGGCTCCAAATGTGTGGGTAAAATATATATCCCTTGGGGGGAAATTTGAAAAAAGTTGAAAAAATTTTTTTTTCTGGACTTAGAAAATTTAAACACATGTCTCAGACTTCCAGAGAGGGGAGCATGTCAGTGCGTGCATCCGATTTCAGTTCCAGAGCGATTCACCCAATGAGTCCTTCATATTTAGTCATTTTTTGCAAAATTTCTGACTTTTTGAAAATTTCACTTTTTTGTGAAAATCTCCGCTAAATGAGATTATAGTATGTTAGAGGGCATCCCAGGAGGGCTCCAAATGTGTGGGTAAAATATATATCACTTGGGGGGAAATTTGAAAAAAAGTTGAATAATTTTTTTTTTCTGGACTTAGAAAATTTTCACACATGTCTCAGACTTCCAGAGAGGGGAGCATGTCAGTGCGCGCATCCGATTTCAGTTCCAGAGCGTTTCACCCGATGAGTCCTTCATATTTAGTCATTTTTTGCAAAATTTCTGACTTTTTGAAAATTTCACTTTTTTGTGAAAATCTCCGCTAAATGAGGTTATAGTATGTTAGAGGGCATCCCAGGAGGGCTCCAAATGTGTGGGTAAAATATATATCCCTTGGGGGGAAATTTGAAAAAAAGTTGAATAATTTTTTTTTTCTGGACTTAGAAAATTTTCACACATGTCTCAGACTTCCAGAGAGGGGAGCATGTCAGTGCGCGCATCCGATTTCAGTTCCAGAGCGATTCACCCGAGAAGTCCTTCATACTTAGTCGTTTTTTGGAAAAATTTTCACTTTTTGAAAATTTCACTTTTTTGTGAAAATCTCCGCTAAATGAGGTTATAGTATGTTAGAGGGCATCCCAGGAGGGCTCCAAATGTGTGGGTAAAATATATATCCCTTGGAAGGAAATTTGAAAAAAAGTTGAAAAAATATTTTTTTCTGGACTTAGAAAATTTTCACACATGTCTCAGACTTCCAGAGAGGGGAGCATGTCAGTGCGCGCATCCGATTTCAGTTCCAGAGCGATTCACCCGATGAGTCCTTCATACTTAGTCGTTTTTTGCAAAATTTCTGACTTTTTGAAAATTTCACTTTTTTGTGAAAATCTCCGCTAAATGAGGTTATAGTATGTTAGAGGGCATCCCAGGAGGGCTCCAAATGTGTGGGTAAAATATATATCCCTTGGGGGGAAATTTGAAAAAAAGTTGAAAACATTTTTTTTTCTGGACTTAGAAAATTTTCACACATGTCTCAGACTGCCAGAGAGGGGAGCATGTCAGTGCGCGCATCCGATTTCAGTTCCAGAGCGATTCACCCGATGAGTCCTTCATACTTAGTCGTTTTTTGCAAAATTTCTGACTTTTTGAAAATTTCACTTTTTTGTGAAAATCTCTGCTAAATGAGGTTATAGTATGTTAGAGGGCATCCCAGGAGGGCTCCAAATGTGTGGGTAAAATATATATCCCTTGGGGGGAAATTTGAAAAAAGTTGAAAACATTTTTTTTTCTGGACTTAGAAAATTTTCACACATGTCTCAGACTTCCAGAGAGGGGAGCATGTCAGTGCGCGCATCCGATTTCAGTTCCAGAGCGATTCACCCGATGAGTCCTTCATACTTAGTCGTTTTTTGCAAAATTTCTGACTTTTTGAAAATTTCACTTTTTTGTGAAAATCTCCGCTAAATGAGGTTATAGTATGTTAGAGGGCATCCCAGGAGGGCTCCAAATGTGTGGGTAAAATATATATCCCTTGGGGGGAAATTTGAAAAAAGTTGAAAAAATTTTTTTTTCTGGACTTAGAAAATTTAAACACATGTCTCAGACTTCCAGAGAGGGGAGCATGTCAGTGCGTGCATCCGATTTCAGTTCCAGAGCGATTCACCCAATGAGTCCTTCATATTTAGTCATTTTTTGCAAAATTTCTGACTTTTTGAAAATTTCACTTTTTTGTGAAAATCTCCGCTAAATGAGATTATAGTATGTTAGAGGGCATCCCAGGAGGGCTCCAAATGTGTGGGTAAAATATATATCACTTGGGGGGAAATTTGAAAAAAAGTTGAATAATTTTTTTTTTCTGGACTTAGAAAATTTTCACACATGTCTCAGACTTCCAGAGAGGGGAGCATGTCAGTGCGCGCATCCGATTTCAGTTCCAGAGCGTTTCACCCGATGAGTCCTTCATATTTAGTCATTTTTTGCAAAATTTCTGACTTTTTGAAAATTTCACTTTTTTGTGAAAATCTCCGCTAAATGAGGTTATAGTATGTTAGAGGGCATCCCAGGAGGGCTCCAAATGTGTGGGTAAAATATATATCCCTTGGGGGGAAATTTGAAAAAAAGTTGAATAATTTTTTTTTTCTGGACTTAGAAAATTTTCACACATGTCTCAGACTTCCAGAGAGGGGAGCATGTCAGTGCGCGCATCCGATTTCAGTTCCAGAGCGATTCACCCGAGAAGTCCTTCATACTTAGTCGTTTTTTGGAAAAATTTTCACTTTTTGAAAATTTCACTTTTTTGTGAAAATCTCCGCTAAATGAGGTTATAGTATGTTAGAGGGCATCCCAGGAGGGCTCCAAATGTGTGGGTAAAATATATATCCCTTGGAAGGAAATTTGAAAAAAAGTTGAAAAAATATTTTTTTCTGGACTTAGAAAATTTTCACACATGTCTCAGACTTCCAGAGAGGGGAGCATGTCAGTGCGCGCATCCGATTTCAGTTCCAGAGCGATTCACCCGATGAGTCCTTCATACTTAGTCATTTTTTGCAAAATTTCTGACTTTTTGAAAATTTCACTTTTTTGTGAAAATCTCCGCTAAATGAGGTTATAGTATGTTAGAGGGCATCCCAGGAGGGCTCCAAATGTGTGGGTAAAATATATATCCCTTGGGGGGAAATTTGAAAAAAAGTTGAATAATTTTTATTTCTGGACTTAGAAAATTTTCACACATGTCTCAGACTTCCAGAGAGGGGAGCATGTCAGTGCGCGCATCCGATTTCAGTTCCAGAGCGATTCACCCGATGAGTCCTTCATACTTAGTCATTTTTTGCAAAATTTCTGACTTTTTGAAAATTTCCCTTTTTTTGAAAATCTACGCTAAATGAGGTTATAGTATGTTAGAGGGCATCCCAGGAGGGCTCCAAATGTGTGGGTAAAATATATATCCCTTGGGGGGAAATTTGAAAAAAAGTTTAAAAAAATTTTTTTTATGGACTTAGAAAATTTTCACACATGTCTCAGACTTCCAGAGAGGGGAGCATGTCAGTGCGCGCATCCGATTTCAGTTCCAGAGCGTTTCACCCGATGAGTCCTTCATATTTAGTCATTTTTTGCAAAATTTCTGACTTTTTGAAAATTTCACTTTTTTGTGAAAATCTCCGCTAAATGAGGATATAGTATGTTAGAGGGCATCCCAGGTGGGCTCCAAATGTGTGGGTAAAATATATATCCCTTGGGGGGAAATTTGAAAAAAAGTTGAAAAACATTTTTTTTCTGGACTTAGAAAATTTAAACACATGTCTCAGACTTCCAGAGAGGGGAGCATGTCAGTGCGTGCATCCGATTTCAGTTCCAGAGCGATTCACCCGATGAGTCCTTCATATTTAGTCATTTTTTGCAAAATTTCTGACTTTTTGAAAATTTCACTTTTTTGTGAAAATCTCCGCTAAATGAGGTTATAGTATGTTAGAGGGCATCCCAGGAGGGCTCCAAATGTGTGGGTAAAATATATATCCCTTGGGGGGAAATTTGAAAAAAAGTTGAATAATTTTTTTTTTCTGGACTTAGAAAACTTTCACACATGTCTCAGACTTCCAGAGAGGGGAGCATGTCAGTGCGCGCATCCGATTTCAGTTCCAGAGCGATTCACCCGATGAGTCCTTCATACTTAGTCGTTTTTTGCAAAATTTCATACTTTTTGAAAATTTCACTTTTTTCTGAAAATCTCCGCTAAAAGAGGTTATAGTATGTTAGAGGGCATCCCAGGAGTGCTCCAAATGTGTGGGTAAAATATATATCCCTTGGGGGAAATTTGAAAAAAAGTTGAAAAAATTTTTTTTTCTGGACTTAGAAAATTTTCACACATGTCTCAGACTTCCAGAGAGGGGAGCATGTCAGTGCGCGCATCCGATTTCAGTTCCAGAGCGATTCACCCGATGAGTCCTTCATACTTAGTCGTTTTTTGCAAAATTTCTGACTTTTTGAAAATGTCACTTTTTTGTGAAAATCTCCGCTAAAAAAGGTTATAGTATGTTAGAGGGCATCCCAGGAGGGCTCCAAATGTGTGGGTAAAATATATATCCCTTGGGGGGAAATTTGAAAAAAAGTTGAAAAAATTTTTTTTTCAGGACTTAGAAAATTTTCACACATGTCTCAGACTTCCAGAGAGGGGAGCATGTCAGTGCGCGCATCCGATTTCAGTTCCAGAGCGATTCACCCGATGAGTCCTTCATACTTCGTCGTTTTTTGCAAAATTTCTGACTTTTTGAAAATTTCACTTTTTTGTGAAAATCTTTGCTAAATGAGGTTATAGTATGTTAGAGGGCATCCCAGGAGGGCTCCAAATGTGTGGGTAAAATATATATCCCTTGGGGGGAAATTTGAAAAAAAGTTGAAAAACAAATTTTTTTCTGGACTTAGAAAATTTAAACACATGTCTCAGTCTTCCAGAGAGGGAAGCATGTCAGTGCGCGCATCCGATTTCAGTTCCAGAGCGTTTCACCCGATGAGTCCTTCATATTTAGTCATTTTTTGCAAAATTTCTGACTTTTTGAAAATTTCACTTTTTTGTGAAAATCTCTGCTAAATGAGGTTATAGTATGTTAGAGGGCATCCCAGGAGGGCTCCAAATGTGTGGGTAAAATATATATCCCTTGGGGGGAAATTTGATAAAAAGTTGAAAAAAATTTTTTTTCTGGACTTAGAAAATTTTCACACATGTCTCAGACTTCCAGAGAGGGGAGCATGTCAGTGCGCGCATCCGATTTCAGTTCCAGAGCGTTTCACCCGATGAGTCCTTCATATTTAGTCATTTTTTGCAAAATTTCTGACTTTTTGAAAATTTCACTTTTTTGTGAACATCTCTGCTAAATGAGGTTATAGTATGTTAGAGGGCATCCCAGGAGGGCTCCAAATGTGTGGGTAAAATATATATCTCTTGGGGGGAAATTTGAAAAAAAGTTGAAAAAATTTTTTTTTCTGGACTTAGAAAATTTTCACACATGTCTCAGACTTCCAGAGAGGGGAGCATGTCAGTGCGCGCATCCGATTTCAGTTCCAGAGCGATTCACCCGATGAGTACTTCATACTTCGTCGTTTTTTGCAAAATTTCTGACTTTTTGAAAATTTCACTTTTTTGTGAAAATCTTTTCTAAATGAGGTTATAGTATGTTAGAGGGCATCCCAGGAGGGCTCCAAATGTGTGGGTAAAATATATATCCCTTGGAGGGAAATTTGAAAAAAGTTTAAAACATTTTTTTTTCTGGACTTAGAAAATTTAAACACATGTCTCAGACTTACAGAGAGGGGAGCATGTCAGTGCGTGCATCCGATTTCAGTTCCAGAGCGATTCACCCGATGAGTCCTTCATATTTAGTCATTTTTTGCAAAATTTCTGACTTTTTGAAAATGTCACTTTTTTGTGAAAATCTCCGCTAAAAGAGGTTATAGTATGTTAGAGGGCATCCCAGGAGGGCTCCAAATGTGTGGGTAAAATATATATCCCTTGGGGGGAAATTTGAAAAAAAGTTGAAAAATTTTTTTTTTCAGGACTTAGAAAACTTTCACACATGTCTCAGACTTCCAGAGAGGGGAGCATGTCAGTGCGCGCATCCGATTTCAGTTCCAGAGCGATTCACCCGATGAGTCCTTCATACTTAGTCGTTTTTTGCAAAATTTCTGACTTTTTGAAAATTTCACTTTTTTGTGAAAATCTCCGCTAAAAGAGGTTATAGTATGTTAGAGGGAATCCCAGGAGGGCTCCAAATGTGTGGGTAAAATATATATCCCTTGGGGGGAAATTTGAAAAAAAGTTGAAAATTTTTTTTTTTCTGGACTTAGAAAATTTTCACACATGTCTCAGACTTCCAGAGAGGGGAGCATGTCAGTGCGCGCATCCGATTTCAGTTCCAGAGCGATTCACCCGATGAGTACTTCATACTTCGACGTTTTTTGCTAAATTTCTGACTTTTTGAAAATTTCACTTTTTTGTGAAAATCTTTTCTAAATGAGGTTATAGTATGTTAGAGGGCATCCCAGGAGGGCTCCAAATGTGTGGGTAAAATATATATCCCTTGGAGGGAAATTTGAAAAAAGTTTAAAAATTTTTTTTTTCTGGACTTAGAAAATTTAAACACATGTCTCAGACTTACAGAGAGGGGAGCATGTCAGTGCGTGCATCTGATTTCAGTTCCAGAGCGATTCACCCGATGAGTCCTTCATACTTAGTCGTTTTTTGCAAAATTTCTGACTTTTTGAAAATTTCACTTTTTTGTGAAAATCTCCGCTAAAAGAGGTTATAGTATGTTAGAGGGCATCCCAGGAGGGCTCCAAATGTGTGGGTAAAATATATATCCCTTGGGGGGAAATTTGAAAAAAAGTTGAAAAAATTTTTTTTTCTGGACTTAGAAAATTTTCACACATATCTCAGACTGCCAGAGAGGGGAGCATGTCAGTGCGCGCATCCGATTTCAGTTCCAGAGCGATTCACCCAATGAGTCCTTCATACTTAGTCGTTTTTTGGAAAAATTTTCACTTTTTGAAAATTTCACTTTTTTGTGAAAATCTCCGCTAAATGAGGTTATAGTATGTTAGAGGGCATCCCAGGAGGGCTCCAAATGTGTGGGTAAAATATATATCCCTTGGGGGGAAATTTGAAAAAAAGTTGAAAAAATTTTTTTTTCTGGACTTAGAAAATTTTCACACATGTCTCAGACTTCCAGAGAGGGGAGCATGTCAGCGCGCGCATCCGATTTCAGTTCCAGAGCGATTCACCCGATGAGTCCTTCATACTTAGTAGTTTTTTGCAAAATTTCTGACTTTTTGAAAATGTCACTTTTTTGTGAAAATCTCCGCTAAATGAGGTTATAGTATGTTAGAGGGCATCCCAGGAGGGCTCCAAATGTGTGGGTAAAATATATATCCCTTGGGGGGAAATTTGAAAAAAAGTTGAAAAAATTTTTTTTTCTGGACTTAGAAAATTTTCACACATGTCTCAGACTTCCAGAGAGGGGAGTATGTCAGTGCGCGCATCCGATTTCAGTTCCAGAGCGTTTCACCCGATGAGTACTTCATATTTAGTCATTTTTTGCAAAATTTCTGACTTTTTGAAAATTTCACTTTTTTGTGAAAATCTCTGCTAAATGAGGTTATAGTATGTTAGAGGGCATCCCAGGAGGGCTCCAAATGTGTGGGTAAAATATATATCCCTTGGGGGGAAATTTGAAAAAAAGTTGAAAAATTTTTTTTTTCTGGACTTAGAAAATTTTCACAGATGTCTCAGACTTCCAGAGAGGGGAGCATGTCTATAAGCGCATCCGATTTCAGTTCCAGAGCGTTTCACCCGATGAGTCCTTCATACTTAGTCGTTTTTTGCAAAATTTCTGACTTTTTGAAAATTTCACTTTTTTGTGAAAATCTCCGCTAAATGAGGTTATAGTATGTTAGAGGGCATCCCAGGAGGGCTCCAAATGTGTGGGTAAAATATATATCCCTTGGGGGGAAATTTGAAAAAAAGTTGAAAAAATTTTTTTTTCTGGACTTAGAAAATTTTCACACATGTCTCAGACTTCCAGAGAGGGGAGCATGTCAGTGCGCGCATCCGATTTCAGTTCCAGAGCGTTTCACCCGATGAGTCCTTCATATTTAGTCATTTTTTGCAAAATTTCTGACTTTTTGAAAATTTCACTTTTTTGTGAAAATCTCTGCTAAATGAGGTTATAGTATGTTAGAGGGCATCCCAGGAGGGCTCCAGATGTGTGGGTAAAATATGTATCCCTTGGGGGGAAATTTGAAAAAAAGTTGAAAAACAAATTTTTTTCTGGACTTAGAAAATTTAAACACATGTCTCAGACTTCCAGAGAGGGGAGCATGTCAGTGCGTGCATCCGATTTCAGTTCCAGAGCGATTCACCCGATGAGTCCTTCATATTTAGTCATTTTTTGGAAAAATTTTCATTTTTTGAAAATTTCACTTTTTTGTGAAAATCTCCACTAAATGAGGTTATAGTATGTTAGAGGGCATCCCAGGAGGGCTCCAAATGTGTGGGTAAAATATATATCCCTTGGGGGGAAATTTGAAAAAAAGTTGAATAATTTTTATTTCTGGACTTAGAAAATTTTCACACATGTCTCAGACTTCCAGAGAGGGGAGCATGTCAGTGAGCGCATCCGATTTCAGTTCCAGAGCGATTCACCCGATGAGTCCTTCATACTTAGTCGTTTTTTGCAAAATTTCTGACTTTTTGAAAATTTCACTTTTTTGTGAAAATCTTTGCTAAATGAGGTTATAGTATGTTAGAGGGCATCCCAGGAGGGCTCCAAATGTGTGGGTAAAATATATATCCCTTGGGGGGAAATTTGAAAAAAAGTTGAAAAAATTTTTTTTTCTGGACTTAGAAAATTTTCACACATGTCTCAGACTTCCAGAGAGGGGAGCATGTCAGTGCGCGCATCCGATTTCAGTTCCAGAGCGATTCACCCGATGAGTCCTTCATACTTAGTCATTTTTTGCAAAATTTCTGACTTTTTGAAAATTTCACTTTTTTGTGAAAATCTCCGCTAAATGAGGTTATAGTATGTTAGAGGGCATCCCAGGAGGGCTCCAAATGTGTGGGTAAAATATATATCCCTTGGGGGGAAATTTGAAAAAAAGTTGAAAAAATTTTTTTTTCTGGACTTAGAAAATTTTCACACATGTCTCAGACTTCCAGAGAGGGGAGCATGTCAGTGCGCGCATCCGATTTCAGTTCCAGAGCGATTCACCCGATGAGTCCTTCATACTTAGTCGTTTTTTGCAAAATTTCTGACTTTTTGAAAATTTCACTTTTTTTGTGAAAATCTTTGCTAAATGAGGTTATAGTATGTTAGAGGGCATCCCAGGAGGGCTCCAAATGTGTGGGTAAAATATATATCCCTTGGGGGGAAATTTGAAAAAAAGTTGAAAAAAATTTTTTTTATGGACTTAGAAAATTTTCACACATGTCTCAGACTTCCAGAGAGGGGAGAATGTCAGTGCGCGCATCCGATTTCAGTTCCAGAGCGATTCACCCGATGAGTCCTTCATACTTAGTCGTTTTTTGCAAAATTTCTGGCTTTTTGAAAATTTCACTTTTTTGTGAAAATCTCCGCTAAATGAGGTTATAGTATGTTAGAGGGCATCCCAGGAGGGCTCCAAATGTGTGGGTAAAATATATATCCCTTGGGGGGAAATTTGAAAAAAAGTTGAAAAATTTTTTTTTTCTGGACTTAGAAAATTTTCACACATGTCTCAGACTTCCAGAGAGGGGAGCATGTCAGTGCGCGCATCCGATTTCAGTTCCAGAGCGATTCACCCGATGAGTCCTTCATACTTAGTCGTTTTTTGCAAAATTTCTGACTTTTTGAAAATTTCACTTTTTTGTGAAAATCTCCGCTAAATGAGGTTATAGTATGTTAGAGGGCATCCCAGGAGGGCTCCAAATGTGTGGGTAAAATATATATCCCTTGGGAGAAATTTGAAAAAAAGTTGAAAAAATTTTTTTTTCTGGACTTAGAAAATTTTCACAGATGTCTCAGACTTCCAGAGAGGGGAGCATGTCTATAAGCGCATCCGATTTCAGTTCCAGAGCGTTTCACCCGATGAGTCCTTCATACTTAGTCGTTTTTTGCAAAATTTCTGACTTTTTGAAAATTTCACTTTTTTGTGAAAATCTCCGCTAAATGAGGTTATAGTATGTTAGAGGGCATCCCAGGAGGGCTCCAGATGTGTGGGTAAAATATATATCCCTTGGGGGGAAATTTGAAAAAAAGTTGAATAATTTTTTTTTTCTGGACTTAGAAAATTTTCACACATGTCTCAGACTGCCAGAGAGGGGAGCATGTCAGTGCGCACATCCGATTTCAGTTCCAGAGCGATTCACCCGATGAGTCCTTCATACTTAGTCGTTTTTTGCAAAATTTCTGACTTTTTGAAAATTTCACTTTTTTGTGAAAATCTTTGCTAAATGAGGTTATAGTATGTTAGAGGGCATCCCAGGAGGGCTCCAGATGTGTGGGTAAAATATATATCCCTTGTGGGGAAATTTGAAAAAAAGTTGAAAAAAATTTATTTTCTGGACTTAGAAAATTTAAACACATGTCTCAGACTTCCAGAGAAGGGAGCATGTCAGTGCGTGCATCCGATTTCAGTTCCATTGTGATTCACCCAATGAGTCCTTCATATTTAGTCATTTTTTGCAAAATTTCTGACTTTTTGAAAATTTCACTTTTTTGTGAAAATTTCCGCTAAATGAGATTATAGTATGTTAGAGGGCATCCCAGGAGGGCTCCAAATGTGTGGGTAAAATATATATCCCTTGGGGGGAAATTTGAAAAAAAGTTGAATAATTATTTTTTTCTGGACTTAGAAAATTTTCACACATGTCTCAGACTTCCAGAGAGGGGAGCATGTCAGTGCGTGCATCCGATTTCAGTTCCAGAGCGATTCACCCTATGAGTCCTTCATATTTAGTCATTTTTTGCAAAATTTCTGACTTTTTAAAAATTTCACTTTTTTGTGAAAATCTCCGCTAAATGAGGTTATAGTATGTTAGAGGGCATCCCAGGAGGGCTCCAAATGTGTGGGTAAAATAAATATCCCTTGGGGGGAAATTTGAAAAAAAGTTGATTAATTTTTTTTTTCTGGACTTAGAAAATTTTCACACATGTCTCAGACTTCCAGAGAGGGGAGCATGTCAGTGCGCGCATCCGATTTCAGTTCCAGAGCGATTCACCCGATGAGTCCTTCATACTTAGTCGTTTTTTGCAAAATTTCTGACATTTTGAAAATTTCACTTTTTTGTGAAAATCTCCGCTAAATGAGGTTATAGTATGTTAGAGGGCATCCCAGGAGGGCTCCAAATGTGTGGGTAAAATATATATCCCTTGGGGGGAAATTTGAAAAAAGTTGAATAATTTTTTTTTTCTGGACTTAGAAAATTTTCACACATATCTCAGACTGCCAGAGAGGGGAGCATGTCAGTGCGCACATCCGATTTCAGTTCCAGAGCGATTCACCCAATGAGTCCTTCATACTTAGTCATTTTTTGCAAAATTTCTGACTTTTTGAAAATTTCACTTTTTTGTGAAAATCTCCGCTAAATGAGGTTATAGTATGTTAGAGGGCATCCCAGGAGGGCTCCAAATGTGTGGGTAAAATATATATCCCTTGGGAGAAATTTGAAAAAAAGTTGAAAAATTTTTTTTTTCTGGACTTAGAAAATTTTCACAGATGTCTCAGACTTCCAGAGAGGGGAGCATGTCTATAAGCGCATCCGATTTCAGTTCCAGAGCGTTTCACCCGATGAGTCCTTCATACTTAGTCGTTTTTTGCAAAATTTCTGACTTTTTGAAAATTTCACTTTTTTGTGAAAATCTCCGCTAAATGAGGTTATAGTATGTTAGAGGGCATCCCAGGAGGGCTCCAAATGTGTGGGTAAAATATATATCCCTTGGGGGGAAATTTGAAAAAAGTTGAAAAAATGTTTTTTTCTGGACTTAGAAAATTTTCACACATGTCTCAGACTGCCAGAGAGGGGAGCATGTCAGTGCGCACATCCGATTTCAGTTCCAGAGCGTTTCACCCGATGAGTCCTTCAGATTTAGTCATTTTTTGCAAAATTTCTGACTTTTTGAAAATTTCACTTTTTTGTGAAAATCTCCGCTAAATGAGGTTATAGTATGTTAGAGGGCATCCCAGGAGGGCTCCAAATGTGTGGGTAAAATATATATCCCTTGGGGGGAAATTTGAAAAAAAGTTGAATAATTTTTTTTTTCTGGACTTAGAAAATTTTCACACATGTCTCAGACTGCCAGAGAGGGGAGCATGTCAGTGCGCACATCCGATTTCAGTTCCAGAGCGATTCACCCGATGAGTCCTTCATACTTAGTCGTTTTTTGCAAAATTTCTGACTTTTTGAAAATTTCACTTTTTTGTGAAAATCTTTGCTAAATGAGGTTATAGTATGTTAGAGGGCATCCCAGGAGGGCTCCAGATGTGTGGGTAAAATATATATCCCTTGTGGGGAAATTTGAAAAAAAGTTGAAAAAAATTTATTTTCTGGACTTAGAAAATTTAAACACATGTCTCAGACTTCCAGAGAAGGGAGCATGTCAGTGCGTGCATCCGATTTCAGTTCCATTGTGATTCACCCTATGAGTCCTTCATATTTAGTCATTTTTTGCAAAATTTCTGACTTTTTGAAAATTTCACTTTTTTGTAAAAATCTCCGCTAAATGAGGTTATAGTATGTTAGAGGGCATCCCAGGAGGGCTCCAAATGTGTGGGTAAAATAAATATCCCTTGGGGGGAAATTTGAAAAAAAGTTGAATAATTTTTTTTTTCTGGACTTAGAAAATTTTCACACATGTCTCAGACTTCCAGAGAGGGGAGCATGTCAGTGCGCGCATCCGATTTCAGTTCCAGAGCGATTCACCCGATGAGTCCTTCATACTTAGTCGTTTTTTGCAAAATTTCTGACATTTTGAAAATTTCACTTTTTTGTGAAAATCTCCGCTAAATGAGGTTATAGTATGTTAGAGGGCATCCTAGGAGGGCTCCAAATGTGTGGGTAAAATATATATCCCTTGGGGGGAAATTTGAAAAAAGTTGAATAATTTTTTTTTTCTGGACTTAGAAAATTTTCACACATATCTCAGACTGCCAGAGAGGGGAGCATGTCAATGCGCACATCCGATTTCAGTTCCAGAGCGATTCACCCGATGAGTCCTTCATACTTAGTCGTTTTTTGCAAAATTTCTGACTTTTTGAAAATTTCACTTTTTTGTGAAAATCTTTGCTAAATGAGGTTATAGTATGTTAGAGGGCATCCCAGGAGGGCTCCAAATGTGTGGGTAAAATATATATCCCTTGGGCGGAAATTTGAAAAAAAGTTGAAAAAATTTTTTTTTCTGGACTTAGAAAATTTTCACACATGTCTCAGACTTCCAGAGAGGGGAGCATGTCAGTGCGCGCATCCGATTTCAGTTCCAGAGCGATTCACCCAATGAGTCCTTCATACTTATGTGTGGGTAAAATATATATCCCTTGGGGGGAAATTTGAAAAAAAGTTGAAAAAAATTTTTTTTCTGGACTTAGAAAATTTTCACACATGTCTCAGACTTCCAGAGAGGGGAGCATGTCAGTGCGCGCATCCGATTTCAGTTCCAGAGCGATTCACCCGATGAGTCCTTCATACTTAGTCGTTTTTTGCAAAATTTCTGACTTTTTGAAAATTTCACTTTTTTGTGAAAATCTCCGCTAAATGAGGTTATAGTATGTTAGAGGGCATCCCAGGAGGGCTCCAAATGTGTGGGTAAAATATATATCCCTTGGGGGGAAATTTGAAAAAAAGTTGAAAAAAATTTTTTTTCTGGACTTAGAAAATTTAAACACGTCTCAGACTTCCAGAGAGGGGAGCATGTCAGTGCGTGCATCCGATTTCAGTTCCAGAGCGATTCACCCGATGAGTCCTTCATATTTAGTCATTTTTTGCAAAATTTCTGACTTTTTGAAAATTTCACTTTTTTGTGAAAATCTCCGCTAAATGAGATTATAGTATGTTAGAGGGCATCCCAGGAGGGCTCCAAATGTGTGGGTAAAATATATATCCCTTGGGGGGAAATTTTGAAAAAAGTTGAATAATTATTTTTTTCTGGACTTAGAAAATTTTCACACATATCTCAGACTGCCAGAGAGGGGAGCATGTCAGTGCGCACATCCGATTTCAGTTCCAGAGCGATTCACCCGATGAGTCCTTCATACTTAGTCATTTTTTGCAAAATTTCTGACTTTTTGAAAATTTCACTTTTTTGTGAAAATCTCCGCTAAATGAGGTTATAGTATGTTAGAGGGCATCCCAGGAGGGCTCCAAATGTGTGGGTAAAATATATATCCCTTGGGAGAAATTTGAAAAAAAGTTGAAAAATTTTTTTTTTCTGGACTTAGAAAATTTTCACAGATGTCTCAGACTTCCAGAGAGGGGAGCATGTCTATAAGCGCATCCGATTTCAGTTCCAGAGCGTTTCACCCGATGAGTCCTTCATACTTAGTCGTTTTTTGCAAAATTTCTGACTTTTTGAAAATTTCACTTTTTTGTGAAAATCTCCGCTAAATGAGGTTATAGTATGTTAGAGGGCATCCCAGGAGGGCTCCAAATGTGTGGGTAAAATATATATCCCTTGGGGGGAAATTTGAAAAAAAGTTGAAAAAATGTTTTTTTCTGGACTTAGAAAATTTTCACACATGTCTCAGACTGCCAGAGAGGGGAGCATGTCAGTGCGCACATCCGATTTCAGTTCCAGAGCGTTTCACCCGATGAGTCCTTCAGATTTAGTCATTTTTTGCAAAATTTCTGACTTTTTGAAAATTTCACTTTTTTGTGAAAATCTCCGCTAAATGAGGTTATAGTATGTTAGAGGGCATCCCAGGAGGGGTCCAAATGTGTGGGTAAAATATATATCCCTTGGGGGGAAATTTGAAAAAAAGTTGAATAATTTTTTTTTTCTGGACTTAGAAAATTTTCACACATGTCTCAGACTGCCAGAGAGGGGAGCATGTCAGTGCGCACATCCGATTTCAGTTCCAGAGCGATTCACCCGATGAGTCCTTCATACTTAGTCGTTTTTTGCAAAATTTCTGACTTTTTGAAAATTTCACTTTTTTGTGAAAATCTTTGCTAAATGAGGTTATAGTATGTTAGAGGGCATCCCAGGAGGGCTCCAGATGTGTGGGTAAAATATATATCCCTTGTGGGGAAATTTGAAAAAAAGTTGAAAAAAATTTATTTTCTGGACTTAGAAAATTTAAACACATGTCTCAGACTTCCAGAGAAGGGAGCATGTCAGTGCGTGCATCCGATTTCAGTTCCATTGTGATTCACCCTATGAGTCCTTCATATTTAGTCATTTTTTGCAAAATTTCTGACTTTTTGAAAATTTCACTTTTTTGTGAAAATCTCCGCTAAATGAGGTTATAGTATGTTAGAGGGCATCCCAGGAGGGCTCCAAATGTGTGGGTAAAATAAATATCCCTTGGGGGGAAATTTGAAAAAAAGTTGAATAATTTTTTTTTTCTGGACTTAGAAAATTTTCACACATGTCTCAGACTTCCAGAGAGGGGAGCATGTCAGTGCGCGCATCCGATTTCAGTTCCAGAGCGATTCACCCGATGAGTCCTTCATACTTAGTCGTTTTTTGCAAAATTTCTGACATTTTGAAAATTTCACTTTTTTGTGAAAATCTCCGCTAAATGAGGTTATAGTATGTTAGAGGGCATCCCAGGAGGGCTCCAAATGTGTGGGTAAAATATATATCCCTTGGGGGGAAATTTGAAAAAAGTTGAATAATTTTTTTTTTCTGGACTTAGAAAATTTTCACACATATCTCAGACTGCCAGAGAGGGGAGCATGTCAGTGCGCACATCCGATTTCAGTTCCAGAGCGATTCACCCGATGAGTCCTTCATACTTAGTCGTTTTTTGCAAAATTTCTGACTTTTTGAAAATTTCACTTTTTTGTGAAAATCTTTGCTAAATGAGGTTATAGTATGTTAGAGGGCATCCCAGGAGGGCTCCAAATGTGTGGGTAAAATATATATCCCTTGGGCGGAAATTTGAAAAAAAGTTGAAAAAATTTTTTTTTCTGGACTTAGAAAATTTTCACACATGTCTCAGACTTCCAGAGAGGGGAGCATGTCAGTGCGCGCATCCGATTTCAGTTCCAGAGCGATTCACCCAATGAGTCCTTCATACTTATGTGTGGGTAAAATATATATCCCTTGGGGGGAAATTTGAAAAAAAGTTGAAAAAAATTTTTTTTCTGGACTTAGAAAATTTTCACACATGTCTCAGACTTCCAGAGAGGGGAGCATGTCAGTGCGCGCATCCGATTTCAGTTCCAGAGCGATTCACCCGATGAGTCCTTCATATTTAGTCATTTTTTGCAAAATTTCTGACTTTTTGAAAATTTCACTTTTTTGTGAAAATCTCCGCTAAATGAGGTTATAGTATGTTAGAGGGCATCCCAGGAGGGCTCCAAATGTGTGGGTAAAATATATATCCCTTGGGGGGAAATTTGAAAAAAAGTTGAATAATTTTTATTTCTGGACTTAGAAAATTTTCACACGTCTCAGACTTCCAGAGAGGGGAGCATGTCAGTGCGCGCATCCGATTTCAGTTCCAGAGCGATTCACCCGATGAGTCCTTCATACTTAGTCGTTTTTTGCAAAATTTCTGACTTTTTGAAAATTTCACTTTTTTGTGAAAATCTTTGCTAAATGAGGTTATAGTATGTTAGAGGGCATCCCAGGAGGGCTCCAAATGTGTGGGTAAAATATATATCCCTTGGGGGGAAATTTGAAAAAAAGTTGAAAAAAATTTTTTTTATGGACTTAGAAAATTTTCACACATGTCTCAGACTTCCAGAGAGGGGAGCATGTCAGTGCGCGCATCCGATTTCAGTTCCAGAGCGATTCACCCGATGAGTCCTTCATACTTAGTCGTTTTTTGCAAAATTTCTGACATTTTGAAAATTTCACTTTTTTGTGAAAATCTCCGCTAAATGAGGTTATAGTATGTTAGAGGGCATCCCAGGAGGGCTCCAAATGTGTGGGTAAAATATATATCCCTTGGGGGGAAATTTGAAAAAAAGTTGAAAAAAATTTTTTTTCTGGACTTAGAAAATTTTCACACATGTCTCAGACTTCCAGAGAGGGGAGCATGTCAGTTCGCGCATCCGATTTCAGTTCCAGAGCGATTCACCCGATGAGTCCTTCATACTTAGTCGTTTTTTGCAAAATTTCTGACTTTTTGAAAATTTCACTTTTTTGTGAAAATCTCCGCTAAATGAGGTTATAGTATGTTAGAGGGCATCCCAGGAGGGCTCCAAATGTGTGGGTAAAATATATATCCCTTGGGGGGAAATTTGAAAAAAAGTTGAAAAAAATTTTTTTTCTGGACTTAGAAAATTTAAACACGTCTCAGACTTCCAGAGAGGGGAGCATGTCAGTGCGTGCATCCGATTTCAGTTCCAGAGCGATTCACCCGATGAGTCCTTCATATTTAGTCATTTTTTGCAAAATTTCTGACTTTTTGAAAATTTCACTTTTTTGTGAAAATCTCCGCTAAATGAGGTTATAGTATGTTAGAGGGCATCCCAGGAGGGCTCCAAATGTGTGGGTAAAATATATATCCCTTGGGGGGAAATTTGAAAAAAAGTTGAATAATTTTTTTTTCTGGACTTAGAAAATTTTCACACATGTCTCAGACTTCCAGAGAGGGGAGCATGTCTATAAGCGCATCCGATTTCAGTTCCAGAGCGTTTCACCCGATGAGTCCTTCATACTTAGTCGTTTTTTGGAAAAATTTTCATTTTTTGAAAATTTCACTTTTTTGTGAAAATCTCCACTAAATGAGGTTATAGTATGTTAGAGGGCATCCCAGGAGGGCTCCAAATGTGTGGGTAAAATATATATCCCTTGGGGGGAAATTTGAAAAAAAGTTGAAAAAATTTTTTTTTCTGGACTTAGAAAATTTTCACACATGTCTCAGACTTCCAGAGAGGGGAGCATGTCAGTGCGCGCATCCGATTTCAGTTCCAGAGCGATTCACCCAATGAGTCCTTCATACTTAGTAGTTTTTTGGAAAAATTTTCACTTTTTGAAATTTTCACTTTTTTGTGAAAATCTCCGCTAAATGAGGTTATAGTATGTTAGAGGGCATCCCAGGAGGGCTCCAAATGTGTGGGTAAAATATATATCCCTTGGGGGGAAATTTGAAAAAAAGTTGAATAATTTTTTTTTCTGGACTTAGAAAATTTTCACACATGTCTCAGACTTCCAGAGAGGGGAGCATGTCAGTGCGCGCATCCGATTTCAGTTCCAGAGCGATTCACCCGATGAGTCCTTCATACTTAGTCGTTTTTTGCAAAATTTCTGACTTTTTGAAAATTTCACTTTTTTGTGAAAATCTCCGCTAAATGAGGTTATAGTATGTTAGAGGGCATCCCAGGAGGGCTCCAAATGTGTGGGTAAAATATATATCCCTTGGGGGGAAATTTGAAAAAAAGTTGAAAAAATTTTTTTTTCTGGACTTAGAACATTTTCACACATGTCTCAGACTTCCAGAGAGGGGAGCATGTCAGTGCGCGCATCCGATTTCAGTTCCAGAGCGATTCACCCGATGAGTCCTTCATACTTAGTCGTTTTTTGCAAAATTTCTGACTTTTTGAAAATTTCACTTTTTTGTGAAAATCTCCGCTAAATGAGGTTATAGTATGTTAGAGGGCATCCCAGGAGGGCTCCAAATGTGTGGGTAAAATATATATCCCTTGGGAGAAATTTGAAAAAAAGTTGAAAAAATTTTTTTTTCTGGACTTAGAAAATTTAAACACATGTCTCAGACTTCCAGAGAAGGGAGCATGTCAGTGCGTGCATCCGATTTCAGTTCCATTGTGATTCACCCTATGAGTCCTTCATATTTAGTCATTTTTTGCAAAATTTCTGACTTTTTGAAAATTTCACTTTTTTGTGAAAATCTCCGCTAAATGAGGTTATAGTATGTTAGAGGGCATCCCAGGAGGGCTCCAAATGTGTGGGTAAAATAAATATCCCTTGGGGGGAAATTTGAAAAAAAGTTGAATAATTTTTTTTTTCTGGACTTAGAAAATTTTCACACATGTCTCAGACTTCCAGAGAGGGGAGCATGTCAGTGCGCGCATCCGATTTCAGTTCCAGAGCGATTCACCCGATGAGTCCTTCATACTTAGTCGTTTTTTGCAAAATTTCTGACATTTTGAAAATTTCACTTTTTTGTGAAAATCTCCGCTAAATGAGGTTATAGTATGTTAGAGGGCATCCCAGGAGGGCTCCAAATGTGTGGGTAAAATATATATCCCTTGGGGGGAAATTTGAAAAAAGTTGAATAATTTTTTTTTTCTGGACTTAGAAAATTTTCACACATATCTCAGACTGCCAGAGAGGGGAGCATGTCAGTGCGCACATCCGATTTCAGTTCCAGAGCGATTCACCCGATGAGTCCTTCATACTTAGTCGTTTTTTGCAAAATTTCTGACTTTTTGAAAATTTCACTTTTTTGTGAAAATCTTTGCTAAATGAGGTTATAGTATGTTAGAGGGCATCCCAGGAGGGCTCCAAATGTGTGGGTAAAATATATATCCCTTGGGCGGAAATTTGAAAAAAAGTTGAAAAAATTTTTTTTTCTGGACTTAGAAAATTTTCACACATGTCTCAGACTTCCAGAGAGGGGAGCATGTCAGTGCGCGCATCCGATTTCAGTTCCAGAGCGATTCACCCAATGAGTCCTTCATACTTATGTGTGGGTAAAATATATATCCCTTGGGGGGAAATTTGAAAAAAAGTTGAAAAAAATTTTTTTTCTTGACTTAGAAAATTTTCACACATGTCTCAGACTTCCAGAGAGGGGAGCATGTCAGTGCGCGCATCCGATTTCAGTTCCAGAGCGATTCACCCGATGAGTCCTTCATACTTAGTCGTTTTTTGCAAAATTTCTGACTTTTTGAAAATTTCACTTTTTTGTGAAAATCTTTGCTAAATGAGGTTATAGTATGTTAGAGGGCATCCCAGGAGGGCTCCAAATGTGTGGGTAAAATATATATCCCTTGGGGGGAAATTTGAAAAAAAGTTGAAAAAAATTTTTTTTATGGACTTAGAAAATTTTCACACATGTCTCAGACTTCCAGAGAGGGGAGCATGTCAGTGCGCGCATCCGATTTCAGTTCCAGAGCGATTCACCCGATGAGTCCTTCATACTTAGTCGTTTTTTGCAAAATTTCTGACATTTTGAAAATTTCACTTTTTTGTGAAAATCTCCGCTAAATGAGGTTATAGTATGTTAGAGGGCATCCCAGGAGGGCTCCAAATGTGTGGGTAAAATATATATCCCTTGGGGGGAAATTTGAAAAAAGTTGAAAAAAATTTTTTTTCTGGACTTAGAAAATTTTCACACATGTCTCAGACTTCCAGAGAGGGGAGCATGTCAGTTCGCGCATCCGATTTCAGTTCCAGAGCGATTCACCCGATGAGTCCTTCATACTTAGTCGTTTTTTGCAAAATTTCTGACTTTTTGAAAATTTCACTTTTTTGTGAAAATCTCCGCTAAATGAGGTTATAGTATGTTAGAGGGCATCCCAGGAGGGCTCCAAATGTGTGGGTAAAATATATATCCCTTGGGGGGAAATTTGAAAAAAAGTTGAAAAAATTTTTTTTTCTGGACTTAGAAAATTTAAACACGTCTCAGACTTCCAGAGAGGGGAGCATGTCAGTGCGTGCATCCGATTTCAGATCCAGAGCGATTCACCCGATGAGTCCTTCATATTTAGTCATTTTTTGCAAAATTTCTGACTTTTTGAAAATTTCACTTTTTTGTGAAAATCTCCGCTAAATGAGGTTATAGTATGTTAGAGGGCATCCCAGGAGGGCTCCAAATGTGTGGGTAAAATATATATCCCTTGGGGGGAAATTTGAAAAAAAGTTGAATAATTTTTTTTTCTGGACTTAGAAAATTTTCACACGTCTCAGACTTCCAGAGAGGGGAGCATGTCTATAAGCGCATCCGATTTCAGTTCCAGAGCGTTTCACCCGATGAGTCCTTCATACTTAGTCGTTTTTTGGAAAAATTTTCATTTTTTGAAAATTTCACTTTTTTGTGAAAATCTCCATTAAATGAGGTTATAGTATGTTAGAGGGCATCCCAGGAGGGCTCCAAATGTGTGGGTAAAATATATATCCCTTGGGGGGAAATTTGAAAAAAAGTTGAAAAAATTTTTTTTTCTGGACTTTGAAAATTTTCACACATGTCTCAGACTTCCAGAGAGGGGAGCATGTCAGTGCGCGCATCCGATTTCAGTTCCAGAGCGATTCACCCAATGAGTCCTTCATACTTAGTAGTTTTTTGGAAAAATTTTCACTTTTTGAAATTTTCACTTTTTTGTGAAAATCTCCGCTAAATGAGGTTATAGTATGTTAGAGGGCATCCCAGGAGGGCTCCAAATGTGTGGGTAAAATATATATCCCTTGGAAGGAAATTTGAAAAAAAGTTGAAAAAATATTTTTTTCTGGACTTAGAAAATTTTCACACATGTCTCAGACTTCCAGAGAGGGGAGCATGTCAGTGCGCGCATCCGATTTCAGTTCCAGAGCGATTCACCCGATGAGTCCTTCATACTTAGTCGTTTTTTGCAAAATTTCTGACTTTTTGAAAATTTCACTTTTTTGTGAAAATCTCCGCTAAATGAGGTTATAGTATGTTAGAGGGCATCCCAGGAGGGCTCCAAATGTGTGGGTAAAATATATATCCCTTGGGGGGAAATTTGAAAAAAAGTTGAAAACATTTTTTTTTCTGGACTTAGAAAATTTTCACACATGTCTCAGACTGCCAGAGAGGGGAGCATGTCAGTGCGCGCATCCGATTTCAGTTCCAGAGCGATTCACCCGATGAGTCCTTCATACTTAGTCGTTTTTTGCAAAATTTCTGACTTTTTGAAAATTTCACTTTTTTGTGAAAATCTCTGCTAAATGAGGTTATAGTATGTTAGAGGGCATCCCAGGAGGGCTCCAAATGTGTGGGTAAAATATATATCCCTTGGGGGGAAATTTGAAAAAAGTTGAAAACATTTTTTTTTCTGGACTTAGAAAATTTTCACACATGTCTCAGACTTCCAGAGAGGGGAGCATGTCAGTGCGCGCATCCGATTTCAGTTCCAGAGCGATTCACCCGATGAGTCCTTCATACTTAGTCGTTTTTTGCAAAATTTCTGACTTTTTGAAAATTTCACTTTTTTGTGAAAATCTCCGCTAAATGAGGTTATAGTATGTTAGAGGGCATCCCAGGAGGGCTCCAAATGTGTGGGTAAAATATATATCCCTTGGGGGGAAATTTGAAAAAAGTTGAAAAAATTTTTTTTTCTGGACTTAGAAAATTTAAACACATGTCTCAGACTTCCAGAGAGGGGAGCATGTCAGTGCGTGCATCCGATTTCAGTTCCAGAGCGATTCACCCAATGAGTCCTTCATATTTAGTCATTTTTTGCAAAATTTCTGACTTTTTGAAAATTTCACTTTTTTGTGAAAATCTCCGCTAAATGAGATTATAGTATGTTAGAGGGCATCCCAGGAGGGCTCCAAATGTGTGGGTAAAATATATATCACTTGGGGGGAAATTTGAAAAAAAGTTGAATAATTTTTTTTTTCTGGACTTAGAAAATTTTCACACATGTCTCAGACTTCCAGAGAGGGGAGCATGTCAGTGCGCGCATCCGATTTCAGTTCCAGAGCGTTTCACCCGATGAGTCCTTCATATTTAGTCATTTTTTGCAAAATTTCTGACTTTTTGAAAATTTCACTTTTTTGTGAAAATCTCCGCTAAATGAGGTTATAGTATGTTAGAGGGCATCCCAGGAGGGCTCCAAATGTGTGGGTAAAATATATATCCCTTGGGGGGAAATTTGAAAAAAAGTTGAATAATTTTTTTTTTCTGGACTTAGAAAATTTTCACACATGTCTCAGACTTCCAGAGAGGGGAGCATGTCAGTGCGCGCATCCGATTTCAGTTCCAGAGCGATTCACCCGAGAAGTCCTTCATACTTAGTCGTTTTTTGGAAAAATTTTCACTTTTTGAAAATTTCACTTTTTTGTGAAAATCTCCGCTAAATGAGGTTATAGTATGTTAGAGGGCATCCCAGGAGGGCTCCAAATGTGTGGGTAAAATATATATCCCTTGGAAGGAAATTTGAAAAAAAGTTGAAAAAATATTTTTTTCTGGACTTAGAAAATTTTCACACATGTCTCAGACTTCCAGAGAGGGGAGCATGTCAGTGCGCGCATCCGATTTCAGTTCCAGAGCGATTCACCCGATGAGTCCTTCATACTTAGTCATTTTTTGCAAAATTTCTGACTTTTTGAAAATTTCACTTTTTTGTGAAAATCTCCGCTAAATGAGGTTATAGTATGTTAGAGGGCATCCCAGGAGGGCTCCAAATGTGTGGGTAAAATATATATCCCTTGGGGGGAAATTTGAAAAAAAGTTGAATAATTTTTATTTCTGGACTTAGAAAATTTTCACACATGTCTCAGACTTCCAGAGAGGGGAGCATGTCAGTGCGCGCATCCGATTTCAGTTCCAGAGCGATTCACCCGATGAGTCCTTCATACTTAGTCGTTTTTTGCAAAATTTCTGACTTTTTGAAAATTTCCCTTTTTTTGAAAATCTACGCTAAATGAGGTTATAGTATGTTAGAGGGCATCCCAGGAGGGCTCCAAATGTGTGGGTAAAATATATATCCCTTGGGGGGAAATTTGAAAAAAAGTTTAAAAAAATTTTTTTTATGGACTTAGAAAATTTTCACACATGTCTCAGACTTCCAGAGAGGGGAGCATGTCAGTGCGCGCATCCGATTTCAGTTCCAGAGCGTTTCACCCGATGAGTCCTTCATATTTAGTCATTTTTTGCAAAATTTCTGACTTTTTGAAAATTTCACTTTTTTGTGAAAATCTCCGCTAAATGAGGATATAGTATGTTAGAGGGCATCCCAGGTGGGCTCCAAATGTGTGGGTAAAATATATATCCCTTGGGGGGAAATTTGAAAAAAAGTTGAAAAACATTTTTTTTCTGGACTTAGAAAATTTAAACACATGTCTCAGACTTCCAGAGAGGGGAGCATGTCAGTGCGTGCATCCGATTTCAGTTCCAGAGCGATTCACCCGATGAGTCCTTCATATTTAGTCATTTTTTGCAAAATTTCTGACTTTTTGAAAATTTCACTTTTTTGTGAAAATCTCCGCTAAATGAGGTTATAGTATGTTAGAGGGCATCCCAGGAGGGCTCCAAATGTGTGGGTAAAATATATATCCCTTGGGGGGAAATTTGAAAAAAAGTTGAATAATTTTTTTTTTCTGGACTTAGAAAACTTTCACACATGTCTCAGACTTCCAGAGAGGGGAGCATGTCAGTGCGCGCATCCGATTTCAGTTCCAGAGCGATTCACCCGATGAGTCCTTCATACTTAGTCGTTTTTTGCAAAATTTCATACTTTTTGAAAATTTCACTTTTTTGTGAAAATCTCCGCTAAAAGAGGTTATAGTATGTTAGAGGGCATCCCAGGAGTGCTCCAAATGTGTGGGTAAAATATATATCCCTTGGGGGAAATTTGAAAAAAAGTTGAAAAAATTTTTTTTTCTGGACTTAGAAAATTTTCACACATGTCTCAGACTTCCAGAGAGGGGAGCATGTCAGTGCGCGCATCCGATTTCAGTTCCAGAGCGATTCACCCGATGAGTCCTTCATACTTAGTCGTTTTTTGCAAAATTTCTGACTTTTTGAAAATGTCACTTTTTTGTGAAAATCTCCGCTAAAAGAGGTTATAGTATGTTAGAGGGCATCCCAGGAGGGCTCCAAATGTGTGGGTAAAATATATATCCCTTGGGGGGAAATTTGAAAAAAAGTTGAAAAAATTTTTTTTTCAGGACTTAGAAAATTTTCACACATGTCTCAGACTTCCAGAGAGGGGAGCATGTCAGTGCGCGCATCCGATTTCAGTTCCAGAGCGATTCACCCGATGAGTCCTTCATACTTCGTCGTTTTTTGCAAAATTTCTGACTTTTTGAAAATTTCACTTTTTTGTGAAAATCTTTGCTAAATGAGGTTATAGTATGTTAGAGGGCATCCCAGGAGGGCTCCAAATGTGTGGGTAAAATATATATCCCTTGGGGGGAAATTTGAAAAAAAGTTGAAAAACAAATTTTTTTCTGGACTTAGAAAATTTAAACACATGTCTCAGTCTTCCAGAGAGGGAAGCATGTCAGTGCGCGCATCCGATTTCAGTTCCAGAGCGTTTCACCCGATGAGTCCTTCATATTTAGTCATTTTTTGCAAAATTTCTGACTTTTTGAAAATTTCACTTTTTTGTGAAAATCTCTGCTAAATGAGGTTATAGTATGTTAGAGGGCATCCCAGGAGGGCTCCAAATGTGTGGGTAAAATATATATCCCTTGGGGGGAAATTTGATAAAAAGTTGAAAAAAATTTTTTTTCTGGACTTAGAAAATTTTCACACATGTCTCAGACTTCCAGAGAGGGGAGCATGTCAGTGCGCGCATCCGATTTCAGTTCCAGAGCGTTTCACCCGATGAGTCCTTCATATTTAGTCATTTTTTGCAAAATTTCTGACTTTTTGAAAATTTCACTTTTTTGTGAACATCTCTGCTAAATGAGGTTATAGTATGTTAGAGGGCATCCCAGGAGGGCTCCAAATGTGTGGGTAAAATATATATCTCTTGGGGGGAAATTTGAAAAAAAGTTGAAAAATTTTTTTTTTCTGGACTTAGAAAATTTTCACACATGTCTCAGACTTCCAGAGAGGGGAGCATGTCAGTGCGCGCATCCGATTTCAGTTCCAGAGCGATTCACCCGATGAGTACTTCATACTTCGTCGTTTTTTGCAAAATTTCTGACTTTTTGAAAATTTCACTTTTTTGTGAAAATCTTTTCTAAATGAGGTTATAGTATGTTAGAGGGCATCCCAGGAGGGCTCCAAATGTGTGGGTAAAATATATATCCCTTGGAGGGAAATTTGAAAAAAGTTTAAAACATTTTTTTTTCTGGACTTAGAAAATTTAAACACATGTCTCAGACTTACAGAGAGGGGAGCATGTCAGTGCGTGCATCCGATTTCAGTTCCAGAGCGATTCACCCGATGAGTCCTTCATATTTAGTCATTTTTTGCAAAATTTCTGACTTTTTGAAAATGTCACTTTTTTGTGAAAATCTCCGCTAAAAGAGGTTATAGTATGTTAGAGGGCATCCCAGGAGGGCTCCAAATGTGTGGGTAAAATATATATCCCTTGGGGGGAAATTTGAAAAAAAGTTGAAACATTTTTTTTTTCAGGACTTAGAAAATTTTCACACATGTCTCAGACTTCCAGAGAGGGGAGCATGTCAGTGCGCGCATCCGATTTCAGTTCCAGAGCGATTCACCCGATGAGTCCTTCATACTTAGTCGTTTTTTGCAAAATTTCTGACTTTTTGAAAATTTCACTTTTTTGTGAAAATCTCCGCTAAAAGAGGTTATAGTATGTTAGAGGGAATCCCAGGAGGGCTCCAAATGTGTGGGTAAAATATATATCCCTTGGGGGGAAATTTGAAAAAAAGTTGAAAATTTTTTTTTTTCTGGACTTAGAAAATTTTCACACATGTCTCAGACTTCCAGAGAGGGGAGCATGTCAGTGCGCGCATCCGATTTCAGTTCCAGAGCGATTCACCCGATGAGTACTTCATACTTCGACGTTTTTTGCTAAATTTCTGACTTTTTGAAAATTTCACTTTTTTGTGAAAATCTTTTCTAAATGAGGTTATAGTATGTTAGAGGGCATCCCAGGAGGGCTCCAAATGTGTGGGTAAAATATATATCCCTTGGAGGGAAATTTGAAAAAAGTTTAAAAATTTTTTTTTTCTGGACTTAGAAAATTTAAACACATGTCTCAGACTTACAGAGAGGGGAGCATGTCAGTGCGTGCATCTGATTTCAGTTCCAGAGCGATTCACCCGATGAGTCCTTCATACTTAGTCGTTTTTTGCAAAATTTCTGACTTTTTGAAAATTTCACTTTTTTGTGAAAATCTCCGCTAAAAGAGGTTATAGTATGTTAGAGGGAATCCCAGGAGGGCTCCAAATGTGTGGGTAAAATATATATCCCTTGGGGGGAAATTTGAAAAAAAGTTGAAAATTTTTTTTTTTCTGGACTTAGAAAATTTTCACACATGTCTCAGACTTCCAGAGAGGGGAGCATGTCAGTGCGCGCATCCGATTTCAGTTCCAGAGCGATTCACCCGATGAGTACTTCATACTTCGACGTTTTTTGCTAAATTTCTGACTTTTTGAAAATTTCACTTTTTTGTGAAAATCTTTTCTAAATGAGGTTATAGTATGTTAGAGGGCATCCCAGGAGGGCTCCAAATGTGTGGGTAAAATATATATCCCTTGGAGGGAAATTTGAAAAAAGTTTAAAAATTTTTTTTTTCTGGACTTAGAAAATTTAAACACATGTCTCAGACTTACAGAGAGGGGAGCATGTCAGTGCGTGCATCTGATTTCAGTTCCAGAGCGATTCACCCGATGAGTCCTTCATACTTAGTCGTTTTTTGCAAAATTTCTGACTTTTTGAAAATTTCACTTTTTTGTGAAAATCTCCGCTAAAAGAGGTTATAGTATGTTAGAGGGCATCCCAGGAGGGCTCCAAATGTGTGGGTAAAATATATATCCCTTGGGGGGAAATTTGAAAAAAAGTTGAAAAAATTTTTTTTTCTGGACTTAGAAAATTTTCACACATGTCTCAGACTTCCAGATAGGGGAGCATGTCAGTGCGCGCATCCGATTTCAGTTTCAGAGCGTTTCACCCAATGAGTCCTTCATATTTAGTCATTTTTTGCAAAATTTCTGACTTTTTGAAAATTTCACTTTTTTTGTGAAAATCTCTGCTAAATGAGGTTATAGTATGTTATAGGGCATCCCAGGAGGGCTCCAAATGTGTGGGTAAAATATATATCCCTTGGGGGGAAATTTGAAAAAAAGTTGAAAAAATTTTGTTTTCTGGACTTAGAAAATTTTCACACGTCTCAGACTTCCAGAGAGGGGAGCATGTCAGTGCGCGCATCCGATTTCAGCTCCAGAGTGATTCACCCGATGAGTACTTCATACTACGTCGTTTTTTGCAAAATTTCTGACTTTTTGAAAATTTCACTTTTTTGTGAAAATCTTTGCTAAATGAGGTTATAGTATGTTAGAGGGCATCCCAGGAGGGCTCCAAATGTGTGGGTAAAATATATATCCCTTGGAGGGAAATTTGAAAAAAGTTTAAAAATTTTTTTTTTCTGGACTTAGAAAATTTAAACACATGTCTCAGACTTACAGAGAGGGGAGCATGTCAGTGCGTGCATCCGATTTCAGTTCCAGAGCGATTCACCCGATGAGTCCTTCATATTTAGTCATTTTTTGCAAAATTTCTGACTTTTTGAAAATTTCACTTTTTTGTGAAAATCTCCGCTAAATGAGGTTATAGTATGTTAGAGGGCATCCCAGGAGGTCTCCAAATGTGTGGGTAAAATATATATCCCTTGGGGGGAAATTTGAAAAAAAGTTGAAAAAATTTTTTTTTCTGGACTTAGAAAATTTTCACACATGTCTCAGACTTCCAGAGAGGGGAGCATGTCAGCGCGCGCATCCGATTTCAGTTCCAGAGCGATTCACCCGATGAGTCCTTCATACTTAGTAGTTTTTTGCAAAATTTCTGACTTTTTGAAAATGTCACTTTTTTGTGAAAATCTCCGCTAAATGAGGTTATAGTATGTTAGAGGGCATCCCAGGAGGGCTCCAAATGTGTGGGTAAAATATATATCCCTTGGGGGGAAATTTGAAAAAAAGTTGAAAAAATTTTTTTTTCTGGACTTAGAAAATTTTCACACATGTCTCAGACTTCCAGAGAGGGGAGTATGTCAGTGCGCGCATCCGATTTCAGTTCCAGAGCGTTTCACCCGATGAGTCCTTCATATTTAGTCATTTTTTGCAAAATTTCTGACTTTTTGAAAATTTCACTTTTTTGTGAAAATCTCTGCTAAATGAGGTTATAGTATGTTAGAGGGCATCCCAGGAGGGCTCCAAATGTGTGGGTAAAATATATATCCCTTGGGGGGAAATTTGAAAAAAAGTTGAAAAATTTTTTTTTTCTGGACTTAGAAAATTTTCACAGATGTCTCAGACTTCCAGAGAGGGGAGCATGTCTATAAGCGCATCCGATTTCAGTTCCAGAGCGTTTCACCCGATGAGTCCTTCATATTTAGTCATTTTTTGGAAAAATTTTCATTTTTTGAAAATTTCACTTTTTTGTGAAAATCTCCACTAAATGAGGTTATAGTATGTTAGAGGGCATCCCAGGAGGGCTCCAAATGTGTGGGTAAAATATATATCCCTTGGGGGGAAATTTGAAAAAAAGTTGAATAATTTTTATTTCTGGACTTAGAAAATTTTCACACATGTCTCAGACTTCCAGAGAGGGGAGCATGTCAGTGAGCGCATCCGATTTCAGTTCCAGAGCGATTCACCCGATGAGTCCTTCATACTTAGTCGTTTTTTGCAAAATTTCTGACTTTTTGAAAATTTCACTTTTTTGTGAAAATCTTTGCTAAATGAGGTTATAGTATGTTAGAGGGCATCCCAGGAGGGCTCCAAATGTGTGGGTAAAATATATATCCCTTGGGGGGAAATTTGAAAAAAAGTTGAAAAAATTTTTTTTTCTGGACTTAGAAAATTTTCACACATGTCTCAGACTTCCAGAGAGGGGAGCATGTCAGTGCGCGCATCCGATTTCAGTTCCAGAGCGATTCACCCGATGAGTCCTTCATACTTAGTCATTTTTTGCAAAATTTCTGACTTTTTGAAAATTTCACTTTTTTGTGAAAATCTCCGCTAAATGAGGTTATAGTATGTTAGAGGGCATCCCAGGAGGGCTCCAAATGTGTGGGTAAAATATATATCCCTTGGGGGGAAATTTGAAAAAAAGTTGAAAAAATTTTTTTTTCTGGACTTAGAAAATTTTCACACATGTCTCAGACTTCCAGAGAGGGGAGCATGTCAGTGCGCGCATCCGATTTCAGTTCCAGAGCGATTCACCCGATGAGTCCTTCATACTTAGTCGTTTTTTGCAAAATTTCTGACTTTTTGAAAATTTCACTTTTTTGTGAAAATCTCCGCTAAATGAGGTTATAGTATGTTAGAGGGCATCCCAGGAGGGCTCCAAATGTGTGGGTAAAATATATATCCCTTGGGAGAAATTTGAAAAAAAGTTGAAAAATTTTTTTTTTCTGGACTTAGAAAATTTTCACAGATGTCTCAGACTTCCAGAGAGGGGAGCATGTCTATAAGCGCATCCGATTTCAGTTCCAGAGCGTTTCACCCGATGAGTCCTTCATACTTAGTCGTTTTTTGCAAAATTTCTGACTTTTTGAAAATTTCACTTTTTTGTGAAAATCTCCGCTAAATGAGGTTATAGTATGTTAGAGGGCATCCCAGGAGGGCTCCAGATGTGTGGGTAAAATATATATCCCTTGGGGGGAAATTTGAAAAAAAGTTGAATAATTTTTTTTTTCTGGACTTAGAAAATTTTCACACATGTCTCAGACTGCCAGAGAGGGGAGCATGTCAGTGCGCACATCCGATTTCAGTTCCAGAGCGATTCACCCGATGAGTCCTTCATACTTAGTCGTTTTTTGCAAAATTTCTGACTTTTTGAAAATTTCACTTTTTTGTGAAAATCTTTGCTAAATGAGGTTATAGTATGTTAGAGGGCATCCCAGGAGGGCTCCAGATGTGTGGGTAAAATATATATCCCTTGTGGGGAAATTTGAAAAAAAGTTGAAAAAAATTTATTTTCTGGACTTAGAAAATTTAAACACATGTCTCAGACTTCCAGAGAAGGGAGCATGTCAGTGCGTGCATCCGATTTCAGTTCCATTGTGATTCACCCAATGAGTCCTTCATATTTAGTCATTTTTTGCAAAATTTCTGACTTTTTGAAAATTTCACTTTTTTGTGAAAATTTCCGCTAAATGAGATTATAGTATGTTAGAGGGCATCCCAGGAGGGCTCCAAATGTGTGGGTAAAATATATATCCCTTGGGGGGAAATTTGAAAAAAAGTTGAATAATTATTTTTTTCTGGACTTAGAAAATTTTCACACATGTCTCAGACTTCCAGAGAGGGGAGCATGTCAGTGCGTGCATCCGATTTCAGTTCCAGAGCGATTCACCCTATGAGTCCTTCATATTTAGTCATTTTTTGCAAAATTTCTGACTTTTTAAAAATTTCACTTTTTTGTGAAAATCTCCGCTAAATGAGGTTATAGTATGTTAGAGGGCATCCCAGGAGGGCTCCAAATGTGTGGGTAAAATAAATATCCCTTGGGGGGAAATTTGAAAAAAAGTTGATTAATTTTTTTTTTCTGGACTTAGAAAATTTTCACACATGTCTCAGACTTCCAGAGAGGGGAGCATGTCAGTGCGCGCATCCGATTTCAGTTCCAGAGCGATTCACCCGATGAGTCCTTCATACTTAGTCGTTTTTTGCAAAATTTCTGACATTTTGAAAATTTCACTTTTTTGTGAAAATCTCCGCTAAATGAGGTTATAGTATGTTAGAGGGCATCCCAGGAGGGCTCCAAATGTGTGGGTAAAATATATATCCCTTGGGGGGAAATTTGAAAAAAGTTGAATAATTTTTTTTTTCTGGACTTAGAAAATTTTCACACATATCTCAGACTGCCAGAGAGGGGAGCATGTCAGTGCGCACATCCGATTTCAGTTCCAGAGCGATTCACCCAATGAGTCCTTCATACTTAGTCATTTTTTGCAAAATTTCTGACTTTTTGAAAATTTCACTTTTTTGTGAAAATCTCCGCTAAATGAGGTTATAGTATGTTAGAGGGCATCCCAGGAGGGCTCCAAATGTGTGGGTAAAATATATATCCCTTGGGAGAAATTTGAAAAAAAGTTGAAAAATTTTTTTTTTCTGGACTTAGAAAATTTTCACAGATGTCTCAGACTTCCAGAGAGGGGAGCATGTCTATAAGCGCATCCGATTTCAGTTCCAGAGCGTTTCACCCGATGAGTCCTTCATACTTAGTCGTTTTTTGCAAAATTTCTGACTTTTTGAAAATTTCACTTTTTTGTGAAAATCTCCGCTAAATGAGGTTATAGTATGTTAGAGGGCATCCCAGGAGGGCTCCAAATGTGTGGGTAAAATATATATCCCTTGGGGGGAAATTTGAAAAAAAGTTGAAAAAATGTTTTTTTCTGGACTTAGAAAATTTTCACACATGACTCAGACTGCCAGAGAGGGGAGCATGTCAGTGCGCACATCCGATTTCAGTTCCAGAGCGTTTCACCCGATGAGTCCTTCAGATTTAGTCATTTTTTGCAAAATTTCTGACTTTTTGAAAATTTCACTTTTTTGTGAAAATCTCCGCTAAATGAGGTTATAGTATGTTAGAGGGCATCCCAGGAGGGCTCCAAATGTGTGGGTAAAATATATATCCCTTGGGGGGAAATTTGAAAAAAAGTTGAATAATTTTTTTTTTCTGGACTTAGAAAATTTTCACACATGTCTCAGACTGCCAGAGAGGGGAGCATGTCAGTGCGCACATCCGATTTCAGTTCCAGAGCGATTCACCCGATGAGTCCTTCATACTTAGTCGTTTTTTGCAAAATTTCTGACTTTTTGAAAATTTCACTTTTTTGTGAAAATCTTTGCTAAATGAGGTTATAGTATGTTAGAGGGCATCCCAGGAGGGCTCCAGATGTGTGGGTAAAATATATATCCCTTGTGGGGAAATTTGAAAAAAAGTTGAAAAAAATTTATTTTCTGGACTTAGAAAATTTAAACACATGTCTCAGACTTCCAGAGAAGGGAGCATGTCAGTGCGTGCATCCGATTTCAGTTCCATTGTGATTCACCCTATGAGTCCTTCATATTTAGTCATTTTTTGCAAAATTTCTGACTTTTTGAAAATTTCACTTTTTTGTGAAAATCTCCGCTAAATGAGGTTATAGTATGTTAGAGGGCATCCCAGGAGGGCTCCAAATGTGTGGGTAAAATAAATATCCCTTGGGGGGAAATTTGAAAAAAAGTTGAATAATTTTTTTTTTCTGGACTTAGAAAATTTTCACACATGTCTCAGACTTCCAGAGAGGGGAGCATGTCAGTGCGCGCATCCGATTTCAGTTCCAGAGCGATTCACCCGATGAGTCCTTCATACTTAGTCGTTTTTTGCAAAATTTCTGACATTTTGAAAATTTCACTTTTTTGTGAAAATCTCCGCTAAATGAGGTTATAGTATGTTAGAGGGCATCCTAGGAGGGCTCCAAATGTGTGGGTAAAATATATATCCCTTGGGGGGAAATTTGAAAAAAGTTGAATAATTTTTTTTTTCTGGACTTAGAAAATTTTCACACATATCTCAGACTGCCAGAGAGGGGAGCATGTCAATGCGCACATCCGATTTCAGTTCCAGAGCGATTCACCCGATGAGTCCTTCATACTTAGTCGTTTTTTGCAAAATTTCTGACTTTTTGAAAATTTCACTTTTTTGTGAAAATCTTTGCTAAATGAGGTTATAGTATGTTAGAGGGCATCCCAGGAGGGCTCCAAATGTGTGGGTAAAATATATATCCCTTGGGCGGAAATTTGAAAAAAAGTTGAAAAAATTTTTTTTTCTGGACTTAGAAAATTTTCACACATGTCTCAGACTTCCAGAGAGGGGAGCATGTCAGTGCGCGCATCCGATTTCAGTTCCAGAGCGATTCACCCAATGAGTCCTTCATACTTATGTGTGGGTAAAATATATATCCCTTGGGGGGAAATTTGAAAAAAAGTTGAAAAAAATTTTTTTTCTGGACTTAGAAAATTTTCACACATGTCTCAGACTTCCAGAGAGGGGAGCATGTCAGTGCGCGCATCCGATTTCAGTTCCAGAGCGATTCACCCGATGAGTCCTTCATACTTAGTCGTTTTTTGCAAAATTTCTGACTTTTTGAAAATTTCACTTTTTTGTGAAAATCTCCGCTAAATGAGGTTATAGTATGTTAGAGGGCATCCCAGGAGGGCTCCAAATGTGTGGGTAAAATATATATCCCTTGGGGGGAAATTTGAAAAAAAGTTGAAAAAAATTTTTTTTCTGGACTTAGAAAATTTAAACACGTCTCAGACTTCCAGAGAGGGGAGCATGTCAGTGCGTGCATCCGATTTCAGTTCCAGAGCGATTCACCCGATGAGTCCTTCATATTTAGTCATTTTTTGCAAAATTTCTGACTTTTTGAAAATTTCACTTTTTTGTGAAAATCTCCGCTAAATGAGATTATAGTATGTTAGAGGGCATCCCAGGAGGGCTCCAAATGTGTGGGTAAAATATATATCCCTTGGGGGGAAATTTTGAAAAAAGTTGAATAATTATTTTTTTCTGGACTTAGAAAATTTTCACACATGTCTCAGACTTCCAGAGAGGGGAGCATGTCAGTGCGTGCATCCGATTTCAGTTCCAGAGCGATTCACCCTATGAGTCCTTCATATTTAGTCATTTTTTGCAAAATTTCTGACTTTTTGAAAATTTCACTTTTTTGTGAAAATCTCCGCTAAATGAGGTTATAGTATGTTAGAGGGCATCCCAGGAGGGCTCCAAATGTGTGGGTAAAATAAATATCCCTTGGGGGGAAATTTGAAAAAAAGTTGAATAATTTTTTTTTTCTGGACTTAGAAAATTTTCACACATGTCTCAGACTTCCAGAGAGGGGAGCATGTCAGTGCGCGCATCCGATTTCAGTTCCAGAGCGATTCACCCGATGAGTCCTTCATACTTAGTCGTTTTTTGCAAAATTTCTGACATTTTGAAAATTTCACTTTTTTGTGAAAATCTCCGCTAAATGAGGTTATAGTATGTTAGAGGGCATCCCAGGAGGGCTCCAAATGTGTGGGTAAAATATATATCCCTTGGGGGGAAATTTGAAAAAAGTTGAATAATTTTTTTTTTCTGGACTTAGAAAATTTTCACACATATCTCAGACTGCCAGAGAGGGGAGCATGTCAGTGCGCACATCCGATTTCAGTTCCAGAGCGATTCACCCGATGAGTCCTTCATACTTAGTCATTTTTTGCAAAATTTCTGACTTTTTGAAAATTTCACTTTTTTGTGAAAATCTCCGCTAAATGAGGTTATAGTATGTTAGAGGGCATCCCAGGAGGGCTCCAAATGTGTGGGTAAAATATATATCCCTTGGGAGAAATTTGAAAAAAAGTTGAAAAATTTTTTTTTTCTGGACTTAGAAAATTTTCACAGATGTCTCAGACTTCCAGAGAGGGGAGCATGTCTATAAGCGCATCCGATTTCAGTTCCAGAGCGTTTCACCCGATGAGTCCTTCATACTTAGTCGTTTTTTGCAAAATTTCTGACTTTTTGAAAATTTCACTTTTTTGTGAAAATCTCCGCTAAATGAGGTTATAGTATGTTAGAGGGCATCCCAGGAGGGCTCCAAATGTGTGGGTAAAATATATATCCCTTGGGGGGAAATTTGAAAAAAAGTTGAAAAAATGTTTTTTTCTGGACTTAGAAAATTTTCACACATGTCTCAGACTGCCAGAGAGGGGAGCATGTCAGTGCGCACATCCGATTTCAGTTCCAGAGCGTTTCACCCGATGAGTCCTTCAGATTTAGTCATTTTTTGCAAAATTTCTGACTTTTTGAAAATTTCACTTTTTTGTGAAAATCTCCGCTAAATGAGGTTATAGTATGTTAGAGGGCATCCCAGGAGGGGTCCAAATGTGTGGGTAAAATATATATCCCTTGGGGGGAAATTTGAAAAAAAGTTGAATAATTTTTTTTTTCTGGACTTAGAAAATTTTCACACATGTCTCAGACTGCCAGAGAGGGGAGCATGTCAGTGCGCACATCCGATTTCAGTTCCAGAGCGATTCACCCGATGAGTCCTTCATACTTAGTCGTTTTTTGCAAAATTTCTGACTTTTTGAAAATTTCACTTTTTTGTGAAAATCTTTGCTAAATGAGGTTATAGTATGTTAGAGGGCATCCCAGGAGGGCTCCAGATGTGTGGGTAAAATATATATCCCTTGTGGGGAAATTTGAAAAAAAGTTGAAAAAAATTTATTTTCTGGACTTAGAAAATTTAAACACATGTCTCAGACTTCCAGAGAAGGGAGCATGTCAGTGCGTGCATCCGATTTCAGTTCCATTGTGATTCACCCTATGAGTCCTTCATATTTAGTCATTTTTTGCAAAATTTCTGACTTTTTGAAAATTTCACTTTTTTGTGAAAATCTCCGCTAAATGAGGTTATAGTATGTTAGAGGGCATCCCAGGAGGGCTCCAAATGTGTGGGTAAAATAAATATCCCTTGGGGGGAAATTTGAAAAAAAGTTGAATAATTTTTTTTTTCTGGACTTAGAAAATTTTCACACATGTCTCAGACTTCCAGAGAGGGGAGCATGTCAGTGCGCGCATCCGATTTCAGTTCCAGAGCGATTCACCCGATGAGTCCTTCATACTTAGTCGTTTTTTGCAAAATTTCTGACATTTTGAAAATTTCACTTTTTTGTGAAAATCTCCGCTAAATGAGGTTATAGTATGTTAGAGGGCATCCCAGGAGGGCTCCAAATGTGTGGGTAAAATATATATCCCTTGGGGGGAAATTTGAAAAAAGTTGAATAATTTTTTTTTTCTGGACTTAGAAAATTTTCACACATATCTCAGACTGCCAGAGAGGGGAGCATGTCAGTGCGCACATCCGATTTCAGTTCCAGAGCGATTCACCCGATGAGTCCTTCATACTTAGTCGTTTTTTGCAAAATTTCTGACTTTTTGAAAATTTCACTTTTTTGTGAAAATCTTTGCTAAATGAGGTTATAGTATGTTAGAGGGCATCCCAGGAGGGCTCCAAATGTGTGGGTAAAATATATATCCCTTGGGCGGAAATTTGAAAAAAAGTTGAAAAAATTTTTTTTTCTGGACTTAGAAAATTTTCACACATGTCTCAGACTTCCAGAGAGGGGAGCATGTCAGTGCGCGCATCCGATTTCAGTTCCAGAGCGATTCACCCAATGAGTCCTTCATACTTATGTGTGGGTAAAATATATATCCCTTGGGGGGAAATTTGAAAAAAAGTTTAAAAAAATTTTTTTTCTGGACTTAGAAAATTTTCACACATGTCTCAGACTTCCAGAGAGGGGAGCATGTCAGTGCGCGCATCCGATTTCAGTTCCAGAGCGATTCACCCGATGAGTCCTTCATATTTAGTCATTTTTTGCAAAATTTCTGACTTTTTGAAAATTTCACTTTTTTGTGAAAATCTCCGCTAAATGAGGTTATAGTATGTTAGAGGGCATCCCAGGAGGGCTCCAAATGTGTGGGTAAAATATATATCCCTTGGGGGGAAATTTGAAAAAAAGTTGAATAATTTTTATTTCTGGACTTAGAAAATTTTCACACGTCTCAGACTTCCAGAGAGGGGAGCATGTCAGTGCGCGCATCCGATTTCAGTTCCAGAGCGATTCACCCGATGAGTCCTTCATACTTAGTCGTTTTTTGCAAAATTTCTGACTTTTTGAAAATTTCACTTTTTTGTGAAAATCTTTGCTAAATGAGGTTATAGTATGTTAGAGGGCATCCCAGGAGGGCTCCAAATGTGTGGGTAAAATATATATCCCTTGGGGGGAAATTTGAAAAAAAGTTGAAAAAAATTTTTTTTATGGACTTAGAAAATTTTCACACATGTCTCAGACTTCCAGAGAGGGGAGCATGTCAGTGCGCGCATCCGATTTCAGTTCCAGAGCGATTCACCCGATGAGTCCTTCATACTTAGTCGTTTTTTGCAAAATTTCTGACATTTTGAAAATTTCACTTTTTTGTGAAAATCTCCGCTAAATGAGGTTATAGTATGTTAGAGGGCATCCCAGGAGGGCTCCAAATGTGTGGGTAAAATATATATCCCTTGGGGGGAAATTTGAAAAAAAGTTGAAAAAAATTTTTTTTCTGGACTTAGAAAATTTTCACACATGTCTCAGACTTCCAGAGAGGGGAGCATGTCAGTTCGCGCATCCGATTTCAGTTCCAGAGCGATTCACCCGATGAGTCCTTCATACTTAGTCGTTTTTTGCAAAATTTCTGACTTTTTGAAAATTTCACTTTTTTGTGAAAATCTCCGCTAAATAAGGTTATAGTATGTTAGAGGGCATCCCAGGAGGGCTCCAAATGTGTGGGTAAAATATATATCCCTTGGGGGGAAATTTGAAAAAAAGTTGAAAAAAATTTTTTTTCTGGACTTAGAAAATTTAAACACGTCTCAGACTTCCAGAGAGGGGAGCATGTCAGTGCGTGCATCCGATTTCAGTTCCAGAGCGATTCACCCGATGAGTCCTTCATATTTAGTCATTTTTTGCAAAATTTCTGACTTTTTGAAAATTTCACTTTTTTGTGAAAATCTCCGCTAAATGAGGTTATAGTATGTTAGAGGGCATCCCAGGAGGGCTCCAAATGTGTGGGTAAAATATATATCCCTTGGGGGGAAATTTGAAAAAAAGTTGAAAAAATTTTTTTTTCTGGACTTAGAAAATTTTCACACATGTCTCAGACTTCCAGAGAGGGGAGCATGTCAGTGCGCGCATCCGATTTCAGTTCCAGAGCGATTCACCCAATGAGTCCTTCATACTTAGTAGTTTTTTGGAAAAATTTTCACTTTTTGAAATTTTCACTTTTTTGTGAAAATCTCCGCTAAATGAGGTTATAGTATGTTAGAGGGCATCCCAGGAGGGCTCCAAATGTGTGGGTAAAATATATATCCCTTGGGGGGAAATTTGAAAAAAAGTTGAATAATTTTTTTTTCTGGACTTAGAAAATTTTCACACATGTCTCAGACTTCCAGAGAGGGGAGCATGTCAGTGCGCGCATCCGATTTCAGTTCCAGAGCGATTCACCCGATGAGTCCTTCATACTTAGTCGTTTTTTGCAAAATTTCTGACTTTTTGAAAATTTCACTTTTTTGTGAAAATCTCCGCTAAATGAGGTTATAGTATGTTAGAGGGCATCCCAGGAGGGCTCCAAATGTGTGGGTAAAATATATATCCCTTGGGGGGAAATTTGAAAAAAAGTTGAAAAAATTTTTTTTTCTGGACTTAGAACATTTTCACACATGTCTCAGACTTCCAGAGAGGGGAGCATGTCAGTGCGCGCATCCGATTTCAGTTCCAGAGCGATTCACCCGATGAGTCCTTCATACTTAGTCGTTTTTTGCAAAATTTCTGACTTTTTGAAAATTTCACTTTTTTGTGAAAATCTCCGCTAAATGAGGTTATAGTATGTTAGAGGGCATCCCAGGAGGGCTCCAAATGTGTGGGTAAAATATATATCCCTTGGGAGAAATTTGAAAAAAAGTTGAAAAAATTTTTTTTTCTGGACTTAGAAAATTTAAACACATGTCTCAGACTTCCAGAGAAGGGAGCATGTCAGTGCGTGCATCCGATTTCAGTTCCATTGTGATTCACCCTATGAGTCCTTCATATTTAGTCATTTTTTGCAAAATTTCTGACTTTTTGAAAATTTCACTTTTTTGTGAAAATCTCCGCTAAATGAGGTTATAGTATGTTAGAGGGCATCCCAGGAGGGCTCCAAATGTGTGGGTAAAATAAATATCCCTTGGGGGGAAATTTGAAAAAAAGTTGAATAATTTTTTTTTTCTGGACTTAGAAAATTTTCACACATGTCTCAGACTTCCAGAGAGGGGAGCATGTCAGTGCGCGCATCCGATTTCAGTTCCAGAGCGATTCACCCGATGAGTCCTTCATACTTAGTCGTTTTTTGCAAAATTTCTGACATTTTGAAAATTTCACTTTTTTGTGAAAATCTCCGCTAAATGAGGTTATAGTATGTTAGAGGGCATCCCAGGAGGGCTCCAAATGTGTGGGTAAAATATATATCCCTTGGGGGGAAATTTGAAAAAAGTTGAATAATTTTTTTTTTCTGGACTTAGAAAATTTTCACACATATCTCAGACTGCCAGAGAGGGGAGCATGTCAGTGCGCACATCCGATTTCAGTTCCAGAGCGATTCACCCGATGAGTCCTTCATACTTAGTCGTTTTTTGCAAAATTTCTGACTTTTTGAAAATTTCACTTTTTTGTGAAAATCTTTGCTAAATGAGGTTATAGTATGTTAGAGGGCATCCCAGGAGGGCTCCAAATGTGTGGGTAAAATATATATCCCTTGGGCGGAAATTTGAAAAAAAGTTGAAAAAATTTTTTTTTCTGGACTTAGAAAATTTTCACACATGTCTCAGACTTCCAGAGAGGGGAGCATGTCAGTGCGCGCATCCGATTTCAGTTCCAGAGCGATTCACCCAATGAGTCCTTCATACTTATGTGTGGGTAAAATATATATCCCTTGGGGGGAAATTTGAAAAAAAGTTGAAAAAAATTTTTTTTCTTGACTTAGAAAATTTTCACACATGTCTCAGACTTCCAGAGAGGGGAGCATGTCAGTGCGCGCATCCGATTTCAGTTCCAGAGCGATTCACCCGATGAGTCCTTCATACTTAGTCGTTTTTTGCAAAATTTCTGACTTTTTGAAAATTTCACTTTTTTGTGAAAATCTTTGCTAAATGAGGTTATAGTATGTTAGAGGGCATCCCAGGAGGGCTCCAAATGTGTGGGTAAAATATATATCCCTTGGGGGGAAATTTGAAAAAAAGTTGAAAAAAATTTTTTTTATGGACTTAGAAAATTTTCACACATGTCTCAGACTTCCAGAGAGGGGAGCATGTCAGTGCGCGCATCCGATTTCAGTTCCAGAGCGATTCACCCGATGAGTCCTTCATACTTAGTCGTTTTTTGCAAAATTTCTGACATTTTGAAAATTTCACTTTTTTGTGAAAATCTCCGCTAAATGAGGTTATAGTATGTTAGAGGGCATCCCAGGAGGGCTCCAAATGTGTGGGTAAAATATATATCCCTTGGGGGGAAATTTGAAAAAAGTTGAAAAAAATTTTTTTTCTGGACTTAGAAAATTTTCACACATGTCTCAGACTTCCAGAGAGGGGAGCATGTCAGTTCGCGCATCCGATTTCAGTTCCAGAGCGATTCACCCGATGAGTCCTTCATACTTAGTCGTTTTTTGCAAAATTTCTGACTTTTTGAAAATTTCACTTTTTTGTGAAAATCTCCGCTAAATGAGGTTATAGTATGTTAGAGGGCATCCCAGGAGGGCTCCAAATGTGTGGGTAAAATATATATCCCTTGGGGGGAAATTTGAAAAAAAGTTGAAAAATTTTTTTTTTCTGGACTTAGAAAATTTAAACACGTCTCAGACTTCCAGAGAGGGGAGCATGTCAGTGTGTGCATCCGATTTCAGATCCAGAGCGATTCACCCGATGAGTCCTTCATATTTAGTCATTTTTTGCAAAATTTCTGACTTTTTGAAAATTTCACTTTTTTGTGAAAATCTCCGCTAAATGAGGTTATAGTATGTTAGAGGGCATCCCAGGAGGGCTCCAAATGTGTGGGTAAAATATATATCCCTTGGGGGGAAATTTGAAAAAAAGTTGAATAATTTTTTTTTCTGGACTTAGAAAATTTTCACACATGTCTCAGACTTCCAGAGAGGGGAGCATGTCTATAAGCGCATCCGATTTCAGTTCCAGAGCGTTTCACCCGATGAGTCCTTCATACTTAGTCGTTTTTTGGAAAAATTTTCATTTTTTGAAAATTTCACTTTTTTGTGAAAATCTCCATTAAATGAGGTTATAGTATGTTAGAGGGCATCCCAGGAGGGCTCCAAATGTGTGGGTAAAATATATATCCCTTGGGGGGAAATTTGAAAAAAAGTTGAAAAAATTTTTTTTTCTGGACTTTGAAAATTTTCACACATGTCTCAGACTTCCAGAGAGGGGAGCATGTCAGTGCGCGCATCCGATTTCAGTTCCAGAGCGATTCACCCAATGAGTCCTTCATACTTAGTAGTTTTTTGGAAAAATTTTCACTTTTTGAAATTTTCACTTTTTTGTGAAAATCTCCGCTAAATGAGGTTATAGTATGTTAGAGGGCATCCCAGGAGGGCTCCAAATGTGTGGGTAAAATATATATCCCTTGGGGGGAAATTTGAAAAAAAGTTGAATAATTTTTTTTTCTGGACTTAGAAAATTTTCACACATGTCTCAGACTTCCAGAGAGGGGAGCATGTCAGTACGCGCATCCGATTTCAGTTCCAGAGCGATTCACCCGATGAGTCCTTCATACTTAGTCGTTTTTTGCAAAATTTCTGACTTTTTGAAAATTTCACTTTTTTGTGAAAATCTCCGCTAAATGAGGTTATAGTATGTTAGAGGGCATCCCAGGAGGGCTCCAAATGTGTGGGTAAAATATATATCCCTTGGGGGGAAATTTGAAAAAAAGTTGAAAAAATTTTTTTCTCTGGACTTAGAACATTTTCACACATGTCTCAGACTTCCAGAGAGGGGAGCATGTCAGTGCGCGCATCCGATTTCAGTTCCAGAGCGATTCACCCGATGAGTCCTTCATACTTAGTCGTTTTTTGCAAAATTTCTGACTTTTTGAAAATTTCACTTTTTTGTGAAAATCTCCGCTAAATGAGGTTATAGTATGTTAGAGGGCATCTCAGGAGGGCTCCAAATGTGTGGGTAAAATATATATCCCTTGGGAGAAATTTGAAAAAAAGTTGAAAAAATTTTTTTTTCTGGACTTAGAAAATTTTCACAGATGTCTCAGACTTCCAGAGAGGGGAGCATGTCTATAAGCGCATCCGATTTCAGTTCCAGAGCGTTTCACCCGATGAGTCCTTCATACTTAGTCGTTTTTTGCAAAATTTCTGACTTTTTGAAAATTTCACTTTTTTGTGAAAATCTCCGCTAAATGAGGTTATAGTATGTTAGAGGGCATCCCAGGAGGGCTCCAAATGTGTGGGTAAAATATATATCCCTTGGGGGGAAATTTGAAAAAAAGTTGAAAAAATGTTTTTTTCTGGACTTAGAAAATTTTCACACATGTCTCAGACTGCCAGAGAGGGGAGCATGTCAGTGCGCACATCCGATTTCAGTTCCAGAGCGTTTCACCCGATGAGTCCTTCAGATTTAGTCATTTTTTGCAAAATTTCTGACTTTTTGAAAATTTCACTTTTTTGTGAAAATCTCCGCTAAATGAGGTTATAGTATGTTAGAGGGCATCCCAGGAGGGCTCCAAATGTGTGGGTAAAATATATATCCCTTGGGGGGAAATTTGAAAAAAAGTTGAATAATTTTTTTTTTCTGGACTTAGAAAATTTTCACACATGTCTCAGACTGCCAGAGAGGGGCGCATGTCAGTGCGCACATCCGATTTCAGTTCCAGAGCGATTCACCCGATGAGTCCTTCATACTTAGTCGTTTTTTGCAAAATTTCTGACTTTTTGAAAATTTCACTTTTTTGTGAAAATCTTTGCTAAATGAGGTTATAGTATGTTAGAGGGCATCCCAGGAGGGCTCCAAATGTGTGGGTAAAATATATATCCCTTGTGGGGAAATTTGAAAAAAAGTTGAAAAAAAATTATTTTCTGGACTTAGAAAATTTAAACACATGTCTCAGACTTCCAGAGAAGGGAGCATGTCAGTGCGTGCATCCGATTTCAGTTCCAGAGTGATTCACCCAATGAGTCCTTCATATTTAGTCATTTTTTGCAAAATTTCTGACTTTTTGAAAATTTCACTTTTTTGTGAAAATCTCCGCTAAATGAGATTATAGTATGTTAGAGGGCATCCCAGGAGGGCTCCAAATGTGTGGGTAAAATATATATCCCTTGGGGGGAAATTTGAAAAAAAGTTGAAGAATTATTTTTTTCTGGACTTAGAAAATTTTCACACATGTCTCAGACTTCCAGAGAGGGGAGCATGTCAGTGCGTGCATCCGATTTCAGTTCCAGAGCGATTCACCCTATGAGTCCTTCATATTTAGTCATTTTTTGCAAAATTTCTGACTTTTTGAAAATTTCACTTTTTTGTGAAAATCTCCGCTAAATGAGGTTATAGTATGTTAGAGGGCATCCCAGGAGGGCTCCAAATGTGTGGGTAAAATATATATCCCTTGGGGGGAAATTTGAAAAAAAGTTGAATAATTATTTTTTTCTGGACTTAGAAAATTTTCACACATGTCTCAGACTTCCAGAGAGGGGAGCATGTCAGTGCGGGCATCCGATTTCAGTTCCAGAGCGATTCACCCTATGAGTCCTTCATATTTAGTCATTTTTTGCAAAATTTCTGACTTTTTGAAAATTTCACTTTTTTGTGAAAATCTCCGCTAAATGAGGTTATAGTATGTTAGAGGGCATCCCAGGAGGGCTCCAAATGTGTAGGTAAAATATATATCCCTTGGGGGGAAATTTGAAAAAAAGTTGAATAATTTTTTTTTCTGGACTTAGAAAATTTTCACACATGTCTCAGACTTCCAGAGAGGGGAGCATGTCAGTGCGCGCATCCGATTTCAGTTCCAGAGCGATTCACCCGATGAGTCCTTCATACTTAGTTGTTTTTTGCAAAATTTCTGACTTTTTGAAAATTTCACTTTTTTGTGAAAATCTCCGCTAAATGAGGTTATAGTATGTTAGAGGGCATCCCAGGAGGGCTCCAAATGTGTGGGTAAAATATATATCCCTTGGGCGGAAATTTGAAAAAAAGTTGAAAAAATTTTTTTTTCCGGACTTAGAAAATTTTCACACATGTCTCAGACTTCCAGAGAGGGGAGCATGTCAGTGCGCGCATCCGATTTCAGTTCCAGAGCGATTCACCCAATGAGTCCTTCATACTTAGTCGTTTTTTGCAAAATTTCTGACTTTTTGAAAATTTCACTTTTTTTGTGAAAATCTTTGCTAAATGAGGTTATAGTATGTTAGAGGGCATCCCAGGAGGGCTCCAAATGTGTGGGTAAAATATATATCCCTTGGGGGGAAATTTGAAAAAAAGTTGAAAACAATTTTTTTTATGGACTTAGAAAATTTTCACACATGTCTCAGACTTCCAGAGAGGGGAGCATGTCAGTGCGCGCATCCGATTTCAGTTCCAGAGCGATTCACCCGATGAGTCCTTCATACTTAGTCGTTTTTTGCAAAATTTCTGACTTTTTGAAAATTTCACTTTTTTGTGAAAATCTCCGCTAAACGAGGTTATAGTATGTTAGAGGGCATCCCAGGAGGGCTCCAAATGTGTGGGTAAAATATATATCCCTTGGGGGGAAATTTGAAAAAAAGTTGAATAATTTTTTTTTTCTGGACTTAGAAAATTTTCACACATGTCTCAGACTTCCAGAGAGGGGAGCATGTCAGTGCGCGCATCCGATTTCAGTTCCAGAGCGATTCACCCGATGAGTCCTTCATACTTAGTCGTTTTTTGCAAAATTTCTGACTTTTTGAAAATTTCACTTTTTTGTGAAAATCTCCGCTAAATGAGGTTATAGTATGTTAGAGGGCATCCCAGGAGGGCTCCAAATGTGTGGGAAAAAAATATATATCCCTTGGGGGGAAATTTGAAAAAAAGTTGAATAATTTTTTTTTTCTGGACTTAGAAAATTTTCACACATGTCTCAGACTTCCAGAGAGGGGAGCATGTCAGTGCGCGCATCCGATTTCAGTTCCAGAGCGATTCACCCGATGAGTGCTTCATACTTAGTAGTTTTTTGCAAAATTTCTGACATTTTGAAAATTTCACTTTTTTGTGAAAATCTCTGCTAAATGAGGTTATAGTATGTTAGAGGGCATCCCAGGAGGGCTCCAGATGTGTGGGTAAAATATATATCCCTTGGGGGGAAATTTGAAAAAAAGTTGAAAAACAAATTTTTTTCTGGACTTAGAAAATTTAAACACATGTCTCAGACTTCCAGAGAGGGGAGCATGTCAGTGCGTGCATCCGATTTCAGTTCCAGAGCGATTCACCCGATGAGTCCTTCATATTTAGTCATTTTTTGCAAAATTTCTGACTTTTTGAGAATTTCACTTTTTTGTGAAAATCTCCGCTAAATGAGGTTATAGTATGTTAGAGGGCATCCCAGGAGGGCTCCAAATGTGTGGGTAAAATATATATCCCTTGGGGGGAAATTTGAAAAAAAGTTGAATAATTTTTTTTTCTGGACTTAGAAAATTTTCACACATGTCTCAGACTTCCAGAGAGGGGAGCATGTCTATAAGCGCATCCGATTTCAGTTCCAGAGCGTTTCACCCGATGAGTCCTTCATACTTAGTCGTTTTTTGGAAAAATTTTCATTTTTTGAAAATTTCACTTTTTTGTGAAAATCTCCGCTAAATGAGGTTATAGTATGTTAGAGGGCATCCCAGGAGGGCTCCAAATGTGTGGGTAAAATATATATCCCTTGGGGGGAAATTTGAAAAAAAGTTGAATAATTTTTATTTCTGGACTTAGAAAATTTTCACACGTCTCAGACTTCCAGAGAGGGGAGCATGTCAGTGCGCGCATCCGATTTCAGTTCCAGAGCGATTCACCCAATGAGTCCTTCATACTTATGTGTGGGTAAAATATATATCCCTTGGGGGGAAATTTGAAAAAAAGTTGAAAAAAATTTTTTTTCTGGACTTAGAAAATTTTCACACATGTCTCAGACTTCCAGAGAGGGGAGCATGTCAGTGCGCGCATCCGATTTCAGTTCCAGAGCGATTCACCCGATGAGTCCTTCATACTTAGTCGTTTTTTGCAAAATTTCTGACTTTTTGAAAATTTCACTTTTTTGTGAAAATCTTTGCTAAATGAGGTTATAGTATGTTAGAGGGCATCCCAGGAGGGCTCCAAATGTGTGGGTAAAATATATATCCCTTGGGGGGAAATTTGAAAAAAAGTTGAAAAAAATTTTTTTTATGGACTTAGAAAATTTTCACACATGTCTCAGACTTCCAGAGAGGGGAGCATGTCAGTGCGCGCATCCGATTTCAGTTCCAGAGCGATTCACCCGATGAGTCCTTCATACTTAGTCGTTTTTTGCAAAATTTCTGACATTTTGAAAATTTCACTTTTTTGTGAAAATCTCCGCTAAATGAGGTTATAGTATGTTAGAGGGCATCCCAGGAGGGCTCCAAATGTGTGGGTAAAATATATATCCCTTGGGGGGAAATTTGAAAAAAAGTTGAAAAAAATTTTTTTTCTGGACTTAGAAAATTTTCACACATGTCTCAGACTTCCAGAGAGGGGAGCATGTCAGTTCGCGCATCCGATTTCAGTTCCAGAGCGATTCACCCGATGAGTCCTTCATACTTAGTCGTTTTTTGCAAAATTTCTGACTTTTTGAAAATTTCACTTTTTTGTGAAAATCTCCGCTAAATGAGGTTATAGTATGTTAGAGGGCATCCCAGGAGGGCTCCAAATGTGTGGGTAAAATATATATCCCTTGGGGGGAAATTTGAAAAAAAGTTGAAAAAATTTTTTTTTCTGGACTTAGAAAATTTAAACACGTCTCAGACTTCCAGAGAGGGGAGCATGTCAGTGCGTGCATCCGATTTCAGTTCCAGAGCGATTCACCCGATGAGTCCTTCATATTTAGTCATTTTTTGCAAAATTTCTGACTTTTTGAAAATTTCACTTTTTTGTGAAAATCTCCGCTAAATGAGGTTATAGTATGTTAGAGGGCATCCCAGGAGGGCTCCAAATGTGTGGGTAAAATATATATCCCTTGGGGGGAAATTTGAAAAAAAGTTGAATAATTTTTTTTTCTGGACTTAGAAAATTTTCACACATGTCTCAGACTTCCAGAGAGGGGAGCATGTCAGTGCGCGCATCCGATTTCAGTTCCAGAGCGATTCACCCGATGAGTCCTTCATACTTAGTCGTTTTTTGCAAAATTTCTGACTTTTTGAAAATTTCACTTTTTTGTGAAAATCTCCGCTAAATGAGGTTATAGTATGTTAGAGGGCATCCCAGGAGGGCTCCAAATGTGTGGGTAAAATATATATCCCTTGGGGGGAAATTTGAAAAAAAGTTGAAAAAATTTTTTTTTCTGGACTTAGAACATTTTCACACATGTCTCAGACTTCCAGAGAGGGGAGCATGTCAGTGCGCGCATCCGATTTCAGTTCCAGAGCGATTCACCCGATGAGTCCTTCATACTTAGTCGTTTTTTGCAAAATTTCTGACTTTTTGAAAATTTCACTTTTTTGTGAAAATCTCCGCTAAATGAGGTTATAGTATGTTAGAGGGCATCCCAGGAGGGCTCCAAATGTGTGGGTAAAATATATATCCCTTGGGAGAAATTTGAAAAAAAGTTGAAAAAATTTTTTTTTCTGGACTTAGAAAATTTTCACAGATGTCTCAGACTTCCAGAGAGGGGAGCATGTCTATAAGCGCATCCGATTTCAGTTCCAGAGCGTTTCACCCGATGAGTCCTTCATACTTAGTCGTTTTTTGCAAAATTTCTGACTTTTTGAAAATTTCACTTTTTTGTGAAAATCTCCGCTAAATGAGGTTATAGTATGTTAGAGGGCATCCCAGGAGGGCTCCAAATGTGTGGGTAAAATATATATCCCTTGGGGGGAAATTTGAAAAAAAGTTGAAAAAATGTTTTTTTCTGGACTTAGAAAATTTTCACACATGTCTCAGACTGCCAGAGAGGGGAGCATGTCAGTGCGCACATCCGATTTCAGTTCCAGAGCGTTTCACCCGATGAGTCCTTCAGATTTAGTCATTTTTTGCAAAATTTCTGACTTTTTGAAAATTTCACTTTTTTGTGAAAATCTCCGCTAAATGAGGTTATAGTATGTTAGAGGGCATCCCAGGAGGGCTCCAAATGTGTGGGTAAAATATATATCCCTTGGGGGGAAATTTGAAAAAAAGTTGAATAATTTTTTTTTTCTGGACTTAGAAAATTTTCACACATGTCTCAGACTGCCAGAGAGGGGCGCATGTCAGTGCGCACATCCGATTTCAGTTCCAGAGCGATTCACCCGATGAGTCCTTCATACTTAGTCGTTTTTTGCAAAATTTCTGACTTTTTGAAAATTTCACTTTTTTGTGAAAATCTTTGCTAAATGAGGTTATAGTATGTTAGAGGGCATCCCAGGAGGGCTCCAAATGTGTGGGTAAAATATATATCCCTTGTGGGGAAATTTGAAAAAAAGTTGAAAAAAATTTATTTTCTGGACTTAGAAAATTTAAACACATGTCTCAGACTTCCAGAGAAGGGAGCATGTCAGTGCGTGCATCCGATTTCAGTTCCAGAGTGATTCACCCAATGAGTCCTTCATATTTAGTCATTTTTTGCAAAATTTCTGACTTTTTGAAAATTTCACTTTTTTGTGAAAATCTCCGCTAAATGAGATTATAGTATGTTAGAGGGCATCCCAGGAGGGCTCCAAATGTGTGGGTAAAATATATATCCCTTGGGGGGAAATTTGAAAAAAAGTTGAAGAATTATTTTTTTCTGGACTTAGAAAATTTTCACACATGTCTCAGACTTCCAGAGAGGGGAGCATGTCAGTGCGTGCATCCGATTTCAGTTCCAGAGCGATTCACCCTATGAGTCCTTCATATTTAGTCATTTTTTGCAAAATTTCTGACTTTTTGAAAATTTCACTTTTTTGTGAAAATCTCCGCTAAATGAGGTTATAGTATGTTAGAGGGCATCCCAGGAGGGCTCCAAATGTGTGGGTAAAATATATATCCCTTGGGGGGAAATTTGAAAAAAAGTTGAATAATTATTTTTTTCTGGACTTAGAAAATTTTCACACATGTCTCAGACTTCCAGAGAGGGGAGCATGTCAGTGCGGGCATCCGATTTCAGTTCCAGAGCGATTCACCCTATGAGTCCTTCATATTTAGTCATTTTTTGCAAAATTTCTGACTTTTTGAAAATTTCACTTTTTTGTGAAAATCTCCGCTAAATGAGGTTATAGTATGTTAGAGGGCATCCCAGGAGGGCTCCAAATGTGTAGGTAAAATATATATCCCTTGGGGGGAAATTTGAAAAAAAGTTGAATAATTTTTTTTTCTGGACTTAGAAAATTTTCACACATGTCTCAGACTTCCAGAGAGGGGAGCATGTCAGTGCGCGCATCCGATTTCAGTTCCAGAGCGATTCACCCGATGAGTCCTTCATACTTAGTCGTTTTTTGCAAAATTTCTGACTTTTTGAAAATTTCACTTTTTTGTGAAAATCTCCGCTAAATGAGGTTATAGTATGTTAGAGGGCATCCCAGGAGGGCTCCAAATGTGTGGGTAAAATATATATCCCTTGGGCGGAAATTTGAAAAAAAGTTGAAAAAATTTTTTTTTCCGGACTTAGAAAATTTTCACACATGTCTCAGACTTCCAGAGAGGGGAGCATGTCAGTGCGCGCATCCGATTTCAGTTCCAGAGCGATTCACCCAATGAGTCCTTCATACTTAGTCGTTTTTTGCAAAATTTCTGACTTTTTGAAAATTTCACTTTTTTTGTGAAAATCTTTGCTAAATGAGGTTATAGTATGTTAGAGGGCATCCCAGGAGGGCTCCAAATGTGTGGGTAAAATATATATCCCTTGGGGGGAAATTTGAAAAAAAGTTGAAAACAATTTTTTTTATGGACTTTGAAAATTTTCACACATGTCTCAGACTTCCAGAGAGGGGAGCATGTCAGTGCGCGCATCCGATTTCAGTTCCAGAGCGATTCACCCGATGAGTCCTTCATACTTAGTCGTTTTTTGCAAAATTTCTGACTTTTTGAAAATTTCACTTTTTTGTGAAAATCTCCGCTAAATGAGGTTATAGTATGTTAGAGGGCATCCCAGGAGGGCTCCAAATGTGTGGGTAAAATATATATCCCTTGGGGGGAAATTTGAAAAAAAGTTGAATAATTTTTTTTTTCTGGACTTAGAAAATTTTCACACATGTCTCAGACTTCCAGAGAGGGGAGCATGTCAGTGCGCGCATCCGATTTCAGTTCCAGAGCGATTCACCCGATGAGTCCTTCATACTTAGTCGTTTTTTGCAAAATTTCTGACTTTTTGAAAATTTCACTTTTTTGTGAAAATCTCCGCTAAATGAGGTTATAGTATGTTAGAGGGCATCCCAGGAGGGCTCCAAATGTGTGGGAAAAAAATATATATCCCTTGGGGGGAAATTTGAAAAAAAGTTGAATAATTTTTTTTTTCTGGACTTAGAAAATTTTCACACATGTCTCAGACTTCCAGAGAGGGGAGCATGTCAGTGCGCGCATCCGATTTCAGTTCCAGAGCGATTCACCCGATGAGTGCTTCATACTTAGTAGTTTTTTGCAAAATTTCTGACATTTTGAAAATTTCACTTTTTTGTGAAAATCTCTGCTAAATGAGGTTATAGTATGTTAGAGGGCATCCCAGGAGGGCTCCAGATGTGTGGGTAAAATATATATCCCTTGGGGGGAAATTTGAAAAAAAGTTGAAAAACAAATTTTTTTCTGGACTTAGAAAATTTAAACACATGTCTCAGACTTCCAGAGAGGGGAGCATGTCAGTGCGTGCATCCGATTTCAGTTCCAGAGCGATTCACCCGATGAGTCCTTCATATTTAGTCATTTTTTGCAAAATTTCTGACTTTTTGAGAATTTCACTTTTTTGTGAAAATCTCCGCTAAATGAGGTTATAGTATGTTAGAGGGCATCCCAGGAGGGCTCCAAATGTGTGGGTAAAATATATATCCCTTGGGGGGAAATTTGAAAAAAAGTTGAATAATTTTTTTTTCTGGACTTAGAAAATTTTCACACATGTCTCAGACTTCCAGAGAGGGGAGCATGTCTATAAGCGCATCCGATTTCAGTTCCAGAGCGTTTCACCCGATGAGTCCTTCATACTTAGTCGTTTTTTGGAAAAATTTTCATTTTTTGAAAATTTCACTTTTTTGTGAAAATCTCCGCTAAATGAGGTTATAGTATGTTAGAGGGCATCCCAGGAGGGCTCCAAATGTGTGGGTAAAATATATATCCCTTGGGGGGAAATTTGAAAAAAAGTTGAATAATTTTTATTTCTGGACTTAGAAAATTTTCACACGTCTCAGACTTCCAGAGAGGGGAGCATGTCAGTGCGCGCATCCGATTTCAGTTCCAGAGCGATTCACCCGATGAGTCCTTCATACTTAGTCGTTTTTTGCAAAATTTCTGACTTTTTGAAAATTTCACTTTTTTGTGAAAATCTCCGCTAAATGAGGTTATAGTATGTTAGAGGGCATCCCAGGAGGGCTCCAAATGTGTGGGTAAAATATATATCCCTTGGGGGGAAATTTGAAAAAAAGTTGAATAATTTTTTTTTTCTGGACTTAGAAAATTTTCACACATGTCTCAGACCTCCAGAGAGGGGAGCATGTCAGTGCGCGCATCCGATTTCAGTTCCAGAGCGATTCACCCGATGAGTCCTTCATACTTAGTCGTTTTTTGCAAAATTTCTGACTTTTTGAAAATTTCACTTTTTTGTGAAAATCTCCGCTAAATGAGGTTATAGTATGTTAGAGGGCATCCCAGGAGGGCTCCAAATGTGTGGGAAAAAAATATATATCCCTTGGGGGGAAATTTGAAAAAAAGTTGAATAATTTTTTTTTTCTGGACTTAGAAAATTTTCACACATGTCTCAGACTTCCAGAGAGGGGAGCATGTCAGTGCGCGCATCCGATTTCAGTTCCAGAGCGATTCACCCGATGAGTGCTTCATACTTAGTAGTTTTTTGCAAAATTTCTGACATTTTGAAAATTTCACTTTTTTGTGAAAATCTCTGCTAAATGAGGTTATAGTATGTTAGAGGGCATCCCAGGAGGGCTCCAGATGTGTGGGTAAAATATATATCCCTTGGGGGGAAATTTGAAAAAAAGTTGAAAAACAAATTTTTTTCTGGACTTAGAAAATTTAAACACATGTCTCAGACTTCCAGAGAGGGGAGCATGTCAGTGCGTGCATCCGATTTCAGTTCCAGAGCGATTCACCCGATGAGTCCTTCATATTTAGTCATTTTTTGCAAAATTTCTGACTTTTTGAGAATTTCACTTTTTTGTGAAAATCTCCGCTAAATGAGGTTATAGTATGTTAGAGGGCATCCCAGGAGGGCTCCAAATGTGTGGGTAAAATATATATCCCTTGGGGGGAAATTTGAAAAAAAGTTGAATAATTTTTTTTTCTGGACTTAGAAAATTTTCACACATGTCTCAGACTTCCAGAGAGGGGAGCATGTCTATAAGCGCATCCGATTTCAGTTCCAGAGCGTTTCACCCGATGAGTCCTTCATACTTAGTCGTTTTTTGGAAAAATTTTCATTTTTTGAAAATTTCACTTTTTTGTGAAAATCTCCGCTAAATGAGGTTATAGTATGTTAGAGGGCATCCCAGGAGGGCTCCAAATGTGTGGGTAAAATATATATCCCTTGGGGGGAAATTTGAAAAAAAGTTGAATAATTTTTATTTCTGGACTTAGAAAATTTTCACACGTCTCAGACTTCCAGAGAGGGGAGCATGTCAGTGCGCGCATCCGATTTCAGTTCCAGAGCGATTCACCCGATGAGTCCTTCATACTTAGTCGTTTTTTGCAAAATTTCTGACTTTTTGAAAATTTCACTTTTTTGTGAAAATCTCCGCTAAATGAGGTTATAGTATGTTAGAGGGCATCCCAGGAGGGCTCCAAATGTGTGGGTAAAATATATATCCCTTGGGGGGAAATTTGAAAAAAAGTTGAAAAAATTTTTTTTTCTGGACTTAGAAAATTTTCACACATGTCTCAGACTTCCAGAGAGGGGAGCATGTCAGTGCGCGCATCCGATTTCAGTTCCAGAGCGTTTCACCCGATGAGTCCTTCATATTTAGTCATTTTTTGCAAAATTTCTGACTTTTTGAAAATTTCACTTTTTTGTGAAAATCTCTGCTAAATGAGTTTATAGTATGTTAGAGGGCATCCCAGGAGGGCTCCAGATGTGTGGGTAAAATATATATCCCTTGGGGGGAAATTTGAAAAAAAGTTGAAAAACAAATTTTTTTCTGGACTTAGAAAATTTAAACACATATCTCAGACTTCCAGAGAGGGGAGCATGTCAGTGCGTGCATCCGATTTCAGTTCCAGAGCGATTCACCCGATGAGTCCTTCATATTTAGTCATTTTTTGCAAAATTTCTGACTTTTTGAAAATTTCACTTTTTTGTGAAAATCTCCGCTAAATGAGGTTATAGTATGTTAGAGGGCATCCCAGGAGGGCTCCAAATGTGTGGGTAAAATATATATCCCTTGGGGGGAAATTTGAAAAAAAGTTGAAAAAATTTTTTTTTCTGGACTTAGAAAATTTTCACACATGTCTCAGACTTCCAGAGAGGGGAGCATGTCAGTGCGCGCATCCGATTTCAGTTCCAGAGCGATTCACCCAATGAGTCCTTCATACTTAGTCGTTTTTTGGAAAAATTTTCACTTTTTGAAATTTTCACTTTTTTGTGAAAATCTCCGCTAAATGAGGTTATAGTATGTTAGAGGGCATCCCAGGAGGGCTCCAAATGTGTGGGTAAAATATATATCCCTTGGGGGGAAATTTGAAAAAAAGTTGAATAATTTTTTTTTCTGGACTTAGAAAATTTTCACACATGTCTCAGACTTCCAGAGAGGGGAGCATGTCAGTGCGCGCATCCGATTTCAGTTCCAGAGCGATTCACCCGATGAGTCCTTCATACTTAGTCGTTTTTTGCAAAATTTCTGACTTTTTGAAAATTTCACTTTTTTGTGAAAATCTCCGCTAAATGAGGTTATAGTATGTTAGAGGGCATCCCAGGAGGGCTCCAAATGTGTGGGTAAAATATATATCCCTTGGGGGGAAATTTGAAAAAAAGTTTAAAAAATTTTTTTTTCTGGACTTAGAAAATTTTCACACATGTCTCAGACTTCCAGAGAGGGGAGCATGTCAGTGCGCGCATCCGATTTCAGTTCCAGAGCGATTCACCCGATGAGTCCTTCATACTTAGTCGTTTTTTGCAAAATTTCTGACTTTTTAAAAATTTCACTTTTTTGTGAAAATCTCCGCTAAATGAGGTTATAGTATGTTAGAGGGCATCCCAAGAGGGCTCCAAATGTGTGGGTAAAATATATATCCCTTGGGAGAAATTTGAAAAAAAGTTGAAAAATTTTTTTTTTCTGGACTTAGAAAATTTTCACAGATGTCTCAGACTTCCAGAGAGGGGAGCATGTCTATAAGCGCATCCGATTTCAGTTCCAGAGCGTTTCACCCGATGAGTCCTTCATATTTAGTCATTTTTTGCAAAATTTCTGACTTTTTGAAAATTTCACTTTTTTGTGAAAATCTACGCTAAATGAGGTTATAGTATGTTAGAGGGCATCCCAGGAGGGCTCCAAATGTGTGGGTAAAATATATATCCCTTGGGGGGAAATTTGAAAAAAAGTTGAATAATTATTTTTTTCTGGACTTAGAAAATTTTCACACATGTCTCAGACTTCCAGAGAGGGGAGCATGTCAGTGCGTGCATCCGATTTCAGTTCCAGAGCGATTCACCCTATGAGTCCTTCATATTTAGTCATTTTTTGCAAAATTTCTGACTTTTTGAAAATTTCACTTTTTTGTGAAAATCTCCGCTAAATGAGGTTATAGTATGTTAGAGGGCATCCCAGGAGGGCTCCAAATGTGTGGGTAAAATATATATCCCTGGGGGGAAAATTTGAAAAAAATTTGAAAAATTTTTTTTTTCTGGACTTAGAAAATTTTCACACATGTCTCAGACTTCCAGAGAGGGGAGCATGTCAGTGCGCGCATCCGATTTCAGTTCCAGAGCGATTCACCCAATGAGTCCTTCATACTTAGTCATTTTTTGGAAAAATTTTCACTTTTTGAAAATTTCACTTTTTTGTGAAAATCTCCGCTAAATGAGGTTATAGTATGTTAGAGGGCATCCCAGGAGGGCTCCAAATGTGTGGGTAAAATATATATCCCTTGTGGGGAAATTTGAAAAAAAGTTGAAAAAAATTTATTTTCTGGACTTAGAAAATTTAAACACATGTCTCAGACTTCCAGAGAAGGGAGCATGTCAGTGCGTGCATCCGATTTCAGTTCCAGAGTGATTCACCCAATGAGTCCTTCATATTTAGTAATTTTTTGCAAAATTTCTGACTTTTTGAAAATTTCACTTTTTTGTGAAAATCTCCGCTAAATGAGATTATAGTATGTTAGAGGGCATCCCAGGAGGGCTCCAAATGTGTGGGTAAAATATATATCCCTTGGGGGGAAATTTGAAAAAAGTTGAATAATTTTTTTTTTCTGGACTTAGAAAATTTTCACACATATCTCAGACTGCCAGAGAGGGGAGCATGTCAGTGCGCACATCCGATTTCAGTTCCAGAGCGATTCACCCGATGAGTCCTTCATACTTAGTCGTTTTTTGCAAAATTTCTGACTTTTTGAAAATTTCACTTTTTTGTGAAAATCTTTGCTAAATGAGGTTATAGTATGTTAGAGGGCATCCCAGGAGGGCTCCAAATGTGTGGGTAAAATATATATCCCTTGGGCGGAAATTTGAAAAAAAGTTGAAAAAATTTTTTTTTCTGGACTTAGAAAATTTTCACACATGTCTCAGACTTCCAGAGAGGGGAGCATGTCAGTGCGCGCATCCGATTTCAGTTCCAAAGCGATTCACCCAATGAGTCCTTCATACTTATGTGTGGGTAAAATATATATCCCTTGGGGGGAAATTTGAAAAAAAGTTGAAAAAAATTTTTTTTCTGGACTTAGAAAATTTTCACACATGTCTCAGACTTCCAGAGAGGGGAGCATGTCAGTGCGCGCATCCGATTTCAGTTCCAGAGCGATTCACCCGATGAGTCCTTCATACTTAGTCGTTTTTTTGCAAAATTTCTGACTTTTTGAAAATTTCACTTTTTTGTGAAAATCTCTGCTAAATGAGGTTATAGTATGTTAGAGGGCATCCCAGGAGGGCTCCAAATGTGTGGGTAAAATATATATCCCTTGGGGGGAAATTTGAAAAAAAGTTGAAAAATTTTTTTTTTCTGGACTTAGAAAATTTAAACACATGTCTCAGACTTCCAGAGAGGGGAGCATGTCAGTGCGTGCATCCGATTTCAGTTCCAGAGCGATTCACCCGATGAGTCCTTCATATTTAGTCATTTTTTGCAAAATTTCTTACTTTTTGAAAATTTCACTTTTTTGTGAAAATCTCCACTAAATGAGGTTATAGTATGTTAGAGGGCATCCCAGGAGGGCTCCAAATGTGTGGGTAAAATATATATCCCTTGGGGGGAAATTTGAAAAAAAGTTGAAAAATTTTTTTTTTCTGGACTTAGAAAATTTTCACACATGTCTCAGACTTCCAGAGAGGGGAGCATGTCAGTGCGCGCATCCGATTTCAGTTCCAGAGCGATTCACCCAATGAGTCCTTCATACTTAGTAGTTTTTTGGAAAAATTTTCACTTTTTGAAATTTTCACTTTTTTGTGAAAATCTCCGCTAAATGAGGTTATAGTATGTTAGAGGGCATCCCAGGAGGGCTCCAAATGTGTGGGTAAAATATATATCCCTTGGGGGGAAATTTGAAAAAAAGTTGAATAATTTTTTTTTCTGGACTTAGAAAATTTTCACACATGTCTCAGACTTCCAGAGAGGGGAGCATGTCAGTGCGCGCATCCGATTTCAGTTCCAGAGCGATTCACCCGATGAGTCCTTCATACTTAGTCGTTTTTTGCAAAATTTCTGACTTTTTGAAAATTTCACTTTTTTGTGAAAATCTCCGCTAAATGAGGTTATAGTATGTTAGAGGGCATCCCAGGAGGGCTCCAAATGTGTGGGTAAAATATATATCCCTTGGGGGGAAATTTGAAAAAAAGTTGAAAAAATTTTTTTTTCTGGACTTAGAACATTTTCACACATGTCTCAGACTTCCAGAGAGGGGAGCATGTCAGTGCGCGCATCCGATTTCAGTTCCAGAGCGATTCACCCGATGAGTCCTTCATACTTAGTCGTTTTTTGCAAAATTTCTGACTTTTTGAAAATTTCACTTTTTTGTGAAAATCTCCGCTAAATGAGGTTATAGTATGTTAGAGGGCATCCCAGGAGGACTCCAAATGTGTGGGTAAAATATATATCCCTTGGGAGAAATTTGAAAAAAAGTTGAAAAAATTTTTTTTTCTGGACTTAGAAAATTTTCACAGATGTCTCAGACTTCCAGAGAGGGGAGCATGTCTATAAGCGCATCCAATTTCAGTTCCAGAGCGTTTCACCCGATGAGTCCTTCATACTTAGTCGTTTTTTGCAAAATTTCTGACTTTTTGAAAATTTCACTTTTTTGTGAAAATCTCCGCTAAATGAGGTTATAGTATGTTAGAGGGCATCCCAGGAGGGCTCCAAATGTGTGGGTAAAATATATATCCCTTGGGGGGAAATTTGAAAAAAAGTTGAAAAAATGTTTTTTTCTGGACTTAGAAAATTTTCACACATGTCTCAGACTGCCAGAGAGGGGAGCATGTCAGTGCGCACATCCGATTTCAGTTCCAGAGCGTTTCACCCGATGAGTCCTTCAGATTTAGTCATTTTTTGCAAAATTTCTGACTTTTTGAAAATTTCACTTTTTTGTGAAAATCTCCGCTAAATGAGGTTATAGTATGTTAGAGGGCATCCCAGGAGGGCTCCAAATGTGTGGGTAAAATATATATCCCTTGGGGGGAAATTTGAAAAAAAGTTGAATAATTTTTTTTTTCTGGACTTAGAAAATTTTCACACATGTCTCAGACTGCCAGAGAGGGGAGCATGTCAGTGCGCACATCCGATTTCAGTTCCAGAGCGATTCACCCGATGAGTCCTTCATACTTAGTCGTTTTTTGCAAAATTTCTGACTTTTTGAAAATTTCACTTTTTTGTGAAAATCTTTGCTAAATGAGGTTATAGTATGTTAGAGGGCATCCCAGGAGGGCTCCAGATGTGTGGGTAAAATATATATCCCTTGTGGGGAAATTTGAAAAAAAGTTGAAAAAAATTTATTTTCTGGACTTAGAAAATTTAAACACATGTCTCAGACTTCCAGAGAAGGGAGCATGTCAGTGCGTGCATCCGATTTCAGTTCCATTGTGATTCACCCAATGAGTCCTTCATATTTAGTCATTTTTTGCAAAATTTCTGACTTTTTGAAAATTTCACTTTTTTGTGAAAATCTCCGCTAAATGAGATTATAGTATGTTAGAGGGCATCCCAGGAGGGCTCCAAATGTGTGGGTAAAATATATATCCCTTGGGGGGAAATTTGAAAAAAAGTTGAAGAATTATTTTTTTCTGGACTTAGAAAATTTTCACACATGTCTCAGACTTCCAGAGAGGGGAGCATGTCAGTGCGTGCATCCGATTTCAGTTCCAGAGCGATTCACCCTATGAGTCCTTCATATTTAGTCATTTTTTGCAAAATTTCTGACTTTTTGAAAATTTCACTTTTTTGTGAAAATCTCCGCTAAATGAGGTTATAGTATGTTAGAGGGCATCCCAGGAGGGCTCCAAATGTGTGGGTAAAATATATATCCCTTGGGGGGAAATTTGAAAAAAAGTTGAATAATTATTTTTTTCTGGACTTAGAAAATTTTCACACATGTCTCAGACTTCCAGAGAGGGGAGCATGTCAGTGCGGGCATCCGATTTCAGTTCCAGAGCGATTCACCCTATGAGTCCTTCATATTTAGTCATTTTTTGCAAAATTTCTGACTTTTTGAAAATTTCACTTTTTTGTGAAAATCTCCGCTAAATGAGGTTATAGTATGTTAGAGGGCATCCCAGGAGGGCTCCAAATGTGTAGGTAAAATATATATCCCTTGGGGGGAAATTTGAAAAAAAGTTGAAAAATTTTTTTTTCTGGACTTAGAAAATTTTCACACATGTCTCAGACTTCCAGAGAGGGGAGCATGTCAGTGCGCGCATCCGATTTCAGTTCCAGAGCGATTCACCCTATGAGTCCTTCATATTTAGTCATTTTTTGCAAAATTTCTGACTTTTTGAAAATTTCACTTTTTTGTGAAAATCTCCGCTAAATGAGGTTATAGTATGTTAGAGGGCATCCCAGGAGGGCTCCAAATGTGTGGGTAAAATATATATCCCTTGGGGGGAAATTTGAAAAAAAGTTGAATAATTTTTTTTTCTGGACTTAGAAAATTTTCACACATGTCTCAGACTTCCAGAGAGGGGAGCATGTCAGTGCGCGCATCCGATTTCAGTTCCAGAGCGATTCACCCGATGAGTCCTTCATACTTAGTCGTTTTTTGCAAAATTTCTGACTTTTTGAAAATTTCACTTTTTTGTGAAAATCTCCGCTAAATGAGGTTATAGTATGTTAGAGGGCATCCCAGGAGGGCTCCAAATGTGTGGGTAAAATATATATCCCTTGGGGGGAAATTTGAAAAAAAGTTGAAAAAATTTTTTTTTCTGGACTTAGAAAATTTTCACACATGTCTCAGACTTCCAGAGAGGGGAGCATGTCAGTGCGCGCATCCGATTTCAGTTCCAGAGCGATTCACCCGATGAGTCCTTCATACTTAGTCGTTTTTTGCAAAATTTCTGACTTTTTGAAAATTTCACTTTTTTGTGAAAATCTCCGCTAAATGAGGTTATAGTATGTTAGAGGGCATCCCAGGAGGGCTCCAAATGTGTGGGTAAAATATATATCCCTTGGGAGAAATTTGAAAAAAAGTTGAAAAATTTTTTTTTTCTGGACTTAGAAAATTTTCACAGATGTCTCAGACTTCCAGAGAGGGGAGCATGTCTATAAGCGCATCCGATTTCAGTTCCAGAGCGTTTCACCCGATGAGTCCTTCATACTTAGTCGTTTTTTGCAAAATTTCTGACTTTTTGAAAATTTCACTTTTTTGTGAAAATCTCCGCTAAATGAGGTTATAGTATGTTAGAGGGCATCCCAGGAGGGCTCCAAATGTGTGGGTAAAATATATATCCCTTGGGGGGAAATTTGAAAAAAAGTTGAAAAAATGTTTTTTTCTGGACTTAGAAAATTTTCACACATGTCTCAGACTGCCAGAGAGGGGAGCATGTCAGTGCGCACATCCGATTTCAGTTCCAGAGCGTTTCACCCGATGAGTCCTTCAGATTTAGTCATTTTTTGCAAAATTTCTGACTTTTTGAAAATTTCACTTTTTTGTGAAAATCTCCGCTAAATGAGGTTATAGTATGTTAGAGGGCATCCCAGGAGGGCTCCAAATGTGTGGATAAAATATATATCCCTTGGGGGGAAATTTGAAAAAAAGTTGAATAATTTTTTTTTTCTGGACTTAGAAAATTTTCACACATGTCTCAGACTGCCAGAGAGGGGAGCATGTCAGTGCGCACATCCGATTTCAGTTCCAGAGCGATTCACCCGATGAGTCCTTCATACTTAGTCGTTTTTTGCAAAATTTCTGACTTTTTGAAAATTTCACTTTTTTGTGAAAATCTTTGCTAAATGAGGTTATAGTATGTTAGAGGGCATCCCAGGAGGGCTCCAGATGTGTGGGTAAAATATATATCCCTTGTGGGGAAATTTGAAAAAAAGTTGAAAAAAATTTATTTTCTGGACTTAGAAAATTTAAACACATGTCTCAGACTTCCAGAGAAGGGAGCATGTCAGTGCGTGCATCCGATTTCAGTTCCATTGTGATTCACCCAATGAGTCCTTCATATTTAGTCATTTTTTGCAAAATTTCTGACTTTTTGAAAATTTCACTTTTTTGTGAAAATCTCCGCTAAATGAGATTATAGTATGTTAGAGGGCATCCCAGGAGGGCTCCAAATGTGTGGGTAAAATATATATCCCTTGGGGGGAAATTTGAAAAAAAGTTGAATAATTATTTTTTTCTGGACTTAGAAAATTTTCACACATGTCTCAGACTTCCAGAGAGGGGAGCATGTCAGTGCGTGCATCCGATTTCAGTTCCAGAGCGATTCACCCTATGAGTCCTTCATATTTAGTCATTTTTTGCAAAATTTCTGACTTTTTGAAAATTTCACTTTTTTATGAAAATCTCCGCTAAATGAGGTTATAGTATGTTAGAGGGCATCCCAGGAGGGCTCCAAATGTGTGGGTAAAATAAATATCCCTTGGGGGGAAATTTGAAAAAAAGTTGAATAATTTTTTTTTTCTGGACTTAGAAAATTTTCACACATGTCTCAGACTTCCAGAGAGGGGAGCATGTCAGTGCGCGCATCCGATTTCAGTTCCAGAGCGATTCACCCGATGAGTCCTTCATACTTAGTCGTTTTTTGCAAAATTTCTGACATTTTGAAAATTTCACTTTTTTGTGAAAATCTCCGCTAAATGAGGTTATAGTATGTTAGAGGGCATCCCAGGAGGGCTCCAAATGTGTGGGTAAAATATATATCCCTTGGGGGGAAATTTGAAAAAAGTTGAATAATTTTTTTTTTCTGGACTTAGAAAATTTTCACACATGTCTCAGACTTCCAGAGAGGGGAGCATGTCAGTGCGCGCATCCGATTTCAGTTCCAGAGCGATTCACCCAATGAGTCCTTCATACTTATGTGTGGGTAAAATATATATCCCTTGGGGGGAAATTTGAAAAAAAGTTGAAAAAAATTTTTTTTCTGGACTTAGAAAATTTTCACACATGTCTCAGACTTCCAGAGAGGGGAGCATGTCAGTGCGCGCATCCGATTTCAGTTCCAGAGCGATTCACCCTATGAGTCCTTCATACTTAGTCGTTTTTTGCAAAATTTCTGACTTTTTGAAAATTTCACTTTTTTGTGAAAATCTCCGCTAAATGAGGTTATAGTATGTTAGAGGGCATCCCAGGAGGGCTCCAAATGTGTGGGTAAAATATATATCCCTTGGGAGAAATTTGAAAAAAAGTTGAAAAATTTTTTTTTTCTGGACTTAGAAAATTTTCACAGATGTCTCAGACTTCCAGAGAGGGGAGCATGTCTATAAGCGCATCCGATTTCAGTTCCAGAGCGTTTCACCCGATGAGTCCTTCATACTTAGTCGTTTTTTGCAAAATTTCTGACTTTTTGAAAATTTCACTTTTTTGTGAAAATCTCCGCTAAATGAGGTTATAGTATGTTAGAGGGCATCCCAGGAGGGCTCCAAATGTGTGGGTAAAATATATATCCCTTGGGGGGAAATTTGAAAAAAAGTTGAAAAAATGTTTTTTTCTGGACTTAGAAAATTTTCACACATGTCTCAGACTGCCAGAGAGGGGAGCATGTCAGTGCGCACATCCGATTTCAGTTCCAGAGCGTTTCACCCGATGAGTCCTTCAGATTTAGTCATTTTTTGCAAAATTTCTGACTTTTTGAAAATTTCACTTTTTTGTGAAAATCTCCGCTAAATGAGATTATAGTATGTTAGAGGGCATCCCAGGAGGGCTCCAGATGTGTGGGTAAAATATATATCCCTTGTGGGGAAATTTGAAAAAAAGTTGAAAAAAATTTATTTTCTGGACTTAGAAAATTTAAACACATGTCTCAGACTTCCAGAGAAGGGAGCATGTCAGTGCGTGCATCCGATTTCAGTTCCATTGTGATTCACCCAATGAGTCCTTCATATTTAGTCATTTTTTGCAAAATTTCTGACTTTTTGAAAATTTCACTTTTTTGTGAAAATCTCCGCTAAATGAGATTATAGTATGTTAGAGGGCATCCCAGGAGGGCTCCAAATGTGTGGGTAAAATAAATATCCCTTGGGTGGAAATTTGAAAAAAAGTTGAATAATTTTTTTTTTCTGGATTTAGAAAATTTTCACACATGTCTCAGACTTCCAGAGAGGGGAGCATGTCAGTGCGCGCATCCGATTTCAGTTCCAGAGCGATTCACCCGATGAGTCCTTCATACTTAGTCGTTTTTTGCAAAATTTCTGACATTTTGAAAATTTCACTTTTTTGTGAAAATCTCCGCTAAATGAGGTTATAGTATGTTAGAGGGCATCCCAGGAGGGCTCCAAATGTGTGGGTAAAATATGTATCCCTTGGGGGGAAATTTGAAAAAAGTTGAATAATTTTTTTTTTCTGGACTTAGAAAATTTTCACACATATCTCAGACTGCCAGAGAGGGGAGCATGTCAGTGCGCACATCCGATTTCAGTTCCAGAGCGATTCACCCGATGAGTCCTTCATACTTAGTCGTTTTTTGCAAAATTTCTGACTTTTTGAAAATTTCACTTTTTTGTGAAAATCTTTGCTAAATGAGGTTATAGTATGTTAGAGGGCATCCCAGGAGGGCTCCAAATGTGTGGGTAAAATATATATCCCTTGGGCGGAAATTTGAAAAAAAGTTGAAAAATTTTTTTTTTCTGGACTTAGAAAATTTTCACACATGTCTCAGACTTCCAGAGAGGGGAGCATGTCAGTGCGCGCATCCGATTTCAGTTCCAGAGCGATTCACCCAATGAGTCCTTCATACTTATGTGTGGGTAAAATATATATCCCTTGGGGGGAAATTTGAAAAAAAGTTGAAAAAAATTTTTTTTCTGGACTTAGAAAATTTTCACACATGTCTCAGACTTCCAGAGAGGGGAGCATGTCAGTGCGCGCATCCGATTTCAGTTCCAGAGCGATTCACCCGATGAGTCCTTCATACTTAGTCGTTTTTTGCAAAATTTCTGACTTTTTGAAAATTTCACTTTTTTGTGAAAATCTCCGCTAAATGAGGTTATAGTATGTTAGAGGGCATCCCAGGAGGGCTCCAAATGTGTGGGTAAAATATGTATCCCTTGGGGGGAAATTTGAAAAAAGTTGAATAATTTTTTTTTTCTGGACTTAGAAAATTTTCACACATATCTCAGACTGCCAGAGAGGGGAGCATGTCAGTGCGCACATCCGATTTCAGTTCCAGAGCGATTCACCCGATGAGTCCTTCATACTTAGTCGTTTTTTGCAAAATTTCTGACTTTTTGAAAATTTCACTTTTTTGTGAAAATCTTTGCTAAATGAGGTTATAGTATGTTAGAGGGCATCCCAGGAGGGCTCCAAATGTGTGGGTAAAATATATATCCCTTGGGCGGAAATTTGAAAAAAAGTTGAAAAATTTTTTTTTTCTGGACTTAGAAAATTTTCACACATGTCTCAGACTTCCAGAGAGGGGAGCATGTCAGTGCGCGCATCCGATTTCAGTTCCAGAGCGATTCACCCAATGAGTCCTTCATACTTATGTGTGAGTAAAATATATATCCCTTGGGGGGAAATTTGAAAAAAAGTTGAAAAAAATTTTTTTTCTGGACTTAGAAAATTTTCACACATGTCTCAGACTTCCAGAGAGGGGAGCATGTCAGTGCGCGCATCCGATTTCAGTTCCAGAGCGATTCACCCGATGAGTCCTTCATACTTAGTCGTTTTTTGCAAAATTTCTGACTTTTTGAAAATTTCACTTTTTTGTGAAAATCTCCGCTAAATGAGGTTATAGTATGTTAGAGGGCATCCCAGGAGGGCTCCAAATGTGTGGGTAAAATATATATCCCTTGGGGGGAAATTTGAAAAAAAGTTGAAAAAATTTTTTTTTCTGGACTTAGAAAATTTTCACACATGTCTCAGACTTCCAGAGAGGGGAGCATGTCTATAAGCGCATCCGATTTCAGTTCCAGAGCGTTTCACCCGATGAGTCCTTCATACTTAGTCGTTTTTTGCAAAATTTCTGACTTTTTGAAAATTTCACTTTTTTGTGAAAATCTCCGCTAAATGAGGTTATAGTATGTTAGAGGGCATCCCAGGAGGGCTCCAAATGTGTGGGTAAAATATATATCCCTTGGGGGGAAATTTGAAAAAAAGTTGAAAAAATGTTTTTTTCTGGACTTAGAAAATTTTCACACATGTCTCAGACTGCCAGAGAGGGGAGCATGTCAGTGCGCACATCCGATTTCAGTTCCAGAGCGTTTCACCCGATGAGTCCTTCAGATTTAGTCATTTTTTGCAAAATTTCTGACTTTTTGAAAATTTCACTTTTTTGTGAAAATCTCCGCTAAATGAGGTTATAGTATGTTAGAGGGCATCCCAGGAGGGCTCCAAATGTGTGGGTAAAATATATATCCCTTGGGGGGAAATTTGAAAAAAAGTTGAAAAATTTTTTTTTTCTGGACTTAGAAAATTTTCACAGATGTCTCAGACTTCCAGAGAGGGGAGCATGTCTATAAGCGCATCCGATTTCAGTTCCAGAGCGTTTCACCCGATGAGTCCTTCATACTTAGTCGTTTTTTGCAAAATTTCTGACTTTTTGAAAATTTCACTTTTTTGTGAAAATCTCCGCTAAATGAGGTTATAGTATGTTAGAGGGCATCCCAGGAGGGCTCCAAATGTGTGGGTAAAATATATATCCCTTGGGGGGAAATTTGAAAAAAAGTTGAATAATTTTTTTTTTCTGGACTTAGAAAATTTTCACACATGTCTCAGACTGCCAGAGAGGGGAGCATGTCAGTGCGCACATCCGATTTCAGTTCCAGAGCGATTCACCCGATGAGTCCTTCATACTTAGTCGTTTTTTGCAAAATTTCTGACTTTTTGAAAATTTCACTTTTTTGTGAAAATCTTTGCTAAATGAGGTTATAGTATGTTAGAGGGCATCCCAGGAGGGCTCCAGATGTGTGGGTAAAATATATATCCCTTGTGGGGAAATTTGAAAAAAAGTTGAAAAAAATTTATTTTCTGGACTTAGAAAATTTAAACACATGTCTCAGACTTCCAGAGAAGGGAGCATGTCAGTGCGTGCATCCGATTTCAGTTCCATTGTGATTCACCCAATGAGTCCTTCATATTTAGTCATTTTTTGCAAAATTTCTGACTTTTTGAAAATTTCACTTTTTTGTGAAAATCTCCGCTAAATGAGATTATAGTATGTTAGAGGGCATCCCAGGAGGGCTCCAAATGTGTGGGTAAAATATATATCCCTGGGGGGGAAATTTGAAAAAAAGTTGAATAATTATTTTTTTCTGGACTTAGAAAATTTTCACACATGTCTCAGACTTCCAGAGAGGGGAGCATGTCAGTGCGTGCATCCGATTTCAGTTCCAGAGCGATTCACCCTATGAGTCCTTCATATTTAGTCATTTTTTGCAAAATTTCTGACTTTTTGAAAATTTCACTTTTTTGTGAAAATCTCCGCTAAATGAGGTTATAGTATGTTAGAGGGCATCCCAGGAGGGCTCCAAATGTGTGGGTAAAATAAATATCCCTTGGGGGGAAATTTGAAAAAAAGTTGAATAATTTTTTTTTTCTGGACTTAGAAAATTTTCACACATGTCTCAGACTTCCAGAGAGGGGAGCATGTCAGTGCGCGCATCCGATTTCAGTTCCAGAGCGATTCACCCGATGAGTCCTTCATACTTAGTCGTTTTTTGCAAAATTTCTGACATTTTGAAAATTTCACTTTTTTGTGAAAATCTCCGCTAAATGAGGTTATAGTATGTTAGAGGGCATCCCAGGAGGGCTCCAAATGTGTGGGTAAAATATATATCCCTTGGGGGGAAATTTGAAAAAAGTTGAATAATTTTTTTTTTCTGGACTTAGAAAATTTTCACACATATCTCAGACTGCCAGAGAGGGGAGCATGTCAGTGCGCACATCCGATTTCAGTTCCAGAGCGATTCACCCGATGAGTCCTTCATACTTAGTCGTTTTTTGCAAAATTTCTGACTTTTTGAAAATTTCACTTTTTTGTGAAAATCTTTGCTAAATGAGGTTATAGTATGTTAGAGGGCATCCCAGGAGGGCTCCAAATGTGTGGGTAAAATATATATCCCTTGGGCGGAAATTTGAAAAAAAGTTGAAAAAATTTTTTTTTCTGGACTTAGAAAATTTTCACACATGTCTCAGACTTCCAGAGAGGGGAGCATGTCAGTGCGCGCATCCGATTTCAGTTCCAGAGCGATTCACCCAATGAGTCCTTCATACTTATGTGTGGGTAAAATATATATCCCTTGGGGGGAAATTTGAAAAAAAGTTGAAAAAAATTTTTTTTCTGGACTTAGAAAATTTTCACACATGTCTCAGACTTCCAGAGAGGGGAGCATGTCAGTGCGCGCATCCGATTTCAGTTCCAGAGCGATTCACCCGATGAGTCCTTCATACTTAGTCGTTTTTTGCAAAATTTCTGACTTTTTGAAAATTTCACTTTTTTGTGAAAATCTCCGCTAAATGAGGTTATAGTATGTTAGAGGGCATCCCAGGAGGGCTCCAAATGTGTGGGTAAAATATATATCCCTTGGGGGGAAATTTGAAAAAAAGTTGAAAAAATTTTTTTTTCTGGACTTAGAAAATTTTCACACATGTCTCAGACTTCCAGAGAGGGGAGCATGTCTATAAGCGCATCCGATTTCAGTTCCAGAGCGTTTCACCCGATGAGTCCTTCATACTTAGTCGTTTTTTGCAAAATTTCTGACTTTTTGAAAATTTCACTTTTTTGTGAAAATCTCCGCTAAATGAGGTTATAGTATGTTAGAGGGCATCCCAGGAGGGCTCCAAATGTGTGGGTAAAATATATATCCCTTGGGGGGAAATTTGAAAAAAAGTTGAAAAAATGTTTTTTTCTGGACTTAGAAAATTTTCACACATGTCTCAGACTGCCAGAGAGGGGAGCATGTCAGTGCGCACATCCGATTTCAGTTCCAGAGCGTTTCACCCGATGAGTCCTTCAGATTTAGTCATTTTTTGCAAAATTTCTGACTTTTTGAAAATTTCACTTTTTTGTGAAAATCTCCGCTAAATGAGGTTATAGTATGTTAGAGGGCATCCCAGGAGGGCTCCAAATGTGTGGGTAAAATATATATCCCTTGGGGGGAAATTTGAAAAAAAGTTGAAAAATTTTTTTTTTCTGGACTTAGAAAATTTTCACAGATGTCTCAGACTTCCAGAGAGGGGAGCATGTCTATAAGCGCATCCGATTTCAGTTCCAGAGCGTTTCACCCGATGAGTCCTTCATACTTAGTCGTTTTTTGCAAAATTTCTGACTTTTTGAAAATTTCACTTTTTTGTGAAAATCTCCGCTAAATGAGGTTATAGTATGTTAGAGGGCATCCCAGGAGGGCTCCAAATGTGTGGGTAAAATATATATCCCTTGGGGGGAAATTTGAAAAAAAGTTGAAAAATTTTTTTTTCTGGACTTAGAAAATTTTCACACATGTCTCAGACTTCCAGAGAGGGGAGCATGTCTATAAGCGCATCCGATTTCAGTTCCAGAGCGTTTCACCCGATGAGTCCTTCATACTTAGTCGTTTTTTGCAAAATTTCTGACTTTTTGAAAATTTCACTTTTTTGTGAAAATCTCCGCTAAATGAGGTTATAGTATGTTAGAGGGCATCCCAGGAGGGCTCCAAATGTGTGGGTAAAATATATATCCCTTGGGGAGAAATTTGAAAAAAAGTTGAAAAAATGTTTTTTTCTGGACTTAGAAAATTTTCACACATGTCTCAGACTGCCAGAGAGGGGAGCATGTCAGTGCGCACATCCGATTTCAGTTCCAGAGCGTTTCACCCGATGAGTCCTTCAGATTTAGTCATTTTTTGCAAAATTTCTGACTTTTTGAAAATTTCACTTTTTTGTGAAAATCTCCGCTAAATCAGGTTATAGTATGTTAGAGGGCATCCCAGGAGGGCTCCAAATGTGTGGGTAAAATATATATCCCTTGGGGGGAAATTTGAAAAAAAGTTGAAAATTTTTTTTTTTCTGGACTTAGAAAATTTTCACAGATGTCTCACACTTCCAGAGAGGGGAGCATGTCTATAAGCGCATCCGATTTCAGTTCCAGAGCGTTTCACCCGATGAGTCCTTCATACTTAGTCGTTTTTTGCAAAATTTCTGACTTTTTGAAAATTTCACTTTTTTGTGAAAATCTCCGCTAAATGAGGTTATAGTATGTTAGAGGGCATCCCAGGAGGGCTCCAAATGTGTGGGTAAAATATATATCCCTTGGGGGGAAATTTGAAAAAAAGTTGAAAAATTTTTTTTTTCTGGACTTAGAAAATTTTCACAGATGTCTCAGACTTCCAGAGAGGGGAGCATGTCTATAAGCGCATCCGATTTCAGTTCCAGAGCGTTTCACCCGATGAGTCCTTCATACTTAGTCGTTTTTTGCAAAATTTCTGACTTTTTGAAAATTTCACTTTTTTGTGAAAATCTCCGCTAAATGAGGTTATAGTATGTTAGAGGGCATCCCAGGAGGGCTCCAAATGTGTGGGTAAAATATATATCCCTTGGGGGGAAATTTGAAAAAAAGTTGAATAATTATTTTTTTCTGGACTTAGAAAATTTTCACACATGTCTCAGACTTCCAGAGAGGGGAGCATGTCAGTGCGTGCATCCGATTTCAGTTCCAGAGCAATTCACCCTATGAGTCCTTCATATTTAGTCATTTTTTGCAAAATTTCTGACTTTTTGAAAATTTCACTTTTTTGTGAAAATCTCCGCTAAATGAGGTTATAGTATGTTAGAGGGCATCCCAGGAGGGCTCCAAATGTGTGGGTAAAATATATATCCCTTGGGGGGAAATTTGAAAAAAAGTTGAAAAAAATTTATTTTCTGGACTTAGAAAATTTAAACACATGTCTCAGACTTCCAGAGAAGGGAGCATGTCAGTGCTGGCATCCGATTTCAGTTCCAGAGTGATTCACCCAATGAGTCCTTCATATTTAGTCATTTTTTGCAAAATTTCTGACTTTTTGAAAATTTCACTTTTTTGTGAAAATCTCCGCTAAATGAGATTATAGTATGTTAGAGGGCATCCCAGGAGGGCTCCAAATGTGTGGGTAAAATATATATCCCTTGGGGGGAAATTTGAAAAAAAGTTGAATAATTATTTTTTTCTGGACTTAGAAAATTTTCACACATGTCTCAGACTTCCAGAGAGGGGAGCATGTCAGTGCGCGCATCCGATTTCAGTTCCAGAGCGATTCACCCAATGAGTCCTTCATACTTAGTCATTTTTTGGAAAAATTTTCACTTTTTGAAAATTTCACTTTTTTGTGAAAATCTCCGCTAAATGAGGTTATAGTATGTTAGAGGGCATCCCAGGAGGGCTCCAAATGTGTGGGTAAAATATATATCCCTTGGGGGGAAATTTGAAAAAAAGTTGAAAAAAATTTATTTTCTGGACTTAGAAAATTTAAACACATGTCTCAGACTTCCAGAGAAGGGAGCATGTCAGTGCGTGCATCCGATTTCAGTTCCAGAGTGATTCACCCAATGAGTCCTTCATATTTAGTAATTTTTTGCAAAATTTCTGACTTTTTGAAAATTTCACTTTTTTGTGAAAATCTCCGCTAAATGAGATTATAGTATGTTAGAGGGCATCCCAGGAGGGCTCCAAATGTGTGGGTAAAATATATATCCCTTGGGGGGAAATTTGAAAAAAAGTTGAATAATTATTTTTTTCTGGACTTAGAAAATTTTCACACATGTCTCAGACTTCCAGAGAGGGGAGCATGTCAGTGCGCGCATCCGATTTCAGTTCCAGAGCGATTCACCCGATGAGTCCTTCATACTTAGTCGTTTTTTGCAAAATTTCTGACTTTTTGAAAATTTCACTTTTTTGTGAAAATCTCCGCTAAATGAGGTTATAGTATGTTAGAGGGCATCCCAGGAGGGCTCCAAATGTGTGGGTAAAATATATATCCCTTGGGGGGAAATTTGAAAAAAAGTTGAAAAACAAATTTTTTTCTGGACTTAGAAAATTTAAACACATATCTCAGACTTCCAGAGAGGGGAGCATGTCAGTGTGTGCATCCGATTTCAGTTCCAGAGCGATTCACCCGATGAGTCCTTCATATTTAGTCATTTTTTGCAAAATTTCTGACTTTTTGAAAATTTCACTTTTTTGTGAAAATCTTTGCTAAATGAGGTTATAGTATGTTAGAGGGCATCCCAGGAGGGCTCCAAATGTGTGGGTAAAATACATATCCCTTGGGGGGAAATTTGAAAAAAAGTTGAAAAAATTTTTTTTTCTGGACTTAGAAAATTTTCACACATGTCTCAGACTTCCAGAGAGGGGAGCATGTCTATAAGCGCATCCGATTTCAGTTCCAGAGCGTTTCACCCGATGAGTCCTTCATACTTAGTCGTTTTTTGCAAAATTTCTGACTTTTTGAAAATTTCACTTTTTTGTGAAAATCTCCGCTAAATGAGGTTATAGTATGTTAGAGGGCATCCCAGGAGGGCTCCAAATGTGTGGGTAAAATATATATCCCTTGGGGGGAAATTTGAAAAAAAGTTGAAAAATTTTTTTTTCTGGACTTAGAAAATTTTCACACATGTCTCAGACTTCCAGAGAGGGGAGCATGTCTATAAGCGCATCCGATTTCAGTTCCAGAGCGTTTCACCCGATGAGTCCTTCATACTTAGTCGTTTTTTGCAAAATTTCTGACTTTTTGAAAATTTCACTTTTTTGTGAAAATCTCCGCTAAATGAGGTTATAGTATGTTAGAGGGCATCCCAGGAGGGCTCCAAATGTGTGGGTAAAATATATATCCCTTGGGGAGAAATTTGAAAAAAAGTTGAAAAAATGTTTTTTTCTGGACTTAGAAAATTTTCACACATGTCTCAGACTGCCAGAGAGGGGAGCATGTCAGTGCGCACATCCGATTTCAGTTCCAGAGCGTTTCACCCGATGAGTCCTTCAGATTTAGTCATTTTTTGCAAAATTTCTGACTTTTTGAAAATTTCACTTTTTTGTGAAAATCTCCGCTAAATCAGGTTATAGTATGTTAGAGGGCATCCCAGGAGGGCTCCAAATGTGTGGGTAAAATATATATCCCTTGGGGGGAAATTTGAAAAAAAGTTGAAAATTTTTTTTTTTCTGGACTTAGAAAATTTTCACAGATGTCTCACACTTCCAGAGAGGGGAGCATGTCTATAAGCGCATCCGATTTCAGTTCCAGAGCGTTTCACCCGATGAGTCCTTCATACTTAGTCGTTTTTTGCAAAATTTCTGACTTTTTGAAAATTTCACTTTTTTGTGAAAATCTCCGCTAAATGAGGTTATAGTATGTTAGAGGGCATCCCAGGAGGGCTCCAAATGTGTGGGTAAAATATATATCCCTTGGGGGGAAATTTGAAAAAAAGTTGAAAAATTTTTTTTTTCTGGACTTAGAAAATTTTCACAGATGTCTCAGACTTCCAGAGAGGGGAGCATGTCTATAAGCGCATCCGATTTCAGTTCCAGAGCGTTTCACCCGATGAGTCCTTCATACTTAGTCGTTTTTTGCAAAATTTCTGACTTTTTGAAAATTTCACTTTTTTGTGAAAATCTCCGCTAAATGAGGTTATAGTATGTTAGAGGGCATCCCAGGAGGGCTCCAAATGTGTGGGTAAAATATATATCCCTTGGGGGGAAATTTGAAAAAAAGTTGAATAATTATTTTTTTCTGGACTTAGAAAATTTTCACACATGTCTCAGACTTCCAGAGAGGGGAGCATGTCAGTGCGTGCATCCGATTTCAGTTCCAGAGCAATTCACCCTATGAGTCCTTCATATTTAGTCATTTTTTGCAAAATTTCTGACTTTTTGAAAATTTCACTTTTTTGTGAAAATCTCCGCTAAATGAGGTTATAGTATGTTAGAGGGCATCCCAGGAGGGCTCCAAATGTGTGGGTAAAATATATATCCCTTGGGGGGAAATTTGAAAAAAAGTTGAAAAAAATTTATTTTCTGGACTTAGAAAATTTAAACACATGTCTCAGACTTCCAGAGAAGGGAGCATGTCAGTGCTGGCATCCGATTTCAGTTCCAGAGTGATTCACCCAATGAGTCCTTCATATTTAGTCATTTTTTGCAAAATTTCTGACTTTTTGAAAATTTCACTTTTTTGTGAAAATCTCCGCTAAATGAGATTATAGTATGTTAGAGGGCATCCCAGGAGGGCTCCAAATGTGTGGGTAAAATATATATCCCTTGGGGGGAAATTTGAAAAAAAGTTGAATAATTATTTTTTTCTGGACTTAGAAAATTTTCACACATGTCTCAGACTTCCAGAGAGGGGAGCATGTCAGTGCGCGCATCCGATTTCAGTTCCAGAGCGATTCACCCAATGAGTCCTTCATACTTAGTCATTTTTTGGAAAAATTTTCACTTTTTGAAAATTTCACTTTTTTGTGAAAATCTCCGCTAAATGAGGTTATAGTATGTTAGAGGGCATCCCAGGAGGGCTCCAAATGTGTGGGTAAAATATATATCCCTTGGGGGGAAATTTGAAAAAAAGTTGAAAAAAATTTATTTTCTGGACTTAGAAAATTTAAACACATGTCTCAGACTTCCAGAGAAGGGAGCATGTCAGTGCGTGCATCCGATTTCAGTTCCAGAGTGATTCACCCAATGAGTCCTTCATATTTAGTAATTTTTTGCAAAATTTCTGACTTTTTGAAAATTTCACTTTTTTGTGAAAATCTCCGCTAAATGAGATTATAGTATGTTAGAGGGCATCCCAGGAGGGCTCCAAATGTGTGGGTAAAATATATATCCCTTGGGGGGAAATTTGAAAAAAAGTTGAATAATTATTTTTTTCTGGACTTAGAAAATTTTCACACATGTCTCAGACTTCCAGAGAGGGGAGCATGTCAGTGCGCGCATCCGATTTCAGTTCCAGAGCGATTCACCCGATGAGTCCTTCATACTTAGTCGTTTTTTGCAAAATTTCTGACTTTTTGAAAATTTCACTTTTTTGTGAAAATCTCCGCTAAATGAGGTTATAGTATGTTAGAGGGCATCCCAGGAGGGCTCCAAATGTGTGGGTAAAATATATATCCCTTGGGGGGAAATTTGAAAAAAAGTTGAAAAACAAATTTTTTTCTGGACTTAGAAAATTTAAACACATATCTCAGACTTCCAGAGAGGGGAGCATGTCAGTGTGTGCATCCGATTTCAGTTCCAGAGCGATTCACCCGATGAGTCCTTCATATTTAGTCATTTTTTGCAAAATTTCTGACTTTTTGAAAATTTCACTTTTTTGTGAAAATCTTTGCTAAATGAGGTTATAGTATGTTAGAGGGCATCCCAGGAGGGCTCCAAATGTGTGGGTAAAATACATATCCCTTGGGGGGAAATTTGAAAAAAAGTTGAAAAAATTTTTTTTTCTGGACTTAGAAAATTTTCACACATGTCTCAGACTTCCAGAGAGGGGAGCATGTCAGTGCGCGCATCCGATTTCAGTTCCAGAGCGATTCACCCAATGAGTCCTTCATACTTAGTCGTTTTTTGGACAAATTTTCACTTTTTGAAATTTTCACTTTTTTGTGAAAATCTCTGCTAAATGAGGTTATAGTATGTTAGAGGGCATCCCAGGAGGGCTCCAAATGTGTGGGTAAAATATATATCCCTTGGGGGGAAATTTGAAAAAAAGTTGAATAATTTTTTTTTCTGGACTTAGAAAATTTTCACACATGTCTCAGACTTCCAGAGAGGGGAGCATGTCAGTGCGCGCATCCGATTTCAGTTCCAGAGCGATTCACCCGATGAGTCCTTCATACTTAGTCGTTTTTTGCAAAATTTCTGACTTTTTGAAAATTTCACTTTTTTGTGAAAATCTCCGCTAAATGAGGTTATAGTATGTTAGAGGGCATCCCAGGAGGGCTCCAAATGTGTGGGTAAAATATATATCCCTTGGGGGGAAATTTGAAAAAAAGTTGAATAATTTTTTTTTCTGGACTTAGAAAATTTTCACACATGTCTCAGACTTCCAGAGAGGGGAGCATGTCAGTGCGCGCATCCGATTTCAGTTCCAGAGCGATTCACCCGATGAGTCCTTCATACTTAGTCGTTTTTTGCAAAATTTCTGACTTTTTGAAAATTTCACTTTTTTGTGAAAATCTTTGCTAAATGAGGTTATAGTATGTTAGAGGGCATCCCAGGAGGGCTCCAAATGTGTGGGTAAAATATATATCCCTTGTGGGGAAATTTGAAAAAAAGTTGAAAAAAATTTATTTTCTGGACTTAGAAAATTTAAACACATGTCTCAGACTTCCAGAGAAGGGAGCATGTCAGTGCGTGCATCCGATTTCAGTTCCAGAGTGATTCACCCAATGAGTCCTTCATATTTAGTCATTTTTTGCAAAATTTCTGACTTTTTGAAAATTTCACTTTTTTGTGAAAATCTCCGCTAAATGAGATTATAGTATGTTAGAGGGCATCCCAGGAGGGCTCCAAATGTGTGGGTAAAATATATATCCCTTGGGGGGAAATTTGAAAAAAAGTTGAAAAATTTTTTTTTTCTGGACTTAGAAAATTTTCACACATGTCTCAGACTTCCAGAGAGGGGAGCATGTCAGTGCGCGCATCCGATTTCAGTTCCAGAGTGATTCACCCAATGAGTCCTTCATATTTAGTCATTTTTTGCAAAATTTCTGACTTTTTGAAAATTTCACTTTTTTGTGAAAATCTCCGCTAAATGAGATTATAGTATGTTAGAGGGCATCCCAGGAGGGCTCCAAATGTGTGGGTAAAATATATATCCTTTGGGGGGAAATTTGAAAAAAAGTTGAATAATTATTTTTTTCTGGACTTAGAAAATTTTCACACATGTCTCAGACTTCCAGAGAGGGGAGCATGTCAGTGCGTGCATCCGATTTCAGTTCCAGAGCGATTCACCCTATGAGTCCTTCATATTTAGTCATTTTTTGCAAAATTTCTGAATTTTTGAAAATTTCACTTTTTTGTGAAAATCTCCGCTAAATGAGGTTATAGTATGTTAGAGGGCATCCCAGGAGGGCTCCAAATGTGTGGGTAAAATATATATCCCTTGGGGGCAAATTTGAAAAAAAGTTGAAAAATTTTTCTTTCTGGACTTAGAAAATTTTCACACATGTCTCAGACTTCCAGAGAGGGGAGCATGTCAGTGCGCGCATCCGATTTCAGTTCCAGAGCGATTCACCCAATGAGTCCTTCATACTTAGTAATTTTTTGGAAAAATTTTCACTTTTTGAAAATTTCACTTTTTTGTGAAAATCTCCGCTAAATGAGGTTATAGTATGTTAGAGGGCATCCCAGGAGGGCTCCAAATGTGTGGGTAAAATATATATCCCTTGGGGGGAAATTTGAAAAAAAGTTGAAAAATTTTTTTTTTCTGGACTTAGAAAATTTTCACAGATGTCTCAGACTTCCAGAGAGGGGAGCATGTCTATAAGCGCATCCGATTTCAGTTCCAGAGCGTTTCACCCGATGAGTCCTTCATACTTAGTCGTTTTTTGCAAAATTTCTGACTTTTTGAAAATTTCACTTTTTTGTGAAAATCTCCGCTAAATGAGGTTATAGTATGTTAGAGGGCATCCCAGGAGGGCTCCAAATGTGTGGGTAAAATATATATCCCTTGGGGGGAAATTTGAAAAAAAGTTGAATAATTTTTTTTTTCTGGACTTAGAAAATTTTCACACATGTCTCAGACTGCCAGAGAGGGAAGCATGTCAGTGTGCACATCCGATTTCAGTTCCAGAGCGATTCACCCGATGAGTCCTTCATACTTAGTCGTTTTTTGCAAAATTTCTGACTTTTTGAAAATTTCACTTTTTTGTGAAAATCTTTGCTAAATGAGGTTATAGTATGTTAGAGGGCATCCCAGGAGGGCTCCAAATGTGTGGGTAAAATATATATCCCTTGTGGGGAAATTTGAAAAAAAGTTGAAAAAAATTTATTTTCTGGACTTAGAAAATTTAAACACATGTCTCAGACTTCCAGAGAAGGGAGCATGTCAGTGCGTGCATCTGATTTCAGTTCCAGAGTGATTCACCCAATGAGTCCTTCATATTTAGTCATTTTTTGCAAAATTTCTGACTTTTTGAAAATTTCACTTTTTTGTGAAAATCTCCGCTAAATGAGATTATAGTATGTTAGAGGGCATCCCAGGAGGGCTCCAAATGTGTGGGTAAAATATGTATCCCTTGGGGGGAAATTTGAAAAAAAGTTGAATAATTATTTTTTTCTGGACTTAGAAAATTTTCACACATGTCTCAGACTTCCAGAGAGGGGAGCATGTCAGTGCGTGCATCCGATTTCAGTTCCAGAGCGATTCACCCTATGAGTCCTTCATATTTAGTCATTTTTTGCAAAATTTCTGACTTTTTGAAAATTTCACTTTTTTGTGAAAATCTCCGCTAAATGAGGTTATAGTATGTTAGAGGGCATCCCAGGAGGGCTCCAAATGTGTGGGTAAAATATATATCCCTTGGGGGGAAATTTGAAAAAAAGTTGAAAAATTTTTTTTTTCTGGACTTAGAAAATTTTCACACATGTCTCAGACTTCCAGAGAGGGGAGCATGTCAGTGCGCGCATCCGATTTCAGTTCCAGAGTGATTCACCCAATGAGTCCTTCATATTTAGTCATTTTTTGCAAAATTTCTGACTTTTTGAAAATTTCACTTTTTTGTGAAAATCTCCGCTAAGTGAGATTATAGTATGTTAGAGGGCATCCCAGGAGGGCTCCAAATGTGTGGGTAAAATATATATCCTTTGGGGGGAAATTTGAAAAAAAGTTGAATAATTATTTTTTTCTGGACTTAGAAAATTTTCACACATGTCTCAGACTTCCAGAGAGGGGAGCATGTCAGTGCGTGCATCCGATTTCAGTTCCAGAGCGATTCACCCTATGAGTCCTTCATATTTAGTCATTTTTTGCAAAATTTCTGAATTTTTGAAAATTTCACTTTTTTGTGAAAATCTCCGCTAAATGAGGTTATAGTATGTTAGAGGGCATCCCAGGAGGGCTCCAAATGTGTGGGTAAAATATATATCCCTTGGGGGGAAATTTGAAAAAAAGTTGAAAAATTTTTCTTTCTGGATTAGAAAATTTTCACACATGTCTCAGACTTCCAGAGAGGGGAGCATGTCAGTGCGCGCATCCGATTTCAGTTCCAGAGCGATTCACCCAATGAGTCCTTCATACTTAGTCATTTTTTGGAAAAATTTTCACTTTTTGAAAATTTCACTTTTTTGTGAAAATCTCCGCTAAATGAGGTTATAGTATGTTAGAGGGCATCCCAGGAGGGCTCCAAATGTGTGGGTAAAATATATATCCCTTGGGGGGAAATTTGAAAAAAAGTTGAATAATTTTTTTTTCTGGACTTAGAAAATTTTCACACATGTCTCAGACTTCCAGAGAGGGGAGCATGTCAGTGCGCGCATCCGATTTCAGTTCCAGAGCGATTCACCCGATGAGTCCTTCATACTTAGTCGTTTTTTGCAAAATTTCTGACTTTTTGAAAATTTCACTTTTTTGTGAAAATCTCCGCTAAATGAGGTTATAGTATGTTAGAGGGCATCCCAGGAGGGCTCCAAATGTGTGGGTAAAATATATATCCCTTGGGGGGAAATTTGAAAAAAAGTTGAAAAATTTTTTTTTTCTGGACTTAGAAAATTTTCACACATGTCTCAGACTTCCAGAGAGGGGAGCATGTCTATAAGCGCATCCGATTTCAGTTCCAGAGCGTTTCACCCGATGAGTCCTTCATACTTAGTCGTTTTTTGCAAAATTTCTGACTTTTTGAAAATTTCACTTTTTTGTGAAAATCTCCGCTAAATGAGGTTATAGTATGTTAGAGGGCATCCCAGGAGGGCTCCAAATGTGTGGGTAAAATATATATCCCTTGGGGGGAAATTTGAAAAAAAGTTGAAAAAATGTTTTTTTCTGGACTTAGAAAATTTTCACACATGTCTCAGACTGCCAGAGAGGGGAGCATGTCAGTGCGCACATCCGATTTCAGTTCCAGAGCGATTCACCCGATGAGTCCTTCATACTTAGTCGTTTTTTGCAAAATTTCTGACTTTTTGAAAATTTCACTTTTTTGTGAAAATCTTTGCTAAATGAGGTTATAGTATGTTAGAGGGCATCCCAGGAGGGCTCCAAATGTGTGGGTAAAATATATATCCCTTGTGGGGAAATTTGAAAAAAAGTTGAAAAAAATTTATTTTCTGGACTTAGAAAATTTAAACACATGTCTCAGACTTCCAGAGAAGGGAGCATGTCAGTGCGTGCATCCGATTTCAGTTCCAGAGTGATTCACCCAATGAGTCCTTCATATTTAGTCATTTTTTGCAAAATTTCTGACTTTTTGAAAATTTCACTTTTTTGTGAAAATCTCCGCTAAATGAGGTTATAGTATGTTAGAGGGCATCCCAGGAGGGCTCCAAATGTGTGGGTAAAATATATATCCCTTGGGGGGAAATTTGAAAAAAAGTTGAATAATTTTTTTTTTCTGGACTTAGAAAATTTTCACACATGTCTCAGACTGCCAGAGAGGGAAGCATGTCAGTGCGCACATCCGATTTCAGTTCCAGAGCGATTCACCCGATGAGTCCTTCATACTTAGTCGTTTTTTGCAAAATTTCTGACTTTTTGAAAATTTCACTTTTTTGTGAAAATCTTTGCTAAATGAGGTTATAGTATGTTAGAGGGCATCCCAGGAGGGCTCCAAATGTGTGGGTAAAATATATATCCCTTGTGGGGAAATTTGAAAAAAAGTTGAAAAAAATTTATTTTCTGGACTTAGAAAATTTAAACACATGTCTCAGACTTCCAGAGAAGGGAGCATGTCAGTGCGTGCATCTGATTTCAGTTCCAGAGTGATTCACCCAATGAGTCCTTCATATTTAGTCATTTTTTGCAAAATATCTGACTTTTTGAAAATTTCACTTTTTTGTGAAAATCTCCGCTAAATGAGATTATAGTATGTTAGAGGGCATCCCAGGAGGGCTCCAAATGTGTGGGTAAAATATGTATCCCTTGGGGGGAAATTTGAAAAAAAGTTGAATAATTATTTTTTTCTGGACTTAGAAAATTTTCACACATGTCTCAGACTTCCAGAGAGGGGAGCATGTCAGTGCGTGCATCCGATTTCAGTTCCAGAGCGATTCACCCTATGAGTCCTTCATATTTAGTCATTTTTTGCAAAATTTCTGACTTTTTGAAAATTTCACTTTTTTGTGAAAATCTCCGCTAAATGAGGTTATAGTATGTTAGAGGGCATCCCAGGAGGGCTCCAAATGTGTGGGTAAAATATATATCCCTTGGGGGGAAATTTGAAAAAAAGTTGAAAAATTTTTTTTTTCTGGACTTAGAAAATTTTCACACATGTCTCAGACTTCCAGAGAGGGGAGCATGTCAGTGCGCGCATCCGATTTCAGTTCCAGAGTGATTCACCCAATGAGTCCTTCATATTTAGTCATTTTTTGCAAAATTTCTGACTTTTTGAAAATTTCACTTTTTTGTGAAAATCTCCGCTAAGTGAGATTATAGTATGTTAGAGGGCATCCCAGGAGGGCTCCAAATGTGTGGGTAAAATATATATCCTTTGGGGGGAAATTTGAAAAAAAGTTGAATAATTATTTTTTTCTGGACTTAGAAAATTTTCACACATGTCTCAGACTTCCAGAGAGGGGAGCATGTCAGTGCGTGCATCCGATTTCAGTTCCAGAGCGATTCACCCTATGAGTCCTTCATATTTAGTCATTTTTTGCAAAATTTCTGAATTTTTGAAAATTTCACTTTTTTGTGAAAATCTCCGCTAAATGAGGTTATAGTATGTTAGAGGGCATCCCAGGAGGGCTCCAAATGTGTGGGTAAAATATATATCCCTTGGGGGGAAATTTGAAAAAAAGTTGAATAATTTTTTTTTCTGGACTTAGAAAATTTTCACACATGTCTCAGACTTCCAGAGAGGGGAGCATGTCAGTGCGCGCATCCGATTTCAGTTCCAGAGCGATTCACCCGATGAGTCCTTCATACTTAGTCGTTTTTTGCAAAATTTCTGACTTTTTGAAAATTTCACTTTTTTGTGAAAATCTCCGCTAAATGAGGTTATAGTATGTTAGAGGGCATCCCAGGAGGGCTCCAAATGTGTGGGTAAAATATATATCCCTTGGGGGGAAATTTGAAAAAAAGTTGAAAAATTTTTTTTTTCTGGACTTAGAAAATTTTCACACATGTCTCAGACTTCCAGAGAGGGGAGCATGTCTATAAGCGCATCCGATTTCAGTTTCAGAGCGTTTCACCCGATGAGTCCTTCATACTTAGTCGTTTTTTGCAAAATTTCTGACTTTTTGAAAATTTCACTTTTTTGTGAAAATCTCCGCTAAATGAGGTTATAGTATGTTAGAGGGCATCCCAGGAGGGCTCCAAATGTGTGGGTAAAATATATATCCCTTGGGGGGAAATTTGAAAAAAAGTTGAAAAAATGTTTTTTTCTGGACTTAGAAAATTTTCACACATGTCTCAGACTTCCAGAGAGGGGAGCATGTCAGTGCGCGCATCCGATTTCAGTTCCAGAGCGATTCACCCGATGAGTCCTTCATACTTAGTCGTTTTTTGCAAAATTTCTGACTTTTTGAAAATTTCACTTTTTTGTGAAAATCTCCGCTAAATGAGGTTATAGTATGTTAGAGGGCATCCCAGGAGGGCTCCAAATGTGTGGGTAAAATATATATCCCTTGGGGGGAAATTTGAAAAAAAGTTGAAAAACAAATTTTTTTCTGGACTTAGAAAATTTAAACACATATCTCAGACTTCCAGAGAGGGGAGCATGTCAGTGTGTGCATCCGATTTCAGTTCCAGAGCGATTCACCCGATGAGTCCTTCATATTTAGTCATTTTTTGCAAAATTTCTGACTTTTTGAAAATTTCACTTTTTTGTGAAAATCTTTGCTAAATGAGGTTATAGTATGTTAGAGGGCATCCCAGGAGGGCTCCAAATGTGTGGGTAAAATACATATCCCTTGGGGGGAAATTTGAAAAAAAGTTGAAAAAATTTTTTTTTCTGGACTTAGAAAATTTTCACACATGTCTCAGACTTCCAGAGAGGGGAGCATGTCAGTGCGCGCATCCGATTTCAGTTCCAGAGCGATTCACCCAATGAGTCCTTCATACTTAGTCGTTTTTTGGACAAATTTTCACTTTTTGAAATTTTCACTTTTTTGTGAAAATCTCCGCTAAATGAGGTTATAGTATGTTAGAGGGCATCCCAGGAGGGCTCCAAATGTGTGGGTAAAATATATATCCCTTGGGGGGAAATTTGAAAAAAAGTTGAATAATTTTTTTTTCTGGACTTAGAAAATTTTCACACATGTCTCAGACTTCCAGAGAGGGGAGCATGTCAGTGCGCGCATCCGATTTCAGTTCCAGAGCGATTCACCCGATGAGTCCTTCATACTTAGTCGTTTTTTGCAAAATTTCTGACTTTTTGAAAATTTCACTTTTTTGTGAAAATCTACGCTAAATGAGGTTATAGTATGTTAGAGGGCATCCCAGGAGGGCTCCAAATGTGTGGGTAAAATATATATCCCTTGGGGGGAAATTTGAAAAAAAGTTGAATAATTTTTTTTTCTGGACTTAGAAAATTTTCACACATGTCTCAGACTTCCAGAGAGGGGAGCATGTCAGTGCGCGCATCCGATTTCAGTTCCAGAGCGATTCACCCGATGAGTCCTTCATACTTAGTCGTTTTTTGCAAAATTTCTGACTTTTTGAAAATTTCACTTTTTTGTGAAAATCTTTGCTAAATGAGGTTATAGTATGTTAGAGGGCATCCCAGGAGGGCTCCAAATGTGTGGGTAAAATATATATCCCTTGTGGGGAAATTTGAAAAAAAGTTGAAAAAAATTTATTTTCTGGACTTAGAAAATTTAAACACATGTCTCAGACTTCCAGAGAAGGGAGCATGTCAGTGCGTGCATCCGATTTCAGTTCCAGAGTGATTCACCCAATGAGTCCTTCATATTTAGTCATTTTTTGCAAAATTTCTGACTTTTTGAAAATTTCACTTTTTTGTGAAAATCTCCGCTAAATGAGATTATAGTATGTTAGAGGGCATCCCAGGAGGGCTCCAAATGTGTGGGTAAAATATATATCCCTTGGGGGGAAATTTGAAAAAAAGTTGAAAAATTTTTTTTTTCTGGACTTAGAAAATTTTCACACATGTCTCAGACTTCCAGAGAGGGGAGCATGTCAGTGCGCGCATCCGATTTCAGTTCCAGAGTGATTCACCCAATGAGTCCTTCATATTTAGTCATTTTTTGCAAAATTTCTGACTTTTTGAAAATTTCACTTTTTTGTGAAAATCTCCGCTAAATGAGATTATAGTATGTTAGAGGGCATCCCAGGAGGGCTCCAAATGTGTGGGTAAAATATATATCCTTTGGGGGGAAATTTGAAAAAAAGTTGAATAATTATTTTTTTCTGGACTTAGAAAATTTTCACACATGTCTCAGACTTCCAGAGAGGGGAGCATGTCAGTGCGTGCATCCGATTTCAGTTCCAGAGCGATTCACCCTATGAGTCCTTCATATTTAGTCATTTTTTGCAAAATTTCTGAATTTTTGAAAATTTCACTTTTTTGTGAAAATCTCCGCTAAATGAGGTTATAGTATGTTAGAGGGCATCCCAGGAGGGCTCCAAATGTGTGGGTAAAATATATATCCCTTGGGGGCAAATTTGAAAAAAAGTTGAAAAATTTTTCTTTCTGGACTTAGAAAATTTTCACACATGTCTCAGACTTCCAGAGAGGGGAGCATGTCAGTGCGCGCATCCGATTTCAGTTCCAGAGCGATTCACCCAATGAGTCCTTCATACTTAGTCATTTTTTGGAAAAATTTTCACTTTTTGAAAATTTCACTTTTTTGTGAAAATCTCCGCTAAATGAGGTTATAGTATGTTAGAGGGCATCCCAGGAGGGCTCCAAATGTGTGGGTAAAATATATATCCCTTGGGGGGAAATTTGAAAAAAAGTTGAATAATTTTTTTTTCTGGACTTAGAAAATTTTCACACATGTCTCAGACTTCCAGAGAGGGGAGCATGTCAGTGCGCGCATCCGATTTCAGTTCCAGAGCGATTCACCCGATGAGTCCTTCATACTTAGTCGTTTTTTGCAAAATTTCTGACTTTTTGAAAATTTCACTTTTTTGTGAAAATCTCTGCTAAATGAGGTTATAGTATGTTAGAGGGCATCCCAGGAGGGCTCCAAATGTGTGGGTAAAATATATATCCCTTGGGGGGAAATTTGAAAAAAAGTTGAAAAATTTTTTTTTTCTGGACTTAGAAAATTTTCACAGATCTCTCAGACTTCCAGAGAGGGGAGCATGACTATAAGCGCATCCGATTTCAGTTCCAGAGCGTTTCACCCGATGAGTCCTTCATACTTAGTCGTTTTTTGCAAAATTTCTGACTTTTTGAAAATTTCACTTTTTTGTGAAAATCTCCGCTAAATGAGGTTATAGTATGTTAGAGGGCATCCCAGGAGGGCTCCAAATGTGTGGGTAAAATATATATCCCTTGGGGGGAAATTTGAAAAAAAGTTGAAAAATTTTTTTTTTCTGGACTTAGAAAATTTTCACAGATGTCTCAGACTTCCAGAGAGGGGAGCATGTCTATAAGCGCATCCGATTTCAGTTCCAGAGCGTTTCACCCGATGAGTCCTTCATACTTAGTCGTTTTTTGCAAAATTTCTGACTTTTTGAAAATTTCACTTTTTTGTGAAAATCTCCGCTAAATGAGGTTATAGTATGTTAGAGGGCATCCCAGGAGGGCTCCAAATGTGTGGGTAAAATATATATCCCTTGGGGGGAAATTTGAAAAAAAGTTGAATAATTTTTTTTTTCTGGACTTAGAAAATTTTCACACATGTCTCAGACTGCCAGAGAGGGAAGCATGTCAGTGTGCACATCCGATTTCAGTTCCAGAGCGATTCACCCGATGAGTCCTTCATACTTAGTCGTTTTTTGCAAAATTTCTGACTTTTTGAAAATTTCACTTTTTTGTGAAAATCTTTGCTAAATGAGGTTATAGTATGTTAGAGGGCATCCCAGGAGGGCTCCAAATGTGTGGGTAAAATATATATCCCTTGTGGGGAAATTTGAAAAAAAGTTGAAAAAAATTTATTTTCTGGACTTAGAAAATTTAAACACATGTCTCAGACTTCCAGAGAAGGGAGCATGTCAGTGCGTGCATCTGATTTCAGTTCCAGAGTGATTCACCCAATGAGTCCTTCATATTTAGTCATTTTTTGCAAAATTTCTGACTTTTTGAAAATTTCACTTTTTTGTGAAAATCTCCGCTAAATGAGATTATAGTATGTTAGAGGGCATCCCAGGAGGGCTCCAAATGTGTGGGTAAAATATGTATCCCTTGGGGGGAAATTTGAAAAAAAGTTGAATAATTATTTTTTTCTGGACTTAGAAAATTTTCACACATGTCTCAGACTTCCAGAGAGGGGAGCATGTCAGTGCGTGCATCCGATTTCAGTTCCAGAGCGATTCACCCTATGAGTCCTTCATATTTAGTCATTTTTTGCAAAATTTCTGACTTTTTGAAAATTTCACTTTTTTGTGAAAATCTCCGCTAAATGAGGTTATAGTATGTTAGAGGGCATCCCAGGAGGGCTCCAAATGTGTGGGTAAAATATATATCCCTTGGGGGGAAATTTGAAAAAAAGTTGAAAAATTTTTTTTTTCTGGACTTAGAAAATTTTCACACATGTCTCAGACTTCCAGAGAGGGGAGCATGTCAGTGCGCGCATCCGATTTCAGTTCCAGAGTGATTCACCCAATGAGTCCTTCATATTTAGTCATTTTTTGCAAAATTTCTGACTTTTTGAAAATTTCACTTTTTTGTGAAAATCTCCGCTAAGTGAGATTATAGTATGTTAGAGGGCATCCCAGGAGGGCTCCAAATGTGTGGGTAAAATATATATCCTTTGGGGGGAAATTTGAAAAAAAGTTGAATAATTATTTTTTTCTGGACTTAGAAAATTTTCACACATGTCTCAGACTTCCAGAGAGGGGAGCATGTCAGTGCGTGCATCCGATTTCAGTTCCAGAGCGATTCACCCTATGAGTCCTTCATATTTAGTCATTTTTTGCAAAATTTCTGAATTTTTGAAAATTTCACTTTTTTGTGAAAATCTCCGCTAAATGAGGTTATAGTATGTTAGAGGGCATCCCAGGAGGGCTCCAAATGTGTGGGTAAAATATATATCCCTTGGGGGGAAATTTGAAAAAAAGTTGAAAAATTTTTCTTTCTGGATTAGAAAATTTTCACACATGTCTCAGACTTCCAGAGAGGGGAGCATGTCAGTGCGCGCATCCGATTTCAGTTCCAGAGCGATTCACCCAATGAGTCCTTCATACTTAGTCATTTTTTGGAAAAATTTTCACTTTTTGAAAATTTCACTTTTTTGTGAAAATCTCCGCTAAATGAGGTTATAGTATGTTAGAGGGCATCCCAGGAGGGCTCCAAATGTGTGGGTAAAATATATATCCCTTGGGGGGAAATTTGAAAAAAAGTTGAATAATTTTTTTTTCTGGACTTAGAAAATTTTCACACATGTCTCAGACTTCCAGAGAGGGGAGCATGTCAGTGCGCGCATCCGATTTCAGTTCCAGAGCGATTCACCCGATGAGTCCTTCATACTTAGTCGTTTTTTGCAAAATTTCTGACTTTTTGAAAATTTCACTTTTTTGTGAAAATCTCCGCTAAATGAGGTTATAGTATGTTAGAGGGCATCCCAGGAGGGCTCCAAATGTGTGGGTAAAATATATATCCCTTGGGGGGAAATTTGAAAAAAAGTTGAAAAATTTTTTTTTTCTGGACTTAGAAAATTTTCACACATGTCTCAGACTTCCAGAGAGGGGAGCATGTCTATAAGCGCATCCGATTTCAGTTCCAGAGCGTTTCACCCGATGAGTCCTTCATACTTAGTCGTTTTTTGCAAAATTTCTGACTTTTTGAAAATTTCACTTTTTTGTGAAAATCTCCGCTAAATGAGGTTATAGTATGTTAGAGGGCATCCCAGGAGGGCTCCAAATGTGTGGGTAAAATATATATCCCTTGGGGGGAAATTTGAAAAAAAGTTGAAAAAATGTTTTTTTCTGGACTTAGAAAATTTTCACACATGTCTCAGACTGCCAGAGAGGGGAGCATGTCAGTGCGCACATCCGATTTCAGTTCCAGAGCGATTCACCCGATGAGTCCTTCATACTTAGTCGTTTTTTGCAAAATTTCTGACTTTTTGAAAATTTCACTTTTTTGTGAAAATCTTTGCTAAATGAGGTTATAGTATGTTAGAGGGCATCCCAGGAGGGCTCCAAATGTGTGGGTAAAATATATATCCCTTGTGGGGAAATTTGAAAAAAAGTTGAAAAAAATTTATTTTCTGGACTTAGAAAATTTAAACACATGTCTCAGACTTCCAGAGAAGGGAGCATGTCAGTGCGTGCATCCGATTTCAGTTCCAGAGTGATTCACCCAATGAGTCCTTCATATTTAGTCATTTTTTGCAAAATTTCTGACTTTTTGAAAATTTCACTTTTTTGTGAAAATCTCCGCTAAATGAGGTTATAGTATGTTAGAGGGCATCCCAGGAGGGCTCCAAATGTGTGGGTAAAATATATATCCCTTGGGGGGAAATTTTAAAAAATGTTGAATAATTTTTTTTTTCTGGACTTAGAAAATTTTCACACATGTCTCAGACTGCCAGAGAGGGAAGCATGTCAGTGCGCACATCCGATTTCAGTTCCAGAGCGATTCACCCGATGAGTCCTTCATACTTAGTCGTTTTTTGCAAAATTTCTGACTTTTTGAAAATTTCACTTTTTTGTGAAAATCTTTGCTAAATGAGGTTATAGTATGTTAGAGGGCATCCCAGGAGGGCTCCAAATGTGTGGGTAAAATATATATCCCTTGTGGGGAAATTTGAAAAAAAGTTGAAAAAAATTTATTTTCTGGACTTAGAAAATTTAAACACATGTCTCAGACTTCCAGAGAAGGGAGCATGTCAGTGCGTGCATCTGATTTCAGTTCCAGAGTGATTCACCCAATGAGTCCTTCATATTTAGTCATTTTTTGCAAAATTTCTGACTTTTTGAAAATTTCACTTTTTTGTGAAAATCTCCGCTAAATGAGATTATAGTATGTTAGAGGGCATCCCAGGAGGGCTCCAAATGTGTGGGTAAAATATGTATCCCTTGGGGGGAAATTTGAAAAAAAGTTGAATAATTATTTTTTTCTGGACTTAGAAAATTTTCACACATGTCTCAGACTTCCAGAGAGGGGAGCATGTCAGTGCGTGCATCCGATTTCAGTTCCAGAGCGATTCACCCTATGAGTCCTTCATATTTAGTCATTTTTTGCAAAATTTCTGACTTTTTGAAAATTTCACTTTTTTGTGAAAATCTCCGCTAAATGAGGTTATAGTATGTTAGAGGGCATCCCAGGAGGGCTCCAAATGTGTGGGTAAAATATATATCCCTTGGGGGGAAATTTGAAAAAAAGTTGAAAAATTTTTTTTTTCTGGACTTAGAAAATTTTCACACATGTCTCAGACTTCCAGAGAGGGGAGCATGTCAGTGCGCGCATCCGATTTCAGTTCCAGAGTGATTCACCCAATGAGTCCTTCATATTTAGTCATTTTTTGCAAAATTTCTGACTTTTTGAAAATTTCACTTTTTTGTGAAAATCTCCGCTAAGTGAGATTATAGTATGTTAGAGGGCATCCCAGGAGGGCTCCAAATGTGTGGGTAAAATATATATCCTTTGGGGGGAAATTTGAAAAAAAGTTGAATAATTATTTTTTTCTGGACTTAGAAAATTTTCACACATGTCTCAGACTTCCAGAGAGGGGAGCATGTCAGTGCGTGCATCCGATTTCAGTTCCAGAGCGATTCACCCTATGAGTCCTTCATATTTAGTCATTTTTTGCAAAATTTCTGAATTTTTGAAAATTTCACTTTTTTGTGAAAATCTCCGCTAAATGAGGTTATAGTATGTTAGAGGGCATCCCAGGAGGGCTCCAAATGTGTGGGTAAAATATATATCCCTTGGGGGGAAATTTGAAAAAAAGTTGAATAATTTTTTTTTCTGGACTTAGAAAATTTTCACACATGTCTCAGACTTCCAGAGAGGGGAGCATGTCAGTGCGCGCATCCGATTTCAGTTCCAGAGCGATTCACCCGATGAGTCCTTCATACTTAGTCGTTTTTTGCAAAATTTCTGACTTTTTGAAAATTTCACTTTTTTGTGAAAATCTCCGCTAAATGAGGTTATAGTATGTTAGAGGGCATCCCAGGAGGGCTCCAAATGTGTGGGTAAAATATATATCCCTTGGGGGGAAATTTGAAAAAAAGTTGAAAAATTTTTTTTTTCTGGACTTAGAAAATTTTCACACATGTCTCAGACTTCCAGAGAGGGGAGCATGTCTATAAGCGCATCCGATTTCAGTTTCAGAGCGTTTCACCCGATGAGTCCTTCATACTTAGTCGTTTTTTGCAAAATTTCTGACTTTTTGAAAATTTCACTTTTTTGTGAAAATCTCCGCTAAATGAGGTTATAGTATGTTAGAGGGCATCCCAGGAGGGCTCCAAATGTGTGGGTAAAATATATATCCCTTGGGGGGAAATTTGAAAAAAAGTTGAAAAAATGTTTTTTTCTGGACTTAGAAAATTTTCACACATGTCTCAGACTGCCAGAGAGGGGAGCATGTCAGTGCGCACATCCGATTTCAGTTCCAGAGCGATTCACCCGATGAGTCCTTCATACTTAGTCGTTTTTTGCAAAATTTCTGACTTTTTGAAAATTTCACTTTTTTGTGAAAATCTTTGCTAAATGAGGTTATAGTATGTTAGAGGGCATCCCAGGAGGGCTCCAAATGTGTGGGTAAAATATATATCCCTTGTGGGGAAATTTGAAAAAAAGTTGAAAAAAATTTATTTTCTGGACTTAGAAAATTTAAACACATGTCTCAGACTTCCAGAGAAGGGAGCATGTCAGTGCGTGCATCCGATTTCAGTTCCAGAGTGATTCACCCAATGAGTCCTTCATATTTAGTCATTTTTTGCAAAATTTCTGACTTTTTGAAAATTTCACTTTTTTGTGAAAATCTCCGCTAAATGAGATTATAGTATGTTAGAGGGCATCCCAGGAGGGCTCCAAATGTGTGGGTAAAATATGTATCCCTTGGGGGGAAATTTGAAAAAAAGTTGAATAATTATTTTTTTCTGGACTTAGAAAATTTTCACACATGTCTCAGACTTCCAGAGAGGGGAGCATGTCAGTGCGTGCATCCGATTTCAGTTCCAGAGCGATTCACCCTATGAGTCCTTCATATTTAGTCATTTTTTGCAAAATTTCTGACTTTTTGAAAATTTCACTTTTTTGTGAAAATCTCCGCTAAATGAGGTTATAGTATGTTAGAGGGCATCCCAGGAGGGCTCCAAATGTGTGGGTAAAATATATATCCCTTGGGGGGAAATTTGAAAAAAAGTTGAAAAAAATTTATTTTCTGGACTTAGAAAATTTAAACACATGTCTCAGACTTCCAGAGAAGGGAGCATGTCAGTGCTGGCATCCGATTTCAGTTCCAGAGTGATTCACCCAATGAGTCCTTCATATTTAGTCATTTTTTGCAAAATTTCTGACTTTTTGAAAATTTCACTTTTTTGTGAAAATCTCCGCTAAATGAGATTATAGTATGTTAGAGGGCATCCCAGGAGGGCTCCAAATGTGTGGGTAAAATATATATCCCTTGGGGGGAAATTTGAAAAAAAGTTGAATAATTATTTTTTTCTGGACTTAGAAAATTTTCACACATGTCTCAGACTTCCAGAGAGGGGAGCATGTCAGTGCGCGCATCCGATTTCAGTTCCAGAGCGATTCACCCGATGAGTCCTTCATACTTAGTCGTTTTTTGCAAAATTTCTGACTTTTTGAAAATTTCACTTTTTTGTGAAAATCTCCGCTAAATGAGTTTATAGTATGTTAGAGGGCATCCCAGGAGGGCTCCAGATGTGTGGGTAAAATATATATCCCTTGGGGGGAAATTTGAAAAAAAGTTGAAAAACAAATTTTTTTCTGGACTTAGAAAATTTAAACACATATCTCAGAATTCCAGAGAGGGGAGCATGTCAGTGTGTGCATCCGATTTCAGTTCCAGAGCGATTCACCCGATGAGTCCTTCATATTTAGTCATTTTTTGCAAAATTTCTGACTTTTTGAAAATTTCACTTTTTTGTGAAAATCTCCGCTAAATGAGGTTATAGTATGTTAGAGGGCATCCCAGGAGGGCTTCAAATGTGTGGGTAAAATATATATCCCTTGGGGGGAAATTTGAAAAAAAGTTGAAAAAATTTTTTTTTCTGGACTTAGAAAATTTTCACACATGTCTCAGACTTCCAGAGAGGGGAGCATGTCAGTGCGCGCATCCGATTTCAGTTCCAGAGCGATTCACCCAATGAGTCCTTCATACTTAGTCGTTTTTTGGACAAATTTTCACTTTTTGAAATTTTCACTTTTTTGTGAAAATCTCCGCTAAATGAGGTTATAGTATGTTAGAGGGCATCCCAGGAGGGCTCCAAATGTGTCGGTAAAATATATATCCCTTGGGGGGAAATTTGAAAAAAAGTTGAAAAAAATTTTTTTTCTGGACTTAGAAAATTTTCACACATGTCTCAGACTTCCAGAGAGGGGAGCATGTCAGTGCGCGCATCCGATTTCAGTTCCAGAGCGATTCACCCGATGAGTCCTTCATACTTAGTCGTTTTTTGCAAAATTTCTGACTTTTTGAAAATTTCACTTTTTTGTGAAAATCTCCGCTAAATGAGGTTATAGTATGTTAGAGGGCATCCCAGGAGGGCTCCAAATGTGTGGGTAAAATATATATCCCTTGGGGGGAAATTTGAAAAAAAGTTGAAAAATTTTTTTTTTCTGGACTTAGAAAATTTTCACACATGTCTCAGACTTCCAGAGAGGGGAGCATGTCAGTGCGCGCATCCGATTTCAGTTCCAGAGCGATTCACCCAATGAGTCCTTCATACTTAGTCATTTTTTGGAAAAATTTTCACTTTTTGAAAATTTCACTTTTTTGTGAAAATCTCCGCTAAATGAGGTTATAGTATGTTAGAGGGCATCCCAGGAGGGCTCCAAATGTGTGGGTAAAATATATATCCCTTGGGGGGAAATTTGAAAAAAGTTGAATAATTTTTTTTTCTAGACTTAGAAAATTTTCACACATGTCTCAGACTTCCAGAGAGGGGAGCATGTCAGTGCGCGCATCCGATTTCAGTTCCAGAGCGATTCACCCGATGAGTCCTTCATACTTAGTCGTTTTTTGCAAAATTTCAGACTTTTTGAAAATTTCACTTTTTTGTGAAAATCTCCGCTAAATGAGGTTATAGTATGTTAGAGGGCATCCCAGGAGGGCTCCAAATGTGTGGGTAAAATATATATCCCTTGGGGGGAAATTTGAAAAAAAGTTGAAAAAATTTTTTTTTCTGGACTTAGAAAATTTTCACACATGTCTCAGACTTCCAGAGAGGGGAGCATGTCAGTGCGCGCATCCGATTTCAGTTCCAGAGCGATTCACCCGATGAGTCCTTCATACTTAGTCGTTTTTTGCAAAATTTCTGACTTTTTGAAAATTTCACTTTTTTGTGAAAATCTCCGCTAAATGAGGTTATAGTATGTTAGAGGGCATCCCAGGAGGGCTCCAAATGTGTCGGTAAAATATATATCCCTTGGGGGGAAATTTGAAAAAAAGTTGAAAAAATTTTTTTTTCTGGACTTAGAAAATTTTCACACATGTCTCAGACTTCCAGAGAGGGGAGCATGTCAGTGCGCGCATCCGATTTCAGTTCCAGAGCGATTCACCCGATGAGTCCTTCATACTTAGTCGTTTTTTGCAAAATTTCTGACTTTTTGAAAATTTCACTTTTTTGTGAAAATCTCCGCTAAATGAGGTTATAGTATGTTAGAGGGCATCCCAGGAGGGCTCCAAATGTGTGGGTAAAATATATATCCCTTGGGGGGAAATTTGAAAAAAAGTTGAAAAATTTTTTTTTTCTGGACTTAGAAAATTTTCACACATGTCTCAGACTTCCAGAGAGGGGAGCATGTCAGTGCGCGCATCCGATTTCAGTTCCAGAGCGATTCACCCAATGAGTCCTTCATACTTAGTCATTTTTTGGAAAAATTTTCACTTTTTGAAAATTTCACTTTTTTGTGAAAATCTCCGCTAAATGAGGTTATAGTATGTTAGAGGGCATCCCAGGAGGGCTCCAAATGTGTGGGTAAAATATATATCCCTTGGGGGGAAATTTGAAAAAAGTTGAATAATTTTTTTTTCTGGACTTAGAAAATTTTCACACATGTCTCAGACTTCCAGAGAGGGGAGCATGTCAGTGCGCGCATCCGATTTCAGTTCCAGAGCGATTCACCCGATGAGTCCTTCATACTTAGTCGTTTTTTGCAAAATTTCAGACTTTTTGAAAATTTCACTTTTTTGTGAAAATCTCCGCTAAATGAGGTTATAGTATGTTAGAGGGCATCCCAGGAGGGCTCCAAATGTGTGGGTAAAATATATATCCCTTGGGGGGAAATTTGAAAAAAAGTTGAATAATATTTTTTTCTGGACTTAGAAAATTTTCACACATGTCTCAGACTTCCAGAGAGGGGAGCATGTCAGTGCGCGCATCCGATTTCAGTTCCAGAGCGATTCACCCGATGAGTCCTTCATACTTAGTCGTTTTTTGCAAAATTTCTGACTTTTTGAAAATTTCACTTTTTTGTGAAAATCTCCGCTAAATGAGGTTATAGTATGTTAGAGGGCATCCCAGGAGGGCTCTAAATGTGTGGGTAAAATATATATCCCTTGGGGGGAAATTTGAAAAAAAGTTGAAAATTTTTTTTTTTCTGGACTTAGAAAATTTTCACACATGTCTCAGACTTCCAGAGAGGGGAGCATGTCAGTGCGCGCATCCGATTTCAGTTCCAGAGTGATTCACCCAATGAGTCCTTCATATTTAGTCATTTTTTGCAAAATTTCTGACTTTTTGAAAATTTCACTTTTTTGTGAAAATCTCCGCTAAATGAGATTATAGTATGTTAGAGGGCATCCCAGGAGGGCTCCAAATGTGTGGGTAAAATATATATCCCTTGGGGGGAAATTTGAAAAAAAGTTGAATAATTATTTTTTTCTGGACTTAGAAAATTTTCACACATGTCTCAGACTTCCAGAGAGGGGAGCATGTCAGTGCGTGCATCCGATTTCAGTTCCAGAGTGATTCACCCTATGAGTCCTTCATATTTAGTCATTTTTTGCAAAATTTCTGAATTTTTGAAAATTTCACTTTTTTGTGAAAATCTCCGCTAAATGAGGTTATAGTATGTTAGAGGGCATCCCAGGAGGGCTCCAAATGTGTGGGTAAAATATATATCCCTTGGGGGGAAATTTGAAAAAAAGGTGAATAATTTTTTTTTTCTGGACTTAGAAAATTTTCACACATGTCTCAGACTGCCAGAGAGGGGAGCATGTCAGTGCGCACATCCGATTTCAGTTCCAGAGCGATTCACCCGATGAGTCCTTCATACTTAGTCGTTTTTTGCAAAATTTCTGACTTTTTTAAAATTTCACTTTTTTGTGAAAATCTTTGCTAAATGAGGTTATAGTATGTTAGAGGGCATCCCAGGAGGGCTCCAAATGTGTGGGTAAAATATATATCCCTTGTGGGGAAATTTGAAAAAAAGTTGAAAAAAATTTATTTTCTGGACTTAGAAAATTTAAACACATGTCTCAGACTTCCAGAGAAGGGAGCATGTCAGTGCGTGCATCCGATTTCATTTCCAGAGTGATTCACCCAATGAGTCCTTCATATTTAGTCATTTTTTGCAAAATTTCTGACTTTTTGAAAATTTCACTTTTTTGTGAAAATCTCCGCTAAATGAGATTATAGTATGTTAGAGGGCATCCCAGGAGGGCTCCAAATGTGTGGGTAAAATATATATCCCTTGGGGGGAAATTTGAAAAAAAGTTGAATAATTTTTTTTTCTGGACTTAGAAAATTTTCACACATGTCTCAGACTTCCAGAGAGGGGAGCATGTCAGTGCGCGCATCCGATTTCAGTTCCAGAGCGATTCACCCGATGAGTCCTTCATACTTAGTCGTTTTTTGCAAAATTTCTGACTTTTTGAAAATTTCACTTTTTTGTGAAAATCTCCGCTAAATGAGGTTATAGTATGTTAGAGGGCATCCCAGGAGGGCTCTAAATGTGTGGGTAAAATATATATCCCTTGGGGGGAAATTTGAAAAAAAGTTGAAAATTTTTTTTTTTCTGGACTTAGAAAATTTTCACACATGTCTCAGACTTCCAGAGAGGGGAGCATGTCAGTGCGCGCATCCGATTTCAGTTCCAGAGTGATTCACCCAATGAGTCCTTCATATTTAGTCATTTTTTGCAAAATTTCTGACTTTTTGAAAATTTCACTTTTTTGTGAAAATCTCCGCTAAATGAGATTATAGTATGTTAGAGGGCATCCCAGGAGGGCTCCAAATGTGTGGGTAAAATATATATCCCTTGGGGGGAAATTTGAAAAAAAGTTGAATAATTATTTTTTTCTGGACTTAGAAAATTTTCACACATGTCTCAGACTTCCAGAGAGGGGAGCATGTCAGTGCGTGCATCCGATTTCAGTTCCAGAGTGATTCACCCTATGAGTCCTTCATATTTAGTCATTTTTTGCAAAATTTCTGAATTTTTGAAAATTTCACTTTTTTGTGAAAATCTCCGCTAAATGAGGTTATAGTATGTTAGAGGGCATCCCAGGAGGGCTCCAAATGTGTGGGTAAAATATATATCCCTTGGGGGGAAATTTGAAAAAAAGGTGAATAATTTTTTTTTTCTGGACTTAGAAAATTTTCACACATGTCTCAGACTGCCAGAGAGGGGAGCATGTCAGTGCGCACATCCGATTTCAGTTCCAGAGCGATTCACCCGATGAGTCCTTCATACTTAGTCGTTTTTTGCAAAATTTCTGACTTTTTTAAAATTTCACTTTTTTGTGAAAATCTTTGCTAAATGAGGTTATAGTATGTTAGAGGGCATCCCAGGAGGGCTCCAAATGTGTGGGTAAAATATATATCCCTTGTGGGGAAATTTGAAAAAAAGTTGAAAAAAATTTATTTTCTGGACTTAGAAAATTTAAACACATGTCTCAGACTTCCAGAGAAGGGAGCATGTCAGTGCGTGCATCCGATTTCAGTTCCAGAGTGATTCACCCAATGAGTCCTTCATATTTAGTCATTTTTTGCAAAATTTCTGACTTTTTGAAAATTTCACTTTTTTGTGAAAATCTCCGCTAAATGAGATTATAGTATGTTAGAGGGCATCCCAGGAGGGCTCCAAATGTGTGGGTAAAATATATATCCCTTGGGGGGAAATTTGAAAAAAAGTTGAATAATTTTTTTTTCTGGACTTAGAAAATTTTCACACATGTCTCAGACTTCCAGAGAGGGGAGCATGTCAGTGCGCGCATCCGATTTCAGTTCCAGAGCGATTCACCCGATGAGTCCTTCATACTTAGTCGTTTTTTGCAAAATTTCTGACTTTTTGAAAATTTCACTTTTTTGTGAAAATCTCCGCTAAATGAGGTTATAGTATGTTAGAGGGCATCCCAGGAGGGCTCTAAATGTGTGGGTAAAATATATATCCCTTGGGGGGAAATTTGAAAAAAAGTTGAAAATTTTTTTTTTTCTGGACTTAGAAAATTTTCACACATGTCTCAGACTTCCAGAGAGGGGAGCATGTCAGTGCGCGCATCCGATTTCAGTTCCAGAGTGATTCACCCAATGAGTCCTTCATATTTAGTCATTTTTTGCAAAATTTCTGACTTTTTGAAAATTTCACTTTTTTGTGAAAATCTCCGCTAAATGAGATTATAGTATGTTAGAGGGCATCCCAGGAGGGCTCCAAATGTGTGGGTAAAATATATATCCCTTGGGGGGAAATTTTAAAAAAAGTTGAATAATTATTTTTTTCTGGACTTAGAAAATTTTCACACATGTCTCAGACTTCCAGAGAGGGGAGCATGTCAGTGCGTGCATCCGATTTCAGTTCCAGAGTGATTCACCCTATGAGTCCTTCATATTTAGTCATTTTTTGCAAAATTTCTGAATTTTTGAAAATTTCACTTTTTTGTGAAAATCTCCGCTAAATGAGGTTATAGTATGTTAGAGGGCATCCCAGGAGGGCTCCAAATGTGTGGGTAAAATATATATCCCTTGGGGGGAAATTTGAAAAAAAGTTGAATAATTTTTTTTTTCTGGACTTAGAAAATTTTCACACATGTCTCAGACTTCCAGAGAGGGGAGCATGTCAGTGCGCGCATCCGATTTCAGTTCCAGAGCGATTCACCCGATGAGTCCTTCATACTTAGTCGTTTTTTGCAAAATTTCAGACTTTTTGAAAATTTCACTTTTTTGTGAAAATCTCCGCTAAATGAGGTTATAGTATGTTAGAGGGCATCCCAGGAGGGCTCCAAATGTGTGGGTAAAATATATATCCCTTGGGGGGAAATTTGAAAAAAAGTTGAATAATATTTTTTTCTGGACTTAGAAAATTTTCACACATGTCTCAGACTTCCAGAGAGGGGAGCATGTCAGTGCGCGCATCCGATTTCAGTTCCAGAGCGATTCACCCGATGAGTCCTTCATACTTAGTCGTTTTTTGCAAAATTTCTGACTTTTTGAAAATTTCACTTTTTTGTGAAAATCTCCGCTAAATGAGGTTATAGTATGTTAGAGGGCATCCCAGGAGGGCTCTAAATGTGTGGGTAAAATATATATCCCTTGGGGGGAAATTTGAAAAAAAGTTGAAAATTTTTTTTTTTCTGGACTTAGAAAATTTTCACACATGTCTCAGACTTCCAGAGAGGGGAGCATGTCAGTGCGCGCATCCGATTTCAGTTCCAGAGTGATTCACCCAATGAGTCCTTCATATTTAGTCGTTTTTTGCAAAATTTCAGACTTTTTGAAAATTTCACTTTTTTGTGAAAATCTCCGCTAAATGAGATTATAGTATGTTAGAGGGCATCCCAGGAGGGCTCCAAATGTGTGGGTAAAATATATATCCCTTGGGGGGAAATTTGAAAAAAAGTTGAAAAATTTTTTTTTTCTGGACTTAGAAAATTTTCACACATGTCTCAGACTTCCAGAGAGGGGAGCATGTCAGTGCGCGCATCCGATTTCAGTTCCAGAGCGATTCACCCAATGAGTCCTTCATACTTAGTCATTTTTTGGAAAAATTTTCACTTTTTGAAAATTTCACTTTTTTGTGAAAATCTCCGCTAAATGAGGTTATAGTATGTTAGAGGGCATCCCAGGAGGGCTCCAAATGTGTGGGTAAAATATATATCCCTTGGGGGGAAATTTGAAAAAAGTTGAATAATTTTTTTTTCTGGACTTAGAAAATTTTCACACATGTCTCAGACTTCCAGAGAGGGGAGCATGTCAGTGCGCGCATCCGATTTCAGTTCCAGAGCGATTCACCCGATGAGTCCTTCATACTTAGTCGTTTTTTGCAAAATTTCAGACTTTTTGAAAATTTCACTTTTTTGTGAAAATCTCCGCTAAATGAGGTTATAGTATGTTAGAGGGCATCCCAGGAGGGCTCCAAATGTGTGGGTAAAATATATATCCCTTGGGGGGAAATTTGAAAAAAAGTTGAAAAATTTTTTTTTTCTGGACTTAGAAAATTTTCACACATGTCTCAGACTTCCAGAGAGGGGAGCATGTCAGTGCGCGCATCCGATTTCAGTTCCAGAGCGATTCACCCGATGAGTCCTTCATACTTAGTCGTTTTTTGCAAAATTTCTGACTTTTTGAAAATTTCACTTTTTTGTGAAAATCTCCGCTAAATGAGGTTATAGTATGTTAGAGGGCATCCCAGGAGGGCTCCAAATGTGTGGGTAAAATATATATCCCTTGGGGGGAAATTTGAAAAAAAGTTGAATAATATTTTTTTCTGGACTTAGAAAATTTTCACACATGTCTCAGACTTCCAGAGAGGGGAGCATGTCAGTGCGCGCATCCGATTTCAGTTCCAGAGCGATTCACCCGATGAGTCCTTCATACTTAGTCGTTTTTTGCAAAATTTCTGACTTTTTGAAAATTTCACTTTTTTGTGAAAATCTCCGCTAAATGAGGTTATAGTATGTTAGAGGGCATCCCAGGAGGGCTCTAAATGTGTGGGTAAAATATATATCCCTTGGGGGGAAATTTGAAAAAAAGTTGAACATTTTTTTTTCTGGACTTAGAAAATTTTCACACATGTCTCAGACTTCCAGAGAGGGGAGCATGTCAGTGCACGCATCCGATTTCAGTTCCAGAGTGATTCACCCAATGAGTCCTTCATATTTAGTCATTTTTTGCAAAATTTCTGACTTTTTGAAAATTTCACTTTTTTGTGAAAATCTCCGCTAAATGAGGTTATAGTATGTTAGAGGGCATCCCAGGAGGGCTCCAAATGTGTGTGTAAAATATATATCCCTTGGGGGGAAATTTGAAAAAAAGTTGAATAATTTTTTTTTTCTGGACTTAGAAAATTTTCACACATGTCTCAGACTGCCAGAGAGGGGAGCATGTCAGTGCGCACATCCGATTTCAGTTCCAGAGCGATTCACCCGATGAGTCCTTCATACTTAGTCGTTTTTTGCAAAATTTCTGACTTTTTGAAAATTTCACTTTTTTGTGAAAATCTTTGCTAAATGAGGTTATAGTATGTTAGAGGGCATCCCAGGAGGGCTCCAAATGTGTGGGTAAAATATATATCCCTTGTGGGGAAATTTGAAAAAAAGTTGAAAAAAATTTATTTTCTGGACTTAGAAAATTTAAACACATGTCTCAGACTTCCAGAGAAGGGAGCATGTCAGTGCGTGCATCCGATTTCAGTTCCAGAGTGATTCACCCAAAGAGTCCTTCATATTTAGTCATTTTTTGCAAAATTTCTGACTTTTTGAAAATTTCACTTTTTTGTGAAAATCTCCGCTAAATGAGATTATAGTATGTTAGAGGGCATCCCAGGAGGGCTCCAAATGTGTGGGTAAAATATATATCCCTTGGGGGGAAATTTGAAAAAAAGTTGAATAATTATTTTTTTCTGGACTTAGAAAATTTTCACACATGTCTCAGACTTCCAGAGAGGGGAGCATGTCAGTGCGTGCATCCGATTTCAGTTCCAGAGCGATTCACCCTATGAGTCCTTCATATTTAGTCATTTTTTGCAAAATTTCTGACTTTTTGAAAATTTCACTTTTTTGTGAAAATCTCCGCTAAATGAGGTTATAGTATGTTAGAGGGCATCCCAGGAGGGCTCCAAATGTGTGGGTAAAATATATATCCCTTGGGGGGAAATTTGAAAAAAGTTGAATAATTTTTTTTTCTGGACTTAGAAAATTTTCACACATGTCTCAGACTTCCAGAGAGGGGAGCATGTCAGTGCGCGCATCCGATTTAAGTTCCAGAGCGATTCACCCGATGAGTCCTTCATACTTAGTCGTTTTTTGCAAAATTTCTGACTTTTTGAAAATTTCACTTTTTTGTGAAAATCTCCGCTAAATGAGAAAATAGTATGTTAGAGGGCATCCCAGGAGGGCTCCAAATGTGTGGGTAAAATATATATCCCTTGGGGGGAAATTTGAAAAAAAGTTGAAAAAAATTTTTTTTCTGGACTTAGAAAATTTTCACACATGTCTCAGACTTCCAGAGAGGGGAGCATGTCAGTGCGCGCATCCGATTTCAGTTCCAGAGCGATTCACCCGATGAGTCCTTCATACTTAGTCATTTTTTGCAAAATTTCTGACTTTTTGAAAATTTCACTTTTTTGTGAAAATCTCCGCTAAATGAGGTTATAGTATGTTAGAGGGCATCCCAGGAGGGCTCCAAATGTGTGGGTAAAATATATATCCCTTGGGAGAAATTTGAAAAAAAGTTGAAACATTTTTTTTTTCTGGACTTAGAAAATTTTCACAGATGTCTCAGACTTCCAGAGAGGGGAGCATGTCTATAAGCGCATCCGATTTCAGTTCCAGAGCGTTTCACCCGATGAGTCCTTCATACTTAGTCGTTTTTTGCAAAATTTCTGACTTTTTGAAAATTTCACTTTTTTGTGAAAATCTCCGCTAAATGAGGTTATAGTATGTTAGAGGGCATCCCAGGAGGGCTCCAAATGTGTGGGTAAAATATATATCCCTTGGGGGGAAATTTGAAAAAAAGTTGAAAAAATGTTTTTTTCTGGACTTAGAAAATTTTCACACATGTCTCAGACTGCCAGAGAGGGGAGCATGTCAGTGCGCACATCCGATTTCAGTTCCAGAGCGTTTCACCCGATGAGTCCTTCAGATTTAGTCATTTTTTGCAAAATTTCTGACTTTTTGAAAATTTCACTTTTTTGTGAAAATCTCCGCTAAATGAGGTTATAGTATGTTAGAGGGCATCCCAGGAGGGCTCCAAATGTGTGGGTAAAATATATATCCCTTGGGGGGAAATTTGAAAAAAAGTTGAATAATTTTTTTTTTCTGGACTTAGAAAATTTTCACACATGTCTCAGACTGCCAGAGAGGGGAGCATGTCAGTGCGCACATCCGATTTCAGTTCCAGAGCGATTCACCCAATGAGTCCTTCATACTTAGTCGTTTTTTTGCAAAATTTCTGACTTTTTGAAAATTTCACTTTTTTGTGAAAATCTTTGCTAAATGAGGTTATAGTATGTTAGAGGACATCCCAGGAGGGCTCCAGATGTGTGGGTAAAATATATATCCCTTGTGGGGAAATTTGAAAAAAAGTTGAAAAAAATTTATTTTCTGGACTTAGAAAATTTAAACACATGTCTCAGACTTCCAGAGAAGGGAGCATGTCAGTGCGTGCATCCGATTTCAGTTCCATTGTGATTCACCCAATGAGTCCTTCATATTTAGTCATTTTTTGCAAAATTTCTGACTTTTTGAAAATTTCACTTTTTTGTGAAAATCTCCGCTAAATGAGATTATAGTATGTTAGAGGGCATCCCAGGAGGGCTCCAAATGTGTGGGTAAAATATATATCCCTTGGGGGGAAATTTGAAAAAAAGTTGAATAATTATTTTTTTCTGGACTTAGAAAATTTTCACACATGTCTCAGACTTCCAGAGAGGGGAACATGTCAGTGCGTGCATCCGATTTCAGTTCCAGAGCGATTCACCCTATGAGTCCTTCATATTTAGTCATTTTTTGCAAAATTTCTGACTTTTTGAAAATTTCACTTTTTTGTGAAAATCTCCGCTAAATGAGGTTATAGTATGTTAGAGGGCATCCCAGGAGGGCTCCAAATGTGTGGGTAAAATAAATATCCCTTGGGGGGAAATTTGAAAAAAAGTTGAATAATTTTTTTTTTCTGGACTTAGAAAATTTTCACACATGTCTCAGACTTCCAGAGAGGGGAGCATGTCAGTGCGCGCATCCGATTTCAGTTCCAGAGCGATTCACCCGATGAGTCCTTCATACTTAGTCTTTTTTTGCAAAATTTCTGACATTTTGAAAATTTCACTTTTTTGTGAAAATCTCCGCTAAATGAGGTTATAGTATGTTAGAGGGCATCCCAGGAGGGCTCCAAATGTGTGGGTAAAATATATATCCCTTGGGGGGAAATTTGAAAAAAGTTGAAAAATTTTTTTTTTCTGGACTTAGAAAATTTTCACAGATGTCTCAGACTTCCAGAGAGGGGAGCATGTCTATAAGCGCATCCGATTTCAGTTCCAGAGCGTTTCACCCGATGAGTCCTTCATACTTAGTCGTTTTTTTCCAAAATTTCTGACTTTTTGAAAATTTCACTTTTTTGTGAAAATCTCCGCTAAATGAGGTTATAGTATGTTAGAGGGCATCCCAGGAGGGCTCCAAATGTGTGGGTAAAATATATATCCCTTGGGGGGAAATTTGAAAAAAAGTTGAAAAAATGTTTTTTTCTGGACTTAGAAAATTTTCACACATGTCTCAGACTGCCAGAGAGGGGAGCATGTCAGTGCGCACATCCGATTTCAGTTCCAGAGCGTTTCACCCGATGAGTCCTTCAGATTTAGTCATTTTTTGCAAAATTTCTGACTTTTTGAAAATTTCACTTTTTTGTGAAAATCTCCGCTAAATGAGGTTATAGTATGTTAGAGGGCATCCCAGGAGGGCTCCAAATGTGTGGGTAAAATATATATCCCTTGGGGGGAAATTTGAAAAAAAGTTGAATAATTTTTTTTTTCCGGACTAAGAAAATTTTCACACATGTCTCAGACTGCCAGAGAGGGGAGCATGTCAGTGCGCACATCCGATTTCAGTTCCAGAGCGATTCACCCAATGAGTCCTTCATACTTAGTCGTTTTTTTGCAAAATTTCTGACTTTTTGAAAATTTCACTTTTTTGTGAAAATCTTTGCTAAATGAGGTTATAGTATGTTAGAGGGCATCCCAGGAGGGCTCCAGATGTGTGGGTAAAATATATATCCCTTGTGGGGAAATTTGAAAAAAGTTGAAAAAAATTTATTTTCTGGACTTAGAAAATTTAAACACATGTCTCAGACTTCCAGAGAAGGGAGCATGTCAGTGCGTGCATCCGATTTCAGTTCCATTGTGATTCACCCAATGAGTCCTTCATATTTAGTCATTTTTTGCAAAATTTCGGACTTTTTGAAAATTTCACTTTTTTGTGAAAATCTCCGCTAAATGAGATTATAGTATGTTAGAGGGCATCCCAGGAGGGCTCCAAATGTGTGGGTAAAATATATATCCCTTGGGGGGAAATTTGAAAAAAAGTTGAATAATTATTTTTTTCTGGACTTAGAAAATTTTCACACATGTCTCAGACTTCCAGAGAGGGGAGCATGTCAGTGCGTGCATCCGATTTCAGTTCCAGAGCGATTCACCCTATGAGTCCTTCATATTTAGTCATTTTTTGCAAAATTTCTGACTTTTTGAAAATTTCACTTTTTTGTGAAAATCTCCGCTAAATGAGGTTATAGTATGTTAGAGGGCATCCCAGGAGGGCTCCAAATGTGTGGGTAAAATAAATATCCCTTGGGGGGAAATTTGAAAAAAAGTTGAATAATTTTTTTTTTCTGGACTTAGAAAATTTTCACACATGTCTCAGACTTCCAGAGAGGGGAGCATGTCAGTGCGCGCATCCGATTTCAGTTCCAGAGCGATTCACCCGATGAGTCCTTCATACTTAGTCGTTTTTTGCAAAATTTCTGACATTTTGAAAATTTCACTTTTTTGTGAAAATCTCCGCTAAATGAGGTTATAGTATGTTAGAGGGCATCCCAGGAGGGCTCCAAATGTGTGGGTAAAATATATATCCCTTGGGGGGAAATTTGAAAAAAGTTGAATAATTTTTTTTTTCTGCACTTAGAAAATTTTCACACATATCTCAGACTGCCAGAGAGGGGAGCATGTCAGTGCGCACATCCGATTTCAGTTCCAGAGCGATTCACCCGATGAGTCCTTCATACTTATGTGTGGGTAAAATATATATCCCTTGGGGGGAAATTTGAAAAAGAGTTGAAAAAAATTTTTTTTCTGGACTTAGAAAATTTTCACACATGTCTCAGACTTCCAGAGAGGGGAGCATGTCAGTGCGCGCATCCGATTTCAGTTCCAGAGCGATTCACCCGATGAGTCCTTCATACTTAGTCGTTTTTTGCAAAATTTCTGACATTTTGAAAATTTCACTTTTTTGTGAAAATCTCCGCTAAATGAGGTTATAGTATGTTAGAGGGCATCCCAGGAGGGCTCCAAATGTGTGGGTAAAATATATATCCCTTGGGGGGAAATTTGAAAAAAGTTGAAAAATTTTTTTTTTCTGGACTTAGAAAATTTTCACAGATGTCTCAGACTTCCAGAGAGGGGAGCATGTCTATAAGCGCATCCGATTTCAGTTCCAGAGCGTTTCACCCGATGAGTCCTTCATACTTAGTCGTTTTTTTCCAAAATTTCTGACTTTTTGAAAATTTCACTTTTTTGTGAAAATCTCCGCTAAATGAGGTTATAGTATGTTAGAGGGCATCCCAGGAGGGCTCCAAATGTGTGGGTAAAATATATATCCCTTGGGGGGAAATTTGAAAAAAAGTTGAAAAAATGTTTTTTTCTGGACTTAGAAAATTTTCACACATGTCTCAGACTGCCAGAGAGGGGAGCATGTCAGTGCGCACATCCGATTTCAGTTCCAGAGCGTTTCACCCGATGAGTCCTTCAGATTTAGTCATTTTTTGCAAAATTTCTGACTTTTTGAAAATTTCACTTTTTTGTGAAAATCTCCGCTAAATGAGGTTATAGTATGTTAGAGGGCATCCCAGGAGGGCTCCAAATGTGTGGGTAAAATATATATCCCTTGGGGGGAAATTTGAAAAAAAGTTGAATAATTTTTTTTTTCCGGACTAAGAAAATTTTCACACATGTCTCAGACTGCCAGAGAGGGGAGCATGTCAGTGCGCACATCCGATTTCAGTTCCAGAGCGATTCACCCAATGAGTCCTTCATACTTAGTCGTTTTTTTGCAAAATTTCTGACTTTTTGAAAATTTCACTTTTTTGTGAAAATCTTTGCTAAATGAGGTTATAGTATGTTAGAGGGCATCCCAGGAGGGCTCCAGATGTGTGGGTAAAATATATATCCCTTGTGGGGAAATTTGAAAAAAGTTGAAAAAAATTTATTTTCTGGACTTAGAAAATTTAAACACATGTCTCAGACTTCCAGAGAAGGGAGCATGTCAGTGCGTGCATCCGATTTCAGTTCCATTGTGATTCACCCAATGAGTCCTTCATATTTAGTCATTTTTTGCAAAATTTCGGACTTTTTGAAAATTTCACTTTTTTGTGAAAATCTCCGCTAAATGAGATTATAGTATGTTAGAGGGCATCCCAGGAGGGCTCCAAATGTGTGGGTAAAATATATATCCCTTGGGGGGAAATTTGAAAAAAAGTTGAATAATTATTTTTTTCTGGACTTAGAAAATTTTCACACATGTCTCAGACTTCCAGAGAGGGGAGCATGTCAGTGCGTGCATCCGATTTCAGTTCCAGAGCGATTCACCCTATGAGTCCTTCATATTTAGTCATTTTTTGCAAAATTTCTGACTTTTTGAAAATTTCACTTTTTTGTGAAAATCTCCGCTAAATGAGGTTATAGTATGTTAGAGGGCATCCCAGGAGGGCTCCAAATGTGTGGGTAAAATAAATATCCCTTGGGGGGAAATTTGAAAAAAAGTTGAATAATTTTTTTTTTCTGGACTTAGAAAATTTTCACACATGTCTCAGACTTCCAGAGAGGGGAGCATGTCAGTGCGCGCATCCGATTTCAGTTCCAGAGCGATTCACCCGATGAGTCCTTCATACTTAGTCGTTTTTTGCAAAATTTCTGACATTTTGAAAATTTCACTTTTTTGTGAAAATCTCCGCTAAATGAGGTTATAGTATGTTAGAGGGCATCCCAGGAGGGCTCCAAATGTGTGGGTAAAATATATATCCCTTGGGGGGAAATTTGAAAAAAGTTGAATAATTTTTTTTTTCTGCACTTAGAAAATTTTCACACATATCTCAGACTGCCAGAGAGGGGAGCATGTCAGTGCGCACATCCGATTTCAGTTCCAGAGCGATTCACCCGATGAGTCCTTCATACTTATGTGTGGGTAAAATATATATCCCTTGGGGGGAAATTTGAAAAAGAGTTGAAAAAAATTTTTTTTCTGGACTTAGAAAATTTTCACACATGTCTCAGACTTCCAGAGAGGGGAGCATGTCAGTGCGCGCATCCGATTTCAGTTCCAGAGCGATTCACCCGATGAGTCCTTCATACTTAGTCGTTTTTTGCAAAATTTCTGACTTTTTGAAAATTTCACTTTTTTGTGAAAATCTCCGCTAAATGAGGTTATAGTATGTTAGAGGGCATCCCAGGAGGGCTCCAAATGTGTGGGTAAAATATATATCCCTTGCGGGGAAATTTGAAAAAAAGTTGAAAAAATTTTTTTTTCTGGACTTAGAAAATTTTCACACATGTCTCAGACTTCCAGAGAGGGGAGCATGTCAGTGCGCGCATTCGATTTCAGTTCCAGAGCTTTTCACCCGATGAGTCCTTCATATTTAGTCATTTTTTGCAAAATTTCTGACTTTTTGAAAATTTCACTTTTTTGTGAAAATCTCTGCTAAATGAGTTTATAGTATGTTAGAGGGCATCCCAGGAGGGCTCCAGATGTGTGGGTAAAATATATATCCCTTGGGGGGAAATTTGAAAAAAAGTTGAAAAACAAATTTTTTTCTGGACTTAGAAAATTTAAACACATATCTCAGACTTCCAGAGAGGGGAGCATGTCAGTGCGTGCATCCGATTTCAGTTCCAGAGCGATTCACCCGATGAGTCCTTCATATTTAGTCATTTTTTGCAAAATTTCTGACTTTTTGAAAATTTCACTTTTTTGTGAAAATCTCCGCTAAATGAGGTTATAGTATGTTAGAGGGCATCCCAGGAGGGCTCCAAATGTGTGGGTAAAATATATATCCCTTGTGGGGAAATTTGAAAAAAAGTTGAAAAAAATTTATTTTCTGGACTTAGAAAATTTAAACACATGTCTCAGACTTCCAGAGAAGGGAGCATGTCAGTGCGTGCATCCGATTTCAGTTCCAGAGTGATTCACCCAATGAGTCCTTCATATTTAGTCATTTTTTGCAAAATTTCTGACTTTTTGAAAATTTCACTTTTTTGTGAAAATCTCCGCTAAATGAGATTATAGTATGTTAGAGGGCATCCCAGGAGGGCTCCAAATGTGTGGGTAAAATATATATCCCTTGGGGGGAAATTTGAAAAAAAGTTGAATAATTATTTTTTTCTGGACTTAGAAAATTTTCACACATGTCTCAGACTTCCAGAGAGGGGAGCATGTCAGTGCGTGCATCCGATTTCAGTTCCAGAGCGATTCACCCTATGAGTCCTTCATATTTAGTCATTTTTTGCAAAATTTCTGACTTTTTGAAAATTTCACTTTTTTGTGAAAATCTCCGCTAAATGAGGTTATAGTATGTTAGAGGGCATCCCAGGAGGGCTCCAAATGTGTGGGTAAAATATATATCCCTTGGGGGGAAATTTGAAAAAAAGTTGAATAATTTTTTTTTCTGGACTTAGAAAATTTTCACACATGTCTCAGACTTCCAGAGAGGGGAGCATGTCAGTGCGCGCATCCGATTTCAGTTCCAGAGCGATTCACCCGATGAGTCCTTCATACTTAGTCGTTTTTTGCAAAATTTCTGACTTTTTGAAAATTTCACTTTTTTGTGAAAATCTCCGCTAAATGAGGTTATAGTATGTTAGAGGGCATCCCAGGAGGGCTCCAAATGTGTGGGTAAAATATATATCCCGTGGGGGGAAATTTGAAAAAAAGTTGAAAAAATTTTTTTTTCTGGACTTAGAAAATTTTCACACATGTCTCAGACTTCCAGAGAGGGGAGCATGTCAGTGCGCGCATCCGATTTCAGTTCCAGAGCGATTCACCCGATGAGTCCTTCATACTTAGTCATTTTTTGCAAAATTTCTGACTTTTTGAAAATTTCACTTTTTTGAGAAAATCTCCGCTAAATGAGGTTATAGTATGTTAGAGGGCATCCCAGGAGGGCTCCAAATGTGTGGGTAAAATATATATCCCTTGGGAGAAATTTGAAAAAAAGTTGAAAAATTTTTTTTTTCTGGACTTAGAAAATTTTCACAGATGTCTCAGACTTCCAGAGAGGGGAGCATGTCTATAAGCGCATCCGATTTCAGTTCCAGAGCGTTTCACCCGATGAGTCCTTCATACTTAGTCGTTTTTTGCAAAATTTCTGACTTTTTGAAAATTTCACTTTTTTGTGAAAATCTCCGCTAAATGAGGTTATAGTATGTTAGAGGGCATCCCAGGAGGGCTCCAAATGTGTGGGTAAAATATATATCCCTTGGGGGGAAATTAGAAAAAAAGTTGAAAAAATGTTTTTTTCTGGACTTAGAAAATTTTCACACATGTTCAGACTGCCAGAGAGGGGAGCATGTCAGTGCGCACATCCGATTTCAGTTCCAGAGCGTTTCACCCGATGAGTCCTTCAGATTTAGTCATTTTTTGCAAAATTTCTGACTTTTTGAAAATTTCACTTTTTTGTGAAAATCTCCGCTAAATGAGGTTATAGTATGTTAGAGGGCATCCCAGGAGGGCTCCAAATGTGTGGGTAAAATATATATCCCTTGGGGGGAAATTTGAAAAAAAGTTGAATAATTTTTTTTTTCTGGACTTAGAAAATTTTCACACATGTCTCAGACTGCCAGAGAGGGGAGCATGTCAGTGCGCACATCCGATTTCAGTTCCAGAGCGATTCACCCGATGAGTCCTTCATACTTAGTCGTTTTTTGCAAAATTTCTGACTTTTTGAAAATTTCACTTTTTTGTGAAAATCTTTGCTAAATGAGGTTATAGTATGTTAGAGGGCATCCCAGGAGGGCTCCAGATGTGTGGGTAAAATATATATCCCTTGTGGGGAAATTTGAAAAAAAGTTGAAAAAAATTTATTTTCTGGACTTAGAAAATTTAAACACATGTCTCAGACTTCCAGAGAAGGGAGCATGTCAGTGCGTGCATCCGATTTCAGTTCCATTGTGATTCACCCTATGAGTCCTTCATATTTAGTCATTTTTTGCAAAATTTCTGACTTTTTGAAAATTTCACTTTTTTGTGAAAATCTCCGCTAAATGAGGTTATAGTATGTTAGAGGGCATCCCAGGAGGGCTCCAAATGTGTGGGTAAAATAAATATCCCTTGGGGGGAAATTTGAAAAAAAGTTGAATAATTTTTTTTTTCTGGACTTAGAAAATTTTCACACATGTCTCAGACTTCCAGAGAGGGGAGCATGTCAGTGCGCGCATCCGATTTCAGTTCCAGAGCGATTCACCCGATGAGTCCTTCATACTTAGTCGTTTTTTGCAGAATTTCTGACATTTTGAAAATTTCACTTTTTTGTGAAAATCTCCGCTAAATGAGGTTATAGTATGTTAGAGGGCATCCCAGGAGGGCTCCAAATGTGTGGGTAAAATATATATCCCTTGGGGGGAAATTTGAAAAAAGTTGAATAATTTTTTTTTTCTGGACTTAGAAAATTTTCACACATATCTCAGACTGCCAGAGAGGGGAGCATGTCAGTGTGCACATCCGATTTCAGTTCCAGAGCGATTCACCCGATGAGTCCTTCATACTTAGTCGTTTTTTGCAAAATTTCTGACTTTTTGAAAATTTCACTTTTTTGTGAAAATCTTTGCTAAATGAGGTTATAGTATGTTAGAGGGCATCCCAGGAGGGCTCCAAATGTGTGGGTAAAATATATATCCCTTGGGCGGAAATTTGAAAAAAAGTTGAAAAAATTTTTTTTTCTGGACTTAGAAAATTTTCACACATGTCTCAGACTTCCAGAGAGGGGAGCATGTCAGTGCGCGCATCCGATTTCAGTTCCAGAGCGATTCACCCAATGAGTCCTTCATACTTATGTGTGGGTAAAATATATATCCCTTGGGGGGAAATTTGAAAAAAAGTTGAAAAAAATTTTTTTTCTGGACTTAGAAAATTTTCACACATGTCTCAGACTTCCAGAGAGGGGAGCATGTCAGTGCGCGCATCCGATTTCAGTTCCAGAGCGATTCACCCGATGAGTCCTTCATACTTAGTCGTTTTTTGCAAAATTTCTGACTTTTTGAAAATTTCACTTTTTTGTGAAAATCTCCGCTAAATGAGGTTATAGTATGTTAGAGGGCATCCCAGGAGGGCTCCAAATGTGTGGGTAAAACATATATCCCTTGGGGGGAAATTTGAAAAAAAGTTGAAAAAAATTTTTTTTCTGGACTTAGAAAATTTAAACACGTCTCAGACTTCCAGAGAGGGGAGCATGTCAGTGCGTGCATCCGATTTCAGTTCCAGAGCGATTCACCCGATGAGTCCTTCATATTTAGTCATTTTTTGCAAAATTTCTGACTTTTTGAAAATTTCACTTTTTTGTGAAAATCTCCGCTAAATGAGGTTATAGTATGTTAGAGGGCATCCCAGGAGGGCTCCAAATGTGTGGGTAAAATATATATCCCTTGGGGGGAAATTTGAAAAAAAGTTGAATAATTTTTTTTTCTGGACTTAGAAAATTTTCACACATGTCTCAGACTTCCAGAGAGGGGAGCATGTCTATAAGCGCATCCGATTTCAGTTCCAGAGCGTTTCACCCGATGAGTCCTTCATATTTAGTCGTTTTTTGGAAAAATTTTCATTTTTTGAAAATTTCACTTTTTTGTGAAAATCTCCGCTAAATGAGGTTATAGTATGTTAGAGGGCATCCCAGGAGGGCTCCAAATGTGTGGGTAAAATATATATCCCTTGGGGGGAAATTTGAAAAAAAGTTGAATAATTTTTATTTCTGGACTTAGAAAATTTTCACACGTCTCAGACTTCCAGAGAGGGGAGCATGTCAGTGCGCGCATCCGATTTCAGTTCCAGAGCGATTCACCCGATGAGTCCTTCATACTTAGTCGTTTTTTGCAAAATTTCTGACTTTTTGAAAATTTCACTTTTTTGTGAAAATCTACGCTAAATGAGGTTATAGTATGTTAGAGGGCATCCCAGGAGGGCTCCAAATGTGTGGGTAAAATATATATCCCTTGGGAAATTTGAAAAAAAGTTGAAAAAATTTTTTTTTCTGGACTTAGAAAATTTTCACACATGTCTCAGACTTCCAGAGAGGGGAGCATGTCAGTGCGCGCATCCGATTTCAGTTCCAGAGCGATTCACCCGATGAGTCCTTCATACTTAGTCGTTTTTTGCAAAATTTCTGACATTTTGAAAATTTCACTTTTTTGTGAAAATCTCCGCTAAATGAGGTTATAGTATGTTAGAGGGCATCCCAGGAGGGCTCCAAATGTGTGGGTAAAATATATATCCCTTGGGGGGAAATTTGAAAAAAAGTTGAATAATTTTTATTTCTGGACTTAGAAAATTTTCACACATGTCTCAGACTTCCAGAGAGGGGAGCATGTCAGTGCGCGCATCCGATTTCAGTTCCAGAGCGATTGACCCGATGAGTCCTTCATACTTAGTCGTTTTTTGCAAAATTTCTGACTTTTTGAAAATTTCCCTTTTTTTGAAAATCTACGCTAAATGAGGTTATAGTATGTTAGAGGGCATCCCAGGAGGGCTCCAAATGTGTGGGTAAAATATATATCCCTTGGGGGGAAATTTGAAAAAAAGTTTAAAAAAATTTTTTTTATGGACTTAGAAAATTTTCACACATGTCTCAGACTTCCAGAGAGGGGAGCATGTCAGTGCGCGCATCCGATTTCAGTTCCAGAGCGATACACCCGATGAGTCCTTCATTCTTAGTCGTTTCTTGCAAAATTTCTGACTTTTTGAAAATTTCCCTTTTTTGTGATAATCTCCGCTAAATGAGGTTATAGTATGTTAGAGGGCATCCCAGGAGGGCTCCAAATGTGTGGGTAAAATATATATCCCTTGGGGGGAAATTTGAAAAAAAGTTGAAAAAATTTTTTTTTCTGGACTTAGAAAATTTTCACACATGTCTCAGACTTCCAGAGAGGGGAGCATGTCAGTGCGCGCATCCGATTTCAGTTCCAGAGCGTTTCACCCGATGAGTCCTTCATATTTAGTCATTTTTTGCAAAATTTCTGACTTTTTGAAAATTTCACTTTTTTGTGAAAATCTCTGCTAAATGAGGTTATAGTATGTTAGAGGGCATCCCAGGAGGGCTCCAGATGTGTGGGTAAAATATGTATCCCTTGGGGGGAAATTTGAAAAAAAGTTGAAAAACAAATTTTTTTCTGGACTTAGAAAATTTAAACACATGTCTCAGACTTCCAGAGAGGGGAGCATGTCAGTGCGTGCATCCGATTTCAGTTCCAGAGCGATTCACCCGATGAGTCCTTCATATTTAGTCATTTTTTGCAAAATTTCTGACTTTTTGAAAATTTCACTTTTTTGTGAAAATCGCCGCTAAATGAGGTTATAGTATGTTAGAGGGCATCCCAGGAGGGCTCCAAATGTGTGGGTAAAATATATATCCCTTGGGGGAAATTTGAAAAAAAGTTGAAAAAATTTTTTTTTCTGGACTTAGAAAATTTTCACACATGTCTCAGACTTCCAGAGAGGGGAGCATGTCTATAAGCGCATCCGATTTCAGTTCCAGAGCGTTTCACCCGATGAGTCCTTCATACTTAGTGTTTTTTTGGAAAAATTTTCATTTTTTGAAAATTTCACTTTTTTGTGAAAATCTCCACTAAATGAGGTTATAGTATGTTAGAGGGCATCCCAGGAGGGCTCCAAATGTGTGGGTAAAATATATATCCCTTGGGCGGAAATTTGAAAAAAAGTTGAAAAAATTTTTTTTTCTGGACTTAGAAAATTTTCACACATGTCTCAGACTTCCAGAGAGGGGAGCATGTCAGTGCGCACATCCGATTTCAGTTCCAGAGCGATTCACCCAATGAGTCCTTCATACTTATGTGTGGGTAAAATATATATCCCTTGGGGGGAAATTTGAAAAAAAGTTGAAAAAAATTTTTTTTCTGGACTTAGAAAATTTTCACACATGTCTCAGACTTCCAGAGAGGGGAGCATGTCAGTGCGCGCATCCGATTTCAGTTCCAGAGCGATTCACCCGATGAGTCCTTCATACTTAGTCGTTTTTTGCAAAATTTCTGACTTTTTGAAAATTTCACTTTTTTGTGAAAATCTCCGCTAAATGAGGTTATAGTATGTTAGAGGGCATCCCAGGAGGGCTCCAAATGTGTGGGTAAAACATATATCCCTTGGGGGGAAATTTGAAAAAAGTTGAAAAAAATTTTTTTTCTGGACTTAGAAAATTTAAACACGTCTCAGACTTCCAGAGAGGGGAGCATGTCAGTGCGTGCATCCGATTTCAGTTCCAGAGCGATTCACCCGATGAGTCCTTCATATTTAGTCATTTTTTGCAAAATTTCTGACTTTTTGAAAATTTCACTTTTTTGTGAAAATCTCCGCTAAATGAGGTTATAGTATGTTAGAGGGCATCCCAGGAGGGCTCCAAATGTGTGGGTAAAATATATATCCCTTGGGGGGAAATTTGAAAAAAAGTTGAATAATTTTTTTTTCTGGACTTAGAAAATTTTCACACATGTCTCAGACTTCCAGAGAGGGGAGCATGTCTATAAGCGCATCCGATTTCAGTTCCAGAGCGTTTCACCCGATGAGTCCTTCATATTTAGTCGTTTTTTGGAAAAATTTTCATTTTTTGAAAATTTCACTTTTTTGTGAAAATCTCCGCTAAATGAGGTTATAGTATGTTAGAGGGCATCCCAGGAGGGCTCCAAATGTGTGGGTAAAATATATATCCCTTGGGGGGAAATTTGAAAAAAAGTTGAATAATTTTTTTTTCTGGACTTAGAAAATTTTCACACATGTCTCAGACTTCCAGAGAGGGGAGCATGTCAGTGCGCGCATCCGATTTCAGTTCCAGAGCGATTCACCCGATGAGTCCTTCATACTTAGTCGTTTTTTGCAAAATTTCTGACTTTTTGAAAATTTCACTTTTTTGTGAAAATCTCCGCTAAATGAGGTTATAGTATGTTAGAGGGCATCCCAGGAGGGCTCCAAATGTGTGGGTAAAATATATATCCCTTGGGGGGAAATTTGAAAAAAAGTTGAAAAAATTTTTTTTTCTGGACTTAGAAAATTTTCACACATGTCTCAGACTTCCAGAGAGGGGAGCATGTCAGTGCGCGCATCCGATTTCAGTTCCAGAGCGATTCACCCGATGAGTCCTTCATACTTAGTCATTTTTTGCAAAATTTCTGACTTTTTGAAAATTTCACTTTTTTGAGAAAATCTCCGCTAAATGAGGTTATAGTATGTTAGAGGGCATCCCAGGAGGGCTCCAAATGTGTGGGTAAAATATATATCCCTTGGGAGAAATTTGAAAAAAAGTTGAAAAATTTTTTTTTTCTGGACTTAGAAAATTTTCACAGATGTCTCAGACTTCCAGAGAGGGGAGCATGTCTATAAGCGCATCCGATTTCAGTTCCAGAGCGTTTCACCCGATGAGTCCTTCATACTTAGTCGTTTTTTGCAAAATTTCTGACTTTTTGAAAATTTCACTTTTTTGTGAAAATCTCCGCTAAATGAGGTTATAGTATGTTAGAGGGCATCCCAGGAGGGCTCCAAATGTGTGGGTAAAATATATATCCCTTGGGGGGAAATTTGAAAAAAAGTTGAAAAAATGTTTTTTTCTGGACTTAGAAAATTTTCACACATGTCTCAGACTGCCAGAGATTGGAGCATGTCAGTGCGCACATCCGATTTCAGTTCCAGAGCGTTTCATCCGATGAGTCCTTCAGATTTAGTCATTTTTTGCAAAATTTCTGACTTTTTGAAAATTTCACTTTTTTGTGAAAATCTCCGCTAAATGAGGTTATAGTATGTTAGAGGGCATCCCAGGAGGGCTCCAAATGTGTGGGTAAAATATATATCCCTTGGGGGGAAATTTGAAAAAAAGTTGAATAATTTTTTTTTTCTGGACTTAGAAAATTTTCACACATGTCTCAGACTGCCAGAGAGGGGAGCATGTCAGTGCGCACATCCGATTTCAGTTCCAGAGCGATTCACCCGATGAGTCCTTCATACTTAGTCGTTTTTTGCAAAATTTCTGACTTTTTGAAAATTTCACTTTTTTGTGAAAATCTTTGCTAAATGAGGTTATAGTATGTTAGAGGGCATCCCAGGAGGGCTCCAGATGTGTGGGTAAAATATATATCCCTTGTGGGGAAATTTGAAAAAAAGTTGAAAAAAATTTATTTTCTGGACTTAGAAAATTTAAACACATGTCTCAGACTTCCAGAGAAGGGAGCATGTCAGTGCGTGCATCCGATTTCAGTTCCATTGTGATTCACCCTATGAGTCCTTCATATTTAGTCATTTTTTGCAAAATTTCTGACTTTTTGAAAATTTCACTTTTTTGTGAAAATCTCCGCTAAATGAGGTTATAGTATGTTAGAGGGCATCCCAGGAGGGCTCCAAATGTGTGGGTAAAATAAATATCCCTTGGGGGGAAATTTGAAAAAAAGTTGAATAATTTTTTTTTTCTGGACTTAGAAAATTTTCACACATGTCTCAGACTTCCAGAGAGGGGAGCATGTCAGTGCGCGCATCCGATTTCAGTTCCAGAGCGATTCACCCGATGAGTCCTTCATACTTAGTCGTTTTTTGCAGAATTTCTGACATTTTGAAAATTTCACTTTTTTGTGAAAATCTCCGCTAAATGAGGTTATAGTATGTTAGAGGGCATCCCAGGAGGGCTCCAAATGTGTGGGTAAAATATATATCCCTTGGGGGGAAATTTGAAAAAAGTTGAATAATTTTTTTTTTCTGGACTTAGAAAATTTTCACACATATCTCAGACTGCCAGAGAGGGGAGCATGTCAGTGCGCACATCCGATTTCAGTTCCAGAGCGATTCACCCGATGAGTCCTTCATACTTAGTCGTTTTTTGCAAAATTTCTGACTTTTTGAAAATTTCACTTTTTTGTGAAAATCTTTGCTAAATGAGGTTATAGTATGTTAGAGGGCATCCCAGGAGGGCTCCAAATGTGTGGGTAAAATATATATCCCTTGGGCGGAAATTTGAAAAAAAGTTGAAAAAATTTTTTTTTCTGGACTTAGAAAATTTTCACACATGTCTCAGACTTCCAGAGAGGGGAGCATGTCAGTGCGCGCATCCGATTTCAGTTCCAGAGCGATTCACCCAATGAGTCCTTCATACTTATGTGTGGGTAAAATATATATCCCTTGGGGGGAAATTTGAAAAAAAGTTGAAAAAAATTTTTTTTCTGGACTTAGAAAATTTAAACACGTCTCAGACTTCCAGAGAGGGGAGCATGTCAGTGCGTGCATCCGATTTCAGTTCCAGAGCGATTCACCCGATGAGTCCTTCATATTTAGTCATTTTTTGCAAAATTTCTGACTTTTTGAAAATTTCACTTTTTTGTGAAAATCTCCGCTAAATGAGGTTATAGTATGTTAGAGGGCATCCCAGGAGGGCTCCAAATGTGTGGGTAAAATATATATCCCTTGGGGGGAAATTTGAAAAAAAGTTGAATAATTTTTTTTTCTGGACTTAGAAAATTTTCACACATGTCTCAGACTTCCAGAGAGGGGAGCATGTCTATAAGCGCATCCGATTTCAGTTCCAGAGCGTTTGACCCGATGAGTCCTTCATATTTAGTCGTTTTTTGGAAAAATTTTCATTTTTTGAAAATTTCACTTTTTTGTGAAAATCTCCGCTAAATGAGGTTATAGTATGTTAGAGGGCATCCCAGGAGGGCTCCAAATGTGTGGGTAAAATATATATCCCTTGGGGGGAAATTTGAAAAAAAGTTGAATAATTTTTATTTCTGGACTTAGAAAATTTTCACACGTCTCAGACTTCCAGAGAGGGGAGCATGTCAGTGCGCGCATCCGATTTCAGTTCCAGAGCGATTCACCCGATGAGTCCTTCATACTTAGTCGTTTTTTGCAAAATTTCTGACTTTTTGAAAATTTCACTTTTTTGTGAAAATCTACGCTAAATGAGGTTATAGTATGTTAGAGGGCATCCCAGGAGGGCTCCAAATGTGTGGGTAAAATATATATCCCTTGGGAAATTTGAAAAAAAGTTGAAAAAATTTTTTTTTCTGGACTTAGAAAATTTTCACACATGTCTCAGACTTCCAGAGAGGGGAGCATGTCAGTGCGCGCATCCGATTTCAGTTCCAGAGCGATTCACCCGATGAGTCCTTCATACTTAGTCGTTTTTTGCAAAATTTCTGACATTTTGAAAATTTCACTTTTTTGTGAAAATCTCCGCTAAATGAGGTTATAGTATGTTAGAGGGCATCCCAGGAGGGCTCCAAATGTGTGGGTAAAATATATATCCCTTGGGGGGAAATTTGAAAAAAAGTTGAATAATTTTTATTTCTGGACTTAGAAAATTTTCACACATGTCTCAGACTTCCAGAGAGGGGAGCATGTCAGTGCGCGCATCCGATTTCAGTTCCAGAGCGATTGACCCGATGAGTCCTTCATACTTAGTCGTTTTTTGCAAAATTTCTGACTTTTTGAAAATTTCCCTTTTTTTGAAAATCTACGCTAAATGAGGTTATAGTATGTTAGAGGGCATCCCAGGAGGGCTCCAAATGTGTGGGTAAAATATATATCCCTTGGGGGGAAATTTGAAAAAAAGTTTAAAAAAATTTTTTTTATGGACTTAGAAAATTTTCACACATGTCTCAGACTTCCAGAGAGGGGAGCATGTCAGTGCGCGCATCCGATTTCAGTTCCAGAGCGATACACCCGATGAGTCCTTCATTCTTAGTCGTTTCTTGCAAAATTTCTGACTTTTTGAAAATTTCCCTTTTTTGTGATAATCTCCGCTAAATGAGGTTATAGTATGTTAGAGGGCATCCCAGGAGGGCTCCAAATGTGTGGGTAAAATATATATCCCTTGGGGGGAAATTTGAAAAAAAGTTGAAAAAATTTTTTTTTCTGGACTTAGAAAATTTTCACACATGTCTCAGACTTCCAGAGAGGGGAGCATGTCAGTGCGCGCATCCGATTTCAGTTCCAGAGCGTTTCACCCGATGAGTCCTTCATATTTAGTCATTTTTTGCAAAATTTCTGACTTTTTGAAAATTTCACTTTTTTGTGAAAATCTCTGCTAAATGAGGTTATAGTATGTTAGAGGGCATCCCAGGAGGGCTCCAGATGTGTGGGTAAAATATGTATCCCTTGGGGGGAAATTTGAAAAAAAGTTGAAAAACAAATTTTTTTCTGGACTTAGAAAATTTAAACACATGTCTCAGACTTCCAGAGAGGGGAGCATGTCAGTGCGTGCATCCGATTTCAGTTCCAGAGCGATTCACCCGATGAGTCCTTCATATTTAGTCATTTTTTGCAAAATTTCTGACTTTTTGAAAATTTCACTTTTTTGTGAAAATCTCCGCTAAATGAGGTTATAGTATGTTAGAGGGCATCCCAGGAGGGCTCCAAATGTGTGGGTAAAATATATATCCCTTGGGGGAAATTTGAAAAAAAGTTGAAAAAATTTTTTTTTCTGGACTTAGAAAATTTTCACACATGTCTCAGACTTCCAGAGAGGGGAGCATGTCTATAAGCGCATCCGATTTCAGTTCCAGAGCGTTTCACCCGATGAGTCCTTCATACTTAGTGTTTTTTTGGAAAAATTTTCATTTTTTGAAAATTTCACTTTTTTGTGAAAATCTCCACTAAATGAGGTTATAGTATGTTAGAGGGCATCCCAGGAGGGCTCCAAATGTGTGGGTAAAATATATATCCCTTGGGCGGAAATTTGAAAAAAAGTTGAAAAAATTTTTTTTTCTGGACTTAGAAAATTTTCACACATGTCTCAGACTTCCAGAGAGGGGAGCATGTCAGTGCGCACATCCGATTTCAGTTCCAGAGCGATTCACCCAATGAGTCCTTCATACTTATGTGTGGGTAAAATATATATCCCTTGGGGGGAAATTTGAAAAAAAGTTGAAAAAAATTTTTTTTCTGGACTTAGAAAATTTAAACACATGTCTCAGACTTCCAGAGAGGGGAGCATGTCAGTGCGTGCATCCGATTTCAGTTCCAGAGCGATTCACCCGATGAGTCCTTCATATTTAGTCATTTTTTGCAAAATTTCTGACTTTTTGAAAATTTCACTTTTTTGTGAAAATCTCCGCTAAATGAGGTTATAGTATGTTAGAGGGCATCCCAGGAGGGCTCCAAATGTGTGGGTAAAATATATATCCCTTGGGGGAAATTTGAAAAAAAGTTGAAAAAATTTTTTTTTCTGGACTTAGAAAATTTTCACACATGTCTCAGACTTCCAGAGAGGGGAGCATGTCTATAAGCGCATCCGATTTCAGTTCCAGAGCGTTTCACCCGATGAGTCCTTCATATTTAGTCGTTTTTTGGAAAAATTTTCATTTTTTGAAAATTTCACTTTTTTGTGAAAATCTCCGCTAAATGAGGTTATAGTATGTTAGAGGGCATCCCAGGAGGGCTCCAAATGTGTGGGTAAAATATATATCCCTTGGGGGGAAATTTGAAAAAAAGTTGAATAATTTTTTTTTCTGGACTTAGAAAATTTTCACACATGTCTCAGACTTCCAGAGAGGGGAGCATGTCAGTGCGCGCATCCGATTTCAGTTCCAGAGCGATTCACCCGATGAGTCCTTCATACTTAGTCGTTTTTTGCAAAATTTCTGACTTTTTGAAAATTTCACTTTTTTGTGAAAATCTCCGCTAAATGAGGTTATAGTATGTTAGAGGGCATCCCAGGAGGGCTCCAAATGTGTGGGTAAAATATATATCCCTTGGGGGGAAATTTGAAAAAAAGTTGAAAAAATTTTTTTTTCTGGACTTAGAAAATTTTCACACATGTCTCAGACTTCCAGAGAGGGGAGCATGTCAGTGCGCGCATCCGATTTCAGTTCCAGAGCGATTCACCCGATGAGTCCTTCATACTTAGTCATTTTTTGCAAAATTTCTGACTTTTTGAAAATTTCACTTTTTTGAGAAAATCTCCGCTAAATGAGGTTATAGTATGTTAGAGGGCATCCCAGGAGGGCTCCAAATGTGTGGGTAAAATATATATCCCTTGGGAGAAATTTGAAAAAAAGTTGAAAAATTTTTTTTTTCTGGACTTAGAAAATTTTCACAGATGTCTCAGACTTCCAGAGAGGGGAGCATGTCTATAAGCGCATCCGATTTCAGTTCCAGAGCGTTTCACCCGATGAGTCCTTCATACTTAGTCGTTTTTTGCAAAATTTCTGACTTTTTGAAAATTTCACTTTTTTGTGAAAATCTCCGCTAAATGAGGTTATAGTATGTTAGAGGGCATCCCAGGAGGGCTCCAAATGTGTGGGTAAAATATATATCCCTTGGGGGGAAATTTGAAAAAAAGTTGAAAAAATGTTTTTTTCTGGACTTAGAAAATTTTCACACATGTCTCAGACTGCCAGAGAGGGGAGCATGTCAGTGCGCACATCCGATTTCAGTTCCAGAGCGTTTCACCCGATGAGTCCTTCAGATTTAGTCATTTTTTGCAAAATTTCTGACTTTTTGAAAATTTCACTTTTTTGTGAAAATCTCTGCTAAATGAGGTTATAGTATGTTAGAGGGCATCCCAGGAGGGCTCCAAATGTGTGGGTAAAATATATATCCCTTGGGGGGAAATTTGAAAAAAAGTTGAATAATTTTTTTTTTCTGGACTTAGAAAATTTTCACACATGTCTCAGACTGCCAGAGAGGGGAGCATGTCAGTGCGCACATCCGATTTCAGTTCCAGAGCGATTCACCCGATGAGTCCTTCATACTTAGTCGTTTTTTGCAAAATTTCTGACTTTTTGAAAATTTCACTTTTTTGTGAAAATCTTTGCTAAATGAGGTTATAGTATGTTAGAGGGCATCCCAGGAGGGCTCCAGATGTGTGGGTAAAATATATATCCCTTGTGGGGAAATTTGAAAAAAAGTTGAAAAAAATTTATTTTCTGGACTTAGAAAATTTAAACACATGTCTCAGACTTCCAGAGAAGGGAGCATGTCAGTGCGTGCATCCGATTTCAGTTCCATTGTGATTCACCCTATGAGTCCTTCATATTTAGTCATTTTTTGCAAAATTTCTGACTTTTTGAAAATTTCACTTTTTTGTGAAAATCTCCGCTAAATGAGGTTATAGTATGTTAGAGGGCATCCCAGGAGGGCTCCAAATGTGTGGGTAAAATAAATATCCCTTGGGGGGAAATTTGAAAAAAAGTTGAATAATTTTTTTTTTCTGGACTTAGAAAATTTTCACACATGTCTCAGACTTCCAGAGAGGGGAGCATGTCAGTGCGCGCATCCGATTTCAGTTCCAGAGCGATTCACCCGATGAGTCCTTCATACTTAGTCGTTTTTTGCAGAATTTCTGACATTTTGAAAATTTCACTTTTTTGTGAAAATCTCCGCTAAATGAGGTTATAGTATGTTAGAGGGCATCCCAGGAGGGCTCCAAATGTGTGGGTAAAATATATATCCCTTGGGGGGAAATTTGAAAAAAGTTGAATAATTTTTTTTTTCTGGACTTAGAAAATTTTCACACATATCTCAGACTGCCAGAGAGGGGAGCATGTCAGTGCGCACATCCGATTTCAGTTCCAGAGCGATTCACCCGATGAGTCCTTCATACTTAGTCGTTTTTTGCAAAATTTCTGACTTTTTGAAAATTTCACTTTTTTGTGAAAATCTTTGCTAAATGAGGTTATAGTATGTTAGAGGGCATCCCAGGAGGGCTCCAAATGTGTGGGTAAAATATATATCCCTTGGGCGGAAATTTGAAAAAAAGTTGAAAAAATTTTTTTTTCTGGACTTAGAAAATTTTCACACATGTCTCAGACTTCCAGAGAGGGGAGCATGTCAGTGCGCGCATCCGATTTCAGTTCCAGAGCGATTCACCCAATGAGTCCTTCATACTTATGTGTGGGTAAAATATATATCCCTTGGGGGGAAATTTGAAAAAAAGTTGAAAAAAATTTTTTTTCTGGACTTAGAAAATTTAAACACGTCTCAGACTTCCAGAGAGGGGAGCATGTCAGTGCGTGCATCCGATTTCAGTTCCAGAGCGATTCACCCGATGAGTCCTTCATATTTAGTCATTTTTTGCAAAATTTCTGACTTTTTGAAAATTTCACTTTTTTGTGAAAATCTCCGCTAAATGAGGTTATAGTATGTTAGAGGGCATCCCAGGAGGGCTCCAAATGTGTGGGTAAAATATATATCCCTTGGGGGGAAATTTGAAAAAAAGTTGAATAATTTTTTTTTCTGGACTTAGAAAATTTTCACACATGTCTCAGACTTCCAGAGAGGGGAGCATGTCTATAAGCGCATCCGATTTCAGTTCCAGAGCGTTTCACCCGATGAGTCCTTCATATTTAGTCGTTTTTTGGAAAAATTTTCATTTTTTGAAAATTTCACTTTTTTGTGAAAATCTCCGCTAAATGAGGTTATAGTATGTTAGAGGGCATCCCAGGAGGGCTCCAAATGTGTGGGTAAAATATATATCCCTTGGGGGGAAATTTGAAAAAAAGTTGAATAATTTTTATTTCTGGACTTAGAAAATTTTCACACGTCTCAGACTTCCAGAGAGGGGAGCATGTCAGTGCGCGCATCCGATTTCAGTTCCAGAGCGATTCACCCGATGAGTCCTTCATACTTAGTCGTTTTTTGCAAAATTTCTGACTTTTTGAAAATTTCACTTTTTTGTGAAAATCTACGCTAAATGAGGTTATAGTATGTTAGAGGGCATCCCAGGAGGGCTCCAAATGTGTGGGTAAAATATATATCCCTTGGGAAATTTGAAAAAAAGTTGAAAAAATTTTTTTTTCTGGACTTAGAAAATTTTCACACATGTCTCAGACTTCCAGAGAGGGGAGCATGTCAGTGCGCGCATCCGATTTCAGTTCCAGAGCGATTCACCCGATGAGTCCTTCATACTTAGTCGTTTTTTGCAAAATTTCTGACATTTTGAAAATTTCACTTTTTTGTGAAAATCTCCGCTAAATGAGGTTATAGTATGTTAGAGGGCATCCCAGGAGGGCTCCAAATGTGTGGGTAAAATATATATCCCTTGGGGGGAAATTTGAAAAAAAGTTGAATAATTTTTATTTCTGGACTTAGAAAATTTTCACACATGTCTCAGACTTCCAGAGAGGGGAGCATGTCAGTGCGCGCATCCGATTTCAGTTCCAGAGCGATTGACCCGATGAGTCCTTCATACTTAGTCGTTTTTTGCAAAATTTCTGACTTTTTGAAAATTTCCCTTTTTTTGAAAATCTACGCTAAATGAGGTTATAGTATGTTAGAGGGCATCCCAGGAGGGCTCCAAATGTGTGGGTAAAACATATATCCCTTGGGGGGAAATTTGAAAAAAAGTTGAAAAAAATTTTTTTTCTGGACTTAGAAAATTTAAACACGTCTCAGACTTCCAGAGAGGGGAGCATGTCAGTGCGTGCATCCGATTTCAGTTCCAGAGCGATTCACCCGATGAGTCCTTCATATTTAGTCATTTTTTGCAAAATTTCTGACTTTTTGAAAATTTCACTTTTTTGTGAAAATCTCCGCTAAATGAGGTTATAGTATGTTAGAGGGCATCCCAGGAGGGCTCCAAATGTGTGGGTAAAATATATATCCCTTGGGGGGAAATTTGAAAAAAAGTTGAATAATTTTTTTTTCTGGACTTAGAAAATTTTCACACATGTCTCAGACTTCCAGAGAGGGGAGCATGTCTATAAGCGCATCCGATTTCAGTTCCAGAGCGTTTCACCCGATGAGTCCTTCATATTTAGTCGTTTTTTGGAAAAATTTTCATTTTTTGAAAATTTCACTTTTTTGTGAAAATCTCCGCTAAATGAGGTTATAGTATGTTAGAGGGCATCCCAGGAGGGCTCCAAATGTGTGGGTAAAATATATATCCCTTGGGGGGAAATTTGAAAAAAAGTTGAATAATTTTTATTTCTGGACTTAGAAAATTTTCACACGTCTCAGACTTCCAGAGAGGGGAGCATGTCAGTGCGCGCATCCGATTTCAGTTCCAGAGCGATTCACCCGATGAGTCCTTCATACTTAGTCGTTTTTTGCAAAATTTCTGACTTTTTGAAAATTTCACTTTTTTGTGAAAATCTACGCTAAATGAGGTTATAGTATGTTAGAGGGCATCCCAGGAGGGCTCCAAATGTGTGGGTAAAATATATATCCCTTGGGAAATTTGAAAAAAAGTTGAAAAAATTTTTTTTTCTGGACTTAGAAAATTTTCACACATGTCTCAGACTTCCAGAGAGGGGAGCATGTCAGTGCGCGCATCCGATTTCAGTTCCAGAGCGATTCACCCGATGAGTCCTTCATACTTAGTCGTTTTTTGCAAAATTTCTGACATTTTGAAAATTTCACTTTTTTGTGAAAATCTCCGCTAAATGAGGTTATAGTATGTTAGAGGGCATCCCAGGAGGGCTCCAAATGTGTGGGTAAAATATATATCCCTTGGGGGGAAATTTGAAAAAAAGTTGAATAATTTTTATTTCTGGACTTAGAAAATTTTCACACATGTCTCAGACTTCCAGAGAGGGGAGCATGTCAGTGCGCGCATCCGATTTCAGTTCCAGAGCGATTGACCCGATGAGTCCTTCATACTTAGTCGTTTTTTGCAAAATTTCTGACTTTTTGAAAATTTCCCTTTTTTTGAAAATCTACGCTAAATGAGGTTATAGTATGTTAGAGGGCATCCCAGGAGGGCTCCAAATGTGTGGGTAAAATATATATCCCTTGGGGGGAAATTTGAAAAAAAGTTTAAAAAAATTTTTTTTATGGACTTAGAAAATTTTCACACATGTCTCAGACTTCCAGAGAGGGGAGCATGTCAGTGCGCGCATCCGATTTCAGTTCCAGAGCGATACACCCGATGAGTCCTTCATTCTTAGTCGTTTCTTGCAAAATTTCTGACTTTTTGAAAATTTCCCTTTTTTGTGATAATCTCCGCTAAATGAGGTTATAGTATGTTAGAGGGCATCCCAGGAGGGCTCCAAATGTGTGGGTAAAATATATATCCCTTGGGGGGAAATTTGAAAAAAAGTTGAAAAAATTTTTTTTTCTGGACTTAGAAAATTTTCACACATGTCTCAGACTTCCAGAGAGGGGAGCATGTCAGTGCGCGCATCCGATTTCAGTTCCAGAGCGTTTCACCCGATGAGTCCTTCATATTTAGTCATTTTTTGCAAAATTTCTGACTTTTTGAAAATTTCACTTTTTTGTGAAAATCTCTGCTAAATGAGGTTATAGTATGTTAGAGGGCATCCCAGGAGGGCTCCAGATGTGTGGGTAAAATATGTATCCCTTGGGGGGAAATTTGAAAAAAAGTTGAAAAACAAATTTTTTTCTGGACTTCGAAAATTTAAACACATGTCTCAGACTTCCAGAGAGGGGAGCATGTCAGTGCGTGCATCCGATTTCAGTTCCAGAGCGATTCACCCGATGAGTCCTTCATATTTAGTCATTTTTTGCAAAATTTCTGACTTTTTGAAAATTTCACTTTTTTGTGAAAATCTCCGCTAAATGAGGTTATAGTATGTTAGAGGGCATCCCAGGAGGGCTCCAAATGTGTGGGTAAAATATATATCCCTTGGGGGAAATTTGAAAAAAAGTTGAAAAAATTTTTTTTTCTGGACTTAGAAAATTTTCACACATGTCTCAGACTTCCAGAGAGGGGAGCATGTCTATAAGCGCATCCGATTTCAGTTCCAGAGCGTTTCACCCGATGAGTCCTTCATACTTAGTGTTTTTTTGGAAAAATTTTCATTTTTTGAAAATTTCACTTTTTTGTGAAAATCTCCACTAAATGAGGTTATAGTATGTTAGAGGGCATCCCAGGAGGGCTCCAAATGTGTGGGTAAAATATATATCCCTTGGGCGGAAATTTGAAAAAAAGTTGAAAAAATTTTTTTTTCTGGACTTAGAAAATTTTCACACATGTCTCAGACTTCCAGAGAGGGGAGCATGTCAGTGCGCACATCCGATTTCAGTTCCAGAGCGATTCACCCAATGAGTCCTTCATACTTATGTGTGGGTAAAATATATATCCCTTGGGGGGAAATTTGAAAAAAAGTTGAAAAAAATTTTTTTTCTGGACTTAGAAAATTTTCACACATGTCTCAGACTTCCAGAGAGGGGAGCATGTCAGTGCGCGCATCCGATTTCAGTTCCAGAGCGATTCACCCGATGAGTCCTTCATACTTAGTCGTTTTTTGCAAAATTTCTGACTTTTTGAAAATTTCACTTTTTTGTGAAAATCTCCGCTAAATGAGGTTATAGTATGTTAGAGGGCATCCCAGGAGGGCTCCAAATGTGTGGGTAAAACATATATCCCTTGGGGGGAAATTTGAAAAAAGTTGAAAAAAATTTTTTTTCTGGACTTAGAAAATTTAAACACGTCTCAGACTTCCAGAGAGGGGAGCATGTCAGTGCGTGCATCCGATTTCAGTTCCAGAGCGATTCACCCGATGAGTCCTTCATATTTAGTCATTTTTTGCAAAATTTCTGACTTTTTGAAAATTTCACTTTTTTGTGAAAATCTCCGCTAAATGAGGTTATAGTATGTTAGAGGGCATCCCAGGAGGGCTCCAAATGTGTGGGTAAAATATATATCCCTTGGGGGGAAATTTGAAAAAAAGTTGAATAATTTTTTTTTCTGGACTTAGAAAATTTTCACACATGTCTCAGACTTCCAGAGAGGGGAGCATGTCTATAAGCGCATCCGATTTCAGTTCCAGAGCGTTTCACCCGATGAGTCCTTCATATTTAGTCGTTTTTTGGAAAAATTTTCATTTTTTGAAAATTTCACTTTTTTGTGAAAATCTCCGCTAAATGAGGTTATAGTATGTTAGAGGGCATCCCAGGAGGGCTCCAAATGTGTGGGTAAAATATATATCCCTTGGGAAATTTGAAAAAAAGTTGAAAAAATTTTTTTTTCTGGACTTAGAAAATTTTCACACATGTCTCAGACTTCCAGAGAGGGGAGCATGTCAGTGCGCGCATCCGATTTCAGTTCCAGAGCGATTCACCCGATGAGTCCTTCATACTTAGTCGTTTTTTGCAAAATTTCTGACTTTTTGAAAATTTCACTTTTTTGTGAAAATCTTTGCTAAATGAGGTTATAGTATGTTAGAGGGCATCCCAGGAGGGCTCCAAATGTGTGGGTAAAATATATATCCCTTGGGGGGAAATTTGAAAAAAAGTTGAAAAAAATTTTTTTTATGGACTTAGAAAATTTTCACACATGTCTCAGACTTCCAGAGAGGGGAGCATGTCAGTGCGCGCATCCGATTTCAGTTCCAGAGCGATTCACCCGATGAGTCCTTCATACTTAGTCGTTTTTTGCAAAATTTCTGACATTTTGAAAATTTCACTTTTTTGTGAAAATCTCCGCTAAATGAGGTTATAGTATGTTAGAGGGCATCCCAGGAGGGCTCCAAATGTGTGGGTAAAATATATATCCCTTGGGGGGAAATTTGAAAAAAAGTTGAATAATTTTTATTTCTGGACTTAGAAAATTTTCACACATGTCTCAGACTTCCAGAGAGGGGAGCATGTCAGTGCGCGCATCCGATTTCAGTTCCAGAGCGATTGACCCGATGAGTCCTTCATACTTAGTCGTTTTTTGCAAAATTTCTGACTTTTTGAAAATTTCCCTTTTTTTGAAAATCTACGCTAAATGAGGTTATAGTATGTTAGAGGGCATCCCAGGAGGGCTCCAAATGTGTGGGTAAAATATATATCCCTTGGGGGGAAATTTGAAAAAAAGTTTAAAAAAATTTTTTTTATGGACTTAGAAAATTTAAACACATGTCTCAGACTTCCAGAGAGGGGAGCATGTCAGTGCGTGCATCCGATTTCAGTTCCAGAGCGATTCACCCGATGAGTCCTTCATATTTAGTCATTTTTTGCAAAATTTCTGACTTTTTGAAAATTTCACTTTTTTGTGAAAATCTCCGCTAAATGAGGTTATAGTATGTTAGAGGGCATCCCAGGAGGGCTCCAAATGTGTGGGTAAAATATATATCCCTTGGGGGAAATTTGAAAAAAAGTTGAAAAATTTTTTTTTTCTGGACTTAGAAAATTTTCACACATGTCTCAGACTTCCAGAGAGGGGAGCATGTCTATAAGCGCATCCGATTTCAGTTCCAGAGCGTTTCACCCGATGAGTCCTTCATACTTAGTGTTTTTTTGGAAAAATTTTCATTTTTTGAAAATTTCACTTTTTTGTGAAAATCTCCACTAAATGAGGTTATAGTATGTTAGAGGGCATCCCAGGAGGGCTCCAAATGTGTGGGTAAAATATATATCCCTTGGGGGGAAATTTGAAAAAAAGTTGAATAATTTTTATTTCTGGACTTAGAAAATTTTCACACATGTCTCAGACTTCCAGAGAGGGGAGCATGTCAGTGAGCGCATCCGATTTCAGTTCCAGAGCGATTCACCCGATGAGTCCTTCATACTTAGTCGTTTTTTGCAAAATTTCTGACTTTTTGAAAATTTCACTTTTTTGTGAAAATCTACGCTAAATGAGGTTATAGTATGTTAGAGGGCATCCCAGGAGGGCTCCAAATGTGTGGGTAAAACATATATCCCTTGGGGGGAAATTTGAAAAAAAGTTGAAAAAATTTTTTTTTCTGGACTTAGAAAATTTTCACACATGTCTCAGACTTCCAGAGAGGGGAGCATGTCAGTGCGCGCATCCGATTTCAGTTCCAGAGCGATTCACCCGATGAGTCCTTCATACTTAGTCGTTTTTTGCAAAAATTCTGACTTTTTGAAAATTTCACTTTTTTGTGAAAATCTTTGCTAAATGAGGTTATAGTATGTTAGAGGGCATCCCAGGAGGGCTCCAAATGTGTGGGTAAAATATATATCCCTTGGGGGAAAATTTGAAAAAAGTTGAATAATTTTTTTTTTCTGGACTTAGAAAATGTTCACACATATCTCAGACTGCCAGAGAGGGGAGCATGTCAGTGCGCACATCCGATTTCAGTTCCAGAGCGATTCACCCGATGAGTCCTTCATACTTAGTCGTTTTTTGCAAAATTTCTGACTTTTGGAAAATTTCACTTTTTTGTGAAAATCTTTGCTAAATGAGGTTATAGTATGTTAGAGGGCATCCCAGGAGGGCTCCAAATGTGTGGGTAAAATATATATCCCTTGGGGGGAAATTTGAAAAAAAGTAGAAAAAATTTTTTTTTCTGGACTTAGAAAATTTTCACACATGTCTCAGACTTCCAGAGAGGGGAGCATGTCAGTGCGCGCATCCGATTTCAGTTCCAGAGCGATTCACCCGATGAGTCCTTCATACTTAGTCATTTTTTGCAAAATTTCTGACTTTTTGAAAATTTCACTTTTTTGTGAAAATCTCCGCTAAATGAGGTTATAGTATGTTAGAGGGCATCCCAGGAGGGCTCCAAATGTCTGGGTAAAATATATATCCCTTGGGGGGAAATTTGAAAAAAAGTTGAATAATTATTTTTTTCTGGACTTAGAAAATTTTCACACATGTCTCAGACTTCCAGAGAGGGGAGCATGTCAGTGCGTGCATCCGATTTCAGTTCCAGAGCGATTCACCCTATGAGTCCTTCATATTTAGTCATTTTTTGCAAAATTTCTGACTTTTTGAAAATTTCACTTTTTTGTGAAAATCTCCGCTAAATGAGGTTATAGTATGTTAGAGGGCATCCCAGGAGGGCTCCAAATGTGTGGGTAAAATATATATCCCTTGGGGGGAAATTTGAATAAAAGTTGAAAAAATTTTTTTTTCTGGACTTAGAAAATTTTCACACATGTCTCAGACTTCCAGAGAGGGGAGCATGTCAGTGCGCGCATCCGATTTCAGTTCCAGAGCGATTCACCCGATGAGTCCTTCATACTTAGTCATTTTTTGCAAAATTTCTGACTTTTTGAAAATTTCACTTTTTTGTGAAAATCTCCGCTAAATGAGGTTATAGTATGTTAGAGGGCATCCCAGGAGGGCTCCAAATGTGTGGGTAAAATATATATCCCTTGGGGGGAAATTTGAAAAAAAGTTGAATAATTATTTTTTTCTGGACTTAGAAAATTTTCACACATGTCTCAGACTTCCAGAGAGGGGAGCATGTCAGTGCGCGCATCCGATTTCAGTTCCAGAGCGATTCACCCGATGAGTCCTTCATACTTAGTCGTTTTTTGCAAAATTTCTGACTTTTTGAAAATTTCACTTTTTTGTGAAAATCTCCGCTAAATGAGGTTATAGTATGTTAGAGGGCATCCCAGGAGGGCTCCAAATGTGTGGGTAAAATATATATCCCTTGGGGGGAAATTTGAAAAAAAGTTGAAAAAATTTTTTTTTCTGGACTTAGAAAATTTTCACACATGTCTCAGACTTCCAGAGAGGGGAGCATGTCAGTGCGCGCATCCGATTTCAGTTCCAGAGCGATTCACCCGATGAGTCCTTCATACTTAGTCATTTTTTGCAAAATTTCTGACTTTTTGAAAATTTCACTTTTTTGTGAAAATCTCCGCTAAATGAGGTTATAGTATGTTAGAGGGCATCCCAGGAGGGCTCCAAATGTGTGGGTAAAATATATATCCCTTGGGAGAAATTTGAAAAAAAGTTGAAAAATTTTTTTTTTCTGGACTTAGAAAATTTTCACAGATGTCTCAGACTTCCAGAGAGGGGAGCATGTCTATAAGCGCATCCGATTTCAGTTCCAGAGCGTTTCACCCGATGAGTCCTTCATACTTAGTCGTTTTTTGCAAAATTTCTGACTTTTTGAAAATTTCACTTTTTTGTGAAAATCTCCGCTAAATGAGGTTATAGTATGTTAGAGGGCATCCCAGGAGGGCTCCAAATGTGTGGGTAAAATATATATCCCTTGGGGGGAAATTTGAAAAAAAGTTGAAAAAATGTTTTTTTCTGGACTTAGAAAATTTTCACACATGTCTCAGACTGCCAGAGAGGGGAGCATGTCAGTGCGCACATCCGATTTCAGTTCCAGAGCGTTTCACCCGATGAGTCCTTCAGATTTAGTCATTTTTTGCAAAATTTCTGACTTTTTGAAAATTTCACTTTTTTGTGAAAATCTCCGCTAAATGAGGTTATAGTATGTTAGAGGGCATCCCAGGAGGGCTCCAAATGTGTGGGTAAAATATATATCCCTTGGGGGGAAATTTGAAAAAAAGTTGAATAATTTTTTTTTTCTGGACTTAGAAAATTTTCACACATGTCTCAGACTGCCAGAGAGGGGAGCATGTCAGTGCGCACATCCGATTTCAGTTCCAGAGCGATTCACCCGATGAGTCCTTCATACTTAGTCGTTTTTTGCAAAATTTCTGACTTTTTGAAAATTTCACTTTTTTGTGAAAATCTTTGCTAAATGAGGTTATAGTATGTTAGAGGGCATCCCAGGAGGGCTCCAGATGTGTGGGTAAAATATATATCCCTTGTGGGGAAATTTGAAAAAAAGTTGAAAAAAATTTATTTTCTGGACTTAGAAAATTTAAACACATGTCTCAGACTTCCAGAGAAGGGAGCATGTCAGTGCGTGCATCCGATTTCAGTTCCATTGTGATTCACCCTATGAGTCCTTCATATTTAGTCATTTTTTGCAAAATTTCTGACTTTTTGAAAATTTCACTTTTTTGTGAAAATCTCCGCTAAATGAGGTTATAGTATGTTAGAGGGCATCCCAGGAGGGCTCCAAATGTGTGGGTAAAATATATATCCCTTGGGGGGAAATTTGAAAAAAGTTGAATAATTTTTTTTTTCTGGACTTAGAAAATTTTCACACATATCTCAGACTGCCAGAGAGGGGAGCATGTCAGTGCGCACATCCGATTTCAGTTCCAGAGCGATTCACCCGATGAGTCCTTCATACTTAGTCGTTTTTTGCAAAATTTCTGACTTTTTGAAAATTTCACTTTTTTGTGAAAATCTTTGCTAAATGAGGTTATAGTATGTTAGAGGGCATCCCAGGAGGGCTCCAAATGTGTGGGTAAAATATATATCCCTTGGGCGGAAATTTGAAAAAAAGTTGAAAAAATTTTTTTTTCTGGACTTAGAAAATTTTCACACATGTCTCAGACTTCCAGAGAGGGGAGCATGTCAGTGCGCGCATCCGATTTCAGTTCCAGAGCGATTCACCCAATGAGTCCTTCATACTTATGTGTGGGTAAAATATATATCCCTTGGGGGGAAATTTGAAAAAAAGTTGAAAAAAATTTTTTTTCTGGACTTAGAAAATTTTCACACATGTCTCAGACTTCCAGAGAGGGGAGCATGTCAGTGCGCGCATCCGATTTCAGTTCCAGAGCGATTCACCCGATGAGTCCTTCATACTTAGTCGTTTTTTGCAAAATTTCTGACTTTTTGAAAATTTCACTTTTTTGTGAAAATCTCCGCTAAATGAGGTTATAGTATGTTAGAGGGCATCCCAGGAGGGCTCCAAATGTGTGGGTAAAACATATATCCCTTGGGGGGAAATTTGAAAAAAAGTTGAAAAAATTTTTTTTTCTGGACTTAGAAAATTTAAACACGTCTCAGACTTCCAGAGAGGGGAGCATGTCAGTGCGTGCATCCGATTTCAGTTCCAGAGCGATTCACCCGATGAGTCCTTCATATTTAGTCATTTTTTGCAAAATTTCTGACTTTTTGAAAATTTCACTTTTTTGTGAAAATCTCCGCTAAATGAGGTTATAGTATGTTAGAGGGCATCCCAGGAGGGCTCCAAATGTGTGGGTAAAATATATATCCCTTGGGGGGAAATTTGAAAAAAAGTTGAATAATTTTTTTTTCTGGACTTAGAAAATTTTCACACATGTCTCAGACTTCCAGAGAGGGGAGCATGTCTATAAGCGCATCCGATTTCAGTTCCAGAGCGTTTCACCCGATGAGTCCTTCATACTTAGTCGTTTTTTGGAAAAATTTTCATTTTTTGAAAATTTCACTTTTTTGTGAAAATCTCCGCTAAATGAGGTTATAGTATGTTAGAGGGCATCCCAGGAGGGCTCCAAATGTGTGGGTAAAATATATATCCCTTGGGGGGAAATTTGAAAAAAAGTTGAAAAAATTTTTTTTTCTGGACTTAGAAAATTTTCACACATGTCTCAGACTTCCAGAGAGGGGAGCATGTCAGTGCGCGCATCCGATTTCAGTTCCAGAGCGATTCACCCGATGAGTCCTTCATACTTAGTCGTTTTTTGCAAAATTTCTGACTTTTTGAAAATTTCACTTTTTTGTGAAAATCTTTGCTAAATGAGGTTATAGTATGTTAGAGGGCATCCCAGGAGGGCTCCAAATGTGTGGGTAAAATATATATCCCTTGGGGGGAAATTTGAAAAAAAGTTGAAAAAATGTTTTTTTCTGGACTTAGAAAATTTTCACACATGTCTCAGACTGCCAGAGAGGGGAGCATGTCAGTGCGCACATCCGATTTCAGTTCCAGAGCGTTTCACCCGATGAGTCCTTCAGATTTAGTCATTTTTTGCAAAATTTCTGACTTTTTGAAAATTTCACTTTTTTGTGAAAATCTCCGCTAAATGAGGTTATAGTATGTTAGAGGGCATCCCAGGAGGGCTCCAAATGTGTGGGTAAAATATATATCCCTTGGGGGGAAATTTGAAAAAAAGTTGAATAATTTTTTTTTTCTGGACTTAGAAAATTTTCACACATGTCTCAGACTGCCAGAGAGGGGAGCATGTCAGTGCGCACATCCGATTTCAGTTCCAGAGCGATTCACCCGATGAGTCCTTCATACTTAGTCGTTTTTTGCAAAATTTCTGACTTTTTGAAAATTTCACTTTTTTGTGAAAATCTTTGCTAAATGAGGTTATAGTATGTTAGAGGGCATCCCAGGAGGGCTCCAGATGTGTGGGTAAAATATATATCCCTTGTGGGGAAATTTGAAAAAAAGTTGAAAAAAATTTATTTTCTGGACTTAGAAAATTTAAACACATGTCTCAGACTTCCAGAGAAGGGAGCATGTCAGTGCGCACATCCGATTTCAGTTCCAGAGCGATTCACCCGATGAGTCCTTCATACTTAGTCGTTTTTTGCAAAATTTCTGACTTTTTGAAAATTTCACTTTTTTGTGAAAATCTTTGCTAAATGAGGTTATAGTATGTTAGAGGGCATCCCAGGAGGGCTCCAAATGTGTGGGTAAAATATATATCCCTTGGGCGGAAATTTGAAAAAAAGTTGAAAAAATTTTTTTTTCTGGACTTAGAAAATTTTCACACATGTCTCAGACTTCCAGAGAGGGGAGCATGTCAGTGCGCGCATCCGATTTCAGTTCCAGAGCGATTCACCCAATGAGTCCTTCATACTTATGTGTGGGTAAAATATATATCCCTTGGGGGGAAATTTGAAAAAAAGTTGAAAAAATTTTTTTTTCTGGACTTAGAAAATTTTCACACATGTCTCAGACTTCCAGAGAGGGGAGCATGTCAGTGCGCGCATCCGATTTCAGTTCCAGAGCGATTCACCCGATGAGTCCTTCATACTTAGTCGTTTTTTGCAAAATTTCTGACTTTTTGAAAATTTCACTTTTTTGTGAAAATCTCCGCTAAATGAGGTTATAGTATGTTAGAGGGCATCCTAGGAGGGCTCCAAATGTGTGGGTAAAACATATATCCCTTGGGGGGAAATTTGAAAAAAAGTTGAAAAATTTTTTTTTTCTGGACTTAGAAAATTTAAACACGTCTCAGACTTCCAGAGAGGGGAGCATGTCAGTGCGTGCATCCGATTTCAGTTCCAGAGCGATTCACCCAATGAGTCCTTCATATTTAGTCATTTTTTGCAAAATTTCTGACTTTTTGAAAATTTCACTTTTTTGTGAAAATCTCCGCTAAATGAGGTTATAGTATGTTAGAGGGCATCCCAGGAGGGCTCCAAATGTGTGGGTAAAATATATATCCCTTGGGGGGAAATTTGAAAAAAAGTTGAATAATTTTTTTTTCTGGACTTAGAAAATTTTCACACATGTCTCAGACTTCCAGAGAGGGGAGCATGTCTATAAGCGCATCCGATTTCAGTTCCAGAGCGATTCACCCGATGAGTCCTTCATACTTAGTCGTTTTTTGCAAAATTTCTGACTTTTTGAAAATTTCACTTTTTTGTGAAAATCTTTGCTAAATGAGGTTATAGTATGTTAGAGGGCATCCCAGGAGGGCTCCAAATGTGTGGGTAAAATATATATCCCTTGGGGGGAAATTTGAAAAAAAGTTGAAAAAAATTTTTTTTATGGACTTAGAAAATTTTCACACATGTCTCAGACTTCCAGAGAGGGGAGCATGTCAGTGCGCGCATCCGATTTCAGTTCCAGAGCGATTCACCCGATGAGTCCTTCATACTTAGTCGTTTTTTGCAAAATTTCTGACATTTTGAAAATTTCACTTTTTTGTGAAAATCTCCGCTAAATGAGGTTATAGTATGTTAGAGGGCATCCCAGGAGGGCTCCAAATGTGTGGGTAAAATATATATCCCTTGGGGGGAAATTTGAAAAAAAGTTTAAAAAAATTTTTTTTATGGACTTAGAAAATTTTCACACATGTCTCAGACTTCCAGAGAGGGGAGCATGTCAGTGCGCGCATCCGATTTCAGTTCCAGAGCGATACACCCGATGAGTCCTTCATTCTTAGTCGTTTCTTGCAAAATTTCTGACTTTTTGAAAATTTCCCTTTTTTGTGATAATCTCCGCTAAATGAGGTTATAGTATGTTAGAGGGCATCCCAGGAGGGCTCCAAATGTGTGGGTAAAATATATATCCCTTGGGGGGAAATTTGAAAAAAAGTTGAAAAAATTTTTTTTTCTGGACTTAGAAAATTTTCACACATGTCTCAGACTTCCAGAGAGGGGAGCATGTCAGTGCGCGCATCCGATTTCAGTTCCAGAGCGTTTCACCCGATGAGTCCTTCATATTTAGTCATTTTTTGCAAAATTTCTGACTTTTTGAAAATTTCACTTTTTTGTGAAAATCTCTGCTAAATGAGGTTATAGTATGTTAGAGGGCATCCCAGGAGGGCTCCAGATGTGTGGGTAAAATATGTATCCCTTGGGGGGAAATTTGAAAAAAAGTTGAAAAACAAATTTTTTTCTGGACTTAGAAAATTTAAACACATGTCTCAGACTTCCAGAGAGGGGAGCATGTCAGTGCGTGCATCCGATTTCAGTTCCAGAGCGATTCACCCGATGAGTCCTTCATATTTAGTCATTTTTTGCAAAATTTCTGACTTTTTGAAAATTTCACTTTTTTGTGAAAATCTCCGCTAAATGAGGTTATAGTATGTTAGAGGGCATCCCAGGAGGGCTCCAAATGTGTGGGTAAAATATATATCCCTTGGGGGAAATTTGAAAAAAAGTTGAAAAATTTTTTTTTTCTGGACTTAGAAAATTTTCACACATGTCTCAGACTTCCAGAGAGGGGAGCATGTCTATAAGCGCATCCGATTTGAGTTCCAGAGCGTTTCACCCGATGAGTCCTTCATACTTAGTGTTTTTTTGGAAAAATTTTCATTTTTTGAAAATTTCACTTTTTTGTGAAAATCTCCACTAAATGAGGTTATAGTATGTTAGAGGGCATCCCAGGAGGGCTCCAAATGTGTGGGTAAAATATATATCCCTTGGGGGGAAATTTGAAAAAAAGTTGAATAATTTTTATTTCTGGACTTAGAAAATTTTCACACATGTCTCAGACTTCCAGAGAGGGGAGCATGTCAGTGAGCGCATCCGATTTCAGTTCCAGAGCGATTCACCCGATGAGTCCTTCATACTTAGTCGTTTTTTGCAAAATTTCTGACTTTTTGAAAATTTCACTTTTTTGTGAAAATCTACGCTAAATGAGGTTATAGTATGTTAGAGGGCATCCCAGGAGGGCTCCAAATGTGTGGGTAAAACATATATCCCTTGGGGGGAAATTTGAAAAAAAGTTGAAAAAAATTTTTTTTCTGGACTTAGAAAATTTTCACACATGTCTCAGACTTCCAGAGAGGGGAGCATGTCAGTGCGCGCATCCGATTTCAGTTCCAGAGCGATTCACCCGATGAGTCCTTCATACTTAGTCGTTTTTTGCAAAAATTCTGACTTTTTGAAAATTTCACTTTTTTGTGAAAATCTTTGCTAAATGAGGTTATAGTATGTTAGAGGGCATCCCAGGAGGGCTCCAAATGTGTGGGTAAAATATATATCCCTTGGGGGAAAATTTGAAAAAAGTTGAATAATTTTTTTTTTCTGGACTTAGAAAATTTTCACACATATCTCAGACTGCCAGAGAGGGGAGCATGTCAGTGCGCACATCCGATTTCAGTTCCAGAGCGATTCACCCGATGAGTCCTTCATACTTAGTCGTTTTTTGCAAAATTTCTGACTTTTTGAAAATTTCACTTTTTTGTGAAAATCTTTGCTAAATGAGGTTATAGTATGTTAGAGGGCATCCCAGGAGGGCTCCAGATGTGTGGGTAAAATATATATCCCTTGGGGGGAAATTTGAAAAAAAGTTGAAAAAATTTTTTTTTCTGGACTTAGAAAATTTTCACACATGTCTCAGACTTCCAGAGAGGGGAGCATGTCAGTGCGCGCATCCGATTTCAGTTCCAGAGCGATTCACCCGATGAGTCCTTCATACTTAGTCATTTTTTGCAAAATTTCTGACTTTTTGAAAATTTCACTTTTTTGTGAAAATCTCCGCTAAATGAGGTTATAGTATGTTAGAGGGCATCCCAGGAGGGCTCCAAATGTGTGGGTAAAATATATATCCCTTGGGGGGAAATTTGAAAAAAAGTTGAATAATTTTTTTTTCTGGACTTAGAAAATTTTCACACATGTCTCAGACTTCCAGAGAGGGAAGCATGTCTATAAGCGCATCCGATTTCAGTTCCAGAGCGTTTCACCCGATGAGTCCTTCATACTTAGTCGTTTTTTGGAAAAATTTTCATTTTTTGAAAATTTCACTTTTTTGTGAAAATCTCCGCTAAATGAGGTTATAGTATGTTAGAGGGCATCCCAGGAGGGCTCCAAATGTGTGGGTAAAACATATATCCCTTGGGGGGAAATTTGAAAAAAAGTTGAAAAAAATTTTTTTTCTGGACTTAGAAAATTTTCACACATGTCTCAGACTTCCAGAGAGGGGAGCATGTCAGTGCGCGCATCCGATTTCAGTTCCAGAGCGATTCACCCGATGAGTCCTTCATACTTAGTCGTTTTTTGCAAAAATTCTGACTTTTTGAAAATTTCACTTTTTTGTGAAAATCTTTGCTAAATGAGGTTATAGTATGTTAGAGGGCATCCCAGGAGGGCTCCAAATGTGTGGGTAAAATATATATCCCTTGGGGGAAAATTTGAAAAAAGTTGAATAATTTTTTTTTTCTGGACTTAGAAAATTTTCACACATATCTCAGACTGCCAGAGAGGGGAGCATGTCAGTGCGCACATCCGATTTCAGTTCCAGAGCGATTCACCCGATGAGTCCTTCATACTTAGTCGTTTTTTGCAAAATTTCTGACTTTTTGAAAATTTCACTTTTTTGTGAAAATCTTTGCTAAATGAGGTTATAGTATGTTAGAGGGCATCCCAGGAGGGCTCCAGATGTGTGGGTAAAATATATATCCCTTGGGGGGAAATTTGAAAAAAAGTTGAAAAAATTTTTTTTTCTGGACTTAGAAAATTTTCACACATGTCTCAGACTTCCAGAGAGGGGAGCATGTCAGTGCGCGCATCCGATTTCAGTTCCAGAGCGATTCACCCGATGAGTCCTTCATACTTAGTCATTTTTTGCAAAATTTCTGACTTTTTGAAAATTTCACTTTTTTGTGAAAATCTCCGCTAAATGAGGTTATAGTATGTTAGAGGGCATCCCAGGAGGGCTCCAAATGTGTGGGTAAAATATATATCCCTTGGGGGGAAATTTGAAAAAAAGTTGAATAATTTTTTTTTCTGGACTTAGAAAATTTTCACACATGTCTCAGACTTCCAGAGAGGGAAGCATGTCTATAAGCGCATCCGATTTCAGTTCCAGAGCGTTTCACCCGATGAGTCCTTCATACTTAGTCGTTTTTTGGAAAAATTTTCATTTTTTGAAAATTTCACTTTTTTGTGAAAATCTCCGCTAAATGAGGTTATAGTATGTTAGAGGGCATCCCAGGAGGGCTCCAAATGTGTGGGTAAAATATATATCCCTTGGGGGGAAATTTGAAAAAAAGTTGAATAATTTTTATTTCTGGACTTAGAAAATTTTCACACGTCTCAGACTTCCAGAGAGGGGAGCATGTCAGTGCGCGCATCCGATTTCAGTTCCAGAGCGATTCACCCGATGAGTCCTTCATACTTAGTCGTTTTTTGCAAAATTTCTGACTTTTTGAAAATTTCACTTTTTTGTGAAAATCTCCGCTAAATGAGGTTATAGTATGTTAGAGGGCATCCCAGGAGGGCTCCAAATGTGTGGGTAAAATATATATCCCTTGGGGGGAAATTTGAAAAAAAGTTGAATAATTATTTTTTTCTGGACTTAGAAAATTTTCACACATGTCTCAGACTTCCAGAGAGGGGAGCATGTCAGTGCGTGCATCCGATTTCAGTTCCAGAGCGATTCACCCTATGAGTCCTTCATATTTAGTCATTTTTTGCAAAATTTCTGACTTTTTGAAAATTTCACTTTTTTGTGAAAATCTCCGCTAAATGAGGTTATAGTATGTTAGAGGGCATCCCAGGAGGGCTCCAAATGTGTGGGTAAAATATATATCCCTTGGGGGAAAATTTGAAAAAAGTTGAATAATTTTTTTTTTCTGGACTTAGAAAATTTTCACACATATCTCAGACTGCCAGAGAGGGGAGCATGTCAGTGCGCACATCCGATTTCAGTTCCAGAGCGATTCACCCGATGAGTCCTTCATACTTAGTCATTTTTTGCAAAATTTCTGACTTTTTGAAAATTTCACTTTTTTGTGAAAATCTCCGCTAAATGAGGTTATAGTATGTTAGAGGGCATCCCAGGAGGGCTCCAAATGTGTGGGTAAAATATATATCCCTTGGGGGGAAATTTGAAAAAAGTTGAATAATTTTTTTTTTCTGGACTTAGAAAATTTTCACACATATCTCAGACTGCCAGAGAGGGGAGCATGTCAGTGCGCACATCCGATTTCAGTTCCAGAGCGATTCACCCGATGAGTCCTTCATACTTAGTCGTTTTTTGCAAAATTTCTGACTTTTTGAAAATTTCACTTTTTTGTGAAAATCTTTGCTAAATGAGGTTATAGTATGTTAGAGGGCATCCCAGGAGGGCTCCAAATGTGTGGGTAAAATATATATCCCTTGGGCGGAAATTTGAAAAAAAGTTGAAAAAATTTTTTTTTCTGGACTTAGAAAATTTTCACACATGTCTCAGACTTCCAGAGAGGGGAGCATGTCAGTGCGCGCATCCGATTTCAGTTCCAGAGCGATTCACCCGATGAGTCCTTCATACTTAGTCGTTTTTTGCAAAATTTCTGACTTTTTGAAAATTTCACTTTTTTGTGAAAATCTCCGCTAAATGAGGTTATAGTATGTTAGAGGGCATCCCAGGAGGGCTCCAAATGTGTGGGTAAAATATATATCCCTTGGGGGGAAATTTGAAAAAAAGTTGAATAATTTTTATTTCTGGACTTAGAAAATTTTCACACGTCTCAGACTTCCAGAGAGGGGAGCATGTCAGTGCGCGCATCCGATTTCAGTTCCAGAGCGATTCACCCGATGAGTCCTTCATACTTAGTCGTTTTTTGCAAAATTTCTGACTTTTTGAAAATTTCACTTTTTTGTGAAAATCTCCGCTAAATGAGGTTATAGTATGTTAGAGGGCATCCCAGGAGGGCTCCAAATGTGTGGGTAAAATATATATCCCTTGGGGGGAAATTTGAAAAAAAGTTGAATAATTTTTTTTTCTGGACTTAGAAAATTTTCACACATGTCTCAGACTTCCAGAGAGGGGAGCATGTCAGTGCGCGCATCCGATTTCAGTTCCAGAGCGATTCACCCGATGAGTCCTTCATACTTAGTCGTTTTTTGCAAAATTTCTGACATTTTGAAAATTTCACTTTTTTGTGAAAATCTCCGCTAAATGAGGTTATAGTATGTTAGAGGGCATCCCAGGAGGGCTCCAAATGTGTGGGTAAAATATGTATCCCTTGGGGGGAAATTTGAAAAAAGTTGAATAATTTTTTTTTTCTGGACTTAGAAAATTTTCACACATGTCTCAGACTGCCAGAGAGGGGAGCATGTCAGTGCGCACATCCGATTTCAGTTCCAGAGCGTTTCACCCGATGAGTCCTTCATATTTAGTCATTTTTTGCAAAATTTCTGACTTTTTGAAAATTTCACTTTTTTGTGAAAATCTCCGCTAAATGAGGTTATAGTATGTTAGAGGGCATCCCAGGAGGGCTCCAAATGTGTGGGTAAAATATACATCCCTTGGGGGGAAATTTGAAAAAAGTTGAATAATTTTTTTTTTCTGGACTTAGAAAATTTTCACACATATCTCAGACTGCCAGAGAGGGGAGCATGTCAGTGCGCACATCCGATTTCAGTTCCAGAGCGATTCACCCGATGAGTCCTTCATACTTAGTCGTTTTTTGCAAAATTTCTGACTTTTTGAAAATTTCACTTTTTTGTGAAAATCTTTGCTAAATGAGGTTATAGTATGTTAGAGGGCATCCCAGGAGGGCTCCAAATGTGTGGGTAAAATATATATCCCTTGTGGGGAAATTTGAAAAAAAGTTGAAAAAATATTTTTTTCTGGACTTAGAAAATTTTCACACATGTCTCAGACTTCCAGAGAGGGGAGCATGTCAGTGCGCGCATCCGATTTCAGTTCCAGAGCGATTCACCCGATGAGTCCTTCATACTTAGTCATTTTTTGCAAAATTTCTGACTTTTTGAAAATTTCACTTTTTTGTGAAAATCTCCGCTAAATGAGGTTATAGTATGTTAGAGGGCATCCCAGGAGGGCTCCAAATGTGTGGGTAAAATATATATCCCTTGGGGGGAAATTTGAAAAAAAGTTGAATAATTTTTATTTCTGGACTTAGAAAATTTTCACACATGTCTCAGACTTCCAGAGAGGGGAGCATGTCAGTGCGCGCATCCGATTTCAGTTCCAGAGCGATTGACCCGATGAGTCCTTCATACTTAGTCGTTTTTTGCAAAATTTCTGACTTTTTGAAAATTTCCCTTTTTTTGAAAATCTACGCTAAATGAGGTTATAGTATGTTAGAGGGCATCCCAGGAGGGCTCCAAATGTGTGGGTAAAATATATATCCCTTGGGGGGAAATTTGAAAAAAAGTTTAAAAAAATTTTTTTTATGGACTTAGAAAATTTTCACACATGTCTCAGACTTCCAGAGAGGGGAGCATGTCAGTGCGCGCATCCGATTTCAGTTCCAGAGCGATACACCCGATGAGTCCTTCATTCTTAGTCATTTCTTGCAAAATTTCTGACTTTTTGAAAATTTCCCTTTTTTGTGATAATCTCCGCTAAATGAGGTTATAGTATGTTAGAGGGCATCCCAGGAGGGCTCCAAATGTGTGGGTAAAATATATATCCCTTGGGGGGAAATTTGAAAAAAAGTTGAAAAAATTTTTTTTTCTGGACTTAGAAAATTTTCACACATGTCTCAGACTTCCAGAGAGGGGAGCATGTCAGTGCGCGCATCCGATTTCAGTTCCAGAGCGTTTCACCCGATGAGTCCTTCATATTTAGTCATTTTTTGCAAAATTTCTGACATTTTGAAAATTTCACTTTTTTGTGAAAATCTCTGCTAAATGAGGTTATAGTATGTTAGAGGGCATCCCAGGAGGGCTCCAGATGTGTGGGTAAAATATGTATCCCTTGGGGGGAAATTTGAAATAAAGTTGAAAAACAAATTTTTTTCTGGACTTAGAAAATTTAAACACATGTCTCAGACTTCCAGAGAGGGGAGCATGTCTATAAGCGCATCCGATTTCAGTTCCAGAGCATTTCACCCGATGAGTCCTTCATACTTAGTGTTTTTTTGGAAAAATTTTCATTTTTTGAAAATTTCACTTTTTTGTGAAAATCTCCACTAAATGAGGTTATAGTATGTTAGAGGGCATCCCAGGAGGGCTCCAAATGTGTGGGTAAAATATATATCCCTTGGGGGGAAATTTGAAAAAAAGTTGAATAATTTTTATTTCTGGACTTAGAAAATTTTCACACATGTCTCAGACTTCCAGAGAGGGGAGCATGTCAGTGAGTGCATCCGATTTCAGTTCCAGAGCGATTCACCCGATGAGTCCTTCATACTTAGTCGTTTTTTGCAAAATTTCTGACTTTTTGAAAATTTCACTTTTTTGTGAAAATCTACGCTAAATGAGGTTATAGTATGTTAGAGGGCATCCCAGGAGGGCTCCAAATGTGTGGGTAAAACATATATCCCTTGGGGGGAAATTTGAAAAAAAGTTGAAAAAAATTTTTTTTATGGACTTAGAAAATTTTCACACATGTCTCAGACTTCCAGAGAGGGGAGCATGTCAGTGCGCGCATCCGATTTCAGTTCCAGAGCGATTCACCCGATGAGTCCTTCATACTTAGTCGTTTTTTGCAAAATTTCTGACTTTTTGAAAATTTCACTTTTTTGTGAAAATCTCCGCTAAATGAGGTTATAGTATGTTAGAGGGCATCCCAGGAGGGCTCCAAATGTGTGGGTAAAATATATATCCCTTGGGGGGAAATTTGAAAAAAAGTTGAAAAAAATTTTTTTTATGGACTTAGAAAATTTTCACACATGTCTCAGACTTCCAGAGAGGGGAGCATGTCAGTGCGCGCATCCGATTTCAGTTCCAGAGCGATTCACCCGATGAGTCCTTCATACTTAGTCGTTTTTTGCAAAATTTCTGACTTTTTGAAAATTTCACTTTTTTGTGAAAATCTCCGCTAAATGAGGTTATAGTATGTTAGAGGGCATCCCAGGAGGGCTCCAAATGTGTGGGTAAAATATATATCCCTTGGGGGGAAATTTGAAAAAAAGTTGAATAATTTTTTTTTCTGGACTTAGAAAATTTTCACACATGTCTCAGACTTCCAGAGAGGGGAGCATGTCAGTGCGCGCATCCGATTTCAGTTCCAGAGCGATTCACCCGATGAGTCCTTCATACTTAGTCGTTTTTTGCAAAATTTCGGACATTTTGAAAATTTCACTTTTTTTGTGAAAATCTCCGCTAAATGAGGTTATAGTATGTTAGAGGGCATCCCAGGAGGGCTCCAAATGTGTGGGTAAAATATATATCCCTTGGGGGGAAATTTGAAAAAAGTTGAATAATTTTTTTTTTCTGGACTTAGAAAATTTTCACACATATCTCAGACTGCCAGAGAGGGGAGCATGTCAGTGCGCACATCCGATTTCAGTTCCAGAGCGATTCACCCGATGAGTCCTTCATACTTAGTCGTTTTTTGCAAAATTTCTGACTTTTTGAAAATTTCACTTTTTTGTGAAAATCTTTGCTAAATGAGGTTATAGTATGTTAGAGGGCATCCCAGGAGGGCTCCAAATGTGTGGGTAAAATATATATCCCTTGGGGGGAAATTTGAAAAAAAGTTGAAAAAATTTTTTTTTCTGGACTTAGAAAATTTTCACACATGTCTCAGACTTCCAGAGAGGGGAGCATGTCAGTGCGCGCATCCGATTTCAGTTCCAGAGCGATTCACCCGATGAGTCCTTCATACTTAGTCGTTTTTTGCAAAATTTCTGACTTTTTGAAAATTTCACTTTTTTGTGAAAATCTCCGCTAAATGAGGTTATAGTATGTTAGAGGGCATCCCAGGAGGGCTCCAAATGTGTGGGTAAAATATATATCCCTTGGGGGGAAATTTGAAAAAAAGTTGAAAAAATTTTTTTTTCTGGACTTAGAAAATTTTCACACATGTCTCAGACTTCCAGAGAGGGGAGCATGTCAGTGCGCGCATCCGATTTCAGTTCCAGAGCGTTTCACCCGATGAGTCCTTCATATTTAGTCATTTTTTGCAAAATTTCTGACATTTTGAAAATTTCACTTTTTTGTGAAAATCTCTGCTAAATGAGGTTATAGTATGTTAGAGGGCATCCCAGGAGGGCTCCAGATGTGTGGGTAAAATATGTATCCCTTGGGGGGAAATTTGAAATAAAGTTGAAAAACAAATTTTTTTCTGGACTTAGAAAATTTAAACACATGTCTCAGACTTCCAGAGAGGGGAGCATGTCTATAAGCGCATCCGATTTCAGTTCCAGAGCATTTCACCCGATGAGTCCTTCATACTTAGTGTTTTTTTGGAAAAATTTTCATTTTTTGAAAATTTCACTTTTTTGTGAAAATCTCCACTAAATGAGGTTATAGTATGTTAGAGGGCATCCCAGGAGGGCTCCAAATGTGTGGGTAAAATATATATCCCTTGGGGGGAAATTTGAAAAAAAGTTGAATAATTTTTATTTCTGGACTTAGAAAATTTTCACACATGTCTCAGACTTCCAGAGAGGGGAGCATGTCAGTGAGTGCATCCGATTTCAGTTCCAGAGCGATTCACCCGATGAGTCCTTCATTCTTAGTCATTTCTTGCAAAATTTCTGACTTTTTGAAAATTTCCCTTTTTTGTGATAATCTCCGCTAAATGAGGTTATAGTATGTTAGAGGGCATCCCAGGAGGGCTCCAAATGTGTGGGTAAAATATATATCCCTTGGGGGGAAATTTGAAAAAAAGTTGAAAAAATTTTTTTTTCTGGACTTAGAAAATTTTCACACATGTCTCAGACTTCCAGAGAGGGGAGCATGTCAGTGCGCGCATCCGATTTCAGTTCCAGAGCGTTTCACCCGATGAGTCCTTCATATTTAGTCATTTTTTGCAAAATTTCTGACATTTTGAAAATTTCACTTTTTTGTGAAAATCTCTGCTAAATGAGGTTATAGTATGTTAGAGGGCATCCCAGGAGGGCTCCAGATGTGTGGGTAAAATATGTATCCCTTGGGGGGAAATTTGAAATAAAGTTGAAAAACAAATTTTTTTCTGGACTTAGAAAATTTAAACACATGTCTCAGACTTCCAGAGAGGGGAGCATGTCTATAAGCGCATCCGATTTCAGTTCCAGAGCATTTCACCCGATGAGTCCTTCATACTTAGTGTTTTTTTGGAAAAATTTTCATTTTTTGAAAATTTCACTTTTTTGTGAAAATCTCCACTAAATGAGGTTATAGTATGTTAGAGGGCATCCCAGGAGGGCTCCAAATGTGTGGGTAAAATATATATCCCTTGGGGGGAAATTTGAAAAAAAGTTGAATAATTTTTATTTCTGGACTTAGAAAATTTTCACACATGTCTCAGACTTCCAGAGAGGGGAGCATGTCAGTGAGTGCATCCGATTTCAGTTCCAGAGCGATTCACCCGATGAGTCCTTCATACTTAGTCGTTTTTTGCAAAATTTCTGACTTTTTGAAAATTTCACTTTTTTGTGAAAATCTACGCTAAATGAGGTTATAGTATGTTAGAGGGCATCCCAGGAGGGCTCCAAATGTGTGGGTAAAACATATATCCCTTGGGGGGAAATTTGAAAAAAAGTTGAAAAAAATTTTTTTTATGGACTTAGAAAATTTTCACACATGTCTCAGACTTCCAGAGAGGGGAGCATGTCAGTGCGCGCATCCGATTTCAGTTCCAGAGCGATTCACCCGATGAGTCCTTCATACTTAGTCGTTTTTTGCAAAATTTCTGACTTTTTGAAAATTTCACTTTTTTGTGAAAATCTCCGCTAAATGAGGTTATAGTATGTTAGAGGGCATCCCAGGAGGGCTCCAAATGTGTGGGTAAAATATATATCCCTTGGGGGGAAATTTGAAAAAAAGTTGAAAAAAATTTTTTTTATGGACTTAGAAAATTTTCACACATGTCTCAGACTTCCAGAGAGGGGAGCATGTCAGTGCGCGCATCCGATTTCAGTTCCAGAGCGATTCACCCGATGAGTCCTTCATACTTAGTCGTTTTTTGCAAAATTTCTGACTTTTTGAAAATTTCACTTTTTTGTGAAAATCTCCGCTAAATGAGGTTATAGTATGTTAGAGGGCATCCCAGGAGGGCTCCAAATGTGTGGGTAAAATATATATCCCTTGGGGGGAAATTTGAAAAAAAGTTGAATAATTTTTTTTTCTGGACTTAGAAAATTTTCACACATGTCTCAGACTTCCAGAGAGGGGAGCATGTCAGTGCGCGCATCCGATTTCAGTTCCAGAGCGATTCACCCGATGAGTCCTTCATACTTAGTCGTTTTTTGCAAAATTTCGGACATTTTGAAAATTTCACTTTTTTTGTGAAAATCTCCGCTAAATGAGGTTATAGTATGTTAGAGGGCATCCCAGGAGGGCTCCAAATGTGTGGGTAAAATATATATCCCTTGGGGGGAAATTTGAAAAAAGTTGAATAATTTTTTTTTTCTGGACTTAGAAAATTTTCACACATATCTCAGACTGCCAGAGAGGGGAGCATGTCAGTGCGCACATCCGATTTCAGTTCCAGAGCGATTCACCCGATGAGTCCTTCATACTTAGTCGTTTTTTGCAAAATTTCTGACTTTTTGAAAATTTCACTTTTTTGTGAAAATCTTTGCTAAATGAGGTTATAGTATGTTAGAGGGCATCCCAGGAGGGCTCCAAATGTGTGGGTAAAATATATATCCCTTGGGGGGAAATTTGAAAAAAAGTTGAAAAAATTTTTTTTTCTGGACTTAGAAAATTTTCACACATGTCTCAGACTTCCAGAGAGGGGAGCATGTCAGTGCGCGCATCCGATTTCAGTTCCAGAGCGATTCACCCGATGAGTCCTTCATACTTAGTCGTTTTTTGCAAAATTTCTGACTTTTTGAAAATTTCACTTTTTTGTGAAAATCTCCGCTAAATGAGGTTATAGTATGTTAGAGGGCATCCCAGGAGGGCTCCAAATGTGTGGGTAAAATATATATCCCTTGGGGGGAAATTTGAAAAAAAGTTGAAAAAATTTTTTTTTCTGGACTTAGAAAATTTTCACACATGTCTCAGACTTCCAGAGAGGGGAGCATGTCAGTGCGCGCATCCGATTTCATTTCCAGAGCGATTCACCCGATGAGTCCTTCATACTTAGTCGTTTTTTGCAAAATTTCTGACTTTTTGAAAATTTCACTTTTTTTGTGAAAATCTTTGCTAAATGAGGTTATAGTATGTTAGAGGGCATCCCAGGAGGGCTCCAAATGTGTGGGTAAAATATATATCCCTTGGGGGGAAATTTGAAAAAAAGTTGAAAAAAAATTTTTTTATGGACTTAGAAAATTTTCACACATGTCTCAGACTTCCAGAGAGGGGAGCATGTCAGTGCGCGCATCCGATTTCAGTTCCAGAGCGATTCACCCGATGAGTCCTTCATACTTAGTCGTTTTTTGCAAAATTTCTGACTTTTTGAAAATTTCACTTTTTTGTGAAAATCTCCGCTAAATGAGGTTATAGTATGTTAGAGGGCATCCCAGGAGGGCTCCAAATGTGTGGGTAAAATATATATCCCTTGGGGGGAAATTTGAAAAAAAGTTGAATAATTTTTTTTTTCTGGACTTAGAAAATTTTCACACATGTCTCAGACTTCCAGAGAGGGGAGCATGTCAGTGCGCGCATCCGATTTCAGTTCCAGAGCGATTCACCCGATGAGTCCTTCATACTTAGTCGTTTTTTGCAAAATTTCTGACTTTTTGAAAATTTCACTTTTTTGTGAAAATCTCCGCTAAATGAGGTTATAGTATGTTAGAGGGCATCCCAGGAGGGCTCCAAATGTGTGGGTAAAATATATATCCCTTGGGGGGAAATTTGAAAAAAAGTTGAATAATTTTTTTTTTCTGGACTTAGAAAATTTTCACACATGTCTCAGACTTCCAGAGAGGGGAGCATGTCAGTGCGCGCATCCGATTTCAGTTCCAGAGCGATTCACCCGATGAGTCCTTCATACTTAGTCGTTTTTTGCAAAATTTCTGACTTTTTGAAAATTTCACTTTTTTGTGAAAATCTCCGCTAAATGAGGTTATAGTATGTTAGAGGGCATCCCAGGAGGGCTCCAAATGTGTGGGTAAAATATATATCCCTTGGGGGGAAATTTGAAAAAAAGTTGAATAATTTTTTTTTTCTGGACTTAGAAAATTTTCACACATGTCTCAGACTTCCAGAGAGGGGAGCATGTCAGTGCGCGCATCCGATTTCAGTTCCAGAGCGATTCACCCGATGAGTCCTTCATACTTAGTCGTTTTTTGCAAAATTTCTGACTTTTTGAAAATTTCACTTTTTTGTGAAAATCTCCGCTAAATGAGGTTATAGTATGTTAGAGGGCATCCCAGGAGGGCTCCAAATGCGTGGGTAAAATATATATCCCTTGGGGGGAAATTTGAAAAAAAGTTGAATAATTTTTTTTTTCTGGACTTAGAAAATTTTCACACATGTCTCAGACTTCCAGAGAGGGGAGCATGTCAGTGCGCGCATCCGATTTCAGTTCCAGAGCGATTCACCCGATGAGTGCTTCATACTTAGTAGTTTTTTGCAAAATTTCTGACATTTTGAAAATTTCACTTTTTTGTGAAAATCTCTGCTAAATGAGGTTATAGTATGTTAGAGGGCATCCCAGGAGGGCTCCAGATGTGTGGGTAAAATATATATCCCTTGGGGGGAAATTTGAAAAAAAGTTGAAAAACAAATTTTTTTCTGGACTTAGAAAATTTAAACACATGTCTCAGACTTCCAGAGAGGGGAGCATGTCAGTGCGTGCATCCGATTTCAGTTCCAGAGCGATTTACCCGATGAGTCCTTCATATTTAGTCATTTTTTGCAAAATTTCTGACTTTTTGAAAATTTCACTTTTTTGTGAAAATCTCCGCTAAATGAGGTTATAGTATGTTAGAGGGCATCCCAGGAGGGCTCCAAATGTGTGGGTAAAATATATATCCCTTGGGGGGAAATTTGAAAAAAAGTTGAATAATTTTTTTTTCTGGACTTAGAAAATTTTCACACATGTCTCAGACTTCCAGAGAGGGGAGCATGTCTATAAGCGCATCCGATTTCAGTTCCAGAGCGTTTCACCCGATGAGTCCTTCATACTTAGTCGTTTTTTGGAAAAATTTTCATTTTTTGAAAATTTCACTTTTTTGTGAAAATCTCTGCTAAATGAGGTTATAGTATGTTAGAGGGCATCCCAGGAGGGCTCCAAATGTGTGGGTAAAATATATATCCCTTGGGGGGAAATTTGAAAAAAAGTTGAATAATTTTTATTTCTGGACTTAGAAAATTTTCACACGTCTCAGACTTCCAGAGAGGGGAGCATGTCAGTGCGTGCATCCGATTTCAGTTCCAGAGCGATTCACCCGATGAGTCCTTCATACTTAGTCGTTTTTTGCAAAATTTCTGACTTTTTGAAAATTTCACTTTTTTGTGAAAATCTCCGCTAAATGAGGTTATAGTATGTTAGAGGGCATCCCAGGAGGGCTCCAAATGTGTGGGTAAAATATATATCCCTTGGGGGGAAATTTGAAAAAAAGTTGAATAATTTTTTTTTTCTGGACTTAGAAAATTTTCACACATGTCTCAGACTTCCAGAGAGGGGAGCATGTCAGTGCGCGCATCCGATTTCAGTTCCAGAGCGATTCACCCGATGAGTCCTTCATACTTAGTCGTTTTTTGCAAAATTTCTGACTTTTTGAAAATTTCACTTTTTTGTGAAAATCTCCGCTAAATGAGGTTATAGTATGTTAGAGGGCATCCCAGGAGGGCTCCAAATGTGTGGGTAAAATATATATCCCTTGGGGGGAAATTTGAAAAAAAGTTGAATAATTTTTTTTTTCTGGACTTAGAAAATTTTCACACATGTCTCAGACTTCCAGAGAGGGGAGCATGTCAGTGCGCGCATCCGATTTCAGTTCCAGAGCGATTCACCCGATGAGTCCTTCATACTTAGTCGTTTTTTGCAAAATTTCTGACTTTTTGAAAATTTCACTTTTTTGTGAAAATCTCCGCTAAATGAGGTTATAGTATGTTAGAGGGCATCCCAGGAGGGCTCCAAATGTGTGGGTAAAATATATATCCCTTGGGGGGAAATTTGAAAAAAAGTTGAATAATTTTTTTTTTCTGGACTTAGAAAATTTTCACACATGTCTCAGACTTCCAGAGAGGGGAGCATGTCAGTGCGCGCATCCGATTTCAGTTCCAGAGCGATTCACCCGATGAGTCCTTCATACTTAGTCGTTTTTTGCAAAATTTCTGACTTTTTGAAAATTTCACTTTTTTGTGAAAATCTCCGCTAAATGAGGTTATAGTATGTTAGAGGGCATCCCAGGAGGGCTCCAAATGCGTGGGTAAAATATATATCCCTTGGGGGGAAATTTGAAAAAAAGTTGAATAATTTTTTTTTTCTGGACTTAGAAAATTTTCACACATGTCTCAGACTTCCAGAGAGGGGAGCATGTCAGTGCGCGCATCCGATTTCAGTTCCAGAGCGATTCACCCGATGAGTGCTTCATACTTAGTAGTTTTTTGCAAAATTTCTGACATTTTGAAAATTTCACTTTTTTGTGAAAATCTCTGCTAAATGAGGTTATAGTATGTTAGAGGGCATCCCAGGAGGGCTCCAGATGTGTGGGTAAAATATATATCCCTTGGGGGGAAATTTGAAAAAAAGTTGAAAAACAAATTTTTTTCTGGACTTAGAAAATTTAAACACATGTCTCAGACTTCCAGAGAGGGGAGCATGTCAGTGCGTGCATCCGATTTCAGTTCCAGAGCGATTTACCCGATGAGTCCTTCATATTTAGTCATTTTTTGCAAAATTTCTGACTTTTTGAAAATTTCACTTTTTTGTGAAAATCTCCGCTAAATGAGGTTATAGTATGTTAGAGGGCATCCCAGGAGGGCTCCAAATGTGTGGGTAAAATATATATCCCTTGGGGGGAAATTTGAAAAAAAGTTGAATAATTTTTTTTTCTGGACTTAGAAAATTTTCACACATGTCTCAGACTTCCAGAGAGGGGAGCATGTCTATAAGCGCATCCGATTTCAGTTCCAGAGCGTTTCACCCGATGAGTCCTTCATACTTAGTCGTTTTTTGGAAAAATTTTCATTTTTTGAAAATTTCACTTTTTTGTGAAAATCTCTGCTAAATGAGGTTATAGTATGTTAGAGGGCATCCCAGGAGGGCTCCAAATGTGTGGGTAAAATATATATCCCTTGGGGGGAAATTTGAAAAAAAGTTGAATAATTTTTATTTCTGGACTTAGAAAATTTTCACACGTCTCAGACTTCCAGAGAGGGGAGCATGTCAGTGCGTGCATCCGATTTCAGTTCCAGAGCGATTCACCCGATGAGTCCTTCATACTTAGTCGTTTTTTGCAAAATTTCTGACTTTTTGAAAATTTCACTTTTTTGTGAAAATCTCCGCTAAATGAGGTTATAGTATGTTAGAGGGCATCCCAGGAGGGCTCCAAATGTGTGGGTAAAATATATATCCCTTGGGGGGAAATTTGAAAAAAAGTTGAATAATTTTTTTTTTCTGGACTTAGAAAATTTTCACACATGTCTCAGACTTCCAGAGAGGGGAGCATGTCAGTGCGCGCATCCGATTTCAGTTCCAGAGCGATTCACCCGATGAGTCCTTCATACTTAGTCGTTTTTTGCAAAATTTCTGACTTTTTGAAAATTTCACTTTTTTGTGAAAATCTCCGCTAAATGAGGTTATAGTATGTTAGAGGGCATCCCAGGAGGGCTCCAAATGTGTGGGTAAAATATATATCCCTTGGGGGGAAATTTGAAAAAAAGTTGAATAATTTTTTTTTTCTGGACTTAGAAAATTTTCACACATGTCTCAGACTTCCAGAGAGGGGAGCATGTCAGTGCGCGCATCCGATTTCAGTTCCAGAGCGATTCACCCGATGAGTCCTTCATACTTAGTCGTTTTTTGCAAAATTTCTGACTTTTTGAAAATTTCACTTTTTTGTGAAAATCTACGCTAAATGAGGTTATAGTATGTTAGAGGGCATCCCAGGAGGGCTCCAAATGTGTGGGTAAAATATATATCCCTTGGGCGGAAATTTGAAAAAAAGTTGAAAAATTTTTTTTTTCCGGACTTAGAAAATTTTCACACATGTCTCAGACTTCCAGAGAGGGGAGCATGTCAGTGCGCGCATCCGATTTCAGTTCCAGAGCGATTCACCCAATGAGTCCTTCATACTTATGTGTGGGTAAAATATATATCCCTTGGGGGGAAATTTGAAAAAAAGTTGAAAAAAATTTTTTTTCTGGACTTAGAAAATTTTCACACATGTCTCAGACTTCCAGAGAGGGGAGCATGTCAGTGCGCGCATCCGATTTCAGTTCCAGAGCGATTCACCCAATGAGTCCTTCATACTTAGTCGTTTTTTGGAAAAATTTTCACTTTTTGAAATTTTCACTTTTTTGTGAAAATCTCCGCTAAATGAGGTTATAGTATGTTAGAGGGCATCCCAGGAGGGCTCCAAATGTGTGGGTAAAATATATATCCCTTGGGGGGAAATTTGAAAAAAAGTTGAATAATTTTTTTTTTCTGGACTTAGAAAATTTTCACACATGTCTCAGACTTCCAGAGAGGGGAGCATGTCAGTGCGCGCATCCGATTTCAGTTCCAGAGCGATTCACCCGATGAGTGCTTCATACTTAGTAGTTTTTTTGCAAAATTTCTGACATTTTGAAAATTTCACTTTTTTGTGAAAATCTCTGCTAAATGAGGTTATAGTATGTTAGAGGGCATCCCAGGAGGGCTCCAGATGTGTGGGTAAAATATATATCCCTTGGGGGGAAATTTGAAAAAAAGTTGAAAAACAAATTTTTTTCTGGACTTAGAAAATTTAAACACATGTCTCAGACTTCCAGAGAGGGGAGCATGTCAGTGCGTGCATCCGATTTCAGTTCCAGAGCGATTCACCCGATGAGTCCTTCATATTTAGTCATTTTTTGCAAAATTTCTGACTTTTTGAAAATTTCACTTTTTTGTGAAAATCTCCGCTAAATGAGGTTATAGTATGTTAGAGGGCATCCCAGGAGGGCTCCAAATGTGTGGGTAAAATATATATCCCTTGGGGGGAAATTTGAAAAAAAGTTGAATAATTTTTATTTCTGGACTTAGAAAATTTTCACACGTCTCAGACTTCCAGAGAGGGGAGCATGTCAGTGCGCGCATCCGATTTCAGTTCCAGAGCGATTCACCCGATGAGTCCTTCATACTTAGTCGTTTTTTGCAAAATTTCTGACTTTTTGAAAATTTCACTTTTTTGTGAAAATCTACGCTAAATGAGGTTATAGTATGTTAGAGGGCATCCCAGGAGGGCTCCAAATGTGTGGGTAAAATATATATCCCTTGGGCGGAAATTTGAAAAAAAGTTGAAAAAATTTTTTTTTCCGGACTTAGAAAATTTTCACACATGTCTCAGACTTCCAGAGAGGGGAGCATGTCAGTGCGCGCATCCGATTTCAGTTCCAGAGCGATTCACCCAATGAGTCCTTCATACTTATGTGTGGGTAAAATATATATCCCTTGGGGGGAAATTTGAAAAAAAGTTGAAAAAATTTTTTTTTCTGGACTTAGAAAATTTTCACACATGTCTCAGACTTCCAGAGAGGGGAGCATGTCAGTGCGCGCATCCGATTTCAGTTCCAGAGCGTTTCACCCGATGAGTCCTTCATATTTAGTCATTTTTTGCAAAATTTCTGACTTTTTGAAAATTTCACTTTTTTGTGAAAATCTCCGCTAAATGAGGTTATAGTATGTTAGAGGGCATCCCAGGAGGGCTCCAAATGTGTGGGTAAAATATATATCCCTTGGGGGGAAATTTGAAAAAAAGTTGAATAATTTTTATTTCTGGACTTAGAAAATTTTCACACGTCTCAGACTTCCAGAGAGGGGAGCATGTCAGTGCGCGCATCCGATTTCAGTTCCAGAGCGATTCACCCGATGAGTCCTTCATACTTAGTCGTTTTTTGCAAAATTTCTGACTTTTTGAAAATTTCACTTTTTTGTGAAAATCTCCGCTAAATGAGGTTATAGTATGTTAGAGGGCATCCCAGGAGGGCTCCAAATGTGTGGGTAAAATATATATCCCTTGGGGGGAAATTTGAAAAAAAGTTTAAAAAATTTTTTTTTCTGGACTTAGAAAATTTTCACACATGTCTCAGACTTCCAGAGAGGGGAGCATGTCAGTGCGCGCATCCGATTTCAGTTCCAGAGCGATTCACCCGATGAGTCCTTCATACTTAGTCGTTTTTTGCAAAATTTCTGACTTTTTGAAAATTTCACTTTTTTGTGAAAATCTCCGCTAAATGAGGTTATAGTATGTTAGAGGGCATCCCAGGAGGGCTCCAAATGTGTGGGTAAAATATATATCCCTTGGGAGAAATTTTAAAAAAAGTTGAAAAATTTTTTTTTTCTGGACTTAGAAAATTTTCACAGATGTCTCAGACTTCCAGAGAGGGGAGCATGTCTATAAGAGCATCCGATTTCAGTTCCAGAGCGTTTCACCCGATGAGTCCTTCATACTTAGTCGTTTTTTGCAAAATTTCTGACTTTTTGAAAATTTCACTTTTTTGTGAAAATCTCCGCTAAATGAGGTTATAGTATGTTAGAGGGCATCCCAGGAGGGCTCCAAATGTGTGGGTAAAATATATATCCCTTGGGGGGAAATTTGAAAAAAGTTGAATAATTTTTTTTTTCTGGACTTAGAAAATTTTCACACATGTCTCAGACTTCCAGAGAGGGGAGCATGTCAGTGCGCGCATCCGATTTCAGTTCCAGAGCGATTCACCCGATGAGTCCTTCATACTTAGTCATTTTTTGCAAAATTTCTGACTTTTTGAAAATTTCACTTTTTTGTGAAAATCTCCGCTAAATGAGGTTATAGTATGTTAGAGGGCATCCCAGGAGGGCTCCAAATGTGTGGGTAAAATATATATCCCTTGGGGGGAAATTTGAAAAAAAGTTGAATAATTTTTATTTCTGGACTTAGAAAATTTTCACACATGTCTCAGACTTCCAGAGAGGGGAGCATGTCAGTGCGCGCATCCGATTTCAGTTCCAGAGCGATTCACCCGATGAGTCCTTCATACTTAGTCGTTTTTTGCAAAATTTCTGACTTTTTGAAAATTTCCCTTTTTTTGAAAATCTACGCTAAATGAGGTTATAGTATGTTAGAGGGCATCCCAGGAGGGCTCCAAATGTGTGGGTAAAATATATATCCCTTGGGGGGAAATTTGAAAAAAAGTTTAAAAAAATTTTTTTTATGGACTTAGAAAATTTTCACACATGTCTCAGACTTCCAGAGAGGGGAGCATGTCAGTGCGCGCATCCGATTTCAGTTCCAGAGCGATACACCCGATGAGTCCTTCATTCTTAGTCGTTTCTTGCAAAATTTCTGACTTTTTGAAAATTTCCCTTTTTTGTGATAATCTCCGCTAAATGAGGTTATAGTATGTTAGAGGGCATCCCAGGAGGGCTCCAAATGTGTGGGTAAAATATATATCCCTTGGGGGGAAATTTGAAAAAAAGTTGAAAAATTTTTTTTTTCTGGACTTAGAAAATTTTCACACATGTCTCAGACTTCCAGAGAGGGGAGCATGTCAGTGCGCGCATCCGATTTCAGTTCCAGAGCGTTTCACCCGATGAGTCCTTCATATTTAGTCATTTTTTGCAAAATTTCTGACTTTTTGAAAATTTCACTTTTTTGTGAAAATCTCTGCTAAATGAGGTTATAGTATGTTAGAGGGCATCCCAGGAGGGCTCCAGATGTGTGGGTAAAATATGTATCCCTTGGGGGGAAATTTGAAAAAAAGTTGAAAAACAAATTTTTTTCTGGACTTAGAAAATTTAAACACATGTCTCAGACTTCCAGAGAGGGGAGCATGTCAGTGCGTGCATCCGATTTCAGTTCCAGAGCGATTCACCCGATGAGTCCTTCATATTTAGTCATTTTTTGCAAAATTTCTGACTTTTTGAAAATTTCACTTTTTTGTGAAAATCTCCGCTAAATGAGGTTATAGTATGTTAGAGGGCATCCCAGGAGGGCTCCAAATGTGTGGGTAAAATATATATCCCTTGGGGGAAATTTGAAAAAAAGTTGAAAAATTTTTTTTTTCTGGACTTAGAAAATTTTCACACATGTCTCAGACTTCCAGAGAGGGGAGCATGTCTATAAGCGCATCCGATTTCAGTTCCAGAGCGTTTCACCCGATGAGTCCTTCATACTTAGTGTTTTTTTGGAAAAATTTTCATTTTTTGAAAATTTCACTTTTTTGTGAAAATCTCCACTAAATGAGGTTATAGTATGTTAGAGGGCATCCCAGGAGGGCTCCAAATGTGTGGGTAAAATATATATCCCTTGGGGGGAAATTTGAAAAAAAGTTGAATAATTTTTATTTCTGGACTTAGAAAATTTTCACACATGTCTCAGACTTCCAGAGAGGGGAGCATGTCAGTGCGCGCATCCGATTTCAGTTCCAGAGCGTTTCACCCGATGAGTCCTTCATATTTAGTCATTTTTTGCAAAATTTCTGACTTTTTGAAAATTTCACTTTTTTGTGAAAATCTCTGCTAAATGAGTTTATAGTATGTTAGAGGGCATCCCAGGAGGGCTCCAGATGTGTGGGTAAAATATATATCCCTTGGGGGGAAATTTGAAAAAAAGTTGAAAAACAAATTTTTTTCTGGACTTAGAAAATTTAAACACATATCTCAGACTTCCAGAGAGGGGAGCATGTCAGTGCGTGCATCCGATTTCAGTTCCAGAGCGATTCACCCGATGAGTCCTTCATATTTAGTCATTTTTTGCAAAATTTCTGACTTTTTGAAAATTTCACTTTTTTGTGAAAATCTCCGCTAAATGAGGTTATAGTATGTTAGAGGGCATCCCAGGAGGGCTCCAAATGTGTGGGTAAAATATATATCCCTTGGGGGAAATTTGAAAAAAAGTTGAAAAAATTTTTTTTTTCTGGACTTAGAAAATTTTCACACATGTCTCAGACTTCCAGAGAGGGGAGCATGTCAGTGCGCGCATCCGATTTCAGTTCCAGAGCGATTCACCCAATGAGTCCTTCATACTTAGTCGTTTTTTGGAAAAATTTTCACTTTTTGAAATTTTCACTTTTTTGTGAAAATCTCCGCTAAATGAGGTTATAGTATGTTAGAGGGCATCCCAGGAGGGCTCCAAATGTGTGGGTAAAATATATATCCCTTGGGGGGAAATTTGAAAAAAAGTTGAATAATTTTTTTTTCTGGACTTAGAAAATTTTCACACATGTCTCAGACTTCCAGAGAGGGGAGCATGTCAGTGCGCGCATCCGATTTCAGTTCCAGAGCGATTCACCCGATGAGTCCTTCATACTTAGTCGTTTTTTGCAAAATTTCTGACTTTTTGAAAATTTCACTTTTTTGTGAAAATCTCCGCTAAATGAGGTTATAGTATGTTAGAGGGCATCCCAGGAGGGCTCCAAATGTGTGGGTAAAATATATATCCCTTGGGGGGAAATTTGAAAAAAAGTTTAAAAAATTTTTTTTTCTGGACTTAGAAAATTTTCACACATGTCTCAGACTTCCAGAGAGGGGAGCATGTCAGTGCGCGCATCCGATTTCAGTTCCAGAGCGATTCACCCGATGAGTCCTTCATACTTAGTCGTTTTTTGCAAAATTTCTGACTTTTTGAAAATTTCACTTTTTTGTGAAAATCTCCGCTAAATGAGGTTATAGTATGTTAGAGGGCATCCCAGGAGGGCTCCAAATGTGTGGGTAAAATATATATCCCTTGGGAGAAATTTGAAAAAAAGTTGAAAAATTTTTTTTTTCTGGACTTAGAAAATTTTCACAGATGTCTCAGACTTCCAGAGAGGGGAGCATGTCTATAAGCGCATCCGATTTCAGTTCCAGAGCGTTTCACCCGATGAGTCCTTCATACTTAGTCGTTTTTTGCAAAATTTCTGACTTTTTGAAAATTTCACTTTTTTGTGAAAATCTCCGCTAAATGAGGTTATAGTATGTTAGAGGGCATCCCAGGAGGGCTCCAAATGTGTGGGTAAAATATATATCCCTTGGGGGGAAATTTGAAAAAAGTTGAATAATTTTTTTTTTCTGGACTTAGAAAATTTTCACACATGTCTCAGACTTCCAGAGAGGGGAGCATGTCAGTGCGCGCATCCGATTTCAGTTCCAGAGCGATTCACCCGATGAGTCCTTCATACTTAGTCATTTTTTGCAAAATTTCTGACTTTTTGAAAATTTCACTTTTTTGTGAAAATCTCCGCTAAATGAGGTTATAGTATGTTAGAGGGCATCCCAGGAGGGCTCCAAATGTGTGGGTAAAATATATATCCCTTGGGGGGAAATTTGAAAAAAAGTTGAATAATTTTTATTTCTGGACTTAGAAAATTTTCACACATGTCTCAGACTTCCAGAGAGGGGAGCATGTCAGTGCGCGCATCCGATTTCAGTTCCAGAGCGATTCACCCGATGAGTCCTTCATACTTAGTCGTTTTTTGCAAACTTTCTGACTTTTTGAAAATTTCCCTTTTTTTGAAAATCTACGCTAAATGAGGTTATAGTATGTTAGAGGGCATCCCAGGAGGGCTCCAAATGTGTGGGTAAAATATATATCCCTTTGGGGGGAAATTTGAAAAAAAGTTTAAAAAAATTTTTTTTATGGACTTAGAAAATTTTCACACATGTCTCAGACTTCCAGAGAGGGGAGCATGTCAGTGCGCGCATCCGATTTCAGTTCCAGAGCGATACACCCGATGAGTCCTTCATTCTTAGTCGTTTCTTGCAAAATTTCTGACTTTTTGAAAATTTCCCTTTTTTGTGATAATCTCCGCTAAATGAGGTTATAGTATGTTAGAGGGCATCCCAGGAGGGCTCCAAATGTGTGGGTAAAATATATATCCCTTGGGGGGAAATTTGAAAAAAAGTTGAAAAAATTTTTTTTTCTGGACTTAGAAAATTTTCACACATGTCTCAGACTTCCAGAGAGGGGAGCATGTCAGTGCGCGCATCCGATTTCAGTTCCAGAGCGTTTCACCCGATGAGTCCTTCATATTTAGTCATTTTTTGCAAAATTTCTGACTTTTTGAAAATTTCACTTTTTTGTGAAAATCTCTGCTAAATGAGGTTATAGTATGTTAGAGGGCATCCCAGGAGGGCTCCAGATGTGTGGGTAAAATATGTATCCCTTGGGGGGAAATTTGAAAAAAAGTTGAAAAACAAATTTTTTTCTGGACTTAGAAAATTTAAACACATGTCTCAGACTTCCAGAGAGGGGAGCATGTCAGTGCGTGCATCCGATTTCAGTTCCAGAGCGATTCACCCGATGAGTCCTTCATATTTAGTCATTTTTTGCAAAATTTCTGACTTTTTGAAAATTTCACTTTTTTGTGAAAATCTCCACTAAATGAGGTTATAGTATGTTAGAGGGCATCCCAGGAGGGCTCCAAATGTGTGGGTAAAATATATATCCCTTGGGGGAAATTTGAAAAAAAGTTGAAAAATTTTTTTTTTCTGGACTTAGAAAATTTTCACACATGTCTCAGACTTCCAGAGAGGGGAGCATGTCTATAAGCGCATCCGATTTCAGTTCCAGAGCGTTTCACCCGATGAGTCCTTCATACTTAGTGTTTTTTTGGAAAAATTTTCATTTTTTGAAAATTTCACTTTTTTGTGAAAATCTCCACTAAATGAGGTTATAGTATGTTAGAGGGCATCCCAGGAGGGCTCCAAATGTGTGGGTAAAATATATATCCCTTGGGGGGAAATTTGAAAAAAAGTTGAATAATTTTTATTTCTGGACTTAGAAAATTTTCACACATGTCTCAGACTTCCAGAGAGGGGAGCATGTCAGTGCGCGCATCCGATTTCAGTTCCAGAGCGTTTCACCCGATGAGTCCTTCATATTTAGTCATTTTTTGCAAAATTTCTGACTTTTTGAAAATTTCACTTTTTTGTGAAAATCTCTGCTAAATGAGTTTATAGTATGTTAGAGGGCATCCCAGGAGGGCTCCAGATGTGTGGGTAAAATATATATCCCTTGGGGGGAAATTTGAAAAAAAGTTGAAAAACAAATTTTTTTCTGGACTTAGAAAATTTAAACACATATCTCAGACTTCCAGAGAGGGGAGCATGTCAGTGCGTGCATCCGATTTCAGTTCCAGAGCGATTCACCCGATGAGTCCTTCATATTTAGTCATTTTTTGCAAAATTTCTGACTTTTTGAAAATTTCACTTTTTTGTGAAAATCTCCGCTAAATGAGGTTATAGTATGTTAGAGGGCATCCCAGGAGGGCTCCAAATGTGTGGGTAAAATATATATCCCTTGGGGGAAATTTGAAAAAAAGTTGAAAAAAATTTTTTTTTCTGGACTTAGAAAATTTTCACACATGTCTCAGACTTCCAGAGAGGGGAGCATGTCAGTGCGCGCATCCGATTTCAGTTCCAGAGCGATTCACCCAATGAGTCCTTCATACTTAGTCGTTTTTTGGAAAAATTTTCACTTTTTGAAATTTTCACTTTTTTGTGAAAATCTCCGCTAAATGAGGTTATAGTATGTTAGAGGGCATCCCAGGAGGGCTCCAAATGTGTGGGTAAAATATATATCCCTTGGGGGGAAATTTGAAAAAAAGTTGAATAATTTTTTTTTCTGGACTTAGAAAATTTTCACACATGTCTCAGACTTCCAGAGAGGGGAGCATGTCAGTGCGCGCATCCGATTTCAGTTCCAGAGCGATTCACCCGATGAGTCCTTCATACTTAGTCGTTTTTTGCAAAATTTCTGACTTTTTGAAAATTTCACTTTTTTGTGAAAATCTCCGCTAAATGAGGTTATAGTATGTTAGAGGGCATCCCAGGAGGGCTCCAAATGTGTGGGTAAAATATATATCCCTTGGGGGGAAATTTGAAAAAAAGTTTAAAAAATTTTTTTTTCTGGACTTAGAAAATTTTCACACATGTCTCAGACTTCCAGAGAGGGGAGCATGTCAGTGCGCGCATCCGATTTCAGTTCCAGAGCGATTCACCCGATGAGTCCTTCATACTTAGTCGTTTTTTGCAAAATTTCTGACTTTTTGAAAATTTCACTTTTTTGTGAAAATCTCCGCTAAATGAGGTTATAGTATGTTAGAGGGCATCCCAGGAGGGCTCCAAATGTGTGGGTAAAATATATATCCCTTGGGAGAAATTTGAAAAAAAGTTGAAAAATTTTTTTTTTCTGGACTTAGAAAATTTTCACAGATGTCTCAGACTTCCAGAGAGGGGAGCATGTCTATAAGCGCATCCGATTTCAGTTCCAGAGCGTTTCACCCGATGAGTCCTTCATACTTAGTCGTTTTTTGCAAAATTTCTGACTTTTTGAAAATTTCACTTTTTTGTGAAAATCTCCGCTAAATGAGGTTATAGTATGTTAGAGGGCATCCCAGGAGGGCTCCAAATGTGTGGGTAAAATATATATCCCTTGGGGGGAAATTTGAAAAAAGTTGAATAATTTTTTTTTTCTGGACTTAGAAAATTTTCACACATGTCTCAGACTTCCAGAGAGGGGAGCATGTCAGTGCGCGCATCCGATTTCAGTTCCAGAGCGATTCACCCGATGAGTCCTTCATACTTAGTCATTTTTTGCAAAATTTCTGACTTTTTGAAAATTTCACTTTTTTGTGAAAATCTCCGCTAAATGAGGTTATAGTATGTTAGAGGGCATCCCAGGAGGGCTCCAAATGTGTGGGTAAAATATATATCCCTTGGGGGGAAATTTGAAAAAAAGTTGAATAATTTTTATTTCTGGACTTAGAAAATTTTCACACATGTCTCAGACTTCCAGAGAGGGGAGCATGTCAGTGCGCGCATCCGATTTCAGTTCCAGAGCGATTCACCCGATGAGTCCTTCATACTTAGTCGTTTTTTGCAAACTTTCTGACTTTTTGAAAATTTCCCTTTTTTTGAAAATCTACGCTAAATGAGGTTATAGTATGTTAGAGGGCATCCCAGGAGGGCTCCAAATGTGTGGGTAAAATATATATCCCTTTGGGGGGAAATTTGAAAAAAAGTTTAAAAAAATTTTTTTTATGGACTTAGAAAATTTTCACACATGTCTCAGACTTCCAGAGAGGGGAGCATGTCAGTGCGCGCATCCGATTTCAGTTCCAGAGCGATACACCCGATGAGTCCTTCATTCTTAGTCGTTTCTTGCAAAATTTCTGACTTTTTGAAAATTTCCCTTTTTTGTGATAATCTCCGCTAAATGAGGTTATAGTATGTTAGAGGGCATCCCAGGAGGGCTCCAAATGTGTGGGTAAAATATATATCCCTTGGGGGGAAATTTGAAAAAAAGTTGAAAAAATTTTTTTTTCTGGACTTAGAAAATTTTCACACATGTCTCAGACTTCCAGAGAGGGGAGCATGTCAGTGCGCGCATCCGATTTCAGTTCCAGAGCGTTTCACCCGATGAGTCCTTCATATTTAGTCATTTTTTGCAAAATTTCTGACTTTTTGAAAATTTCACTTTTTTGTGAAAATCTCTGCTAAATGAGGTTATAGTATGTTAGAGGGCATCCCAGGAGGGCTCCAGATGTGTGGGTAAAATATGTATCCCTTGGGGGGAAATTTGAAAAAAAGTTGAAAAACAAATTTTTTTCTGGACTTAGAAAATTTAAACACATGTCTCAGACTTCCAGAGAGGGGAGCATGTCAGTGCGTGCATCCGATTTCAGTTCCAGAGCGATTCACCCGATGAGTCCTTCATATTTAGTCATTTTTTGCAAAATTTCTGACTTTTTGAAAATTTCACTTTTTTGTGAAAATCTCCACTAAATGAGGTTATAGTATGTTAGAGGGCATCCCAGGAGGGCTCCAAATGTGTGGGTAAAATATATATCCCTTGGGGGGAAATTTGAAAAAAAGTTGAATAATTTTTATTTCTGGACTTAGAAAATTTTCACACATGTCTCAGACTTCCAGAGAGGGGAGCATGTCAGTGCGCGCATCCGATTTCAGTTCCAGAGCGTTTCACCCGATGAGTCCTTCATATTTAGTCATTTTTTGCAAAATTTCTGACTTTTTGAAAATTTCACTTTTTTGTGAAAATCTCTGCTAAATGAGTTTATAGTATGTTAGAGGGCATCCCAGGAGGGCTCCAGATGTGTGGGTAAAATATATATCCCTTGGGGGGAAATTTGAAAAAAAGTTGAAAAACAAATTTTTTTCTGGACTTAGAAAATTTAAACACATATCTCAGACTTCCAGAGAGGGGAGCATGTCAGTGCGTGCATCCGATTTCAGTTCCAGAGCGATTCACCCGATGAGTCCTTCATATTTAGTCATTTTTTGCAAAATTTCTGACTTTTTGAAAATTTCACTTTTTTGTGAAAATCTCCGCTAAATGAGGTTATAGTATGTTAGAGGGCATCCCAGGAGGGCTCCAAATGTGTGGGTAAAATATATATCCCTTGGGGGAAATTTGAAAAAAAGTTGAAAAAAATTTTTTTTTCTGGACTTAGAAAATTTTCACACATGTCTCAGACTTCCAGAGAGGGGAGCATGTCAGTGTGCGCATCCGATTTCAGTTCCAGAGCGATTCACCCAATGAGTCCTTCATACTTAGTCGTTTTTTGGAAAAATTTTCACTTTTTGAAATTTTCACTTTTTTGTGAAAATCTCCGCTAAATGAGGTTATAGTATGTTAGAGGGCATCCCAGGAGGGCTCCAAATGTGTGGGTAAAATATATATCCCTTGGGGGGAAATTTGAAAAAAAGTTGAATAATTTTTTTTTCTGGACTTAGAAAATTTTCACACATGTCTCAGACTTCCAGAGAGGGGAGCATGTCAGTGCGCGCATCCGATTTCAGTTCCAGAGCGTTTCACCCGATGAGTCCTTCATACTTAGTCGTTTTTTGCAAAATTTCTGACTTTTTGAAAATTTCACTTTTTTGTGAAAATCTCCGCTAAATGAGGTTATAGTATGTTAGAGGGCATCCCAGGAGGGCTCCAAATGTGTGGGTAAAATATATATCCCTTGGGGGGAAATTTGAAAAAAGTTGAATAATTTTTTTTTTCTGGACTTAGAAAATTTTCACACATGTCTCAGACTTCCAGAGAGGGGAGCATGTCAGTGCGCGCATCCGATTTCAGTTCCAGAGCGATTCACCCGATGAGTCCTTCATACTTAGTCATTTTTTGCAAAATTTCTGACTTTTTGAAAATTTCACTTTTTTGTGAAAATCTCCGCTAAATGAGGTTATAGTATGTTAGAGGGCATCCCAGGAGGGCTCCAAATGTGTGGGTAAAATATATATCCCTTGGGGGGAAATTTGAAAAAAAGTTGAATAATTTTTATTTCTGGACTTAGAAAATTTTCACACATGTCTCAGACTTCCAGAGAGGGGAGCATGTCAGTGCGCGCATCCGATTTCAGTTCCAGAGCGATTCACCCGATGAGTCCTTCATACTTAGTCGTTTTTTGCAAACTTTCTGACTTTTTGAAAATTTCCCTTTTTTTGAAAATCTACGCTAAATGAGGTTATAGTATGTTAGAGGGCATCCCAGGAGGGCTCCAAATGTGTGGGTAAAATATATATCCCTTTGGGGGGAAATTTGAAAAAAAGTTTAAAAAAATTTTTTTTATGGACTTAGAAAATTTTCACACGTCTCAGACTTCCAGAGAGGGGAGCATGTCAGTGCGCGCATCCGATTTCAGTTCCAGAGCGATACACCCGATGAGTCCTTCATTCTTAGTCGTTTCTTGCAAAATTTCTGACTTTTTGAAAATTTCCCTTTTTTGTGATAATCTCCGCTAAATGAGGTTATAGTATGTTAGAGGGCATCCCAGGAGGGCTCCAAATGTGTGGGTAAAATATATATCCCTTGGGGGGAAATTTGAAAAAAAGTTGAAAAAATTTTTTTTTCTGGACTTAGAAAATTTTCACACATGTCTCAGACTTCCAGAGAGGGGAGCATGTCAGTGCGCGCATCCGATTTCAGTTCCAGAGCGTTTCACCCGATGAGTCCTTCATATTTAGTCATTTTTTGCAAAATTTCTGACTTTTTGAAAATTTCACTTTTTTGTGAAAATCTCTGCTAAATGAGGTTATAGTATGTTAGAGGGCATCCCAGGAGGGCTCCAGATGTGTGGGTAAAATATGTATCCCTTGGGGGGAAATTTGAAAAAAAGTTGAAAAACAAATTTTTTTCTGGACTTAGAAAATTTAAACACATGTCTCAGACTTCCAGAGAGGGGAGCATGTCAGTGCGTGCATCCGATTTCAGTTCCAGAGCGATTCACCCGATGAGTCCTTCATATTTAGTCATTTTTTGCAAAATTTCTGACTTTTTGAAAATTTCACTTTTTTGTGAAAATCTCCGCTAAATGAGGTTATAGTATGTTAGAGGGCATCCCAGGAGGGCTCCAAATGTGTGGGTAAAATATATATCCCTTGGGGGAAATTTGAAAAAAAGTTGAAAAATTTTTTTTTTCTGGACTTAGAAAATTTTCACACATGTCTCAGACTTCCAGAGAGGGGAGCATGTCTATAAGCGCATCCGATTTCAGTTCCAGAGCGTTTCACCCGATGAGTCCTTCATACTTAGTGTTTTTTTGGAAAAATTTTCATTTTTTGAAAATTTCACTTTTTTGTGAAAATCTCCACTAAATGAGGTTATAGTATGTTAGAGGGCATCCCAGGAGGGCTCCAAATGTGTGGGTAAAATATATATCCCTTGGGGGGAAATTTGAAAAAAAGTTGAATAATTTTTATTTCTGGACTTAGAAAATTTTCACACATGTCTCAGACTTCCAGAGAGGGGAGCATGTCAGTGCGCGCATCCGATTTCAGTTCCAGAGCGTTTCACCCGATGAGTCCTTCATATTTAGTCATTTTTTGCAAAATTTCTGACTTTTTGAAAATTTCACTTTTTTGTGAAAATCTCTGCTAAATGAGGTTATAGTATGTTAGAGGGCATCCCAGGAGGGCTCCAGATGTGTGGGTAAAATATGTATCCCTTGGGGGGAAATTTGAAAAAAAGTTGAAAAACAAATTTTTTTCTGGACTTAGAAAATTTAAACACATGTCTCAGACTTCTAGAGAGGGGAGCATGTCAGTGTGTGCATCCGATTTCAGTTCCAGAGCGATTCACCCGATGAGTCCTTCATATTTAGTCATTTTTTGCAAAATTTCTGACTTTTTGAAAATTTCACTTTTTTGTGAAAATCTCCGCTAAATGAGGTTATAGTATGTTAGAGGGCATCCCAGGAGGGCTCCAAATGTGTGGGTAAAATATATATCCCTTGGGGGAAATTTGAAAAAAAGTTGAAAAATTTTTTTTTTCTGGACTTAGAAAATTTTCACACATGTCTCAGACTTCCAGAGAGGGGAGCATGTCTATAAGCGCATCCGATTTCAGTTCCAGAGCGTTTCACCCGATGAGTCCTTCATACTTAGTGTTTTTTTGGAAAAATTTTCATTTTTTGAAAATTTCACTTTTTTGTGAAAATCTCCACTAAATGAGGCTATAGTATGTTAGAGGGCATCCCAGGAGGGCTCCAAATGTGTGGGTAAAATATATATCCCTTGGGGGGAAATTTGAAAAAAAGTTGAATAATTTTTATTTCTGGACTTAGAAAATTTTCACACATGTCTCAGACTTCCAGAGAGGGGAGCATGTCAGTGCGCGCATCCGATTTCAGTTCCAGAGCGTTTCACCCGATGAGTCCTTCATATTTAGTCATTTTTTGCAAAATTTCAGACTTTTTGAAAATTTCACTTTTTTGTGAAAATCTCTGCTAAATGAGGTTATAGTATGTTAGAGGGCATCCCAGGAGGGCTCCAGATGTGTGGGTAAAATATGTATCCCTTGGGGGGAAATTTGAAAAAAAGTTGAAAAACAAATTTTTTTCTGGACTTAGAAAATTTAAACACATGTCTCAGACTTCCAGAGAGGGGAGCATGTCAGTGCGCGCATCCGATTTCAGTTCCAGAGCGATTCACCCGATGAGTCCTTCATACTTAGTCATTTTTTGCAAAATTTCTGACTTTTTGAAAATTTCACTTTTTTGTGAAAATCTCCGCTAAATGAGGTTATAGTATGTTAGAGGGCATCCCAGGAGGGCTCCAAATGTGTGGGTAAAATATATATCCCTTGGGGGGAAATTTGAAAAAAAGTTGAAAAAATTTTTTTTTCTGGACTTAGAAAATTTTCACACATGTCTCAGACTTCCAGAGAGGGGAGCATGTCAGTGCGCGCATCCGATTTCAGTTCCAGAGCGATTCACCCGATGAGTCCTTCATACTTAGTCGTTTTTTGCAAAATTTCTGACTTTTTGAAAATTTCACTTTTTTTGTGAAAATCTTTGCTAAATGAGGTTATAGTATGTTAGAGGGCATCCCAGGAGGGCTCCAAATGTGTGGGTAAAATATATATCCCTTGGGGGGAAATTTGAAAAAAAGTTGAAAAAATTTTTTTTTATGGACTTAGAAAATTTTCACACATGTCTCAGACTTCCAGAGAGGGGAGCATGTCTATAAGCGCATCCGATTTCAGTTCCAGAGCGTTTCACCCGATGAGTCCTTCATACTTAGTCGTTTTTTGGAAAAATTTTCATTTTTTGAAAATTTCACTTTTTTGTGAAAATCTCCGCTAAATGAGGTTATAGTATGTTAGAGGGCATCCCAGGAGGGCTCCAAATGTGTGGGTAAAATATATATCCCTTGGGGGGAAATTTGAAAAAAAGTTGAATAATTTTTATTTCTGGACTTAGAAAATTTTCTCACGTCTCAGACTTCCAGAGAGGGGAGCATGTCAGTGCGCGCATCCGATTTCAGTTCCAGAGCGATTCACCCGATGAGTCCTTCATACTTAGTCGTTTTTTGCAAAATTTCTGACTTTTTGAAAATTTCACTTTTTTGTGAAAATCTCCGCTAAATGAGGTTATAGTATGTTAGAGGGCATCCCAGGAGGGCTCCAAATGTGTGGGTAAAATATATATCCCTTGGGGGGAAATTTGAAAAAAAGTTTAAAAATTTTTTTTTTCTGGACTTAGAAAATTTTCACACATGTCTCAGACTTCCAGAGAGGGGAGCATGTCAGTGCGCGCATCCGATTTCAGTTCCAGAGCGATTCACCCGATGAGTCCTTCATACTTAGTCGTTTTTTGCAAAATTTCTGACTTTTTGAAAATTTCACTTTTTTGTGAAAATCTCCGCTAAATGAGGTTATAGTATGTTAGAGGGCATCCCAGGAGGGCTCCAAATGTGTGGGTAAAATATATATCCCTTGGGAGAAATTTGAAAAAAAGTTGAAAAATTTTTTTTTTCTGGACTTAGAAAATTTTCACAGATGTCTCAGACTTCCAGAGAGGGGAGCATGTCTATAAGCGCATCCGATTTCAGTTCCAGAGCGTTTCACCCGATGAGTCCTTCATACTTAGTCGTTTTTTGCAAAATTTCTGACTTTTTGAAAATTTCACTTTTTTGTGAAAATCTCCGCTAAATGAGGTTATAGTATGTTAGAGGGCATCCCAGGAGGGCTCCAAATGTGTGGGTAAAATATATATCCCTTGGGGGGAAATTTGAAAAAAGTTGAATAATTTTTTTTTTCTGGACTTAGAAAATTTTCACACATGTCTCAGACTTCCAGAGAGGGGAGCATGTCAGTGCGCGCATCCGATTTCAGTTCCAGAGCGATTCACCCGATGAGTCCTTCATACTTAGTCATTTTTTGCAAAATTTCTGACTTTTTGAAAATTTCACTTTTTTGTGAAAATCTCCGCTAAATGAGGTTATAGTATGTTAGAGGGCATCCCAGGAGGGCTCCAAATGTGTGGGTAAAATATATATCCCTTGGGGGGAAATTTGAAAAAAAGTTGAATAATTTTTATTTCTGGACTTAGAAAATTTTCACAAATGTCTCAGACTTCCAGAGAGGGGAGCATGTCAGTGCGCGCATCCGATTTCAGTTCCAGAGCGATACACCCGATGAGTCCTTCATTCTTAGTCGTTTCTTGCAAAATTTCTGACTTTTTGAAAATTTCCCTTTTTTGTGATAATCTCCGCTAAATGAGGTTATAGTATGTTAGAGGGCATCCCAGGAGGGCTCCAAATGTGTGGGTAAAATATATATCCCTTGGGGGGAAATTTGAAAAAAAGTTGAAAAAATTTTTTTTTCTGGACTTAGAAAATTTTCACACATGTCTCAGACTTCCAGAGAGGGGAGCATGTCAGTGCGCGCATCCGATTTCAGTTCCAGAGCGTTTCACCCGATGAGTCCTTCATACTTAGTCGTTTTTTGCAAAATTTCTGACTTTTTGAAAATTTCACTTTTTTGTGAAAATCTCCGCTAAATGAGGTTATAGTATGTTAGAGGGCATCCCAGGAGGGCTCCAAATGTGTGGGTAAAATATATATCCCTTGGGGGGAAATTTGAAAAAAGTTGAATAATTTTTTTTTTCTGGACTTAGAAAATTTTCACACATGTCTCAGACTTCCAGAGAGGGGAGCATGTCTATAAGCGCATCCGATTTCAGTTCCAGAGCGTTTCACCCGATGAGTCCTTCATACTTAGTGTTTTTTTGGAAAAATTTTCATTTTTTGAAAATTTCACTTTTTTGTGAAAATCTCCACTAAATGAGGTTATAGTATGTTAGAGGGCATCCCAGGAGGGCTCCAAATGTGTGGGTAAAATATATATCCCTTGGGGGGAAATTTGAAAAAAAGTTGAATAATTTTTATTTCTGGACTTAGAAAATTTTCACACATGTCTCAGACTTCCAGAGAGGGGAGCATGTCAGTGCGCGCATCCGATTTCAGTTCCAGAGCGTTTCACCCGATGAGTCCTTCATATTTAGTCATTTTTTGCAAAATTTCTGACTTTTTGAAAATTTCACTTTTTTGTGAAAATCTCTGCTAAATGAGTTTATAGTATGTTAGAGGGCATCCCAGGAGGGCTCCAGATGTGTGGGTAAAATATATATCCCTTGGGGGGAAATTTGAAAAAAAGTTGAAAAACAAATTTTTTTCTGGACTTAGAAAATTTAAACACATATCTCAGACTTCCAGAGAGGGGAGCATGTCAGTGCGTGCATCCGATTTCAGTTCCAGAGCGATTCACCCGATGAGTCCTTCATATTTAGTCATTTTTTGCAAAATTTCTGACTTTTTGAAAATTTCACTTTTTTGTGAAAATCTCCGCTAAATGAGGTTATAGTATGTTAGAGGGCATCCCAGGAGGGCTCCAAATGTGTGGGTAAAATATATATCCCTTGGGGGAAATTTGAAAAAAAGTTGAAAAAATTTTTTTTTTCTGGACTTAGAAAATTTTCACACATGTCTCAGACTTCCAGAGAGGGGAGCATGTCAGTGCGTGCATCCGATTTCAGTTCCAGAGCGATTCACCCAATGAGTCCTTCATACTTAGTCGTTTTTTGGCAAAATTTCTGACTTTTTGAAAATTTCACTTTTTTGTGAAAATCTCCGCTAAATGAGGTTATAGTATGTTAGAGGGCATCCCAGGAGGGCTCCAAATGTGTGGGTAAAATATATATCCCTTGGGGGGAAATTTGAAAAAAAGTTTAAAAAATTTTTTTTTCTGGACTTAGAAAATTTTCACACATGTCTCAGACTTCCAGAGAGGGGAGCATGTCAGTGCGCGCATCCGATTTCAGTTCCAGAGCGATTCACCCGATGAGTCCTTCATACTTAGTCGTTTTTTGCAAAATTTCTGACTTTTTGAAAATTTCACTTTTTTGTGAAAATCTCCGCTAAATGAGGTTATAGTATGTTAGAGGGCATCCCAGGAGGGCTCCAAATGTGTGGGTAAAATATATATCCCTTGGGGGGAAATTTGAAAAAAAGTTGAATAATTTTTATTTCTGGACTTAGAAAATTTTCACACATGTCTCAGACTTCCAGAGAGGGGAGCATGTCAGTGCGCGCATCCGATTTCAGTTCCAGAGCGATTCACCCGATGAGTCCTTCATACTTAGTCGTTTTTTGCAAACTTTCTGACTTTTTGAAAATTTCCCTTTTTTTGAAAATCTACGCTAAATGAGGTTATAGTATGTTAGAGGGCATCCCAGGAGGGCTCCAAATGTGTGGGTAAAATATATATCCCTTGGGGGGAAATTTGAAAAAAAGTTGAAAAAATTTTTTTTTATGGACTTAGAAAATTTTCACACATGTCTCAGACTTCCAGAGAGGGGAGCATGTCTATAAGCGCATCCGATTTCAGTTCCAGAGCGTTTCACCCGATGAGTCCTTCATACTTAGTCGTTTTTTGGAAAAATTTTCATTTTTTGAAAATTTCACTTTTTTGTGAAAATCTCCGCTAAATGAGGTTATAGTATGTTAGAGGGCATCCCAGGAGGGCTCCAAATGTGTGGGTAAAATATATATCCCTTGGGGGGAAATTTGAAAAAAAGTTGAAAAAATTTTTTTTTCTGGACTTAGAAAATTTTCACACATGTCTCAGACTTCCAGAGAGGGGAGCATGTCAGTGCGCGCATCCGATTTCAGTTCCAGAGCGTTTCACCCGATGAGTCCTTCATATTTAGTCATTTTTTGCAAAATTTCTGACTTTTTGAAAATTTCACTTTTTTGTGAAAATCTCTGCTAAATGAGTTTATAGTATGTTAGAGGGCATCCCAGGAGGGCTCCAGATGTGTGGGTAAAATATATATCCCTTGGGGGGAAATTTGAAAAAAAGTTGAAAAACAAATTTTTTTCTGGACTTAGAAAATTTAAACACATATCTCAGACTTCCAGAGAGGGGAGCATGTCAGTGCGTGCATCCGATTTCAGTTCCAGAGCGATTCACCCAATGAGTCCTTCATACTTAGTCGTTTTTTGGAAAAATTTTCACTTTTTGAAATTTTCACTTTTTTGTGAAAATCTCCGCTAAATGAGGTTATAGTATGTTAGAGGGCATCCCAGGAGGGCTCCAAATGTGTGGGTAAAATATATATCCCTTGGGGGGAAATTTGAAAAAAAGTTGAATAATTTTTTTTTCTGGACTTAGAAAATTTTCACACATGTCTCAGACTTCCAGAGAGGGGAGCATGTCAGTGCGCGTATCCGATTTCAGTTCCAGAGCGTTTCACCCGATGAGTCCTTCATATTTAGTCATTTTTTGCAAAATTTCTGACTTTTTGAAAATTTCACTTTTTTGTGAAAATCTCTGCTAAATGAGTTTATAGTATGTTAGAGGGCATCCCAGGAGGGCTCCAGATGTGTGGGTAAAATATATATCCCTTGGGGGGAAATTTGAAAAAAAGTTGAAAAACAAATTTTTTTCTGGACTTAGAAAATTTAAACACATATCTCAGACTTCCAGAGAGGGGAGCATGTCAGTGCGTGCATCCGATTTCAGTTCCAGAGCGATTCACCCGATGAGTCCTTCATATTTAGTCATTTTTTGCAAAATTTCTGACTTTTTGAAAATTTCACTTTTTTGTGAAAATCTCCGCTAAATGAGGTTATAGTATGTTAGAGGGCATCCCAGGAGGGCTCCAAATGTGTGGGTAAAATATATATCCCTTGGGGGAAATTTGAAAAAAAGTTGAAAAAATTTTTTTTTTCTGGACTTAGAAAATTTTCACACATGTCTCAGACTTCCAGAGAGGGGAGCATGTCAGTGCGTGCATCCGATTTCAGTTCCAGAGCGATTCACCCAATGAGTCCTTCATACTTAGTCGTTTTTTGGAAAAATTTTCACTTTTTGAAATTTTCACTTTTTTGTGAAAATCTCCGCTAAATGAGGTTATAGTATGTTAGAGGGCATCCCAGGAGGGCTCCAAATGTGTGGGTAAAATATATATCCCTTGGGGGGAAATTTGAAAAAAAGTTGAATAATTTTTTTTTCTGGACTTAGAAAATTTTCACACATGTCTCAGACTTCCAGAGAGGGGAGCATGTCAGTGCGCGCATCCGATTTCAGTTCCAGAGCGATTCACCCGATGAGTCCTTCATACTTAGTCGTTTTTTGCAAAATTTCTGACTTTTTGAAAATTTCACTTTTTTGTGAAAATCTCCGCTAAATGAGGTTATAGTATGTTAGAGGGCATCCCAGGAGGGCTCCAAATGTGTGGGTAAAATATATATCCCTTGGGGGGAAATTTGAAAAAAAGTTTAAAAAATTTTTTTTTCTGGACTTAGAAAATTTTCACACATGTCTCAGACTTCCAGAGAGGGGAGCATGTCAGTGCGCGCATCCGATTTCAGTTCCAGAGCGATTCACCCGATGAGTCCTTCATACTTAGTCGTTTTTTGCAAAATTTCTGACTTTTTGAAAATTTCACTTTTTTGTGAAAATCTCCGCTAAATGAGGTTATAGTATGTTAGAGGGCATCCCAGGAGGGCTCCAAATGTGTGGGTAAAATATATATCCCTTGGGAGAAATTTGAAAAAAAGTTGAAAAATTTTTTTTTTCTGGACTTAGAAAATTTTCACAGATGTCTCAGACTTCCAGAGAGGGGAGCATGTCTATAAGCGCATCCGATTTCAGTTCCAGAGCGTTTCACCCGATGAGTCCTTCATACTTAGTCGTTTTTTGCAAAATTTCTGACTTTTTGAAAATTTCACTTTTTTGTGAAAATCTCCGCTAAATGAGGTTATAGTATGTTAGAGGGCATCCCAGGAGGGCTCCAAATGTGTGGGTAAAATATATATCCCTTGGGGGGAAATTTGAAAAAAGTTGAATAATTTTTTTTTTCTGGACTTAGAAAATTTTCACACTTGTCTCAGACTTCCAGAGAGGGGAGCATGTCTATAAGCGCATCCGATTTCAGTTCCAGAGCGTTTCACCCGATGAGTCCTTCATACTTAGTGTTTTTTTGGAAAAATTTTCATTTTTTGAAAATTTCACTTTTTTGTGAAAATCTCCACTAAATGAGGTTATAGTATGTTAGAGGGCATCCCAGGAGGGCTCCAAATGTGTGGGTAAAATATATATCCCTTGGGGGGAAATTTGAAAAAAAGTTGAATAATTTTTATTTCTGGACTTAGAAAATTTTCACACATGTCTCAGACTTCCAGAGAGGGGAGCATGTCAGTGCGCGCATCCGATTTCAGTTCCAGAGCGTTTCACCCGATGAGTCCTTCATATTTAGTCATTTTTTGCAAAATTTCTGACTTTTTGAAAATTTCACTTTTTTGTGAAAATCTCTGCTAAATGAGTTTATAGTATGTTAGAGGGCATCCCAGGAGGGCTCCAGATGTGTGGGTAAAATATATATCCCTTGGGGGGAAATTTGAAAAAAAGTTGAAAAACAAATTTTTTTCTGGACTTAGAAAATTTAAACACATATCTCAGACTTCCAGAGAGGGGAGCATGTCAGTGCGTGCATCCGATTTCAGTTCCAGAGCGATTCACCCGATGAGTCCTTCATATTTAGTCATTTTTTGCAAAATTTCTGACTTTTTGAAAATTTCACTTTTTTGTGAAAATCTCCGCTAAATGAGGTTATAGTATGTTAGAGGGCATCCCAGGAGGGCTCCAAATGTGTGGGTAAAATATATATCCCTTGGGGGAAATTTGAAAAAAAGTTGAAAAAAATTTTTTTTTCTGGACTTAGAAAATTTTCACACATGTCTCAGACTTCCAGAGAGGGGAGCATGTCAGTGCGTGCATCCGATTTCAGTTCCAGAGCGATTCACCCAATGAGTCCTTCATACTTAGTCGTTTTTTGGAAAAATTTTCACTTTTTGAAATTTTCACTTTTTTGTGAAAATCTCCGCTAAATGAGGTTATAGTATGTTAGAGGGCATCCCAGGAGGGCTCCAAATGTGTGGGTAAAATATATATCCCTTGGGGGGAAATTTGAAAAAAAGTTGAATAATTTTTTTTTCTGGACTTAGAAAATTTTCACACATGTCTCAGACTTCCAGAGAGGGGAGCATGTCAGTGCGCGCATCCGATTTCAGTTCCAGAGCGATTCACCCGATGAGTCCTTCATACTTAGTCGTTTTTTGCAAAATTTCTGACTTTTTGAAAATTTCACTTTTTTGTGAAAATCTCCGCTAAATGAGGTTATAGTATGTTAGAGGGCATCCCAGGAGGGCTCCAAATGTGTGGGTAAAATATATATCCCTTGGGGGGAAATTTGAAAAAAAGTTTAAAAAATTTTTTTTTCTGGACTTAGAAAATTTTCACACATGTCTCAGACTTCCAGAGAGGGGAGCATGTCAGTGCGCGCATCCGATTTCAGTTCCAGAGCGATTCACCCGATGAGTCCTTCATACTTAGTCGTTTTTTGCAAAATTTCTGACTTTTTGAAAATTTCACTTTTTTGTGAAAATCTCCGCTAAATGAGGTTATAGTATGTTAGAGGGCATCCCAGGAGGGCTCCAAATGTGTGGGTAAAATATATATCCCTTGGGAGAAATTTGAAAAAAAGTTGAAAAATTTTTTTTTTCTGGACTTAGAAAATTTTCACAGATGTCTCAGACTTCCAGAGAGGGGAGCATGTCTATAAGCGCATCCGATTTCAGTTCCAGAGCGTTTCACCCGATGAGTCCTTCATACTTAGTCGTTTTTTGCAAAATTTCTGACTTTTTGAAAATTTCACTTTTTTGTGAAAATCTCCGCTAAATGAGGTTATAGTATGTTAGAGGGCATCCCAGGAGGGCTCCAAATGTGTGGGTAAAATATATATCCCTTGGGGGGAAATTTGAAAAAAGTTGAATAATTTTTTTTTTCTGGACTTAGAAAATTTTCACACATGTCTCAGACTTCCAGAGAGGGGAGCATGTCAGTGCGCGCATCCGATTTCAGTTCCAGAGCGATTCACCCGATGAGTCCTTCATACTTAGTCATTTTTTGCAAAATTTCTGACTTTTTGAAAATTTCACTTTTTTGTGAAAATCTCCGCTAAATGAGGTTATAGTATGTTAGAGGGCATCCCAGGAGGGCTCCAAATGTGTGGGTAAAATATATATCCCTTGGGGGGAAATTTGAAAAAAAGTTGAATAATTTTTATTTCTGGACTTAGAAAATTTTCACACATGTCTCAGACTTCCAGAGAGGGGAGCATGTCAGTGCGCGCATCCGATTTCAGTTCCAGAGCGATTCACCCGATGAGTCCTTCATACTTAGTCGTTTTTTGCAAACTTTCTGACTTTTTGAAAATTTCCCTTTTTTTGAAAATCTACGCTAAATGAGGTTATAGTATGTTAGAGGGCATCCCAGGAGGGCTCCAAATGTGTGGGTAAAATATATATCCCTTGGGGGGAAATTTGAAAAAAAGTTGAAAAAATTTTTTTTTATGGACTTAGAAAATTTTCACACATGTCTCAGACTTCCAGAGAGGGGAGCATGTCTATAAGCGCATCCGATTTCAGTTCCAGAGCGTTTCACCCGATGAGTCCTTCATACTTAGTCGTTTTTTGGAAAAATTTTCATTTTTTGAAAATTTCACTTTTTTGTGAAAATCTCCGCTAAATGAGGTTATAGTATGTTAGAGGGCATCCCAGGAGGGCTCCAAATGTGTGGGTAAAATATATATCCCTTGGGGGGAAATTTGAAAAAAAGTTGAATAATTTTTATTTCTGGACTTAGAAAATTTTCACACGTCTCAGACTTCCAGAGAGGGGAGCATGTCAGTGCGCGCATCCGATTTCAGTTCCAGAGCGATTCACCCGATGAGTCCTTCATACTTAGTCGTTTTTTGCAAAATTTCTGACTTTTTGAAAATTTCACTTTTTTGTGAAAATCTCCGCTAAATGAGGTTATAGTATGTTAGAGGGCATCCCAGGAGGGCTCCAAATGTGTGGGTAAAATATATATCCCTTGGGGGGAAATTTGAAAAAAAGTTGAAAAATTTTTTTTTTCTGGACTTAGAAAATTTTCACACATGTCTCAGACTTCCAGAGAGGGGAGCATGTCAGTGCGCGCATCCGATTTCAGTTCCAGAGCGTTTCACCCGATGAGTCCTTCATATTTAGTCATTTTTTGCAAAATTTCTGACTTTTTGAAAATTTCACTTTTTTGTGAAAATCTCTGCTAAATGAGTTTATAGTATGTTAGAGGGCATCCCAGGAGGGCTCCAGATGTGTGGGTAAAATATATATCCCTTGGGGGGAAATTTGAAAAAAAGTTGAAAAACAAATTTTTTTCTGGACTTAGAAAATTTAAACACATATCTCAGACTTCCAGAGAGGGGAGCATGTCAGTGCGTGCATCCGATTTCAGTTCCAGAGCGATTCACCCAATGAGTCCTTCATACTTAGTCGTTTTTTGGAAAAATTTTCACTTTTTGAAATTTTCACTTTTTTGTGAAAATCTCCGCTAAATGAGGTTATAGTATGTTAGAGGGCATCCGAGGAGGGCTCCAAATGTGTGGGTAAAATATATATCCCTTGGGGGGAAATTTGAAAAAAAGTTGAATAATTTTTTTTTCTGGACTTAGAAAATTTTCACACATGTCTCAGACTTCCAGAGAGGGGAGCATGTCAGTGCGCGTATCCGATTTCAGTTCCAGAGCGATTCACCCGATGAGTCCTTCATACTTAGTCGTTTTTTGCAAAATTTCTGACTTTTTGAAAATTTCACTTTTTTGTGAAAATCTCCGCTAAATGAGGTTATAGTATGTTAGAGGGCATCCCAGGAGGGCTCCAAATGTGTGGGTAAAATATATATCCCTTGGGAGAAATTTGAAAAAAAGTTGAAAATTTTTTTTTTTCTGGACTTAGAAAATTTTCACAGATGTCTCAGACTTCCAGAGAGGGGAGCATGTCTATAAGCGCATCCGATTTCAGTTCCAGAGCGTTTCACCCGATGAGTCCTTCATATTTAGTCATTTTTTGCAAAATTTCTGACTTTTTGAAAATTTCACTTTTTTGTGAAAATCTACGCTAAATGAGGTTATAGTATGTTAGAGGGCATCCCAGGAGGGCTCCAAATGTGTGGGTAAAATATATATCCCTTGGGGGGAAATTTGAACAAAAGTTGAATAATTATTTTTTTCTGGACTTAGAAAATTTTCACACATGTCTCAGACTTCCAGAGAGGGGAGCATGTCAGTGCGTGCATCCGATTTCAGTTCCAGAGCGATTCACCCTATGAGTCCTTCATATTTAGTCATTTTTTGCAAAATTTCTGACTTTTTGAAAATTTCACTTTTTTGTGAAAATCTCCGCTAAATGAGGTTATAGTATGTTAGAGGGCATCCCAGGAGGGCTCCAAATGTGTGGGTAAAATATATATCCCTTGGGGGGAAATTTGAAAAAAAGTTGAATAATTATTTTTTTCTGGACTTAGAAAATTTTCACACATGTCTCAGACTTCCAGAGAGGGGAGCATGTCAGTGCTCGCATCCGATTTCAGTTCCAGAGCGATTCACCCGATGAGTCCGTCATACTTAGTCGTTTTTTGCAAAATTTCTGACTTTTTGAAAATTTCACTTTTTTGTGAAAATCTCCGCTAAATGAGGTTATAGTATGTTAGAGGGCATCCCAGGAGGGCTCCAAATGTGTGGGTAAAATATATATCCCTTGGGGGGAAATTTGAAAAAAGTTGAATAATTTTTTTTTTCTGGACTTAGAAAATTTTCACACATATCTCAGACTGCCAGAGAGGGGAGCATGTCAGTGCGCACATCCGATTTCAGTTCCAGAGCGATTCACCCGATGAGTCCTTCATACTTAGTCGTTTTTTGCAAAATTTCTGACTTTTTGAAAATTTCACTTTTTTGTGAAAATCTTTGCTAAATGAGGTTATAGTATGTTAGAGGGCATCCCAGGAGGGCTCCAAATGTGTGGGTAAAATATATATCCCTTGGGGGGAAATTTGAAAAAAAGTTGAAAAAATTTTTTTTTCTGGACTTAGAAAATTTTCACACATGTCTCAGACTTCCAGAGAGGGGAGCATGTCAGTGCGCGCATCCGATTTCAGTTCCAGAGCGATTCACCCGATGAGTCCTTCATACTTAGTCGTTTTTTGCAAAATTTCTGACTTTTTGAAAATTTCACTTTTTTGTGAAAATCTCCGCTAAATGAGGTTATAGTATGTTAGAGGGCATCCCAGGAGGGCTCCAAATGTGTGGGTAAAATATATATCCCTTGGGAGAAATTTGAAAAAAAGTTGAAAAAAATTTTTTTTCTGGACTTAGAAAATTTTCACAGATGTCTCAGACTTCCAGAGAGGGGAGCATGTCTATAAGCGCATCCGATTTCAGTTCCAGAGCGTTTCACCCGATGAGTCCTTCATACTTAGTCGTTTTTTGCAAAATTTCTGACTTTTTGAAAATTTCACTTTTTTGTGAAAATCTCCGCTAAATGAGGTTATAGTATGTTAGAGGGCATCCCAGGAGGGCTCCAAATGTGTGGGTAAAATATATATCCCTTGGGGGGAAATTTGAAAAAAAGTTGAAAAAATGTTTTTTTCTGGACTTAGAAAATTTTCACACATGTCTCAGACTGCCAGAGAGGGGAGCATGTCAGTGCGCACATCCGATTTCAGTTCCAGAGCGTTTCACCCGATGAGTCCTTCAGATTTAGTCATTTTTTGCAAAATTTCTGACTTTTTGAAAATTTCACTTTTTTGTGAAAATCTCCGCTAAATGAGGTTATAGTATGTTAGAGGGCATCCCAGGAGGGCTCCAAATGTGTGGGTAAAATATATATCCCTTGGGGGGAAATTTGAAAAAAAGTTGAATAATTTTTTTTTTCTGGACTTAGAAAATTTTCACACATGTCTCAGACTGCCAGAGAGGGGCGCATGTCAGTGCGCACATCCGATTTCAGTTCCAGAGCGATTCACCCGATGAGTCCTTCATACTTAGTCGTTTTTTGCAAAATTTCTGACTTTTTGAAAATTTCACTTTTTTGTGAAAATCTTTGCTAAATGAGGTTATAGTATGTTAGAGGGCATCCCAGGAGGGCTCCAAATGTGTGGGTAAAATATATATCCCTTGTGGGGAAATTTGAAAAAAAGTTGAAAAAAATTTATTTTCTGGACTTAGAAAATTTAAACACATGTCTCAGACTTCCAGAGAAGGGAGCATGTCAGTGCGTGCATCCGATTTCAGTTCCAGAGTGATTCACCCAATGAGTCCTTCATATTTAGTCATTTTTTGCAAAATTTCTGACTTTTTGAAAATTTCACTTTTTTGTGAAAATCTCCGCTAAATGAGATTATAGTATGTTAGAGGGCATCCCAGGAGGGCTCCAAATGTGTGGGTAAAATATATATCCCTTGGGGGGAAATTTGAAAAAAAGTTGAATAATTTTTTTTTTCTGGACTTAGAAAATTTTCACACATGTCTCAGACTGCCAGAGAGGGGCGCATGTCAGTGCGCACATCCGATTTCAGTTCCAGAGCGATTCACCCGATGAGTCCTTCATACTTAGTCGTTTTTTGCAAAATTTCTGACTTTTTGAAAATTTCACTTTTTTGTGAAAATCTTTGCTAAATGAGGTTATAGTATGTTAGAGGGCATCCCAGGAGGGCTCCAAATGTGTTTGCTAAAATATATATCCCTTGTGGGGAAATTTGAAAAAAAGTTGAAAAAAATTTATTTTCTGGACTTAGAAAATTTAAACACATGTCTCAGACTTCCAGAGAAGGGAGCATGTCAGTGCGTGCATCCGATTTCAGTTCCAGAGTGATTCACCCAATGAGTCCTTCATATTTAGTCATTTTTTGCAAAATTTCTGACTTTTTGAAAATTTCACTTTTTTGTGAAAATCTCCGCTAAATGAGATTATAGTATGTTAGAGGGCATCCCAGGAGGGCTCCAAATGTGTGGGTAAAATATATATCCCTTGGGGGGAAATTTGAAAAAAAGTTGAAGAATTATTTTTTTCTGGACTTAGAAAATTTTCACACATGTCTCAGACATCCAGAGAGGGGAGCATGTCAGTGCGTGCATCCGATTTCAGTTCCAGAGCGATTCACCCTATGAGTCCTTCATATTTAGTCATTTTTTGCAAAATTTCTGACTTTTTGAAGATTTCACTTTTTTGTGAAAATCTCCGCTAAATGAGGTTATAGTATGTTAGAGGGCATCCCAGGAGGGCTCCAAATGTGTGGGTAAAATATATATCCCTTGGGGGGAAATTTGAAAAAAAGTTGAATAATTATTTTTTTCTGGACTTAGAAAATTTTCACACATGTCTCAGACTTCCAGAGAGGGGAGCATGTCAGTGCGGGCATCCGATTTCAGTTCCAGAGCGATTCACCCTATGAGTCCTTCATATTTAGTCATTTTTTGCAAAATTTCTGACTTTTTGAAAATTTCACTTTTTTGTGAAAATCTCCGCTAAATGAGGTTATAGTATGTTAGAGGGCATCCCAGGAGGGCTCCAAATGTGTGGGTAAAATATATATCCCTTGGGAGAAATTTGAAAAAAAGTTGAAAAATTTTTTTTTTCTGGACTTAGAAAATTTTCACAGATGTCTCAGACTTCCAGAGAGGGGAGCATGTCTATAAGCGCATCCGATTTCAGTTCCAGAGCGTTTCACCCGATGAGTCCTTCATACTTAGTCGTTTTTTGCAAAATTTCTGACTTTTTGAAAATTTCACTTTTTTGTGAAAATCTTTGCTAAATGAGGTTATAGTATGTTAGAGGGCATCCCAGGAGGGCTCCAGATGTGTGGGTAAAATATATATCCCTTGTGGGGAAATTTGAAAAAAAGTTGAAAAAAATTTATTTTCTGGACTTAGAAAATTTAAACACATGTCTCAGACTTCCAGAGAAGGGAGCATGTCAGTGCGTGCATCCGATTTCAGTTCCATTGTGATTCACCCAATGAGTCCTTCATATTTAGTCATTTTTTGCAAAATTTCTGACTTTTTGAAAATTTCACTTTTTTGTGAAAATCTCCGCTAAATGAGATTATAGTATGTTAGAGGGCATCCCAGGAGGGCTCCAAATGTGTGGGTAAAATATATATCCCTTGGGGGGAAATTTGAAAAAAGTTGAATAATTATTTTTTTCTGGACTTAGAAAATTTTCACACATGTCTCAGACTTCCAGAGAGGGGAGCATGTCAGTGCGTGCATCCGATTTCAGTTCCAGAGCGATTCACCCTATGAGTCCTTCATATTTGGTCATTTTTTGCAAAATTTCTGACTTTTTGAAAATTTCACTTTTTTGTGAAAATCTCCGCTAAATGAGGTTATAGTATGTTAGAGGGCATCCCAGGAGGGCTCCAAATGTGTGGGTAAAATAAATATCCCTTGGGGGGAAATTTGAAAAAAAGTTGAATAATTTTTTTTTTCTGGACTTAGAAAATTTTCACACATGTCTCAGACTTCCAGAGAGGGGAGCATGTCAGTGCGCGCATCCGATTTCAGTTCCAGAGCGATTCACCCGATGAGTCCTTCATACTTAGTCGTTTTTTGCAAAATTTCTGACATTTTGAAAATTTCACTTTTTTGTGAAAATCTTTGCTAAATGAGGTTATAGTATGTTAGAGGGCATCCCAGGAGGGCTCCAAATGTGTGGGTAAAATATATATCCCTTGGGGGGAAATTTGAAAAAAAGTTGAAAAAATTTTTTTTTCTGGACTTAGAAAATTTTCACACATGTCTCAGACTTCCAGAGAGGGGAGCATGTCAGTGCGCGCATCCGATTTCAGTTCCAGAGCGATTCACCCGATGAGTCCTTCATACTTAGTCGTTTTTTGCAAAATTTCTGACTTTTTGAAAATTTCACTTTTTTGTGAAAATCTCCGCTAAATGAGGTTATAGTATGTTAGAGGGCATCCCAGGAGGGCTCCAAATGTGTGGGTAAAATATATATCCCTTGGGAGAAATTTGAAAAAAAGTTGAAAAAAATTTTTTTTCTGGACTTAGAAAATTTTCACAGATGTCTCAGACTTCCAGAGAGGGGAGCATGTCTATAAGCGCATCCGATTTCAGTTCCAGAGCGTTTCACCCGATGAGTCCTTCATACTTAGTCGTTTTTTGCAAAATTTCTGACTTTTTGAAAATTTCACTTTTTTGTGAAAATCTCCGCTAAATGAGGTTATAGTATGTTAGAGGGCATCCCAGGAGGGCTCCAAATGTGTGGGTAAAATATATATCCCTTGGGGGGAAATTTGAAAAAAAGTTGAAAAAATGTTTTTTTCTGGACTTAGAAAATTTTCACACATGTCTCAGACTGCCAGAGAGGGGAGCATGTCAGTGCGCACATCCGATTTCAGTTCCAGAGCGTTTCACCCGATGAGTCCTTCAGATTTAGTCATTTTTTGCAAAATTTCTGACTTTTTGAAAATTTCACTTTTTTGTGAAAATCTCCGCTAAATGAGGTTATAGTATGTTAGAGGGCATCCCAGGAGGGCTCCAAATGTGTGGGTAAAATATATATCCTTTGGGGGGAAATTTGAAAAAAAGTTGAATAATTTTTTTTTTCTGGACTTAGAAAATTTTCACACATGTCTCAGACTGCCAGAGAGGGGCGCATGTCAGTGCGCACATCCGATTTCAGTTCCAGAGCGATTCACCCGATGAGTCCTTCATACTTAGTCGTTTTTTGCAAAATTTCTGACTTTTTGAAAATTTCACTTTTTTGTGAAAATCTTTGCTAAATGAGGTTATAGTATGTTAGAGGGCATCCCAGGAGGGCTCCAAATGTGTGGGTAAAATATATATCCCTTGTGGGGAAATTTGAAAAAAAGTTGAAAAAAATTTATTTTCTGGACTTAGAAAATTTAAACACATGTCTCAGACTTCCAGAGAAGGGAGCATGTCAGTGCGTGCATCCGATTTCAGTTCCAGAGTGATTCACCCAATGAGTCCTTCATATTTAGTCATTTTTTGCAAAATTTCTGACTTTTTGAAAATTTCACTTTTTTGTGAAAATCTCCGCTAAATGAGATTATAGTATGTTAGAGGGCATCCCAGGAGGGCTCCAAATGTGTTGGTAAAATATATATCCCTTGGGGGGAAATTTGAAAAAAAGTTGAAGAATTATTTTTTTCTGGACTTAGAAAATTTTCACACATGTCTCAGACATCCAGAGAGGGGAGCATGTCAGTGCGTGCATCCGATTTCAGTTCCAGAGCGATTCACCCTATGAGTCCTTCATATTTAGTCATTTTTTGCAAAATTTCTGACTTTTTGAAGATTTCACTTTTTTGTGAAAATCTCCGCTAAATGAGGTTATAGTATGTTAGAGGGCATCCCAGGAGGGCTCCAAATGTGTGGGTAAAATATATATCCCTTGGGGGGAAATTTGAAAAAAAGTTGAATAATTATTTTTTTCTGGACTTAGAAAATTTTCACACATGTCTCAGACTTCCAGAGAGGGGAGCATGTCAGTGCGGGCATCCGATTTCAGTTCCAGAGCGATTCACCCTATGAGTCCTTCATATTTAGTCATTTTTTGCAAAATTTCTGACTTTTTGAAAATTTCACTTTTTTGTGAAAATCTCCGCTAAATGAGGTTATAGTATGTTAGAGGGCATCCCAGGAGGGCTCCAAATGTGTGGGTAAAATATATATCCCTTGGGAGAAATTTGAAAAAAAGTTGAAAAATTTTTTTTTTCTGGACTTAGAAAATTTTCACAGATGTCTCAGACTTCCAGAGAGGGGAGCATGTCTATAAGCGCATCCGATTTCAGTTCCAGAGCGTTTCACCCGATGAGTCCTTCATACTTAGTCGTTTTTTGCAAAATTTCTGACTTTTTGAAAATTTCACTTTTTTGTGAAAATCTTTGCTAAATGAGGTTATAGTATGTTAGAGGGCATCCCAGGAGGGCTCCAGATGTGTGGGTAAAATATATATCCCTTGTGGGGAAATTTGAAAAAAAGTTGAAAAAAATTTATTTTCTGGACTTAGAAAATTTAAACACATGTCTCAGACTTCCAGAGAAGGGAGCATGTCAGTGCGTGCATCCGATTTCAGTTCCATTGTGATTCACCCAATGAGTCCTTCATATTTAGTCATTTTTTGCAAAATTTCTGACTTTTTGAAAATTTCACTTTTTTGTGAAAATCTCCGCTAAATGAGATTATAGTATGTTAGAGGGCATCCCAGGAGGGCTCCAAATGTGTGGGTAAAATATATATCCCTTGGGGGGAAATTTGAAAAAAAGTTGAATAATTATTTTTTTCTGGACTTAGAAAATTTTCACACATGTCTCAGACTTCCAGAGAGGGGAGCATGTCAGTGCGTGCATCCGATTTCAGTTCCAGAGCGATTCACCCTATGAGTCCTTCATATTTGGTCATTTTTTGCAAAATTTCTGACTTTTTGAAAATTTCACTTTTTTGTGAAAATCTCCGCTAAATGAGGTTATAGTATGTTAGAGGGCATCCCAGGAGGGCTCCAAATGTGTGGGTAAAATAAATATCCCTTGGGGGGAAATTTGAAAAAAAGTTGAATAATTTTTTTTTTCTGGACTTAGAAAATTTTCACACATGTCTCAGACTTCCAGAGAGGGGAGCATGTCAGTGCGCGCATCCGATTTCAGTTCCAGAGCGATTCACCCGATGAGTCCTTCATACTTAGTCGTTTTTTGCAAAATTTCTGACATTTTGAAAATTTCACTTTTTTGTGAAAATCTTTGCTAAATGAGGTTATAGTATGTTAGAGGGCATCCCAGGAGGGCTCCAAATGTGTGGGTAAAATATATATCCCTTGGGGGGAAATTTGAAAAAAAGTTGAAAAAATTTTTTTTTCTGGACTTAGAAAATTTTCACACATGTCTCAGACTTCCAGAGAGGGGAGCATGTCAGTGCGCGCATCCGATTTCAGTTCCAGAGCGATTCACCCAATGAGTCCTTCATACTTATGTGTGGGTAAAATATATATCCCTTGGGGGGAAATTTGAAAAAAAGTTGAAAAAAATTTTTTTTCTGGACTTAGAAAATTTTCACACATGTCTCAGACTTCCAGAGAGGGGAGCATGTCAGTGCGCGCATCCGATTTCAGTTCCAGAGCGATTCACCCGATGAGTCCTTCATACTTAGTCGTTTTTTGCAAAATTTCTGACTTTTTGAAAATTTCACTTTTTTGTGAAAATCTCCGCTAAATGAGGTTATAGTATGTTAGAGGGCATCCCAGGAGGGCTCCAAATGTATGGGTAAAATATATATCCCTTGGGAGAAATTTGAAAAAAAGTTGAAAAATTTTTTTTTTCTGGACTTAGAAAATTTTCACAGATGTCTCAGACTTCCAGAGAGGGGAGCATGTCTATAAGCGCATCCGATTTCAGTTCCAGAGCGTTTCACCCGATGAGTCCTTCATACTTAGTCGTTTTTTGCAAAATTTCTGACTTTTTGAAAATTTCACTTTTTTGTGAAAATCTCCGCTAAATGAGGTTATAGTATGTTAGAGGGCATCCCAGGAGGGCTCCAAATGTGTGGGTAAAATATATATCCCTTGGGGGGAAATTTGAAAAAAAGTTGAAAAAATGTTTTTTTCTGGACTTAGAAAATTTTCACACATGTCTCAGACTGCCAGAGAGGGGAGCATGTCAGTGCGCACATCCGATTTCAGTTCCAGAGCGATTCACCCGATGAGTCCTTCATACTTAGTCGTTTTTTGCAAAATTTCTGACTTTTTGAAAATTTCACTTTTTTGTGAAAATCTTTGCTAAATGAGGTTATAGTATGTTAGAGGGCATCCCAGGAGGGCTCCAGATGTGTGGGTAAAATATATATCCCTTGTGGGGAAATTTGAAAAAAAGTTGAAAAAAATTTATTTTCTGGACTTAGAAAATTTAAACACATGTCTCAGACTTCCAGAGAAGGGAGCATGTCAGTGCGTGCATCCGATTTCAGTTCCATTGTGATTCACCCAATGAGTCCTTCATATTTAGTCATTTTTTGCAAAATTTCTGACTTTTTGAAAATTTCACTTTTTTGTGAAAATCTCCGCTAAATGAGATTATAGTATGTTAGAGGGCATGCCAGGAGGGCTCCAAATGTGTGGGTAAAATATATATCCCTTGGGGGGAAATTTGAAAAAAAGTTGAATAATTATTTTTTTCTGGACTTAGAAAATTTTCACACATGTCTCAGACTTCCAGAGAGGGGAGCATGTCAGTGCGTGCATCCGATTTCAGTTCCAGAGCGATTCACCCTATGAGTCCTTCATATTTAGTCATTTTTTGCAAAATTTCTGACTTTTTGAAAATTTCACTTTTTTGTGAAAATCTCCGCTAAATGAGGTTATAGTATGTTAGAGGGCATCCCAGGAGGGCTCCAAATGTGTGGGTAAAATAAATATCCCTTGGGGGGAAATTTGAAAAAAAGTTGAATAATTTTTTTTTTCTGGACTTAGAAAATTTTCACACATGTCTCAGACTTCCAGAGAGGGGAGCATGTCAGTGCGCGCATCCGATTTCAGTTCCAGAGCGATTCACCCGATGAGTCCTTCATACTTAGTCGTTTTTTGCAAAATTTCTGACATTTTGAAAATTTCACTTTTTTGTGAAAATCTCCGCTAAATGAGGTTATAGTATGTTAGAGGGCATCCCAGGAGGGCTCCAAATGTGTGGGTAAAATATATATCCCTTGGGGGGAAATTTGAAAAAAGTTGAATAATTTTTTTTTTCTGGACTTAGAAAATTTTCACACATATCTCAGACTGCCAGAGAGGGGAGCATGTCAGTGCGCACATCCGATTTCAGTTCCAGAGCGATTCACCCGATGAGTCCTTCATACTTAGTCGTTTTTTGCAAAATTTCTGACTTTTTGAAAATTTCACTTTTTTGTGAAAATCTTTGCTTAATGAGGTTATAGTATGTTAGAGGGCATCCCAGGAGGGCTCCAAATGTGTGGGTAAAATATATATCCCTTGGGCGGAAATTTGAAAAAAAGTTGAAAAAATTTTTTTTTCTGGACTTAGAAAATTTTCACACATGTCTCAGACTTCCAGAGAGGGGAGCATGTCAGTGCGCGCATCCGATTTCAGTTCCAGAGCGATTCACCCAATGAGTCCTTCATACTTATGTGTGGGTAAAATATATATCCCTTGGGGGGAAATTTGAAAAAAAGTTGAAAAAAATTTTTTTTCTGGACTTAGAAAATTTTCACACATGTCTCAGACTTCCAGAGAGGGGAGCATGTCAGTGCGCGCATCCGATTTCAGTTCCAGAGCGATTCACCCGATGAGTCCTTCATACTTAGTCGTTTTTTGCAAAATTTCTGACTTTTTGAAAATTTCACTTTTTTGTGAAAATCTCCGCTAAATGAGGTTATAGTATGTTAGAGGGCATCCCAGGAGGGCTCCAAATGTGTGGGTAAAATATATATCCCTTGGGGGGAAATTTGAAAAAAAGTTGAAAAAATGTTTTTTTCTGGACTTAGAAAATTTTCACACATGTCTCAGACTGCCAGAGAGGGGAGCATGTCAGTGCGCACATCTGATTTCAGTTCCAGAGCGTTTCACCCGATGAGTCCTTCAGATTTAGTCATTTTTTGCAAAATTTCTGACTTTTTGAAAATTTCACTTTTTTGTGAAAATCTCCGCTAAATGAGGTTATAGTATGTTAGAGGGCATCCCAGGAGGGCTCCAAATGTGTGGGTAAAATATATATCCCTTGGGGGGAAATTTGAAAAAAAGTTGAAAATTTTTTTTTTTCTGGACTTAGAAAATTTTCACAGATGTCTCAGACTTCCAGAGAGGGGAGCATGTCTATAAGCGCATCCGATTTCAGTTCCAGAGCGTTTCACCCGATGAGTCCTTCATACTTAATCGTTTTTTGCAAAATTTCTGACTTTTTGAAAATTTCACTTTTTTGTGAAAATCTCCGCTAAATGAGGTTATAGTATGTTAGAGTGCATCCCAGGAGGGCTCCAAATGTGTGGGTAAAATATATATCCCTTGGGGGGAAATTTGAAAAAAAGTTGAATAATTTTTTTTTTCTGGACTTAGAAAATTTTCACACATGTCTCAGACTGCCAGAGAGGGGAGCATGTCAGTGCGCACATCCGATTTCAGTTCCAGAGCGATTCACCCGATGAGTCCTTCATACTTAGTCGTTTTTTGCAAAATTTCTGACTTTTTGAAAATTTCACTTTTTTGTGAAAATCTTTGCTAAATGAGGTTATAGTATGTTAGAGGGCATCCCAGGAGGGCTCCAAATGTGTGGGTAAAATATATATCCCTTGTGGGGAAATTTGAAAAAAAGTTGAAAAAAATTTATTTTCTGGACTTAGAAAATTTAAACACATGTCTCAGACTTCCAGAGAAGGGAGCATGTCAGTGCGTGCATCCAATTTCAGTTCCAGAGTGATTCACCCAATGAGTCCTTCATATTTAGTCATTTTTTGCAAAATTTCTGACTTTTTGAAAATTTCACTTTTTTGTGAAAATCTCCGCTAAATGAGATTATAGTATGTTAGAGGGCATCCCAGGAGGGCTCCAAATGTGTGGGTAAAATATGTATCCCTTGGGGGGAAATTTGAAAAAAAGTTGAATAATTATTTTTTTCTGGACTTAGAAAATTTTCACACATGTCTCAGACTTCCAGAGAGGGGAGCATGTCAGTGCGTGCATCCGATTTCAGTTCCAGAGCGATTCACCCTATGAGTCCTTCATATTTAGTCATTTTTTGCAAAATTTCTGACTTTTTGAAAATTTCACTTTTTTGTGAAAATCTCCGCTAAATGAGGTTATAGTATGTTAGAGGGCATCCCAGGAGGGCTCCAAATGTGTGGGTAAAATATATATCCCTTGGGGGGAAATTTGAAAAAAAGTTGAAAAAAATTTATTTTCTGGACTTAGAAAATTTAAACACATGTCTCAGACTTCCAGAGAAGGGAGCATGTCAGTGCTGGCATCCGATTTCAGTTCCAGAGTGATTCACCCAATGAGTCCTTCATATTTAGTCATTTTTTGCAAAATTTCTGACTTTTTGAAAATTTCACTTTTTTGTGAAAATCTCCGCTAAATGAGATTATAGTATGTTAGAGGGCATCCCAGGAGGGCTCCAAATGTGTGGGTAAAATATATATCCCTTGGGGGGAAATTTGAAAAAAAGTTGAATAATTATTTTTTTCTGGACTTAGAAAATTTTCATACATGTCTCAGACTTCCAGAGAGGGGAGCATGTCAGTGCGTGCATCCGATTTCAGTTCCAGAGCGATTCACCCTATGAGTCCTTCATATTTAGTCATTTTTTGCAAAATTTCTGACTTTTTGAAAATTTCACTTTTTTGTGAAAATCTCCGCTAAATGAGGTTATAGTATGTTAGAGGGCATCCCAGGAGGGCTCCAAATGTGTGGGTAAAATATATATCCCTTGGGGGGAAATTTGAAAAAAAGTTGAAAAAATGTTTTTTTCTGGACTTAGAAAATTTTCACACATGTCTCAGACTGCCAGAGAGGGGAGCATGTCAGTGCGCACATCCGATTTCAGTTCCAGAGCGTTTCACCCGATGAGTCCTTCAGATTTAGTCATTTTTTGCAAAATTTCTGACTTTTTGAAAATTTCACTTTTTTGTGAAAATCTCCGCAAAATGAGGTTATAGTATGTTAGAGGGCATCCCAGGAGGGCTCCAAATGTGTGGGTAAAATATATATCCCTTGGGGGGAAATTTGAAAAAAAGTTGAAAAAATGTTTTTTTCTGGACTTAGAAAATTTTCACACATGTCTCAGACTGCCAGAGAGGGGAGCATGTCAGTGCGCACATCCGATTTCAGTTCCAGAGCGTTTCACCCGATGAGTCCTTCAGATTTAGTCATTTTTTGCAAAATTTCTGACTTTTTGAAAATTTCACTTTTTTGTGAAAATCTCCGCAAAATGAGGTTATAGTATGTTAGAGGGCATCCCAGGAGGGCTCCAAATGTGTGGGTAAAATATATATCCCTTGGGGGGAAATTTGAAAAAAAGTTGAATAATTTTTTTTTTCTGGACTTAGAAAATTTTCACACATGTCTCAGACTGCCAGAGAGGGGAGCATGTCAGTGCGCACATCCGATTTCAGTTCCAGAGCGATTCACCCGATGAGTCCTTCATACTTAGTCGTTTTTTGCAAAATTTCTGACTTTTTGAAAATTTCACTTTTTTGTGAAAATCTTTGCTAAATGAGGTTATAGTATGTTAGAGGGCATCCCAGGAGGGCTCCAGATGTGTGGGTAAAATATATATCCCTTGTGGGGAAATTTGAAAAAAAGTTGAAAAAAATTTATTTTCTGGACTTAGAAAATTTAAACACATGTCTCAGACTTCCAGAGAAGGGAGCATGTCAGTGCGTGCATCCGATTTCAGTTCCATTGTGATTCACCCAATGAGTCCTTCATATTTAGTCATTTTTTGCAAAATTTCTGACTTTTTGAAAATTTCACTTTTTTGTGAAAATCTCCGCTAAATGAGATTATAGTATGTTAGAGGGCATGCCAGGAGGGCTCCAAATGTGTGGGTAAAATATATATCCCTTGGGGGGAAATTTGAAAAAAAGTTGAATAATTATTTTTTTCTGGACTTAGAAAATTTTCACACATGTCTCAGACTTCCAGAGAGGGGAGCATGTCAGTGCGTGCATCCGATTTCAGTTCCAGAGCGATTCACCCTATGAGTCCTTCATATTTAGTCATTTTTTGCAAAATTTCTGACTTTTTGAAAATTTCACTTTTTTGTGAAAATCTCCGCTAAATGAGGTTATAGTATGTTAGAGGGCATCCCAGGAGGGCTCCAAATGTGTGGGTAAAATAAATATCCCTTGGGGGGAAATTTGAAAAAAAGTTGAATAATTTTTTTTTTCTGGACTTAGAAAATTTTCACACATGTCTCAGACTTCCAGAGAGGGGAGCATGTCAGTGCGCGCATCCGATTTCAGTTCCAGAGCGATTCACCCGATGAGTCCTTCATACTTAGTCGTTTTTTGCAAAATTTCTGACATTTTGAAAATTTCACTTTTTTGTGAAAATCTCCGCTAAATGAGGTTATAGTATGTTAGAGGGCATCCCAGGAGGGCTCCAAATGTGTGGGTAAAATATATATCCCTTGGGAGAAATTTGAAAAAAAGTTGAAAAATTTTTTTTTTCTGGACTTAGAAAATTTTCACAGATGTCTCAGACTTCCAGAGAGGGGAGCATGTCTATAAGCGCATCCGATTTCAGTTCCAGAGCGTTTCACCCGATGAGTCCTTCATACTTAGTCGTTTTTTGCAAAATTTCTGACTTTTTGAAAATTTCACTTTTTTGTGAAAATCTCCGCTAAATGAGGTTATAGTATGTTAGAGGGCATCCCAGGAGGGCTCCAAATGTGTGGGTAAAATATATATCCCTTGGGGGGAAATTTGAAAAAAAGTTGAAAAAATGTTTTTTTCTGGACTTAGAAAATTTTCACACATGTCTCAGACTGCCAGAGAGGGGAGCATGTCAGTGCGCACATCCGATTTCAGTTCCAGAGCGTTTCACCCGATGAGTCCTTCAGATTTAGTCATTTTTTGCAAAATTTCTGACTTTTTGAAAATTTCACTTTTTTGTGAAAATCTCCGCAAAATGAGGTTATAGTATGTTAGAGGGCATCCCAGGAGGGCTCCAAATGTGTGGGTAAAATATATATCCCTTGGGGGGAAATTTGAAAAAAAGTTGAATAATTTTTTTTTTCTGGACTTAGAAAATTTTCACACATGTCTCAGACTGCCAGAGAGGGGAGCATGTCAGTGCGCACATCCGATTTCAGTTCCAGAGCGATTCACCCGATGAGTCCTTCATACTTAGTCGTTTTTTGCAAAATTTCTGACTTTTTGAAAATTTCACTTTTTTGTGAAAATCTTTGCTAAATGAGGTTATAGTATGTTAGAGGGCATCCCAGGAGGGCTCCAGATGTGTGGGTAAAATATATATCCCTTGTGGGGAAATTTGAAAAAAAGTTGAAAAAAATTTATTTTCTGGACTTAGAAAATTTAAACACATGTCTCAGACTTCCAGAGAAGGGAGCATGTCAGTGCGTGCATCCGATTTCAGTTCCATTGTGATTCACCCAATGAGTCCTTCATATTTAGTCATTTTTTGCAAAATTTCTGACTTTTTGAAAATTTCACTTTTTTGTGAAAATCTCCGCTAAATGAGATTATAGTATGTTAGAGGGCATGCCAGGAGGGCTCCAAATGTGTGGGTAAAATATATATCCCTTGGGGGGAAATTTGAAAAAAAGTTGAATAATTATTTTTTTCTGGACTTAGAAAATTTTCACACATGTCTCAGACTTCCAGAGAGGGGAGCATGTCAGTGCGTGCATCCGATTTCAGTTCCATAGCGATTCACCCTATGAGTCCTTCATATTTAGTCATTTTTTGCAAAATTTCTGACTTTTTGAAAATTTCACTTTTTTGTGAAAATCTCCGCTAAATGAGGTTATAGTATGTTAGAGGGCATCCCAGGAGGGCTCCAAATGTGTGGGTAAAATAAATATCCCTTGGGGGGAAATTTGAAAAAAAGTTGAATAATTTTTTTTTTCTGGACTTAGAAAATTTTCACACATGTCTCAGACTTCCAGAGAGGGGAGCATGTCAGTGCGCGCATCCGATTTCAGTTCCAGAGCGATTCACCCGATGAGTCCTTCATACTTAGTCGTTTTTTGCAAAATTTCTGACATTTTGAAAATTTCACTTTTTTGTGAAAATCTCCGCTAAATGAGGTTATAGTATGTTAGAGGGCATCCCAGGAGGGCTCCAAATGTGTGGGTAAAATATATATCCCTTGGGGGGAAATTTGAAAAAAGTTGAATAATTTTTTTTTTCTGGACTTAGAAAATTTTCACACATATCTCAGACTGCCAGAGAGGGGAGCATGTCAGTGCGCACATCCGATTTCAGTTCCAGAGCGATTCACCCGATGAGTCCTTCATACTTAGTCGTTTTTTGCAAAATTTCTGACTTTTTGAAAATTTCACTTTTTTGTGAAAATCTTTGCTTAATGAGGTTATAGTATGTTAGAGGGCATCCCAGGAGGGCTCCAAATGTGTGGGTAAAATATATATCCCTTGGGCGGAAATTTGAAAAAAAGTTGAAAAAATTTTTTTTTCTGGACTTAGAAAATTTTCACACATGTCTCAGACTTCCAGAGAGGGGAGCATGTCAGTGCGCGCATCCGATTTCAGTTCCAGAGCGATTCACCCAATGAGTCCTTCATACTTATGTGTGGGTAAAATATATATCCCTTGGGGGGAAATTTGAAAAAAAGTTGAAAAAAATTTTTTTTCTGGACTTAGAAAATTTTCACACATGTCTCAGACTTCCAGAGAGGGGAGCATGTCAGTGCGCGCATCCGATTTCAGTTCCAGAGCGATTCACCCGATGAGTCCTTCATACTTAGTCGTTTTTTGCAAAATTTCTGACTTTTTGAAAATTTCACTTTTTTGTGAAAATCTCCGCTAAATGAGGTTATAGTATGTTAGAGGGCATCCCAGGAGGGCTCCAAATGTGTGGGTAAAATATATATCCCTTGGGGGGAAATTTGAAAAAAAGTTGAAAAAATGTTTTTTTCTGGACTTAGAAAATTTTCACACATGTCTCAGACTGCCAGAGAGGGGAGCATGTCAGTGCGCACATCTGATTTCAGTTCCAGAGCGTTTCACCCGATGAGTCCTTCAGATTTAGTCATTTTTTGCAAAATTTCTGACTTTTTGAAAATTTCACTTTTTTGTGAAAATCTCCGCTAAATGAGGTTATAGTATGTTAGAGGGCATCCCAGGAGGGCTCCAAATGTGTGGGTAAAATATATATCCCTTGGGGGGAAATTTGAAAAAAAGTTGAAAATTTTTTTTTTTCTGGACTTAGAAAATTTTCACAGATGTCTCAGACTTCCAGAGAGGGGAGCATGTCTATAAGCGCATCCGATTTCAGTTCCAGAGCGTTTCACCCGATGAGTCCTTCATACTTAATCGTTTTTTGCAAAATTTCTGACTTTTTGAAAATTTCACTTTTTTGTGAAAATCTCCGCTAAATGAGGTTATAGTATGTTAGAGTGCATCCCAGGAGGGCTCCAAATGTGTGGGTAAAATATATATCCCTTGGGGGGAAATTTGAAAAAAAGTTGAATAATTTTTTTTTTCTGGACTTAGAAAATTTTCACACATGTCTCAGACTGCCAGAGAGGGGAGCATGTCAGTGCGCACATCCGATTTCAGTTCCAGAGCGATTCACCCGATGAGTCCTTCATACTTAGTCGTTTTTTGCAAAATTTCTGACTTTTTGAAAATTTCACTTTTTTGTGAAAATCTTTGCTAAATGAGGTTATAGTATGTTAGAGGGCATCCCAGGAGGGCTCCAAATGTGTGGGTAAAATATATATCCCTTGTGGGGAAATTTGAAAAAAAGTTGAAAAAAATTTATTTTCTGGACTTAGAAAATTTAAACACATGTCTCAGACTTCCAGAGAAGGGAGCATGTCAGTGCGTGCATCCAATTTCAGTTCCAGAGTGATTCACCCAATGAGTCCTTCATATTTAGTCATTTTTTGCAAAATTTCTGACTTTTTGAAAATTTCACTTTTTTGTGAAAATCTCCGCTAAATGAGATTATAGTATGTTAGAGGGCATCCCAGGAGGGCTCCAAATGTGTGGGTAAAATATGTATCCCTTGGGGGGAAATTTGAAAAAAAGTTGAATAATTATTTTTTTCTGGACTTAGAAAATTTTCACACATGTCTCAGACTTCCAGAGAGGGGAGCATGTCAGTGCGTGCATCCGATTTCAGTTCCAGAGCGATTCACCCTATGAGTCCTTCATATTTAGTCATTTTTTGCAAAATTTCTGACTTTTTGAAAATTTCACTTTTTTGTGAAAATCTCCGCTAAATGAGGTTATAGTATGTTAGAGGGCATCCCAGGAGGGCTCCAAATGTGTGGGTAAAATATATATCCCTTGGGGGGAAATTTGAAAAAAAGTTGAAAAAAATTTATTTTCTGGACTTAGAAAATTTAAACACATGTCTCAGACTTCCAGAGAAGGGAGCATGTCAGTGCTGGCATCCGATTTCAGTTCCAGAGTGATTCACCCAATGAGTCCTTCATATTTAGTCATTTTTTGCAAAATTTCTGACTTTTTGAAAATTTCACTTTTTTGTGAAAATCTCCGCTAAATGAGATTATAGTATGTTAGAGGGCATCCCAGGAGGGCTCCAAATGTGTGGGTAAAATATATATCCCTTGGGGGGAAATTTGAAAAAAAGTTGAATAATTATTTTTTTCTGGACTTAGAAAATTTTCATACATGTCTCAGACTTCCAGAGAGGGGAGCATGTCAGTGCGTGCATCCGATTTCAGTTCCAGAGCGATTCACCCTATGAGTCCTTCATATTTAGTCATTTTTTGCAAAATTTCTGACTTTTTGAAAATTTCACTTTTTTGTGAAAATCTCCGCTAAATGAGGTTATAGTATGTTAGAGGGCATCCCAGGAGGGCTCCAAATGTGTGGGTAAAATATATATCCCTTGGGGGGAAATTTGAAAAAAAGTTGAAAAACAAATTTTTTTCTGGACTTAGAAAATTTAAACACATATCTCAGACTTCCAGAGAGGGGAGCATGTCAGTGTGTGCATCCGATTTCAGTTCCAGAGCGATTCACCCGATGAGTCCTTCATATTTAGTCATTTTTTGCAAAATTTCTGACTTTTTGAAAATTTCACTTTTTTGTGAAAATCTCCGCTAAATGAGGTTATAGTATGTTAGAGGGCATCCCAGGAGGGCTCCAAATGTGTGGGTAAAATATATATCCCTTGGGGGGAAATTTGAAAAAAAGTTGAAAAAATTTTTTTTTCTGGACTTTGAAAATTTTCACACATGTCTCAGACTTCCAGAGAGGGGAGCATGTCAGTGCGCGCATCCGATTTCAGTTCCAGAGCGATTCACCCAATGAGTCCTTCATACTTAGTCGTTTTTTGGACAAATTTTCACTTTTTGAAATTTTCACTTTTTTGTGAAAATCTCCGCTAAATGAGGTTATAGTATGTTAGAGGGCATCCCAGGAGGGCTCCAAATGTGTGGGTAAAATATGTATCCCTTGGGGGGAAATTTGAAAAAAAGTTGAAAAAAATTTATTTTCTGGACTTAGAAAATTTAAACACATGTCTCAGACTTCCAGAGAAGGGAGCATGTCAGTGCTGGCATCCGATTTCAGTTCCAGAGTGATTCACCCAATGAGTCCTTCATATTTAGTCATTTTTTGCAAAATTTCTGACTTTTTGAAAATTTCACTTTTTTGTGAAAATCTCCGCTAAATGAGATTATAGTATGTTAGAGGGCATCCCAGGAGGGCTCCAAATGTGTGGGTAAAATATATATCCCTTGGGGGGAAATTTGAAAAAAAGTTGAATAATTATTTTTTTCTGGACTTAGAAAATTTTCACACATGTCTCAGACTTCCAGAGAGGGGAGCATGTCAGTGCGCGCATCCGATTTCAGTTCCAGAGCGATTCACCCAATGAGTCCTTCATACTTAGTCATTTTTTGGAAAAATTTTCACTTTTTGAAAATTTCACTTTTTTGTGAAAATCTCCGCTAAATGAGGTTATAGTATGTTAGAGGGCATCCCAGGAGGGCTCCAAATGTGTGGGTAAAATATATATCCCTTGGGGGGAAATTTGAAAAAAAGTTGAAAAAAATTTATTTTCTGGACTTAGAAAATTTAAACACATGTCTCAGACTTCCAGAGAAGGGAGCATGTCAGTGCGTGCATCCGATTTCAGTTCCAGAGTGATTCACCCAATGAGTCCTTCATATTTAGTAATTTTTTGCAAAATTTCTGACTTTTTGAAAATTTCACTTTTTTGTGAAAATCTCCGCTAAATGAGATTATAGTATGTTAGAGGGCATCCCAGGAGGGCTCCAAATGTGTGGGTAAAATATATATCCCTTGGGGGGAAATTTGAAAAAAAGTTGAATAATTATTTTTTTCTGGACTTAGAAAATTTTCACACATGTCTCAGACTTCCAGAGAGGGGAGCATGTCAGTGCGCGCATCCGATTTCAGTTCCAGAGCGATTCACCCGATGAGTCCTTCATACTTAGTCGTTTTTTGCAAAATTTCTGACTTTTTGAAAATTTCACTTTTTTGTGAAAATCTCCGCTAAATGAGGTTATAGTATGTTAGAGGGCATCCCAGGAGGGCTCCAAATGTGTGGGTAAAATATATATCCCTTGGGGGGAAATTTGAAAAAAAGTTGAAAAACAAATTTTTTTCTGGACTTAGAAAATTTAAACACATATCTCAGACTTCCAGAGAGGGGAGCATGTCAGTGTGTGCATCCGATTTCAGTTCCAGAGCGATTCACCCGATGAGTCCTTCATATTTAGTCATTTTTTGCAAAATTTCTGACTTTTTGAAAATTTCACTTTTTTGTGAAAATCTCCGCTAAATGAGGTTATAGTATGTTAGAGGGCATCCCAGGAGGGCTCCAAATGTGTGGGTAAAATATATATCCCTTGGGGGGAAATTTGAAAAAAAGTTGAAAAAATTTTTTTTTCTGGACTTTGAAAATTTTCACACATGTCTCAGACTTCCAGAGAGGGGAGCATGTCAGTGCGCGCATCCGATTTCAGTTCCAGAGCGATTCACCCAATGAGTCCTTCATACTTAGTCGTTTTTTGGACAAATTTTCACTTTTTGAAATTTTCACTTTTTTGTGAAAATCTCCGCTAAATGAGGTTATAGTATGTTAGAGGGCATCCCAGGAGGGCTCCAAATGTGTGGGTAAAATATATATCCCTTGGGGGGAAATTTGAAAAAAAGTTGAATAATTTTTTTTTCTGGACTTAGAAAATTTTCACACATGTCTCAGACTTCCAGAGAGGGGAGCATGTCAGTGCGCGCATCCGATTTCAGTTCCAGAGCGATTCACCCGATGAGTCCTTCATACTTAGTCGTTTTTTGCAAAATTTCTGACTTTTTGAAAATTTCACTTTTTTGTGAAAATCTCCGCTAAATGAGGTTATAGTATGTTAGAGGGCATCCCAGGAGGGCTCCAAATGTGTGGGTAAAATATATATCCCTTGGGGGGAAATTTGAAAAAAAGTTGAAAAAATTTTTTTTTCTGGACTTAGAAAATTTTCACACATGTCTCAGACTTCCAGAGAGGGGAGCATGTCAGTGCGCGCATCCGATTTCAGTTCCAGAGCGATTCACCCGATGAGTCCTTCATACTTAGTCGTTTTTTGCAAAATTTCTGACTTTTTGAAAATTTCACTTTTTTGTGAAAATCTCCGCTAAATGAGGTTATAGTATGTTAGAGGGCATCCCAGGAGGGCTCCAAATGTGTGGGTAAAATATATATCCCTTGGGAGAAATTTGAAAAAAAGTTGAAAAATTTTTTTTTTCTGGACTTAGAAAATTTTCACAGATGTCTCAGACTTCCAGAGAGGGGAGCATGTCTATAAGCGCATCCGATTTCAGTTCCAGAGCATTTCACCCGATGAGTCCTTCATACTTAGTCGTTTTTTGCAAAATTTCTGACTTTTTTAAAATTTCACTTTTTTGTGAAAATCTCCGCTAAATGAGGTTATAGTATGTTAGAGGGCATCCCAGGAGGGCTCCAAATGTGTGGGTAAAATATATATCCCTTGTGGGGAAATTTGAAAAAAGTTGAAAAAAATTTATTTTCTGGACTTAGAAAATTTAAACACATGTCTCAGACTTCCAGAGAAGGGAGCATGTCAGTGCGTGCATCCGATTTCAGTTCCAGAGTGATTCACCCAATGAGTCCTTCATATTTAGTCATTTTTTGCAAAATTTCTGACTTTTTGAAAATTTCACTTTTTTGTGAAAATCTCCGCTAAATGAGATTATAGTATGTTAGAGGGCATCCCAGGAGGGCTCCAAATGTGTGGGTAAAATATATATCCCTTGGGGGGAAATTTGAAAAAAAGTTGAATAATTATTTTTTTCTGGACTTAGAAAATTTTCACACATGTCTCAGACTTCCAGAGAGGGGAGCATGTCAGTGCGTGCATCCGATTTCAGTTCCAGAGCGATTCACCCTATGAGTCCTTCATATTTAGTCATTTTTTGCAAAATTTCTGACTTTTTGAAAATTTCACTTTTTTGTGAAAATCTCCGCTAAATGAGGTTATAGTATGTTAGAGGGCATCCCAGGAGGGCTCCAAATGTGTGGGTAAAATATATATCCCTTGGGGGGAAATTTGAAAAAAAGTTGAAAAATTTTTTTTTTCTGGACTTAGAAAATTTTCACACATGTCTCAGACTTTCAGAGAGGGGAGCATGTCAGTGCGCGCATCCGATTTCAGTTCCAGAGCGATTCACCCAATGAGTCCTTCATACTTAGTCATTTTTTGGAAAAATTTTCACTTTTTGAAAATTTCACTTTTTTGTGAAAATCTCCGCTAAATGAGGTTATAGTATGTTAGAGGGCATCCCAGGAGGGCTCCAAATGTGTGGGTAAAATATATATCCCTTGGGGGGAAATTTTAAAAAAGTTGAATAATTTTTTTTTCTGGACTTAGAAAATTTTCACACATATCTCAGACTTCCAGAGAGGGGAGCATGTCAGTGTGTGCATCCGATTTCAGTTCCAGAGCGATTCACCCGATGAGTCCTTCATATTTAGTCATTTTTTGCAAAATTTCTGACTTTTTGAAAATTTCACTTTTTTGTGAAAATCTCCGCTAAATGAGGTTATAGTATGTTAGAGGGCATCCCAGGAGGGCTCCAAATGTGTGGGTAAAATATATATCCCTTGGGGGGAAATTTGAAAAAAAGTTGAAAAAATTTTTTTTTCTGGACTTTGAAAATTTTCACACATGTCTCAGACTTCCAGAGAGGGGAGCATGTCAGTGCGCGCATCCGATTTCAGTTCCAGAGCGATTCACCCAATGAGTCCTTCATACTTAGTCGTTTTTTGGACAAATGTTCACTTTTTGAAATTTTCACTTTTTTGTGAAAATCTCCGCTAAATGAGGTTATAGTATGTTAGAGGGCATCCCAGGAGGGCTCCAAATGTGTGGGTAAAATATATATCCCTTGGGGGGAAATTTGAAAAAAAGTTGAATAATTTTTTTTTCTGGACTTAGAAAATTTTCACACATGTCTCAGACTTCCAGAGAGGGGAGCATGTCAGTGCGCGCATCCGATTTCAGTTCCAGAGCGATTCACCCGATGAGTCCTTCATACTTAGTCGTTTTTTGCAAAATTTCTGACTTTTTGAAAATTTCACTTTTTTGTGAAAATCTCCGCTAAATGAGGTTATAGTATGTTAGAGGGCATCCCAGGAGGGCTCCAAATGTGTGGGTAAAATATATATCCCTTGGGAGAAATTTGAAAAAAAGTTGAAAATTTTTTTTTTTCTGGACTTAGAAAATTTTCACAGATGTCTCAGACTTCCAGAGAGGGGAGCATGTCTATAAGCGCATCCGATTTCAGTTCCAGAGCATTTCACCCGATGAGTCCTTCATACTTAGTCATTTTTTGCAAAATTTCTGACTTTTTGAAAATTTCATTTTTTTGTGAAAATCTCCGCTAAATGAGGTTATAGTATGTTAGAGGGCATCCCAGGAGGGCTCCAAATGTGTGGGTAAAATATATATCCCTTGGGGGGAAATTTGAAAAAAAGTTGAAAAAAATGTTTTTTTCTGGACTTAGAAAATTTTCACACATGTCTCAGACTGCCAGAGAGGGGAGCATGCCAGTGCGCACATCCGATTTCAGTTCCAGAGCGTTTCACCCGATGAGTCCTTCAGATTTGGTCATTTTTTGCAAAATTTCTGACTTTTTGAAAATTTCACTTTTTTGTGAAAATCTCCGCTAAATGAGGTTATAGTATGTTAGAGGGCATCCCAGGAGGGCTCCAAATGTGTGGGTAAAATATATATCCCTTGGGGGGAAATTTGAAAAAAAGTTGAATAATTTTTTTTTTCTGGACTTAGAAAATTTTCACACATGTCTCAGACTGCCAGAGAGGGGAGCATGTCAGTGCGCACATCCGATTTCAGTTCCAGAGCGATTCACCCGATGAGTCCTTCATACTTAGTCGTTTTTTGCAAAATTTCTGACTTTTTTAAAATTTCACTTTTTTGTGAAAATCTTTGCTAAATGAGGTTATAGTATGTTAGAGGGCATCCCAGGAGGGCTCCAAATGTGTGGGTAAAATATATATCCCTTGTGGGGAAATTTGAAAAAAGTTGAAAAAAATTTATTTTCTGGACTTAGAAAATTTAAACACATGTCTCAGACTTCCAGAGAAGGGAGCATGTCAGTGCGTGCATCCGATTTCAGTTCCAGAGTGATTCACCCAATGAGTCCTTCATATTTAGTCATTTTTTGCAAAATTTCTGACTTTTTGAAAATTTCACTTTTTTGTGAAAATCTCCGCTAAATGAGATTATAGTATGTTAGAGGGCATCCCAGGAGGGCTCCAAATGTGTGGGTAAAATATATATCCCTTGGGGGGAAATTTGAAAAAAAGTTGAATAATTATTTTTTTCTGGACTTAGAAAATTTTCACACATGTCTCAGACTTCCAGAGAGGGGAGCATGTCAGTGCGTGCATCCGATTTCAGTTCCAGAGCGATTCACCCTATGAGTCCTTCATATTTAGTCATTTTTTGCAAAATTTCTGACTTTTTGAAAATTTCACTTTTTTGTGAAAATCTCCGCTAAATGAGGTTATAGTATGTTAGAGGGCATCCCAGGAGGGCTCCAAATGTGTGGGTAAAATATATATCCCTTGGGGGGAAATTTGAAAAAAAGTTGAAAAATTTTTTTTTTCTGGACTTAGAAAATTTTCACACATGTCTCAGACTTTCAGAGAGGGGAGCATGTCAGTGCGCGCATCCGATTTCAGTTCCAGAGCGATTCACCCAATGAGTCCTTCATACTTAGTCATTTTTTGGAAAAATTTTCACTTTTTGAAAATTTCACTTTTTTGTGAAAATCTCCGCTAAATGAGGTTATAGTATGTTAGAGGGCATCCCAGGAGGGCTCCAAATGTGTGGGTAAAATATATATCCCTTGGGGGGAAATTTGAAAAAAGTTGAATAATTTTTTTTTCTGGACTTAGAAAATTTTCACACATATCTCAGACTTCCAGAGAGGGGAGCATGTCAGTGTGTGCATCCGATTTCAGTTCCAGAGCGATTCACCCGATGAGTCCTTCATATTTAGTCATTTTTTGCAAAATTTCTGACTTTTTGAAAATTTCACTTTTTTGTGAAAATCTCCGCTAAATGAGGTTATAGTATGTTAGAGGGCATCCCAGGAGGGCTCCAAATGTGTGGGTAAAATATATATCCCTTGGGGGGAAATTTGAAAAAAAGTTGAAAAAATTTTTTTTTCTGGACTTTGAAAATTTTCACACATGTCTCAGACTTCCAGAGAGGGGAGCATGTCAGTGCGCGCATCCGATTTCAGTTCCAGAGCGATTCACCCAATGAGTCCTTCATACTTAGTCGTTTTTTGGACAAATGTTCACTTTTTGAAATTTTCACTTTTTTGTGAAAATCTCCGCTAAATGAGGTTATAGTATGTTAGAGGGCATCCCAGGAGGGCTCCAAATGTGTGGGTAAAATATATATCCCTTGGGGGGAAATTTGAAAAAAAGTTGAATAATTTTTTTTTCTGGACTTAGAAAATTTTCACACATGTCTCAGACTTCCAGAGAGGGGAGCATGTCAGTGCGCGCATCCGATTTCAGTTCCAGAGCGATTCACCCGATGAGTCCTTCATACTTAGTCGTTTTTTGCAAAATTTCTGACTTTTTGAAAATTTCACTTTTTTGTGAAAATCTCCGCTAAATGAGGTTATAGTATGTTAGAGGGCATCCCAGGAGGGCTCCAAATGTGTGGGTAAAATATATATCCCTTGGGGGGAAATTTGAAAAAAAGTTGAATAATTATTTTTTTCTGGACTTAGAAAATTTTCACACATGTCTCAGACTTCCAGAGAGGGGAGCATGTCAGTGCGTGCATCCGATTTCAGTTCCAGAGCGATTCACCCTATGAGTCCTTCATATTTAGTCATTTTTTGCAAAATTTCTGACTTTTTGAAAATTTCACTTTTTTGTGAAAATCTCCGCTAAATGAGGTTATAGTATGTTAGAGGGCATCCCAGGAGGGCTCCAAATGTGTGGGTAAAATATATATCCCTTGGGGGGAAATTTGAAAAAAAGTTGAAAAATTTTTTTTTTCTGGACTTAGAAAATTTTCACACATGTCTCAGACTTTCAGAGAGGGGAGCATGTCAGTGCGCGCATCCGATTTCAGTTCCAGAGCGATTCACCCAATGAGTCCTTCATACTTAGTCATTTTTTGGAAAAATTTTCACTTTTTGAAAATTTCACTTTTTTGTGAAAATCTCCGCTAAATGAGGTTATAGTATGTTAGAGGGCATCCCAGGAGGGCTCCAAATGTGTGGGTAAAATATATATCCCTTGGGGGGAAATTTGAAAAAAGTTGAATAATTTTTTTTTCTGGACTTAGAAAATTTTCACACATATCTCAGACTTCCAGAGAGGGGAGCATGTCAGTGTGTGCATCCGATTTCAGTTCCAGAGCGATTCACCCGATGAGTCCTTCATATTTAGTCATTTTTTGCAAAATTTCTGACTTTTTGAAAATTTCACTTTTTTGTGAAAATCTCCGCTAAATGAGGTTATAGTATGTTAGAGGGCATCCCAGGAGGGCTCCAAATGTGTGGGTAAAATATATATCCCTTGGGGGGAAATTTGAAAAAAAGTTGAAAAAATTTTTTTTTCTGGACTTTGAAAATTTTCACACATGTCTCAGACTTCCAGAGAGGGGAGCATGTCAGTGCGCGCATCCGATTTCAGTTCCAGAGCGATTCACCCAATGAGTCCTTCATACTTAGTCGTTTTTTGGACAAATGTTCACTTTTTGAAATTTTCACTTTTTTGTGAAAATCTCCGCTAAATGAGGTTATAGTATGTTAGAGGGCATCCCAGGAGGGCTCCAAATGTGTGGGTAAAATATATATCCCTTGGGGGGAAATTTGAAAAAAAGTTGAATAATTTTTTTTTCTGGACTTAGAAAATTTTCACACATGTCTCAGACTTCCAGAGAGGGGAGCATGTCAGTGCGCGCATCCGATTTCAGTTCCAGAGCGATTCACCCGATGAGTCCTTCATACTTAGTCGTTTTTTGCAAAATTTCTGACTTTTTGAAAATTTCACTTTTTTGTGAAAATCTCCGCTAAATGAGGTTATAGTATGTTAGAGGGCATCCCAGGAGGGCTCCAAATGTGTGGGTAAAATATATATCCCTTGGGGGGAAATTTGAAAAAAAGTTGAAAAAAATTTTTTTTCTGGACTTAGAAAATTTTCACACATGTCTCAGACTTCCAGAGAGGGGAGCATGTCAGTGCGCGCATCCGATTTCAGTTCCAGAGCGATTCACCCGATGAGTCCTTCATACTTAGTCGTTTTTTGCAAAATTTCTGACTTTTTGAAAATTTCACTTTTTTGTGAAAATCTCCGCTAAATGAGGTTATAGTATGTTAGAGGGCATCCCAGGAGGGCTCCAAATGTGTGGGTAAAATATATATCCCTTGGGAGAAATTTGAAAAAAAGTTGAAATTTTTTTTTTTTCTGGACTTAGAAAATTTTCACAGATGTCTCAGACTTCCAGAGAGGGGAGCATGTCTATAAGCGCATCCGATTTCAGTTCCAGAGCATTTCACCCGATGAGTCCTTCATACTTAGTCATTTTTTGCAAAATTTCTGACTTTTTGAAAATTTCATTTTTTTGTGAAAATCTCCGCTAAATGAGGTTATAGTATGTTAGAGGGCATCCCAGGAGGGCTCCAAATGTGTGGGTAAAATATATATCCCTTGGGGGGAAATTTGAAAAAAAGTTGAAAAAAATGTTTTTTTCTGGACTTAGAAAATTTTCACACATGTCTCAGACTGCCAGAGAGGGGAGCATGCCAGTGCGCACATCCGATTTCAGTTCCAGAGCGTTTCACCCGATGAGTCCTTCAGATTTGGTCATTTTTTGCAAAATTTCTGACTTTTTGAAAATTTCACTTTTTTGTGAAAATCTCCGCTAAATGAGGTTATAGTATGTTAGAGGGCATCCCAGGAGGGCTCCAAATGTGTGGGTAAAATATATATCCCTTGGGGGGAAATTTGAAAAAAAGTTGAATAATTTTTTTTTTCTGGACTTAGAAAATTTTCACACATGTCTCAGACTGCCAGAGAGGGGAGCATGTCAGTGCGCACATCCGATTTCAGTTCCAGAGCGATTCACCCGATGAGTCCTTCATACTTAGTCGTTTTTTGCAAAATTTCTGACTTTTTTAAAATTTCACTTTTTTGTGAAAATCTTTGCTAAATGAGGTTATAGTATGTTAGAGGGCATCCCAGGAGGGCTCCAAATGTGTGGGTAAAATATATATCCCTTGTGGGGAAATTTGAAAAAAGTTGAAAAAAATTTATTTTCTGGACTTAGAAAATTTAAACACATGTCTCAGACTTCCAGAGAAGGGAGCATGTCAGTGCGTGCATCCGATTTCAGTTCCAGAGTGATTCACCCAATGAGTCCTTCATATTTAGTCATTTTTTGCAAAATTTCTGACTTTTTGAAAATTTCACTTTTTTGTGAAAATCTCCGCTAAATGAGATTATAGTATGTTAGAGGGCATCCCAGGAGGGCTCCAAATGTGTGGGTAAAATATATATCCCTTGGGGGGAAATTTGAAAAAAAGTTGAATAATTATTTTTTTCTGGACTTAGAAAATTTTCACACATGTCTCAGACTTCCAGAGAGGGGAGCATGTCAGTGCGTGCATCCGATTTCAGTTCCAGAGCGATTCACCCTATGAGTCCTTCATATTTAGTCATTTTTTGCAAAATTTCTGACTTTTTGAAAATTTCACTTTTTTGTGAAAATCTCCGCTAAATGAGGTTATAGTATGTTAGAGGGCATCCCAGGAGGGCTCCAAATGTGTGGGTAAAATATATATCCCTTGGGGGGAAATTTGAAAAAAAGTTGAAAAATTTTTTTTTTCTGGACTTAGAAAATTTTCACACATGTCTCAGACTTTCAGAGAGGGGAGCATGTCAGTGCGCGCATCCGATTTCAGTTCCAGAGCGATTCACCCAATGAGTCCTTCATACTTAGTCATTTTTTGGAAAAATTTTCACTTTTTGAAAATTTCACTTTTTTGTGAAAATCTCCGCTAAATGAGGTTATAGTATGTTAGAGGGCATCCCAGGAGGGCTCCAAATGTGTGGGTAAAATATATATCCCTTGGGGGGAAATTTGAAAAAAGTTGAATAATTTTTTTTTCTGGACTTAGAAAATTTTCACACATATCTCAGACTTCCAGAGAGGGGAGCATGTCAGTGTGTGCATCCGATTTCAGTTCCAGAGCGATTCACCCGATGAGTCCTTCATATTTAGTCATTTTTTGCAAAATTTCTGACTTTTTGAAAATTTCACTTTTTTGTGAAAATCTCCGCTAAATGAGGTTATAGTATGTTAGAGGGCATCCCAGGAGGGCTCCAAATGTGTGGGTAAAATATATATCCCTTGGGGGGAAATTTGAAAAAAAGTTGAAAAAATTTTTTTTTCTGGACTTTGAAAATTTTCACACATGTCTCAGACTTCCAGAGAGGGGAGCATGTCAGTGCGCGCATCCGATTTCAGTTCCAGAGTGATTCACCCAATGAGTCCTTCATACTTAGTCGTTTTTTGGACAAATGTTCACTTTTTGAAATTTTCACTTTTTTGTGAAAATCTCCGCTAAATGAGGTTATAGTATGTTAGAGGGCATCCCAGGAGGGCTCCAAATGTGTGGGTAAAATATATATCCCTTGGGGGGAAATTTGAAAAAAAGTTGAATAATTTTTTTTTCTGGACTTAGAAAATTTTCACACATGTCTCAGACTTCCAGAGAGGGGAGCATGTCAGTGCGCGCATCCGATTTCAGTTCCAGAGCGATTCACCCGATGAGTCCTTCATACTTAGTCGTTTTTTGCAAAATTTCTGACTTTTTGAAAATTTCACTTTTTTGTGAAAATCTCCGCTAAATGAGGTTATAGTATGTTAGAGGGCATCCCAGGAGGGCTCCAAATGTGTGGGTAAAATATATATCCCTTGGGGGGAAATTTGAAAAAAAGTTGAAAAAAATTTTTTTTCTGGACTTAGAAAATTTTCACACATGTCTCAGACTTCCAGAGAGGGGAGCATGTCAGTGCGCGGATCCGATTTCAGTTCCAGAGCGATTCACCCGATGAGTCCTTCATACTTAGTCGTTTTTTGCAAAATTTCTGACTTTTTGAAAATTTCACTTTTTTGTGAAAATCTCCGCTAAATGAGGTTATAGTATGTTAGAGGGCATCCCAGGAGGGCTCCAAATGTGTGGGTAAAATATATATCCCTTGGGAGAAATTTGAAAAAAAGTTGAAAATTTTTTTTTTTCTGGACTTAGAAAATTTTCACAGATGTCTCAGACTTCCAAAGAGGGGAGCATGTCTATAAGCGCATCCGATTTCAGTTCCAGAGCATTTCACCCGATGAGTCCTTCATACTTAGTCGTTTTTTGCAAAATTTCTGACTTTTTGAAAATTTCACTTTTTTGTGAAAATCTCCGCTAAATGAGGTTATAGTATGTTAGAGGGCATCCCAGGAGGGCTCCAAATGTGTGGGTAAAATATATATCCCTTGGGGGGAAATTTGAAAAAAAGTTGAAAAAATGTTTTTTTCTGGACTTAGAAAATTTTCACACATGTCTCAGACTGCCAGAGAGGGGAGCATGCCAGTGCGCACATCCGATTTCAGTTCCAGAGCGTTTCACCCGATGAGTCCTTCAGATTTGGTCATTTTTTGCAAAATTTCTGACTTTTTGAAAATTTCACTTTTTTGTGAAAATCTCCGCTAAATGAGGTTATAGTATGTTAGAGGGCATCCCAGGAGGGCTCCAAATGTGTGGGTAAAATATATATCCCTTGGGGGGAAATTTGAAAAAAAGTTGAATAATTTTTTTTTTCTGGACTTAGAAAATTTTCACACATGTCTCAGACTTCCAGAGAGGGGAGCATGTCAGTGCGCACATCCGATTTCAGTTCCAGAGCGATTCACCCGATGAGTCCTTCATACTTAGTCGTTTTTTGCAAAATTTCTGACTTTTTTAAAATTTCACTTTTTTGTGAAAATCTTTGCTAAATGAGGTTATAGTATGTTAGAGGGCATCCCAGGAGGGCTCCAAATGTGTGGGTAAAATATATATCCCTTGTGGGGAAATTTGAAAAAAGTTGAAAAAAATTTATTTTCTGGACTTAGAAAATTTAAACACATGTCTCAGACTTCCAGAGAAGGGAGCATGTCAGTGCGTGCATCCGATTTCAGTTCCAGAGTGATTCACCCAATGAGTCCTTCATATTTAGTCATTTTTTGCAAAATTTCTGACTTTTTGAAAATTTCACTTTTTTGTGAAAATCTCCGCTAAATGAGATTATAGTATGTTAGAGGGCATCCCAGGAGGGCTCCAAATGTGTGGGTAAAATATATATCCCTTGGGGGGAAATTTGAAAAAAAGTTGAATAATTATTTTTTTCTGGACTTAGAAAATTTTCACACATGTCTCAGACTTCCAGAGAGGGGAGCATGTCAGTGCGTGCATCCGATTTCAGTTCCAGAGCGATTCACCCTATGAGTCCTTCATATTTAGTCATTTTTTGCAAAATTTCTGACTTTTTGAAAATTTCACTTTTTTGTGAAAATCTCCGCTAAATGAGGTTATAGTATGTTAGAGGGCATCCCAGGAGGGCTCCAAATGTGTGGGTAAAATATATATCCCTTGGGGGGAAATTTGAAAAAAAGTTGAAAAATTTTTTTTTTCTGGACTTAGAAAATTTTCACACATGTCTCAGACTTTCAGAGAGGGGAGCATGTCAGTGCGCGCATCCGATTTCAGTTCCAGAGCGATTCACCCGATGAGTCCTTCATACTTAGTCGTTTTTTGCAAAATTTCTGACTTTTTGAAAATTTCACTTTTTTGTGAAAATCTCCGCTAAATGAGGTTATAGTATGTTAGAGGGCATCCCAGGAGGGCTCCAAATGTGTGGGTAAAATATATATCCCTTGGGGGGAAATTTGAAAAAAAGTTGAAAAAAATTTTTTTTCTGGACTTAGAAAATTTTCACACATGTCTCAGACTTCCAGAGAGGGGAGCATGTCAGTGCGCGCATCCGATTTCAGTTCCAGAGCGATTCACCCGATGAGTCCTTCATACTTAGTCGTTTTTTGCAAAATTTCTGACTTTTTGAAAATTTCACTTTTTTGTGAAAATCTCCGCTAAATGAGGTTATAGTATGTTAGAGGGCATCCCAGGAGGGCTCCAAATGTGTGGGTAAAATATATATCCCTTGGGAGAAATTTGAAAAAAAGTTGAAAATTTTTTTTTTTCTGGACTTAGAAAATTTTCACAGATGTCTCAGACTTCCAGAGAGGGGAGCATGTCTATAAGCGCATCCGATTTCAGTTCCAGAGCATTTCACCCGATGAGTCCTTCATACTTAGTCGTTTTTTGCAAAATTTCTGACTTTTTGAAAATTTCACTTTTTTGTGAAAATCTCCGCTAAATGAGGTTATAGTATGTTAGAGGGCATCCCAGGAGGGCTCCAAATGTGTGGGTAAAATATATATCCCTTGGGGGGAAATTTGAAAAAAAGTTGAATAATTTTTTTTTTCTGGACTTAGAAAATTTTCACACATGTCTCAGACTGCCAGAGAGGGGAGCATGTCAGTGCGCACATCCGATTTCAGTTCCAGAGCGATTCACCCGATGAGTCCTTCATACTTAGTCGTTTTTTGCAAAATTTCTGACTTTTTTAAAATTTCACTTTTTTGTGAAAATCTTTGCTAAATGAGGTTATAGTATGTTAGAGGGCATCCCAGGAGGGCTCCAAATGTGTGGGTAAAATATATATCCCTTGTGGGGAAATTTGAAAAAAGTTGAAAAAAATTTATTTTCTGGACTTAGAAAATTTAAACACATGTCTCAGACTTCCAGAGAAGGGAGCATGTCAGTGCGTGCATCCGATTTCAGTTCCAGAGTGATTCACCCAATGAGTCCTTCATATTTAGTCATTTTTTGCAAAATTTCTGACTTTTTGAAAATTTCACTTTTTTGTGAAAATCTCCGCTAAATGAGATTATAGTATGTTAGAGGGCATCCCAGGAGGGCTCCAAATGTGTGGGTAAAATATATATCCCTTGGGGGGAAATTTGAAAAAAAGTTGAATAATTATTTTTTTCTGGACTTAGAAAATTTTCACACATGTCTCAGACTTCCAGAGAGGGGAGCATGTCAGTGCGTGCATCCGATTTCAGTTCCAGAGCGATTCACCCTATGAGTCCTTCATATTTAGTCATTTTTTGCAAAATTTCTGACTTTTTGAAAATTTCACTTTTTTTGTGAAAATCTCCGCTAAATGAGGTTATAGTATGTTAGAGGGCATCCCAGGAGGGCTCCAAATGTGTGGGTAAAATATATATCCCTTGGGGGGAAATTTGAAAAAAAGTTGAAAAATTTTTTTTTTCTGGACTTAGAAAATTTTCACACATGTCTCAGACTTTCAGAGAGGGGAGCATGTCAGTGCGCGCATCCGATTTCAGTTCCAGAGCGATTCACCCAATGAGTCCTTCATACTTAGTCATTTTTTGGAAAAATTTTCACTTTTTGAAAATTTCACTTTTTTGTGAAAATCTCCGCTAAATGAGGTTATAGTATGTTAGAGGGCATCCCAGGAGGGCTCCAAATGTGTGGGTAAAATATATATCCCTTGGGGGGAAATTTGAAAAAAAGTTGAATAATTTTTTTTTCTGGACTTAGAAAATTTTCACACATGTCTCAGACTTCCAGAGAGGGGAGCATGTCAGTGCGCGCATCCGATTTCAGTTCCAGAGCGATTCACCCGATGAGTCCTTCATACTTAGTCGTTTTTTGCAAAATTTCTGACTTTTTGAAAATTTCACTTTTTTGTGAAAATCTCCGCTAAATGAGGTTATAGTATGTTAGAGGGCATCCCAGGAGGGCTCCAAATGTGTGGGTAAAATATATATCCCTTGGGGGGAAATTTGAAAAAAAGTTGAAAAAAATTTTTTTTCTGGACTTAGAAAATTTTCACACATGTCTCAGACTTCCAGAGAGGGGAGCATGTCAGTGCGCGGATCCGATTTCAGTTCCAGAGCGATTCACCCGATGAGTCCTTCATACTTAGTCTTTTTTTGCAAAATTTCTGACTTTTTGAAAATTTCACTTTTTTGTGAAAATCTCCGCTAAATGAGGTTATAGTATGTTAGAGGGCATCCCAGGAGGGCTCCAAATGTGTGGGTAAAATATATATCCCTTGGGAGAAATTTGAAAAAAAGTTGAAAATTTTTTTTTTTCTGGACTTAGAAAATTTTCACAGATGTCTCAGACTTCCAGAGAGGGGAGCATGTCTATAAGCGCATCCGATTTCAGTTCCAGAGCATTTCACCCGATGAGTCCTTCATACTTAGTCGTTTTTTGCAAAATTTCTGACTTTTTGAAAATTTCACTTTTTTGTGAAAATCTCCGCTAAATGAGGTTATAGTATGTTAGAGGGCATCCCAGGAGGGCTCCAAATGTGTGGGTAAAATATATATCCCTTGGGGGGAAATTTGAAAAAAAGTTGAAAAAATGTTTTTTTCTGGACTTAGAAAATTTTCACACATGTCTCAGACTGCCAGAGAGGGGAGCATGCCAGTGCGCACATCCGATTTCAGTTCCAGAGCGTTTCACCCGATGAGTCCTTCAGATTTGGTCATTTTTTGCAAAATTTCTGACTTTTTGAAAATTTCACTTTTTTGTGAAAATCTCCGCTAAATGAGGTTATAGTATGTTAGAGGGCATCCCAGGAGGGCTCCAAATGTGTGGGTAAAATATATATCCCTTGGGGGGAAATTTGAAAAAAAGTTGAATAATTTTTTTTTTCTGGACTTAGAAAATTTTCACACATGTCTCAGACTTCCAGAGAGGGGAGCATGTCAGTGCGCGCATCCGATTTCAGTTCCAGAGCGATTCACCCGATGAGTCCTTCATACTTAGTCGTTTTTTGCAAAATTTCTGACTTTTTTAAAATTTCACTTTTTTGTGAAAATCTTTGCTAAATGAGGTTATAGTATGTTAGAGGGCATCCCAGGAGGGCTCCAAATGTGTGGGTAAAATATATATCCCTTGTGGGGAAATTTGAAAAAAGTTGAAAAAAATTTATTTTCTGGACTTAGAAAATTTAAACACATGTCTCAGACTTCCAGAGAAGGGAGCATGTCAGTGCGTGCATCCGATTTCAGTTCCAGAGTGATTCACCCAATGAGTCCTTCATATTTAGTCATTTTTTGCAAAATTTCTGACTTTTTGAAAATTTCACTTTTTTGTGAAAATCTCCGCTAAATGAGATTATAGTATGTTAGAGGGCATCCCAGGAGGGCTCCAAATGTGTGGGTAAAATATATATCCCTTGGGGGGAAATTTGAAAAAAAGTTGAATAATTATTTTTTTCTGGACTTAGAAAATTTTCACACATGTCTCAGACTTCCAGAGAGGGGAGCATGTCAGTGCGTGCATCCGATTTCAGTTCCAGAGCGATTCACCCTATGAGTCCTTCATACTTAGTCGTTTTTTGCAAAATTTCTGACTTTTTGAAAATTTCACTTTTTTGTGAAAATCTCCGCTAAATGAGGTTATAGTATGTTAGAGGGCATCCCAGGAGGGCTCCAAATGTGTGGGTAAAATATATATCCCTTGGGGGGAAATTTGAAAAAAAGTTGAAAAAAAATTTTTTTCTGGACTTAGAAAATTTTCACACATGTCTCAGACTTCCAGAGAGGGGAGCATGTCAGTGCGCGCATCCGATTTCAGTTCCAGAGCGATTCACCCGATGAGTCCTTCATACTTAGTCGTTTTTTGCAAAATTTCTGACTTTTTGAAAATTTCACTTTTTTGTGAAAATCTCCGCTAAATGAGGTTATAGTATGTTAGAGGGCATCCCAGGAGGGCTCCAAATGTGTGGGTAAAATATATATCCCTTGGGAGAAATTTGAAAAAAAGTTGAAAATTTTTTTTTTTCTGGACTTAGAAAATTTTCACAGATGTCTCAGACTTCCAGAGAGGGGAGCATGTCTATAAGCGCATCCGATTTCAGTTCCAGAGCATTTCACCCGATGAGTCCTTCATACTTAGTCGTTTTTTGCAAAATTTCTGACTTTTTGAAAATTTCACTTTTTTGTGAAAATCTCCGCTAAATGAGGTTATAGTATGTTAGAGGGCATCCCAGGAGGGCTCCAAATGTGTGGGTAAAATATATATCCCTTGGGGGGAAATTTGAAAAAAAGTTGAATAATTTTTTTTTTCTGGACTTAGAAAATTTTCACACATGTCTCAGACTGCCAGAGAGGGGAGCATGTCAGTGCGCACATCCGATTTCAGTTCCAGAGCGATTCACCCGATGAGTCCTTCATACTTAGTCGTTTTTTGCAAAATTTCTGACTTTTTGAAAATTTCACTTTTTTGTGAAAATCTTTGCTAAATGAGGTTATAGTATGTTAGAGGGCATCCCAGGAGGGCTCCAAATGTGTGGGTAAAATATATATCCCTTGTGGGGAAATTTGAAAAAAGTTGAAAAAAATTTATTTTCTGGACTTAGAAAATTTAAACACATGTCTCAGACTTCCAGAGAAGGGAGCATGTCAGTGCGTGCATCCGATTTCAGTTCCAGAGTGATTCACCCAATGAGTCCTTCATATTTAGTCATTTTTTGCAAAATTTCTGACTTTTTGAAAATTTCACTTTTTTGTGAAAATCTCCGCTAAATGAGATTATAGTATGTTAGAGGGCATCCCAGGAGGGCTCCAAATGTGTGGGTAAAATATATATCCCTTGGGGGGAAATTTGAAAAAAAGTTGAATAATTATTTTTTTCTGGACTTAGAAAATTTTCACACATGTCTCAGACTTCCAGAGAGGGGAGCATGTCAGTGCGTGCATCCGATTTCAGTTCCAGAGCGATTCACCCTATGAGTCCTTCATATTTAGTCATTTTTTGCAAAATTTCTGACTTTTTGAAAATTTCACTTTTTTTGTGAAAATCTCCGCTAAATGAGGTTATAGTATGTTAGAGGGCATCCCAGGAGGGCTCCAAATGTGTGGGTAAAATATATATCCCTTGGGGGGAAATTTGAAAAAAAGTTGAAAAATTTTTTTTTTCTGGACTTAGAAAATTTTCACACATGTCTCAGACTTTCAGAGAGGGGAGCATGTCAGTGCGCGCATCCGATTTCAGTTCCAGAGCGATTCACCCAATGAGTCCTTCATACTTAGTCATTTTTTGGAAAAATTTTCACTTTTTGAAAATTTCACTTTTTTGTGAAAATCTCCGCTAAATGAGGTTATAGTATGTTAGAGGGCATCCCAGGAGGGCTCCAAATGTGTGGGTAAAATATATATCCCTTGGGGGGAAATTTGAAAAAAGTTGAATAATTTTTTTTTCTGGACTTAGAAAATTTTCACACATGTCTCAGACTTCCAGAGAGGGGAGCATGTCAGTGCGCGCATCCGATTTCAGTTCCAGAGCGATTCACCCGATGAGTCCTTCATACTTAGTCGTTTTTTGCAAAATTTCAGACTTTTTGAAAATTTCACTTTTTTGTGAAAATCTCCGCTAAATGAGGTTATAGTATGTTAGAGGGCATCCCAGGAGGGCTCCAAATGTGTGGGTAAAATATATATCCCTTGGGGGGAAATTTGAAAAAAAGTTGAAAAAATTTTTTTTTCTGGACTTAGAAAATTTTCACACATGTCTCAGACTTCCAGAGAGGGGAGCATGTCAGTGCGCGCATCCGATTTCAGTTCCAGAGCGATTCACCCGATGAGTCCTTCATACTTAGTCGTTTTTTGCAAAATTTCTGACTTTTTGAAAATTTCACTTTTTTGTGAAAATCTCCGCTAAATGAGGTTATAGTATGTTAGAGGGCATCCCAGGAGGGCTCCAAATGTGTGGGTAAAATATATATCCCTTGGGGGGAAATTTGAAAAAAAGTTGAAAAAAATTTTTTTTCTGGACTTAGAAAATTTTCACACATGTCTCAGACTTCCAGAGAGGGGAGCATGTCAGTGCGCGCATCCGATTTCAGTTCCAGAGCGATTCACCCGATGAGTCCTTCATACTTAGTCGTTTTTTGAAAAATTTCTGACTTTTTGAAAATTTCACTTTTTTGTGAAAATCTCCGCTAAATGAGGTTATAGTATGTTAGAGGGCATCCCAGGAGGGCTCCAAATGTGTGGGTAAAATATATATCCCTTGGGAGAAATTTGAAAAAAAGTTGAAAATTTTTTTTTTTCTGGACTTAGAAAATTTTCACAGATGTCTCAGACTTCCAGAGAGGGGAGCATGTCTATAAGCGCATCCGATTTCAGTTCCAGAGCATTTCACCCGATGAGTCCTTCATACTTAGTCATTTTTTGCAAAATTTCTGACTTTTTGAAAATTTCATTTTTTTGTGAAAATCTCCGCTAAATGAGGTTATAGTATGTTAGAGGGCATCCCAGGAGGGCTCCAAATGTGTGGGTAAAATATATATCCCTTGGGGGGAAATTTGAAAAAAAGTTGAAAAAAATGTTTTTTTCTGGACTTAGAAAATTTTCACACATGTCTCAGACTGCCAGAGAGGGGAGCATGCCAGTGCGCACATCCGATTTCAGTTCCAGAGCGTTTCACCCGATGAGTCCTTCAGATTTGGTCATTTTTTGCAAAATTTCTGACTTTTTGAAAATTTCACTTTTTTGTGAAAATCTCCGCTAAATGAGGTTATAGTATGTTAGAGGGCATCCCAGGAGGGCTCCAAATGTGTGGGTAAAATATATATCCCTTGGGGGGAAATTTGAAAAAAAGTTGAATAATTTTTTTTTTCTGGACTTAGAAAATTTTCACACATGTCTCAGACTGCCAGAGAGGGGAGCATGTCAGTGCGCACATCCGATTTCAGTTCCAGAGCGATTCACCCGATGAGTCCTTCATACTTAGTCGTTTTTTGCAAAATTTCTGACTTTTTTAAAATTTCACTTTTTTGTGAAAATCTTTGCTAAATGAGGTTATAGTATGTTAGAGGGCATCCCAGGAGGGCTCCAAATGTGTGGGTAAAATATATATCCCTTGTGGGGAAATTTGAAAAAAGTTGAAAAAAATTTATTTTCTGGACTTAGAAAATTTAAACACATGTCTCAGACTTCCAGAGAAGGGAGCATGTCAGTGCGTGCATCCGATTTCAGTTCCAGAGTGATTCACCCAATGAGTCCTTCATATTTAGTCATTTTTTGCAAAATTTCTGACTTTTTGAAAATTTCACTTTTTTGTGAAAATCTCCGCTAAATGAGATTATAGTATGTTAGAGGGCATCCCAGGAGGGCTCCAAATGTGTGGGTAAAATATATATCCCTTGGGGGGAAATTTGAAAAAAAGTTGAATAATTATTTTTTTCTGGACTTAGAAAATTTTCACACATGTCTCAGACTTCCAGAGAGGGGAGCATGTCAGTGCGTGCATCCGATTTCAGTTCCAGAGCGATTCACCCTATGAGTCCTTCATATTTAGTCATTTTTTGCAAAATTTCTGACTTTTTGAAAATTTCACTTTTTTGTGAAAATCTCCGCTAAATGAGGTTATAGTATGTTAGAGGGCATCCCAGGAGGGCTCCAAATGTGTGGGTAAAATATATATCCCTTGGGGGGAAATTTGAAAAAAAGTTGAAAAATTTTTTTTTTCTGGACTTAGAAAATTTTCACACATGTCTCAGACTTTCAGAGAGGGGAGCATGTCAGTGCGCGCATCCGATTTCAGTTCCAGAGCGATTCACCCAATGAGTCCTTCATACTTAGTCATTTTTTGGAAAAATTTTCACTTTTTGAAAATTTCACTTTTTTGTGAAAATCTCCGCTAAATGAGGTTATAGTATGTTAGAGGGCATCCCAGGAGGGCTCCAAATGTGTGGGTAAAATATATATCCCTTGGGGGGAAATTTGAAAAAAGTTGAATAATTTTTTTTTCTGGACTTAGAAAATTTTCACACATATCTCAGACTTCCAGAGAGGGGAGCATGTCAGTGTGTGCATCCGATTTCAGTTCCAGAGCGATTCACCCGATGAGTCCTTCATATTTAGTCATTTTTTGCAAAATTTCTGACTTTTTGAAAATTTCACTTTTTTGTGAAAATCTCCGCTAAATGAGGTTATAGTATGTTAGAGGGCATCCCAGGAGGGCTCCAAATGTGTGGGTAAAATATATATCCCTTGGGGGGAAATTTGAAAAAAAGTTGAAAAAATTTTTTTTTCTGGACTTAGAAAATTTTCACACATGTCTCAGACTTCCAGAGAGGGGAGCATGTCAGTGCGCGCATCCGATTTCAGTTCCAGAGCGATTCACCCGATGAGTCCTTCATACTTAGTCGTTTTTTGCAAAATTTCTGACTTTTTGAAAATTTCACTTTTTTGTGAAAATCTCCGCTAAATGAGGTTATAGTATGTTAGAGGGCATCCCAGGAGGGCTCCAAATGTGTGGGTAAAATATATATCCCTTGGGGGGAAATTTGAAAAAAAGTTGAAAAAAATTTTTTTTCTGGACTTAGAAAATTTTCACACATGTCTCAGACTTCCAGAGAGGGGAGCATGTCAGTGCGCGGATCCGATTTCAGTTCCAGAGCGATTCACCCGATGAGTCCTTCATACTTAGTCGTTTTTTGCAAAATTTCTGACTTTTTGAAAATTTCACTTTTTTGTGAAAATCTCCGCTAAATGAGGTTATAGTATGTTAGAGGGCATCCCAGGAGGGCTCCAAATGTGTGGGTAAAATATATATCCCTTGGGGGGAAATTTGAAAAAAAGTTGAAAAAATGTTTTTTTCTGGACTTAGAAAATTTTCACACATGTCTCAGACTGCCAGAGAGGGGAGCATGCCAGTGCGCACATCCGATTTCAGTTCCAGAGCGTTTCACCCGATGAGTCCTTCAGATTTGGTCATTTTTTGCAAAATTTCTGACTTTTTGAAAATTTCACTTTTTTGTGAAAATCTCCGCTAAATGAGGTTATAGTATGTTAGAGGGCATCCCAGGAGGGCTCCAAATGTGTGGGTAAAATATATATCCCTTGGGGGGAAATTTGAAAAAAAGTTGAATAATTATTTTTTTCTGGACTTAGAAAATTTTCACACATGTCTCAGACTTCCAGAGAGGGGAGCATGTCAGTGCGTGCATCCGATTTCAGTTCCAGAGCGATTCACCCTATGAGTCCTTCATATTTAGTCATTTTTTGCAAAATTTCTGACTTTTTGAAAATTTCACTTTTTTGTGAAAATCTCCGCTAAATGAGGTTATAGTATGTTAGAGGGCATCCCAGGAGGGCTCCAAATGTGTGGGTAAAATATATATCCCTTGGGGGGAAATTTGAAAAAAAGTTGAAAAATTTTTTTTTTCTGGACTTAGAAAATTTTCACACATGTCTCAGACTTTCAGAGAGGGGAGCATGTCAGTGCGCGCATCCGATTTCAGTTCCAGAGCGATTCACCCGATGAGTCCTTCATACTTAGTCGTTTTTTGCAAAATTTCTGACTTTTTGAAAATTTCACTTTTTTGTGAAAATCTCCGCTAAATGAGGTTATAGTATGTTAGAGGGCATCCCAGGAGGGCTCCAAATGTGTGGGTAAAATATATATCCCTTGGGGGGAAATTTGAAAAAAAGTTGAAAAAAATTTTTTTTCTGGACTTAGAAAATTTTCACACATGTCTCAGACTTCCAGAGAGGGGAGCATGTCAGTGCGCGCATCCGATTTCAGTTCCAGAGCGATTCACCCGATGAGTCCTTCATACTTAGTCGTTTTTTGCAAAATTTCTGACTTTTTGAAAATTTCACTTTTTTGTGAAAATCTCCGCTAAATGAGGTTATAGTATGTTAGAGGGCATCCCAGGAGGGCTCCAAATGTGTGGGTAAAATATATATCCCTTGGGAGAAATTTGAAAAAAAGTTGAAAATTTTTTTTTTTCTGGACTTAGAAAATTTTCACAGATGTCTCAGACTTCCAGAGAGGGGAGCATGTCTATAAGCGCATCCGATTTCAGTTCCAGAGCATTTCACCCGATGAGTCCTTCATACTTAGTCGTTTTTTGCAAAATTTCTGACTTTTTGAAAATTTCACTTTTTTGTGAAAATCTCCGCTAAATGAGGTTATAGTATGTTAGAGGGCATCCCAGGAGGGCTCCAAATGTGTGGGTAAAATATATATCCCTTGGGGGGAAATTTGAAAAAAAGTTGAATAATTTTTTTTTTCTGGACTTAGAAAATTTTCACACATGTCTCAGACTGCCAGAGAGGGGAGCATGTCAGTGCGCACATCCGATTTCAGTTCCAGAGCGATTCACCCGATGAGTCCTTCATACTTAGTCGTTTTTTGCAAAATTTCTGACTTTTTTAAAATTTCACTTTTTTGTGAAAATCTTTGCTAAATGAGGTTATAGTATGTTAGAGGGCATCCCAGGAGGGCTCCAAATGTGTGGGTAAAATATATATCCCTTGTGGGGAAATTTGAAAAAAGTTGAAAAAAATTTATTTTCTGGACTTAGAAAATTTAAACACATGTCTCAGACTTCCAGAGAAGGGAGCATGTCAGTGCGTGCATCCGATTTCAGTTCCAGAGTGATTCACCCAATGAGTCCTTCATATTTAGTCATTTTTTGCAAAACTTCTGACTTTTTGAAAATTTCACTTTTTTGTGAAAATCTCCGCTAAATGAGATTATAGTATGTTAGAGGGCATCCCAGGAGGGCTCCAAATGTGTGGGTAAAATATATATCCCTTGGGGGGAAATTTGAAAAAAAGTTGAATAATTATTTTTTTCTGGACTTAGAAAATTTTCACACATGTCTCAGACTTCCAGAGAGGGGAGCATGTCAGTGCGTGCATCCGATTTCAGTTCCAGAGCGATTCACCCTATGAGTCCTTCATATTTAGTCATTTTTTGCAAAATTTCTGACTTTTTGAAAATTTCACTTTTTTTGTGAAAATCTCCGCTAAATGAGGTTATAGTATGTTAGAGGGCATCCCAGGAGGGCTCCAAATGTGTGGGTAAAATATATATCCCTTGGGGGGAAATTTGAAAAAAAGTTGAAAAATTTTTTTTTTCTGGACTTAGAAAATTTTCACACATGTCTCAGACTTTCAGAGAGGGGAGCATGTCAGTGCGCGCATCCGATTTCAGTTCCAGAGCGATTCACCCAATGAGTCCTTCATACTTAGTCATTTTTTGGAAAAATTTTCACTTTTTGAAAATTTCACTTTTTTGTGAAAATCTCCGCTAAATGAGGTTATAGTATGTTAGAGGGCATCCCAGGAGGGCTCCAAATGTGTGGGTAAAATATATATCCCTTGGGGGGAAATTTGAAAAAAGTTGAATAATTTTTTTTTCTGGACTTAGAAAATTTTCACACATGTCTCAGACTTCCAGAGAGGGGAGCATGTCAGTGCGCGCATCCGATTTCAGTTCCAGAGCGATTCACCCGATGAGTCCTTCATACTTAGTCATTTTTTGCAAAATTTCAGACTTTTTGAAAATTTCACTTTTTTGTGAAAATCTCCGCTAAATGAGGTTATAGTATGTTAGAGGTGATCCCAGGAGGGCTCCAAATGTGTGGGTAAAATATATATCCCTTGGGGGGAAATTTGAAAAAAAGTTGAAAAAATTTTTTTTTCTGGACTTAGAAAATTTTCACACATGTCTCAGACTTCCAGAGAGGGGAGCATGTCAGTGCGCGCATCCGATTTCAGTTCCAGAGCGATTCACCCGATGAGTCCTTCATACTTAGTCGTTTTTTGCAAAATTTCTGACTTTTTGAAAATTTCACTTTTTTGTGAAAATCTCCGCTAAATGAGGTTATAGTATGTTAGAGGGCATCCCAGGAGGGCTCCAAATGTGTGGGTAAAATATATATCCCTTGGGGGGAAATTTGAAAAAAAGTTGAAAAAAATTTTTTTTCTGGACTTAGAAAATTTTCACACATGTCTCAGACTTCCAGAGAGGGGAGCATGTCAGTGCGCGCATCCGATTTCAGTTCCAGAGCGATTCACCCGATGAGTCCTTCATACTTAGTCGTTTTTTGAAAAATTTCTGACTTTTTGAAAATTTCACTTTTTTGTGAAAATCTCCGCTAAATGAGGTTATAGTATGTTAGAGGGCATCCCAGGAGGGCTCCAAATGTGTGGGTAAAATATATATCCCTTGGGAGAAATTTGAAAAAAAGTTGAAAATTTTTTTTTTTCTGGACTTAGAAAATTTTCACAGATGTCTCAGACTTCCAGAGAGGGGAGCATGTCTATAAGCGCATCCGATTTCAGTTCCAGAGCATTTCACCCGATGAGTCCTTCATACTTAGTCATTTTTTGCAAAATTTCTGACTTTTTGAAAATTTCATTTTTTTGTGAAAATCTCCGCTAAATGAGGTTATAGTATGTTAGAGGGCATCCCAGGAGGGCTCCAAATGTGTGGGTAAAATATATATCCCTTGGGGGGAAATTTGAAAAAAAGTTGAAAAAAATGTTTTTTTCTGGACTTAGAAAATTTTCACACATGTCTCAGACTGCCAGAGAGGGGAGCATGCCAGTGCGCACATCCGATTTCAGTTCCAGAGCGTTTCACCCGATGAGTCCTTCAGATTTGGTCATTTTTTGCAAAATTTCTGACTTTTTGAAAATTTCACTTTTTTGTGAAAATCTCCGCTAAATGAGGTTATAGTATGTTAGAGGGCATCCCAGGAGGGCTCCAAATGTGTGGGTAAAATATATATCCCTTGGGGGGAAATTTGAAAAAAAGTTGAATAATTTTTTTTTTCTGGACTTAGAAAATTTTCACACATGTCTCAGACTGCCAGAGAGGGGAGCATGTCAGTGCGCACATCCGATTTCAGTTCCAGAGCGATTCACCCGATGAGTCCTTCATACTTAGTCGTTTTTTGCAAAATTTCTGACTTTTTTAAAATTTCACTTTTTTGTGAAAATCTTTGCTAAATGAGGTTATAGTATGTTAGAGGGCATCCCAGGAGGGCTCCAAATGTGTGGGTAAAATATATATCCCTTGTGGGGAAATTTGAAAAAAGTTGAAAAAAATTTATTTTCTGGACTTAGAAAATTTAAACACATGTCTCAGACTTCCAGAGAAGGGAGCATGTCAGTGCGTGCATCCGATTTCAGTTCCAGAGTGATTCACCCAATGAGTCCTTCATATTTAGTCATTTTTTGCAAAATTTCTGACTTTTTGAAAATTTCACTTTTTTGTGAAAATCTCCGCTAAATGAGATTATAGTATGTTAGAGGGCATCCCAGGAGGGCTCCAAATGTGTGGGTAAAATATATATCCCTTGGGGGGAAATTTGAAAAAAAGTTGAATAATTATTTTTTTCTGGACTTAGAAAATTTTCACACATGTCTCAGACTTTCAGAGAGGGGAGCATGTCAGTGCGCGCATCCGATTTCAGTTCCAGAGCGATTCACCCAATGAGTCCTTCATACTTAGTCATTTTTTGGAAAAATTTTCACTTTTTGAAAATTTCACTTTTTTGTGAAAATCTCCGCTAAATGAGGTTATAGTATGTTAGAGGGCATCCCAGGAGGGCTCCAAATGTGTGGGTAAAATATATATCCCTTGGGGGGAAATTTGAAAAAAGTTGAATAATTTTTTTTTCTGGACTTAGAAAATTTTCACACATATCTCAGACTTCCAGAGAGGGGAGCATGTCAGTGTGTGCATCCGATTTCAGTTCCAGAGCGATTCACCCGATGAGTCCTTCATATTTAGTCATTTTTTGCAAAATTTCTGACTTTTTGAAAATTTCACTTTTTTGTGAAAATCTCCGCTAAATGAGGTTATAGTATGTTAGAGGGCATCCCAGGAGGGCTCCAAATGTGTGGGTAAAATATATATCCCTTGGGGGGAAATTTGAAAAAAAGTTGAAAAAATTTTTTTTTCTGGACTTTGAAAATTTTCACACATGTCTCAGACTTCCAGAGAGGGGAGCATGTCAGTGCGCGCATCCGATTTCAGTTCCAGAGCGATTCACCCAATGAGTCCTTCATACTTAGTCGTTTTTTGGACAAATGTTCACTTTTTGAAATTTTCACTTTTTTGTGAAAATCTCCGCTAAATGAGGTTATAGTATGTTAGAGGGCATCCCAGGAGGGCTCCAAATGTGTGGGTAAAATATATATCCCTTGGGGGGAAATTTGAAAAAAAGTTGAATAATTTTTTTTTCTGGACTTAGAAAATTTTCACACATGTCTCAGACTTCCAGAGAGGGGAGCATGTCAGTGCGCGCATCCGATTTCAGTTCCAGAGCGATTCACCCGATGAGTCCTTCATACTTAGTCGTTTTTTGCAAAATTTCTGACTTTTTGAAAATTTCACTTTTTTGTGAAAATCTCCGCTAAATGAGGTTATAGTATGTTAGAGGGCATCCCAGGAGGGCTCCAAATGTGTGGGTAAAATATATATCCCTTGGGGGGAAATTTGAAAAAAAGTTGAAAAAAATTTTTTTTCTGGACTTAGAAAATTTTCACACATGTCTCAGACTTCCAGAGAGGGGAGCATGTCAGTGCGCGGATCCGATTTCAGTTCCAGAGCGATTCACCCGATGAGTCCTTCATACTTAGTCGTTTTTTGCAAAATTTCTGACTTTTTGAAAATTTCACTTTTTTGTGAAAATCTCCGCTAAATGAGGTTATAGTATGTTAGAGGGCATCCCAGGAGGGCTCCAAATGTGTGGGTAAAATATATATCCCTTGGGAGAAATTTGAAAAAAAGTTGAAAATTTTTTTTTTTCTGGACTTAGAAAATTTTCACAGATGTCTCAGACTTCCAGAGAGGGGAGCATGTCTATAAGCGCATCCGATTTCAGTTCCAGAGCATTTCACCCGATGAGTCCTTCATACTTAGTCGTTTTTTGCAAAATTTCTGACTTTTTGAAAATTTCACTTTTTTGTGAAAATCTCCGCTAAATGAGGTTATAGTATGTTAGAGGGCATCCCAGGAGGGCTCCAAATGTGTGGGTAAAATATATATCCCTTGGGGGGAAATTTGAAAAAAAGTTGAAAAAATGTTTTTTTCTGGACTTAGAAAATTTTCACACATGTCTCAGACTGCCAGAGAGGGGAGCATGCCAGTGCGCACATCCGATTTCAGTTCCAGAGCGTTTCACCCGATGAGTCCTTCAGATTTGGTCATTTTTTGCAAAATTTCTGACTTTTTGAAAATTTCACTTTTTTGTGAAAATCTCCGCTAAATGAGGTTATAGTATGTTAGAGGGCATCCCAGGAGGGCTCCAAATGTGTGGGTAAAATATATATCCCTTGGGGGGAAATTTGAAAAAAAGTTGAATAATTTTTTTTTTCTGGACTTAGAAAATTTTCACACATGTCTCAGACTTCCAGAGAGGGGAGCATGTCAGTGCGCACATCCGATTTCAGTTCCAGAGCGATTCACCCGATGAGTCCTTCATACTTAGTCGTTTTTTGCAAAATTTCTGACTTTTTTAAAATTTCACTTTTTTGTGAAAATCTTTGCTAAATGAGGTTATAGTATGTTAGAGGGCATCCCAGGAGGGCTCCAAATGTGTGGGTAAAATATATATCCCTTGTGGGGAAATTTGAAAAAAGTTGAAAAAAATTTATTTTCTGGACTTAGAAAATTTAAACACATGTCTCAGACTTCCAGAGAAGGGAGCATGTCAGTGCGTGCATCCGATTTCAGTTCCAGAGTGATTCACCCAATGAGTCCTTCATATTTAGTCATTTTTTGCAAAATTTCTGACTTTTTGAAAATTTCACTTTTTTGTGAAAATCTCCGCTAAATGAGATTATAGTATGTTAGAGGGCATCCCAGGAGGGCTCCAAATGTGTGGGTAAAATATATATCCCTTGGGGGGAAATTTGAAAAAAAGTTGAATAATTATTTTTTTCTGGACTTAGAAAATTTTCACACATGTCTCAGACTTCCAGAGAGGGGAGCATGTCAGTGCGTGCATCCGATTTCAGTTCCAGAGCGATTCACCCTATGAGTCCTTCATATTTAGTCATTTTTTGCAAAATTTCTGACTTTTTGAAAATTTCACTTTTTTGTGAAAATCTCCGCTAAATGAGGTTATAGTATGTTAGAGGGCATCCCAGGAGGGCTCCAAATGTGTGGGTAAAATATATATCCCTTGGGGGGAAATTTGAAAAAAAGTTGAAAAATTTTTTTTTTCTGGACTTAGAAAATTTTCACACATGTCTCAGACTTTCAGAGAGGGGAGCATGTCAGTGCGCGCATCCGATTTCAGTTCCAGAGCGATTCACCCGATGAGTCCTTCATACTTAGTCGTTTTTTGCAAAATTTCTGACTTTTTGAAAATTTCACTTTTTTGTGAAAATCTCCGCTAAATGAGGTTATAGTATGTTAGAGGGCATCCCAGGAGGGCTCCAAATGTGTGGGTAAAATATATATCCCTTGGGGGGAAATTTGAAAAAAAGTTGAAAAAAATTTTTTTTCTGGACTTAGAAAATTTTCACACATGTCTCAGACTTCCAGAGAGGGGAGCATGTCAGTGCGCGCATCCGATTTCAGTTCCAGAGCGATTCACCCGATGAGTCCTTCATACTTAGTCGTTTTTTGCAAAATTTCTGACTTTTTGAAAATTTCACTTTTTTGTGAAAATCTCCGCTAAATGAGGTTATAGTATGTTAGAGGGCATCCCAGGAGGGCTCCAAATGTGTGGGTAAAATATATATCCCTTGGGAGAAATTTGAAAAAAAGTTGAAAATTTTTTTTTTTCTGGACTTAGAAAATTTTCACAGATGTCTCAGACTTCCAGAGAGGGGAGCATGTCTATAAGCGCATCCGATTTCAGTTCCAGAGCATTTCACCCGATGAGTCCTTCATACTTAGTCGTTTTTTGCAAAATTTCTGACTTTTTGAAAATTTCACTTTTTTGTGAAAATCTCCGCTAAATGAGGTTATAGTATGTTAGAGGGCATCCCAGGAGGGCTCCAAATGTGTGGGTAAAATATATATCCCTTGGGGGGAAATTTGAAAAAAAGTTGAATAATTTTTTTTTTCTGGACTTAGAAAATTTTCACACATGTCTCAGACTGCCAGAGAGGGGAGCATGTCAGTGCGCACATCCGATTTCAGTTCCAGAGCGATTCACCCGATGAGTCCTTCATACTTAGTCGTTTTTTGCAAAATTTCTGACTTTTTTAAAATTTCACTTTTTTGTGAAAATCTTTGCTAAATGAGGTTATAGTATGTTAGAGGGCATCCCAGGAGGGCTCCAAATGTGTGGGTAAAATATATATCCCTTGTGGGGAAATTTGAAAAAAGTTGAAAAAAATTTATTTTCTGGACTTAGAAAATTTAAACACATGTCTCAGACTTCCAGAGAAGGGAGCATGTCAGTGCGTGCATCCGATTTCAGTTCCAGAGTGATTCACCCAATGAGTCCTTCATATTTAGTCATTTTTTGCAAAATTTCTGACTTTTTGAAAATTTCACTTTTTTGTGAAAATCTCCGCTAAATGAGATTATAGTATGTTAGAGGGCATCCCAGGAGGGCTCCAAATGTGTGGGTAAAATATATATCCCTTGGGGGGAAATTTGAAAAAAAGTTGAATAATTATTTTTTTCTGGACTTAGAAAATTTTCACACATGTCTCAGACTTCCAGAGAGGGGAGCATGTCAGTGCGTGCATCCGATTTCAGTTCCAGAGCGATTCACCCTATGAGTCCTTCATATTTAGTCATTTTTTGCAAAATTTCTGACTTTTTGAAAATTTCACTTTTTTTGTGAAAATCTCCGCTAAATGAGGTTATAGTATGTTAGAGGGCATCCCAGGAGGGCTCCAAATGTGTGGGTAAAATATATATCCCTTGGGGGGAAATTTGAAAAAAAGTTGAAAAATTTTTTTTTTCTGGACTTAGAAAATTTTCACACATGTCTCAGACTTTCAGAGAGGGGAGCAAGTCAGTGCGCGCATCCGATTTCAGTTCCAGAGCGATTCACCCAATGAGTCCTTCATACTTAGTCATTTTTTGGAAAAATTTTCACTTTTTGAAAATTTCACTTTTTTGTGAAAATCTCCGCTAAATGAGGTTATAGTATGTTAGAGGGCATCCCAGGAGGGCTCCAAATGTGTGGGTAAAATATATATCCCTTGGGGGGAAATTTGAAAAAAGTTGAATAATTTTTTTTTCTGGACTTAGAAAATTTTCACACATGTCTCAGACTTCCAGAGAGGGGAGCATGTCAGTGCGCGCATCCGATTTCAGTTCCAGAGCGATTCACCCGATGAGTCCTTCATACTTAGTCGTTTTTTGCAAAATTTCAGACTTTTTGAAAATTTCACTTTTTTGTGAAAATCTCCGCTAAATGAGGTTATAGTATGTTAGAGGGCATCCCAGGAGGGCTCCAAATGTGTGGGTAAAATATATATCCCTTGGGGGGAAATTTGAAAAAAAGTTGAAAAAATTTTTTTTTCTGGACTTAGAAAATTTTCACACATGTCTCAGACTTCCAGAGAGGGGAGCATGTCAGTGCGCGCATCCGATTTCAGTTCCAGAGCGATTCACCCGATGAGTCCTTCATACTTAGTCGTTTTTTGCAAAATTTCTGACTTTTTGAAAATTTCACTTTTTTGTGAAAATCTCCGCTAAATGAGGTTATAGTATGTTAGAGGGCATCCCAGGAGGGCTCCAAATGTGTGGGTAAAATATATATCCCTTGGGGGAAATTTGAAAAAAAGTTGAAAAATTTTTTTTTTCTGGACTTAGAAAATTTTCACACATGTCTCAGACTTCCAGAGAGGGGAGCATGTCTATAAGCGCATCCGATTTCAGTTCCAGAGCGTTTCACCCGATGAGTCCTTCATACTTAGTCGTTTTTTGGAAAAATTTTCACTTTTTGAAAATTTCACTTTTTTGTGAAAATCTTTGCTAAATGAGGTTATAGTATGTTAGAGGGCATCCCAGGAGGGCTCCAAATGTGTGGGTAAAATATATATCCCTTGTGGGGAAATTTGAAAAAAAGTTGAAAAAAATTTATTTTCTGGACTTAGAAAATTTAAACACATGTCTCAGACTTCCAGAGAAGGGAGCATGTCAGTGCGTGCATCCGATTTCAGTTCCAGAGTGATTCACCCAATGAGTCCTTCATATTTAGTCATTTTTTGCAAAATTTCTGACTTTTTGAAAATTTCACTTTTTTGTGAAAATCTCCGCTAAATGAGATTATAGTATGTTAGAGGGCATCCCAGGAGGGCTCCAAATGTGTGGGTAAAATATGTATCCCTTGGGGGGAAATTTGAAAAAAAGTTGAATAATTATTTTTTTCTGGACTTAGAAAATTTTCACACATGTCTCAGACTTCCAGAGAGGGGAGCATGTCAGTGCGTGCATCCGATTTCAGTTCCAGAGCGATTCACCCTATGAGTCCTTCATATTTAGTCATTTTTTGCAAAATTTCTGACTTTTTGAAAATTTCACTTTTTTGTGAAAATCTCCGCTAAATGAGGTTATAGTATGTTAGAGGGCATCCCAGGAGGGCTCCAAATGTGTGGGTAAAATATATATCCCTTGGGGGAAATTTGAAAAAAAGTTGAAAAATTTTTTTTTTCTGGACTTAGAAAATTTTCACACATGTCTCAGACTTCCAGAGAGGGGAGCATGTCTATAAGCGCATCCGATTTCAGTTCCAGAGCGTTTCACCCGATGAGTCCTTCATACTTAGTCGTTTTTTGGAAAAATTTTCACTTTTTGAAAATTTCACTTTTTTGTGAAAATCTTTGCTAAATGAGGTTATAGTATGTTAGAGGGCATCCCAGGAGGGCTCCAAATGTGTGGGTAAAATATATATCCCTTGTGGGGAAATTTGAAAAAAAGTTGAAAAAAATTTATTTTCTGGACTTAGAAAATTTAAACACATGTCTCAGACTTCCAGAGAAGGGAGCATGTCAGTGCGTGCATCCGATTTCAGTTCCAGAGTGATTCACCCAATGAGTCCTTCATATTTAGTCATTTTTTGCAAAATTTCTGACTTTTTGAAAATTTCACTTTTTTGTGAAAATCTCCGCTAAATGAGATTATAGTATGTTAGAGGGCATCCCAGGAGGGCTCCAAATGTGTGGGTAAAATATGTATCCCTTGGGGGGAAATTTGAAAAAAAGTTGAATAATTATTTTTTTCTGGACTTAGAAAATTTTCACACATGTCTCAGACTTCCAGAGAGGGGAGCATGTCAGTGCGTGCATCCGATTTCAGTTCCAGAGCGATTCACCCTATGAGTCCTTCATATTTAGTCATTTTTTGCAAAATTTCTGACTTTTTGAAAATTTCACTTTTTTGTGAAAATCTCCGCTAAATGAGGTTATAGTATGTTAGAGGGCATCCCAGGAGGGCTCCAAATGTGTGGGTAAAATATATATCCCTTGGGGGGAAATTTGAAAAAAAGTTGAAAAAAATTTATTTTCTGGACTTAGAAAATTTAAACACATGTCTCAGACTTTCAGAGAAGGGAGCATGTCAGTGCAGGCATCCGATTTCAGTTCCAGAGTGATTCACCCAATGAGTCCTTCATATTTAGTCATTTTTTGCAAAATTTCTGACTTTTTGAAAATTTCACTTTTTTGTGAAAATCTCCGCTAAATGAGATTATAGTATGTTAGAGGGCATCCCAGGAGGGCTCCAAATGTGTGGGTAAAATATATATCCCTTGGGGGGAAATTTGAAAAAAAGTTGAATAATTATTTTTTTCTGGACTTAGAAAATTTTCACACATGTCTCAGACTTCCAGAGAGGGGAGCATGTCAGTGCGTGCATCCGATTTCAGTTCCAGAGCGATTCACCCTATGAGTCCTTCATATTTAGTCATTTTTTGCAAAATTTCTGACTTTTTGAAAATTTCACTTTTTTGTGAAAATCTCCGCTAAATGAGGTTATAGTATGTTAGAGGGCATCCCAGGAGGGCTCCAAATGTGTGGGTAAAATATATATCCCTTGGGGGGAAATTTGAAAAAAAGTTGAAAAATTTTTTTTTCCTGGACTTAGAAAATTTTCACACATGTCTCAGACTTCCAGAGAGGGGAGCATGTCAGTGCGCGCATCCGATTTCAGTTCCAGAGCGATTCACCCAATGAGTCCTTCATACTTAGTCATTTTTTGGAAAAATTTTCACTTTTTGAAAATTTCACTTTTTTGTGAAAATCTCCGCTAAATGAGGTTATAGTATGTTAGAGGGCATCCCAGGAGGGCTCCAAATGTGTGGGTAAAATATATATCCCTTGGGGGGAAATTTGAAAAAAAGTTGAAAAACTAATTTTTTTCTGGACTTAGAAAATTTAAACACATATCTCAGACTTCCAGAGAGGGGAGCATGTCAGTGTGTGCATCCGATTTCAGTTCCAGAGCGATTCACCCGATGAGTCCTTCATATTTAGTCATTTTTTGCAAAATTTCTGACTTTTTGAAAATTTCACTTTTTTGTGAAAATCTCCGCTAAATGAGGTTATAGTATGTTAGAGGGCATCCCAGGAGGGCTCCAAATGTGTGGGTAAAATATATATCCCTTGGGGGGAAATTTGAAAAAAAGTTGAAAAAATTTTTTTTTCTGGACTTAGAAAATTTTCACACATGTCTCAGACTTCCAGAGAGGGGAGCATGTCAGTGCGCGCATCCGATTTCAGTTCCAGAGCGATTCACCCGATGAGTCCTTCATACTTAGTCGTTTTTTGCAAAATTTCAGACTTTTTGAAAATTTCACTTTTTTGTGAAAATCTCCGCTAAATTAGGTTATAGTATGTTAGAGGGCATCCCAGGAGGGCTCCAAATGTGTGGGTAAAATATATATCCCTTGGGGGGAAATTTGAAAAAAAGTTGAAAAATTTTTTTTTTCTGGACTTAGAAAATTTTCACACATGTCTCAGACTTCCAGAGAGGGGAGCATGTCAGTGCGCGCATCCGATTTCAGTTCCAGAGCGATTCACCCAATGAGTCCTTCATACTTAGTCATTTTTTGGAAAAATTTTCACTTTTTGAAAATTTCACTTTTTTGTGAAAATCTCCGCTAAATGAGGTTATAGTATGTTAGAGGGCATCCCAGGAGGGCTCCAAATGTGTGGGTAAAATATATATCCCTTGGGGGGAAATTTGAAAAAAAGTTGAAAAAATTTTTTTTTCTGGACTTAGAAAATTTTCACACATGTCTCAGACTTCCAGAGAGGGGAGCATGTCAGTGCGCGCATCCGATTTCAGTTCCAGAGCGATTCACCCGATGAGTCCTTCATACTTAGTCGTTTTTTGCAAAATTTCTGACTTTTTGAAAATTTCACTTTTTTGTGAAAATCTCCGCTAAATGAGGTTATAGTATGTTAGAGGGCATCCCAGGAGGGCTCCAAATGTGTGGGTAAAATATATATCCCTTGGGGGGAAATTTGAAAAAAAGTTGAATAATTTTTTTTTCTGGACTTAGAAAATTTTCACACATGTCTCAGACTTCCAGAGAGGGGAGCATGTCAGTGCGCGCATCCGATTTCAGTTCCAGAGCGATTCACCCGATGAGTCCTTCATACTTAGTCGTTTTTTGCAAAATTTCTGACTTTTTGAAAATTTCACTTTTTTGTGAAAATCTCCGCTAAATGAGGTTATAGTATGTTAGAGGGCATCCCAGGAGGGCTCTAAATGTGTGGGTAAAATATATATCCCTTGGGGGGAAATTTGAAAAAAAGTTGAAAAATTTTTTTTTTCTGGACTTAGAAAATTTTCACACATGTCTCAGACTTCCAGAGAGGGGAGCATGTCAGTGCGCGCATCCGATTTCAGTTCCAGAGTGATTCACCCAATGAGTCCTTCATATTTAGTCATTTTTTGCAAAATTTCTGACTTTTTGAAAATTTCACTTTTTTGTGAAAATCTCCGCTAAATGAGATTATAGTATGTTAGAGGGCATCCCAGGAGGGCTCCAAATGTGTGGGTAAAATATATATCCCTTGGGGGGAAATTTGAAAAAAAGTTGAATAATTATTTTTTTCTGGACTTAGAAAATTTTCACACATGTCTCAGACTTCCAGAGAGGGGAGCATGTCAGTGCGTGCATCCGATTTCAGTTCCAGAGTGATTCACCCTATGAGTCCTTCATATTTAGTCATTTTTTGCAAAATTTCTGAATTTTTGAAAATTTCACTTTTTTGTGAAAATCTCCGCTAAATGAGGTTATAGTATGTTAGAGGGCATCCCAGGAGGGCTCCAAATGTGTGGGTAAAATATATATCCCTTGGGGGGAAATTTGAAAAAAAGTTGAAAAATTTTTTTTTCTGGACTTAGAAAATTTTCACACATGTCTCAGACTTCCAGAGAGGGGAGCATGTCAGTGCGCGCATCCGATTTCAGTTCCAGAGCGATTCACCCAATGAGTCCTTCATACTTAGTCATTTTTTGGAAAAATTTTCACTTTTTGAAAATTTCACTTTTTTGTGAAAATCTCCGCTAAATGAGGTTATAGTATGTTAGAGGGCATCCCAGGAGGGCTCTAAATGTGTGGGTAAAATATATATCCCTTGGGGGGAAATTTGAAAAAAGTTGAAAAATTTTTTTTTTCTGGACTTAGAAAATTTTCACACATGTCTCAGACTTCCAGAGAGGGGAGCATGTCAGTGCGCGCATCCGATTTCAGTTCCAGAGTGATTCACCCAATGAGTCCTTCATATTTAGTCATTTTTTGCAAAATTTCTGACTTTTTGAAAATTTCACTTTTTTGTGAAAATCTCCGCTAAATGAGATTATAGTATGTTAGAGGGCATCCCAGGAGGGCTCCAAATGTGTGGGTAAAATATATATCCCTTGGGGGGAAATTTGAAAAAAAGTTGAATAATTATTTTTTTCTGGACTTAGAAAATTTTCACACATGTCTCAGACTTCCAGAGAGGGGAGCATGTCAGTGCGTGCATCCGATTTCAGTTCCAGAGTGATTCACCCTATGAGTCCTTCATATTTAGTCATTTTTTGCAAAATTTCTGAATTTTTGAAAATTTCACTTTTTTGTGAAAATCTCCGCTAAATGAGGTTATAGTATGTTAGAGGGCATCCCAGGAGGGCTCCAAATGTGTGGGTAAAATATATATCCCTTGGGGGGAAATTTGAAAAAAAGTTGAAAAATTTTTTTTTCTGGACTTAGAAAATTTTCACACATGTCTCAGACTTCCAGAGAGGGGAGCATGTCAGTGCGCGCATCCGATTTCAGTTCCAGAGCGATTCACCCAATGAGTCCTTCATACTTAGTCATTTTTTGGAAAAATTTTCACTTTTTGAAAATTTCACTTTTTTGTGAAAATCTCCGCTAAATGAGGTTATAGTATGTTAGAGGGCATCCCAGGAGGGCTCTAAATGTGTGGGTAAAATATATATCCCTTGGGGGGAAATTTGAAAAAAAGTTGAAAATTTTTTTTTTTCTGGACTTAGAAAATTTTCACACATGTCTCAGACTTCCAGAGAGGGGAGCATGTCAGTGCGTGCATCCGATTTCAGTTCCAGAGTGATTCACCCTATGAGTCCTTCATATTTAGTCATTTTTTGCAAAATTTCTGAATTTTTGAAAATTTCACTTTTTTGTGAAAATCTCCGCTAAATGAGGTTATAGTATGTTAGAGGGCATCCCAGGAGGGCTCCAAATGTGTGGGTAAAATATATATCCCTTGGGGGGAAATTTGAAAAAAAGTTGAAAAATTTTTTTTTCTGGACTTAGAAAATTTTCACACATGTCTCAGACTTCCAGAGAGGGGAGCATGTCAGTGCGCGCATCCGATTTCAGTTCCAGAGCGATTCACCCAATGAGTCCTTCATACTTAGTCATTTTTTGGAAAAATTTTCACTTTTTGAAAATTTCACTTTTTTGTGAAAATCTCCGCTAAATGAGGTTATAGTATGTTAGAGGGCATCCCAGGAGGGCTCCAAATGTGTGGGTAAAATATATATCCCTTGGGGGGAAATTTGAAAAAAGTTGAATAATTTTTTTTTCTGGACTTAGAAAATTTTCACACATGTCTCAGACTTCCAGAGAGGGGAGCATGTCAGTGCGCGCATCCGATTTCAGTTCCAGAGCGATTCACCCGATGAGTCCTTCATACTTAGTCGTTTTTTGCAAAATTTCAGACTTTTTGAAAATTTCACTTTTTTGTGAAAATCTCCGCTAAATTAGGTTATAGTATGTTAGAGGGCATCCCAGGAGGGCTCCAAATGTGTGGGTAAAATATATATCCCTTGGGGGGAAATTTGAAAAAAAGTTGAAAAATTTTTTTTTTCCGGACTTAGAAAATTTTCACACATGTCTCAGACTTCCAGAGAGGGGAGCATGTCAGTGCGCGCATCCGATTTCAGTTCCAGAGCGATTCACCCGATGAGTCCTTCATACTTAGTCGTTTTTTGCAAAATTTCTGACTTTTTGAAAATTTCACTTTTTTGTGAAAATCTCCGCTAAATGAGGTTATAGTATGTTAGAGGGCATCCCAGGAGGGCTCCAAATGTGTGGGTAAAAAATATATCCCTTGGGGGGAAATTTGAAAAAAAGTTGAAAATTTTTTTTTTCTGGACTTAGAAAATTTTCACACATGTCTCAGACTGCCAGAGAGGGGAGCATGTCAGTGCGCGCATCCGATTTCAGTTCCAGAGCGATTCACCCGATGAGTCCTTCATACTTAGTCGTTTTTTGCAAAATTTCTGACTTTTTGAAAATTTCACTTTTTTGTGAAAATCTCCGCTAAATGAGGTTATAGTATGTTAGAGGGCATCCCAGGAGGGCTCCAAATGTGTGGGTAAAATATATATCCCTTGGGGGGAAATTTGAAAAAAGTTGAAAACATTTTTTTTTCTGGACTTAGAAAATTTTCACACATGTCTCAGACTTCCAGAGAGGGGAGCATGTCAGTGCGCGCATCCGATTTCAGTTCCAGAGCGATTCACCCGATGAGTCCTTCATACTTAGTCGTTTTTTGCAAAATTTCTGACTTTTTGAAAATTTCACTTTTTTGTGAAAACCTCCGCTAAATGAGGTTATAGTATGTTAGAGGGCATCCCAGGAGGGCTCCAAATGTGTGGGTAAAATATATATCCCTTGGGGGGAAATTTGAAAAAAAGTTGAAAAAATGTTTTTTTCTGGACTTAGAAAATTTTCACACATGTCTCAGACTGCCAGAGAGGGGAGCATGTCAGTGCCCACATCCGATTTCAGTTCCAGAGCGTTTCACCCGATGAGTCCTTCATATTTAGTCATTTTTTGCAAAATTTCTGACTTTTTGAAAATTTCACTTTTTTGTGAAAATCTCCGCTAAATGAGGTTATAGTATGTTAGAGGGCATCCCAGGAGGGCTCCAAATGTGTGGGTAAAATATATATCCCTTGGGGGGAAATTTGAAAAAAGTTGAAAAAAAATTTTTTTCTGGACTTAGAAAATTTAAACACATGTCTCAGACTTCCAGAGAGGGGAGCATGTCAGTGCGTGCATCCGATTTCAGTTCCAGAGCGATTCACCCAATGAGTCCTTCATATTTAGTCATTTTTTGCAAAATTTCTGACTTTTTGAAAATTTCACTTTTTTGTGAAAATCTCCGCTAAATGAGATTATAGTATGTTAGAGGGCATCCCAGGAGGGCTCCAAATGTGTGGGTAAAATATATATCCCTTGGGGGGAAATTTGAAAAAAAGTTGAATAATTTTTTTTTTCTGGACTTAGAAAATTTTCACACATGTCTCAGACTTCCAGAGAGGGGAGCATGTCAGTGCGCGCATCCGATTTCAGTTCCAGAGCGTTTCACCCGATGAGTCCTTCATATTTAGTCATTTTTTGCAAAATTTCTGACTTTTTGAAAATTTCACTTTTTTGTGAAAATCTCCGCTAAATGAGGTTATAGTATGTTAGAGGGCATCCCAGGAGGGCTCCAAATGTGTGGGTAAAATATATATCCCTTGGGGGGAAATTTGAAAAAAAGTTGAATAATTTTTTTTTTCTGGACTTAGAAAATTTTCACACATGTCTCAGACTGCCAGAGAGGGGAGCATGTCAGTGCGCACATCCGATTTCAGTTCCAGAGCGATTCACCCGATGAGTCCTTCATACTTAGTCGTTTTTTGCAAAATTTCTGACTTTTTGAAAATTTCACTTTTTTGTGAAAATCTCCGCTAAATGAGGTTATAGTATGCTAGAGGGCATCCCAGGAGGGCTTCAAATGTGTGGGTAAAAAATATATCCCTTGGGGGGACATTTGAAAAAAAGTTGAAAAATTTTTTTTTTCTCGTCTTAGAAAATTTTCACACATGTCTCAGACTTCCAGAGAGGGGAGCATGTCAGTGCGTACATCCGATTTCAGTTCCAGAGCGATTCTCCCGATGATTCCTTCATACTTCGTCGTTTTTTGCAAAATTTCTGACTTTTTGAAAATTTCACTTTTTTGTGAAAATCTCCGCTAGTTGAGGTTATAGTATGTTAGAGGGCATCCCAGGAGGGCTCAAAATGTGTGGGTAAAATATATATCCCTTGGGGGGAAATTTGAAAAAAAGTTGAAAATTTTTTTTTTCTGGACTTAGAAAATTTTCACACATGTCTCAGACTGCCAGAGAGGGGAGCATGTCAGTGCGCGCATCCGATTTCAGTTCCAGAGCGATTCACCCGATGAGTCCTTCATACTTAGTCGTTTTTTGCAAAATTTCTGACATTTTGAAAATTTCACTTTTTTGTGAAAATCTCCGCTAAAAGAGGTTATAGTATGTTAGAGGGCATCCCAGGAGGGCTCCAAATGTGTGGGTAAAATATATATCCCTTGGGGGGAAATTTGAAAAAAAGTTGAAAAATTTTTTTTTTCTGGACTTAGAAAACTTTCACACATGTCTCAGACTTCCAGAGAGGGGAGCATGTCAGTGCGCGCATCCGATTTCAGTTCCAGAGCGATTCACCCGATGAGTCCTTCATACTTAGTCGTTTTTTGCAAAATTTCTGACTTTTTGAAAATTTCACTTTTTTGTGAAAATCTCCGCTAAATGAGGTTATAGTATGTTAGAGGGCATCCCATGAGGGCTCCAAATGTGTGGGTAAAATATATATCCCTTGGGGGGAAATTTGAAAAAAGTTGAAAACATTTTTTTTTCTGGACTTAGAAAATTTTCACACATGTCTCAGACTTCCAGAGAGGGGAGCATGTCAGTGCGCGCATCCGATTTCAGTTCCAGAGTGATTCACCCGATGAGTCCTTCATAATTAGTCATTTTTTGCAAAATTTCTGACTTTTTGAAAATTTCACTTTTTTGTGAAAATCTCCGCTAAATGAGGTTATAGTATGCTAGAGGGCATCCCAGGATGGCTTCAAATGTGTGGGTAAAAAATATATCCCTTGGGGGGACATTTGAAAAAAAGTTGAAAAATTTTTTTTTTCTCGTCTTAGAAAATTTTCACACATGTCTCAGACTTCCAGAGAGGGGAGCATGTCAGTGCGTACATCCGATTTCAGTTCCAGAGCGATTCTCCCGATGATTCCTTCATACTTCGTCGTTTTTTGCAAAATTTCTGACTTTTTGAAAATTTCACTTTTTTGTGAAAATCTCCGCTAGTTGAGGTTATAGTATGTTAGAGGGCATCCCAGGAGGGCTCAAAATGTGTGGGTAAAATATATATCCCTTGGGGGGAAATTTGAAAAAAAGTTGAAAATTTTTTTTTTCTGGACTTAGAAAATTTTCACACATGTCTCAGACTGCCAGAGAGGGGAGCATGTCAGTGCGCGCATCCGATTTCAGTTCCAGAGCGATTCACCCGATGAGTCCTTCATACTTAGTCGTTTTTTGCAAAATTTCTGACATTTTGAAAATTTCACTTTTTTGTGAAAATCTCCGCTAAAAGAGGTTATAGTATGTTAGAGGGCATCCCAGGAGGGCTCCAAATGTGTGGGTAAAATATATATCCCTTGGGGGGAAATTTGAAAAAAAGTTGAAAAATTTTTTTTTTCTGGACTTAGAAAACTTTCACACATGTCTCAGACTTCCAGAGAGGGGAGCATGTCAGTGCGCGCATCCGATTTCAGTTCCAGAGCGATTCACCCGATGAGTCCTTCATACTTAGTCGTTTTTTGCAAAATTTCTGACTTTTTGAAAATTTCACTTTTTTGTGAAAATCTCCGCTAAATGAGGTTATAGTATGTTAGAGGGCATCCCATGAGGGCTCCAAATGTGTGGGTAAAATATATATCCCTTGGGGGGAAATTTGAAAAAAGTTGAAAACATTTTTTTTTCTGGACTTAGAAAATTTTCACACATGTCTCAGTCTTCCAGAGAGGGGAGCATGTCAGTGCGCGCATCCGATTTCAGTTCCAGAGTGATTCACCCGATGAGTCCTTCATAATTAGTCATTTTTTGCAAAATTTCTGACTTTTTGAAAATTTCACTTTTTTGTGAAAATCTTTGCTAAATGAGGTTATAGTATGTTAGAGGGCATCCCAGGAGGGCTCCAAATGTGTGGGTAAAATATATATCCCTTGGGGGGAAATTTGAAAAAAAGTTGAAAAAATGTTTTTTTCTGGACTTAGAAAATTTTCACACATGTCTCAGACTTCCAGAGAGGGGAGCATGTCTATAAGCGCATCCGATTTCAGTTCCAGAGCGATTCACCCGATGAGTCCTTCATACTTAGTCGTTTTTTGCAAAATTTCTGACTTTTTGAAAATTTCACTTTTTTGTGAAAACCTCCGCTAAATGAGGTTATAGTATGTTAGAGGGCATCCCAGGAGGGCTCCAAATGTGTGGGTAAAATATATATCCCTTGGGGGGAAATTTGAAAAAAAGTTGAAAAAATGTTTTTTTCTGGACTTAGAAAATTTTCACACATGTCTCAGACTGCCAGAGAGGGGAGCATGTCAGTGCGCACATCCGATTTCAGTTCCAGAGCGTTTCACCCGATGAGTCCTTCATATTTAGTCATTTTTTGCAAAATTTCTGACTTTTTGAAAATTTCACTTTTTTGTGAAAATCTCTGCTAAATGAGATTATAGTATGTTAGAGGGCATCCCAGGAGGGCTCCAAATGTGTGGGTAAAATATATATCCCTTGGGGGGAAATTTGAAAAAAGTTGAATAATTTTTTTTTTCTGGACTTAGAAAATTTTCACACATGTCTCAGACTTCCAGAGAGGGGAGCATGTCAGTGCTCGCATCCGATTTCTGTTCCAGAGCGATTCACCCGATGAGTCCTTCATACTTAGTCGTTTTTTGCAAAATTTCTGACTTTTTGAAATTTTCACTTTTTTGTGAAAATCTCCGCTAAATGAGGTTATAGTATGTTAGAGGGCATCCCAGGAGGGCTCCAAATGTGTGGGTAAAATATATATCCCTTGGGGGGAAATTTGAAAAAAAGTTTAAAAAATTTTTTTTCTGGACTTAGAAAATTTTCACACATGTCTCAGACTTCCAGAGAGGGGAGCATGTCAGTGCGCGCATCCGATTTCAGTTCCAGAGCGATTCACCCGATGAGTCCTTCATATTTAGTCATTTTTTGCAAAATTTCTGACTTTTTGAAAATTTCACTTTTTTGTGAAAATCTCCGCTAAATGAGGTTATAGTATGTTAGGGGGCATCCCAGGAGGGCTCCAAATGTGTTGGTAAAATATATATCCCTTGGGGGGAAATTTGAAAAAAAGTTGAATAATTTTTTTTTTCTGGACTTAGAAAATTTTCACACATGTCTCAGACTTCCAGAGAGGGGAGCATGTCAGTGCGCGCATCCGATTTCAGTTCCAGAGCGATTCACCTGATGAGTCCTTCATACTTCGTCGTTTTTTGCAAAATTTCTGACTTTTTGAAAATTTCACTTTTTTGTGAAAATCTCCGCTAAATGAGGTTATAGTATGTTAGAGGGCATCCCAGGAGGGCTCCAAATGTGTGGGTAAAATATATATCCCTTGGGGGGGAATTTGAAAAAAAGTTGAAATTTTTTTTTTTTCTCGTCTTAGAAAATTTTCACACATGTCTCAGACTTCCAGAGAGGGGAGCATGTCAGTGCGCGCATCCGATTTCAGTTCCAGAGCGATTCACCCGATGAGTCCTTCATATTTAGTCATTTTTTGCAAAATTTCTGACTTTTTGAAAATTTCACTTTTTTGTGAAAATCTCCGCTAAATGAGGTTATAGTATGTTAGAGGGCATCCCAGGAGGGCTCCAAATGTGGGGGTAAAATATATATCCCTTGGGGGGAAATTTGAAAAAAAGTTGAATAATTTTTTTTTTCTGGACTTAGAAAATTTTCACACATGTCTCAGACTTCCAGAGAGGGGAGCATGTCAGTGCGCGCATCCGATTTCAGTTCCAGAGCGATTCACCCAATGAGTCCTTCATACTTAGTCTTTTTTTGGAAAAAAATTCACTTTTTGTAAATTTCACTTTTTTGTGAAAATCTCTGCTAAATGAGGTTATAGTATGTTAGAGGGCATCCCAGGAGGGCTCAAAATGTGTGGGTAAAAAATATATCCCTTGGGGGGAAATTTGAAAAAAAGTTGAAAATTTTTTTTTTCTTGTCTTAGAAAATTTTCACACATGTCTCAGACATCCAGAGAGGGGAGCATGTCAGTGCGCGCATCCGATTTCAGTTCCAGAGCGATTCACCCGATGAGTCCTTCATACTTAGTCGTTTTTTGCAAAATTTCTGACTTTTTGAAAATTTCACTTTTTTGTGAAAATCTCCGCTAAATGAGGTTATAGTATGTTAGAGGGCATCCCAGGAGGGCTCCAAATGTGTGGGTAAAAAATATATCCCTTGGGGGGACATTTGAAAAAAAGTTGAAAATTTTTTTTTTTCTCGTCTTAGAAAATTTTCACACATGTCTCAGACTTCCAGAGAGGGGAGCATGTCGGTGCGCGCATCCGATTTCAGTTCCAGAGCGATTCTCGCGATGAGTCCTTCATACTTCGTCGTTTTTTGCAAAATTTCTGACTTTTTGAAAATTTCACTTTTTTGTGAAAATCTCCGCTAGTTGAGGTTATAGTATGTTAGAGGGCATCCCAGGAGGGCTCCAAATGTGTGGGTAAAATATATATCCCTTGGGCTGAAATTTGAAAAAAAGTTGAAATTTTTTTTTTTCTGGACTTAGAAAATTTTCACACATGTCTCAGACTGCCAGAGAGGGGAGCATGTCAGTGCACGCATCCGATTTCAGTTCCAGAGCGATTCACCCGATGAGTCCTTCATACTTAGTCGTTTTTTGCAAAATTTCTGACTTTTTGAAAATTTCACTTTTTTGTGAAAATCTCCGCTAAATGAGGTTATAGTATGTTAGAGGGCATCCCAGGAGGGCTCCAAATTTTTGCAAAATTTCTGACTTTTTGAAAATTTCACTTTTTTGTGAAAATCTCCGCTAAATGAGGTTATAGTATGTTAGGGGGCATCCCAGGAGGGCTCCAAATGTGTTGGTAAAATATATATCCCTTGGGGGGAAATTTGAAAAAAAGTTGAATAATTTTTTTTTTCTGGACTTAGAAAATTTTCACACATGTCTCAGACTTCCAGAGAGGGGAGCATGTCAGTGCGCGCATCCGATTTCAGTTCCAGAGCGATTCACCTGATGAGTCCTTCATACTTCGTCGTTTTTTGCAAAATTTCTGACTTTTTGAAAATTTCACTTTTTTGTGAAAATCTCCGCTAAATGAGGTTATAGTATGTTAGAGGGCATCCCAGGAGGGCTCCAAATGTGTGGGTAAAATATATATCCCTTGGGGGGGAATTTGAAAAAAAGTTGAAATTTTTTTTTTTTCTCGTCTTAGAAAATTTTCACACATGTCTCAGACTTCCAGAGAGGGGAGCATGTCAGTGCGCGCATCCGATTTCAGTTCCAGAGCGATTCACCCGATGAGTCCTTCATATTTAGTCATTTTTTGCAAAATTTCTGACTTTTTGAAAATTTCACTTTTTTGTGAAAATCTCCGCTAAATGAGGTTATAGTATGTTAGAGGGCATCCCAGGAGGGCTCCAAATGTGTGGGTAAAATATATATCCCTTGGTGGGAAATTTGAAAAAAAGTTGAATAATTTTTTTTTTCTGGACTTAGAAAATTTTCACACATGTCTCAGACTTCCAGAGAGGGGAGCATGTCAGTGCGCGCATCCGATTTCAGTTCCAGAGCGATTCACCCGATGAGTCCTTCATACTTCGTCGTTTTTTGCAAAATTTCTGACTTTTTGAAAATTTCACTTTTTTGTGAAAATCTCCGCTAAATGAGGTTATAGTATGTTAGAGGGCATCCCAGGAGGGCTCCAAATGTGTGGGTAAAATATATATCCCTTGGGGGGGAATTTGAAAAAAAGTTGAAATTTTTTTTTTTCTGGACTTAGAAAATTTTCACACATGTCTCAGACTTCCAGAGAGGGGAGCATGTCTGTAAGCGCATCCGATTTCAGTTCCAGAGAGTTTCACCCAATGAGTCCTTCATACTTAGTCTTTTTTTGGAAAAAAATTCACTTTTTGAAAATTTCACTTTTTTATGAAAATCTCTGCTAAATGAGGTTATAGTATGTTAGAGGGCATCCCAGGAGGGCTCAAAATGTGTGGGTAAAAAATATATCCCTTGGGGGGAAATTTGAAAAAAAGTTGAAAATTTTTTTTTTCTTGTCTTAGAAAATTTTCACACATGTCTCAGACATCCAGAGAGGGGAGCATGTCAGTGCGCGCATCCGATTTCAGTTCCAGAGCGATTCACCCGATGAGTCCTTCATACTTAGTCGTTTTTTGCAAAATTTCTGACTTTTTGAAAATTTCACTTTTTTGTGAAAATCTCCGCTAAATGAGGTTATAGTATGTTAGAGGGCATCCCAGGAGGGCTCCAAATGTGTGGGTAAAAAATATATCCCTTGGGGGGACATTTGAAAAAAAGTTGAAAATTTTTTTTTTTCTCGTCTTAGAAAATTTTCACACATGTCTCAGACTTCCAGAGAGGGGAGCATGTCGGTGCGCGCATCCGATTTCAGTTCCAGAGCGATTCTCCCGATGAGTCCTTCATACTTCGTCGTTTTTTGCAAAATTTCTGACTTTTTGAAAATTTCACTTTTTTGTGAAAATCTCCGCTAGTTGAGGTTATAGTATGTTAGAGGGCATCCCAGGAGGGCTCCAAATGTGTGGGTAAAATATATATCCCTTGGGGGGAAATTTGAAAAAAAGTTGAAATTTTTTTTTTTCTGGACTTAGAAAATTTTCACACATGTCTCAGACTGCCAGAGAGGGGAGCATGTCAGTGCGCGCATCCGATTTCAGTTCCAGAGCGATTCACCCGATGAGTCCTTCATACTTAGTCGTTTTTTGCAAAATTTCTGACTTTTTGAAAATTTCACTTTTTTGTGAAAATCTCCGCTAAATGAGGTTATAGTATGTTAGAGGGCATCCCAGGAGGGCTCCAAATGTGTGGGTAAAATATATATCCCTTGGGGGGAAATTTGAAAAAAGTTGAAAACATTTTTTTTTCTGGACTTAGAAAATTTTCACACATGTCTCAGACTTCCAGAGAGGGGAGCATGTCAGTGCGCGCATCCGATTTCAGTTCCAGAGCGATTCACCCGATGAGTCCTTCATACTTAGTCGTTTTTTGCAAAATTTCTGACTTTTTGAAAATTTCACTTTTTTGTGAAAACCTCCGCTAAATGAGGTTATAGTATGTTAGAGGGCATCCCAGGAGGGCTCCAAATGTGTGGGTAAAATATATATCCCTTGGGGGGAAATTTGAAAAAAAGTTGAAAAAATGTTTTTTTCTGGACTTAGAAAATTTTCACACATGTCTCAGACTGCCAGAGAGGGGAGCATGTCAGTGCGCACATCCGATTTCAGTTCCAAAGCGTTTCACCCGATGAGTCCTTCATATTTAGTCATTTTTTGCAAAATTTCTGACTTTTTGAAAATTTCACTTTTTTGTGAAAATCTCCGCTAAATGAGATTATAGTATGTTAGAGGGCATCCCAGGAGGGCTCCAAATGTGTGGGTAAAATATATATCCCTTGGGGGGAAATTTGAAAAAAGTTGAATAATTTTTTTTTTCTGGACTTAGAAAATTTTCACACATGTCTCAGACTTCCAGAGAGGGGAGCATGTCAGTGCTCGCATCCGATTTCAGTTCCAGAGCGATTCACCCGATGAGTCCTTCATACTTAGTCGTTTTTTGCAAAATTTCTGATTTTTTGAAAATTTCACTTTTTTGTGAAAATCTCCGCTAAATGAGGTTATAGTATGTTAGAGGGCATCCCAGGAGGGCTCCAAATGTGTGGGTAAAATATATATCCCTTGGGGGGAAATTTGAAAAAAGTTGAAAACATTTTTTTTTCTGGACTTAGAAAATTTTCACACATGTCTCAGACTTCCAGAGAGGGGAGCATGTCAGTGCGCGCATCCGATTTCAGTTCCAGAGTGATTCACCCGATGAGTCCTTCATAATTAGTCATTTTTTGCAAAATTTCTGACTTTTTGAAAATTTCACTTTTTTGTGAAAATCTTTGCTAAATGAGGTTATAGTATGTTAGAGGGCATCCCAGGAGGGCTCCAAATGTGTGGGTAAAATATATATCCCTTGGGGGGAAATTTGAAAAAAAGTTGAAAAAATGTTTTTTTCTGGACTTAGAAAATTTTCACACATGTCTCAGACTTCCAGAGAGGGGAGCATGTCTATAAGCGCATCCGATTTCAGTTCCAGAGCGATTCACCCGATGAGTCCTTCATACTTAGTCGTTTTTTGCAAAATTTCTGACTTTTTGAAAATTTCACTTTTTTGTGAAAACCTCCGCTAAATGAGGTTATAGTATGTTAGAGGGCATCCCAGGAGGGCTCCAAATGTGTGGGTAAAATATATATCCCTTGGGGGGAAATTTGAAAAAAAGTTGAAAAAATGTTTTTTTCTGGACTTAGAAAATTTTCACACATGTCTCAGACTGCCAGAGAGGGGAGCATGTCAGTGCGCACATCCGATTTCAGTTCCAGAGCGTTTCACCCGATGAGTCCTTCATATTTAGTCATTTTTTGCAAAATTTCTGACTTTTTGAAAATTTCACTTTTTTGTGAAAATCTCTGCTAAATGAGATTATAGTATGTTAGAGGGCATCCCAGGAGGGCTCCAAATGTGTGGGTAAAATATATATCCCTTGGGGGGAAATTTGAAAAAAGTTGAATAATTTTTTTTTTCTGGACTTAGAAAATTTTCACACATGTCTCAGACTTCCAGAGAGGGGAGCATGTCAGTGCTCGCATCCGATTTCTGTTCCAGAGCGATTCACCCGATGAGTCCTTCATACTTAGTCGTTTTTTGCAAAATTTCTGACTTTTTGAAAATTTCACTTTTTTGTGAAAATCTCCGCTAAATGAGGTTATAGTATGTTAGAGGGCATCCCAGGAGGGCTCCAAATGTGTGGGTAAAATATATATCCCTTGGGGGGAAATTTGAAAAAAAGTTGAATAATTTTTTTTTTCTGGACTTAGAAAATTTTCACACATGTCTCAGACTTCCAGAGAGGGGAGCATGTCAGTGCGCGCATCCGATTTCAGTTCCAGAGCGATTCACCTGATGAGTCCTTCATACTTCGTCGTTTTTTGCAAAATTTCTGACTTTTTGAAAATTTCACTTTTTTGTGAAAATCTCCGCTAAATGAGGTTATAGTATGTTAGAGGGCATCCCAGGAGGGCTCCAAATGTGTGGGTAAAATATATATCCCTTGGGGGGGAATTTGAAAAAAAGTTGAAATTTTTTTTTTTTCTCGTCTTAGAAAATTTTCACACATGTCTCAGACTTCCAGAGAGGGGAGCATGTCAGTGCGCGCATCCGATTTCAGTTCCAGAGCGATTCACCCGATGAGTCCTTCATATTTAGTCATTTTTTGCAAAATTTCTGACTTTTTGAAAATTTCACTTTTTTGTGAAAATCTCCGCTAAATGAGGTTATAGTATGTTAGAGGGCATCCCAGGAGGGCTCCAAATGTGTGGGTAAAATATATATCCCTTGGGGGGAAATTTGAAAAAAAGTTGAATAATTTTTTTTTTCTGGACTTAGAAAATTTTCACACATGTCTCAGACTTCCAGAGAGGGGAGCATGTCTGTAAGCGCATCCGATTTCAGTTCCAGAGAGTTTCACCCAATGAGTCCTTCATACTTAGTCTTTTTTTGGAAAAAAATTCACTTTTTGAAAATTTCACTTTTTTGTGAAAATCTCTGCTAAATGAGGTTATAGTATGTTAGAGGGCATCCCAGGAGGGCTCAAAATGTGTGGGTAAAAAATATATCCCTTGGGGGGAAATTTGAAAAAAAGTTGAAAATTTTTTTTTTCTTGTCTTAGAAAATTTTCACACATGTCTCAGACTTCCAGAGAGGGGAGCATGTCAGTGCGCGCATCCGATTTCAGTTCCAGAGCGATTCACCCGATGAGTCCTTCATACTTAGTCGTTTTTTGCAAAATTTCTGACTTTTTGAAAATTTCACTTTTTTGTGAAAATCTCCGCTAAATGAGGTTATAGTATGTTAGAGGGCATCCCAGGAGGGCTCCAAATGTGTGGGTAAAAAATATATCCCTTGGGGGGACATTTGAAAAAAAGTTGAAATTTTTTTTTTTTCTCGTCTTAGAAAATTTTCACACATGTCTCAGACTTCCAGAGAGGGGAGCATGTCGGTGCGCGCATCCGATTTCAGTTCCAGAGCGATTCTCCCGATGAGTCCTTCATACTTCGTCGTTTTTTGCAAAATTTCTGACTTTTTGAAAATTTCACTTTTTTGTGAAAATCTCCGCTAGTTGAGGTTATAGTATGTTAGAGGGCATCCCAGGAGGGCTCCAAATGTGTGGGTAAAATATATATCCCTTGGGGGGAAATTTGAAAAAAAGTTGAAAATTTTTTTTTTCTGGACTTAGAAAATTTAAACACATGTCTCAGACTGCCAGAGAGGGGAGCATGTCAGTGCGCGCATCCGATTTCAGTTCCAGAGCGATTCACCCGATGAGTCCTTCATACTTAGTCGTTTTTTGCAAAATTTCTGACTTTTTGAAAATTTCACTTTTTTGTGAAAATCTCCGCTAAATGAGGTTACAGTATGTTAGAGGGCATCCCAGGAGGGCTCCAAATGTGTGGGTAAAATATATATCCCTTGGGGGGAAATTTGAAAAAAGTTGAAAACATTTTTTTTTCTGGACTTAGAAAATTTTCACACATGTCTCAGACTTCCAGAGAGGGGAGCATGTCAGTGCGCGCATCCGATTTCAGTTCCAGAGCGATTCACCCGATGAGTCCTTCATACTTAGTCGTTTTTTGCAAAATTTCTGACTTTTTGAAAATTTCACTTTTTTGTGAAAATCTCCGCTAAATGAGGTTATAGTATGTTAGAGGGCATCCCAGGAGGGCTCCAAATGTGTGGGTAAAATATATATCCCTTGGGGGGAAATTTGAAAAAAGTTGAAAAAAATTTTTTTTCTGGACTTAGAAAATTTAAACACATGTCTCAGACTTCCAGAGAGGGGAGCATGTCAGTGCGTGCATCCGATTTCAGTTCCAGAGCGATTCACCCAATGAGTCCTTCATATTTAGTCATTTTTTGCAAAATTTCTGACTTTTTGAAAATTTCACTTTTTTGTGAAAATCTCCGCTAAATGAGGTTATAGTATGTTAGCGGGCATCCCAGGAGGGCTTCAAATGTGTGGGTAAAAAATATATCCCTTGGGGGGACATTTGAAAAAAAGTTGAAAATTTTTTTTTTTCTCGTCTTAGAAAATTTTCACACATGTCTCAGACTTCCAGAGAGGGGAGCATGTCAGTGCGCGCATCCGATTTCAGTTCCAGAGCGATTCTCCCGATGAGTCCTTCATACTTCGTCGTTTTTTGCAAAATTTCTGACTTTTTGAAAATTTCACTTTTTTTGTGAAAATCTCCGCTAGTTGAGGTTATAGTATGTTAGAGGGCATCCCAGGAGGGCTCCAAATGTGTGGGTAAAATATATATCCCTTGGGGGGAAATTTGAAAAAAAGTTGAAAATTTTTTTTTTCTGGACTTAGAAAATTTTCACACATGTCTCAGACTGTCAGAGAGGGGAGCATGTCAGTGCGCGCATCCGATTTCAGTTCCAGAGCGATTCACCCGATGAGTCCTTCATACTTAGTCGTTTTTTGCAAAATTTCTGACTTTTTGAAAATTTCACTTTTTTGTGAAAATCTCCGCTAAATGAGGTTATAGTATGTTAGAGGGCATCCCAGGAGGGCTCCAAATGTGTGGGTAAAATATATATCCCTTGGGGGGAAATTTGAAAAAAGTTGAAAACATTTTTTTTTCTGGACTTAGAAAATTTTCACACATGTCTCAGACTTCCAGAGAGGGGAGCATGTCAGTGCGCGCATCCGATTTCAGTTCCAGAGCGATTCACCCGATGAGTCCTTCATACTTAGTCGTTTTTTGCAAAATTTCTGACTTTTTGAAAATTTCACTTTTTTGTGAAAATCTTTGCTAAATGAGGTTATAGTATGTTAGAGGGCATCCCAGGAGGGCTCCAAATGTGTGGGTAAAATATATATCCCTTGGGGGGAAATTTGAAAAAAAGTTGAAAAATTTTTTTTTTCTGGACTTAGAAAACTTTCACACATGTCTCAGACTTCCAGAGAGGGGAGCATGTCAGTGCGCGCATCCGATTTCAGTTCCAGAGCGATTCACCCGATGAGTCCTTCATACTTAGTCGTTTTTTGCAAAATTTCTGACTTTTTGAAAATTTCACTTTTTTGTGAAAATCTTCGCTAAATGAGGTTATAGTATGTTAGAGGGCATCCCAGGAGGGCTCCAAATGTGTGGGTAAAATATATATCCCTTGGGGGGAAATTTGAAAAAAGTTGAAAACATTTTTTTTTCTGGACTTAGAAAATTTTCACACATGTCTCAGACTTCCAGAGAGGGGAGCATGTCAGTGCGCGCATCCGATTTCAGTTCCAGAGTGATTCACCCGATGAGTCCTTCATAATTAGTCGTTTTTTGCAAAATTTCTGACTTTTTGAAAATTTCACTTTTTTGTGAAAATCTTTGCTAAATGAGGTTATAGTATGTTAGAGGGCATCCCAGGAGGGCTCCAAATGTGTGGGTAAAATATATATCCCTTGGGGGGAAATTTGAAAAAAAGTTGAAAAAAATTTTTTTTCTGGACTTAGAAAATTTTCACACATGTCTCAGACTTCCAGAGAGGGGAGCATGTCAGTGCGCGCATCCGATTTCAGTTCCAGAGCGATTCACCCGATGAGTCCTTCATATTTAGTCATTTTTTGCAAAATTTCTGACTTTTTGAAAATTTCACTTTTTTGTGAAAATCTCCGCTAAATGAGGTTATAGTATGTTAGAGGGCATCCCAGGAGGGCTCCAAATGTGTGGGTAAAATATATATCCCTTGGGGGGAAATTTGAAAAAAAGTTGAATAATTTTTTTTTCCTGGACTTAGAAAATTTTCACACATGTCTCAGACTTCCAGAGAGGGGAGCATGTCAGTGCGCGCATCCGATTTCAGTTCCAGAGCGATTCACCCGATGAGTCCTTCATACTTCGTCGTTTTTTGCAAAATTTCTGACTTTTTGAAAATTTCACTTTTTTGTGAAAATCTCCACTAAATGAGGTTATAGTATGTTAGAGGGCATCCCAGGAGGGCTCCAAATGTGTGGGTAAAATATATATCCCTTGGGGGGGAATTTGAAAAAAAGTTGAAAATTTTTTTTTTTCAGGACTTAGAAAATTTTCACACATGTCTCAGACTTCCAGAGAGGGGAGCATGTCTGTAAGCGCATCCAATTTCAGTTCCAGAGAGTTTCACCCAATGAGTCCTTCATACTTAGTCTTTTTTGGGAAAAAAAATTCACTTTTTGAAAATTTCACTTTTTTGTGAAAATCTCCGCTAAATGAGGTTATAGTATGTTAGAGGGCATCCCAGGAGGGCTCCAAATGTGTGGGTAAAATATATATCCCTTGGGGGGAAATTTGAAAAAAAGTTGAATAATTTTTTTTTCTGGACTTAGAATATTTTCACACATGTCTCAGACTGCCAGAGAGGGGAGAATGTCAGTGCGAACATCCGATTTCAGTTCCAGAGCGATTCACCCGATGAGTCCTTCATACTTAGTCGTTTTTTGCAAAATTTCTGACATTTTGAAAATTTCACTTTTTTGTGAAAATCTCCACTAAAAGAGGTTATAGTATGTTAGAGGGCATCCCAGGAGGGCTCCAAATGTGTGGGTAAAATATATATCCCTTGGGGGGAAACTTGAAAAAAAGTTGAAAAATTTTTTTTTCTGGACTTAGAAAATTTTCACACATGTCTCAGACTTCCAGAGAGGGGAGCATGTCAGTGCGCGCATCCGATTTCAGTTCCAGAGCGATTCACCCGATGAGTCCTTCATACTTAGTCGTTTTTGCAAAATTTCTGACTATTTGAAAATTTCATTTTTTTGTGAAAATCTCCGCTAAATGAGGTTATAGTATGTTAGAGGGCATCCCAGGAGGGCTCCAAATGTGTGGGTAAAATATATATCCCTTGGGGGGAAATTTGAAAAAAAGTTGAATAATTTTTTTTTCTGGACTTAGAAAATTTTCACACATGTCTCAGACTTCCAGAGAGGGGAGCATGTCTGTAAGCGCATCCAATTTCAGTTCCAGAGAGTTTCACCCAATGAGTCCTTCATACTTAGTCTTTTTTGGGAAAAAAATTCACTTTTTGAAAATTTCACTTTTTTGTGAAAATCTCCGCTAAATGAGGTTATAGTATGTTAGAGGGCATCCCAGGAGGGCTCCAAATGTGTGGGTAAAATATATATCCCTTGGGGGGAAATTTGAAAAAAAGTTGAATAATTTTTTTTTCTGGACTTAGAATATTTTCACACATGTCTCAGACTGCCAGAGAGGGGAGAATGTCAGTGCGAACATCCGATTTCAGTTCCAGAGCGATTCACCCGATGAGTCCTTCATACTTAGTCGTTTTTTGCAAAATTTCTGACATTTTGAAAATTTCACTTTTTTGTGAAAATCTCCACTAAAAGAGGTTATAGTATGTTAGAGGGCATCCCAGGAGGGCTCCAAATGTGTGGGTAAAATATATATCCCTTGGGGGGAAACTTGAAAAAAAGTTGAAAATTTTTTTTTTCTGGACTTAGAAAATTTAAACACATGTCTCAGACTGCCAGAGAGGGGAGCATGTCAGTGCGCGCATCCGATTTCAGTTCCAGAGCGATTCACCCGATGAGTCCTTCATACTTAGTCGTTTTTTGCAAAATTTCTGACTTTTTGAAAATTTCACTTTTTTGTGAAAATCTCCGCTAAATGAGGTTACAGTATGTTAGAGGGCATCCCAGGAGGGCTCCAAATGTGTGGGTAAAATATATATCCCTTGGGGGGAAATTTGAAAAAAGTTGAAAACATTTTTTTTTCTGGACTTAGAAAATTTTCACACATGTCTCAGACTTCCAGAGAGGGGAGCATGTCAGTGCGCGCATCCGATTTCAGTTCCAGAGCGATTCACCCGATGAGTCCTTCATACTTAGTCGTTTTTTGCAAAATTTCTGACTTTTTGAAAATTTCACTTTTTTGTGAAAATCTCCGCTAAATGAGGTTATAGTATGTTAGAGGGCATCCCAGGAGGGCTCCAAATGTGTGGGTAAAATATATATCCCTTGGGGGGAAATTTGAAAAAAGTTGAAAAAAATTTTTTTTCTGGACTTAGAAAATTTAAACACATGTCTCAGACTTCCAGAGAGGGGAGCATGTCAGTGCGTGCATCCGATTTCAGTTCCAGAGCGATTCACCCAATGAGTCCTTCATATTTAGTCATTTTTTGCAAAATTTCTGACTTTTTGAAAATTTCACTTTTTTGTGAAAATCTCCGCTAAATGAGGTTATAGTATGTTAGCGGGCATCCCAGGAGGGCTTCAAATGTGTGGGTAAAAAATATATCCCTTGGGGGGACATTTGAAAAAAAGTTGAAAATTTTTTTTTTTCTCGTCTTAGAAAATTTTCACACATGTCTCAGACTTCCAGAGAGGGGAGCATGTCAGTGCGCGCATCCGATTTCAGTTCCAGAGCGATTCTCCCGATGAGTCCTTCATACTTCGTCGTTTTTTGCAAAATTTCTGACTTTTTGAAAATTTCACTTTTTTTGTGAAAATCTCCGCTAGTTGAGGTTATAGTATGTTAGAGGGCATCCCAGGAGGGCTCCAAATGTGTGGGTAAAATATATATCCCTTGGGGGGAAATTTGAAAAAAAGTTGAAAATTTTTTTTTTCTGGACTTAGAAAATTTTCACACATGTCTCAGACTGTCAGAGAGGGGAGCATGTCAGTGCGCGCATCCGATTTCAGTTCCAGAGCGATTCACCCGATGAGTCCTTCATACTTAGTCGTTTTTTGCAAAATTTCTGACTTTTTGAAAATTTCACTTTTTTGTGAAAATCTCCGCTAAATGAGGTTATAGTATGTTAGAGGGCATCCCAGGAGGGCTCCAAATGTGTGGGTAAAATATATATCCCTTGGGGGGAAATTTGAAAAAAGTTGAAAACATTTTTTTTTCTGGACTTAGAAAATTTTCACACATGTCTCAGACTTCCAGAGAGGGGAGCATGTCAGTGCGCGCATCCGATTTCAGTTCCAGAGCGATTCACCCGATGAGTCCTTCATACTTAGTCGTTTTTTGCAAAATTTCTGACTTTTTGAAAATTTCACTTTTTTGTGAAAATCTTTGCTAAATGAGGTTATAGTATGTTAGAGGGCATCCCAGGAGGGCTCCAAATGTGTGGGTAAAATATATATCCCTTGGGGGGAAATTTGAAAAAAAGTTGAAAAATTTTTTTTTTCTGGACTTAGAAAACTTTCACACATGTCTCAGACTTCCAGAGAGGGGAGCATGTCAGTGCGCGCATCCGATTTCAGTTCCAGAGCGATTCACCCGATGAGTCCTTCATACTTAGTCGTTTTTTGCAAAATTTCTGACTTTTTGAAAATTTCACTTTTTTGTGAAAATCTTCGCTAAATGAGGTTATAGTAAGTTAGAGGGCATCCCAGGAGGGCTCCAAATGTGTGGGTAAAATATATATCCCTTGGGGGGAAATTTGAAAAAAGTTGAAAACATTTTTTTTTCTGGACTTAGAAAATTTTCACACATGTCTCAGACTTCCAGAGAGGGGAGCATGTCAGTGCGCGCATCCGATTTCAGTTCCAGAGTGATTCACCCGATGAGTCCTTCATAATTAGTCGTTTTTTGCAAAATTTCTGACTTTTTGAAAATTTCACTTTTTTGTGAAAATCTTTGCTAAATGAGGTTATAGTATGTTAGAGGGCATCCCAGGAGGGCTCCAAATGTGTGGGTAAAATATATATCCCTTGGGGGGAAATTTGAAAAAAAGTTGAAAAAAATTTTTTTTCTGGACTTAGAAAATTTTCACACATGTCTCAGACTTCCAGAGAGGGGAGCATGTCAGTGCGCGCATCCGATTTCAGTTCCAGAGCGATTCACCCGATGAGTCCTTCATATTTAGTCATTTTTTGCAAAATTTCTGACTTTTTGAAAATTTCACTTTTTTGTGAAAATCTCCGCTAAATGAGGTTATAGTATGTTAGAGGGCATCCCAGGAGGGCTCCAAATGTGTGGGTAAAATATATATCCCTTGGGGGGAAATTTGAAAAAAAGTTGAATAATTTTTTTTTCCTGGACTTAGAAAATTTTCACACATGTCTCAGACTTCCAGAGAGGGGAGCATGTCAGTGCGCGCATCCGATTTCAGTTCCAGAGCGATTCACCCGATGAGTCCTTCATACTTCGTCGTTTTTTGCAAAATTTCTGACTTTTTGAAAATTTCACTTTTTTGTGAAAATCTCCACTAAATGAGGTTATAGTATGTTAGAGGGCATCCCAGGAGGGCTCCAAATGTGTGGGTAAAATATATATCCCTTGGGGGGGAATTTGAAAAAAAGTTGAAAATTTTTTTTTTTCAGGACTTAGAAAATTTTCACACATGTCTCAGACTTCCAGAGAGGGGAGCATGTCTGTAAGCGCATCCAATTTCAGTTCCAGAGAGTTTCACCCAATGAGTCCTTCATACTTAGTCTTTTTTGGGAAAAAAAATTCACTTTTTGAAAATTTCACTTTTTTGTGAAAATCTCCGCTAAATGAGGTTATAGTATGTTAGAGGGCATCCCAGGAGGGCTCCAAATGTGTGGGTAAAATATATATCCCTTGGGGGGAAATTTGAAAAAAAGTTGAATAATTTTTTTTTCTGGACTTAGAATATTTTCACACATGTCTCAGACTGCCAGAGAGGGGAGAATGTCAGTGCGAACATCCGATTTCAGTTCCAGAGCGATTCACCCGATGAGTCCTTCATACTTAGTCGTTTTTTGCAAAATTTCTGACATTTTGAAAATTTCACTTTTTTGTGAAAATCTCCACTAAAAGAGGTTATAGTATGTTAGAGGGCATCCCAGGAGGGCTCCAAATGTGTGGGTAAAATATATATCCCTTGGGGGGAAACTTGAAAAAAAGTTGAAAAATTTTTTTTTCTGGACTTAGAAAATTTTCACACATGTCTCAGACTTCCAGAGAGGGGAGCATGTCAGTGCGCGCATCCGATTTCAGTTCCAGAGCGATTCACCCGATGAGTCCTTCATACTTAGTCGTTTTTGCAAAATTTCTGACTATTTGAAAATTTCATTTTTTTGTGAAAATCTCCGCTAAATGAGGTTATAGTATGTTAGAGGGCATCCCAGGAGGGCTCCAAATGTGTGGGTAAAATATATATCCCTTGGGGGGAAATTTGAAAAAAAGTTGAATAATTTTTTTTTCTGGACTTAGAAAATTTTCACACATGTCTCAGACTTCCAGAGAGGGGAGCATGTCTGTAAGCGCATCCAATTTCAGTTCCAGAGAGTTTCACCCAATGAGTCCTTCATACTTAGTCTTTTTTGGGAAAAAAATTCACTTTTTGAAAATTTCACTTTTTTGTGAAAATCTCCGCTAAATGAGGTTATAGTATGTTAGAGGGCATCCCAGGAGGGCTCCAAATGTGTGGGTAAAATATATATCCCTTGGGGGGAAATTTGAAAAAAAGTTGAATAATTTTTTTTTCTGGACTTAGAATATTTTCACACATGTCTCAGACTGCCAGAGAGGGGAGAATGTCAGTGCGAACATCCGATTTCAGTTCCAGAGCGATTCACCCGATGAGTCCTTCATACTTAGTCGTTTTTTGCAAAATTTCTGACATTTTGAAAATTTCACTTTTTTGTGAAAATCTCCACTAAAAGAGGTTATAGTATGTTAGAGGGCATCCCAGGAGGGCTCCAAATGTGTGGGTAAAATATATATCCCTTGGGGGGAAACTTGAAAAAAAGTTGAAAAATTTTTTTTTCTGGACTTAGAAAATTTTCACACATGTCTCAGACTTCCAGAGAGGGGAGCATGTCAGTGCGCGCATCCGATTTCAGTTCCAGAGCGATTCACCCGATGAGTCCTTCATACTTAGTCGTTTTTGCAAAATTTCTGACTATTTGAAAATTTCATTTTTTTGTGAAAATCTCCGCTAAATGAGGTTATAGTATGTTAGAGGGCATCCCAGGAGGGCTCCAAATGTGTGGGTAAAATATATATCCCTTGGGGGGAAATTTGAAAAAAAGTTGAATAATTTTTTTTTCTGGACTTAGAAAATTTTCACACATGTCTCAGACTTCCAGAGAGGGGAGCATGTCAGTGCACGCATCCGATTTCAGTTCCAGAGCGATTCACCCGATGAGTCCTTCATATTAAGTCATTTTTTGCAAAATTTCTGACTTTTTGAAAATTTCACTTTTTTGTGAAAATCTCCGCTAAATGATGTTATAGTATGTTAGAGGGCATCCCAGGAGGGCTCCAAATGTGTGGGTAAAATATATATCCCTTGGGGGGAAATTTGAAAAAAGTTGAATAATTTTTTTTTTCTGGACTTAGAAAATTTTCACACATGTCTCAGACTGCCAGAGAGGGGAGCATGTCAGTGCGCACATCCGATTTCAGTTCCAGAGCGATTCACCCGATGAGTCCATCATACTTAGTCGTTTTTTGCAAAATTTCTGACTTTTTGAGAATTTCACTTTTTTGTGAAAATCTTTGCTAAATGAGGTTATAGTATGTTAGAGGGCATCCCAGGAGGGCTCCAAATGTGTGGGTAAAATATATATCCCTTGGGGGGAAATTTGAAAAAAAGTTGAAAAATTTTTTTTTTCTGGACTTAGAAAACTTTCACACATGTCTCAGACTTCCAGAGAGGGGAGCATGTCAGTGCGCGCATCCGATTTCAGTTCCAGAGCGATTCACCCGATGAGTCCTTCATACTTAGTCGTTTTTTGCAAAATTTCTGACTTTTTGAAAATTTCACTTTTTTGTGAAAATCTTCGCTAAATGAGGTTATAGTATGTTAGAGGGCATCCCAGGAGGGCTCCAAATGTGTGGGTAAAATATATATCCCTTGGGGGGAAATTTGAAAAAAGTTGAAAACATTTTTTTTTCTGGACTTAGAAAATTTTCACACATGTCTCAGACTTCCAGAGAGGGGAGCATGTCAGTGCGCGCATCCGATTTCAGTTCCAGAGTGATTCACCCGATGAGTCCTTCATAATTAGTCGTTTTTTGCAAAATTTCTGACTTTTTGAAAATTTCACTTTTTTGTGAAAATCTTTGCTAAATGAGGTTATAGTATGTTAGAGGGCATCCCAGGAGGGCTCCAAATGTGTGGGTAAAATATATATCCCTTGGGGGGAAATTTGAAAAAAAGTTGAAAAAAATTTTTTTTCTGGACTTAGAAAATTTTCACACATGTCTCAGACTTCCAGAGAGGGGAGCATGTCAGTGCGCGCATCCGATTTCAGTTCCAGAGCGATTCACCCGATGAGTCCTTCATATTTAGTCATTTTTTGCAAAATTTCTGACTTTTTGAAAATTTCACTTTTTTGTGAAAATCTCCGCTAAATGAGGTTATAGTATGTTAGAGGGCATCCCAGGAGGGCTCCAAATGTGTGGGTAAAATATATATCCCTTGGGGGGAAATTTGAAAAAAAGTTGAATAATTTTTTTTTCCTGGACTTAGAAAATTTTCACACATGTCTCAGACTTCCAGAGAGGGGAGCATGTCAGTGCGCGCATCCGATTTCAGTTCCAGAGCGATTCACCCGATGAGTCCTTCATACTTCGTCGTTTTTTGCAAAATTTCTGACTTTTTGAAAATTTCACTTTTTTGTGAAAATCTCCACTAAATGAGGTTATAGTATGTTAGAGGGCATCCCAGGAGGGCTCCAAATGTGTGGGTAAAATATATATCCCTTGGGGGGGAATTTGAAAAAAAGTTGAAAATTTTTTTTTTTCAGGACTTAGAAAATTTTCACACATGTCTCAGACTTCCAGAGAGGGGAGCATGTCTGTAAGCGCATCCAATTTCAGTTCCAGAGAGTTTCACCCAATGAGTCCTTCATACTTAGTCTTTTTTGGGAAAAAAAATTCACTTTTTGAAAATTTCACTTTTTTGTGAAAATCTCCGCTAAATGAGGTTATAGTATGTTAGAGGGCATCCCAGGAGGGCTCCAAATGTGTGGGTAAAATATATATCCCTTGGGGGGAAATTTGAAAAAAAGTTGAATAATTTTTTTTTCTGGACTTAGAATATTTTCACACATGTCTCAGACTGCCAGAGAGGGGAGAATGTCAGTGCGAACATCCGATTTCAGTTCCAGAGCGATTCACCCGATGAGTCCTTCATACTTAGTCGTTTTTTGCAAAATTTCTGACATTTTGAAAATTTCACTTTTTTGTGAAAATCTCCACTAAAAGAGGTTATAGTATGTTAGAGGGCATCCCAGGAGGGCTCCAAATGTGTGGGTAAAATATATATCCCTTGGGGGGAAACTTGAAAAAAAGTTGAAAAATTTTTTTTTCTGGACTTAGAAAATTTTCACACATGTCTCAGACTTCCAGAGAGGGGAGCATGTCAGTGCGCGCATCCGATTTCAGTTCCAGAGCGATTCACCCGATGAGTCCTTCATACTTAGTCGTTTTTGCAAAATTTCTGACTATTTGAAAATTTCATTTTTTTGTGAAAATCTCCGCTAAATGAGGTTATAGTATGTTAGAGGGCATCCCAGGAGGGCTCCAAATGTGTGGGTAAAATATATATCCCTTGGGGGGAAATTTGAAAAAAAGTTGAATAATTTTTTTTTCTGGACTTAGAAAATTTTCACACATGTCTCAGACTTCCAGAGAGGGGAGCATGTCTGTAAGCGCATCCAATTTCAGTTCCAGAGAGTTTCACCCAATGAGTCCTTCATACTTAGTCTTTTTTGGGAAAAAAATTCACTTTTTGAAAATTTCACTTTTTTGTGAAAATCTCCGCTAAATGAGGTTATAGTATGTTAGAGGGCATCCCAGGAGGGCTCCAAATGTGTGGGTAAAATATATATCCCTTGGGGGGAAATTTGAAAAAAAGTTGAATAATTTTTTTTTCTGGACTTAGAATATTTTCACACATGTCTCAGACTGCCAGAGAGGGGAGAATGTCAGTGCGAACATCCGATTTCAGTTCCAGAGCGATTCACCCGATGAGTCCTTCATACTTAGTCGTTTTTTGCAAAATTTCTGACATTTTGAAAATTTCACTTTTTTGTGAAAATCTCCACTAAAAGAGGTTATAGTATGTTAGAGGGCATCCCAGGAGGGCTCCAAATGTGTGGGTAAAATATATATCCCTTGGGGGGAAACTTGAAAAAAAGTTGAAAAATTTTTTTTTCTGGACTTAGAAAATTTTCACACATGTCTCAGACTTCCAGAGAGGGGAGCATGTCAGTGCGCGCATCCGATTTCAGTTCCAGAGCGATTCACCCGATGAGTCCTTCATACTTAGTCGTTTTTGCAAAATTTCTGACTATTTGAAAATTTCATTTTTTTGTGAAAATCTCCGCTAAATGAGGTTATAGTATGTTAGAGGGCATCCCAGGAGGGCTCCAAATGTGTGGGTAAAATATATATCCCTTGGGGGGAAATTTGAAAAAAAGTTGAATAATTTTTTTTTCTGGACTTAGAAAATTTTCACACATGTCTCAGACTTCCAGAGAGGGGAGCATGTCAGTGCACGCATCCGATTTCAGTTCCAGAGCGATTCACCCGATGAGTCCTTCATATTAAGTCATTTTTTGCAAAATTTCTGACTTTTTGAAAATTTCACTTTTTTGTGAAAATCTCCGCTAAATGAGGTTATAGTATGTTAGAGGGCATCCCAGGAGGGCTCCAAATGTGTGGGTAAAATATATATCCCTTGGGGGGAAATTTGAAAAAAGTTGAATAATTTTTTTTTTCTGGACTTAGAAAATTTTCACACATGTCTCAGACTGCCAGAGAGGGGAGCATGTCAGTGCGCACATCCGATTTCAGTTCCAGAGCGATTCACCCGATGAGTCCATCATACTTAGTCGTTTTTTGCAAAATTTCTGACTTTTTGAGAATTTCACTTTTTTGTGAAAATCTTTGCTAAATGAGGTTATAGTATGTTAGAGGGCATCCCAGGAGGGCTCCAAATGTGTGGGTAAAATATATATCCCTTGGGGGGAAATTTGAAAAAAGTTGAAAAATTTTTTTTTTCTGGACTTAGAAAACTTTCACACATGTCTCAGACTTCCAGAGAGGGGAGCATGTCAGTGCGCGCATCCGATTTCAGTTCCAGAGCGATTCACCCGATGAGTCCTTCATACTTAGTCGTTTTTTGCAAAATTTCTGACTTTTTGAAAATTTCACTTTTTTGTGAAAATCTTCGCTAAATGAGGTTATAGTATGTTAGAGGGCATCCCAGGAGGGCTCCAAATGTGTGGGTAAAATATATATCCCTTGGGGGGAAATTTGAAAAAAGTTGAAAACATTTTTTTTTCTGGACTTAGAAAATTTTCACACATGTCTCAGACTTCCAGAGAGGGGAGCATGTCAGTGCGCGCATCCGATTTCAGTTCCAGAGTGATTCACCCGATGAGTCCTTCATAATTAGTCGTTTTTTGCAAAATTTCTGACTTTTTGAAAATTTCACTTTTTTGTGAAAATCTTTGCTAAATGAGGTTATAGTATGTTAGAGGGCATCCCAGGAGGGCTCCAAATGTGTGGGTAAAATATATATCCCTTGGGGGGAAATTTGAAAAAAAGTTGAAAAAAATTTTTTTTCTGGACTTAGAAAATTTTCACACATGTCTCAGACTTCCAGAGAGGGGAGCATGTCAGTGCGCGCATCCGATTTCAGTTCCAGAGCGATTCACCCGATGAGTCCTTCATATTTAGTCATTTTTTGCAAAATTTCTGACTTTTTGAAAATTTCACTTTTTTGTGAAAATCTCCGCTAAATGAGGTTATAGTATGTTAGAGGGCATCCCAGGAGGGCTCCAAATGTGTGGGTAAAATATATATCCCTTGGGGGGAAATTTGAAAAAAAGTTGAATAATTTTTTTTTCCTGGACTTAGAAAATTTTCACACATGTCTCAGACTTCCAGAGAGGGGAGCATGTCAGTGCGCGCATCCGATTTCAGTTCCAGAGCGATTCACCCGATGAGTCCTTCATACTTCGTTGTTTTTTGCAAAATTTCTGACTTTTTGAAAATTTCACTTTTTTGTGAAAATCTCCACTAAATGAGGTTATAGTATGTTAGAGGGCATCCCAGGAGGGCTCCAAATGTGTGGGTAAAATATATATCCCTTGGGGGGGAATTTGAAAAAAAGTTGAAAATTTTTTTTTTTCAGGACTTAGAAAATTTTCACACATGTCTCAGACTTCCAGAGAGGGGAGCATGTCTGTAAGCGCATCCAATTTCAGTTCCAGAGAGTTTCACCAAATGAGTCCTTCATACTTAGTCTTTTTTGGGAAAAAAAATTCACTTTTTGAAAATTTCACTTTTTTGTGAAAATCTCCGCTAAATGAGGTTATAGTATGTTAGAGGGCATCCCAGGAGGGCTCCAAATGTGTGGGTAAAATATATATCCCTTGGGGGGAAATTTGAAAAAAAGTTGAATAATTTTTTTTTCTGGACTTAGAATATTTTCACACATGTCTCAGACTGCCAGAGAGGGGAGAATGTCAGTGCGAACATCCGATTTCAGTTCCAGAGCGATTCACCCGATGAGTCCTTCATACTTAGTCGTTTTTTGCAAAATTTCTGACATTTTGAAAATTTCACTTTTTTGTGAAAATCTCCACTAAAAGAGGTTATAGTATGTTAGAGGGCATCCCAGGAGGGCTCCAAATGTGTGGGTAAAATATATATCCCTTGGGGGGAAACTTGAAAAAAAGTTGAAAAATTTTTTTTTCTGGACTTAGAAAATTTTCACACATGTCTCAGACTTCCAGAGAGGGGAGCATGTCAGTGCGCGCATCCGATTTCAGTTCCAGAGCGATTCACCCGATGAGTCCTTCATACTTAGTCGTTTTTGCAAAATTTCTGACTATTTGAAAATTTCATTTTTTTGTGAAAATCTCCGCTAAATGAGGTTATAGTATGTTAGAGGGCATCCCAGGAGGGCTCCAAATGTGTGGGTAAAATATATATCCCTTGGGGGGAAATTTGAAAAAAAGTTGAATAATTTTTTTTTCTGGACTTAGAAAATTTTCACACATGTCTCAGACTTCCAGAGAGGGGAGCATGTCTGTAAGCGCATCCAATTTCAGTTCCAGAGAGTTTCACCCAATGAGTCCTTCATACTTAGTCTTTTTTGGGAAAAAAATTCACTTTTTGAAAATTTCACTTTTTTGTGAAAATCTCCGCTAAATGAGGTTATAGTATGTTAGAGGGCATCCCAGGAGGGCTCCAAATGTGTGGGTAAAATATATATCCCTTGGGGGGAAATTTGAAAAAAAGTTGAATAATTTTTTTTTCTGGACTTAGAATATTTTCACACATGTCTCAGACTGCCAGAGAGGGGAGAATGTCAGTGCGAACATCCGATTTCAGTTCCAGAGCGATTCACCCGATGAGTCCTTCATACTTAGTCGTTTTTTGCAAAATTTCTGACATTTTGAAAATTTCACTTTTTTGTGAAAATCTCCACTAAAAGAGGTTATAGTATGTTAGAGGGCATCCCAGGAGGGCTCCAAATGTGTGGGTAAAATATATATCCCTTGGGGGGAAACTTGAAAAAAAGTTGAAAAATTTTTTTTTCTGGACTTAGAAAATTTTCACACATGTCTCAGACTTCCAGAGAGGGGAGCATGTCAGTGCGCGCATCCGATTTCAGTTCCAGAGCGATTCACCCGATGAGTCCTTCATACTTAGTCGTTTTTGCAAAATTTCTGACTATTTGAAAATTTCATTTTTTTGTGAAAATCTCCGCTAAATGAGGTTATAGTATGTTAGAGGGCATCCCAGGAGGGCTCCAAATGTGTGGGTAAAATATATATCCCTTGGGGGGAAATTTGAAAAAAAGTTGAATAATTTTTTTTTCTGGACTTAGAAAATTTTCACACATGTCTCAGACTTCCAGAGAGGGGAGCATGTCAGTGCGCGCATCCGATTTCAGTTCCAGAGCGATTCACCCGATGAGTCCTTCATATTAAGTCATTTTTTGCAAAATTTCTGACTTTTTGAAAATTTCACTTTTTTGTGAAAATCTCCGCTAAATGATGTTATAGTATGTTAGAGGGCATCCCAGGAGGGCTCCAAATGTGTGGGTAAAATATATATCCCTTGGGGGGAAATTTGAAAAAAGTTGAATAATTTTTTTTTTCTGGACTTAGAAAATTTTCACACATGTCTCAGACTGCCAGAGAGGGGAGCATGTCAGTGCGCACATCCGATTTCAGTTCCAGAGCGATTCACCCGATGAGTCCATCATACTTAGTCGTTTTTTGCAAAATTTCTGACTTTTTGAGAATTTCACTTTTTTGTGAAAATCTTTGCTAAATGAGGTTATAGTATGTTAGAGGGCATCCCAGGAGGGCTCCAAATGTGTGGGTAAAATATATATCCCTTGGGGGGAAATTTGAAAAAAAGTTGAAAATTTTTTTTTTCTGGACTTAGTAAATTTAAACACATGTCTCAGACTTCCAGAGAGGGGAGCATGTCAGTGCGCGCATCCGATTGCAGTTCCAGAGCGATTCACCCGATGAGTCCTTCATACTTAGTCATTTTTTGCAAAATTTCTGACTTTTTGAAAATGTCACTTTTTTGTGAAAATCTCAGCTAAATGAGGTTATAGTATGTTAGAGGGCATCCCAGGAGGGCTCCAAATGTGTGGGTAAAATATATATCCCTTGATGGGAAATTTGAAAAAAAGTTGAAAAAATGTTTTTTTCTGGACTTAGAAAATTTTCACACATGTCTCAGACTGCCAGAGAGGGGAGCATGTCAGTGCCCACATCCGATTTCAGTTCCAGAGCGTTTCACCCGATGAGTCCTTCATATTTAGTCATTTTTTGCAAAATTTCTGACTTTTTGAAAATTTCACTTTTTTGTGAAAATCTCTGCTAAATGAGGTTATAGTATGTTAGAGGGCATCCCAGGAGGGCTCCAAATGTGTGGGTAAAATATATATCCCTTGGGGGGAAATTTGAAAAAAGCTGAAAACATTTTTTTTTCTGGACTTAGAAAATTTTCACACATGTCTCAGACTTCCAGAGAGGGGAGCATGTCAGTGCGCGCATCCGATTTCAGTTCCAGAGCGATTCACCCGATGAGTCCTTCATACTTAGTCGTTTTTTGCAAAATTTCTGACTTTTTGAAAATTTCACTTTTTTGTGAAAATCTCCGCTAAATGAGGTTATAGTATGTTAGAGGGCATCCCAGGAGGGCTCCAAATGTGTGGGTAAAATATATATCCCTTGGGGGGAAATTTGAAAAAAAGTTGAATAATTTTTTTTTTCTGGACTTAGAAAATTTTCACACATGTCTCAGACTGCCAGAGAGGGGAGCATGTCAGTGCGCACATCCGATTCCAGTTCCAGAGCGATTCACCCGATGAGTCCTTCATACTTAGTCGTTTTTTGCAAAATTTCTGACTTTTTGAAAATTTCACTTTTTTGTGAAAATCTCCGCTAAATGAGGTTATAGTATGTTAGAGGGCAACCCAGGAGGGCTCCAAATGTGTGGGTAAAATATATATCCCTTGGGGGGAAATTTGAAAAAAGTTGAAAACATTTTTTTTTCTGGACTTAGAAAATTTTCACACATGTCTCAGACTTCCAGAGAGGGGAGCATGTCAGTGCGCGCATCCGATTTCAGTTCCAGAGCGTTTCACCCGATGAGTCCTTCATATTTAGTCATTTTTTGCAAAATTTCTGACTTTTTGAAAATTTCACTTTTTTGTGAAAATCTCCGCTAAATGAGATTATAGTATGTTAGAGGGCATCCCAGGAGGGCTCCAAATGTGTGGGTAAAATATATATCCCTTGGGGGGAAATTTGAAAAAAAGTTGAATAATTTTTTTTTCCTGGACTTAGAAAATTTTCACACATGTCTCAGACTTCCAGAGAGGGGAGCATGTCAGTGCGCGCATCCGATTTCAGTTCCAGAGCGATTCACCCGATGAGTCCTTCATACTTAGTCGTTTTTTGCAAAATTTCTGACATTTTGAAAATTTCACTTTTTTGTGAAAATCTCCACTAAAAGAGGTTATAGTATGTTAGAGGGCATCCCAGGAGGGCTCCAAATGTGTGGGTAAAATATATATCCCTTGGGGGGAAACTTGAAAAAAAGTTGAAAAATTTTTTTTTCTGGACTTAGAAAATTTTCACACATGTCTCAGACTTCCAGAGAGGGGAGCATGTCAGTGCGCGCATCCGATTTCAGTTCCAGAGCGATTCACCCGATGAGTCCTTCATACTTAGTCGTTTTTGCAAAATTTCTGACTATTTGAAAATTTCATTTTTTTGTGAAAATCTCCGCTAAATGAGGTTATAGTATGTTAGAGGGCATCCCAGGAGGGCTCCAAATGTGTGGGTAAAATATATATCCCTTGGGGGGAAATTTGAAAAAAAGTTGAATAATTTTTTTTTCTGGACTTAGAAAATTTTCACACATGTCTCAGACTTCCAGAGAGGGGAGCATGTCAGTGCGCGCATCCGATTTCAGTTCCAGAGCGATTCACCCGATGAGTCCTTCATATTAAGTCATTTTTTGCAAAATTTCTGACTTTTTGAAAATTTCACTTTTTTGTGAAAATCTCCGCTAAATGATGTTATAGTATGTTAGAGGGCATCCCAGGAGGGCTCCAAATGTGTGGGTAAAATATATATCCCTTGGGGGGAAATTTGAAAAAAGTTGAATAATTTTTTTTTTCTGGACTTAGAAAATTTTCACACATGTCTCAGACTGCCAGAGAGGGGAGCATGTCAGTGCGCACATCCGATTTCAGTTCCAGAGCGATTCACCCGATGAGTCCATCATACTTAGTCGTTTTTTGCAAAATTTCTGACTTTTTGAGAATTTCACTTTTTTGTGAAAATCTTTGCTAAATGAGGTTATAGTATGTTAGAGGGCATCCCAGGAGGGCTCCAAATGTGTGGGTAAAATATATATCCCTTGGGGGGAAATTTGAAAAAAAGTTGAAAATTTTTTTTTTCTGGACTTAGTAAATTTAAACACATGTCTCAGACTTCCAGAGAGGGGAGCATGTCAGTGCGCGCATCCGATTGCAGTTCCAGAGCGATTCACCCGATGAGTCCTTCATACTTAGTCATTTTTTGCAAAATTTCTGACTTTTTGAAAATGTCACTTTTTTGTGAAAATCTCAGCTAAATGAGGTTATAGTATGTTAGAGGGCATCCCAGGAGGGCTCCAAATGTGTGGGTAAAATATATATCCCTTGATGGGAAATTTGAAAAAAAGTTGAAAAAATGTTTTTTTCTGGACTTAGAAAATTTTCACACATGTCTCAGACTGCCAGAGAGGGGAGCATGTCAGTGCCCACATCCGATTTCAGTTCCAGAGCGTTTCACCCGATGAGTCCTTCATATTTAGTCATTTTTTGCAAAATTTCTGACTTTTTGAAAATTTCACTTTTTTGTGAAAATCTCTGCTAAATGAGGTTATAGTATGTTAGAGGGCATCCCAGGAGGGCTCCAAATGTGTGGGTAAAATATATATCCCTTGGGGGGAAATTTGAAAAAAGCTGAAAACATTTTTTTTTCTGGACTTAGAAAATTTTCACACATGTCTCAGACTTCCAGAGAGGGGAGCATGTCAGTGCGCGCATCCGATTTCAGTTCCAGAGCGATTCACCCGATGAGTCCTTCATACTTAGTCGTTTTTTGCAAAATTTCTGACTTTTTGAAAATTTCACTTTTTTGTGAAAATCTCCGCTAAATGAGGTTATAGTATGTTAGAGGGCATCCCAGGAGGGCTCCAAATGTGTGGGTAAAATATATATCCCTTGGGGGGAAATTTGAAAAAAAGTTGAATAATTTTTTTTTTCTGGACTTAGAAAATTTTCACACATGTCTCAGACTGCCAGAGAGGGGAGCATGTCAGTGCGCACATCCGATTCCAGTTCCAGAGCGATTCACCCGATGAGTCCTTCATACTTAGTCGTTTTTTGCAAAATTTCTGACTTTTTGAAAATTTCACTTTTTTGTGAAAATCTCCGCTAAATGAGGTTATAGTATGTTAGAGGGCAACCCAGGAGGGCTCCAAATGTGTGGGTAAAATATATATCCCTTGGGGGGAAATTTGAAAAAAGTTGAAAACATTTTTTTTTCTGGACTTAGAAAATTTTCACACATGTCTCAGACTTCCAGAGAGGGGAGCATGTCAGTGCGCGCATCCGATTTCAGTTCCAGAGCGTTTCACCCGATGAGTCCTTCATATTTAGTCATTTTTTGCAAAATTTCTGACTTTTTGAAAATTTCACTTTTTTGTGAAAATCTCCGCTAAATGAGATTATAGTATGTTAGAGGGCATCCCAGGAGGGCTCCAAATGTGTGGGTAAAATATATATCCCTTGGGGGGAAATTTGAAAAAAAGTTGAATAATTTTTTTTTCCTGGACTTAGAAAATTTTCACACATGTCTCAGACTTCCAGAGAGGGGAGCATGTCAGTGCGCGCATCCGATTTCAGTTCCAGAGCGATTCACCCGATGAGTCCTTCATACTTCGTCGTTTTTTGCAAAATTTCTGACTTTTTGAAAATTTCACTTTTTTGTGAAAATCTCCACTAAATGAGGTTATAGTATGTTAGAGGGCATCCCAGGAGGGCTCCAAATGTGTGGGTAAAATATATATCCCTTGGGGGGGAATTTGAAAAAAAGTTGAAAATTTTTTTTTTTCTGGACTTAGAAAATTTTCACACATGTCTCAGACTTCCAGAGAGGGGAGCATGTCTGTAAGCGCATCCAATTTCAGTTCCAGAGAGTTTCACCCAATGAGTCCTTCATACTTAGTCTTTTTTGGGAAAAAAATTCACTTTTTGAAAATTTCACTTTTTTGTGAAAATCTCCGCTAAATGAGGTTATAGTATGTTAGAGGGCATCCCAGGAGGGCTCCAAATGTGTGGGTAAAATATATATCCCTTGGGGGGAAATTTGAAAAAAAGTTGAAAAAATGTTTTTTTCTGGACTTAGAAAATTTTCACACATGTCTCAGACTGCCAGAGAGGGGAGCATGTCAGTGCGCACATCCGATTTCAGTTCCAGAGCGTTTCACCCGATGAGTCCTTCATATTTAGTCATTTTTTGCAAAATTTCTGACTTTTTGAAAATTTCACTTTTTTGTGAAAATCTCCGCTAAATGAGGTTATAGTATGTTAGAGGGCATCCCAGGAGGGCTCCAAATGTGTGGGTAAAATATATATCCCTTGGGGGGAAATTTGAAAAAAAGTTGAATAATTTTTTTTTCTGGACTTAGAATATTTTCACACATGTCTCAGACTGCCAGAGAGGGGAGAATGTCAGTGCGAACATCCGATTTCAGTTCCAGAGCGATTCACCCGATGAGTCCTTCATACTTAGTCGTTTTTTGCAAAATTTCTGACATTTTGAAAATTTCACTTTTTTGTGAAAATCTCCACTAAAAGAGGTTATAGTATGTTAGTGGGCATCCCAGGAGGGCTCCAAATGTGTGGGTAAAATATATATCCCTTGGGGGGAAACTTGAAAAAAAGTTGAAAAATTTTTTTTTCTGGACTTAGAACATTTTCACACATGTCTCAGACTTCCAGAGAGGGGAGCATGTCAGTGCGCGCATCCGATTTCAGTTCCAGAGCGATTCACCCGATGAGTCCTTCATACTTAGTCGTTTTTGCAAAATTTCTGACTATTTGAAAATTTCATTTTTTTGTGAAAATCTCCGCTAAATGAGGTTATAGTATGTTAGAGGGCATCCCAGGAGGGCTCCAAATGTGTGGGTAAAATATATATCCCTTGGGGGGAAATTTGAAAAAAAGTTGAATAATTTTTTTTTCTGGACTTAGAAAATTTTCACACATGTCTCAGACTGCCAGAGAGGGGAGAATGTCAGTGCGCACATCCGATTTCAGTTCCAGAGCGATTCACCCGATGAGTCCTTCATACTTAGTCGTTTTTTGCAAAATTTCTGACTTTTTGAAAATTTCACTTTTTTGTGAAAATCTCCGCTAAATGAGGTTATAGTATGTTAGAGGGCATCCCAGGAGGGCTCCAAATGTGTGGGTAAAATATATATCCCTTGGGGGGAAATTTGAAAAAAAGTTGAAAAATTTTTTTTTTCTGGACTTAGAAAATTTTCACACATGTCTCAGACTTCCAGAGAGGGGAGCATGTCAGTGCGCGCATCCGATTTCAGTTCCAGAGCGATTCACCCGATGAGTCCTTCATATTAAGTCATTTTTTGCAAAATTTCTGACTTTTTGAAAATTTCACTTTTTTGTGAAAATCTCCGCTAAATGATGTTATAGTATGTTAGAGGGCATCCCAGGAGGGCTCCAAATGTGTGGGTAAAATATATATCCCTTGGGGGGAAATTTGAAAAAAGTTGAATAATTTTTTTTTTCTGGACTTAGAAAATTTTCACACATGTCTCAGACTGCCAGAGAGGGGAGCATGTCAGTGCGCACATCCGATTTCAGTTCCAGAGCGATTCACCCGATGAGTCCATCATACTTAGTCGTTTTTTGCAAAATTTCTGACTTTTTGAGAATTTCACTTTTTTGTGAAAATCTTTGCTAAATGAGGTTATAGTATGTTAGAGGGCATCCCAGGAGGGCTCCAAATGTGTGGGTAAAATATATATCCCTTGGGGGGAAATTTGAAAAAAAGTTGAAAAATTTTTTTTTCTGGACTTAGTAAATTTAAACACATGTCTCAGACTTCCAGAGAGGGGAGCATGTCAGTGCGCGCATCCGATTGCAGTTCCAGAGCGATTCACCCGATGAGTCCTTCATACTTAGTCATTTTTTGCAAAATTTCTGACTTTTTGAAAATGTCACTTTTTTGTGAAAATCTCAGCTAAATGAGGTTATAGTATGTTAGAGGGCATCCCAGGAGGGCTCCAAATGTGTGGGTAAAATATATATCCCTTTGGGGGAAATTTGAAAAAAAGTTGAATAATTTTTTTTTTCTGGACTTAGAAAATTTTCACACATGTCTCAGACTGCCAGAGAGGGGAGCATGTTAGTGCGCACATCCGATTTCAGTTCCAGAGCGATTCACCCGATGAGTCCTTCATACTTAGTCGTTTTTTGCAAAATTTCTGACTTTTTGAGAATTTCACTTTTTTGTGAAAATCTTTGCTAAATGAGGTTATAGTATGTTAGAGGGCATCCCAGGAGGGCTCCAAATGTGTGGGTAAAATATATATCCCTTGGGGGGAAATTTGAAAAAAGTTAAAAAATTTTTTTTTTCTGGACTTAGAAAATTTAAACACATGTCTCAGACTTCCAGAGAGGGGAGCATGTCAGTGCGTGCATCCGATTTCAGTTCCAGAGCGATTCACCCGATGAGTCCTTCATACTTAGTCGTTTTTTGCAAAATTTCTGACTTTTTGAAAATTTCAGTTTTTTGTGAAAATCTCCGCTAAATGAGGTTATAGTATGTTAGAGGGCATCCCAGGAGGGCTCCAAATGTGTGGGTAAAATATATATCCCTTGGGGGGAAATTTGAAAAAAGCTGAAAACATTTTTTTTTCTGGACTTAGAAAATTTTCACACATGTCTCAGACTTCCAGAGAGGGGAGCATGTCAGTGCGCGCATCCGATTTCAGTTCCAGAGCGATTCACCCGATGAGTCCTTCATACTTAGTCGTTTTTTGCAAAATTTCTGACTTTTTGAAAATTTCACTTTTTTGTGAAAATCTCCGCTAAATGAGGTTATAGTATGTTAGAGGGCAACCCAGGAGGGCTCCAAATGTGTGGGTAAAATATATATCCCTTGGGGGGAAATTTGAAAAAAAGTTGAACAATTTTTTTTTCTGGACTTAGAAAATTTTCACACATGTCTCAGACTTCCAGAGAGGGGAGCATGTCAGTGCGCGCAACCGATTTCAGTTCCAGAGCGATTCACTCGAGGAGTCCTTCATATTAAGTCATTTTTTGCAAAATTTCTGACTTTTTGAAAATTTCACTTTTTTGTGAAAATCTCCGCTAAATGATGTTATAGTATGTTAGAGGGCATCCCAGGAGGGCTCCAAATGTGTGGGTAAAATATATATCCCTTGGGGGGAAATTTGAAAAAAGTTGAATAATTTTTTTTTTCTGGACTTAGAAAATTTTCACACATGTCTCAGACTGCCAGAGAGGGGAGCATGTCAGTGCGCACATCCGATTTCAGTTCCAGAGCGATTCACCCGATGAGTCCATCATACTTAGTCGTTTTTTGCAAAATTTCTGACTTTTTGAGAATTTCACTTTTTTGTGAAAATCTTTGCTAAATGAGGTTATAGTATGTTAGAGGGCATCCCAGGAGGGCTCCAAATGTGTGGGTAAAATATATATCCCTTGGGGGGAAATTTGAAAAAAAGTTGAAAAATTTTTTTTTCTGGACTTAGTAAATTTAAACACATGTCTCAGACTTCCAGAGAGGGGAGCATGTCAGTGCGCGCATCCGATTGCAGTTCCAGAGCGATTCACCCGATGAGTCCTTCATACTTAGTCATTTTTTGCAAAATTTCTGACTTTTTGAAAATGTCACTTTTTTGTGAAAATCTCAGCTAAATGAGGTTATAGTATGTTAGAGGGCATCCCAGGAGGGCTCCAAATGTGTGGGTAAAATATATATCCCTTGATGGGAAATTTGAAAAAAAGTTGAAAAAATGTTTTTTTCTGGACTTAGAAAATTTTCACACATGTCTCAGACTGCCAGAGAGGGGAGCATGTCAGTGCGCACATCCGATTTCAGTTCCAGAGCGTTTCACCCGATGAGTCCTTCATATTTAGTCATTTTTTGCAAAATTTCTGACTTTTTGAAAATTTCACTTTTTTGTGAAAATCTCTGCTAAATGAGGTTATAGTATGTTAGAGGGCATCCCAGGAGGGCTCCAAATGTGTGGGTAAAATATATATCCCTTGGGGGGAAATTTGAAAAAAAGTTGAAAAAATGTTTTTTTCTGGACTTAGAAAATTTTCACACATGTCTCAGACTGCCAGAGAGGGGAGCATGTCAGTGCGCACATCCGATTTCAGTTCCAGAGCGTTTCACCCGATGAGTCCTTCATATTTAGTCATTTTTTGCAAAATTTCTGACTTTTTGAAAATTTCACTTTTTTGTGAAAATCTCCGCTAAATGAGGTTATAGTATGTTAGAGGGCATCCCAGGAGGGCTCCAAATGTGTGGGTAAAATATATATCCCTTGGGGGGAAATTTGAAAAAAAGTTGAATAATTTTTTTTTTCTGGACTTAGAAAATTTTCACACATGTCTCAGACTGCCAGAGAGGGGAGCATGTCAGTGCGCACATCCGATTCCAGTTCCAGAGCGATTCACCCGATGAGTCCTTCATACTTAGTCGTTTTTTGCAAAATTTCTGACTTTTTGAAAATTTCACTTTTTTGTGAAAATCTCCGCTAAATGAGGTTATAGTATGTTAGAGGGCAACCCAGGAGGGCTCCAAATGTGTGGGTAAAATATATATCCCTTTGGGGGAAATTTGAAAAAAAGTTGAATAATTTTTTTTTTCTGGACTTAGAAAATTTTCACACATGTCTCAGACTGCCAGAGAGGGGAGCATGTTAGTGCGCACATCCGATTTCAGTTCCAGAGCGATTCACCCGATGAGTCCTTCATACTTAGTCGTTTTTTGCAAAATTTCTGACTTTTTGAGAATTTCACTTTTTTGTGAAAATCTTTGCTAAATGAGGTTATAGTATGTTAGAGGGCATCCCAGGAGGGCTCCAAATGTGTGGGTAAAATATATATCCCTTGGGGGGAAATTTGAAAAAAGTTAAAAAAAATTTTTTTTCTGGACTTAGAAAATTTAAACACATGTCTCAGACTTCCAGAGAGGGGAGCACGTCAGTGCGTGCATCCGATTTCAGTTCCAGAGCGATTCACCCGATGAGTCCTTCATACTTAGTCGTTTTTTGCAAAATTTCTGACTTTTTGAAAATTTCAGTTTTTTGTGAAAATCTCCGCTAAATGAGGTTATAGTATGTTAGAGGGCATCCCAGGAGGGCTCCAAATGTGTGGGTAAAATATATATCCCTTGGGGGGAAATTTGAAAAAAGCTGAAAACATTTTTTTTTCTGGACTTAGAAAATTTTCACACATGTCTCAGACTTCCAGAGAGGGGAGCATGTCAGTGCGCGCATCCGATTTCAGTTCCAGAGTGATTCACCCGATGAGTCCTTCATACTTAGTCGTTTTTTGCAAAATTTCTGACTTTTTGAAAATTTCACTTTTTTGTGAAAATCTCCGCTAAATGAGGTTATAGTATGTTAGAGGGCAACCCAGGAGGGCTCCAAATGTGTGGGTAAAATATATATCCCTTGGGGGGAAATTTGAAAAAAAGTTGAACAATTTTTTTTTCTGGACTTAGAAAATTTTCACACATGTCTCAGACTTCCAGAGAGGGGAGCATGTCAGTGCGCGCAACCGATTTCAGTTCCAGAGCGATTCACTCGAGGAGTCCTTCATACTTAGTCGTTTTTTGGAAAAATTTTCAGTTTTTGAAAATTTCACTTTTTTGTGAAAATCTCCGCTAAATGAGGTTATAGTATGTTAGAGGGCATCCCAGGAGGGCTCCAAATGTGTGGGTAAAATATATATCCCTTGGGGGGAAATTTGAAAAAAAGTTGAAAAAATTTTTTTTTCTGGACTTAGAAAATTTTCACACATGTCTCAGACTTCCAGAGAGGGGAGCATGTCAGTGCGCACATCCGATTTCAGTTCCAGAGCGTTTCACCCGATGAGTCCTTCATATTAAGTCATTTTTTGCAAAATTTCTGACTTTTTGAAAATTTCACTTTTTTGTGAAAATCTCCGCTAAATGATGTTATAGTATGTTAGAGGGCATCCCAGGAGGGCTCCAAATGTGTGGGTAAAATATATATCCCTTGGGGGGAAATTTGAAAAAAGTTGAATAATTTTTTTTTTCTGGACTTAGAAAATTTTCACACATGTCTCAGACTGCCAGAGAGGGGAGCATGTCAGTGCGCACATCCGATTTCAGTTCCAGAGCGATTCACCCGATGAGTCCATCATACTTAGTCGTTTTTTGCAAAATTTCTGACTTTTTGAGAATTTCACTTTTTTGTGAAAATCTTTGCTAAATGAGGTTATAGTATGTTAGAGGGCATCCCAGGAGGGCTCCAAATGTGTGGGTAAAATATATATCCCTTGGGGGGAAATTTGAAAAAAAGTTGAAAAATTTTTTTTTCTGGACTTAGTAAATTTAAACACATGTCTCAGACTTCCAGAGAGGGGAGCATGTCAGTGCGCGCATCCGATTGCAGTTCCAGAGCGATTCACCCGATGAGTCCTTCATACTTAGTCATTTTTTGCAAAATTTCTGACTTTTTGAAAATGTCACTTTTTTGTGAAAATCTCAGCTAAATGAGGTTATAGTATGTTAGAGGGCATCCCAGGAGGGCTCCAAATGTGTGGGTAAAATATATATCCCTTGATGGGAAATTTGAAAAAAAGTTGAAAAAATGTTTTTTTCTGGACTTAGAAAATTTTCACACATGTTTCAGACTGCCAGAGAGGGGAGCATGTCAGTGCGCACATCCGATTTCAGTTCCAGAGCGTTTCACCCGATGAGTCCTTCATATTTAGTCATTTTTTGCAAAATTTCTGACTTTTTGAAAATTTCACTTTTTTGTGAAAATCTCTGCTAAATGAGGTTATAGTATGTTAGAGGGCATCCCAGGAGGGCTCCAAATGTGTGGGTAAAATATATATCCCTTGGGGGGAAATTTGAAAAAAAGTTGAAAAAATGTTTTTTTCTGGACTTAGAAAATTTTCACACATGTCTCAGACTGCCAGAGAGGGGAGCATGTCAGTGCGCACATCCGATTTCAGTTCCAGAGCGTTTCACCCGATGAGTCCTTCATATTTAGTCATTTTTTGCAAAATTTCTGACTTTTTGAAAATTTCACTTTTTTGTGAAAATCTCCGCTAAATGAGGTTATAGTATGTTAGAGGGCATCCCAGGAGGGCTCCAAATGTGTGGGTAAAATATATATCCCTTGGGGGGAAATTTGAAAAAAAGTTGAATAATTTTTTTTTTCTGGACTTAGAAAATTTTCACACATGTCTCAGACTGCCAGAGAGGGGAGCATGTCAGTGCGCACATCCGATTCCAGTTCCAGAGCGATTCACCCGATGAGTCCTTCATACTTAGTCGTTTTTTGCAAAATTTCTGACTTTTTGAAAATTTCACTTTTTTGTGAAAATCTCCGCTAAATGAGGTTATAGTATGTTAGAGGGCAACCCAGGAGGGCTCCAAATGTGTGGGTAAAATATATATCCCTTTGGGGGAAATTTGAAAAAAAGTTGAATAATTTTTTTTTTCTGGACTTAGAAAATTTTCACACATGTCTCAGACTGCCAGAGAGGGGAGCATGTTAGTGCGCACATCCGATTTCAGTTCCAGAGCGATTCACCCGATGAGTCCTTCATACTTAGTCGTTTTTTGCAAAATTTCTGACTTTTTGAGAATTTCACTTTTTTGTGAAAATCTTTGCTAAATGAGGTTATAGTATGTTAGAGGGCATCCCAGGAGGGCTCCAAATGTGTGGGTAAAATATATATCCCTTGGGGGGAAATTTGAAAAAAGTTAAAAAAAATTTTTTTTCTGGACTTAGAAAATTTAAACACATGTCTCAGACTTCCAGAGAGGGGAGCACGTCAGTGCGTGCATCCGATTTCAGTTCCAGAGCGATTCACCCGATGAGTCCTTCATACTTAGTCGTTTTTTGCAAAATTTCTGACTTTTTGAAAATTTCAGTTTTTTGTGAAAATCTCCGCTAAATGAGGTTATAGTATGTTAGAGGGCATCCCAGGAGGGCTCCAAATGTGTGGGTAAAATATATATCCCTTGGGGGGAAATTTGAAAAAAGCTGAAAACATTTTTTTTTCTGGACTTAGAAAATTTTCACACATGTCTCAGACTTCCAGAGAGGGGAGCATGTCAGTGCGCGCATCCGATTTCAGTTCCAGAGCGATTCACCCGATGAGTCCTTCATACTTAGTCGTTTTTTGCAAAATTTCTGACTTTTTGAAAATTTCACTTTTTTGTGAAAATCTCCGCTAAATGAGGTTATAGTATGTTAGAGGGCAACCCAGGAGGGCTCCAAATGTGTGGGTAAAATATATATCCCTTGGGGGGAAATTTGAAAAAAAGTTGAACAATTTTTTTTTCTGGACTTAGAAAATTTTCACACATGTCTCAGACTTCCAGAGAGGGGAGCATGTCAGTGCGCGCAACCGATTTCAGTTCCAGAGCGATTCACTCGAGGAGTCCTTCATACTTAGTCGTTTTTTGGAAAAATTTTCAGTTTTTGAAAATTTCACTTTTTTGTGAAAATCTCCGCTAAATGAGGTTATAGTATGTTAGAGGGCATCCCAGGAGGGCTCCAAATGTGTGGGTAAAATATATATCCCTTGGGGGGAAATTTGAAAAAAAGTTGAAAAAATTTTTTTTTCTGGACTTAGAAAATTTTCACACATGTCTCAGACTTCCAGAGAGGGGAGCATGTCAGTGCGCACATCCGATTTCAGTTCCAGAGCGTTTCACCCGATGAGTCCTTCATATTAAGTCATTTTTTGCAAAATTTCTGACTTTTTGAAAATTTCACTTTTTTGTGAAAATCTCCGCTAAATGATGTTATAGTATGTTAGAGGGCATCCCAGGAGGGCTCCAAATGTGTGGGTAAAATATATATCCCTTGGGGGGAAATTTGAAAAAAGTTGAATAATTTTTTTTTTCTGGACTTAGAAAATTTTCACACATGTCTCAGACTGCCAGAGAGGGGAGCATGTCAGTGCGCACATCCGATTTCAGTTCCAGAGCGATTCACCCGATGAGTCCATCATACTTAGTCATTTTTTGCAAAATTTCTGACTTTTTGAAAATGTCACTTTTTTGTGAAAATCTCAGCTAAATGAGGTTATAGTATGTTAGAGGGCATCCCAGGAGGGCTCCAAATGTGTGGGTAAAATATATATCCCTTGGGGGGAAATTTGAAAAAAAGTTGAAAAATTTTTTTTTCTGGACTTAGTAAATTTAAACACATGTCTCAGACTTCCAGAGAGGGGAGCATGTCAGTGCGCGCATCCGATTGCAGTTCCAGAGCGATTCACCCGATGAGTCCTTCATACTTAGTCATTTTTTGCAAAATTTCTGACTTTTTGAAAATGTCACTTTTTTGTGAAAATCTCAGCTAAATGAGGTTATAGTATGTTAGAGGGCATCCCAGGAGGGCTCCAAATGTGTGGGTAAAATATATATCCCTTGATGGGAAATTTGAAAAAAAGTTGAAAAAATGTTTTTTTCTGGACTTAGAAAATTTTCACACATGTCTCAGACTGCCAGAGAGGGGAGCATGTCAGTGCGCACATCCGATTTCAGTTCCAGAGCGTTTCACCCAATGAGTCCTTCATATTTAGTCATTTTTTGCAAAATTTCTGACTTTTTGAAAATTTCACTTTTTTGTGAAAATCTCTGCTAAATGAGGTTATAGTATGTTAGAGGGCATCCCAGGAGGGCTCCAAATGTGTGGGTAAAATATATATCCCTTGGGGGGAAATTTGAAAAAAAGTTGAAAAAATGTTTTTTTCTGGACTTAGAAAATTTTCACACATGTCTCAGACTGCCAGAGAGGGGAGCATGTCAGTGCGCACATCCGATTTCAGTTCCAGAGCGTTTCACCCGATGAGTCCTTCATATTTAGTCATTTTTTGCAAAATTTCTGACTTTTTGAAAATTTCACTTTTTTGTGAAAATCTCTGCTAAATGAGGTTATAGTATGTTAGAGGACATCCCAGGAGGGCTCCAAATGTGTGGGTAAAATATATATCCTTTGGGGGGAAATTTGAAAAAAAGTTGAATAATTTTTTTTTTCTGGACTTAGAAAATTTTCACACATGTCTCAGACTGCCAGAGAGGGGAGCATGTCAGTGCGCACATCCGATTTCAGTTCCAGAGCGATTCACCCGATGAGTCCTTCATACTTAGTCGTTTTTTGCAAAATTTCTGACTTTTTGAAAATTTCACTTTTTTGTGAAAATCTCCGCTAAATGAGGTTATAGTATGTTAGAGGGCATCCCAGGAGGGCTCCAAATGTGTGGGTAAAATATATATCCCTTGGGGGAAATTTGAAAAAAGCTGAAAACATTTTTTTTTCTGGACTTAGAAAATTTTCACACATGTCTCAGACTTCCAGAGAGGGGAGCATGTCAGTGCGCGCATCCGATTTCAGTTCCAGAGCGATTCACCCGATGAGTCCTTCATACTTAGTCGTTTTTTTGCAAAATTTCTGACTTTTTGAAAATTTCACTTTTTTGTGAAAATCTCCGCTAAATGAGGTTATAGTATGTTAGAGGGCATCCCAGGAGGGCTCCAAATGTGTGGGTAAAATATATATCCCTTGGGGGGAAATTTGAAAAAAAGTTGAATAATTTTTTTTTTCTGGACTTAGAAAATTTTCACACATGTCTCAGACTGCCAGAGAGGGGAGCATGTCAGTGCGCACATCCGATTCCAGTTCCAGAGCGATTCACCCGATGAGTCCTTCATACTTAGTCGTTTTTTGCAAAATTTCTGACTTTTTGAAAATTTCACTTTTTTGTGAAAATCTCCGCTAAATGAGGTTATAGTATGTTAGAGGGCAACCCAGGAGGGCTCCAAATGTGTGGGTAAAATATATATCCCTTTGGGGGAAATTTGAAAAAAAGTTGAATAATTTTTTTTTTCTGGACTTAGAAAATTTTCACACATGTCTCAGACTGCCAGAGAGGGGAGCATGTTAGTGCGCACATCCGATTTCAGTTCCAGAGCGATTCACCCGATGAGTCCTTCATACTTAGTCGTTTTTTGCAAAATTTCTGACTTTTTGAGAATTTCACTTTTTTGTGAAAATCTTTGCTAAATGAGGTTATAGTATGTTAGAGGGCATCCCAGGAGGGCTCCAAATGTGTGGGTAAAATATATATCCCTTGGGGGGAAATTTGAAAAAAGTTGAAAAAAATTTTTTTTCTGGACTTAGAAAATTTAAACACATGTCTCAGACTTCCAGAGAGGGGAGCATGTCAGTGCGTGCATCCGATTTCAGTTCCAGAGCGATTCACCCGATGAGTCCTTCATACTTAGTCGTTTTTTGCAAAATTTCTGACTTTTTGAAAATTTCAGTTTTTTGTGAAAATCTCCGCTAAATGAGGTTATAGTATGTTAGAGGGCATCCCAGGAGGGCTCCAAATGTGTGGGTAAAATATATATCCCTTGGGGGGAAATTTGAAAAAAGCTGAAAACATTTTTTTTTCTGGACTTAGAAAATTTTCACACATGTCTCAGACTTCCAGAGAGGGGAGCATGTCAGTGCGCGCATCCGATTTCAGTTCCAGAGCGATTCACCCGATGAGTCCTTCATACTTAGTCGTTTTTTGCAAAATTTCTGACTTTTTGAAAATTTCACTTTTTTGTGAAAATCTCCGCTAAATGAGGTTATAGTATGTTAGAGGGCAACCCAGGAGGGCTCCAAATGTGTGGGTAAAATATATATCCCTTTGGGGGAAATTTGAAAAAAAGTTGAATAATTTTTTTTTTCTGGACTTAGAAAATTTTCACACATGTCTCAGACTGCCAGAGAGGGGAGCATGTTAGTGCGCACATCCGATTTCAGTTCCAGAGCGATTCACCCGATGAGTCCTTCATACTTAGTCGTTTTTTGCAAAATTTCTGACTTTTTGAGAATTTCACTTTTTTGTGAAAATCTTTGCTAAATGAGGTTATAGTATGTTAGAGGGCATCCCAGGAGGGCTCCAAATGTGTGGGTAAAATATATATCCCTTGGGGGGAAATTTGAAAAAAGTTGAAAAAAATTTTTTTTCTGGACTTAGAAAATTTAAACACATGTCTCAGACTTCCAGAGAGGGGAGCATGTCAGTGCGTGCATCCGATTTCTGTTCCAGAGCGATTCACCCGATGAGTCCTTCATACTTAGTCGTTTTTTGCAAAATTTCTGACTTTTTGAAAATTTCAGTTTTTTGTGAAAATCTCCGCTAAATGAGGTTATAGTATGTTAGAGGGCATCCCAGGAGGGCTCCAAATGTGTGGGTAAAATATATATCCCTTGGGGGGAAATTTGAAAAAAAGTTGAATAATTTTTTTTTCTGGACTTAGAAAATTTTCACACATGTCTCAGACTTCCAGAGAGGGGAGCATGTCAGTGCGCGCATCCGATTTCAGTTCCAGAGCGATTCACCCGATGAGTCCTTCATACTTAGTCGTTTTTTGCAAAATTTCTGACTTTTTGAGAATTTCACTTTTTTGTGAAAATCTTTGCTAAATGAGGTTATAGTATGTTAGAGGGCATCCCAGGAGGGCTCCAAATGTGTGGGTAAAATATATATCCCTTGGGGGGAAATTTGAAAAAAAGTTGAATAATTTTTTTTTCTGGACTTAGAAAATTTTCACACATGTCTCAGACTTCCAGAGAGGGGAGCATGTCAGTGCGCGCATCCGATTTCAGTTCCAGAGCGATTCACCCGATGAGTCCTTCATACTTAGTCGTTTTTTGCAAAATTTCTGACTTTTTGAAAATTTCACTTTTTTGTGAAAATCTCCGCTAAATGAGGTTATAGTATGTTAGAGGGCAACCCAGGAGGGCTCCAAATGTGTGGGTAAAATATATATCCCTTTGGGGGAAATTTGAAAAAAAGTTGAATAATTTTTTTTTTCTGGACTTAGAAAATTTTCACACATGTCTCAGACTGCCAGAGAGGGGAGCATGTCAGTGCGCACATCCGATTTCAGTTCCAGAGCGATTCACCCGATGAGTCCTTCATACTTAGTCGTTTTTTGCAAAATTTCTGACTTTTTGAGAATTTCACTTTTTTGTGAAAATCTTTGCTAAATGAGGTTATAGTATGTTAGAGGGCATCCCAGGAGGGCTCCAAATGTGTGGGTAAAATATATATCCCTTTGGGGGAAATTTGAAAAAAAGTTGAATAATTTTTTTTTTCTGGACTTAGAAAATTTTCACACATGTCTCAGACTGCCAGAGAGGGGAGCATGTCAGTGCGCACATCCGATTTCAGTTCCAGAGCGATTCACCCGATGAGTCCTTCATACTTAGTCGTTTTTTGCAAAATTTCTGACTTTTTGAGAATTTCACTTTTTTGTGAAAATCTTTGCTAAAAGAGGTTATAGTATGTTAGAGGGCATCCCAGGAGGGCTCCAAATGTGTGGGTAAAATATATATCCCTTGGGGGAAAATTTGAAAAAAGTTGAAAAAAATTTTTTTTCTGGACTTAGAAAATGTAAACACATGTCTCAGACTTCCAGAGAGGGGAGCATGTCAGTGCGTGCATCCGATTTCAGTTCCAGAGCGATTCACCCGAGGAGTCCTTCATACTTAGTCGTTTTTTGGAAAAATTTTCACTTTTTGAAAATTTCACTTTTTTGTGAAAATCTCCGCTAAATGAGGTTATAATGTTAGAGGGCATCCCAGGAGGGCTCCAAATGTGTGGGTAAAATATATATCCCTTGGGGGGAAATTTGAAAAAAAGTTGAAAAAATTTTTTTTTCTGGACTTAGAAAATTTTCACACATGTCTCAGACTTCCAGAGAGGGGAGCATGTCAGTGCGCGCATCCGATTTCAGTTCCAGAGCGATTCACCCGATGAGCCCTTCATACTTAGTCGTTTTTTGCAAAATTTCTGACTTTTTGAAAATTTCAGTTTTTTGTGAAAATCTCCGCTAAATGAGGTTATAGTATGTTAGAGGGCATCCCAGGAGGGCTCCAAATGTGTGGGTAAAATATATATCCCTTGGGGGGAAATTTGAAAAAAAGTTGAACAATTTTTTTTTCTGGACTTAGAAAATTTTCACACATGTCTCAGACTTCCAGAGAGGGGAGCATGTCAGTGCGCGCATCCGATTTCAGTTCCAGAGCGATTCACCCGATGAGTCCTTCATACTTAGTCGTTTTTTGCAAAATTTCTGACTTTTTGAAAATTTCACTTTTTTGTGAAAATCTCCGCTAAATGAGGTTATAGTATGTTAGAGGGCAACCCAGGAGGGCTCCAAATGTGTGGGTAAAATATATATCCCTTTGGGGGAAATTTGAAAAAAAGTTGAATAATTTTTTTTTTCTGGACTTAGAAAATTTTCACACATGTCTCAGACTGCCAGAGAGGGGAGCATGTCAGTGCGCACATCCGATTTCAGTTCCAGAGCGATTCACCCGATGAGTCCTTCATACTTAGTCGTTTTTTGCAAAATTTCTGACTTTTTGAGAATTTCACTTTTTTGTGAAAATCTTTGCTAAATGAGGTTATAGTATGTTAGAGGGCATCCCAGGAGGGCTCCAAATGTGTGGGTAAAATATATATCCCTTGGGGGGAAATTTGAAAAAAGTTGAAAATTTTTTTTTTCTGGACTTAGAAAATTTAAACACATGTCTCAGACTTCCAGAGAGAGGAGCATGTCAGTGCGTGCATCCGATTTCAGTTACAGAGCGATTCACCCGAGGAGTCCTTCATACTTAGTCGTTTTTTGGAAAAATTTTCACTTTTTGAAAATTTCACTTTTTTGTGAAAATCTCCGCTAAATGAGGTTATAATATGTTAGAGGGCATCCCAGGAGGGCTCCAAATGTGTGGGTAAAATATATATCCCTTGGGGGGAAATTTGAAAAAAAGTTGAATAATTTTTTTTTTCTGGACTTAGAAAATTTTCACTCATGTCTCAGACTGCCAGAGAGGGGAGCATGTCAGTGCGCACATCCGATTTCAGTTCCAGAGCGATTCACCCGATGAGTCCATCATACTTAGTCGTTTTTTGCAAAATTTCTGACTTTTTGAAAATTTCACTTTTTTGTGAAAATCTCCGCTAAATGAAGTTATAGTATGTTAGAGGGCAACCCAGGAGGGCTCCAAATGTGTGGGTAAAATATATATCCCTTTGGGGGAAATTTGAAAAAAAGTTGAATAATTTTTTTTTTCTGGACTTAGAAAATTTTCACACATGTCTCAGACTGCCAGAGAGGGGAGCATGTCAGTGCGCACATCCGATTTCAGTTCCAAAGCGATTCACCCGATGAGTCCTTCATACTTAGTCATTTTTTGCAAAATTTCTGACTTTTTGAGAATTTCACTTTTTTGTGAAAATCTTTGCTAAATGAGGTTATAGTATGTTAGAGGGCATCCCAGGAGGGCTCCAAATGTGTGGGTAGAATATATATCCCTTTGGGGGAAATTTGAAAAAAGTTGAAAAAAATTTTTTTTCTGGACTTAGAAAATTTAAACACATGTCTCAGACTTCCAGAGAGAGGAGCATGTCAGTGCGTGCATCCGATTTCAGTTCCAGAGCGATTCACCCGAGGAGTCCTTCATACTTAGTCGTTTTTTGGAAAAATTTTCACTTTTTGAAAATTTCACTTTTTTGTGAAAATCTCCGCTAAATGAGGTTATAATATGTTAGAGGGCATCCCAGGAGGGCTCCAAATGTGTGGGTAAAATATATATCCCTTGGGGGGAAATTTGAAAAAAAGTTGAAAAAAATTTTTTTTCTGGACTTAGAAAATTTTCACACATGTCTCAGACTTCCAGAGAGGGGAGCATGTCAGTGCGCGCATCCAATTTCAGTTCCAGAGCGATTCAACCGATGAGTCCTTCATACTTAGTCGTTTTTTGCAAAATTTCTGACTTTTTGAAAATTTTACTTTTTTGTGAAAATCTCCGCTAAATGAGGTTATAGTATGTTAGAGGGCAACCCAGGAGGGCTCCAAATGTGTGGGTAAAATATATATCCCTTTGGGGGAAATTTGAAAAAAAGTTGAATAATTTTTTTTTTCTGGACTTAGAAAATTTTCACACATGTCTCAGACTGAAAGAGAGGGGAGCATGTCAGTGCGCACATCCGATTTCAGTTCCAGAGCGATTCACCCGATGAGTCCTTCATACTTAGTCGTTTTTTGCAAAATTTCTGACTTTTTGATAATTTCACTTTTTGTGAAAATCTTTGCTAAATGAGGTTATAGTATGTTAGAGGGCATCCCAGGAGGGCTCCAAATGTGTGGGTAAAATATATATCCCTTGGGGGGAAATTTGAAAAAAGTTGAATAATTTTTTTTTCTGGACTTAGAAAATTTTCACACATGTCTCAGACTTCCAGAGAGGGGAGCATGTCAGTGCGCGCATCCGATTTCAGTTCCAGAGCGATTCACCCGATGAGTCCTTCATACTTAGTCGTTTTTTGCAAAATTTCTGACTTTTTGAGAATTTCACTTTTTTGTGAAAATCTTTGCTAAATGAGGTTATAGTATGTTAGAGGGCATCCCAGGAAGGCTCCAAATGTGTGGGTAAAATATATATCCCTTGATGGGAAATTTGAAAAAAAGTTGAAAAAATGTTTTTTTCTGGACTTAGAAAATTTTCACACATGTCTCAGACTGCCAGAGAGGGGAGCATGTCAGTGCGCACATCCGATTTCAGTTCCAGAGCGTTTCACCCGATGAGTCCTTCATATTTAGTCATTTTTTGCAAAATTTCTGACTTTTTGAAAATTTCACTTTTTTGTGAAAATCTCTGCTAAATGATGTTATAGTATGTTAGAGGGCATCCCAGGAGGGCTCCAAATGTGTGGGTAAAATATATATCCCTTGGGGGGAAATTTGAAAAAAAGTTGAAAAAATGTTTTTTTCTGGACTTAGAAAATTTTCACACATGTCTCAGACTGCCAGAGAGGGGAGCATGTCAGTGCGCACATCCGATTTCAGTTCCAGAGCGTTTCACCCGATGAGTCCTTCATATTTAGTCATTTTTTGCAAAATTTCTGACTTTTTGAAAATTTCACTTTTTTGTGAAAATCTCCGCTAAATGAGGTTATAGTATGTTAGAGGGCATCCCAGGAGGGCTCCAAATGTGTGGGTAAAATATATATCCCTTGGGGGGAAATTTGAAAAAAAGTTGAATAATTTTTTTTTTCTGGACTTAGAAAATTTTCACACATGTCTCAGACTGCCAGAGAGGGGAGCATGTCAGTGCGCACATCCGATTCCAGTTCCAGAGCGATTCACCCGATGAGTCCTTCATACTTAGTCGTTTTTTGCAAAATTTCTGACTTTTTGAAAATTTCACTTTTTTGTGAAAATCTCCGCTAAATGAGGTTATAGTATGTTAGAGGGCAACCCAGGAGGGCTCCAAATGTGTGGGTAAAATATATATCCCTTTGGGGGAAATTTGAAAAAAAGTTGAATAATTTTTTTTTTCTGGACTTAGAAAATTTTCACACATGTCTCAGACTGCCAGAGAGGGGAGCATGTTAGTGCGCACATCCGATTTCAGTTCCAGAGCGATTCACCCGATGAGTCCTTCATACTTAGTCGTTTTTTGCAAAATTTCTGACTTTTTGAGAATTTCACTTTTTTGTGAAAATCTTTGCTAAATGAGGTTATAGTATGTTAGAGGGCATCCCAGGAGGGCTCCAAATGTGTGGGTAAAATATATATCCCTTGGGGGGAAATTTGAAAAAAGTTAAAAAAAATTTTTTTTCTGGACTTAGAAAATTTTCACACATGTCTCAGACTTCCAGAGAGGGGAGCATGTCAGTGCGCGCATCCGATTTCAGTTCCAGAGCGATTCACCCGATGAGTCCTTCATACTTAGTCGTTTTTTGCAAAATTTCTGACTTTTTGAAAATTTCACTTTTTTGTGAAAATCTCCGCTAAATGAGGTTATAGTATGTTAGAGGGCAACCCAGGAGGGCTCCAAATGTGTGGGTAAAATATATATCCCTTGGGGGGAAATTTGAAAAAAAGTTGAACAATTTTTTTTTCTGGACTTAGAAAATTTTCACACATGTCTCAGACTTCCAGAGAGGGGAGCATGTCAGTGCGCGCAACCGATTTCAGTTCCAGAGCGATTCACTCGAGGAGTCCTTCATACTTAGTCGTTTTTTGGAAAAATTTTCAGTTTTTGAAAATTTCACTTTTTTGTGAAAATCTCCGCTAAATGAGGTTATAGTATGTTAGAGGGCATCCCAGGAGGGCTCCAAATGTGTGGGTAAAATATATATCCCTTGGGGGGAAATTTGAAAAAAAGTTGAAAAAATTTTTTTTTCTGGACTTAGAAAATTTTCACACATGTCTCAGACTTCCAGAGAGGGGAGCATGTCAGTGCGCACATCCGATTTCAGTTCCAGAGCGTTTCACCCGATGAGTCCTTCATATTAAGTCATTTTTTGCAAAATTTCTGACTTTTTGAAAATTTCACTTTTTTGTGAAAATCTCCGCTAAATGATGTTATAGTATGTTAGAGGGCATCCCAGGAGGGCTCCAAATGTGTGGGTAAAATATATATCCCTTGGGGGGAAATTTGAAAAAAGTTGAATAATTTTTTTTTTCTGGACTTAGAAAATTTTCACACATGTCTCAGACTGCCAGAGAGGGGAGCATGTCAGTGCGCACATCCGATTTCAGTTCCAGAGCGATTCACCCGATGAGTCCATCATACTTAGTCGTTTTTTGCAAAATTTCTGACTTTTTGAGAATTTCACTTTTTTGTGAAAATCTTTGCTAAATGAGGTTATAGTATGTTAGAGGGCATCCCAGGAGGGCTCCAAATGTGTGGGTAAAATATATATCCCTTGGGGGGAAATTTGAAAAAAAGTTGAAAAATTTTTTTTTCTGGACTTAGTAAATTTAAACACATGTCTCAGACTTCCAGAGAGGGGAGCATGTCAGTGCGCGCATCCGATTGCAGTTCCAGAGCGATTCACCCGATGAGTCCTTCATACTTAGTCATTTTTTGCAAAATTTCTGACTTTTTGAAAATGTCACTTTTTTGTGAAAATCTCAGCTAAATGAGGTTATAGTATGTTAGAGGGCATCCCAGGAGGGCTCCAAATGTGTGGGTAAAATATATATCCCTTGATGGGAAATTTGAAAAAAAGTTGAAAAAATGTTTTTTTCTGGACTTAGAAAATTTTCACACATGTCTCAGACTGCCAGAGAGGGGAGCATGTCAGTGCGCACATCCGATTTCAGTTCCAGAGCGTTTCACCCAATGAGTCCTTCATATTTAGTCATTTTTTGCAAAATTTCTGACTTTTTGAAAATTTCACTTTTTTGTGAAAATCTCTGCTAAATGAGGTTATAGTATGTTAGAGGGCATCCCAGGAGGGCTCCAAATGTGTGGGTAAAATATATATCCCTTGGGGGGAAATTTGAAAAAAAGTTGAAAAAATGTTTTTTTCTGGACTTAGAAAATTTTCACACATGTCTCAGACTGCCAGAGAGGGGAGCATGTCAGTGCGCACATCCGATTTCAGTTCCAGAGCGTTTCACCCGATGAGTCCTTCATATTTAGTCATTTTTTGCAAAATTTCTGACTTTTTGAAAATTTCACTTTTTTGTGAAAATCTCTGCTAAATGAGGTTATAGTATGTTAGAGGACATCCCAGGAGGGCTCCAAATGTGTGGGTAAAATATATATCCTTTGGGGGGAAATTTGAAAAAAAGTTGAATAATTTTTTTTTTCTGGACTTAGAAAATTTTCACACATGTCTCAGACTGCCAGAGAGGGGAGCATGTCAGTGCGCACATCCGATTTCAGTTCCAGAGCGATTCACCCGATGAGTCCTTCATACTTAGTCGTTTTTTGCAAAATTTCTGACATTTTGAAAATTTCACTTTTTTGTGAAAATCTCCGCTAAAAGAGGTTATAGTATGTTAGAGGGCATCCCAGGAGGTCTCCAAATGTGTGGGTAAAATATATATCCCTTGGGGGGAAATTTGAAAAAAATTTGAAAAATTTTTTTTTTCTGGACTTAGAAAATTTTCACACATGTCTCAGACTTCCAGAGAGGGGAGCATGTCAGTGCGCGCATCCGATTTCAGTTCCAGAGCGATTCACCCGATGAGTCCTTCATACTTAGTCGTTTTTTGCAAAATTTCTGACTTTTTGAAAATTTCACTTTTTTGTGAAAATCTCCGCTAAATGAGGTTATAGTATGTTAGAGGGCATCCCAGGAGGGCTCCAAATGTGTGGGTAAAATATATATCCCTTGGGGGAAATTTGAAAAAAGCTGAAAACATTTTTTTTTCTGGACTTAGAAAATTTTCACACATGTCTCAGACTTCCAGAGAGGGGAGCATGTCAGTGCGCGCATCCGATTTCAGTTCCAGAGCGATTCACCCGATGAGTCCTTCATACTTAGTCGTTTTTTGCAAAATTTCTGACTTTTTGAAAATTTCACTTTTTTGTGAAAATCTCCGCTAAATGAGGTTATAGTATGTTAGAGGGCATCCCAGGAGGGCTCCAAATGTGTGGGTAAAATATATATCCCTTGGGGGGAAATTTGAAAAAAGCTGAAAACATTTTTTTTTCTGGACTTAGAAAATTTTCACACATGTCTCAGACTTCCAGAGAGGGGAGCATGTCAGTGCGCGCATTCGATTTCAGTTCCAGAGCGATTCACCCGATGAGTCCTTCATACTTAGTCGTTTTTTGCAAAATTTCTGACTTTTTGAAAATTTCACTTTTTTGTGAAAATCTCCGCTAAATGAGGTTATAGTATGTTAGAGGGCAACCCAGGAGGGCTCCAAATGTGTGGGTAAAATATATATCCCTTTGGGGGAAATTTGAAAAAAAGTTGAATAATTTTTTTTTTCTGGACTTAGAAAATTTTCACACATGTCTCAGACTGCCAGAGAGGGGAGCATGTTAGTGCGCACATCCGATTTCAGTTCCAGAGCGATTCACCCGATGAGTCCTTCATACTTAGTCGTTTTTTGCAAAATTTCTGACTTTTTGAGAATTTCACTTTTTTGTGAAAATCTTTGCTAAATGAGGTTATAGTATGTTAGAGGGCATCCCAGGAGGGCTCCAAATGTGTGGGTAAAATATATATCCCTTGGGGGGAAATTTGAAAAAAGTTGAAAAAAATTTTTTTTCTGGACTTAGAAAATTTAAACACATGTCTCAGACTTCCAGAGAGGGGAGCATGTCAGTGCGTGCATCCGATTTCTGTTCCAGAGCGATTCACCCGATGAGTCCTTCATACTTAGTCGTTTTTTGCAAAATTTCTGACTTTTTGAAAATTTCAGTTTTTTGTGAAAATCTCCGCTAAATGAGGTTATAGTATGTTAGAGGGCATCCCAGGAGGGCTCCAAATGTGTGGGTAAAATATATATCCCTTGGGGGGAAATTTGAAAAAAAGTTGAATAATTTTTTTTTCTGGACTTAGAAAATTTTCACACATGTCTCAGACTTCCAGAGAGGGGAGCATGTCAGTGCGCGCATCCGATTTCAGTTCCAGAGCGATTCACCCGATGAGTCCTTCATACTTAGTCGTTTTTTGCAAAATTTCTGACTTTTTGAGAATTTCACTTTTTTGTGAAAATCTTTGCTAAATGAGGTTATAGTATGTTAGAGGGCATCCCAGGAGGGCTCCAAATGTGTGGGTAAAATATATATCCCTTGGGGGGAAATTTGAAAAAAAGTTGAATAATTTTTTTTTCTGGACTTAGAAAATTTTCACACATGTCTCAGACTTCCAGAGAGGGGAGCATGTCAGTGCGCGCATCCGATTTCAGTTCCAGAGCGATTCACCCGATGAGTCCTTCATACTTAGTCGTTTTTTGCAAAATTTCTGACTTTTTGAAAATTTCACTTTTTTGTGAAAATCTCCGCTAAATGAGGTTATAGTATGTTAGAGGGCAACCCAGGAGGGCTCCAAATGTGTGGGTAAAATATATATCCCTTTGGGGGAAATTTGAAAAAAAGTTGAATAATTTTTTTTTTCTGGACTTAGAAAATTTTCACACATGTCTCAGACTGCCAGAGAGGGGAGCATGTCAGTGCGCACATCCGATTTCAGTTCCAGAGCGATTCACCCGATGAGTCCTTCATACTTAGTCGTTTTTTGCAAAATTTCTGACTTTTTGAGAATTTCACTTTTTTGTGAAAATCTTTGCTAAATGAGGTTATAGTATGTTAGAGGGCATCCCAGGAGGGCTCCAAATGTGTGGGTAAAATATATATCCCTTTGGGGGAAATTTGAAAAAAAGTTGAATAATTTTTTTTTTCTGGACTTAGAAAATTTTCACACATGTCTCAGACTGCCAGAGAGGGGAGCATGTCAGTGCGCACATCCGATTTCAGTTCCAGAGCGATTCACCCGATGAGTCCTTCATACTTAGTCGTTTTTTGCAAAATTTCTGACTTTTTGAAAATTTCACTTTTTTGTGAAAATCTCAGCTAAATGAGGTTATAGTATGTTAGAGGGCATCCCAGGAGGGCTCCAAATGTGTGGGTAAAATATATATCCCTTGGGGGGAAATTTGAAAAAAAGTTGAAAAATTTTTTTTTTCTGGACTTAGAAAATTTAAACACATGTTTCAGACTTCCAGAGAGGGGAGCATGTCAGTGCATGCATCCGATTTCAGTTCCAGAGCGATTCACCCGATGAGTCCTTCATACTTAGTCGTTTTTTGCAAAATTTCTGACTTTTTGAAAATTTCACTTTTTTGTGAAAATCTCCGCTAAATGAGGTTATAGTATGTTAGAGGACATCCCAGGAGGGCTCCAAATGTGTGGGTAAAATATATATCCCTTGGGGGGAAATTTGAAAAAAAGTTGAATAATTTTTTTTTTCTGGACTTAGAAAATTTTCACACATGTCTCAGACTGCCAGAGAGGGGAGCATGTCAGTGCGCACATCCGATTTCAGTTCCAGAGCAATTCACCCGATGAGTCCTTCATACTTAGTCGTTTTTTGGAAAAATTTTCACTTTTTGAAAATTTCACTTTTTTGTGAAAATCTCTGCTAAATGACGTTATAGTATGTTAGAGGGCATCGCAGGAGGGCTCCAAATGTGTGGGTAAAATATATGTCCCTTGGGGGGAAATTTGAAAAAAAGTTGAAAATTATTTTTTTTCTGGACTTAGAAAATTTTCACACATGTCTCAGACTTCCAGAGAGGGGAGCATGTCAGTGCGTGCATCCGATTTCAGTTCCAGAGCAATTCACCCGATGAGTCCTTCATACTTAGTCGTTTTTTGGAAAAATTTTCACTTTTTGAAAATTTCACTTTTTTGTGAAAATCTCTGCTAAATGACGTTATAGTATGTTAGAGGGCATCGCAGGAGGGCTCCAAATGTGTGGGTAAAATATATGTCCCTTGGGGGGAAATTTGAAAAAAAGTTGAAAATTATTTTTTTTCTGGACTTAGAAAATTTTCACACATGTCTCAGACTTCCAGAGAGGGGAGCATGTCAGTGCGTGCATCCGATTTCAGTTCCAGAGCGATTCACTCGATGAGTCCTTCATACTTAGTCGTTTTTTGGAAAAATTTTCACTTTTTCAAAATTTCACTTTTTTGTGAAAATCTCTGCTAAATGAGGTTATAGTATGTTAGAGGGCATCCAAGGAGTGCTCCAAATGTGTGGGTAAAATATATATCCCTTGGGGGGAAATTTGAAAAAAAGTTGAATAATTTTTTTTTTCTGGACTTAGAAAATTTTCACACATGTCTCAGACTGCCAGAGAGGGGAGCATGTCAGTGCGCACATCCGATTTCAGTTCCAGAGCAATTCACCCGATGAGTCCTTCATACTTAGTCGTTTTTTGGAAAAATTTTCACTTTTTGAAAATTTCACTTTTTTGTGAAAATCTCTGCTAAATGACGTTATAGTATGTTAGAGGGCATCGCAGGAGGGCTCCAAATGTGTGGGTAAAATATATGTCCCTTGGGGGGAAATTTGAAAAAAAGTTGAAAATTATTTTTTTTCTGGACTTAGAAAATTTTCACACATGTCTCAGACTTCCAGAGAGGGGAGCATGTCAGTGCGTGCATCCGATTTCAGTTCCAGAGCGATTCACTCGATGAGTCCTTCATACTTAGTCGTTTTTTGGAAAAATTTTCACTTTTTCAAAATTTCACTTTTTTGTGAAAATCTCTGCTAAATGAGGTTATAGTATGTTAGAGGGCATCCCAGGAGTGCTCCAAATGTGTGGGTAAAATATATATCCCTTGGGGGGAAATTTGAAAAAAAGTTGAAATTTTTTTTTTTTCTGGACTTAGAAAATTTAAACACATGTCTCAGACTTCCAGAGAGGGGAGCATGTCAGTGCGCGCATCCGATTTCAGTTCCAGAGTGATTCACCCGATGAGTCCTTCATACTTAGTCGTTTTTTGCAAAATTTCTGACTTTTTGAAAATTTCACTTTTTTGTGAAAATCTCCGCTAAATGAGGTTACAGTATGTTAGAGGGCATCCCAGGAGGGCTCCAAATGTGTGGGTAAAATATATATCCCTTGGGGGGAAATTTGAAAAAAAGTTGAAAAATTTTTTTTTTCTGGACTTAGAAAATTTAAACACATGTTTCAGACTTCCAGAGAGGGGAGCATGTCAGTGCATGCATCCGATTTCAGTTCCAGAGCGATTCACCCGATGAGTCCTTCATACTTAGTCGTTTTTTGCAAAATTTCTGACTTTTTGAAAATTTCACTTTTTTGTGAAAATCTCCGCTAAATGAGGTTATAGTATGTTAGAGGACATCCCAGGAGGGCTCCAAATGTGTGGGTAAAATATATATCCCTTGGGGGGAAATTTGAAAAAAAGTTGAATAATTTTTTTTTTCTGGACTTAGAAAATTTTCACACATGTCTCAGACTGCCAGAGAGGGGAGCATGTCAGTTGCGCACATCCGATTTCAGTTCCAGAGCAATTCACCCGATGAGTCCTTCATACTTAGTCGTTTTTTGGAAAAATTTTCATTTTTTGAAAATTTCACTTTTTTGTGAAAATCTCTGCTAAATGACGTTATAGTATGTTAGAGGGCATCGCAGGAGGGCTCCAAATGTGTGGGTAAAATATATGTCCCTTGGGGGGAAATTTGAAAAAAAGTTGAAAATTATTTTTTTTCTGGACTTAGAAAATTTTCACACATGTCTCAGACTTCCAGAGAGGGGAGCATGTCAGTGCGCGCATCCGATTTCAGTTCCAGAGCGATTCACCCGATGAGTCCTTCATACTTAGTCGTTTTTTGGAAAAATTTTCACTTTTTCAAAATTTCACTTTTTTGTGAAAATCTCTGCTAAATGAGGTTATAGTATGTTAGAGGGCATCCCAGGAGTGCTCCAAATGTGTGGGTAAAATATATATCCCTTGGGGGGAAATTTGAAAAAAAGTTGAAATTTTTTTTTTTTCTGGACTTAGAAAATTTAAACACATGTCTCAGACTTCCAGAGAGGGGAGCATGTCAGTGCGCGCATCCGATTTCAGTTCCAGAGTGATTCACCCGATGAGTCCTTCATACTTAGTCGTTTTTTGCAAAATTTCTGACTTTTTGAAAATTTCACTTTTTTGTGAAAATCTCCGCTAAATGAGGTTATAGTATGTTAGAGGACATCCCAGGAGGGCTCCAAATGTGTGGGTAAAATATATATCCCTTGGGGGGAAATTTGAAAAAAAGTTGAATAATTTTTTTTTTCTGGACTTAGAAAATTTTCACACATGTCTCAGACTGCCAGAGAGGGGAGCATGTCAGTTGCGCACATCCGATTTCAGTTCCAGAGCAATTCACCCGATGAGTCCTTCATACTTAGTCGTTTTTTGGAAAAATTTTCATTTTTTGAAAATTTCACTTTTTTGTGAAAATCTCTGCTAAATGACGTTATAGTATGTTAGAGGGCATCGCAGGAGGGCTCCAAATGTGTGGGTAAAATATATGTCCCTTGGGGGGAAATTTGAAAAAAAGTTGAAAATTATTTTTTTTCTGGACTTAGAAAATTTTCACACATGTCTCAGACTTCCAGAGAGGGGAGCATGTCAGTGCGCGCATCCGATTTCAGTTCCAGAGCGATTCACCCGATGAGTCCTTCATACTTAGTCGTTTTTTGGAAAAATTTTCACTTTTTCAAAATTTCACTTTTTTGTGAAAATCTCTGCTAAATGAGGTTATAGTATGTTAGAGGGCATCCCAGGAGTGCTCCAAATGTGTGGGTAAAATATATATCCCTTGGGGGGAAATTTGAAAAAAAGTTGAAATTTTTTTTTTTTCTGGACTTAGAAAATTTAAACACATGTCTCAGACTTCCAGAGAGGGGAGCATGTCAGTGCGCGCATCCGATTTCAGTTCCAGAGTGATTCACCCGATGAGTCCTTCATACTTAGTCGTTTTTTGCAAAATTTCTGACTTTTTGAAAATTTCACTTTTTTGTGAAAATCTCCGCTAAATGAGGTTATAGTATGTTAGAGGGCATCCCAGGAGGGCTCCAAATGTGTGGGTAAAATATATATCCCTTGGGGGGAAATTTGAAAAAAAGTTGAAAAATTTTTTTTTTCTGGACTTAGAAAATTTAAACACATGTTTCAGACTTCCAGAGAGGGGAGCATGTCAGTGCATGCATCCGATTTCAGTTCCAGAGCGATTCACCCGATGAGTCCTTCATACTTAGTCGTTTTTTGCAAAATTTCTGACTTTTTGAAAATTTCACTTTTTTATGAAAATCTCCGCTAAATGAGGTTATAGTATGTTAGAGGACATCCCAGGAGGGCTCCAAATGTGTGGGTAAAATATATATCCCTTGGGGGGAAATTTGAAAAAAAGTTGAATAATTTTTTTTTTCTGGACTTAGAAAATTTTCACACATGTCTCAGACTGCCAGAGAGGGGAGCATGTCAGTGCGCACATCCGATTTCAGTTCCAGAGCAATTCACCCGATGAGTCCTTCATACTTAGTCGTTTTTTGGAAAAATTTTCACTTTTTGAAAATTTCACTTTTTTGTGAAAATCTCTGCTAAATGACGTTATAGTATGTTAGAGGGCATCGCAGGAGGGCTCCAAATGTGTGGGTAAAATATATGTCCCTTGGGGGGAAATTTGAAAAAAAGTTGAAAATTATTTTTTTTCTGGACTTAGAAAATTTTCACACATGTCTCAGACTTCCAGAGAGGGGAGCATGTCAGTGCGCGCATCCGATTTCAGTTCCAGAGCGATTCACCCGATGAGTCCTTCATACTTAGTCGTTTTTTGCAAAATTTCTGACTTTTTGAAAATTTCACTTTTTTGTGAAAATCTCCGCTAAATGAGGTTTTAGTATGTTAGAGGGCATCCCAGGAGGGCTCCAAATGTGTGGGTAAAATATAAATCCCTTGGGGGGAAATTTGAAAAAAAGTTGAAAAATTTTTTTTTTCTGGACTTAGAAAATTTAAACACATGTCTCAGACTTCCAGAGAGGGGAGCATGTCAGTGCGCGCATCCGATTTCAGTTTCAGAGCGATTCACCAGATGAGTCCTTCATACTTAGTCGTTTTTTGGAAAAATTTTCACTTTTTGAAAATTTCACTTTTTTGTGAAAATCTCCGCTAAATGAGGTTATAGTATGTTAGAGGGCATCCCAGGAGGGCTCCAAATGTGTGGGTAAAATATATATCCCTTGGGGGGAAATTTGAAAAAAATTTGAAAATTTTTTTTTTCTGGACTTAGAAAATTTTCACACATGTCTCAGAATCCCAGAGAGGGGAGCATGTCAGTGCGCGCATCCGATTTCAGTTCCAGAGCAATTCAACAGATGAGTCCTTCATACTTTGTCGTTTTTTGGAAAAATTTTCACTTTTTGAAAATTTCACTTTTTTGTGAAAATATATGCTAAATGAGGTTATAGTATGTTAGAGGACATCCCAGGAGGGCTCCAAATGTGTGGGTAAAATATATATCCCTTGAGGGGAGATTTGAAAAAAAGTTGAAAAATTTTTTTTTTCTGGACTTAGAAAATTTTCACACATGTCTCAGACTGCCAGAGAGGAGAGCATGTCAGTGCGCACATCCAATTTCAGTTCCAGAGCGATTCACCCGATGAGTCCTTCATACTTTGTAGTTTTTTGTAAAAATTTTCACTTTTTGAAAATTTCACTTTTTTGTGAAAATCTCTGCTAAATGAGGTTATAGTATGTTAGAGGGCATCGCAGGAGGGCTCCAAATGTGTGGGTAAAATATATATCCCTTGGGGGGAAATTTGAAAAAAAGTTGAAAACATTTTTTTTTCTGGACTTAGAAAATTTAAACACATGTCTCAGGCTTCCAGAGAGGGGAGCATGTCAGTGCACGCATCCGATTTCAGTTCCAGAGCAATTCACCTGATGAGTCCTTCATACTTAGTCGTTTTTTGCAAAATTTCTGACTTTTTGAAAATTTCACTTTTTTGTGAAAATCTCCGCTAAATGAGGTTATAGTATGTTAGAGGGCAACCCAGGAGGGCTCCAAATGTGTGGGTAAAATATATATCCCTTTGGGGGAAATTTGAAAAAAAGTTGAATAATTTTTTTTTTCTGGACTTAGAAAATTTTCACACATGTCTCAGACTGCCAGAGAGGGGAGCATGTCAGTGCGCACATCCGATTTCAGTTCCAGAGCGATTCACCCGATGAGTCCTTCATACTTAGTCGTTTTTTGCAAAATTTCTGACTTTTTGAGAATTTCACTTTTTTGTGAAAATCTTTGCTAAATGAGGTTATAGTATGTTAGAGGGCATCCCAGGAGGGCTCCAAATGTGTGGGTAAAATATATATCCCTTGGGGGAAATTTGAAAAAAGTTGAAAAAATTTTTTTTTCTGGACTTAGAAAATTTAAACACATGTCTCAGACTTCCAGAGAGGGGAGCATGTCAGTGCGTGCATCCGATTTCAGTTCCAGAGCGATTCACCCGAGGAGTCCTTCATACTTAGTCGTTTTTTGTAAAAATTTTCACTTTTTGAAAATTTCACTTTTTTGTGAAAATCTCCGCTAAATGAGGTTATAATATGTTAGAGGGCATCCCAGGAGGGCTCCAAATGTGTGGGTAAAATATATATCCCTTGGGGGGAAATTTGAAAAAAAGTTGAAAAATTTTTTTTTTCTGGACTTAGAAAATTTTCACACATGTCTCAGACTGCCAGAGAGGGGAGCATGTCAGTGCGCACATCCGATTTCAGTTCCAGAGCGATTCACCCGATGAGTCCTTCATACTTAGTCGTTTTTTGCAAAATTTCTGACTTTTTGAAAATTTCACTTTTTTGTGAAAATCTCCGCTAAATGAGGTTATAGTATGTTAGAGGACATCCCAGGAGGGCTCCAAATGTGTGGGTAAAATATATATCCCTTGGGGGGAAATTTGAAAAAAAGTTGAATAATTTTTTTTTTCTGGACTTAGAAAATTTTCACACATGTCTCAGACTGCCAGAGAGGGGAGCATGTCAGTGCGCACATCCGATTTCAGTTCCAGAGCAATTCACCCGATGAGTCCTTCATACTTAGTCGTTTTTTGGAAAAATTTTCACTTTTTGAAAATTTCACTTTTTTGTGAAAATCTCTGCTAAATGACGTTATAGTATGTTAGAGGGCATCGCAGGAGGGCTCCAAATGTGTGGGTAAAATATATGTCCCTTGGGGGGAAATTTGAAAAAAAGTTGAAAATTATTTTTTTTCTGGACTTAGAAAATTTTCACACATGTCTCAGACTTCCAGAGAGGGGAGCATGTCAGTGCGTGCATCCGATTTCAGTTCCAGAGCGATTCACTCGATGAGTCCTTCATACTTAGTCGTTTTTTGGAAAAATTTTCACTTTTTCAAAATTTCACTTTTTTGTGAAAATCTCTGCTAAATGAGGTTATAGTATGTTAGAGGGCATCCCAGGAGTGCTCCAAATGTGTGGGTAAAATATATATCCCTTGGGGGGAAATTTGAAAAAAAGTTGAAATTTTTTTTTTTCTGGACTTAGAAAATTTAAACACATGTCTCAGACTTCCAGAGAGGGGAGCATGTCAGTGCGCGCATCCGATTTCAGTTCCAGAGCGATTCACCCGATGAGTCCTTCATACTTAGTCGTTTTTTGCAAAATTTCTGACTTTTTGAAAATTTCACTTTTTTGTGAAAATCTCCGCTAAATGAGGTTATAGTATGTTAGAGGGCATCCCAGGAGGGCTCCAAATGTGTGGGTAAAATATATATCCCTTGGGGGGAAATTTGAAAAAAAGTTGAAATTTTTTTTTTTCTGGACTTAGAAAATTTAAACACATGTCTCAGACTTCCAGAGAGGGGAGCATGTCAGTGCGCGCATCCGATTTCAGTTTCAGAGCGATTCACCAGATGAGTCCTTCATACTTAGTCGTTTTTTGGAAAAATTTTCACTTTTTGAAAATTTCACTTTTTTGTGAAAATCTCCGCTAAATGAGGTTATAGTATTTTAGAGGGCATCCCAGGAGGGCTCCAAATGTGTGGGTAAAATATATATCCCTTGGGGGGAAATTTGAAAAAAATTTGAAAATTTTTTTTTTCTGGACTTAGAAAATTTTCACACATGTCTCAGAATCCCAGAGAGGGGAGCATGTCAGTGCGCGCTTCCGATTTCAGTTCCAGAGCGATTCAACAGATGAGTCCTTCATACTTTGTCGTTTTTTGGAAAAATTTTCACTTTTTGAAAATTTCACTTTTTTGTGAAAATATATGCTAAATGAGGTTATAGTATGTTAGAGGGCATCCCAGGAGGGCTCCAAATGTGTGGGTAAAATATATATCCCTTGAGGGGAGATTTGAAAAAAAGTTGAAAAATTTTTTTTTTCTGGACTTAGAAAATTTTCACACATGTCTCAGACTGCCAGAGAGGAGAGCATGTCAGTGCGCACATCCAATTTCAGTTCCAGAGCGATTCACCCGATGAGTCCTTCATACTTTGTAGTTTTTTGTAAAAATTTTCACTTTTTGAAAATTTCACTTTTTTGTGAAAATCTCTGCTAAATGAGGTTATAGTATGTTAGAGGGCATCGCAGGAGGGCTCCAAATGTGTGGGTAAAATATATATCCCTTGGGGGGAAATTTGAAAAAAAGTTGAAAACATTTTTTTTTCTGGACTTAGAAAATTTAAACACATGTCTCAGACTTCCAGAGAGGGGAGCATGTCAGTGCACGCATCCGATTTCAGTTCCAGAGCAATTCACCTGATGAGTCCTTCATACTTAGTCGTTTTTTGCAAAATTTCTGACTTTTTGAAAATTTCACTTTTTTGTGAAAATCTCCGCTAAATGAGGTTATAGTATGTTAGAGGGCAACCCAGGAGGGCTCCAAATGTGTGGGTAAAATATATATCCCTTTGGGGGAAATTTGAAAAAAAGTTGAATAATTTTTTTTTTCTGGACTTAGAAAATTTTCACACATGTCTCAGACTGCCAGAGAGGGGAGCATGTCAGTGCGCACATCCGATTTCAGTTCCAGAGCGATTCACCCGATGAGTCCTTCATACTTAGTCGTTTTTTGCAAAATTTCTGACTTTTTGAGAATTTCACTTTTTTGTGAAAATCTTTGCTAAATGAGGTTATAGTATGTTAGAGGGCATCCCAGGAGGGCTCCAAATGTGTGGGTAAAATATATATCCCTTGGGGGGAAATTTGAAAAAAGTTGAAAAATTTTTTTTTTCTGGACTTAGAAAATTTAAACACATGTCTCAGACTTCCAGAGAGGGGAGCATGTCAGTGCGTGCATCCGATTTCAGTTCCAGAGCGATTCACCCGAGGAGTCCTTCATACTTAGTCGTTTTTTGCAAAATTTCTGACTTTTTGAAAATTTCACTTTTTTGTGAAAATCTCCGCTAAATGAGGTTATAGTATGTTAGAGGGCATCCCAGGAGGGCTCCAAATGTGTGGGTAAAATATATATCCCTTGGGGGGAAATTTGAAAAAAAGTTGAAATTTTTTTTTTTCTGGACTTAGAAAATTTAAACACATGTCTCAGACTTCCAGAGAGGGGAGCATGTCAGTGCGCGCATCCGATTTCAGTTTCAGAGCGATTCACCAGATGAGTCCTTCATACTTAGTCGTTTTTTGGAAAAATTTTCACTTTTTGAAAATTTCACTTTTTTGTGAAAATCTCCGCTAAATGAGGTTATAGTATTTTAGAGGGCATCCCAGGAGGGCTCCAAATGTGTGGGTAAAATATATATCCCTTGGGGGGAAATTTGAAAAAAATTTGAAAATTTTTTTTTTCTGGACTTAGAAAATTTTCACACATGTCTCAGAATCCCAGAGAGGGGAGCATGTCAGTGCGCGCATCCGATTTCAGTTCCAGAGCGATTCAACAGATGAGTCCTTCATACTTTGTCGTTTTTTGGAAAAATTTTCACTTTTTGAAAATTTCACTTTTTTGTGAAAATATATGCTAAATGAGGTTATAGTATGTTAGAGGGCATCCCAGGAGGGCTCCAAATGTGTGGGTAAAATATATATCCCTTGAGGGGAGATTTGAAAAAAAGTTGAAAAATTTTTTTTTTCTGGACTTAGAAAATTTTCACACATGTCTCAGACTGCCAGAGAGGAGAGCATGTCAGTGCGCACATCCAATTTCAGTTCCAGAGCGATTCACCCGATGAGTCCTTCATACTTTGTAGTTTTTTGTAAAAATTTTCACTTTTTGAAAATTTCACTTTTTTGTGAAAATCTCTGCTAAATGAGGTTATAGTATGTTAGAGGGCATCGCAGGAGGGCTCCAAATGTGTGGGTAAAATATATATCCCTTGGGGGGAAATTTGAAAAAAAGTTGAAAACATTTTTTTTTCTGGACTTAGAAAATTTAAACACATGTCTCAGACTTCCAGAGAGGGGAGCATGTCAGTGCACGCATCCGATTTCAGTTCCAGAGCAATTCACCTGATGAGTCCTTCATACTTAGTCGTTTTTTGCAAAATTTCTGACTTTTTGAAAATTTCACTTTTTTGTGAAAATCTCCGCTAAATGAGGTTATAGTATGTTAGAGGGCAACCCAGGAGGGCTCCAAATGTGTGGGTAAAATATATATCCCTTTGGGGGAAATTTGAAAAAAAGTTGAATAATTTTTTTTTTCTGGACTTAGAAAATTTTCACACATGTCTCAGACTGCCAGAGAGGGGAGCATGTCAGTGCGCACATCCGATTTCAGTTCCAGAGCGATTCACCCGATGAGTCCTTCATACTTAGTCGTTTTTTGCAAAATTTCTGACTTTTTGAGAATTTCACTTTTTTGTGAAAATCTTTGCTAAATGAGGTTATAGTATGTTAGAGGGCATCCCAGGAGGGCTCCAAATGTGTGGGTAAAATATATATCCCTTGGGGGGAAATTTGAAAAAAGTTGAAAAAATTTTTTTTTCTGGACTTAGAAAATTTAAACACATGTCTCAGACTTCCAGAGAGGGGAGCATGTCAGTGCGTGCATCCGATTTCAGTTCCAGAGCGATTCACCCGAGGAGTCCTTCATACTTAGTCGTTTTTTGGAAAAATTTTCACTTTTTGAAAATTTCACTTTTTTGTGAAAATCTCCGCTAAATGAGGTTATAATATGTTAGAGGGCATCCCAGGAGGGCTCCAAATGTGTGGGTAAAATATATATCCCTTGGGGGGAAATTTGAAAAAAAGTTGAAAAATTTTTTTTTTCTGGACTTAGAAAATTTTCACACATGTCTCAGACTTCCAGAGAGGGGAGCATGTCAGTGCGCGCATCCGATTTCAGTTCCAGAGCGATTCACCCGATGAGTCCTTCATACTTAGTCGTTTTTTGCAAAATTTCTGACTTTTTGAAAATTTCACTTTTTTGTGAAAATCTCCGCTAAATGAGGTTATAGTATGTTAGAGGGCATCCCAGGAGGGCTCCAAATGTGTGGGTAAAATATATATCCCTTGGGGGGAAATTTGAAAAAAAGTTGAAAAATTTTTTTTTTCTGGACTTAGAAAATTTAAACACATGTTTCAGACTTCCAGAGAGGGGAGCATGTCAGTGCATGCATCCGATTTCAGTTCCAGAGCGATTCACCCGATGAGTCCTTCATACTTAGTCGTTTTTTGCAAAATTTCTGACTTTTTGAAAATTTCACTTTTTTGTGAAAATCTCCGCTAAATGAGGTTATAGTATGTTAGAGGACATCCCAGGAGGGCTCCAAATGTGTGGGTAAAATATATATCCCTTGGGGGGAAATTTGAAAAAAAGTTGAATAATTTTTTTTTTCTGGACTTAGAAAATTTTCACACATGTCTCAGACTGCCAGAGAGGGGGCATGTCAGTGCGCACATCCGATTTCAGTTCCAGAGCAATTCACCCGATGAGTCCTTCATACTTAGTCGTTTTTTGGAAAAATTTTCACTTTTTGAAAATTTCACTTTTTTGTGAAAATCTCTGCTAAATGACGTTATAGTATGTTAGAGGGCATCGCAGGAGGGCTCCAAATGTGTGGGTAAAATATATGTCCCTTGGGGGGAAATTTGAAAAAAAGTTGAAAATTATTTTTTTTCTGGACTTAGAAAATTTTCACACATGTCTCAGACTTCCAGAGAGGGGAGCATGTCAGTGCGCGCATCCGATTTCAGTTCCAGAGCGATTCACCCGATGAGTCCTTCATACTTAGTCGTTTTTTGCAAAATTTCTGACTTTTTGAAAATTTCACTTTTTTGTGAAAATCTCTGCTAAATGAGGTTATAGTATGTTAGAGGGCATCCCAGGAGGGCTCCAAATGTGTGGGTAAAATATATATCCCTTGGGGGGAAATTTGAAAAAAAGTAGAAATTTTTTTTTTCTGGACTTAGAAAATTTTCACACATGTCTCAGACTTCCAGAGAGGTGAGCATGTCAGTGCGTGCATCCGATTTCAGTTCCAGAGCGATTCACCCGATGAGTCCTTCATACTTAGTCGTTTTTTGGAAAAATTTTCACTTTTTCAAAATTTCACTTTTTTGTGAAAATCTCTGCTAAATGAGGTTATAGTATGTTAGAGGGCATCCCAGGAGTGCTCCAAATGTGTGGGTAAAATATATATCCCTTGGGGGGAAATTTGAAAAAAAGTTGAAATTTTTTTTTTTTCTGGACTTAGAAAATTTAAACACATGTCTCAGACTTCCAGAGAGGGGAGCATGTCAGTGCGCGCATCCGATTTCAGTTCCAGAGCGATTAACCCGATGAGTCCTTCATACTTAGTCGTTTTTTGCAAAATTTCTGACTTTTTGAGAATTTCACTTTTTTGTGAAAATCTTTGCTAAATGAGGTTATAGTATGTTAGAGCGCATCCCAGGAGGGCTCCAAATGTGTGGGTAAAATATATATCCCTTGGGGGGAAATTTGAAAAAAGTTGAAACATTTTTTTTTTCTGGACTTAGAAAATTTAAACACATGTCTCAGACTTCCAGAGAGGGGAGCATGTCAGTGCGTGCATCCGATTTCAGTTCCAGAGCGATTCACCCGAGGAGTCCTTCATACTTAGTCGTTTTTTGGAAAAATTTTCACTTTTTGAAAATTTCACTTTTTTGTGAAAATCTCTGCTAAATGAGGTTATAGTATGTTAGAGGGCATCGCAGGAGGGCTCCAAATGTGTGGGTAAAATATATGTCCCTTGGGGGGAAATTTGAAAAAAAGTTGAAAATTATTTTTTTTCTGGACTTAGAAAATTTTCACACATGTCTCAGACTTCCAGAGAGGGGAGCATGTCAGTGCGTGCATCCGATTTCAGTTCCAGAGCGATTCACTCGATGAGTCCTTCATACTTAGTCGTTTTTTGGAAAAATTTTCACTTTTTCAAAATTTCACTTTTTTGTGAAAATCTCTGCTAAATGAGGTTATAGTATGTTAGAGGGCATCCCAGGAGTGCTAAAAATGTGTGGGTAAAATATATATCCCTTGGGGGGAAATTTGAAAAAAAGTTGAAATTTTTTTTTTTTCTGGACTTAGAAAATTTAAACACATGTCTCAGACTTCCAGAGAGGGGAGCATGTCAGTGCGCGCATCCGATTTCAGTTCCAGAGCGATTCACCCGATGAGTCCTTCATACTTAGTCGTTTTTTGCAAAATTTCTGACTTTTTGAAAATTTCACTTTTTTGTGAAAATCTCAGCTAAATGAGGTTATAGTATGTTAGAGGGCATCCCAGGAGGGCTCCAAATGTGTGGGTAAAATATATATCACTTGGGGGGAAATTTGAAAAAAAGTTGAAAAATTTTTTTTTTCTGGACTTAGAAAATTTAAACACATGTTTCAGACTTCCAGAGAGGGGAGCATGTCAGTGCATGCATCCGATTTCAGTTCCAGAGCGATTCACCCGATGAGTCCTTCATACTTAGTCGTTTTTTGCAAAATTTCTGACTTTTTGAAAATTTCACTTTTTTGTGAAAATCTCCGCTAAATGAGGTTATAGTATGTTAGAGGACATCCCAGGAGGGCTCCAAATGTGTGGGTAAAATATATATCCCTTGGGGGGAAATTTGAAAAAAAGTTGAATAATTTTTTTTTTCTGGACTTAGAAAATTTTCACACATGTCTCAGACTGCCAGAGAGGGGAGCATGTCAGTGCGCACATCCGATTTCAGTTCCAGAGCAATTCACCCGATGAGTCCTTCATACTTAGTCGTTTTTTGGAAAAATTTTCACTTTTTGAAAATTTCACTTTTTTGTGAAAATCTCTGCTAAATGACGTTATAGTATGTTAGAGGGCATCGCAGGAGGGCTCCAAATGTGTGGGTAAAATATATGTCCCTTGGGGGGAAATTTGAAAAAAAGTTGAAAATTATTTTTTTTCTGGACTTAGAAAATTTTCACACATGTCTCAGACTTCCAGAGAGGGGAGCATGTCAGTGCGTGCATCCGATTTCAGTTCCAGAGCGATTCACTCGATGAGTCCTTCATACTTAGTCGTTTTTTGGAAAAATTTTCACTTTTTCAAAATTTCACTTTTTTGTGAAAATCTCTGCTAAATGAGGTTATAGTATGTTAGAGGGCATCCCAGGAGTGCTCCAAATGTGTGGGTAAAATATATATCCCTTGGGGGGAAATTTGAAAAAAAGTTGAAATTTTTTTTTTTTCTGGACTTAGAAAATTTAAACACATGTCTCAGACTTCCAGAGAGGGGAGCATGTCAGTGCGCGCATCCGATTTCAGTTCCAGAGCGATTCACCCGATGAGTCCTTCATACTTAGTCGTTTTTTGCAAAATTTCTGACTTTTTGAAAATTTCACTTTTTTGTGAAAATCTCCGCTAAATGAGGTTATAGTATGTTAGAGGGCATCCCAGGAGGGCTCCAAATGTGTGGGTAAAATATATATCCCTTGGGGGGAAATTTGAAAAAAAGTTGAAAAATTTTTTTTTTCTGGACTTAGAAAATTTAAACACATGTTTCAGACTTCCAGAGAGGGGAGCATGTCAGTGCATGCATCCGATTTCAGTTCCAGAGCGATTCACCCGATGAGTCCTTCATACTTAGTCGTTTTTTGCAAAATTTCTGACTTTTTGAGAATTTCACTTTTTTGTGAAAATCTTTGCTAAATGAGGTTATAGTATGTTAGAGGGCATCCCAGGAGGGCTCCAAATGTGTGGGTAAAATATATATCCCTTGGGGGGAAACTTGAAAAAAGTTGAAAAAAATTTTTTTTCTGGACTTAGAAAATTTAAACACATGTCTCAGACTTCCAGAGAGGGGAGCATGTCAGTGCGTGCATCCGATTTCAGTTCCAGAGCGATTCACCCGAGGAGTCCTTCATACTTAGTCGTTTTTTGGAAAAATTTTCACTTTTTGAAAATTTCACTTTTTTGTGAAAATCTCCGCTAAATGAGGTTATAATATGTTAGAGGGCATCCCAGGAGGGCTCCAAATGTGTGGGTAAAATATATATCCCTTGGGGGGAAATTTGAAAAAAAGTTGAAAAAATTTTTTTTTCTGGACTTAGAAAATTTTCACACATGTCTTAGACTTCCAGAGAGGGGAGAATGTCTGTAAGTGCATCCGATTTCAGTTCCAGAGCGTTTCACCCGATGAGTCCTTCATACTTAGTCGTTTTTTGGAAAAATTTTCACTTTTTGAAAATTTCACTTTTTTGTGAAAATCTCTGCTAAATGAGGTTATAGTATGTTAGAGGGCATCGCAGGAGGGCTCCAAATGTGTGGGTAAAATATATGTCCCTTGGGGGGAAATTTGAAAAAAAGTTGAAAATTATTTTTTTTCTGGACTTAGAAAATTTTCACACATGTCTCAGACTTCCAGAGAGGGGAGCATGTCAGTGCGTGCATCCGATTTCAGTTCCAGAGCGATTCACTCGATGAGTCCTTCATACTTAGTCGTTTTTTGGAAAAATTTTCACTTTTTCAAAATTTCACTTTTTTGTGAAAATCTCTGCTAAATGAGGTTATAGTATGTTAGAGGGCATCCCAGGAGTGCTCCAAATGTGTGGGTAAAATATATATCCCTTGGGGGGAAATTTGAAAAAAAGTTGAAAATTTTTTTTTTTCTGGACTTAGAAAATTTAAACACATGTTTCAGACTTCCAGAGAGGGGAGCATGTCAGTGCATGCATCCGATTTCAGTTCCAGAGCGATTCACCCGATGAGTCCTTCATACTTAGTCGTTTTTTGCAAAATTTCTGACTTTTTGAAAATTTCACTTTTTTGTGAAAATCTCCGCTAAATGAGGTTATAGTATGTTAGAGGGCATCCCAGGAGGGCTCCAAATGTGTGGGTAAAATATATATCCCTTGGGGGGAAATTTGAAAAAAAGTTGAAAATTTTTTTTTTTCTGGACTTAGAAAATTTAAACACATGTTTCAGACTTCCAGAGAGGGGAGCATGTCAGTGCATGCATCCGATTTCAGTTCCAGAGCGATTCACCCGATGAGTCCTTCATACTTAGTCGTTTTTTGCAAAATTTCTGACTTTTTGAAAATTTCACTTTTTTGTGAAAATCTCCGCTAAATAAGGTTATAGTATGTTAGAGGACATCCCAGGAGGGCTCCAAATGTGTGGGTAAAATATATATCCCTTGGGGGGAAATTTGAAAAAAAGTTGAATAATTTTTTTTTTCTGGACTTAGAAAATTTTCACACATGTCTCAGACTGCCAGAGAGGGGAGCATGTCAGTGCGCACATCCGATTTCAGTTCCAGAGCAATTCACCCGATGAGTCCTTCATACTTAGTCGTTTTTTGGAAAAATTTTCACTTTTTGAAAATTTCACTTTTTTGTGAAAATCTCTGCTAAATGACGTTATAGTATGTTAGAGGGCATCGCAGGAGGGCTCCAAATGTGTGGGTAAAATATATGTCCCTTGGGGGGAAATTTGAAAAAAAGTTGAAAATTATTTTTTTTCTGGACTTAGAAAATTTTCACACATGTCTCAGACTTCCAGAGAGGGGAGCATGTCAGTGCGTGCATCCGATTTCAGTTCCAGAGCGATTCACTCGATGAGTCCTTCATACTTAGTCGTTTTTTGGAAAAATTTTCACTTTTTCAAAATTTCACTTTTTTGTGAAAATCTCTGCTAAATGAGGTTATAGTATGTTAGAGGGCATCCAAGGAGTGCTCCAAATGTGTGGGTAAAATATATATCCCTTGGGGGGAAATTTGAAAAAAAGTTGAATAATTTTTTTTTTCTGGACTTAGAAAATTTTCACACATGTCTCAGACTGCCAGAGAGGGGAGCATGTCAGTGCGCACATCCGATTTCAGTTCCAGAGCAATTCACCCGATGAGTCCTTCATACTTAGTCGTTTTTTGGAAAAATTTTCACTTTTTGAAAATTTCACTTTTTTGTGAAAATCTCTGCTAAATGACGTTATAGTATGTTAGAGGGCATCGCAGGAGGGCTCCAAATGTGTGGGTAAAATATATGTCCCTTGGGGGGAAATTTGAAAAAAAGTTGAAAATTATTTTTTTTCTGGACTTAGAAAATTTTCACACATGTCTCAGACTTCCAGAGAGGGGAGCATGTCAGTGCGTGCATCCGATTTCAGTTCCAGAGCGATTCACTCGATGAGTCCTTCATACTTAGTCGTTTTTTGGAAAAATTTTCACTTTTTCAAAATTTCACTTTTTTGTGAAAATCTCTGCTAAATGAGGTTATAGTATGTTAGAGGGCATCCCAGGAGTGCTCCAAATGTGTGGGTAAAATATATATCCCTTGGGGGGAAATTTGAAAAAAAGTTGAAATTTTTTTTTTTTCTGGACTTAGAAAATTTAAACACATGTCTCAGACTTCCAGAGAGGGGAGCATGTCAGTGCGCGCATCCGATTTCAGTTCCAGAGCGATTCACCCGATGAGTCCTTCATACTTAGTCGTTTTTTGCAAAATTTCTGACTTTTTGAAAATTTCACTTTTTTGTGAAAATCTCCGCTAAATGAGGTTATAGTATGTTAGAGGGCATCCCAGGAGGGCTCCAAATGTGTGGGTAAAATATATATCCCTTGGGGGGAAATTTGAAAAAAGTTGAAAAATTTTTTTTTTCTGGACTTAGAAAATTTAAACACATGTTTCAGACTTCCAGAGAGGGGAGCATGTCAGTGCATGCATCCGATTTCAGTTCCAGAGCGATTCACCCGATGAGTCCTTCATACTTAGTTGTTTTTTGCAAAATTTCTGACTTTTTGAAAATTTCACTTTTTTGTGAAAATCTCCGCTAAATGAGGTTATAGTATGTTAGAGGACATCCCAGGAGGGCTCCAAATGTGTGGGTAAAATATATATCCCTTGGGGGGAAATTTGAAAAAAAGTTGAATAATTTTTTTTTTCTGGACTTAGAAAATTTTCACACATGTCTCAGACTGCCAGAGAGGGGAGCATGTCAGTGCGCACATCCGATTTCAGTTCCAGAGCAATTCACCCGATGAGTCCTTCATACTTAGTCGTTTTTTGGAAAAATTTTCACTTTTTGAAAATTTCACTTTTTTGTGAAAATCTCTGCTAAATGACGTTATAGTATGTTAGAGGGCATCGCAGGAGGGCTCCAAATGTGTGGGTAAAATATATGTCCCTTGGGGGGAAATTTGAAAAAAAGTTGAAAATTATTTTTTTTCTGGACTTAGAAAATTTTCACACATGTCTCAGACTTCCAGAGAGGGGAGCATGTCAGTGCGCGCATCCGATTTCAGTTCCAGAGCGATTCACCCGATGAGTCCTTCATACTTAGTCGTTTTTTGCAAAATTTCTGACTTTTTGAAAATTTCACTTTTTTGTGAAAATCTACGCTAAATGAGGTTTTAGTATGTTAGAGGGCATCCCAGGAGGGCTCCAAATGTGTGGGTAAAATATATATCCCTTGGGGGGAAATTTGAAAAAAAGTTGAAATTTTTTTTTTTTCTGGACTTAGAAAATTTAAACACATGTTTCAGACTTCCAGAGAGGGGAGCATGTCAGTGCATGCATCCGATTTCAGTTCCAGAGCGATTCACCCGATGAGTCCTTCATACTTAGTCGTTTTTTGCAAAATTTCTGACTTTTTGAAAATTTCACTTTTTTGTGAAAATCTCCGCTAAATGAGGTTATAGTATGTTAGAGGACATCCCAGGAGGGCTCCAAATGTGTGGGTAAAATATATATCCCTTGGGGCGAAATTTGAAAAAAAGTTGAAAATTTTTTTTTTCTGGACTTAGAAAATTTAAACACATGTTTCAGACTTCCAGAGAGGGGAGCATGTCAGTGCGCGCATCCGATTTCAGTTCCAGAGCGATTCACCAGATGAATCATTCATACTTAGTCGTTTTTTGGAAAAATTTTCACTTTTTGAAAATTTCACTTTTTTGTGAAAATCTCTGCTAAATGAGGTTATAGTATGTTAGAGGGCATCCCAGGAGGGCTCCAAATGTGTGGGTAAAATATATATCCCTTGGGGGGAAATTTGAAAAAAAGTAGAAATTTTTTTTTTTTCTGGACTTAGAAAATTTTCACACATGTCTCAGACTTCCAGAGAGGTGAGCATGTCAGTGCGTACATCCGATTTCAGTTCCAGAGCGATTCACCCGATGAGTCCTTCATACTTAGTCGTTTTTTGGAAAAATTTTCACTTTTTGAAAATTTCACTTTTTTGTGAAAATCTCTGCTAAATGAGGTTATAGTATGTTAGAGGGCATCCCAGGAGGGCTCCAAATGTGTGGGTAAAATATAAATCCCTTGGGGGGAAATTTGAAAAAAAGTTGAAAAATTTTTTTTTTCTGGACTTAGAAAATTTAAACACATGTCTCAGACTTCCAGAGAGGGGAGCATGTCAGTGCGCGCATCCGATTTTAGTTTCAGAGCGATTCACCAGATAAGTCCTTCATACTTAGTCGTTTTTTGGAAAAATTTTCACTTTTTGAAAATTTCACTTTTTTGTGAAAATCTCCGCTAAATGAGGTTATAGTATGTTAGAGGGCATCCCAGGAGGGCTCCAAATGTGTGGGTAAAATATATATCCCTTAGGGGGAAATTTGAAAAAAATTTGAAAATTTTTTTTTTCTGGACTTAGAAAATTTTCACACATGTCTCAGAATCCCAGAGAGGGGAGCATGTCAGTGCGCGCATCCGATTTCAGTTCCAGAGCGATTCAACAGATGAGTCCTTCATACTTTGTCGTTTTTTGGAAAAATTTTCACTTTTTGAAAATTTCACTTTTTTGTGAAAATATATGCTAAATGAGGTTATAGTATGTTAGAGGGCATCCCAGGAGGGCTCCAAATGTGTGGGTAAAATATATATCCCTTGAGGGGAGATTTGAAAAAAAGTTGAAAAATTTTTTTTTTCTGGACTTAGAAAATTTTCACACATGTCTCAGACTGCCAGAGAGGAGAGCATGTCAGTGCGCACATCCAATTTCAGTTCCAGAGCGATTCACCCGATGAGTCCTTCATACTTTGTAGTTTTTTGTAAAAATTTTCACTTTTTGAAAATTTCACTTTTTTGTGAAAATCTCTGCTAAATGAGGTTATAGTATGTTAGAGGGCATCGCAGGAGGGCTCCAAATGTGTGGGTAAAATATATATCCCTTGGGGGGAAATTTGAAAAAAAGTTGAAAACATTTTTTTTTCTGGACTTAGAAAATTTAAACACATGTCTCAGGCTTCCAGAGAGGGGAGCATGTCAGTGCACGCATCCGATTTCAGTTCCAGAGCAATTCACCTGATGAGTCCTTCATACTTAGTCGTTTTTTGCAAAATTTCTGACTTTTTGAAAATGTCACTTTTTTGTGAAAATCTCCGCTAAATGAGGTTATAGTATGTTAGAGGGCAACCCAGGAGGGCTCCAAATGTGTGGGTAAAATATATATCCCTTTGGGGGAAATTTGAAAAAAAGTTGAATAATTTTTTTTTTCTGGACTTAGAAAATTTTCACACATGTCTCAGACTGCCAGAGAGGGGAGCATGTCAGTGCGCACATCCGATTTCAGTTCCAGAGCGATTCACCCGATGAGTCCTTCATACTTAGTCGTTTTTTGCAAAATTTCTGACTTTTTGAGAATTTCACTTTTTTGTGAAAATCTTTGCTAAATGAGGTTATAGTATGTTAGAGGGCATCCCAGGAGGGCTCCAAATGTGTGGGTAAAATATATATCCCTTGGGGGGAAATTTGAAAAAAGTTGAAAAAATTTTTTTTTCTGGACTTAGAAAATTTAAACACATGTCTCAGACTTCCAGAGAGGGGAGCATGTCAGTGCGTGCATCCGATTTCAGTTCCAGAGCGATTCACCCGAGGAGTCCTTCATACTTAGTCGTTTTTTGGAAAAATTTTCACTTTTTGAAAATTTCACTTTTTTGTGAAAATCTCCGCTAAATGAGGTTATAATATGTTAGAGGGCATCCCAGGAGGGCTCCAAATGTGTGGGTAAAATATATATCCCTTGGTGGGAAATTTGAAAAAAAGTTGAAAAATTTTTTTTTTCTGGACTTAGAAAATTTTCACACATGTCTCAGACTGCCAGAGAGGGGAGCATGTCAGTGCGCACATCCGATTTCAGTTCCAGAGCGATTCACCCAATGAGTCCTTCATACTTAGTCGTTTTTTGCAAAATTTCTGACTTTTTGAAAATTTCACTTTTTTGTGAAAATCTCCGCTAAATGAGGTTATAGTATGTTAGAGGACATCCCAGGAGGGCTCCAAATGTGTGGGTAAAATATATATCCCTTGGGGGGAAATTTGAAAAAAAGTTGAATAATTTTTTTTTTCTGGACTTAGAAAATTTTCACACATGTCTCAGACTGCCAGAGAGGGGAGCATGTCAGTGCGCACATCCGATTTCAGTTCCAGAGCAATTCACCCGATGAGTCCTTCATACTTAGTCGTTTTTTGGAAAAATTTTCACTTTTTGAAAATTTCACTTTTTTGTGAAAATCTCTGCTAAATGACGTTATACTATGTTAGAGGGCATCGCAGGAGGGCTCCAAATGTGTGGGTAAAATATATGTCCCTTGGGGGGAAATTTGAAAAAAAGTTGAAAATTATTTTTTTTCTGGACTTAGAAAATTTTCACACATGTCTCAGACTTCCAGAGAGGGGAGCATGTCAGTGCGTGCATCCGATTTCAGTTCCAGAGCGATTCACTCGATGAGTCCTTCATACTTAGTCGTTTTTTGGAAAAATTTTCACTTTTTCAAAATTTCACTTTTTTGTGAAAATCTCTGCTAAATGAGGTTATAGTATGTTAGAGGGCATCCCAGGAGTGCTCCAAATGTGTGGGTAAAATATATATCCCTTGGGGGGAAATTTGAAAAAAAGTTGAAATTTTTTTTTTTCTGGACTTAGAAAATTTAAACACATGTCTCAGACTTCCAGAGAGGGGAGCATGTCAGTGCGCGCATCCGATTTCAGTTCCAGAGCGATTCACCCGATGAGTCCTTCATACTTAGTCGTTTTTTGCAAAATTTCTGACTTTTTGAAAATTTCACTTTTTTGTGAAAATCTCCGCTAAATGAGGTTATAGTATGTTAGAGGGCATCCCAGGAGGGCTCCAAATGTGTGGGTAAAATATATATCCCTTGGGGGGAAATTTGAAAAAAAGTTGAAATTTTTTTTTTTCTGGACTTAGAAAATTTAAACACATGTCTCAGACTTCCAGAGAGGGGAGCATGTCAGTGCGCGCATCCGATTTCAGTTTCAAAGCGATTCACCAGATGAGTCCTTCATACTTAGTCGTTTTTTGGAAAAATTTTCACTTTTTGAAAATTTCACTTTTTTGTGAAAATCTCCGCTAAATGAGGTTATAGTATTTTAGAGGGCATCCCAGGAGGGCTCCAAATGTGTGGGTAAAATATATATCCCTTGGGGGGAAATTTGAAAAAAATTTGAAAATTTTTTTTTTCTGGACTTAGAAAATTTTCACACATGTCTCAGAATCCCAGAGAGGGGAGCATGTCAGTGCGCGCATCCGATTTCAGTTCCAGAGCGATTCACCCGATGAGTCCTTCATACTTAGTCGTTTTTTGCAAAATTTCTGACTTTTTGAAAATTTCACTTTTTTGTGAAAATCTACGCTAAATGAGGTTTTAGTATGTTAGAGGGCATCCCAGGAGGGCTCCAAATGTGTGGGTAAAATATATATCCCTTGGGGGGAAATTTGAAAAAAAGTTGAAATTTTTTTTTTTTCTGGACTTAGAAAATTTAAACACATGTTTCAGACTTCCAGAGAGGGGAGCATGTCAGTGCATGCATCCGATTTCAGTTCCAGAGCGATTCACCCGATGAGTCCTTCATACTTAGTCGTTTTTTGCAAAATTTCTGACTTTTTGAAAATTTCACTTTTTTGTGAAAATCTCCGCTAAATGAGGTTATAGTATGTTAGAGGACATCCCAGGAGGGCTCCAAATGTGTGGGTAAAATATATATCCCTTGGGGCGAAATTTGAAAAAAAGTTGAAAATTTTTTTTTTCTGGACTTAGAAAATTTAAACACATGTTTCAGACTTCCAGAGAGGGGAGCATGTCAGTGCGCGCATCCGATTTCAGTTCCAGAGCGATTCACCAGATGAATCATTCATACTTAGTCGTTTTTTGGAAAAATTTTCACTTTTTGAAAATTTCACTTTTTTGTGAAAATCTCTGCTAAATGAGGTTATAGTATGTTAGAGGGCATCCCAGGAGGGCTCCAAATGTGTGGGTAAAATATATATCCCTTGGGGGGAAATTTGAAAAAAAGTAGAAATTTTTTTTTTTTCTGGACTTAGAAAATTTTCACACATGTCTCAGACTTCCAGAGAGGTGAGCATGTCAGTGCGTACATCCGATTTCAGTTCCAGAGCGATTCACCCGATGAGTCCTTCATACTTAGTCGTTTTTTGGAAAAATTTTCACTTTTTGAAAATTTCACTTTTTTGTGAAAATCTCTGCTAAATGAGGTTATAGTATGTTAGAGGGCATCCCAGGAGGGCTCCAAATGTGTGGGTAAAATATAAATCCCTTGGGGGGAAATTTGAAAAAAAGTTGAAAAATTTTTTTTTTCTGGACTTAGAAAATTTAAACACATGTCTCAGACTTCCAGAGAGGGGAGCATGTCAGTGCGCGCATCCGATTTTAGTTTCAGAGCGATTCACCAGATAAGTCCTTCATACTTAGTCGTTTTTTGGAAAAATTTTCACTTTTTGAAAATTTCACTTTTTTGTGAAAATCTCCGCTAAATGAGGTTATAGTATGTTAGAGGGCATCCCAGGAGGGCTCCAAATGTGTGGGTAAAATATATATCCCTTAGGGGGAAATTTGAAAAAAATTTGAAAATTTTTTTTTTCTGGACTTAGAAAATTTTCACACATGTCTCAGAATCCCAGAGAGGGGAGCATGTCAGTGCGCGCATCCGATTTCAGTTCCAGAGCGATTCAACAGATGAGTCCTTCATACTTTGTCGTTTTTTGGAAAAATTTTCACTTTTTGAAAATTTCACTTTTTTGTGAAAATATATGCTAAATGAGGTTATAGTATGTTAGAGGGCATCCCAGGAGGGCTCCAAATGTGTGGGTAAAATATATATCCCTTGAGGGGAGATTTGAAAAAAAGTTGAAAAATTTTTTTTTTCTGGACTTAGAAAATTTTCACACATGTCTCAGACTGCCAGAGAGGAGAGCATGTCAGTGCGCACATCCAATTTCAGTTCCAGAGCGATTCACCCGATGAGTCCTTCATACTTTGTAGTTTTTTGTAAAAATTTTCACTTTTTGAAAATTTCACTTTTTTGTGAAAATCTCTGCTAAATGAGGTTATAGTATGTTAGAGGGCATCGCAGGAGGGCTCCAAATGTGTGGGTAAAATATATATCCCTTGGGGGGAAATTTGAAAAAAAGTTGAAAACATTTTTTTTTCTGGACTTAGAAAATTTAAACACATGTCTCAGGCTTCCAGAGAGGGGAGCATGTCAGTGCACGCATCCGATTTCAGTTCCAGAGCAATTCACCTGATGAGTCCTTCATACTTAGTCGTTTTTTGCAAAATTTCTGACTTTTTGAAAATGTCACTTTTTTGTGAAAATCTCCGCTAAATGAGGTTATAGTATGTTAGAGGGCAACCCAGGAGGGCTCCAAATGTGTGGGTAAAATATATATCCCTTTGGGGGAAATTTGAAAAAAAGTTGAATAATTTTTTTTTTCTGGACTTAGAAAATTTTCACACATGTCTCAGACTGCCAGAGAGGGGAGCATGTCAGTGCGCACATCCGATTTCAGTTCCAGAGCGATTCACCCGATGAGTCCTTCATACTTAGTCGTTTTTTGCAAAATTTCTGACTTTTTGAGAATTTCACTTTTTTGTGAAAATCTTTGCTAAATGAGGTTATAGTATGTTAGAGGGCATCCCAGGAGGGCTCCAAATGTGTGGGTAAAATATATATCCCTTGGGGGGAAATTTGAAAAAAGTTGAAAAAATTTTTTTTTCTGGACTTAGAAAATTTAAACACATGTCTCAGACTTCCAGAGAGGGGAGCATGTCAGTGCGTGCATCCGATTTCAGTTCCAGAGCGATTCACCCGAGGAGTCCTTCATACTTAGTCGTTTTTTGGAAAAATTTTCACTTTTTGAAAATTTCACTTTTTTGTGAAAATCTCCGCTAAATGAGGTTATAATATGTTAGAGGGCATCCCAGGAGGGCTCCAAATGTGTGGGTAAAATATATATCCCTTGGTGGGAAATTTGAAAAAAAGTTGAAAAATTTTTTTTTTCTGGACTTAGAAAATTTTCACACATGTCTCAGACTGCCAGAGAGGGGAGCATGTCAGTGCGCACATCCGATTTCAGTTCCAGAGCGATTCACCCAATGAGTCCTTCATACTTAGTCGTTTTTTGCAAAATTTCTGACTTTTTGAAAATTTCACTTTTTTGTGAAAATCTCCGCTAAATGAGGTTATAGTATGTTAGAGGACATCCCAGGAGGGCTCCAAATGTGTGGGTAAAATATATATCCCTTGGGGGGAAATTTGAAAAAAAGTTGAATAATTTTTTTTTTCTGGACTTAGAAAATTTTCACACATGTCTCAGACTGCCAGAGAGGGGAGCATGTCAGTGCGCACATCCGATTTCAGTTCCAGAGCAATTCACCCGATGAGTCCTTCATACTTAGTCGTTTTTTGGAAAAATTTTCACTTTTTGAAAATTTCACTTTTTTGTGAAAATCTCTGCTAAATGACGTTATACTATGTTAGAGGGCATCGCAGGAGGGCTCCAAATGTGTGGGTAAAATATATGTCCCTTGGGGGGAAATTTGAAAAAAAGTTGAAAATTATTTTTTTTCTGGACTTAGAAAATTTTCACACATGTCTCAGACTTCCAGAGAGGGGAGCATGTCAGTGCGTGCATCCGATTTCAGTTCCAGAGCGATTCACTCGATGAGTCCTTCATACTTAGTCGTTTTTTGGAAAAATTTTCACTTTTTCAAAATTTCACTTTTTTGTGAAAATCTCTGCTAAATGAGGTTATAGTATGTTAGAGGGCATCCCAGGAGTGCTCCAAATGTGTGGGTAAAATATATATCCCTTGGGGGGAAATTTGAAAAAAAGTTGAAATTTTTTTTTTTCTGGACTTAGAAAATTTAAACACATGTCTCAGACTTCCAGAGAGGGGAGCATGTCAGTGCGCGCATCCGATTTCAGTTCCAGAGCGATTCACCCGATGAGTCCTTCATACTTAGTCGTTTTTTGCAAAATTTCTGACTTTTTGAAAATTTCACTTTTTTGTGAAAATCTCCGCTAAATGAGGTTATAGTATGTTAGAGGGCATCCCAGGAGGGCTCCAAATGTGTGGGTAAAATATATATCCCTTGGGGGGAAATTTGAAAAAAAGTTGAAATTTTTTTTTTTCTGGACTTAGAAAATTTAAACACATGTCTCAGACTTCCAGAGAGGGGAGCATGTCAGTGCGCGCATCCGATTTCAGTTTCAAAGCGATTCACCAGATGAGTCCTTCATACTTAGTCGTTTTTTGGAAAAATTTTCACTTTTTGAAAATTTCACTTTTTTGTGAAAATCTCCGCTAAATGAGGTTATAGTATTTTAGAGGGCATCCCAGGAGGGCTCCAAATGTGTGGGTAAAATATATATCCCTTGGGGGGAAATTTGAAAAAAATTTGAAAATTTTTTTTTTCTGGACTTAGAAAATTTTCACACATGTCTCAGAATCCCAGAGAGGGGAGCATGTCAGTGCGCGCATCCGATTTCAGTTCCAGAGCGATTCAACAGATGAGTCCTTCATACTTTGTCGTTTTTTGGAAAAATTTTCACTTTTTGAAAATTTCACTTTTTTGTGAAAATATATGCTAAATGAGGTTATAGTATGTTAGAGGGCATCCCAGGAGGGCTCCAAATGTGTGGGTAAAATATATATCCCTTGAGGGGAGATTTGAAAAAAAGTTGAAAAATTTTTTTTTTCTGGACTTAGAAAATTTTCACACATGTCTCAGACTGCCAGAGAGGAGAGCATGTCAGTGCGCACATCCAATTTCAGTTCCAGAGCGATTCACCCGATGAGTCCTTCATACTTTGTAGTTTTTTGTAAAAATTTTCACTTTTTGAAAATTTCACTTTTTTGTGAAAATCTCTGCTAAATGAGGTTATAGTATGTTAGAGGGCATCGCAGGAGGGCTCCAAATGTGTGGGTAAAATATATATCCCTTGGGGGGAAATTTGAAAAAAAGTTGAAAACATTTTTTTTTCTGGACTTAGAAAATTTAAACACATGTCTCAGACTTCCAGAGAGGGGAGCATGTCAGTGCACGCATCCGATTTCAGTTCCAGAGCAATTCACCTGATGAGTCCTTCATACTTAGTCGTTTTTTGCAAAATTTCTGACTTTTTGAAAATTTCACTTTTTTGTGAAAATCTCCGCTAAATGAGGTTATAGTATGTTAGAGGGCAACCCAGGAGGGCTCCAAATGTGTGGGTAAAATATATATCCCTTTGGGGGAAATTTGAAAAAAAGTTGAATAATTTTTTTTTTCTGGACTTAGAAAATTTTCACACATGTCTCAGACTGCCAGAGAGGGGAGCATGTCAGTGCGCACATCCGATTTCAGTTCCAGAGCGATTCACCCGATGAGTCCTTCATACTTAGTCGTTTTTTGCAAAATTTCTGACTTTTTGAGAATTTCACTTTTTTGTGAAAATCTTTGCTAAATGAGGTTATAGTATGTTAGAGGGCATCCCAGGAGGGCTCCAAATGTGTGGGTAAAATATATATCCCTTGGGGGGAAATTTGAAAAAAGTTGAAAAATTTTTTTTTTCTGGACTTAGAAAATTTAAACACATGTCTCAGACTTCCAGAGAGGGGAGCATGTCAGTGCGTGCATCCGATTTCAGTTCCAGAGCGATTCACCCGAGGAGTCCTTCATACTTAGTCGTTTTTTGGAAAAATTTTCACTTTTTGAAAATTTCACTTTTTTGTGAAAATCTCCGCTAAATGAGGTTATAATATGTTAGAGGGCATCCCAGGAGGGCTCCAAATGTGTGGGTAAAATATATATCCCTTGGGGGGAAATTTGAAAAAAAGTTGAAAATTTTTTTTTTTCTGGACTTAGAAAATTTTCACACATGTCTCAGACTTCCAGAGAGGGGAGCATGTCAGTGCGCGCATCCGATTTCAGTTCCAGAGCGATTCACCCGATGAGTCCTTCATACTTAGTCGTTTTTTGCAAAATTTCTGACTTTTTGAAAATTTCACTTTTTTGTGAAAATCTCCGTTAAATGAGGTTATAGTATGTTAGAGGGCATCCCAGGAGGGCTCCAAATGTGTGGGTAAAATATATATCCCTTGGGGGGAAATTTTAAAAAAAGTTGAAAAATTTTTTTTTTCTGGACTTAGAAAATTTAAACACATGTTTCAGACTTCCAGAGAGGGGAGCATGTCAGTGCATGCATCCGATTTCAGTTCCAGAGCGATTCACCCGATGAGTCCTTCATACTTAGTCGTTTTTTGCAAAATTTCTGACTTTTTGAAAATTTCACTTTTTTGTGAAAATCTCCGCTAAATGAGGTTATAGTATGTTAGAGGACATCCCAGGAGGGCTCCAAATGTGTGGGTAAAATATATATCCCTTTGGGGGAAATTTGAAAAAAAGTTGAATAATTTTTTTTTTCTGGACTTAGAAAATTTTCACACATGTCTCAGACTGCCAGAGAGGGGAGCATGTCAGTGCGCACATCCGATTTCAGTTCCAGAGCGATTCACCCGATGAGTCCTTCATACTTAGTCGTTTTTTGCAAAATTTCTGACTTTTTGAGAATTTCACTTTTTTGTGAAAATCTTTGCTAAATGAGGTTATAGTATGTTAGAGGGCATCCCAGGAGGGCTCCAAATGTGTGGGTAAAATATATATCCCTTGGGGGGAAATTTGAAAAAAGTTGAAAAAAATTTTTTTTCTGGACTTAGAAAATTTAAACACATGTCTCAGACTTCCAGAGAGGGGAGCATGTCAGTGCGTGCATCCGATTTCAGTTCCAGAGCGATTCACCCGAGGAGTCCTTCATACTTAGTCGTTTTTTGGAAAAATTTTCACTTTTTGAAAATTTCACTTTTTTGTGAAAATCTCTGCTAAATGACGTTATAGTATGTTAGAGGGCATCGCAGGAGGGCTCCACATGTGTGGGTAAAATATATGTCCCTTGGGGGGAAATTTGAAAAAAAGTTGAAAATTATTTTTTTTCTGGACTTAGAAAATTTTCACACATGTCTCAGACTTCCAGAGAGGGGAGCATGTCAGTGCGCGCATCCGATTTCAGTTCCAGAGCGATTCACCCGATGAGTCCTTCATACTTAGTCGTTTTTTGCAAAATTTCTGACTTTTTGAAAATTTCACTTTTTTGTGAAAATCTCTGCTAAATGAGGTTATAGTATGTTAGAGGGCATCCCAGGAGGGCTCCAAATGTGTGGGTAAAATATATATCCCTTGGGGGGAAATTTGAAAAAAAGTAGAAATTTTTTTTTTTCTGGACTTAGAAAATTTTCACACATGTCTCAGACTTCCAGAGAGGTGAGCATGTCAGTGCGTGCATCCGATTTCAGTTCCAGAGCGATTCACCCGATGAGTCCTTCATACTTAGTCGTTTTTTGGAAAAATTTTCACTTTTTCAAAATTTCACTTTTTTGTGAAAATCTCTGCTAAATGAGGTTATAGTATGTTAGAGGGCATCCCAGGAGTGCTCCAAATGTGTGGGTAAAATATATATCCCTTGGGGGGAAATTTGAAAAAAAGTTGAAATTTTTTTTTTTTCTGGACTTAGAAAATTTAAACACATGTCTCAGACTTCCAGAGAGGGGAGCATGTCAGTGCGCGCATCCGATTTCAGTTCCAGAGCGATTAACCCGATGAGTCCTTCATACTTAGTAGTTTTTTGCAAAATTTCTGACTTTTTGAGAATTTCACTTTTTTGTGAAAATCTTTGCTAAATGAGGTTATAGTATGTTAGAGCGCATCCCAGGAGGGCTCCAAATGTGTGGGTAAAATATATATCCCTTGGGGGGAAATTTGAAAAAAGTTGAAACATTTTTTTTTTCTGGACTTAGAAAATTTAAACACATGTCTCAGACTTCCAGAGAGGGGAGCATGTCAGTGCGTGCATCCGATTTCAGTTCCAGAGCGATTCACCCGAGGAGTCCTTCATACTTAGTCGTTTTTTGGAAAAATTTTCACTTTTTGAAAATTTCACTTTTTTGTGAAAATCTCCGCTAAATGAGGTTATAATATGTTAGAGGGCATCCCAGGAGGGCTCCAAATGTGTGGGTAAAATATATATCCCTTGGGGGGAAATTTGAAAAAAAGTTGAAAATTTTTTTTTTTCTGGACTTAGAAAATTTTCACACATGTCTCAGACTTCCAGAGAGGGGAGCATGTCAGTGCGCGCATCCGATTTCAGTTCCAGAGCGATTCACCCGATGAGTCCTTCATACTTAGTCGTTTTTTGCAAAATTTCTGACTTTTTGAAAATTTCACTTTTTTGTGAAAATCTCCGTTAAATGAGGTTATAGTATGTTAGAGGGCATCCCAGGAGGGCTCCAAATGTGTGGGTAAAATATATATCCCTTGGGGGGAAATTTTAAAAAAAGTTGAAAAATTTTTTTTTTCTGGACTTAGAAAATTTAAACACATGTTTCAGACTTCCAGAGAGGGGAGCATGTCAGTGCATGCATCCGATTTCAGTTCCAGAGCGATTCACCCGATGAGTCCTTCATACTTAGTCGTTTTTTGCAAAATTTCTGACTTTTTGAAAATTTCACTTTTTTGTGAAAATCTCCGCTAAATGAGGTTATAGTATGTTAGAGGACATCCCAGGAGGGCTCCAAATGTGTGGGTAAAATATATATCCCTTTGGGGGAAATTTGAAAAAAAGTTGAATAATTTTTTTTTTCTGGACTTAGAAAATTTTCACACATGTCTCAGACTGCCAGAGAGGGGAGCATGTCAGTGCGCACATCCGATTTCAGTTCCAGAGCGATTCACCCGATGAGTCCTTCATACTTAGTCGTTTTTTGCAAAATTTCTGACTTTTTGAGAATTTCACTTTTTTGTGAAAATCTTTGCTAAATGAGGTTATAGTATGTTAGAGGGCATCCCAGGAGGGCTCCAAATGTGTGGGTAAAATATATATCCCTTGGGGGGAAATTTGAAAAAAGTTGAAAAAAATTTTTTTTCTGGACTTAGAAAATTTAAACACATGTCTCAGACTTCCAGAGAGGGGAGCATGTCAGTGCGTGCATCCGATTTCAGTTCCAGAGCGATTCACCCGAGGAGTCCTTCATACTTAGTCGTTTTTTGGAAAAATTTTCACTTTTTGAAAATTTCACTTTTTTGTGAAAATCTCTGCTAAATGACGTTATAGTATGTTAGAGGGCATCGCAGGAGGGCTCCACATGTGTGGGTAAAATATATGTCCCTTGGGGGGAAATTTGAAAAAAAGTTGAAAATTATTTTTTTTCTGGACTTAGAAAATTTTCACACATGTCTCAGACTTCCAGAGAGGGGAGCATGTCAGTGCGCGCATCCGATTTCAGTTCCAGAGCGATTCACCCGATGAGTCCTTCATACTTAGTCGTTTTTTGCAAAATTTCTGACTTTTTGAAAATTTCACTTTTTTGTGAAAATCTCTGCTAAATGAGGTTATAGTATGTTAGAGGGCATCCCAGGAGGGCTCCAAATGTGTGGGTAAAATATATATCCCTTGGGGGGAAATTTGAAAAAAAGTAGAAATTTTTTTTTTTCTGGACTTAGAAAATTTTCACACATGTCTCAGACTTCCAGAGAGGTGAGCATGTCAGTGCGTGCATCCGATTTCAGTTCCAGAGCGATTCACCCGATGAGTCCTTCATACTTAGTCGTTTTTTGGAAAAATTTTCACTTTTTCAAAATTTCACTTTTTTGTGAAAATCTCTGCTAAATGAGGTTATAGTATGTTAGAGGGCATCCCAGGAGTGCTCCAAATGTGTGGGTAAAATATATATCCCTTGGGGGGAAATTTGAAAAAAAGTTGAAATTTTTTTTTTTTCTGGACTTAGAAAATTTAAACACATGTCTCAGACTTCCAGAGAGGGGAGCATGTCAGTGCGCGCATCCGATTTCAGTTCCAGAGCGATTAACCCGATGAGTCCTTCATACTTAGTAGTTTTTTGCAAAATTTCTGACTTTTTGAGAATTTCACTTTTTTGTGAAAATCTTTGCTAAATGAGGTTATAGTATGTTAGAGCGCATCCCAGGAGGGCTCCAAATGTGTGGGTAAAATATATATCCCTTGGGGGGAAATTTGAAAAAAGTTGAAACATTTTTTTTTTCTGGACTTAGAAAATTTAAACACATGTCTCAGACTTCCAGAGAGGGGAGCATGTCAGTGCGTGCATCCGATTTCAGTTCCAGAGCGATTCACCCGAGGAGTCCTTCATACTTAGTCGTTTTTTGGAAAAATTTTCACTTTTTGAAAATTTCACTTTTTTGTGAAAATCTCTGCTAAATGAGGTTATAGTATGTTAGAGGGCATCGCAGGAGGGCTCCAAATGTGTGGGTAAAATATATGTCCCTTGGGGGGAAATTTGAAAAAAAGTTGAAAATTATTTTTTTTCTGGACTTAGAAAATTTTCACACATGTCTCAGACTTCCAGAGAGGGGAGCATGTCAGTGCGTGCATCCGATTTCAGTTCCAGAGCGATTCACTCGATGAGTCCTTCATACTTAGTCGTTTTTTGGAAAAATTTTCACTTTTTCAAAATTTCACTTTTTTGTGAAAATCTCTGCTAAATGAGGTTATAGTATGTTAGAGGGCATCCCAGGAGTGCTAAAAATGTGTGGGTAAAATATATATCCCTTGGGGGGAAATTTGAAAAAAAGTTGAAATTTTTTTTTTCTGGACTTAGAAAATTTAAACACATGTATCAGACTTCCAGAGAGGGGAGCATGTCAGTGCGCGCATCCGATTTCAGTTCCAGAGCGATTCACCCGATGAGTCCTTCATACTTAATCGTTTTTTGCAAAATTTCTGACATTTTGAAAATTTCACTTTTTTGTGAAAATCTCCGCTAAATGAGGTTATAGTATGTTAGAGGGCAACCCAGGAGGGCTCCAAATGTGTGGGTAAAATATATATCCCTTTGGGGGAAATTTGAAAAAAAGTTGAATAATTTTTTTTTTCTGGACTTAGAAAATTTAAACACATGTTTCAGACTTCCAGAGAGGGGAGCATGTCAGTGCGCGCATCCGATTTCAGTTCCAGAGCGATTCACCCGATGAGTCCTTCATACTTAGTCATTTTTTGCAAAATTTCTGACTTTTTGAAAATTTCACTTTTTTGTGAAAATCTCCGCTAAATGAGGTTATAGTATGTTAGAGGGCAACCCAGGAGGGCTCCAAATGTGTGGGTAAAATATATATCCCTTTGGGGGAAATTTGAAAAAAAGTTGAATAATTTTTTTTTTCTGGACTTAGAAAATTTTCACACATGTCTCAGACTGCCAGAGAGGGGAGCATGTCAGTGCGCACATCCGATTTCAGTTCCAGAGCGATTCACCCGATGAGTCCTTCATACTTAGTCGTTTTTTGCAAAATTTCTGACTTTTTGAGAATTTCACTTTTTTGTGAAAATCTTTGCTAAATGAGGTTATAGTATGTTAGAGGGCATCCCAGGAGGGCTCCAAATGTGTGGGTAAAATATATATCCCTTGGGGGGAAATTTGAAAAAAGTTGAAAAAATTTTTTTTTCTGGACTTAGAAAATTTAAACACATGTCTCAGACTTCCAGAGAGGGGAGCATGTCAGTGCGTGCATCCGATTTCAGTTCCAGAGCGATTCACCCGAGGAGTCCTTCATACTTAGTCGTTTTTTGGAAAAATTTTCACTTTTTGAAAATTTCACTTTTTTGTGAAAATCTCCGCTAAATGAGGTTATAATATGTTAGAGGGCATCCCAGGAGGGCTCCAAATGTGTGGGTAAAATATATATCCCTTGGGGGGAAATTTGAAAAAAAGTTGAAAAATTTTTTTTTTCTGGACTTAGAAAATTTTCACACATGTCTCAGACTGCCAGAGAGGGGAGCATGTCAGTGCGCACATCCGATTTCAGTTCCAGAGCGATTCACCCGATGAGTCCTTCATACTTAGTCGTTTTTTGCAAAATTTCTGACTTTTTGAAAATTTCACTTTTTTGTGAAAATCTCCGCTAAATGAGTTTATAGTATGTTAGAGGACATCCCAGGAGGGCTCCAAATGTGTGGGTAAAATATATATCCCTTGGGGGGAAATTTGAAAAAAAGTTGAATAATTTTTTTTTTCTGGACTTAGAAAATTTTCACACATGTCTCAGACTGCCAGAGAGGGGAGCATGTCAGTGCGCACATCCGATTTCAGTTCCAGAGCAATTCACCCGATGAGTCCTTCATACTTAGTCGTTTTTTGGAAAAATTTTCACTTTTTGAAAATTTCACTTTTTTGTGAAAATCTCTGCTAAATGACGTTATAGTATGTTAGAGGGCATCGCAGGAGGGCTCCAAATGTGTGGGTAAAATATATGTCCCTTGGGGGGAAATTTGAAAAAAAGTTGAAAATTATTTTTTTTCTGGACTTAGAAAATTTTCACACATGTCTCAGACTTCCAGAGAGGGGAGCATGTCAGTGCGTGCATCCGATTTCAGTTCCAGAGCGATTCACTCGATGAGTCCTTCATACTTAGTCGTTTTTTGGAAAAATTTTCACTTTTTCAAAATTTCACTTTTTTGTGAAAATCTCTGCTAAATGAGGTTATAGTATGTTAGAGGGCATCCCAGGAGTGCTCCAAATGTGTGGGTAAAATATATATCCCTTGGGGGGAAATTTGAAAAAAAGTTGAAATTTTTTTTTTTCTGGACTTAGAAAATTTAAACACATGTCTCAGACTTCCAGAGAGGGGAGCATGTCAGTGCGCGCATCCGATTTCAGTTCCAGAGCGATTCACCCGATGAGTCCTTCATACTTAGTCGTTTTTTGCAAAATTTCTGACTTTTTGAAAATTTCACTTTTTTGTGAAAATCTCCGCTAAATGAGGTTATAGTATGTTAGAGGGCATCCCAGGAGGGCTCCAAATGTGTGGGTAAAATATATATCCCTTGGGGGGAAATTTGAAAAAAAGTTGAAATTTTTTTTTTTCTGGACTTAGAAAATTTAAACACATGTCTCAGACTTCCAGAGAGGGGAGCATGTCAGTGCGCGCATCCGATTTCAGTTTCAAAGCGATTCACCAGATGAGTCCTTCATACTTAGTCGTTTTTTGGAAAAATTTTCACTTTTTGAAAATTTCACTTTTTTGTGAAAATCTCCGCTAAATGAGGTTATAGTATTTTAGAGGGCATCCCAGGAGGGCTCCAAATGTGTGGGTAAAATATATATCCCTTGGGGGGAAATTTGAAAAAAATTTGAAAATTTTTTTTTTCTGGACTTAGAAAATTTTCACACATGTCTCAGAATCCCAGAGAGGGGAGCATGTCAGTGCGCGCATCCGATTTCAGTTCCAGAGCGATTCAACAGATGAGTCCTTCATACTTTGTCGTTTTTTGGAAAAATTTTCACTTTTTGAAAATTTCACTTTTTTGTGAAAATATATGCTAAATGAGGTTATAGTATGTTAGAGGGCATCCCAGGAGGGCTCCAAATGTGTGGGTAAAATATATATCCCTTGAGGGGAGATTTGAAAAAAAGTTGAAAAATTTTTTTTTTCTGGACTTAGAAAATTTTCACACATGTCTCAGACTGCCAGAGAGGAGAGCATGTCAGTGCGCACATCCAATTTCAGTTCCAGAGCGATTCACCCGATGAGTCCTTCATACTTTGTAGTTTTTTGTAAAAATTTTCACTTTTTGAAAATTTCACTTTTTTGTGAAAATCTCTGCTAAATGAGGTTATAGTATGTTAGAGGGCATCGCAGGAGGGCTCCAAATGTGTGGGTAAAATATATATCCCTTGGGGGGAAATTTGAAAAAAAGTTGAAAACATTTTTTTTTCTGGACTTAGAAAATTTAAACACATGTCTCAGACTTCCAGAGAGGGGAGCATGTCAGTGCACGCATCCGATTTCAGTTCCAGAGCAATTCACCTGATGAGTCCTTCATACTTAGTCGTTTTTTGCAAAATTTCTGACTTTTTGAAAATTTCACTTTTTTGTGAAAATCTCCGCTAAATGAGGTTATAGTATGTTAGAGGGCAACCCAGGAGGGCTCCAAATGTGTGGGTAAAATATATATCCCTTTGGGGGAAATTTGAAAAAAAGTTGAATAATTTTTTTTTTCTGGACTTAGAAAATTTTCACACATGTCTCAGACTGCCAGAGAGGGGAGCATGTCAGTGCGCACATCCGATTTCAGTTCCAGAGCGATTCACCCGATGAGTCCTTCATACTTAGTCGTTTTTTGCAAAATTTCTGACTTTTTGAGAATTTCACTTTTTTGTGAAAATCTTTGCTAAATGAGGTTATAGTATGTTAGAGGGCATCCCAGGAGGGCTCCAAATGTGTGGGTAAAATATATATCCCTTGGGGGGAAATTTGAAAAAAGTTGAAAAAATTTTTTTTTCTGGACTTAGAAAATTTAAACACATGTCTCAGACTTCCAGAGAGGGGAGCATGTCAGTGCGTGCATCCGATTTCAGTTCCAGAGCGATTCACCCGAGGAGTCCTTCATACTTAGTCGTTTTTTGGAAAAATTTTCACTTTTTGAAAATTTCACTTTTTTGTGAAAATCTCCGCTAAATGAGGTTATAATATGTTAGAGGGCATCCCAGGAGGGCTCCAAATGTGTGGGTAAAATATATATCCCTTGGGGGGAAATTTGAAAAAAAGTTGAAAATTTTTTTTTTTCTGGACTTAGAAAATTTTCACACATGTCTCAGACTTCCAGAGAGGGGAGCATGTCAGTGCGCGCATCCGATTTCAGTTCCAGAGCGATTCACCCGATGAGTCCTTCATACTTAGTCGTTTTTTGCAAAATTTCTGACTTTTTGAAAATTTCACTTTTTTGTGAAAATCTCCGTTAAATGAGGTTATAGTATGTTAGAGGGCATCCCAGGAGGGCTCCAAATGTGTGGGTAAAATATATATCCCTTGGGGGGAAATTTTAAAAAAAGTTGAAAAATTTTTTTTTTCTGGACTTAGAAAATTTAAACACATGTTTCAGACTTCCAGAGAGGGGAGCATGTCAGTGAATGCATCCGATTTCAGTTCCAGAGCGATTCACCCGATGAGTCCTTCATACTTAGTCGTTTTTTGCAAAATTTCTGACTTTTTGAAAATTTCACTTTTTTGTGAAAATCTCCGCTAAATGAGGTTATAGTATGTTAGAGGACATCCCAGGAGGGCTCCAAATGTGTGGGTAAAATATATATCCCTTTGGGGGAAATTTGAAAAAAAGTTGAATAATTTTTTTTTTCTGGACTTAGAAAATTTTCACACATGTCTCAGACTGCCAGAGAGGGGAGCATGTCAGTGCGCACATCCGATTTCAGTTCCAGAGCGATTCACCCGATGAGTCCTTCATACTTAGTCGTTTTTTGCAAAATTTCTGACTTTTTGAGAATTTCACTTTTTTGTGAAAATCTTTGCTAAATGAGGTTATAGTATGTTAGAGGGCATCCCAGGAGGGCTCCAAATGTGTGGGTAAAATATATATCCCTTGGGGGGAAATTTGAAAAAAGTTGAAAAAAATTTTTTTTCTGGACTTAGAAAATTTAAACACATGTCTCAGACTTCCAGAGAGGGGAGCATGTCAGTGCGTGCATCCGATTTCAGTTCCAGAGCGATTCACCCGAGGAGTCCTTCATACTTAGTCGTTTTTTGGAAAAATTTTCACTTTTTCAAAATTTCACTTTTTTGTGAAAATCTCTGCTAAATGAGGTTATAGTATGTTAGAGGGCATCCCAGGAGTGCTCCAAATGTGTGGGTAAAATATATATCCCTTGGGGGGAAATTTGAAAAAAATTTGAAAATTTTTTTTTTCTGGACTTAGAAAATTTTCACACATGTCTCAGAATCCCAGAGAGGGGAGCATGTCAGTGCGCGCATCCGATTTCAGTTCCAGAGCGATTCAACAGATGAGTCCTTCATACTTTGTCGTTTTTTGGAAAAATTTTCACTTTTTGAAAATTTCACTTTTTTGTGAAAATATATGCTAAATGAGGTTATAGTATGTTAGAGGGCATCCCAGGAGGGCTCCAAATGTGTGGGTAAAATATATATCCCTTGAGGGGAGATTTGAAAAAAAGTTGAAAAATTTTTTTTTTCTGGACTTAGAAAATTTTCACACATGTCTCAGACTGCCAGAGAGGAGAGCATGTCAGTGCGCACATCCAATTTCAGTTCCAGAGCGATTCACCCGATGAGTCCTTCATACTTTGTAGTTTTTTGTAAAAATTTTCACTTTTTGAAAATTTCACTTTTTTGTGAAAATCTCTGCTAAATGAGGTTATAGTATGTTAGAGGGCATCGCAGGAGGGCTCCAAATGTGTGGGTAAAATATATATCCCTTGGGGGGAAATTTGAAAAAAAGTTGAAAACATTTTTTTTTCTGGACTTAGAAAATTTAAACACATGTCTCAGACTTCCAGAGAGGGGAGCATGTCAGTGCACGCATCCGATTTCAGTTCCAGAGCAATTCATCTGATGAGTCCTTCATACTTAGTCGTTTTTTGCAAAATTTCTGACTTTTTGAAAATTTCACTTTTTTGTGAAAATCTCCGCTAAATGAGGTTATAGTATGTTAGAGGGCAACCCAGGAGGGCTCCAAATGTGTGGGTAAAATATATATCCCTTTGGGGGAAATTTGAAAAAAAGTTGAATAATTTTTTTTTTCTGGACTTAGAAAATTTTCACACATGTCTCAGACTGCCAGAGAGGGGAGCATGTCAGTGCGCACATCCGATTTCAGTTCCAGAGCGATTCACCCGATGAGTCCTTCATACTTAGTCGTTTTTTGCAAAATTTCTGACTTTTTGAGAATTTCACTTTTTTGTGAAAATCTTTGCTAAATGAGGTTATAGTATGTTAGAGGGCATCCCAGGAGGGCTCCAAATGTGTGGGTAAAATATATATCCCTTGGGGGGAAATTTGAAAAAAGTTGAAAAAATTTTTTTTTCTGGACTTAGAAAATTTAAACACATGTCTCAGACTTCCAGAGAGGGGAGCATGTCAGTGCGTGCATCCGATTTCAGTTCCAGAGCGATTCACCCGAGGAGTCCTTCATACTTAGTCGTTTTTTGGAAAAATTTTCACTTTTTGAAAATTTCACTTTTTTGTGAAAATCTCCGCTAAATGAGGTTATAATATGTTAGAGGGCATCCCAGGAGGGCTCCAAATGTGTGGGTAAAATATATATCCCTTGGGGGGAAATTTGAAAAAAAGTTGAAAATTTTTTTTTTTCTGGACTTAGAAAATTTTCACACAAGTCTCAGACTTCCAGAGAGGGGAGCATGTCAGTGCGCGCATCCGTTTTCAGTTCCAGAGCGATTCACCCGATGAGTCCTTCATACTTAGTCGTTTTTTGCAAAATTTCTGACTTTTTGAAAATTTCACTTTTTTGTGAAAATCTCCGTTAAATGAGGTTATAGTATGTTAGAGGGCATCCCAGGAGGGCTCCAAATGTGTGGGTAAAATATATATCCCTTGGGGGGAAATTTTAAAAAAAGTTGAAAAATTTTTTTTTTCTGGACTTAGAAAATTTAAACACATGTTTCAGACTTCCAGAGAGGGGAGCATGTCAGTGCATGCATCCGATTTCAGTTCCAGAGCGATTCACCCGATGAGTCCTTCATACTTAGTCGTTTTTTGCAAAATTTCTGACTTTTTGAAAATTTCACTTTTTTGTGAAAATCTCCGCTAAATGAGGTTATAGTATGTTAGAGGACATCCCAGGAGGGCTCCAAATGTGTGGGTAAAATATATATCCCTTTGGGGGAAATTTGAAAAAAAGTTGAATAATTTTTTTTTTCTGGACTTAGAAAATTTTCACACATGTCTCAGACTGCCAGAGAGGGGAGCATGTCAGTGCGCACATCCGATTTCAGTTCCAGAGCGATTCACCCGATGAGTCCTTCATACTTAGTCGTTTTTTGCAAAATTTCTGACTTTTTGAGAATTTCACTTTTTTGTGAAAATCTTTGCTAAATGAGGTTATAGTATGTTAGAGGGCATCCCAGGAGGGCTCCAAATGTGTGGGTAAAATATATATCCCTTGGGGGGAAATTTGAAAAAAGTTGAAAAAAATTTTTTTTCTGGACTTAGAAAATTTAAACACATGTCTCAGACTTCCAGAGAGGGGAGCATGTCAGTGCGTGCATCCGATTTCAGTTCCAGAGCGATTCACCCGAGGAGTCCTTCATACTTAGTCGTTTTTTGGAAAAATTTTCACTTTTTGAAAATTTCACTTTTTTGTGAAAATCTCCGCTAAATGAGGTTATAATATGTTAGAGGGCATCCCAGGAGGGCTCCAAATGTGTGGGTAAAATATATATCCCTTGGGGGGAAATTTGAAAAAAAGTTGAAAAATTTTTTTTTTCTGGACTTAGAAAATTTTCACACATGTCTCAGACTGCCAGAGAGGGGAGCATGTCAGTGCGCACATCCGATTTCAGTTCCAGAGCGATTCACCCGATGAGTCCTTCATACTTAGTCGTTTTTTGCAAAATTTCTGACTTTTTGAAAATTTCACTTTTTTGTGAAAATCTCCGCTAAATGAGGTTATAGTATGTTAGAGGACATCCCAGGAGGGCTCCAAATGTGTGGGTAAAATATATATCCCTTGGGGGGAAATTTGAAAAAAAGTTGAATAATTTTTTTTTTCTGGACTTAGAAAATTTTCACACATGTCTCAGACTGCCAGAGAGGGGGCATGTCAGTGCGCACATCCGATTTCAGTTCCAGAGCAATTCACCCGATGAGTCCTTCATACTTAGTCGTTTTTTGGAAAAATTTTCACTTTTTGAAAATTTCACTTTTTTGTGAAAATCTCTGCTAAATGACGTTATAGTATGTTAGAGGGCATCGCAGGAGGGCTCCACATGTGTGGGTAAAATATATGTCCCTTGGGGGGAAATTTGAAAAAAAGTTGAAAATTATTTTTTTTCTGGACTTAGAAAATTTTCACACATGTCTCAGACTTCCAGAGAGGGGAGCATGTCAGTGCGCGCATCCGATTTCAGTTCCAGAGCGATTCACCCGATGAGTCCTTCATACTTAGTCGTTTTTTGCAAAATTTCTGACTTTTTGAAAATTTCACTTTTTTGTGAAAATCTCTGCTAAATGAGGTTATAGTATGTTAGAGGGCATCCCAGGAGGGCTCCAAATGTGTGGGTAAAATATATATCCCTTGGGGGGAAATTTGAAAAAAAGTAGAAATTTTTTTTTTTCTGGACTTAGAAAATTTTCACACATGTCTCAGACTTCCAGAGAGGTGAGCATGTCAGTGCGTGCATCCGATTTCAGTTCCAGAGCGATTCACCCGATGAGTCCTTCATACTTAGTCGTTTTTTGGAAAAATTTTCACTTTTTCAAAATTTCACTTTTTTGTGAAAATCTCTGCTAAATGAGGTTATAGTATGTTAGAGGGCATCCCAGGAGTGCTCCAAATGTGTGGGTAAAATATATATCCCTTGGGGGGAAATTTGAAAAAAAGTTGAAATTTTTTTTTTTTCTGGACTTAGAAAATTTAAACACATGTCTCAGACTTCCAGAGAGGGGAGCATGTCAGTGCGCGCATCCGATTTCAGTTCCAGAGCGATTAACCCGATGAGTCCTTCATACTTAGTAGTTTTTTGCAAAATTTCTGACTTTTTGAGAATTTCACTTTTTTGTGAAAATCTTTGCTAAATGAGGTTATAGTATGTTAGAGGGCATCGCAGGAGGGCTCCAAATGTGTGGGTAAAATATATGTCCCTTGGGGGGAAATTTGAAAAAAAGTTGAAAATTATTTTTTTTCTGGACTTAGAAAATTTTCACACATGTCTCAGACTTCCAGAGAGGGGAGCATGTCAGTGCGTGCATCCGATTTCAGTTCCAGAGCGATTCACTCGATGAGTCCTTCATACTTAGTCGTTTTTTGGAAAAATTTTCACTTTTTCAAAATTTCACTTTTTTGTGAAAATCTCTGCTAAATGAGGTTATAGTATGTTAGAGGGCATCCCAGGAGGGCTCCAAATGTGTGGGTAAAATATATATCCCTTGGGGGGAAATTTGAAAAAAGTTGAAAAAAATTTTTTTTCTGGACTTAGAAAATTTAAACACATGTCTCAGACTTCCAGAGAGGGGAGCATGTCAGTGCGTGCATCCGATTTCAGTTCCAGAGCGATTCACCCGAGGAGTCCTTCATACTTAGTCGTTTTTTGGAAAAATTTTCACTTTTTGAAAATTTCACTTTTTTGTGAAAATCTCCGCTAAATGAGGTTATAATATGTTAGAGGGCATCCCAGGAGGGCTCCAAATGTGTGGGTAAAATATATATCCCTTGGGGGGAAATTTGAAAAAAAGTTGAAAAATTTTTTTTTTCTGGACTTAGAAAATTTTCACACATGTCTCAGACTGCCAGAGAGGGGAGCATGTCAGTGCGCACATCCGATTTCAGTTCCAGAGCGATTCACCCGATGAGTCCTTCATACTTAGTCGTTTTTTGCAAAATTTCTGACTTTTTGAAAATTTCACTTTTTTGTGAAAATCTCCGCTAAATGAGGTTATAGTATGTTAGAGGACATCCCAGGAGGGCTCCAAATGTGTGGGTAAAATATATATCCCTTGGGGGGAAATTTGAAAAAAAGTTGAATAATTTTTTTTTTCTGGACTTAGAAAATTTTCACACATGTCTCAGACTGCCAGAGAGGGGGCATGTCAGTGCGCACATCCGATTTCAGTTCCAGAGCAATTCACCCGATGAGTCCTTCATACTTAGTCGTTTTTTGGAAAAATTTTCACTTTTTGAAAATTTCACTTTTTTGTGAAAATCTCTGCTAAATGACGTTATAGTATGTTAGAGGGCATCGCAGGAGGGCTCCACATGTGTGGGTAAAATATATGTCCCTTGGGGGGAAATTTGAAAAAAAGTTGAAAATTATTTTTTTTCTGGACTTAGAAAATTTTCACACATGTCTCAGACTTCCAGAGAGGGGAGCATGTCAGTGCGCGCATCCGATTTCAGTTCCAGAGCGATTCACCCGATGAGTCCTTCATACTTAGTCGTTTTTTGCAAAATTTCTGACTTTTTGAAAATTTCACTTTTTTGTGAAAATCTCTGCTAAATGAGGTTATAGTATGTTAGAGGGCATCCCAGGAGGGCTCCAAATGTGTGGGTAAAATATATATCCCTTGGGGGGAAATTTGAAAAAAAGTAGAAATTTTTTTTTTTCTGGACTTAGAAAATTTTCACACATGTCTCAGACTTCCAGAGAGGTGAGCATGTCAGTGCGTGCATCCGATTTCAGTTCCAGAGCGATTCACCCGATGAGTCCTTCATACTTAGTCGTTTTTTGGAAAAATTTTCACTTTTTCAAAATTTCACTTTTTTGTGAAAATCTCTGCTAAATGAGGTTATAGTATGTTAGAGGGCATCCCAGGAGTGCTCCAAATGTGTGGGTAAAATATATATCCCTTGGGGGGAAATTTGAAAAAAAGTTGAAATTTTTTTTTTTTCTGGACTTAGAAAATTTAAACACATGTCTCAGACTTCCAGAGAGGGGAGCATGTCAGTGCGCGCATCCGATTTCAGTTCCAGAGCGATTAACCCGATGAGTCCTTCATACTTAGTAGTTTTTTGCAAAATTTCTGACTTTTTGAGAATTTCACTTTTTTGTGAAAATCTTTGCTAAATGAGGTTATAGTATGTTAGAGGGCATCGCAGGAGGGCTCCAAATGTGTGGGTAAAATATATGTCCCTTGGGGGGAAATTTGAAAAAAAGTTGAAAATTATTTTTTTTCTGGACTTAGAAAATTTTCACACATGTCTCAGACTTCCAGAGAGGGGAGCATGTCAGTGCGTGCATCCGATTTCAGTTCCAGAGCGATTCACTCGATGAGTCCTTCATACTTAGTCGTTTTTTGGAAAAATTTTCACTTTTTCAAAATTTCACTTTTTTGTGAAAATCTCTGCTAAATGAGGTTATAGTATGTTAGAGGGCATCCCAGGAGTGCTAAAAATGTGTGGGTAAAATATATATCCCTTGGGGGGAAATTTGAAAAAAAGTTGAAATTTTTTTTTTCTGGACTTAGAAAATTTAAACACATGTATCAGACTTCCAGAGAGGGGAGCATGTCAGTGCGCGCATCCGATTTCAGTTCCAGAGCGATTCACCCGATGAGTCCTTCATACTTAATCGTTTTTTGCAAAATTTCTGACATTTTGAAAATTTCACTTTTTTGTGAAAATCTCCGCTAAATGAGGTTATAGTATGTTAGAGGGCAACCCAGGAGGGCTCCAAATGTGTGGGTAAAATATATATCCCTTTGGGGGAAATTTGAAAAAAAGTTGAATAATTTTTTTTTTCTGGACTTAGAAAATTTAAACACATGTTTCAGACTTCCAGAGAGGGGAGCATGTCAGTGCGCGCATCCGATTTCAGTTCCAGAGCGATTCACCCGATGAGTCCTTCATACTTAGTCATTTTTTGCAAAATTTCTGACTTTTTGAAAATTTCACTTTTTTGTGAAAATCTCCGCTAAATGAGGTTATAGTATGTTAGAGGGCAACCCAGGAGGGCTCCAAATGTGTGGGTAAAATATATATCCCTTTGGGGGAAATTTGAAAAAAAGTTGAATAATTTTTTTTTTCTGGACTTAGAAAATTTTCACACATGTCTCAGACTGCCAGAGAGGGGAGCATGTCAGTGCGCACATCCGATTTCAGTTCCAGAGCGATTCACCCGATGAGTCCTTCATACTTAGTCGTTTTTTGCAAAATTTCTGACTTTTTGAGAATTTCACTTTTTTGTGAAAATCTTTGCTAAATGAGGTTATAGTATGTTAGAGGGCATCCCAGGAGGGCTCCAAATGTGTGGGTAAAATATATATCCCTTGGGGGGAAATTTGAAAAAAGTTGAAAAAATTTTTTTTTCTGGACTTAGAAAATTTAAACACATGTCTCAGACTTCCAGAGAGGGGAGCATGTCAGTGCGTGCATCCGATTTCAGTTCCAGAGCGATTCACCCGAGGAGTCCTTCATACTTAGTCGTTTTTTGGAAAAATTTTCACTTTTTGAAAATTTCACTTTTTTGTGAAAATCTCCGCTAAATGAGGTTATAATATGTTAGAGGGCATCCCAGGAGGGCTCCAAATGTGTGGGTAAAATATATATCCCTTGGGGGGAAATTTGAAAAAAAGTTGAAAAATTTTTTTTTTCTGGACTTAGAAAATTTTCACACATGTCTCAGACTGCCAGAGAGGGGAGCATGTCAGTGCGCACATCCGATTTCAGTTCCAGAGCGATTCACCCGATGAGTCCTTCATACTTAGTCGTTTTTTGCAAAATTTCTGACTTTTTGAAAATTTCACTTTTTTGTGAAAATCTCCGCTAAATGAGGTTATAGTATGTTAGAGGACATCCCAGGAGGGCTCCAAATGTGTGGGTAAAATATATATCCCTTGGGGGGAAATTTGAAAAAAAGTTGAATAATTTTTTTTTTCTGGACTTAGAAAATTTTCACACATGTCTCAGACTGCCAGAGAGGGGAGCATGTCAGTGCGCACATCCGATTTCAGTTCCAGAGCAATTCACCCGATGAGTCCTTCATACTTAGTCGTTTTTTGGAAAAATTTTCACTTTTTGAAAATTTCACTTTTTTGTGAAAATCTCTGCTAAATGACGTTATAGTATGTTAAAGGGCATCCCAGGAGGGCTCCAAATGTGTGGGTAAAATATATATCCCTTGGGGGGAAATTTGAAAAAAAGTTGAAAAATTTTTTTTTTCTGGACTTAGAAAATTTAAACACATGTTTCAGACTTCCAGAGAGGGGAGCATGTCAGTGCATGCATCCGATTTCAGTTCCAGAGCGATTCACCCGATGAGTCCTTCATACTTAGTCGTTTTTTGCAAAATTTCTGACTTTTTGAAAATTTCACTTTTTTGTGAAAATCTCCGCTAAATGAGGTTATAGTATGTTAGAGGACATCCCAGGAGGGCTCCAAATGTGTGGGTAAAATATATATCCCTTGGGGGGAAATTTGAAAAAAAGTTGAATAATTTTTTTTTTCTGGACTTAGAAAATTTTCACACATGTCTCAGACTGCCAGAGAGGGGGCATGTCAGTGCGCACATCCGATTTCAGTTCCAGAGCAATTCACCCGATGAGTCCTTCATACTTAGTCGTTTTTTGGAAAAATTTTCACTTTTTGAAAATTTCACTTTTTTGTGAAAATCTCTGCTAAATGACGTTATAGTATGTTAGAGGGCATCGCAGGAGGGCTCCACATGTGTGGGTAAAATATATGTCCCTTGGGGGGAAATTTGAAAAAAAGTTGAAAATTATTTTTTTTCTGGACTTAGAAAATTTTCACACATGTCT